>NW_024370595.1:1683918-3169539 GCF_014805655.1 Passer montanus | reverse complement strand
GGAGAGGAGAGGAGAGGAGAGGAGAGGAGAGGAGAGGAGAGGAGAGAGGATGGCAAAATGGTAGAAAGTGGCAGATGGCAAGGGGTGGTTAGGGAAGCCTCCAATACCCTCTAACAGTGGGCATGGTTAATCTGGCATGTGTCTCCTACTGTGTTTGATAGAATCATCATCAGCACCTGGGGCAAGACCTTTCCTGTTCCTTAAATTGTGTGTTTATTCTCCCTGTAGACTTTCTTGTAGAGTTTCTAAATGTTGGGAAGGGAGCTTTTGTTGAATGCAAGTAATTCCCTCTGTTTTATTTTCTTCTTGGGCAACATTTTTAAAATAAATATTTGAGGTATGTGGGTGTTTTATTTGTTTTATTTCTAATATGTTATATACAATGTCAGTGTGGTTGCATACATGCACAACAAAACACCTTTCTATCTATAAAACACAATATGAGATATAGTTTGTACTAAAAACTTACATGATTATAACACTTCAGGACAGCTGCTGAAACAGATCAATTCAATATGATGTTCTCCTCTATTTTTTTGCAGAGTAATATTTCAGGAAAATGTGCTAAAACATTTTGAATCCAGACTGACAAGGAGTTATGCAACAGAAAGTGGTTTAATTGAAGTTGCTAGCTTTGCAGGCAATCATATGATGTGGGTTGAAGAGGAAGCAACTATACAATATATTCTGTGCTTTACTTCCCTCTTTATTCATAGAATCATTACTGGAGCAGGTTCTTGTCTGTTGTAATTCACTATAACTTCTTTAGTTCAAATGCAAAAATGGCAATTTATATAATGTACAAAGAGCTGAGCTGAGATAGTTTCTGCTCCTCAAATTTTATAGAGCTTGAATTGGCTTAAAATTCAATGCGTTCTTAAAGCGCTATTGAAACTTTTCATGGTTACCGTTCACAAAAATTTCTAGAAGTGGGCAGTGTACAAAGAGCACCTCTCAAACTTACATACAGAGCAAACTTGTTTTCAGGATTATGGGAAATCCTTTGGTAGCATGTTAATCTTGTTAGTGAACAGTCAAATTTCAATTGTCAAATGTGACAATGTCAAAAAAGCTTGAGGAATGTGGCTGAACTGTCCTTCCAATTAAGTTTCCCACTTACTGCCCAGTAAATATCTGTATTTCTCTTTGTAAAACAAACTGTAACACCTAGACAAAGACCTTGACACTTTGTGATCCATATTATTTTTACTATTCTTGAAAAGATCTGGAATTGAAGTTTTTTAAGCACTGAATTTAAATATTTTACTAATCACTGTAATTTTCTGATATGTGCAATTTCCAATTTGCACAATAAATTAGAGTGTTTGCATAATAAAAGTATGTGATTGGCAAGGCTTAGTCAACTCATAAAGCCATTTAATGACTGACGTGCAAGTGATAACTAGCTAATTCAGCATATAATCACACTATATCTGCTTACCCAGATGATAGACACTTTTAACACTTAATTTTTTTTTACAAAATTTACTTTCAAATAGCATGTAACATAAGTGATATGGAGAAACTCAGAATAATCAAGATTTTTTTGTCAAGTCTGATTGCTGAGTATTAATCGCACTTTAAATTTGAAATTAAACATACTTTAAAAGATTATATGTTTAGAAAACTTTAAAATATTGTTCTAAACTTATGTTTTAAACTTGTTAAAAAACCCAAACTCCCCATTTTCTAAAGAAAAATGAGACTAGTATAAGCAATATGAATAAGAAGTTCTAATTTGTGTCTACAGCTGCTGATTGCACTAAACCCCCGTTTCAAATAAATGTAACTCAGTTAAACATAAATACTGTTCAAAATGAACTTCAGCTTTCTAAAATAAAGGTTGTAAGGTGCTGACTATTCAAAAACTGTAAGACAGAGGACATGACCTTCTGAGGAAACTCTTGAAGCTGTGCTGTTCTGGAGGAAGCTGCCTACACAGAAGTATCTGCAGGCTGAAATGTGATTCAATACTGTACATCCTTGCTCATCCCTTCTTAGAAGTGGGCCTTATTCCTTCTCTATGAAACCTTTAAGGCATGCCATGAAATGCAAAGTTAGGCAACAAAAATCTCTTTACATGAGACAGCAAAACCTCTTTATTTTCTCTCTTCATTTGGGAAGAACAATGGTGTTCTTTGCCCTGCTCGACACACTCCATAAGCAGAAGGATTAGATCTCAGCTCTGCTGACATATGGGGAGCTCCTGTGCTCTTTCCGTAGAAGGGAAATGGGGCTTAGGGATAAACCCCAATTAGAAGAACAATTCCTGACTCTATAAATTAACAGGATTTTGTTTCAAAAACTTGAGTCTGCCCAAGAGATCGTAGCTGCTGGGAAAGTACAGATCTAAAAACACAACCCAGTGCCTTTCTTGATGTGAATCTTATCACAATGACCTTTTCTATGCAGTCACTCTCCCAAACTCATCAGGATTTTTATGGAATTTCCTAACACCTTCTGCATTATGCATCTTTTATAACATCACATACATGTCATCGTTCATTAAAATATGGAAACCAGCAAAAGGAGCTGTAGTGTTGGGTGCTGGTAGCAGGCAGGCAATCTCAGCTGCTTTGCCATCATTATTTTCAGCTGCTCCTGAAAAAGTGAAGATTTTTTCCAAAGGTCCCTGTTTGTCACTGTTTTTCCCATCTTCTTGTTGGCTTTCTGCCTCAGTGATGGACTCTGGTTCTTCATATTCCAGCTTGGTTTGCAACACCACGTGGTCATTTTTGTCTAGCCATTCCTAGAAAAATTAAAATGTTAATGTTGGCAGAGATGAGTTTTCTGTCAAAAGAAACCTGGTTTTACAGATACCAGTTACCAACTTTCCTGTCATATTGGCATATTTCTAGGATAAGCCACAATGGAGAAGATTAAACAGAAGCCATGTAGAGAAGCAGGACATGAAATAGAAAAAAAAACCAGAATGGCAGGAAAGCAGATAGGATTCCAGAACTGCATACAAACTCCTACTTGCATTCTTGAAACCACATAAAATACATTTTTGTATTTAATAGGGCCCTTAGAAAAGATGGGTTTAAATATTCGGTGTTCCCTGTTTGATAGAATCATGCTTTGTTTAACCCAAGCACTGACTTACCTAAATTAGGACTAAATTCAGATGAAAATTTAGGCAACATGGCATATCTGTATTAATCCTTCAGTGCTAATTTGAATTTGTTTCTTTTTTGTTCACTTTGAATTTAAAGCTATCTTTTATAGAAAAAGTTTTCAGCTTGTCACTGAAAAATTATTACTGATTTTTGGTTCCACTGGATTTGAAAACATAAATATTTAACCATAAATATTTCATGTTTCCCCTTTAGAGGAAACTTACTAGCAATTAAGGTAAACACTAGTACAACTAACACAGAAAACTGTACCACATATGTGATGTCAAGGACTCATAAGAAGCATTAAGAAAGCAAAGGCAAAAACTGTAGTCTATTCACTTGATAGATATTCTGTCTTTAAAGGTTTTGTGAACATGTTATGGCTAAGAGTGGATGTTTCCTACTGTGACTGAACCTCCAAAGGTGTGAGTGCCATCACTGTGCCAGCACTTCACAAACAAAGCACAAGATCAGGTGGAAGCAAGCTCCCTGACCTATCGTGTGCAGGAAAGAATGCAAACACCACAACGTCATTTCATTGGATATTGTGCCTCTCAACACCCTGAAATTCTTCTCAAGCAGTTTCTCTGTCTCTATAGCAAGTGTCTTTTCACAGTCCCAAAGCAGCACTGCAATGGATTTTATGAGCATTTGCTCCATGGATCCTCTTGGTGATGCTGCACAAGGAGGAGGGTTTTGAGGCTTTTATCTTGGGTCAGAGACTCCTTGTAGTAATGTCTGTGCAGAGCAAGAATCAGGAGCTACCTTCAAATTATTCTCAACATTTTAGAGTTTGCAGCTCAGCTAAGGTGATTGTTACCTGTAAGTTTCCATTATGATAATTGAAGAGATCAGCAAATGGGTATTTTGGGTCTGGTATAGCAGGCAGGACTGACATCTGAACCCTGCAAAAAGGAAAAAAAAATACAAATAAATGTTTTGTTATAGTACAGTTATTCATATAAAAATCTCTTTCAGCACAGTTCTGTACCCACAAATATATTTTTCATGACTGTACTCTGTTCTTGATATCTTTTAAATGTGTTCTAAAGTCAAAAAGCAGTTATAACAGTCTGATAACACCATCAGGCTAAGAGACTTTTTTTGATAAATTTTCAACCCAATCCCAGTCTAGCAAAATCCAGACTTTACACAAACATGCAGTTATTCAGCATGTGCCGTTCTGCTCAATGCAGTAGTCAGAGCTTGCATTCTCTGTTTTACTTCCCCTAGACAGGGAAGATGGTGTAGCAACCAGCTGTATTGGCTGAGTTAGTGAACACAAACATAAATGTGAACCATAGCAGTTCAGGAGAAAAAAACTCAATTTATGAAGTTAGAGGGTAATTAGAGTCACAAATGTTCATCTCTGAAAATATGTCAATTTTGGTGCTTTTTTTTTCCACAAAAAAAGCCAAAATCTGGGGCCTTTTTGGGCTTGGTGGTTGTTTGGTAGTTTGGGATTTTTTTTAAATTGTGAATTTTAAACATGAACAGCATTTTTCAACAGCCAATCTAAATAATGATACAGTCTTATTAAAGTTAAATGCACTAAAGTTTACTTTATCCTACTACAAACAGACATTTTGATTAATTGATGAAGGTTGAACAAAATAATGTCCTTTCAGAAGAAGTAGCTAGTAAAATTGGCTTCTCAGAATTTAATTAAATTTCTTAAAAAGAGAAGAAATTACATGGAAGAGACAGAATTTTATCCTGAAACATTGTCTTTCACCAGAATTTTTCCAGTTTTGCAAATGGAAGGCCTGGGTGTTTGGAAGGGATGTATTGTTCCTCAAACAGTGATTAAGCTACTGACTTCTACATCTTCACCATGACTTCATTTGCCTGACAAGAATTTTCATCACAAGAGGCTTCATCCAGAGTGATAGCTCTATTTTCACAACATAGTTATTTAGTAGTAACCAATAAAACTATATTTACCTCTGCCATTTACACAGAAGGATCAGGAGGATAAGCATCATTAAGAGTACCGCCAGTGAACAACTTAAAATAATTACTGTCTTTGACTGAGGAGTTATATCATCATCACATGAATCTAAGAATAATCACAAAAAGAATATGTCAAAAAAAATTTTTTACTTTAACAGTAAATGATCCTAATCATGCAAAAATGTTGACTTTTCTTTAAAAAGGAAAAGAAAACAGAAATGTTTTTAAGAACAAATAAGACAAGTTTAATTTTTCAGTTGAGATTGAAAAGAAAATCTCTGCTTCCCGAAACCTTGCAACAAAATGAAATTGTGCTTTTATTTATCTAAATTGACCTGGTACAGAACAGCAGAGGCAGATGCATTATGAATGAATCAAGTATTTCTACTCACCTTCATCACATTGCATTAAAAGTGATAAAGCAACCTTGTGCTAAAATCTGTATTACGTACACCTACTTACAATCACTAAAGCTGCAAATGCAAGTTTACATGTAGCCCAACAAAAAGGACTCCCAACAAAAAAAAAAAAAAAACCAAAAAAACCCAACCAAATAAACAATTCCAGCAAACAAAGAGCCAGAAAATCACAGGAGCTGATACCCAGAAAGTAACTAGTGGCAGGCTAACACCTTATATACATGCAAGTATATAAAACTAATGAATTTGTGTATTTTTCTGCATTCTCAGTGTTCTTCCTGCAACTTTTGTAACACCACCTCCAGCCTCTGCCTCCTACTACTTGGCCTTCTGGTCTCCACAGAGATGCCAAAGCCCTGGATGATTATTCATACAGAAGCAACTGTCCAGCCTGTTCCACCTCCTTGCTGTGTTTAGCTGCCTGCCAGGTAACCACAAATAAAATTGTGACACTCCCTCCCCCCCCCGCTAAGTGAAGTCTTCAGAGTTTATTAATTTATTGAAGCTTCATGGCTTCATCTGATTATAGATTTGGAGTCAATAACTCATTAAAATCCTGAAGAAAAATGCTTGCCCCAGTGAAGGAGCTGTGTCAATGTCATTTCAAGGGCACACAGAATCTCTTAACCACTTATACTGTCTCCTCTGTGATGTCCTTCCTTGCAGGTACCTGCTGACAGCCTCTGGTCAAATGGTTCAGGTCAGGCTGATGAGTTGTCTGTTCTCAGAAGTGCAGAGGAAAACAT
This sequence comes from Passer montanus, assembly GCF_014805655.1. Taxonomy (NCBI): domain Eukaryota; kingdom Metazoa; phylum Chordata; class Aves; order Passeriformes; family Passeridae; genus Passer; species Passer montanus. The sequence goes on along the minus strand of NW_024370595.1, from coordinate 3,163,302 downwards.
TGTCCTTATTTCATAAGGGCATTTGCCAGCCACACCTGAGGATGTGCTTGCAGGTTCTCAGTATGCATAGGGGAAGGGTCTTCTCTGTAGGTCAGCACTGTGGCCATGAGTGTACAAGCTACCTGTGGTCCAGGATTTCATCCCAGCTAGGCTGTCTTCAACTGAGCTTAATAGCCCATTGCATTTTAGAGAACTCAGATCTTGTTACACTGAACAACTAAGGGCTTCATAATTCTGGTAAAGTCTAGTGGGTGGCAGTTTGTGCTTAGGTAACATAAATGAGTTTGTATCAGGTACAGTCTTTTTTTTTTTCCTACAGAAAATCTGGGATTTGGTTTTGATAAGTGGTAGGAATACTGTTTGCATTGACAATCTAATTAATGTCAGTCACTCTTAGTTAAATGCAACTGTCTAGTAGGAAAGCAGTGCTGATACTGGCTTTGCTTCCCTTCAATCTCTTTTTCCCCATTCTCCTCATTTTGATCAATCCAGCACCCTTGAGTATCAGACTTCTGTGACCTGTGGTCCTGTAGTTCAACTGGATGTACTTGCAAAACAAACTGCTTTCAAAAATTGGACATCAGGGATTTTCTTAGAGTTCATATTTGATGTCCAAATATCATATACGGGCATCCCCCCTTCAACACACACACCCACAGAGCCCTCATGCATTACATCACTGTCACTGGGGGATCCTCAGTGCTATCATAACACAAATAATGACACTCTTTACTTTACTGATTATGACATTCATTGGTGGCTTCAGGGGCCATCAGGAAAAAAGTGGACAGTTAAATTAAACAGGTGCAATTAAACATTCACATGAACTTTCTTTGATAACACAAAATGGAGAACAGTAGTGCAACTTTCATTTGCTGCATGTCCTCAGCTTCTTTTGCAGTCACCCCTTTTTATTTTTCACTTAGACTCTATATACATATATATATATTAGCTGTTACCTAATAATGTGCCATTCATCCAAAAAGTTTCAGCTGCCCAGTCGCTGCTGTATTTAACTACGTTGCAGTATGGTACCAGCCTCCTCAGCCTGACCCGGAAAGAGTAGCACTTCCTTGGATCAAAGCCTTGGTCTCCAACACTGCAGCACTTAGAAGTTCTGGACTGGGAAAGAAGGATTATCATTGTCAATTCTGGTTTCCAAGACAGTGCTTCAAAATGCTGCACTCAGTCATGATCACAACTAGGACAAGGAATCAGCCAATGCAAAACCTCAGAAACAAATGTTACCTTCTCTGAGTTTTGAGGAATTCTGTTTCTTGATTGGCTTTTGACTATTCATATCCATTCCATGGTATTGAGTTGAAGGTCCTAACAATCATTGCATAGTGCACTACGTTACAGTTACATATTTACAATACACAAAGACACTCCAATCCACAAAATATTTACAAGTTATATTTGAGAATGGAAAGGCTTAAGTTAGTGAAATAATATTGGGAAATACTTAACAGTATTATTATTATTCTAATTTTAGAATAAATAAGAATCCTATGTAATTTCTTTTTTATATATACTGTTACATTAGTTTTTCTTTTTTTTCTCTCTTCTTTTCCCTAATCTGTTTTCTGCTTGTATCTTTCCAAACTCCTCTATTCAAAATGTATGCTTTTCCTTAGATTGCCTTCAGCTCTTAGGGTGGGAGCTGTCTTTAACTTATAAATTATTTCTGGCATGGTAGAAACCCAGGATTCTAAAAATCTAGGTGTTTTCTGCTATCAGATATATTTGAAAATATAGGATGGGAGAAAATTTGAAAACAACCGTATTTTATATTCTATGGATATGCTACTTCCAACTCGTTCTAGTGTTGAATAAAAATGTGATGTCTACTGCTTTCAATGTTGACCAAAAATGTGACATACAACTCACTTGCCACTCTTTGTCAAACTTGCTTTTGAACTGCAGCTCAAATCTCAAGCACCATGCATTTCTCTCTGGTTTGTTACAGCTTACAGTAACCGTGTCCTCTTCCCAGAAGAAGGTCACATTTTCTGGTGGACTGGGCTTTACTAAGAAGAAGAGAAACAAATTTTGCTATTGCATCCTAAAATGCACTTTACAGATAAAACAATTGTTTTCCTTCCTTGGCCCAATAGTTCACTGAGTAGTAAGAGAAGAAGGTGGACATTCTTCTTGGAGGTTTTGCTTTTGCAGCTGACCTCTCTATTAAACATCAAAGTGGAGTTTGAGACCATGACACTTTTCACCATTTGAGGCACCACATTCAAAGGCAGTAACTGTGTCATATCAGGAGCCTATTGTAGCTACTCAAGGAAAGGACTTCAGTCTCCTCGCACTCCCTGCAATCCAGACAAAGAAACAAGCTTTCTCATGGGAAATGAAGTGGCAAATTCACTACCACAGAACCTCCAAGACAGAATTTTGCAGCTGCTGAAGGCTATGTGGGTTATGGTGGGGCAGCTACAAATGCCCTGGGTTCCTTTCTACGCACAACTGAATCTGCCCCTCACTGTTTCCAGAGGGTCTGAAAAGAACTCCATGGTTTAACCTACACAGCTGCTAAGTCTTCAGCAGTGGGAATGCAGGGATGAAAAGAGTGCTACCTGCTTTCTCAATCCTTCTAGTTGCCTTCTTGTATTATGAAAATTCTACCTTCCTGATTTCAAGGCTTCAGTATGATGCTTGATATTTGTCCTTTGTTACCTAACCTTTTTGAAATTAATTTCGTTACCAGTGTTAATAGTGAAAATTTGAGGACCAGGCTGCAGTTTTCCATAATTTAACAGATATTGGTAAAATTCAGAGATATAAAAGCATTCTCAAAGTTTGATGCCTTGACAGATTTGTGATTAATCCCCTTGCTAAGACATTATTAATAAGCTTGGAATATATATATTTTCAGATAATTCTCCATGGTATATATTCTGCGTGATTTCTATTAGAAAAAAAATTTTGCTCCTCTTTGAATGATGTAGGTATGCAAAATTCCAGAAGTTTTTGATAAATTAATCTCATACTAGATGTTAAATATGTATTTGGGGACAGTAAAGAATTAATAAAAAAAGTAACATCATCTCCCTGCTAGTAGGATGTCCCTTTTCCTCTGCCAAACTGTACCATAGCCACTCAGCTATTTTCTATTGGCATCAACAATGGTTTTGTGACAGCATCTTTGACAAGAAGTTTGCTGCCTGGCATTGCATGAAAAATGGCAAAAGAATGAAGGTTGAAAGTATGAGAAATATCACAAAGTCAGCACTAAGACAAAAAACTATTCATTTTCTTCCTCAGCAGGCCTGCACTAGATAAAGAACACCCATATATATACATTTAGTATTTTCCTTTGGATTTTGAAATTGTATTTTGGGACAAGTCTGACTGTCCTATGTTATCTCACTTAACTGCAGCTGCACCAAGCCTATGTAACTACAGCAAGAAACAAAAATCAGCATGAAATAACTGGAGTTTTGTTTTGATGTGCACACTTTTAACATTTTATATGCCATATAACTGATTTCTTCTCAAACTTAGAGAACTGGAAAATCTGCCAAAGTAGTCATGATTTTTCATACTTACTGTAAAAATCAGCTTTTAGATTTTTAGAAAAAAGTTCTTCACTTCCATTGCTGTTCCTGATAGAAATGGCAAGGGTAGGTCCTTCTGTCTTAAAAAGGCATCCAGAATTATAATCTTGATCCAATAAATAGGTGGTACATGGCTGCCAAACTTTGTTCTCGCCTTCACCAAATCTGCAAATGAAATAATATTGGTAAATGGAAAACTTAAAAATTAGCACAATTAAATTAATTTTTTTAAATCTCATTATTTTTTTTTTAAATGCTACACCGAGGAAAGTCTGAGCTTGGTTTTTCTTGAAGTGACAAATTTCATAGTGGTGTGAGGGAATTCATCACCCAAACTTCACCTAATTTCTAGCCCTGAGTTTGGGTGCAGTCTGAAATAATCAAGTTTTGTTTATGCTGTTGTTTTCTAATAAGGGAATGACTTGCTCAAACAGATGCTCTCATGATCCTGTTTTCAAGACTGTACTGTGAAAAGTTGTTCCCCATATACAACCCAGAACCAAAAGACAGGCACTATGACAGTCTTTAACCAAAATATTACACTTCTGTTAGTCATTAATTATCTCAGTTAACAAGGAAAATATATACACATGTGGAAAAAAATTTTCAATGGTGCAATTAGCATCAGCAATGCACAGAACAGGGACAATGATAGAAGAGGGACGAATCTTCCATATCATGTCTGTTATGACTGATTACTCACCAGGTTTATTGATTTGTACACATCTGTAAGTTGTGGATGTAAATAAGTTTGATGCTGGATATTAATAAATGTTGAAAGAATTTCTAGTTCATAGAAGACTCAAATGGACTTTTCATTCTCCCTAAGTAATCCTTTAACAAGAGAGGAATAGGCACTGAAAATACTCACGTGTAAAAAAACGACACATTCTCATTGGGAAAAAGCTCTCTTGTTGCCCATGTAATCTGCATCTTCTCGTTATTGAAGTTGATTATTGTAACGTTGATGGCATCTTTCCCACCTGCTCAGGACATTTACAGAGGATATGGTTTCAGGAGCAAGTATGAAAAGCGTCTGTCCTTGATATTTTAGACAATCAAAGTATTTCTAAGATGTGCATGCAATAGGCTCAGATGAACACAAAAAGACATAAGAACATCAAAAATACAAGGAAATAGAGTAAAACAACTTGGGGAGGTTGAAATTAGAATTTCAAAGTAATGAAATGAAGGCATGCACAGAGACATGAGAGAGAGACTTGGCCACGTGGTCCCGGGGCCAAAAAGTGTAGACTGGGCCATTTTCATACACTGCATGAGGGGTACACCTTGAGGACAACTTTGCCCAAAGCACCTGCTGAGGAAAACTGGGAACTAACACTGTAGGGAACATCTGTGTAAACTGTCAGATGTTTGCTGTAAGAAACCAGGAGCTAACACCAGAAATGCAGCCCACAGGAACACAGAGCAGATCAGCACAAGTAGATGTATTGCGTGTTTGATCTTTGGCCCATTACACCTGAAATACAAGCACCATCATTTAATGTGCCCTGACTGCATGCAGATATTATTTCCTCTCTGATCATCTCCTTATTACTCTTCTTGCTAGGGACACAGGATTCCACAATCAGACACTGAAGATAAACCTGACATTGAAGAAATGGATAAATTAAGAAGGCAGAAGGATTAGAAATCCATTCTATATCAAAAATTATTTATTTTGCATTCTATAAGGTATGAAATTGTGTTTACTTGAGTGAATAAAGAGGAAGAAAATATATCATCAAGAAACCACTTGAGGGTAAAATTTTCAGACTTCTCTTTCCAGCTGTGAAGTGTCTACCACTAAAATTATTTCCTGGAATATTCCTGTCTAAAAGGAAAATATAGTATTTTAGCTTTGATTGCTGTGTATATTTTATGCTCCTCTGGACTTTTGAAAGGGTTTAAAATTTTAAAATATTTCTTATGGGCTTTTCATCATATCCAATCATGACATTTCATGGGAATCAAGAATAACTATTCTCATGGTTGCTATCTTTTGCTCTGTAATCAACACAAATGTGAGACATGGGTTCAAGTAAGCATTTTGCCTATCTTCATGCCTTTATCTGAGTCTAGGTACTTTATGACTACTCTAATTAGAGTTATAACATTTTTGTGGAGGTGTACTTGTGTTGTAACACATAGTCTTGTCAAAAAGACAGTTATGACAAAGACAGTCAAGACAAAAATCCAGGACATATTTCTGTTATGACAAAAATCCAGGACATACTGGGTAGATGTACCTTCAGGTTTCTGCTATGTGACTCCTGGAGCTGTTGAAAAAAGATTCTGCTCTTATTCACGAAAAGGACTTGAAACTACCTCCTCAATCTCTTATTCAAGAAAAGGACTTGAAACTACCTCCTCCATCTCTTACCTACTGCCTGCAAACTTGTTATTGTTTTCTCAAACAGAAAATCTTTACATGCTGGGGCAAAAACAGGCCTTAAAGGGCACAGTAAAGTGGAGTTTATCCAGCCAGTTCTACCTCTGTTGCAACAAAGTACCTACACAACTCATTTTTCATAAGACTTCAAGCTCTTTGTAATTCCCTTCTGTAGGTCTAAGAGATGATCTTGTCTTTTACTAAGGCCACTAAGAAATAAGCAGGCAAAGTGCCTAACAGTGGATTCTTGGTCTTGATTGCACTAACACATTTTAATTTTTATGGACTACTTTAGGATGGTTGTGCTGTGCAGTATATTGTGCAACTGAAATCCTTTAATTTTTGGCTTAGATTTTCTATAAAACTAGTTTAATGTATATTTAATGTGTATTAAGTTCATGTTCTCCATCCTTAAATAAAATTGACATAATGAAAAAGCCTAGACATGTTAGAATGGAGAATATTGTACTGTCCTGAGATAATTTTTATGACTATATAATGATTCCTTTCCATTCCCCTTAGAAGTTACAAAATATATACTTTCTACTTTTAGATAACTAGTCTGATTGCCTGTATTTTCACTTTGAGAAAGAACTGCTAATGATCATCCTTTAATTATGAAAATAAGAACAGGAAGAGTACTTGCTTTCTTAATTATATATTTTCAAGGGTAATTAATTTCAAAATTAATTTCTGATGCTCTTTCTATGTGTACAATATTTGGACAGAATGACAGAAAGCAAAATGTTCTTTGTAGGGTATGTTTTTGGTATGGTTCCACTAGACCAGGCTGCTCAGAGCTCCATCCAACCTGACCTTGAACAATTCCAGGGATGGGGCACCCACAGCTTCTCTGGGCAACCTGTTCCAGTGCCTCACAACCCTCACAGTAAAGAACATTTTCCTAACATCTAATCTAAATCCAGTCTTCATTTTAAGAAGGCCATCACCCCTTGTCATGTCACTACATGCCCCTTATAGAAAGTCTCTTTCCATCATAGTTGATCTGAGGTGCTCAGTCAATTTGGTCACAAGGGCTGTACAGGTACAGAAAAAAAGAAGGAAGAGGGGAAAAGGATAAAAAAATAAATACAGAACACTGTAATACATAAGTACAGAACACTGTAACAGAGACAGGGAGAGGAAAAGTTTGTTTTAAATATCTCAAAAAGACAAAAACTGCAATGCTATGAGTGTTATCCCAGCCAAGTTTTGAATATTATAATGTTTATTCTTTCTAAATTAATTTTATCTTATTGGAGAGTATAAATTACTTTTTTTTCTTTTCTTTGAAAATTATTTTTCTGGGGAAATTGTTAGAATTAAGAGGGATAGCACTGGTTAATTAATTGTGAGAGGGAGCACACAGAAATTGCTCATCCCATTTTTTTTACACATCTGACAATTAATGTGGTGACAAAATTTAGACTGATTTTGCCTCTCAAATAGGTGATCTATGCTTGGGAATCTCTTTGAACCTGTGACTATATATCCTACAACATGCCAGCAGAGAAGTAAAGATCTGGTAAAGCTGTAAGCCACCACTCCATCTCTGTGCATGTCAGTTATTGAAATCCTTTTTCAGGGTGCCACATTTTCCCTCAATACCAATGTGAAAAAGACACCAGCATTAAAGCCCTGTTTCCCATAGCATTCTTTCAAGAGGGAGTATGATGTCTCCAAACTCTCAGTGGATTGTTTGAGGTATGACTGCTCTAGAGATGGATACTAGTAAGGCAACCAGAGGAATCCCATGGCATTTCAACACAGTACAAAGTGGACAATGACTAGCCTGTTGGAAGGCAAAAAAAGGCACCAATTAATTCTGAACCTTAAACAACACTCTTTATTCTCTATCTTTTCAAATATATTATTACTCTGCACTACTTATTAGAGGCTGCAATTCAGAGGTGAAGACTAAATCTTGGGTTTGGCAATGAACATTTTTGTATGGCAAAGAATATCAGTTTGACTCCAGTCCTGCAGTGATTTATTCATGGACCTAACTCTGAATAGTTGACTTCAGCAGGATTGGTCAGATTGTATCAACTTAATAACATAAATAAATATTTCTAAATCAGAACTTTTTTTCTGCAAAATATCCCTACATATTATGGATTAAAATCATGGGATTTAAAAATAAAAGTATAAACTCCAACAACTGCAGTTATTTGTGTACTGAAAATAAACAGTCTATTCTTTAACAAGACATAGAAAGTTAATTGAAATGGAATACAAATTATAGTAAACCATCTGGTTATATATACATATTCTTTCTTGTGCTCCAATTTTAAAAAAATTCATAAGAAGTCAGTGTCAACATAATTAAGTAGGTATGTAGGACAGAATCTTACCAATCTTTTATCATTAAAGACTTTGTTTTCAGAGCTCTAGTCAGAGAAATTTTCTTCTGTGATTCCTAATTTCATGAGTTGTGAAGCCTTTTTGAATGTAGAATGAGTTGTACTTTTTGTAAATGTACAGCAGGTATTTGCATGTGTCTTTTCAAATTATAACATGTATATTTTACATAATTTAAATTTCAGCATGAAGGCAAGCATAACCTAACTGAGTTTCTTTAAAGTTTAGCTTAAATTGGCATCAAATCCTCTGAGGATATCTACAGTTTATCTGACATATATTTTTTTCTTTTTGATGATGTTTCCCTTGTCATTAACTGAAAAGGTATTTGGTTTTAAGCAATTATACACCTATACTTCTGCAGGCAGAATCATTTGTATCTTCTGTTGGTGGAAAGAGAAAGAGAATAGAGAAGACCATTTCTCTCCCTTAATTTATGATGGAATTTGTTTTAATTCAGCTGTGACATCATAGATCATTCCTGGCTGATATGTCAGCTCTCCCACAGCAATTGCAAATATTTAAAGCCTTCTTCTAATTGTGATCCTGGAGTCATACAATACACCACACCAGCACATTCATAATTATTCTTTGTATTATAATAATAGGTAGATGAAAAGGTCAAAAATGTTATGAATGGGCAGTCCCTGGGCTAAAAGAGGTGACAAAACTTTCTGTCTGAAGATGACCTGCTGGTCTACCTAGGTATGCAGCATGCTGCAGTGCTGCAGGATACATACCAGTGCCCTGGGGCAAGAGCTTCACAGAGAATTATCCAAGCCTACACCTTCCATAAAACCAGACAGAGACTGGTAAGTTGCCGCACAAGACTTGAACACCACAGGCCCTGCTGGCCACCTAATTCTTCTCAGGACAGAGAAGCATGGAAAATACCACTATGGTGTATGGAGAAAGTAGTTCTACAGGGGAGAAAAACCCAACATTTCCTTGAGCAAAAAATTATGCAGATACAACCATGAGAAAGAGTATGAGCAATTGCATTCCACCTCCTTTCTATTTTTCAAAGTTTATTACTGAGAAAAGATGTTACTAAAAGGGAACATGCAAAAAGGCTAAATGTCATGGAACAAATTTTAAAAAAGAAAGGGAGAGGCAGAATATCAATCTTCAAAGATAACAGAATGAAACATGTATATACTGGAACAGTTGCAACCTCATTGATGCATAACAAAGAAGAAAAACCACTTTTGATTTCCTTACACTGATGGAACCTGATAAGTAACCACATGTTGAACTTCCACATATTGCAGTACACTGTAGAGAAACTACTGGAGAACAAGACCCAGATCTGAACCTATAGGCTTTAGTTACCCTTAATGTTGCTGAAGGACAGTTTTGTTTTTTGATAGGAACAAAAGTAAGCGAAAGTGCCATTTGTGCACAAGGCTGCTGAATTGAACACATAGGACAGAGAATGAATAGCAAACATCTTTTCAAGAAGAGGAAAAAACCAGCAAGTGAATGTTTTTTATAGACATTTTGAGACAAGGTATAATTCTTATAGCATAATTTGTAGAATCTACCAAATTGAGTGCTTTGGGGTTTTTCCCAGAAGGTTGCTGACCATTGCCAGGCATCACAATAAAATAGGCACCACAGCTCTAATTTTCAAATTTTGTTCCACAAAGGCATGCCATTACCACTGCATGGCTGTAGGTGATTGTCATGTCAGGGCAGAGAAGTCACCTTCCCTCACAGGACAGACAGTGACTCACGGGGACAATTAACCCTGGGGAATCAGGTGGTGCAGCATTCAGCATTGCCAAAAATGGTATTTACCATATGTATGGCAGAACACAGAGGTAACTTATAGGTTGATAGCATGAGATTATAACTTTAAAGAGTTTATTTTTCCTTATAAAATGAATTACAGGGAACTTGTGGGAAATTAACTAGAGTGAGAATTAGATTTTTGATGTGGGTGTTGAGCTTTACGTTTGATTTCTGTAATAATGCATTTATCTTTGACAAGCTATGACTAATGGCATTGCAGACAAATACCTAAGACAGAGATGTTCTTAGGCAGACAAACAACTGGTCTTTAATAATTTTGCTGTGTAATAGTATTTTTATCTTGATGCTTTCTCAGGAGAAAAGTATTGCTGATCTTTTCCCATAGTGTTCATTCTTTCAGAGTACTAAGTGCAGATGTCTTACTTTGAATGTTCCTTCTTTGTTCATTGAAGGCTAGTCTTTTTCGGCTGCAAACTACTCTGTTAGAAAACTTTCATAGAAATCTGTGTTTAGAGGACCACTTTTATTTCTGCTGGATATTAATATTTTTGATTCAATCTTCTAATCAGAAAAAGCACTGAATATTGTAACATATGAGGTAAAATATACACAGAAATATTGTTAGCTGATATATCAATTTCTAAATAAATATATGGGGATTTGAACTTACCAGATGACTGTGACTGAGAAGCCACCATGTTGCCTAGTATGAAGATCATTGAATATGCTTGAAAGATGGTTCTCATGGTTGAAATGACACAACAGACTGTGAAGAAATGAGTAATCATAATCTCTGGATTTACTATTTGATCACTTTATACCAGATGCTGGAGGGAAGCGGAGGAAATGACAACAGGAAATAAAAAATGGCTTATCTATAGCTACAAACAAATCAGAAATGCAGGACCTTCTTCATACAATGAAAAAAAATATTATCAGAATATGAGTATCTCTTTTCCCAGCTGTATCTTCTCACAGCTGTATCAATCAGAGGAGACCAAAGCCCTGAAGCAAACCAGGACAAGGCAGCTGTGCAGAGGTGTGACCACACAGAATCACAGAATCAATCACAGAGGCACAGAACAGGTAAGGTTGGAAGGGACTGCAGTGGGTCATCTGTTCCAGCCTCCCTGCTCAGGCAGGCTCATTCCAGAGCACATGGCACAAGATTGTGGTCAGGTTGTTCTTGAGTATCTCTAGTGAGAGAAACTCAACACCCTCTCTGGACCATCGGTTCTGGTGTTGCAGTCACATGCGCAGTAAAGTTCTTCCTTATATTCAGGTGCAATTTTCTGTGCATCAATTTTGTGCCCATTGCCTCTTGTCCTATTGCTTGTCACCCCAAGAACAGCCTAGCTTCATCTTGGAACCATCCCTTCAGAAACTGAGAGACATTGATGAGGCATCAGAAAATGTACAGTAATCTTTTTCTCATAGAGGGGCTCTCTTGGCAGATGATCAAGTCAGTCATGGTGCATGTGGAGTGCTCTGGGCACATACACCATGCTGCCTGAGACCCCTGAATTACATTTTGCTGCAAATTTCTTAAGAGTAGGAGCTTGTCTGCCATGCCTAGTACTACGTATTGATGGCTGGAAATACACCCAGAAGTGCTGCCATGATGTTTTTTAGGCTCATTTTCATTCCTCTTAGATCCCTACCTAAAATGTTCACAGTCCCAACAAAACTGTTTGTCCAATGAGACCTTTTTCAGCTTAGTCACATCATCAAAGTCTGTGTGTCTCAAAAATACCCATTCAAATCTCAGTAATTCTTGGAAACCCCAGTACAACTCTCTGATATACATACAGTATTATGTTAACTGTCTGGTTCCTGCTTTGATCAATTTCCTCCAGGGAGTCATTAATTCCTGGAACTAAAGTAACAAGCAACACAAACGTCAAATACTAAACTAGGTCGTAGGTGATAGTTAATGGAAAGCTAGTATCACTCATGGTTTCCACAGTTAGCATTGCAAAAGTCAGTGAGATAAACAAAGTCAAAGGTACAAAATCCTCAGGTTCCTCAGGACGTGGTAACCCCCACATGTCACCCTTTGGGTTAAAACCAAATTTTTCTTCCAAAAAATTAGTCTTATCTGTCCTTAGAGAACATGTGAGTGTGATGGAGCCAAATTTGTCCCTTTCTGCTTTTCACACAGGTAAAATACACTGGACTTCAGAGCTCCTAAGGTAGTTCATTGTTAGGAGGGAAGGAATAAAGGAAGACAGCAAACAAAGGAAAGATATCTAAAATACCTTCTGGATTATAATTATTTTGAGACACTGCATCTTAAACAAGGTCTAATTCTCAACCAACAACATCACATTTTCACTCACCTTTTCCTTACACCATGTATATTGGTACCACAAGTAATTATCCCTCCCACCAGTTTTGTCTTCTTTTTCATATACTGAGGTCAAACAAAAATGAGTCAAACAAAATCTCTGTTTTTACTACTTTGGAACCCAAACCTAGGGCTGAGGACCTGGGGAATAAAAATGACATCTAGGTCAAACAAACTGCTTGTATTAAGCTGGTGCACTCTTGAGCTATTTTTGCTGCTGCTGAGAGAAATATCAGATTTGGCACTTGAGGGATGTAGGGCTTTGGCACCTCCCACCTCCCTCCCATGCTGGCAGATACTGGCCCAACCACGTACCTTGGGTTCTGTTTACTGGAAGCCAGCCCTGACTACCTGATTTGATTTTTTTCATGATCCCAGTCCATGAATTGAGCAGCTGCAAGTGATACCATAAGATCTGTTCCCCTGGAGGACTTTTTCTGCCTGCCTGCAGGAGTGTGCTTGATTAACTTGCCCATGGCCTCTGGGTCATTGCTCTCAAGAGGACGAGGACAGGGCGTTCTCACATTGTGGCCCCTCTTCAGGGCTCACACACAGTGCAGTGTTGGATTGTTTGATCTAGAAAACAAGATTCATCCTGCAACTGCGTGCAGGAATAGGAAAAGCGAATGGTGAAGGTGAGATGAAAAGTAGCAGCCATGGCTTCTGATGTGACTGCTGGAAGAGAAAATTCTTATCAAGACACACAGAGGATGAGAACAATGCAAGTAATGCAAGCAAATTAAAAGAAGCCCTTTTGACTTCATTTTTTGTTTTGGATCAAACTGCACAAACAGATCTTGGCCCTCTGCCAGCTCATCTACCCACAGCAGCTTTTGGGTGGCTGTACTTGCCAGCTGCAACTTCCAGCACCCTTGCTAACTTTCATCAGTTTCCTTCCTCTCTTTTTATTCCCCTTTCTATAATGTCATTGTTGGTGTTAAATGGGTCTTGGATCACCACATAGTTCAGCAAAGAAAATTGTCACAGTTTGGCTTTTTCATCACTTACAGCCAAAGCAATTAATAGTCTGTGAGTAATTTTCATTTCTTTTTACTTATTTATTCATGGTCTTGCTCACAGCTCCCAAGCTCTGAAAAACAGCAAATTTATATCTTTTTGCAGAAATGACCCCTTTTAATTTTTAGCATTAACAGGGTGCGATTTCAGTGTTCTTTGAGTCAACTTGAGACAGTGCAGCCCATTGTTGTGACAGGAGAACCTGATTCCCTGTCTTAATATGCTGCAAAGTGCATGTGTAAATATCTCTACTGCACACTTTGGACTCATCTTCTACCCATAGGAAAAGCCATGGGGAGCAATCTTCAAGTGTTCCTGGAATTTTAAAAATTCGCACTCTTATACAATCACTGTAAAAAGTGCCACATGGTGGTCTGTCCTTGCGTTGTATCATCATGGCTTGGCCTTTCCTGTTCTCTTTTATGAATGACAGGAAAGAAGTGAGGGGAAAAATCCAAGAGAAAGTGGCAGGTGGACTGCATGGATGACAAGGAGCTCCTACCTAAAATCAGACATGAAATGGATTCTACACACAAGAGGTGGAATCTGGTTGAACTTTCAGGGACAGGGTTAGAGAAGTCGAGGCCAGCATGGAGTTGAATCTGTTAAGGGATGTGAAAGTCAACAAGAAAAGATCCACAAGTGCATAAACACTAAAAGGAGGGCTAAGTAACAAAGACCTGCTGCTGAATGAATCTCGTGCTGTGCAGGGCCTTGGTGTACACAATGGAAGTTCTCTTTGTTAATGTCTGGTACTGACATTAACTGCTCCCATATAAATTTCAAATCCTTGCCTAAAAGAATAAGCATGAAAAAATGTATCAACATAAATGTTCCATCAACAACTAACAAAAAGTAGTCTTTAAAGAATAGAATAGAATAGAATAGAATAGAATAGAATAGAATAGAATAGAATAGAATAGAATAGAATATTTTAGTTGGAAGGGACCTACATTGTTAGAAGGATCATCGAGTTTAACTGCCTGGCCACTTCAGGGCCCACCAGATATTAAAGCCTGGTATTTAGGGCATTGTCCAAATGCCTCTTAAACACTGACAGGCTTGGGGCACTGACCACATCTTTGTAGGAAGAGTCTGTTAAGTGTTTGACTTGCCTCTCAGTAAAGAAATATTTCTGTATGTCAACTCTGAAATTAAAAAAAAAATCTGCTGTCCAGAGTTAAGCATTTTTTTAAAATCAGAAACAAGCAAGAACCTCTACAAAACTAATAAGTGAATAGTTGAAGTTATATAGCACTGAAATTTAATTGAAAAAAAATTAAAGGATAGTATACAACAATTTGTTTATTAGATGGGATAACTTGTTTTATTTAGAAAAAGTCTTTCATTATTCCATTTAATGGTGCGTGTTCCAATTTTTACTATATTGCTTTGTTGAATTTTATCCTTGCTATGCATATCCTTAAAAATATTTATAACAAGTAATACATTTTTTTACTTTAAGTTGTGCTTTTGTTTTCTGGGGAAGAAAATAATGAAATTATAGGGATGCATCCTCTATTTTGGGAGTATTTTGCATCAAATGGAAACCTGACAGTCATTTACACTTCTATTCTCTTTCTCTTTTCCCATCTATTTATGTCAATGCCACATGCACAGTCCTTCAATTAAAAGTCAAAATGGCCAAAGTAAATTTTACAATACAGTCTATAAAACAATCTGTAGAAGACAGAGTAGTTGTGTACAAGTAAATTTATGAAGACCTTTTGGTTTGATTTTGATTTGATCATTAAGACTATGTAAGATTAGGATTTTCATTATTTAATATACCTTAATATGCATTAATTGTGAATAAGACTATGTAATTACATAATTGCAGTATTACAGTTCTGTAATGCTAGGAAATATTAGAGGTCAAATATAATTTCTGTGGGTTTCAGTTACTCTCTTTTGAAGAAGACTGCCGTTTCCATCTGCCATGATAGTGTATTTTGACCTAGTTTTGAGATTTCCAATCCTTTGGCACATTCCTTTTCAAAACACCCAACACATTTGCCCTTGGTCTTTCCTGGTAAAAGGTGGGGCTCCTATCATCCTGGAATAATTGCTTTGACAGGTGAGGGCCTTTATTCATATTCTCTAAAATAGTGAAGTTGAGAGGGATGCAACAGTGGGAACTGATAGTGAACATATATATGGGAAAAAGGTCTGAGTTATTAAAGAATGTATAAGCTGTTATAGGTAGGAAATGATGGTGGATTACATGGGAGAAGACAAAACCTAAATAGTCATTTTGGAATGCATTACTGGAAGAAAACATATTTTACTAAAGTGCATCCTTCTATCTAACTGTTATAGGTAGGAAATGATGGTGGATTACATGGGAGAAGACAAAACGTAAATAGTCATTTTGGAATGCATTTCTGGAAGAAAACATTTTACTAAAGTGCATCCTTCTATCTAGGTACTTTTCCCACACTTACATAAAAAGTAAAACAGGAGACAACAAGAAACTTCAAACTAGTTACTGGTATTTCCATTGCTAAAAAAAAAGAACAAGTAATGGAGGCAAAATAAAACCAGTCATCTTTTCCCACCATAAAGCTACTTCATCATGTGTACCTCATTTCTCCATGAGCTCTCACTTGCTGAGTGCAGTGGGCAGGAGACCACATCAGGAATCTGTCTGGGCATTATTTAATCTTTCTGAGTTTGAACTCTTTGGAATGCATCCGACAAAACATGCAAAGCAAGGTGGTGAAACACCTCTTAGAAATCACAGCATGAGTGGGGAAGCTCTGACGGTTAAATAACCATTTCAAAATGGGATCATAGCCTCTCCCATAAGTTACTTACCAACTGGGGCTGTGCCATGGAAATCCTGGCCTGTCTTTCAAATCATGAGGTAAATAGCATTGTTCCTGAAAATAACTTTTGTATCCCACACACCATGCACTGACCTATCTGTTGCAGAGATTCGTGACTATCACTGTCACCTTTTCACCTCCTGGAGTCCATAGTGGCATTCTGTTCTCATGTAGCAGGCTCACGTGAAACTTGACTCCAGTGGAAGCTAAGATGTTAGAAATGGTGTGGGAGGAAAAGAACAAGCTTTGGTCTTGATTTGCTACTGGTTTTATAGAGAATAGATACTGTCCCCAACGGTGAGATGGGAGGGATAAGACTGCAAGGAAAGCAGATGACAGCCAAAAAGGTTTTGCCTGTAACAGGTACACCATCTCTAGGGCACAAAGAAGATGGGCCACCAGACAGGCACTGATTTCATGCTTATATCCTCTGAAGGTGTTGAAAGCTCCTGCACATACTGCTGAGTCCCAAATGGTCAGGAAACTCCATTAAATGCACCCTGGGATTTCCAGCTGGCTTCCTTCCCCCTCCTCCCCTGACTGCTGCAGACAGAGATGGGGAGGAGATAAGGATTCAGTTTAAGAGCTCTTCCGGAGAAGCATCTGCACATGCAGTTATATAGGAGATACCGAAAGTAAGATAAGGACATTAAGAATTATTTTTTCCACAGTACTTTTAGTTTCTTATGAATGCAGTTACTTTCTATATTATGGGTAAATGCCATTGTTGGATTTTTCTGCTGTTGAGTGCCAAATTTGACATTGTGAGTCAGATTATTGAAGTAAAACTATTTTGTTGTTTACAACTGTTTGGGATATTCATTGGAAAAGGACACGTGACAGGTTGTTCCTGCAGCCTCTTGTGTGACTGAAGTCATGCAAGCTACAGCACCAGCAAACCAATGTAAGATGTTAATTTCAACATACACTGACATAGCCTTGAAAAAGCCAAATACCACCAGATTTTACCCATTGCTGATGTGTTGGCGTTTCAGAAGCTTGCCAGGTGAAGAATGTGTAGACACAGGCTAAATGCTTTCCATACTTAATGTCTCTTCTCCACTTAATAGCAAAATCTTTTGGAATCTGGAACATTTTTCTTTTTTTTAAAGAACATAACAGTGTGAAATGATGCTAGATTGAGTAGTAAATAATCTCAGGATGTGCCGAGATGACTGCAGATTCTTATCTATGAAAAGCATTTAAATCCTTGTCTCAGGTATTTGTTTTGAAAGACACAGGTACCACATTCATTTCATTCCTCAGACAGTTCATTGCATTGACTTATATATATATATATATATTTTTTTTTTTAGAGAAGAAAAAGCTGCCCAAAAATTACAGCATACTTAAAATTCCATTCTTTTGAAACTACTGAGCAAGGAATTTTGGAAACATAGGATTTTAATTTTTGAACTGGACCAGATCTCTCTTGGTGTTTTATTGAGAATTTTTATTTGTTTTCTCATATCATTACAATTCTTATCCCACATGGGCTTTGACTGAGGATCATCACTTTTCACCTCTAACATGCCTAAATTCAAAGAAAGATCTTCATTGCTGATATTTGGAACTGAGCCCTGTGAACCTGTGATACACTGAACAGTTCATTCTCATTTTCATAACGGACTGCATCTCTCATGAACTTTCTACTCCTGAAAAAACCCACATTCCACCACTGTTGTTAGCACTGTCTTAAAAATATTCCAGACTGCAATTACTGTTTAAAAATATTTTAGTGCTCTTGAGTTTAATTCTTGCACAAAATATGATAAAATCAAAGATATTTTGAACAGTGTTCCCTTGATCTTGAAATCAGGTGTTGAATTAATTTAATTAAGATTAAAATCAGCAAATATTTTAGACAAGCCACAGGGCAGTGCAGGAATCAGAATATGAGAGCAAGGAACCGTGAAGGAGAAATATGCAGAGAACAGAACCTCCTTATGCTGATTTGCTCTCAGGTAAAAAATACGCCTCAATCACAGCAGTGAATTTGTACCCCTGATTGAATCAAGGAAATACAAACATATCCTTTTGTGCAAACAGCCCAGTGTGCTGCACAAGAAGCATTTGCCACTGGTGGCAAAAGTCCTTAATTTTTCAGGGTTTTGAAGACTAATGGGTTTTGCCAGAGTATAAGGCCTGGGAAGGGCTTTCTAATGGTACTAAATCTCTGGAGAACCCTTAGAAGAGCTACAGATTAGCTGTCAAAGTTGTTCTAGAACAGGTTTGCTCTGAATATTGTTATCTGCACTGAGCAGCAAGCAGGGAGCAGAGATCCCTGACCTTGCAGACCAAGGAGACACCTACGGCATGTCATCTGAAAAGAGAAACAAGTTTTGTTCTTGCTCTAGGAAGATCATATTGTTTATTTGCTTTACTTCTTCATCCAATTATTTTAGCATCAACTATTTTGAATGTGCCCTATAGAACAGGCACATTTCCACTTTAACTTACCCTGTGTTTTGTGAAGGGTGGTTTCAATCTAACAGCAAATACTTTTCATGAAACCTGCTGTGATTCCTGAAACAATCAGTCGAGGCACCCCAGCAAGTGCCCAGCTCTCTGAAGCTTTGCTTGAGGCTGTCCAGGAAGGAGCAGAGCTTCTTCTGTAGCAGCAGGCTGGTGTGAGAGCTGTCATTGCTGGGGGGGATCAAGGGAAATCACGTCTTCCAACGATGAGAAATGGCTGGGAAAGCCTCCAGCATCTGGCAAGATAAATGCTAGCAGGTTTGGACTCTGATGGGTCTCAGTGGGACTTTAATAAATGAGAACTACTGAAAATTTGCCAGGTTTGATATAAATTAACTAAAATATAAAAGTGAGGTTTTCTAATATTCACAAAAGAAACATGAAATGACTACTTTTTATAACGTACCCGAGAAGTTGACCCTGAGAACTACTGAAAATTTGCCAGGTTTGATATAAATTAACTAAAATATAAAAGTGAGGTTTTCTAATATTCACAAAAGAAACATGAAATTACTACTTTTTGTAACGTACCCGAGAAATTGACCTTTATATGTTAAAAATAGGATCTTTTAAGGCATCCTGAACTGCACACCTGTCTTTCCACATTGTATCAAGGTCAAGCCAGATTTTCATTTGCACACATAATAAAATTATTTGTATCTTGCAGACAGCAGAAGAGGGAAGACAAGCCAACTGTGCCCCCTGGCTTTGGGCTGTATTCTTACTGACCATTTCCTGCTGGATTATGAGGGCTTCATTCTGCACCCTGTTTCTGTCTTTCAGCTCAGGGGTTGATATTCCTTAGATCTTTCAGAGTTCTTTCCTGAACTCAATTCTGAGACTGAGTTCTTTCCTAGTGTTTTTATGTTCTTGATTTTGTGTGTCTGTGTGTGCACTCACACACACATCTGTATGTACAGCTTCTATATAAATAAATACATAAATACATGTGTAATCATATTCTATGAGAGATTATAGCTATGTAGACATATGAACATACTCATGTGTTTTGTTATTTTACCCTGGGATGAATCAGATACTTATAGTTCATATTTCTGGATCCAATGAAATCAGATTTCAAAAGTGATTTCAGCACACCCCGCATACACTGTACCCTCCTCTGTCCTGAAAGTCTAATATGGCAGGTAATCTGCCCTCCTGGCTCACTCCCACTTGTGATGTGGGAGTGTTGAACACAACCAAATGTGTTGGTTTACATTTGTAAATTATACACACAGCAAGTGCAAGAACTCTCATAGCAGGTGGAATCACTGTCTATGCTCAAGTGCCTTCAGATGATGGACTTTATACCATAAGCATCACAAATTGGACCCAAAACTGGTATTTCTTTCTTGGGTTTGACCATATTTGAAGCACTAGCTGACAAGAGTCCTGACTTTCTGGCTATGCCAGGTCTCAGGGAGGCAGTGCTGCCCACTGACACCACCTGTGTCCAGTGGTCCTTGAGACCACAGCCAGTGTGGGGTCAGGAGCAGCTCTGCCTGGATGACAGCTCCAGCTCTGCACTCAGGCTTCAAACTCAGCCTCTTCCATGGGAGGACAAAGCCATGTGAACACACATTTCTGAGTGTCAGAATGGAGATGAACTGTGTGGGGATAAAGTCCTCCACAAACTCCTCAAGAGAACACAGACTCTACTTAAATTAATACTCTGCTGTCACTACCTAAGTTGTTGGACTAATGAGTAGCAACTTCATGGATCTCCAGTGAGGATGCTCTGGGGAATACAAGGAAATAAGATGGCTTTGAATGCTTGAGTAGTGAAAAGTTGAAAAGCAGATAAATTTTAAAAATGAACATTTGATTTGATGCAGAGCTGAGCTGACAAGTGGGATACAGCCAGGCACAGGCAGAATCAGCAGAATCAACTCCAGCTCTCCCAGTTTAGCCACACCAGCAAAGCCACAGATATCTGTATTTCACCTTGTTAAATTACTCTTGTGCTCTGTTTTACTCCTGTACTTTATTTCAGAATGAAATGAAGCACAGATTTCTTTAACTCATTCCATCAATAAGGGGTTCAATCTTTTTTTACATTTCATTGTATGTATTCAATTAGCAAACAAAATTAATACATAAAACATTATTTAAAATTATACATATTAAATTTTAAAGCATTTACATCACCATCTCTAAAGTTTTCAAGCGTTAAAATGTTAATTTCTCCAAAGTTCTGATTTCATTCAATGAAAAAATGAAATTATAATGGCAATAACATATTTAAATGCTTTTTATTAAAAGAGATAGAAATAAGAATGTCAGTAGTTGGGAGGGCCAAATACATAGTCCTCAAAAACATCAACTGCTTTTAGAGAAAACCTTCCTCTGCAGAATGTAGCCATGGATGAAAACACTGGAGCCTTTGCTTATTGAAAATGTTAGGCTTCTTTGAACACACATGAAAGTACACAAGCACCATTTAGCTGACAAAGGAAGACTGCAAGAATTATTCATGGGAATAATTAACAATCGTTTACAGACCTGATTACAGGACAGTGAGCTAATAAAAGCAAAAATAAATAGACAAACAGAAGTAAATGCACAAGAATTCAGAATAGCACCTCAAAAGGAAAACATTTTTAAAAGTGAAAGAAAAGGATTATTGATTTAGAAGCTTATGTTGTGCCTCTGTTTTGCATTTTGGTTTCAAATGTCTTCCAAAATATACTCATGATTTCATGCATAATCATTGTGACATGAAATTACAGTGACTGCTGATGCAAATGAGGTAATTGTGCACGCCAATTATGTGTAATATGCCTGTTGCCTTGTTTAAATAAGCAATTACAGAATTTATAGAGACAAACATGTTAACTAGGAATGCATATTAGGCACAAAATTACCACCACTTAATTCAGAAAATCAGGCAAAGTAGAATTTAGCTGGGGGAATGGTTATGAATCTTGGCATTTTTCCTAGACATAAAATTTTAGTTTCATTATATGAATTTCTTGCATTTATACTAGCCTATGGCTAGAAGTGATTTAGAAAATAAATAAGCTCAGGAAAATTCGAGACAATGCTTAGCTAAGCATATGAGTGGTCATTCTGATTACCTTGGCACCCCTCAAATTTTCATGCAAATCTTGTGGAAGCAGAGTTATCCATGAAGAGCTTTTAATTTTCTGCTGAGCTGTGGTTGCACCCCTGGCAGATTAAACAGTCCCACATACTGCCTGGCAGAGGAGAGACTGATGAGCCAACACGCTACAACCAAATTTTTAGCCAGAGCAATGCCTGATGCTTTTTACCTTTGGATTCTTGGCATCCTTAAATTGCTGTTTTTATGCCCAGTCTGAGATGTGCTGTCAGACAACCCCATAACATCACTCACAGTGGTGATAACTCTTGGATAATCCAGTCTTTCTGAGTGCTTTGGCCATTGGCTGATCCAGATAGATTCATTGGTGGTTTCCAAGTCTCAAAATGTCATGCATATCTAAAAACTTACTTCTCTTATAGAATTTGTAACAAATGAAGCTATTATATGCATTTGTCAGCTTGAAAAGCAAAAGTTTGTGTTTAATTTTTCCTGGTGGTGGTTTTTTTTTTTTTTTTGCGTAATCTCAATTCTAATTAGGTGTTGATTATTGTAATACAAAGATATCAATATAAAGAGAAAATTCAGAAAAACTTATACTTTATAACCTATTTCTTGATATTTTTTTTTAAATGAGTGTTTCACATTCTTTTCAAATTGCACACAAGATATTTTATAAGCACTTATATATATTCTAAGTGATAAAGTCAATAATTTAGTACTCTTTAAAGAACCCTCAAATGAAGACCACAGAACTGGCAAAATATCTCTTCCAGACCCAATATCACAAATTTGTTTTTTCCCCACTGAGGATATGGTGGTCCTTTCAATTAAGTTGTTTGCATGTGCAAGACTATGTATGCCAATCCATGAGGATAAACCAAGTATTTAGGAAATTGTCTGGAGGTCCAGATTATAGTTGAATTATTTCAGCTATTGAAAGTTTATATTTTTTGTGTTTTGTAAAACCAAGAGAATATGTTGGTGAAAACCAAGTCCCTGGAATATCTAACAAAGTGTATGGATTTGGGATCAATCCTTTAACCTGCATGGAAAGCTCAGCAGAAACCTGAAATATATCACCTAAGTTGTCCAGCTTTTGGCCCCTGTTGTTGATGCCATAAACTCCTGCATTTCAGCACCAGAGATTCATGTTGCATGAATATTACATTTTTAA
The DNA here is from genome assembly GCF_014805655.1 of Passer montanus. Lineage (NCBI taxonomy): Eukaryota > Metazoa > Chordata > Aves > Passeriformes > Passeridae > Passer > Passer montanus. Next base: position 3,140,323 of record NW_024370595.1, on the reverse strand, counting down.
TACTGGTGGGCTTGCAAAGATGTGGAAACAATCTAGTTCTCTCTTTTTAACAAAACAAAGCAAACCAAAACAAAATCCTAAAATTCCCTATCATCCCCTCTCTTCCTTCCCCTCGGCTCCCTTCCCCTGTCCTTCAAGGCAAACATGGTGGGCCTGATCAACCTAAATTCTAATTTCATTTGTATGCAAAAGTCACCCTCTCTTACAACTGTTTCAGAAAATGCTAATAATTTATTTTGTTTTTCCAAGAGTCAGTCTATTTTATTCATTCAAGTTCATATTTAACATCAGTTGCTTCTCTGTGTGGCAAGATTTAAGACCTTATCACTTCCTCTTGTCTGTTCACTACAGCATTCTGATAACACACTTATGTTAAACTCACAGCAATTGTTTGCAGCCTCTATGAAGCCTCAGTATTCCTGTGTCCACTTCAGGTTAGCAAAAGGTTTCAGTGTGTAAAAGCTTCTGTGTGATTTTTTTCCAGGTCTGTGTGTTTGCCTTTCCTGACAACCTTTTTGTTACTGCATATTCCTACATAGACTTAAAAAATGCTTTTTAGTATAAAAATCTTCCTGTTAAAAATGGAAACATGATAGAAATCTTTTTTTATAGGAAAGTGCCATTTTCTTACTTCTCTTGTAGGAAAAAATTACTCTTTTTTTTTTTTTTAAGTACTTTGCATTGTTGTGGTTTCACAAAGACAGAAATGTTTCTAATCAAAAAGATCTGATTTCAGGTAAACTTTCTGAACTCTTGTAAAGTGCCACTCTGGTAAGTGTGTATATACAGTATATAGTGTTTGGGTTTGCCTTTGGCAGCTTTTCTACACTGGGTTTTGGCTGGAGAAGTTCAGGCATCTATGTTTACCCAGCAGTGCTGCCTTTATAAAAATATGCAAGAATAGCGCATAAACATCTGTCTCACTTGTTGAAGAGCTATGATTAGTGTTGTTTTTATCCGTGCCATATTTTAATTAGTTCTATACTTCTAGAAAATACAATTTAGTGTAATAGACCAGCAACAATTGAAATTTTTAGTGAAACAAGTCTCAGTGTCATGAGGTTTTTGAAAACCACACTTCTGTTTGACATACTATTGGCTGATGCAGAATTATGCTGATTCATGCCAGTCTTGTGGTGTTTTACAACTTCTTTCATCTGTTCTCAGGTGAACCCATATATGTAAAAGTTTACGACCATAAGATTGGAAAGTTAACTTTATGCATTCTATCTTACCTCTGGTTTGTATTTTGAACTGAGAAATCCCAACTAACTGTAACCTGAACTGTTTCCCTTTGTTTCAGACCATGGTATGCAACTTTTTCAGAAGATTAAAACTATGAAAATTCAACACTAGAACTTTTTAAAATAAATTTTTTTTCTTGTATTGTCATGAACAGTGGATTACATATTAATCCTATGTATTTTTTTAAGTCTATACTGGAATTCAAGATTTGTATTTTACGACTATGGGTTTAATTATTATTTTTTTATGTGTGTGTGTTTGTCATTTAATAAGATTTTATTTCTTTATTTTCTTTCTCATGTTGATTAGAGGTGAATTTCTAGTATAAAGTCCTCACATCTACCCACCAAGACTTTCTAAGAAGTCCCATGTCATATTCATCCAAAGTTTTGGGTTCCCCTAAAAATTATTCTGTCTCAATACTCAACAGATGGTGCTGGACACTTTGTGAGAGTTTTCTATCCTGCCTACCACTATCTTAGTCCAATATAGCAGAATGGGATATAATGACTGGAGGAGAGTTTGGGTTCTTTGCAACTGCAAAAGGCTTTGTAGTGGCAAAGGAGGCAGGGCGCTAAGTGGACATTTAATGATACTCCCTTGCACTGAACAAATGGCTGCTCATCATCAACTAGCTAAATATGTTTCTACTCACTCAGGTCCCACTTTGCCTGTAGTTCTGAAAAATTGTATTAGAATTTTGAATTTCAGAAGGTACTTGTTCAGTTACTCTTGGGTTATTTGTGCTCTAGGTAGTACTGAAGATTTAAAGCAGGCCTGGAGGGAAGAGCTGCTCAGGTGTGGAGGCATGAGTCAAGTGAACTCCATAGCTGATTCTACAGTAAAAAAGATGGAGATGTCATCCATCTCTCTGGACATCTGCCAATCCTCTGCCTTCAGGGAAAATAATTTTTCATCCAGGAATGAGATTCATGGTGTTCATCTTTTGTTATCTGAACAAATAATAACAAAATGTTCTCATACCCTTTAATGTCTGACTACACTACATTTCATGAATCTAGAAGAGCAAGGATGGAAAAATACTCAAAACAAGGTGATATCTTAGACTGCTGTGTCTAGATAGAGTCTTTGTCCATTTTTTCCACAAATGCCACTTTTTTGGGGGCTGGAAGGGAACTCCAGCCTGGAAATTTTCTTGCTTTGTTATCCTCTGATCCAGTTTCAGTGTCTAGTGACTCCTGAAGAGAACCTTCAGCGTAAAATTAACTGGAAATGAGCACACAACAATATTCTTAAGTGGGTAAATCTGCTTAAAGAAGGAAAGAGAAAACCAATCTCTACAGTCATTTGCACTAGTTTGCACTAGTAGCAGCTTGGGTTTTTTTCTCAATAGCTCCCATTTTATTTTCTCCGTGAGTTGTTTTAAAAAGGAAGCAGGGACCCTTCTCAGAATTGTAGCAAATATAATTGAATTAAAAATGTTGTTTTCAAACAAACAAACCATAGAAAAGTTGAGGATGGGGAAATATAAGCAAAGTTTTCTAAAATGCTCTTATGCAGGCAAACACATGTTTTGAGTTAGATGAGCTCATTTCTGGTAACAATATTAACTTTCTGATGGCCATGACCAGCAGGCATATGGAAAATGGAGGGTGGCAGTCTTTATCAAATTAGATCTAAAGAGGAAGAACATGTATTTAGGGTCTTTTTTTTTCCCCCTTAGCATTTTTTTAGAAGGAAATCTGCAAAGGGCAAGCAGAGGCTGGGAGGGCTCATGGAAAGATCATATGTTTTGGAGCTGGAAAGAAGGATTTTGCTTCTGTTGAAGAACATCTTTTCAAGATTATACTTTCTATTTACTTCTGTTTAAAATGTGGTACTGGTATGGAAAATCAGGCTGAAAATTTGTATCTGCTTTTCCTGAAAATTTTCTCCTTTGTCTTGATGTTTGGGTCTGACAGAATTCCCTGTGCACATAAAAGGAAGCAAAGTAGTTTCTATGCTACACAGATATTTCATAATTATATAGTTTCATAATTATATATTATATTTCATAGTTATATTCCATTATTTTCTTTTCTGAAACCTATTCAGCTACAGAGAATTTAATGAATCCATGGATAACTGCAAGGAAATACTGTTTGACCCAACCCTTTGCCCAATCCCAGTCCTTTACTGTAGAAGGTGCTTCAGTGATGTGGACTAGAGATAAAAAGAAGTTGTGGATATTCTAACTAAAAAGGGCTTCCTGGGATCACACACTCACAAAAGGCTGGAATGTCACACGTCTATCAGTTTGCATTGCCAATTAAAACCACTTCTAAAGCCAACTAAGAAGCACTTCTGAATTCTATCTGTAAGAGATTTAGAAGCAATAAGTACAGGCTTCCCACCTCTGCTGCTCCTCTGCCCCTCTCCCATATAAACCCATTTATGCTGCTTTAATGGAGTGGCTTTCAGAGCAGAGACTTTTTTGGTTCACTTACGTGACAAGAGGACCAAAGCTCACAGATAAGGAAGGGTCAGGCTGAATGCTCAGTGTGTTTCAGCACAGACATTGATTCCCTCCACTTCTGCATGAGTGGAAAACAATCCGATAATGGATTTGCTTCAGTTTTGTCTTACTTTACCCTGGTGTGGCCTTTGGTGCAAGCCTGCAAAGTGGGATTTTTCTGGTTTTCTCCCCATCCTTCAAGTTTCAAACATGAAACTATGAAAGACAATATTTTGTCAATATTTTCATAATATTTTCATTTTTCTGATTAAAGAAACCCACCTTGTGCTGCAAGGAGAGCTGTGGGTGGCTGCAACCCATCTCTGCCACCCCTCTCACCATGGATAGCAAACATTTTGTCGGTCAGGCTCATGATGTATCTCAGTTCTGTGTTGAAGTACAACCATAAATTAGGGATGAATATATTCAGATTAGTAGGGATGATAAACTGGACAATAAGAAATGAAACTAATAAATTCTGCTGAAATTAATGTCACATTAAGAAAGAGAAGCAAAGTTTAGTGGCATGTAATACAAACTACTTACAGGGAAAAAACCAAACAGATCAAGATAGAACTTTTTACTTTTTTCTCTTATCTCCAATTTTATTATCTCCTTTATCAATCAGCAAAGCAGAGAAAGCAGAACACATTGAGCAAGTTTAAACTTTTGTTTTGAACAAAATGGATTCTGTCTGTACCACATTCATGCTCAGGCAGCACTTTTCAAGGGGAAAGGAAGAAGGTAGAGGAGGGAGTCAAAAGATGAAATGTGCCCACTGGTTCTGGGTGACCCACCTCTGAATTCACATGCAGAGATGGAAGCTGCTGCAGCCAGTGATGTGCCTGTGCCCACAACTCAGCAGGAATAGCCCTGCCTGTGTGGCCATTAAAAAGGGTCACAGAAGGTCAAAATCACAGATGGCTCCTCTTTATGGCATTGTTACTGTGCCAGGTTATATTTTAATGATCACCATTTTTAGGAACTTTCTACAGACTTTCATTACACAGGTTCCAGGAAGAAGATACAGGCCACACCTACTCATACTCCTATTCAAAGGTGATAAGCCTATCTACACCTCAAAAACTGTATATTTTCTTCCCCTTGACAAGAGGTGTACAAACAAAAAGAGGTTGGATCTCTTTTCCAAATCTCTTCTCTGTTCCCTCCCAGGCAAAGAATGGCTTTGTCTCCCAAAAGCCCACTCCTCCCCAGGCAGACAGGGCAGATCCTTAGCCCCTCCATATCCAGTCTGGAAAACTCCATGCCAAAGCTGAGGTCCCAGTACAGGTGAGGAGGACACCTGGCACTGCTGAACCAACCTCCAGCTGGCATACCTGGAAAAGCCAAAGGAAAGATGTAAGAAATGCAGCATGCAACCTCCTCCTCTCTGGTTGGCTAAGAAGAAAAATAAGTCTATCCCAGCCAAAACCAGGACAGTAGCTCAGTGGCTTGTTGGGCCACAGAAGTGTGTTTGACTGTTCTAGATGAATTAAGGCTTACTGTATGAGATTTTTGAATCACCTTTTGAACCTATGCTCATCAACATTAATAGCACTCCTTGAAAAAGGTTTTTAATGATTAGCAATGCATGTTGTTGGAAGAAAAGTATCTGATTTGCTTAGTTTATACCCAGTTCTCTTCCAGGCCAAAGGATCCGAGGCCACATAGTTCTTTCTCAGTGTGAGCTGCTTCACACCTTTTACCTCTGTTGCCTTTCAATTTCTAGACATATTTTATGCTTCTAGGTTGGACAAACAAACCTGAAGGCAGTATTTGAGCCACTATTACACCCTGAAGTTTTACAATGTTATGATAATATATTCTGGTTTGCTGTTTTTTACCTCAGTAATTCCAAGAATTCTTCAAAACGAGAAAATAAAGCATACTCATAGAGCAACATCAGAAAAAAGTAGATAGAACATCAGTTTATCTTGACAGGATGTTTGTGTTATGATTCAACAAATCAAATTGCTGCTTTATATCACGTATCATCTGGCTTTGGAAAGAAAAAAGGGAAAAGAAAGCAACAAAACAGAAAACAAAACCCCAGACAACCAACCCCAGCCAGATAACCAAAATACACTTTAATCTTTTCCACTATACGATTCTGCATTACTTAAATATCATTTGTTCCAAGAACTTCAGATTTGTTTCAAAATACTTCCTGTTTACACAATTATACTGGCTTTTTTAGCCCAAAAAAATCTTCATTCTGATGTCATGCTCAGTTGCCACCTACCTGTCCCACCTTCTGTGGATGAGACTGGACTCTGATGTCAGTTTCTACCTTGCTGTGCTAAACAGCCAGATTTTCTGCAAGAACTATACGTACTTCCCAGTGTTTCAACAGAATAAAGAAATTCCATGCACTCGGTGAGAATTTTGCTATCAATTTCTTTGAGAGCAAGATTAGTGTGCCCTCATGAAGATTTCATAATTGTTTGATTTGCATTCAGCACAAGTGCAAAAATTGTATTTTAATGACAGAGTTGAACACATCTTTAGGATGTGTGGAACCACAGTAATGAGTTACATGCTTTTTAAAGCAGATCTTTTTAAAAACATGTTATTTCCAAGCAGCTCAGTGTTTATCTCATTTGGTTTCCTTGACAATTTCCTGATTTTAGATGCCTTGTAAAACAATTGATTTTGTTTTTCAGAGAGCCCTTTCACTCAGTATCACTTAAGGAAAGACCTTATACACAGTAAAAAAAAAAAAATCAGTGATATTTTATTCTTTACTGATTACAAAAGTAAAATTTACTCTTCAAAGCTATAAAGTATGAAACATACCAATTAGCTCATTAGCTGAAGACTGCTTAGTGTGCATGAGACTGATTTAATTGAGTTAAATAAATATAACCAACTTATTTACAGGTCAGATCATATGCATGTGTTTAGTATTTTGATAATTTCATTTTTCAGAACAGTAGTGTGTCTTCAAGAACTTTGAGCCTGATTCATTGCAATCAAATTAAGTTGGATTGATCCTGCTGTGTGTGTATACAGACCTATGTGTCTTAGTCACCTCTTTTTCCTCAATCTTACTTGCCAGATTCAGCTACAGTTGACTGAAAGTAAAAGACTGATAAGCATTCAGTGTTCACAAACATTAAAGTAGTCATCAAGGGATAGGGCAGACTCAGTGACAGTCCAGTTCATTCAACTTCACAGCCATGACAGGATCCTCATTGGCAAAGAATGCAGAGTTTTTTTGTTATGGTAGACTTCTTTTGCTCTACTTCAGCAGTAAAACACCAAACAGTGTTGCATAGCCATTTTGGAACAAAAGATCCACATGATCATTTGGATGGATATAATTTTTCTTATGACTGCATCTCATAGATTGAATCAGCTTAGCAGCACATGCTCTGGTTCTAAGTGAGGCAAAGACAACCCTTGTGACACCTGGTCAGTCTCAGGCTTCAAGCAGCAAATGAGTTCAAAATTCATCCACTTTTCTGGACTGACTTCAGACAGTTATAAATTACCATTTTAAGCACTCAGGAGAACATTTTTGGTGATGGTTATCAGTCTTGCAAGTTCACAAAAGAATTATAAAAACAACAGAACTTGAAAACTGGTGGGTATATACAGGTCTGAAGACAGAGGGCACCTGACAGCCATTTCCTTCTTTATCACTATAATGTTTCCTCCATCTTTTCATTTTCTACACTTAACTATGCTTTCTATTTATGCTGTTTGATATAACAACTAGTGTTTTTCCCTTATTTATTTTCAGCTGAGTTTATGTGCTGAACTAGAGTTCTTGCAGTAAGAGTGTGAGCAAGAGGGAGGTCATGGGATGTGGGGGTGTTCTGATTTTCTAACACATGCACCTTACTTAAGTGAAATGAATCTGGGCATAGGTGTTTGCTTGTTACTCCACACAGGACAGCTCTTATCTTGGTAGAAAGCTGTCATACAAACATTTCTAATTTTCATTGATTTGAGGAGCTGTTGTGGCCAACATGATGATGCGCAGCTGTAAAAGTACCCTGAAGTAAAGGGAACCAGAAAGTAATCACAGTAAGAAGAGAGGCACATAGATGTGGAACTCGTTCATGGCTGTTTCTTTTTATCACCAGGAAAAAAAAAATTACTAAAGCCCTGATGTGAGATCAAACAAACTAAATAAAATAAAAAAGACCCAAACAGTGATGATCAAGACCTCAAAGAGGCTGGTTCTCCAGCCCCCTCACCTTCTGCATAGGTCACTACCTATGCTCAGTCACAATGCATGAAGAGTGGATTGAAAGGCAACTGCTCTTGTGGAGGAGCCCTGCACATGGATTCATTGTCTCACAAAATAACGAGTACTGAAAAATCCAGCTCTGGTCTTTTAGTCCGGAAGTTGTTACCTGCCTTCTCTAAAGTAATGCCATCAATGGTCCTTGAATCTGTGGGCTGACACGTGAGAGAGCTGCACTAATCCAACCTTTAGTATGCCAGGATCAGACAGTCAAGAGCAGTATAATCCTAGCACCTGGAATATCACAGGTTGGGTGAAGAAAATTGTGTATTATGGAGTCCGCATATCATAAAAGACATTCCTCCTCAGACGCTCACAGCAGAGATGCAGTAATTTTAAATATATGTGTAAAAGAATAAAGATCATAATTGTAAAATACAATCCTTCATGCACTCTAGAGTAGGTTTCCATTCAAGCTACACAGTGGCATTTTCTTAATAGTTCAGTATTTGAAATTACACACATATATGATTCCAGGAAAGAAAAACATGTAAATGTGTTTCAAGAATAGGTAATAGATTTTTGGAGGACTACTGAGACTACTGAATTAAATTGTAGCTGAAGAGATTAATAAGAAACCTCAATACCTACAAAGTCAAATTACAGAAACTCTTTAAATGACCCAGAGGATGTATGTGTCCTGACATCTGGTGGAGCTATGAGCATGTGGGACAGGTCCATGATGCAATCCAAAGGGAAAGCCCTGTGCACAAGTCACACAGCAGAGCTATCCTAGATATCTGTGCTGGGAGCTGAGTGAGGACATGAGTTGGGGTCCTGAGGCAGTATGTCTGTAGTCACACAGCAGTTTGCTTAATCAAACAGTTCCCCTTGTATATCATTATTCTATGGAGAGAGCTCTGTTATCACCATCTCTTGAGGTACCAGATCACTAAAATCTGGATTCACAAAACGGGAGATTCTCAGTGTGGAGGTGCCCTAGAGGCCTGATCTATTAAGTCCAGTGGATCTTGCTGCAGCATGGCACTGTGAAAATTTCATATTTGGAGAACTGGCAAAAAGAGAAACTCAAACTATTGGCAGCATTTTAAAGCATTTTTATTAAAGAGCTCTTATCTGTCACAACAGCTTTGCTGCAGGCATAAATTTGTATATGCCAATGATAGCCTGTGGGGAACAACCTCCACAGGTCAGGATGAGTGTGCTTTCTTTTGAAACACAAGTTTTTTAGAAATGGTACAGAAGCTGAAGTGGAATGGGTGAAAGAAAGAGGAATTTATTGGTCACCTGTAACATTAGACAACAGATTAACAAGTATTTTATCATGACAGTGTGAATGCTCATAACAGAGTATTCAAGGCTAAAGTGTGCAAGCCTCTTTATACAAAAGGGTTTTCTTTATATTTCCAGGCTCTGAGATCTGTCTAAACAGCCCTATGGAATAATTGCTTCACCTGACTTTGGCACAATTGTAATTATTTAATGTGTACATTATTTTACATTATCTCTTTAAAAGTTTTTACTGCCAAAGATGAATGTGCTGGAGCTTGAGAGCATGCCTTTGAGAGGTGACTGACTGACACCTAGTGTTTAAAATCTGGTCACACTTAAAAAACAAATGTACATATACACACACAAAAAGCAACCAAAAATGTTTATTTCTAGCAAGAAGGGCTCCCATTTTTTTCAAAGTACCACCTCATCAGCATTGCTCCAAGTCAAGGGCTGAGATGTTCCAAAAAGCAGCATTTAAAGAGACCACATGACATACTGTCTTATTAAGTCCACAATCACCTTGGTCTGATAATCATCAAGTTTCCACTAATTTAATCACCTGAAGTGTGCTGCCTCTACCCCAAATCTCCCTGTGCTGGTACATCTAACCCATTGCTCTAGAGCTGGGAGGGAAGCAGCCTATCATTCACTGGAGAAGTGACCCTGGCAAGTCCATGATCCCACAGAGCCCAGCAGTGCCCCACTTTCCATTGCAGGAAGGTGGTTTCATCAACACTTTTATTACAAGTTCCTGGAATAGAAACAGGGCAGGAGGGGAACAACAAAAAAATCCCCAAAGAAGTTTTCTTGAAGACTCTTAGTTTCAAATGACCAGCAGTAGCCTTATTACCAAGCATAGCCCTTTCCTATAACAGACACTATCTTCAATTTCAAGGAACCCAAAATATGTGCAACATATGAGACAGGTATTCTCTTATTTTATTTTTATTGGTTTTCACAAAAAAATCAATTGAAAGACGTAAGGATGCAAATAATTTACAATTTCTGTATAACCCTGAAGACTTCATAGTTTCCAAATTCTTCATTCGAGTAGAGCAGGTTTACAATGATCCAAAGCTGACTGTGTTAACAGTATAATGAGTATATGTTATTGTAAATTCTCCCCAGCCTGCAGAAAGTGGGCACAATTTTGCTTGTGTCCATCTCTTTCTATTGTTACCAGATGTTGAAACGGGCCGTGATATATATATATCACTATTTTTTTTATTAAATGTCCAAAAGGGATCAGGGATGAAGCTTTTCTATCCTGTGTGTTTTAAATAAAACTTTTTTTTCTATAAAAACCACCTTGTGAATCAAGATGCTACAGAAATTATACAAATAGATAAAGACCCTTGCCAAACTATCACTGAAAGTCTGGATAAATAAAGTTTTCCCAGAAGATGAAGTTCATTAATGAAGATGAACTGGAATACTCTATGAAGCCAAACAGTTCTGCTGGTTTTGGGGTTTAGGTGTTAGCTGAGTGTCAAGTTTTGCTCTTCTCCTGAGGACAGAAGTTGCATACTTGGTTTCAACATTAGCAGTGAGCTCCTTAATCCCTCAGTTCGGAAGCACACACGATGCCTCAGCCATTCCTCCAACTGCTCCAAAGATATGTCTGACCTTGACCAGTGGTCTGTTTTCTCCCAGGTACTGCCTGTAGCAGGAGCCCGGGGAGAAGGCAACAAGAAGACAGCAGTATGCTCCCTGTGTCTTGCAATTTTTGAACAAATAACCACATGAGTCACAAGAGTTGACATTGTATCTAAAAAGTCTTTGATGGATATTTTTTCATGGTTTTGTCAAGCTTCCTTTTGAGTACATGTGCATTTTCAATATCCTATAGCAAGTAGTCTAAAAACTGAAGAAAGGCTTCCCCACATAGTAGCCTTCTGCACAAAATCAAGGATGAAATGAATATTTGTTAGCTATTGTGGTCTAGAATATTTACATAATCACCCTATTTCTCATTTTTGTCATTGCTTAGAAAACCAAATAACAGCCAGAAGCCAAAACAAGCTTTAAAACGTAATTATTTTTCATCCATATGAATGCAAAGTGACAGCTTGCTGAATCCAAACTTATTTTGTGAGTTAATGAAAACATAATAATCGTGCTATATGGTCTGGAATACTAATTCTTTTCATTCTTCCCCCCTACTTTCCTCTGTTCTTTCCTTCTTCATGAATGTCTTGTTTTGCCTATCTATTACACTTAGTATTTTTTAATCCTTGCATGTTTTGATTTCACTGGAGCTAGATACATATGATTGTGGTTTCTTTAGAAACTTTTACGAAATTAGAGAATATTAAGAGGAAAGTTGAGTAAAGCTATGGTAGTTTTTACTCAAAGATGTCAATTGCTTTGCTGGTTCTGTGTCTCTCTGTGTCTTTCTGAACTAAATACCAATATCATATTCTCTAACTATTTATCCAGTGGGTAGGGATTTGATCACCTGCCAAGTTTCAGGAGAACGAGAGCATGGTGACAGGCTTTATATACAATTGCCATTCAAAGCTGTGACCTGGAATTTTTATTGAGATTACCAAAAATAGGCTGATGTATATACTCTGACAAGGTGCAGTAATGTAACTCTAAGCACAACCCTGTGCTGCATCAGTCACCAAAATATTTTTATCTTCCAATGTCACCTTTATCTTTATTTTGTAGGAGCCGTCTGGTTCCTTTCCATATAAGTAGACCAAGTTGTATCAGTCAGCTGGCACTGGCTGATCAAATGCCAGCAGATAACTTGCACATCAGCAATGCAGAAATACAAGGCAGAATGGTAAGAACACCACATGGACTATAGACTTAGTCCTAAGGAAAATTGGTGCTGTTTTCCATACAAACAACATTTCCTTGGCTACGCGTGTGTATCCACAAACACACACCTACACATTCCCATGCTCTTCATGTGATTGACACATTTAAGTATTGCATCCTCCAGCTTCTCTGCTTGATAATGATAAGAATAAAATTGTGAACCCAGGCTTCAGACAAAACACTGTGGCCAAAGTTTGTCTGTCCTTGCTCTTGAGCAAGGGTGTTTCTGATCAAAACTGGTATTGCTGGCTAAATAATGCTGGTCTGAAACATTATGAGATATGAACTAGGACATCTTTAACTGTGCTGGGAAGACTCCCAAATGCAAAGGCTGTAACTGCCACACAGCTCTTCTTTGGCCAAAATATCTCCTTTCACTAGGGCAGAGAAAGGCAGAATAACCAGGTCAAGAAAATGTGGGCATGTACTCTGAGTCTGATCATCATCTAGTGTTTAATAAGAAAGAGGTGATCATTCTGCCTTGGACACCTGATCTAGACTGAGATTGCTGGAGATCTTCTCTGAAGATCCCAGAGCCGTGGCTGGATCTGTTTGATTAGATACCCAAACATGAGGAAGGAAAAATTGGAATCTTATATCTTGTAGTGTATCTTATCCCTAATAAAGGACGTCTTCAAGTTAGAGCAGGATGTATATTTCTTTAATTCTCTCAGTGCAGTTAAAGCAACAGACTTGCTCCAAATTAAACCAATTTGGAAAACTTGAGGAACATTTCTGACTGGAAGTAGGTTGTTTGTAGAGCAGGTAGCAGCTTTGGGCAACCAGACAAGCCTTTGTGCTGAGTCCCAAGGCTGAAGGCTGCTTTGCTGACTCCCATCATCCTCTTGAAACTATTCTCCTTTAAAAACAAAGAGAATGGGCTGTTTTTCCTTCAGGAGCTTCAGTAAGATAAGTCTGATATCTACATAGCTACTGATGTTCAGGGAGAAACATGAACACCAAATAATGCTCCTAGCCCTGAGTTCCTGTGTGCTATGTGTCCTTTACTGAAGTGGGGACATGGAGTTGAAAGCATAAAACCAGAAGCCATGACATTTCACCTGATTTTATGACCTCAGAAAAAGGATTTTGACTCTGTGCATGCATAAGTGGAGATGAAGAGCAATCTATGCACAATGCACTGCCCAGTGTCTCATAACGTCCCACTTCAGTACCAGAAGGTGAAATCTTATACATGAGAGTGTCATTCAACTGGAGCAAGAGCTTCATTGACAGGAGAAAGCAAGCCAAGCTGAGTAGGGGTTGGAAGGGACCCTTAAAGACCATCTACTTCCAACCCCTCACCATGGACAAGGACACATTCCACTAGATCAGGTTGCTCAAAGCCCCATCCCACCTGGACCAGAACACCCCTAGGGATGAGGTATGCACAACCTCTCTGGGCAGCCTGTTCCACTGCCCCACCATGCTCACAGTGATTTCCTCCTAATTACTAATCTAAACCTGCCTCCATTCCCCCTTGTCCTACCACAGCATGCTCTTGTGAAAAGTCCCTCCTCAGCTCTCTGGTCAGCCCTCTTTAGGTATTGGAAAGTGCTGTAAGGTCTCTCTGAAATCATCTCTTCTCCAGGCTGAACAACTCAAACCTTCTCAGCTTGTCTTCTTAGGAGAGGTTCTTCAGCTCCCTGATCATTTTGGTGGCTCTCTTCTGGACCTGCTCCAACAGGTCCATGTCTTTCCTGTGCCAAGGATGTCTTCTTAGGAGAGGTTCTTCAGCTCCCTGATCATTTTGGTGGCTCTCTTCTGGACCTGCTCCAACAGGTCCGTGTCTTTCCTATGCCAAGGACTTCAGAAGTGGACACGGGACTTCAGATAGGGTCTCATAGGAATGAAGTAGAGGGGGAAAATCACATCCCTGCTGTAGTTTGCCTTCTTAAACATCATGACATTCCCATAGGCCAGGTGCTAGAGCTTGACCAAGTCCTTCTGGATGACATCCTGTCCCTCAGATGTGTCAACCATACCACTTCTCTTAGTGTTGTCAGCAAATTTGCTGCGTATTTGTATAGACTGAGGTGTTTAATGGCAGCAATATATCAATTTTGCTCTCAGATCGTTACCTTTCTTTATGCATGTATTGCAGATTAATCCACTATTGGAGAAAAGGTGTTGGATAGGTTTAGAATAATATTTTATTTTAAGGAAAAGTTATACCATTTGGGAATTTGCTGGTCAAATATTTCTTAGAAGGTTCCAGATTATGGGTTTTGTTTTATCAAATTTGCACTTTAGGATTAATTTTCAATACAACTGATATTATCATAATGTTTTATGTGATGTGTCTCTGGAGGCTGTTATGTTCATGTGGGCAAGCTCTGTGTATTGACCAAGGCCTCTTGTAAAAAAAGCAATTTTTATCTGAAAGAATTCTATTTAATTCTTCTATTTTCAGATAACATAATAAAATTCCTTTAATCTTTATATTCCCTGTCTTATTTTAAATCCTGGCACTGCTTTAGGACTTCAAGCACTGCAAGCCAAAACTATATAAAATATATGTATAAAAATATATTTTTATATTTTAATTGAATTTTAATGAACAATATTTTAATGAACAATATAATATTCACTGTGGCCTGATTTCACTCTATGAAGTCTGTGTTCCAGATGTGAGTGACCAGTGTAGCTCTCCTCTCCCCCTCTTAACTCACTTATATTGTGATATTTTCATTTTATCCATTCTATATCCTCACCAAGAAAGGAATTTATACGTTCATTTTGCTTTCTAAATGCCTCCTCTAATGATTTTTATCAGAAAGAAGGAATTCTTTCCCCTCCTCTTGAACAAACATGTCTGAGCCTTGAACCATGGGATAAATTGTATTGTCTACCCACAGAGATGGTGTCTGATCATCCAAAAGAAAAGTTGCTATGTTGACTGAGAGTTTTCCCCTCAGCACTCAAGACAGAGGAGATACGACAGGAGTTGTCTCACTGAAACTTGACTCAGTATTTGATATCTACAATTTACTTCTGCCTGATGATTTGTGTGAGCACCAGGTGTGGAGGGGGGAGCACTGGTGTCCAAAGGTAAGAACACCCTTACCTTCTGTGAAAATTACAAGAGGAAATGTCACATTAGCTACTAAAGCCGATTGTTCTTTTGAGGTCATTAACTGATCTTACAGCAAACAAAGTCACTTATAGTCCTTCTGTTGTTCAGACATTTCTAAACTGAGCTTTCCACTTGTCACCCATTCTTAATAATAAAGGAGAAACAGTGTAATCTTCTCCATTGTGAACTTTTTACCAAAACAAAAAGCACATTTAAGTAAATCAAGAGTCAGCACCAAAGTGTATCTTAGAAACTTTATATTTCAAACACACAAACAAAATTTTTATATTGTTATTTCTTCCAATTAATATTATTCTGACCTGGAAAAATATTACCAGTAATGAAAGCAAGTAATTTTTAGGCATCTTCCAAACCTTCCAGACAATTATGTCCATCATTGATTTAGATTTCCCACTTTCAGAAAAGAAATACCTTCCTTGCAAAATCAATTCATTCCCTTCTAGTCAAATAAACACACTCCCAGCTAAGAGTTAGAATAATCTGCCCTGATTGTATACATGAAAATGAACTAGCATAGCTCATCACCTCATGGAATCAGTAGGAATGATTCTTTAATAGGATAGGGAAAAATAAATAGCAAAAATTTGTCAGTTCTGAACTTATAACTTCTCTGAATTAAACTTACTTTAAAAAATCACAATACATCAGAAAACTTTGTTTTCTTTACCACGTCTGAATTTTTCTCGTCTTACTTATTTTACCAACTGCAAAGTCTACAACATTAAAAGACCTTGTCTTCACATGTATCTCTCCTTTCTGGTTGATGTGTGTTTACACAATGCAGTGACTCAGAAAGGGATTTTTTTTTTGTTTTGAGTTTTAGACAACACTTGTGAGATTCTCTTGCTGTGTCCAGAAACATTTATTGCTTCTACCATTTCTCATGACCACTTCAATCTGATGTTGAATAGCTAGCATGAGATTTGTATGAACAGCCAATCTTCAAAAGGTCTTGATCTATCAGACAGTGCTTGGAAGCTATTGTAGTATTATGAAATATTCACTCTAATTTCATTTTAACCCAAGTGGACCTCAATATTATGCAGACCCAAATGGACCTCAATAACATGACCGCTCATGTTTTCTGAGATGCTCTAATTTTACTGGTTTGAAGATCAGGTTTTTTGAGACAAACTGCAAGATATCGCTTTGCGTCTGTGATCCAAAGCATATTTTAAGAGTTACATGTTGTCAGAGCACAAGTTATTGGGCTCAGACAAACTCTCCTATCAGGTGTCCTTTTATCTGTTAGAATATTGTCCATCTCATGGAAAGGTACACTTGCATGCAGATAAAAAAGGCATGTCATCTCTACAGGTCTTCTAACACAAATTCCTTCAAACATTTCTGAAGTTCAGTGTTCTCATCTCTGTTCTCTTCTGCTGTTCCCAGAGTAATCTCTGAATTCATCTCCATTTGCATTGACATAGGTTGCTGTTGGATAAAAATTATATTATACACAAAATCTGCATTCATTGGTATGAAAAATTCTGTGCATTTTTACAAGCACTCAATTTATTTGGCATATATCTGGGATTAGTACAGATTACTTACTCTGTTGCAACTCTAATACAAAGATTATATTAATTACTCTGTCAATCTACAGGTTGCTCACAGGCAAATTTGTTTAGTTTTTCTGAGCCTTAATGTTATTTCTTGGCACTCTCCAGGCCAATATGACCATTGTGCCACCAACAATCACTTGAATCAAAAGATCAGAGTGTCATCCCAGTAATTTGTTGCTATCATGTAGACAATGACTCCCCAGCTATGCTGAAGTCTTCTGTCAAATAAACATTTGACAGTATTTGTAATAGTTTGGGGACAGAAAATGCTTCTTTCTCTGTCAACAACATTAAATATAGGGTTTTTTTGTGATTATATATTGAATACAAAGACCCCTACACAGCAGTTTACACAGTACTAACGTGAAGGGAGATACAGAATATAAAGCTGATGATGATGATTCTTTATTCTGCAGCCCATATTCATAGCCACAATGGGAATTATCTATAACTATATATTAAATTATAGCTAATTTGCTCACAATTACTGGTAAAAATGGGTGAGAAGGACTTTAGCACAGAAGATGTGATAAATGCACTCTTTGACCAGCTGAGCTCAGGGTCAATGTCACTTTTATCATCAAATTTGGTCAAATTATATTGACTAGAAATGTCCTAGAAATTATTCTGAATCTTGAGAATAAGAGACTTGGCCTCAAGCCAGTTCTGGAGCTCTTGAGCTTTTCTGAGAAGATGAGTGTAGTGAAGAAGAGGAGCACAGTCTGCTCTGGAACCCAGACAAAGGCTTGTGGAATGAGCTCCAGGTGCAAGTTCAAAACACTTCAATCTTTTAATTTGTCATTTGATTACATAGAATATGTGCATCATTTCCCCCATAAATTTGTTTTGAGAAGATAAAATAAACAAAACAACCCATTCCTCTTGCCTCACACCTCAAATTATGATTCCTGGATTGAGATGATCTGTGGTTTCTGTCAGAGTTTGTAATCATTTAGATTTATTATTAAGAAAAGCCCCAAACCACAATATTGGAATGCATACATCTTTCTCTTGGGAAAGAAAAAACCATAAGGTAACACACTGGAAATTGCTAGTTAAATTGCTGAATGCTCTACTAGAACATATTTTGATATTGCAGCGTAAGTACAATAATATGGCAGGATAGAGTAAGATTTACAGAAATCCTACAGAAGCTCTGAACAAATATTTTGAGCACACAAAGCAGAGAAAATCCTCATTACAGTTTTGTATTTCAATGGTGTTTTCCACCAAAAAACCCCTAATTTGGGCACACCTGTGTCTTCTCCTCATGTGTTGCAGAACTAGGTAAGAAGCAATCTTACTGTGCCTTCTAGCACACAGTTCACTGTAAAGCTTTTCTGAAGTTGCACAGGTCTAAACCACTGCTTGACTAGCACATTTTTCCCTGCAACTCACAAAAGGACAGCAACAAAAAACACTGAATGTGCAAGCCAAGGAGCTCCATTAATGACAGTCACCAAATACTGTAAATATTTAGTCCTTGTTTTGCCAAGCTGACTAAAGACTTGCAATCTGGTGTGAGATAAGCAAGCACCTGAACTCATAGTGCATCAGGTCTTTCAAAGTGAACACCTCTGCTTGTGGCTTTGTCCTGAAGCAGGGGCACAGCTGGGGTAGGTTATATTGCATGCATTGTGCAGCCTCCTCCTCCCTGCTATAAGAATGTGCACATTTACTACTGCATAGCCAGTGACTTGCAGATCGCCACAGAAAATTCCCCTTGATAACTGGCTGACATGCTTATATGTGTAATATCCCATAACTGACTATTTCTCAAGAACTAAGGGAGATCACTCCTTAAAATTTTGGCCCACTGAGTGTGGATATGCTGAAACACCTTGGAGCACACTGGAAATTTTAGTGGGGATTTAGTGAGGATTTTCTCCATCCTGTCTACTGACATCATTGGCCTATTACCTCCACAAGGTATTCTGTTCTCTTCTGGCTTCACTACAAATGCTGTACATACCTTTTTCCCTCTTTTTTTGTTTGTTTTTGTTTTAATTACATGCTGGTCCAAATGCAATGTTGGACCCTCTGATTGCAAGTAACATTATGCGTGTCAATGTGGTGAGAGAAAAAAGACACACTACCTGGTGGTGAGTCTCATCTGCTAACCACGTTTTGATATTATTTGAAGGATGTGGAACAGGTGTGGTTAAAATTTCCAGGCATCTGTACCTGCAAGACAGTGATACAGGCACGCGACTATTCTTGTCTGCAGGAACAGATCAGACATTAATGCTTTGTAATATATATTCAATTTCCAAGACAGGCATCTACTATTTCTAAAGCCATTTAACTTTTTTTTTTCTTTCTTTTCACTGTAGACACTTTTCTCAATATTTTCCCTAGGTCTTCTTTAGCCCAACTGGTTTCTAACCTGCAAGAGTTTTAAAAGGACTGGATGTATAGAAAAAAACTTATGATTTCTACACAAATAATATTTCCAATGAAAGTGAAAACTGGTGGCATGCTACTGTGTCCGTAGCTTAAAAAATTGTTCCTATGCGCTCTTTCCGTAATTAGAAATTGATAATTTCTTTTATACAAATCAGGAATAATGATTAATTATTAATTAAATGATACATTTACTTTTAATCGAGGATCCACTTATACACTGCACCTTCCAAATTTTAAGATATCTTGAGTTATCATTCTATCCTGGACAAGTTTATTTCTCAGTCCATGAAAGCCTTTGCTGCCATATGCAGATGTCAATAGGAAAGCTGTGTTGCCAGACAAAAAGTAGTGGCATAGAGAGAGTTAGCAGCATTAACTGTTCGTGGGTGTGGGGCCACTACTGTCACTTTGCTCTACTAATGGTGTTAATAGTACAGCAAAGGAAATTCATTCCACCAGCCTGACTTCCCTCTTTTATTTCTAGTAAGCTCTCCAGCTTAGAGTGAAAGACTGCTTTCATAACACCCATGGATTATGAAACGAAATTGGACAGCATGACATGCAGTTCATCTCTGGTCTGATTAATATAGGTGGCCTTGAATGCAGAACCAGTGAAAGTATGGGGTAAGGTCACACTGAAGACAGGCAGTCAGCTGTCAGAGTAAGATTTAAAAATACCATTTATAGTGGCAGAAATACATCAGAGAGTAAGGTGTGAGACTGGATCTGTGAGGTACTGTGGTAGCGGCTGTGAGAGAAGAATTACAAGTGCCAGTGTCTTACACTAGGTCATAACATCAAGCACGAGTTTGTTAGAACAATAGTTGGAAAACCACAATTAACTGCTTCCTGAGAAAATCTGTGTTTGAATTTTATTCATTGTATGGTTTACTCTCATCCTGACCCCATCCTGACCAGAATTTTATGCGATCATCAGAAATGCACACTACCTTCTACATGCATGTATCAGCAGACCTCCAAGGAAAGCCAGAGGACAAAACAATGCGAGGCTTAGCAGTAGAATATCCACTGTCTTTTCTTAAAAAAAAAAAAAAAAAAAAAGGTAATGTTAATTATATGGGAGATACTAGAATAGTTAATAAGTTGATGAATTACATATGGACTCATAAATATTGCTCTATTCCTGAACTGTCATAGATTTAAAAAATCATTTCCTGGAGATTTTTTTAGGGGAAAAGGGCTTCTGACTTCAGCACTGTTCCTTCCTCCCCTTCCTCCTTTTAGCCCTCAGCCTTGCTGCTGGTTTTGTCCAGCACTTCCTCTTGCTTCATTCTGCTCTCATATCCTGGGCATGGCCTGTCCTGCCACTGGATATTTCCACAGAGCCTTGATTCCTCTGGATATTAAACCCTCTGTCTGTCTGCTGTTGGTACTTCTGCTGCTGCTCCAGCTTCTCCTGAGTTCCTACTGCTGCTGCCTCCCATCTCCACAGACCATGGGTCCCCCACTTCTGCCTCCTCACCACTTCACACCTGTAACTGATTTAAGGAAAAATGAAAATAAAAGCATTTTGTCAAGTAAAATATTATTTTTGATTCGAGAAGCAGCATTTGGTTTCTATTATACTTACCTTTTTAATCCTGCTTGGCATGGTGCTAAAGAAATGCCATCAGTACATATTTATATTATTCAATAAATACTACTACTCTGTACCTTGCATTTCTTCCTCCAAAATACCCAAAATAGCAATGTATTTGGTTGACTCAGAAATGTTTTTCTGGTATATTTTATTTCTTGTTTAATATCTAGCTTCAGAACCACAACTAGTTTGGACTGATTTTAACTAAGTATTTTGAAGAAAACCAGGCAAGGACAGCTCTTAAAACATTTATAGTCTGAGGCCAGTTAAACAATGGTTTTAGGATCAATCTAGATTAAAAATCAAAGTATAAAAGAATAAAAGTTCTGAGTTTGAACCCATTTATTTCCACAAATTTCATATGAAACCAAGAAAAACTCAGAAACTTGTGGGCAGAACATATAAGAATATGCCTTATCTTATTTAAATTACAAAACTACTCTTTATTCACTTTAAGATCAAAAGGAACTTACTTTCTTCTTGCTGTCTGCGATGAGGGCTCAGAAAACTTATTCTGAACCACCTCTGAACCATGTAGTAGATGTTTTTTTTTTAGTTTGTGGTAATTTCTCTGCATCATTCTGCTAACTCTACATCATGCACACACCCAGGAGAAGAGGAAGTCCTGTTCTTATCATCAGCTGAACCACAAAGAGGTTTACTTCTCCTGCTTTCTTACTTCTTGCATTTTGGAAAGCAGCAAGAAAAAGAAGCACATACATTCTTTTGGGTAGACCATTTAATGGTAGGGTTTGTTTGGCTTTTTTTTCAGATGCAAATCCTTTAATTTTGACAGAAATAACAGAACTTCGAAACCAAAACAAGTGGCTTGGTTTGCAAAAATGCAGAACACTTCTGAATTACTACAAACTTCAAAGTGATCTATGAATGCTCATCAGCTCTAAAAATTAGACCAATTATTTCAAGTTTCTACATATGAATAAGCTGATTAAACATTTCTTTTTTTAGCAGAAAGTTTCTATAGTAAACAGCTCAGTTCAGGTTAAATTGTGAAGGTTTTTTTTTGAGGGCATATGCTAATTCCAAAGGAGAATTAATTTTTCCTCAAGAGAAAATTAGCAAATTCTTTTCATGTCAAAGGAACATTTCAGAACAAATATTTTAGTTATGTTTTGAATTATGTTATTTCATTTTGATGTTTCAGCTTTTTTTAAATGAAGGCTAAAATGCCTTTTTAAAATGCCCTATTAAAGAAATGCTGCACATTTGCTAGATGAAACAATAGAATGTCAAGGAGATGCAAACAGAAAGCAGGTCATGCCACGCTTCTTCAAGACTTTCAGTAGAAAGAGATCCTGTAACACCAGAAAACTCAACATGTTCCAAAACAAAAATATAGAATGGATGTTTTCCTATTCCAGTTACTTGCATAATGTCCATTTATACATGTTTCCAATTAGAAGCAAATAGAATAATTTCCACAGAATACAGAGTAAAATGGACAGAAAAATTTGTCTCAGCATGAAAGAAGGTATGTAAAGAGATTTAGCTGAGCACCTGACCCTCCAATGGAATATGTCCACAGATTCATTTTATAAAAACCACTGATCCTTCCTGAGTAGGAGGGAGGGAAATTGCTGCACCGCATGTGCAGTATGCTCCAGGGTAAATCATCCTGCTGCACTGAACACATGCAGATATTACAGCTTATGTGCCATCTGGGTCTTGTTCATCATAAACTTTTCTGAAGTGGAGGAAACATGCTGTGATTCTCAAACCTCAGCAACAGCTGTAAAGGAAGCTGGGAAGGCAGTAGTGTTGGAAACAGCTAAAGGAGACTGGCAGATGCTGAGAGCAAGTTTGGGTAGGCTGGAACCAGAGTGGGTGACTGCTCAACTCCATTTCCTTCTTCAGCTGAAAGGCTGGCTGGGAATGACTAAATCTACATGCCTCCTCCCAGAGGATCTCTTCTGATTTCCCCTGTGTACACATCAGATGTGTCTGGCCTGATGCCAGGCACACAGACCAGGCAGATGCCTCCCAGGCCATGCAGTGGTCCTAGGCTCTCTCTGTCTTTAGTGAGAGGAAAGGGGAGTCTCTAAAGAGGAATTCAAGACTCAGGGCCTGAAAATTTCTCTCCTTCACCACAGTGAAAATGAAGAGCAGTTAGGTTTCTTTCTCCAGATATTTCACAAGTGGAATGCTTTTGAAATTAAATTAATTAATTTAGGCCAAAAAGGGTTTCAGCAGACCAGTGGGATTCAATGAGGCATCTGATAGAGCAGGCAGCCAGTATCCAGTAAACTCTACAAGTGAATTTACAGTCAATCCATTTAAAACATAATGTCTTGCCTGGTATTTCCTGTCCTCAGATAAATATGTATTTGAAGCTCCAAGATTAAGAGGACATATTCCAAAATACAGTCTGTTGTATTAACTAATGATACTCACCTTGTTTTATTTTACTACCCATAGTACTGTAGGTTTTTTTTTGCATGTCGACACTCATGTTTGTCTCTATAAATACAGCCTCACACCACTGTACTACTTCCCCTCTCCCTAACCTTCTCCAGAAGCAGGAAGCTTCTGCATGTGGAGGCTTTTTTGTCGTCATGGAAAACACACCAGTATTAGGGTTTTTTTTCATAGAGGTTGAAGGAAAAGTATTGCAAGACTCTTGTTTATTTTGTGCTCGAGTTGGGGCCAGAGCACATATGTTTAAATGAGAGCTAAACCATTTCCTATCCCTGTCAGATACGAAATTATTCCATGGGTGTAATAAGGGACATTTTGGACTTGGTCCTTAAAGACTATATAGTTTGATGAATGGTAGGACTTTTGTGGATCTCTTGGCTTACTAACTCCAGTTGAAAGTATTTTTAGAGATGTGTGGGCTATCCTTTGCAGGGCGAGGCAACAGGGTGGAGGGATGATGGGGTTAGGACTTAGTCAGCTGCTGACCATTATTATTTCCTAAAGGTTGTCACGAGTCGGGTGTAACTTAACTCAGGACAACAGTTCTGTAAAAGTCACAGAAGTAGAACTCAGACTAAGGACTCTCCTTACAGCAGAGCTGTGTGAGCCTGGTGTGTGCCAAGGACCCCTAGGTAGAGTTACGCCCCAATACCAGGCTGGAGAAGAAGAGAGGCAATAATGAAGTAAATAATTAAGTAAATATAGTAAATAGTAATAACATAACCCATGAAAACAGTTATGAGTAGTAAGTACATAACTTACCATCATGAATAATTACTGGTTCACTCCATTCACTCCAGATCTTGTTTGCTATGCAAATCTCTTTCTTTACCCTCACTTGTGCTGCACATCTTTTTACTGGCTTATGAAATGGATACTTATAGTTCTCATCAGTGACATTTGCAATCTATCAAGAGAGGTTTAGGAGATTACTTTAAAATATTTTACATTGCAGTTCAAACAGATATAAACTAGGGATGTCAAATACTATTATTTACATCTCTAACTAGTAGGAAGAGATTTTCAGAACAAGTCCTTATGTCCAGATACAATTTGACTGTCATCTGATGTGTGTTAAAGCTCAGAACTGAACATGAAGACAGACTGGAACTGATAAGATGCAAGGAGGTATCATTTATGGCAGGGCATTAGGAATTTGAAAACACTGATTCCCCTTTCTTTTTTTATCACACTACATATAGGATGAACACAGTAACTATGGAACTGCAAGTTTCAAGATTTTGGTGGGGGTAGTGTGCTACACTTGCTTCTCTGTTAGAATAAAATTCATTTTTCAGCTGAAGAATGTCCATTGTTTTTGTGGCTATCCTGAAACATCTTTAATTGTCCCTATGGAAAAAAAGCACATCACTTCAAAAGATCAATTCCAAACATGGAGTGGTGGAATTTAAAGCAGAAAGATCTTTAAATAATCCCTAATCACTTTTAAATACTGAAGCAAACTTCTATAAATAAACAATGTTAAAATTTTAGGGGTAATAAGAAAGAGAGAAAGCTCTTGCTTGTAGAAGTTAAAAGTGATGTTGGAAGGCTGCAAAGAAGTAGAAAGTATGAATCTCATACATGGAGAAGCATGGAATCTTTGCTTCCTTGGTGCTAGGAAAGCATGTTCTGTTCTCTTCATACTGACTGATGTGGTGTGGATTTGACTCTGTGCACCATGTCACTTCTTTCTCTTCCCTTTAAGGCTTTTCTAGTTCTGGTGTCTATTAATATTTTGTGGTATCCAAAGCACAATATGAAACTTCAGGGGAAACTCAGCACCTAGATGGGCAAATTAGTCACAACCTGCATGTTACATGTGACATGCTGGTAATATATACTTGAACAACATTTGACCTTTGCCTTACACGGAATGATTGACTCAGTCTATGGTTCAATGCAATCCACAATCTTCTTTCTTCTGTGATGACTCCTATATTTTAATTCCTTATTTTGTGTTGACATATTTGACCTGTATTTCCTAATCATAGGATTTTCCTTATTACTGAGTTTTGCCTTGTTGATTTCAGACTTAACCAGAATTTCAAATTCTAATCTTGTTTTCCATGGTACTTGACAACTTTTCCTAGCTTTCAGACGATACTTATTTTTCTATAACAAAAAAGTCAATATGATCTATGTGATAATGATGTACAATTCAAATTTCATATAGAAGACAAAATCTTTGAATTCATTTCAATGCAAGCCTGACTCTGAAAGATTTCATAAATTTTAATTTTTAAAGATTTTAATTTTTATCAGAAAGACAAGTTGGATTATTCATTAAAGACAATGGGATTTCTTTAAAGTTTGTTTGGGATTAAATTCTGTTAATTTTGAGGGATGCCTTGTTTCTGTGGAAGTTAAATTGTACAGACTAAGTGTACTACCAAGGAAACTGATTACCTTGTGATCTGTTATTTTCACTTGGTACAAAAAACACTTTTTCCTTGCTGAACCAATAGTAGGTGGAGGTTTCCAATGAATTTTAATACTTCTGTTTTCAATCGAAACTGAGACATTGATTGGTGGGTTCAGCTTCTCTGAAAAATAAAGATCACATAAAGACCTTCTGTACCTCATGCTCTTTCTCCTATTTAAACAGATGTAAAACAAATGCAAGTACATCAGTTCTTAAAATACACAGCTGAGTGTTTTGGAGTTTGCCCCACCCAAAGAAGACAATCTAGCGAGTGACGCATTTTCTTTGAAGTTGCTGTTCAGTAAGTGCCTCAAAATAAGGGGACGTAGTCGGGGTTTTTCACATATCTTTCTAGGAAAGGCAGAAAAAGTGGAAGGAGAAGAAGGACCTCTCTGGAGTCAGTGTTGGTGTTGAGCAGACCTTGATTCTGCTACTGGCTTCCTGTCATGTAGGATACATGTGTTTTGTCTACCCATAGTCCTGGTATTATTACTTAAAAAAAAATAGAATTTAATCTCTCACAGAAAGATTACAGAAGGGGCACTTAGAAATTCTTCATAGAATCTTAGATGGGTTTGGGTTGGAAGGGACCTTGAGAACCATCTAGCTCCAAATCCCCTGCCCAGGGCAGAGCCACCTCCCACTAGAGCAGGTTGCTCAAGCCTCCATTGAACCTGTCCTTGAACACTTCCAGGGATGGGGCATCCACAGTTTCTCAGAACAACCTGTTGCCCAGAGAATTTGTCTGATTCAATCAGGAAGGTTTCTGAAGATGCTTAAGAAATATCCCTTTCTCTCTCCTGTAGAGGAGCAAGCAAGCACTTGCTCTGGAGGAAGTAGAGTATTGGAAGCAAGGGACATTTGTGTCCCCAGGATTTCAGCCTTGGATTCATATAATCAAATCTATAGTTGTTTTTTAGCATGGCAAGTGTTAGAGCACTGCTCCTGAGTGTGTGCTCAGTACTCAGGCATCCTTCTCAGCTGCTGCTGCATTTCTATGAAAGGAGGAACTCCAGCTGGAGTTTTCTGAAAAATCCCTCCCAGCAGAGACAGAAGTGCATGGCAAGTTTCTGCAGGCGGGGTCAGTGAGGTCTGGGGATGACAGGGCTGCAATGTGAGAAAAGCCAGACAGAGGCAGAGAGGGTGAGTGTCAGCATTCACTCAGACCCACCCCAGACAGGTCCATGCAGCTGCTGTGCTTGCTCTAGCAGCCTTTGAGGGCGGGGGCACACCATGAGCCCTGAGGAGACATGAGCCATGAGAAGAGGAAGAAGCAGGGGTTTTATGTTTAATCTCTAAAATGCTGCTGCCAGACCATTCTCCATTCTGTAAGGATGTCAAGAATAGGCAGCAATTTCATGTCATCCTTCTGTCATATGTCAGATTATAGCTGGCTCTGATTTCAGTGTAAAGATTTAGGTAAGCAAACAACTCTAATGTCTTAGAAAAGGTTACATGAGATCTAACTCAGAATAAATATTTAGAGTTTTGAATTATATTTTTGCAATCCCTTGAGCTATGACTAATTCCCAGGTTACAGGTCTGGAAGATGATCAACATGTTAAAGACTTAAAAGGCATTTAAACTTGCAATCTTTTCTAAATTTCAGGTGAATTTCTTACCCATGAGATTAATTCAAACTTCCCAGACAAGTTAGGAAAAGTAATTTTATATGATCATTCAAAACTCTCAATAATTAAAAATAACTGCCAAGATATTTTTAACTTAAAAAATAAGTTAAAATGCTACTAATGTTTGAGAACATTCATATTCTTAAATTCAGATTATAAATGAGACTTGTGACTATTTATGTTCTTTTTCTTAATCACACTTCCTCGGCACTATAAAAAAAGGATAGAAAATTTAAAAAATGGAGAAACAAGGGTGCAATGCTTATAAATATTGTTTCCTCACATTAGCCTATATATTATTTTAATTAAAATTATAGATAAACAGTGTTATTAAATCAGGAAAAAAAATTAAATAGACTTCAGCCCTAATCCATTTTGTTTAATGTTTGTGTAATATGCACACTAAGATGAATGGCAAAATAATTAGAATTAATATTATGATTTTGTCACACCTATTTCCTTTTTTGCTTTTCATGAAGTAACCAATAAACAAACTTTTCATAATATAGAATAATAGACAATATTTACCTATTGTCTGAGGTGTGAAAGATTTGTAATAAGATGGTCCTCTTGAACTATTTGTCAGATTCCTCACAGTTATATTTAAATTTATTTTCCTTGATGGTTGGAAATGCATTTGTTTCATATAGCATCCAATATTTTTCTTCCTTGCATTTTTTATATATTGCTGGCATGCAAAAACCTTTCCTACATGTCTGTGAGAAGGAAATATAAGGGTTTTTTTTTTAATCAAAGACTTAGGTCCAAAAGCATGGTTTCATACTTATTTTGCTAAACATCCTTACTTGTATGAGAAAAAGATCTGGATGTCTTCAGGAGCTTCTGCTTTGATGTGCCATGTGCAATTGAAAAAAGAAACATTATATATGATGCACGAAAGATTCTGAATGTAAACTGCAACAAAGAAATGGTAAAGAGAAAGTCATGTTTAGTATAAATTGATTTCCGGATAACAACCTGATGATTGCCTTTACAAACCCATTATATTGGCTTATTTCTAGAAGCATGAAAAAGTACTATGTGAGAAAAAATAGGTCTTTTTGCTTTTTAGACAGTGCAGACTGGTAAGCATATCAGCTACTAACACCAAAGCCTTACTAACCCACTTAAAAATAAATTAAAATCTCTGATCATTTAAGAATTGCTGAAATAATGGGATACAGAGGGCAATCTTTATGATACATGAGTTGCTAGGGAAAATGAAAAGAGTGTTTGGGTCATACTGACATCTTTCTCAGTGGAGCTGGAGTTTTCTGAATCTGAAGACATCTAATAAAGGAAATAATTCTGCAATATCTCAAGGTATTATGAACCATATTCTTAATATATCTGTGCAAAAAAAAAAGTAGCAGAAGATAATAATGAGATTTCAGAATTTCTCCAAGTAAGACAGGAAATTATCATAAATGCTTGGATATCCTAACAACAAGCAGGAAATAGCTGACCTGGAGGTGCCTCATAAGTAAATTCTGTCCAGTCACTCTCCTCAATCATGTCTTCTGTTTCTTTTGCAAAAAGTTGTGTCTTAACTTTAGCATTAAAACCAGAATGTAATTGAAGACGTATTATTTTTTCCTTCTCCTGCAGTCTTTCCTAAGAGGAGGAAGAAGAAATTCCATGAAGGCAGACAGTCCTAAGTATTGAAAGAGAAATTATGCAAACTCATCTACTGAATAATACAATATATTATTTTACTTTACACAAAATACAAAATATTTATTTTATGTGCAACCTCTGAAGAACTTACTTTCCTTTCCTTAGAGGTATTGAAGAACTTATAACTCAAAATATACTTCACAGTGTATTTCTTGGTTTCTTCTTTTGTCAGGTTATTGTTCCAGGACAAAATAACTCTTGAATCATCCTTGGTGGCCCACAGAACATTATGTAGCCTAAGTGCATCTGCAATTACAATGATATTACATAGAGAGAGGATCCTCCACTGTGTACACTAAGGAATTGTCTCTCAGCAAGGCTTGCATGCCCACTAGCTCTACCAGGACCTCTGTTCTTGCATGGAGTGGGAGCTTCTGAGCTTTGCTGAATATGACTTTCAGCAATGGGAACCATGCTGCTCTTTGCAGCTCTCAAAAATAATTGATTCACTTTTGCCTTTCTTGGACACCTCTCCTGCTGCAGGTCTCTGTTTCTCTCTCTGGGCTGTAGAAAGTGCTTTGACACATTCGGATCAGACATGTGGGAAGGTTAGCATAGGGTGAACTGTTAATAGTCTACTTACCCTTTATGTCTTCTTTTCCACTTGCCAGAATTGTGCAAAACAATGTCTTATGTTGGAAAAAGCTTAATATCAGCAGGACAGGAATGACTGCAATGCATGCCATAGCAAATGTTTTGGGCCACAGGTCTGAGGAATCTGAGACTTTACTTCCAAGTTTGGTTGAAAATGTAGTTAGAAGATAACTTTTTCATTTTGCATCTGTGAAATATTAGGAAACGGTCACCTACATGCTTAAAAGGTGTCTCAAGTACAAAAGGTAAATATGAAAATACATCTATTTGACAGGTCTTGTTGATTGGTGCCTGCTGTCGCCAGGATGTTTGCATTCAAGCCCACTCTTTGACTGGGTGCCAGGGCCAGAGAGAACGTGTGCCACTGAGCACTGGTTCTGAGTCACAGCACAGCTTTGATTGCAAGCCAACAGCACAGATATGACACTACTGACACTGCAAGTGTTTAGGCAGTTCCCACCTGACATAACCATGACAAGATTTAAGCCCAGTAGCTCCACTTGTATGTGTTATCTGGCCTCTTGTGACCGTAGAGAACTGTCATTTCTAGACTGTGACTTGTTATCTGGTTTAGCAGGATATGAACCTTAAGAGATGAATCCTGCCATTTGAAAAAGTATCAGCAAGAGAACTTCAGGTGTTTGCTAAATTTGGAATACAGTGAGCAAACAGATTCAGACTGATCAAAGTTAATTTTAGCAAGACAGCATTGCTTTTTCTCTGAAGTGTCTCATTCAGAGATTGCTTTAATGTTAAACAACATTTGATACCTTTTGTGTTCATATGCCTCCATGTTCAGAGACTTTCACTCACTGACTGATTTATCTTGGCTCTGATTGTTTTCACTTTTAAATTCTCAGACATACTGTATCCAGGGATCAGCACCTGGAGCCATATCAAAAGGTTCACAATACATTGGCTAATAAGTGGCACTGGTCATGTACAGGAAAATGTGTGAATGTTTAGCACATCAGAAAAATCTACAATGGGGTTTCCTGGAGAAAAGAAATACACATACACTTAAAATTACATACATATACAGATTAATTTATAATGCTATTTTATCACAATGCAGTGAAAAGGAGGTCACTTAAGGAATACTGCCCTAGTTATGAAGAGCTGTGAAAAATCATAGCAGAAAACTGTAAGGCAGAGGTTTCCCCATTCTGTTCATTCTGGAGTGATCTCAGCTGTAGCACCAGCAGCAGCTACAGTGTGCAAGTCACACTATGCACATGGCCAGCCAAAAAAAGAGTAAATCCTCCTGCTTGGTGTGCCCTGGTAAGGAGCCAATTCTAATTGTCTGGAGAGGGAAGGGGTGAGCTGTGCCATTATTGCTGTGCTCCTAGAACAGTATGGAGTGGCAAGAGGAAAAAGTCAGGAAAAATATAAAATAAAAACAAAGAAATTTTGATGGTTTACTATTCAACATATAGTGGCTCATCCCTCTCCATGGAACGCAGCAATCAAAAACAGTCCTAGGAACACCTAAGTACTTTATTTAAATAAGCAGAAATGGAAAAATGAGGATGGAAAACACTAAGAAAGTTAAAATACCTGTGGCTAATATTAACATGATTTTTTTTGAAAACACAAGTCAAAAGGGGATGTGGAACAGGAAAAGGAACAAAATAAATCTTACAGTAGCAACGACTTTTGGTGTTAGAAACAAAAATGGACATAATTTGTACAGCAATATAAATACATTCATAGCTGGAGAAAGGACACACAGGGACAGACAAGGAAGACTTTTAAAGTAAGTCTGAACAAGCTTACAAAAAAGCCAACCAACCTGATTCAAAGAAAGGCATTTCAGGTGAGACCAGTGCTGTTTCCCAAAGGTGAGTTTCTCCTAGGAGTACCTTTTGTGTAGGACTGAGAGGCACCTCTGCACTCAGTGTGCAGTGAGCACTTGCACCTTCTCCCAGCGACACCGCGATGCTGGGCAGTGTGAGCAGGCTGCAACAGGAGCTGGCAAATGCATAGAAAGCTACAAAAAAAAACCTATTAGCGGTGCATGCACAAGCTCACATCCCTAATTCAGCAGCTGTAGGTGCTGGGGGAATACTTAGGGAATGAGCTGCAGGAGGTGGCCAGAGTTGGGGATTGCTCCTGAGTAACATCTCCTGTTCTCACTGCTGCAGGCAGAACAGCAGAAGGACAGCTGGGCTGACCCCACAGGGTATTTCTTATGTTTATATACAATTAATTAGTCCACAAAAATAGTAAAGTGAAAGCGCTGCAGCATAATTACACCCAAGGTGACCAGGAGGGAACAAAACCTATCCACACATAAAAAGCTTTTGATTCACAACTTGTCAAAGAACACATATTTTCATTTATGCCAGCATAGATGAGCTGAAAGACAGAACATTTCTTCTCAGACATATGCAGACAGGGCTTTGTGTTCCTCATCCTGTGCTACAAAGACGTTTGAGTTAACATTTGGTGCTGAAATTCAGTCCATGATGTGCAAAATAAAATTCAATGCCTGACAATTTTTTTCTGATAAGACTCTCTGGCTCTTTTGTCTCTGAAAAAATTCACACAGGCCAAATATACTTGCAGACAGACCAGTTAATTTAGTGAGATAGAAATTATGTCAATCTAAATAATCAAATAAATAACAATAATGCAAAAAAGCAACCAAACAAAAAACCCCAAATTCTTTCTAAGCTGTGTCCTGTCAAAAATGGGGCTTTAAAAAAATACTATATATATTTTACTATTTCTTTTTTTTAATTTGTCCCATCTCTTTCACTTCTGAGCTTCAACTACAGCTAATACCTGTTGGTTGGTGCCCAGCAATATCTGGTTTACAGTAGTGCATTGCTGGAGTAAGAGAAAGGGAATAGAACTGACAGGAGCTGCCAGCTCATCCACCACTGCAGCTGCAAATGTTGTTTGTACAAAATCCACCTGGTGAATTTGGGAAGTAGACAGAGAAAGAAAAATGAAAATAGCTAAACTAGCTTCATAAAATTTAAGAGCTGTCAGTTCAAGTGGCAGAACATTAAACTATTTAATTTTAAATCTGCATTATATGTGTTTGAATAAAGCTATTTTTGAAAAGTTTCTGGGGCTAATTTTTATATCCTCCTAAATGCAAAAGTTATTTTTTTAAGAAATAGTATACATACATATATATTTTTTTTTCTTTGAAAAATAAATAGTAAAATTGTCAAAAGAGACAATTTCAGGTTGTCTTGAAAATTACATTATGCCAAATTTGAAAAGTAAATGTAACCATTAAACAATGAAATCTTTTATTCATTGTTATATGAATTCATTGTATAATGCACAGTCTTAAATGAAGGCAATCACTGGGACTGTTTGTCTGATTAACATTACCTAAAACTTAGACTTCGTTTAAGGTTGTCAGGTCATATTTTTCAACACTCCCCATCCCCATCCCATATTTAATAGCAGAAAATGTAGAAATTGATCAATGAATGATTAAATAATCAATATAGGTCAAATGAAATTTAAATCTCTTGGTAGCTGAAGAGTCAAAAGAGGAGTACCATTTACATTCTTTTTTTCAAAACTTACCTTGATTTTAATGCTTGTTAAACCCTGGGTACCTATGCATCGTTTGGCCTGAGAAGGGGGACAGATCAGCACTGGAGAATGTCTTGATGTAGGACTACAATGAGAAATCGATTCAAGAGACTTCCCTTTTTGCAAGGCACTCCCTCAGAAAAGCCCATTGCAAGGGCCACTTCCCACTGAGGGGCTGAAACACACCTCTGAATAAAACAAACACTGCCTGGAACCTCACCCAAGGTCTTTGGACTTCTAAGGAGACACATCTCTGCATCATTAACTCAGAAGTCAGAGCTGTTACTATTTTCCCCTTTTTGTATATGGAAGAGAAAGGTTTCAAAACTTTTAATGTATTTTAATAAGCTTTTATCTTTTAAGAAGAAGTTAGATTAAAGAAGAAATTAAATCACACAGTTCAAATGGGACCTATGAAATTAAAATCCCAGAAAGATCTTACCCTGCTTGCCATTGTTCTGCTGGTTTTTAGTGGCTAATATACATCTTTCAGAGTGCACCAAATTAGACCAAAAAAAAAGTCATAGAACTAATAAGGAAAAAGAACAAATAAATCTTGCATCTTGAACAGGTCTGTTTAATTCTTCATATCTGAGGGTTTGCCCAGCCTAGTCTCTGAAATTTCCCTTTTAACTGGCTTGCTTTATAAAGCAAGTTAATTTCCAGTTAACACAAATGCAATTGTGAAGACACAGTGACAACTTACAAATGTCATTCTGGGCGGAGTTGACTGACTTGATAATAAGTGGGCTTGAAATCAACAACTTTGTTCAGACACACTGATATTTTGCATTCCAACTTTCCAGGTTAAGATGGATTTGGAGGGATAAAAATAATGGATAAAAATTGTGGTGGTTTTTTTTTTTGGTTTTTCTTCAGTTGGTTTTTTGGGGGGTTTTTGGCGGGTTTTTTGTTTTTGTATTTTGGCTTGGAATACATATGAGTCATTGTTCACATAAAAAAGTTTATTCACTAAGAGTCTGACCCCAGGTTTTGGTGCAAAAATGAACTTAAGGTGTCAAGACTGCAATATTTTTTGCCTTTTCAAAAAATGCCAAATTTAGACAAAATATTTCACAAAGGGCTTCTACAAAGGGCTGAGAGGTCAAATAATATAGTTTTTGTCATTTGCTTGCTGGTGTGATCTTTTCCAGAGCATAGAAACTAGCTCTTCTTTGTTTTCCCCATCTTTGGGTACTGGACACACAGCAGAGAAATGCTGAAAAAGGAAGAATCCCATAAAACACCTTTGAGGCTTATTCAGTGAAATTCTAGAAACCTACAGATCTTCATTGTAATCCCAGGCAGAGGCTGTTACAGTTATGTATAGAAATAGTTTTATTCTTTCAGTATGTGTGTTAAAAATACATGTTTCAAAGAAAACACAAACAAATGAACAAACAAAAAAAAAATCCAACTATAGAAATGTTATAGACAAGATCAATTAAATGTTTTGGCTTGTTAATAGTACAGTCTTAAAAAGAGCTGCTTTGTCCTTTGGGTGCATCTTTCTTTCAATAAAATATTTTTGACAGTGATTACTCTGACTGACTTATATCTAGATTTTCCTGATACATAGCTCCAATAAGTTAATCTTGATTTAGATTAGAAGAGCATATGTTTAGGTCCATGTGTTTTTTGATTTTTTTGTGGATGCTAGGTAGTACAATTCAAGGTAAGGCTAAACCAACTTTACCTCAAGTGCTTGAAGCCAATTGCTTCCTTGTTCTGGTGTTAATCAGACATGATCTTATGGTGGGGATGTACAAAACCCACATTTTTCTAATGATGAACTAAGATAAAGGGAGGTAAATGCTTCTGGAGAACTCTGACTATATTTAGAAGTATGTCTTATTTAAGTGAGAAGAGTGTGAGTTGGAATCTCAAATCCAACGGTACTAGTGCAAACCTGACCAAAAGTCCAGTACTCAAATTTTTTAATGTAGAAAACTTCATTTCTCCTTGTATCTTCTGTTTATCAGAAAAACATGAAAATTTTGTCTGGTTAAGGTGTGGTTTGTACTTTGAATTAATGCTAGCAAGTCCACAATTGCAGTATGTTTCTTCCTCTTCTCTTACACCATAACTCACTGCCATTACTGACTTCAGAGAAAAGAAGTTAATTACCTTACACACATTTTCTGGAGCTCTCTCAAAATTTTAAATAATTAAAGATTTTTATTTTATTTTTCAAGTCTTCATATGTTGTTAATTTATTCAGGAAAGTCAGAATGGTAGGAATTGAAAACCTTTTTTCCATCCTTAATAGACTCTCACACTGAGTTGTGTTACAGTTTCCATCAAAGCGATGCATTGGAACCACGTGTGGATTTGGGCTGATCAAAACAGCCAGTCATGAAAATAAAAATATCCATAAAGGTACTTCAGCAGGGTTTAGGTGCCTGAAGAAAGGAAGGACTGCAGTGCTTAGTGCTTGACAGCCCTTTCTGTCTCAGTCCTCTGAACCCTGTGTGGGGCCAGTGAAGTCCCATGCTTGTGACTAAAGGACAAGGTCTTTCGCTTCTCACAGTCCCTGCAGTCTAGTTTGTTCTGGCAGCACAGCTAGTGTTTGCAATCATGTGCTGGGGATATTTGGGGTGGTCTTGAGTTCCACCTCTGTTTACACCAAGGGAGGAAGAGGGAAAAAACTCATCTTTTGCTTTGTACTGAAGTGAAAATGAAGTTTCAGAAATGTGGGCTGTTAGTAACACATTTCACTGCAAAGGAGTAGTGAGGCAGGCTTGAAGGATAGCTGTAAGGTAAAGGGAGAGTCCTGAAAGTGATACATGCTTGTTAACAGAAGGGAATTTTGAAATCACAGCTTTCTACTGCAGTGACTAAATTTCCACCATCTGGGTCTCTTAGTTCTGTTTTTAATCTGATCTCATGTTTCTGTTTCATATAATAGGGATGGCAGTTGTCATGCAGCCTTCTACTCTGAATCTGCAGTCTCAAAATGTAACATTTCTTTTGTCATGGATTATTTTGTCATACTTTTCAAACTATGTGTATGTGCATACACCAATGCCAGGCTTGAGAAGAGATCTCCTGGAGGAGACATCTCTGTTTTCTTAAAATTAACAGTTGCAAGAAATAGCCAGCTGTTGACAGTGAAAGTCAGCCTTAGAGACAATGCCTCTGCTCCAGTTTCTCTCAAATCCTACAGGAGATTTATGAGAGAGCAATGTGCAGGTTTCGGGTACACTGTAGGGTATGGTGACCTTGCATCAGAGTGAGAAAGAGTCCTATAAAGGAGTGCAATATATAGCCATGTTTGGCCTTGGCTAATCAAGAGAAATCAGTGAAAGATTTCAATTATAAGAACAGTGCTGTTAGTGTTGTGAGTACAAAACCATTAGACTAATCAAACCCATTTAACACCTGCCTTAGGATATCCACTGCATTTAACGGGAGAGATGGAGGAGGGCATGAATACATTAAAACAGATCCTTAATCTTTCCTGAGTGAGGAACTGAAACACAGAGAGATTATACAAGTTTTCCAAATCACACCAGATATATCTGAAATAGCTAATTGCTACTATTCTGTCATTTCCGTTTTAAATTTAATGAACTACATTAAAAAAAAAACCAACCTCCTAACACTGGTCAGAAGCTGATGTCTCATTATGCACACAAATTTCCTCTGGGATGATGCTCAGACTCCTGATGCATCACAATAGTTGTGACTACAAGCAGCCTAAGAGAATAAGGCTTGAAAGAAAGATTTATCTTTTATCATTAAAAAAATAGCTATGAATCCTGAATATTTCTAGGAAGATATCCTTCTGTATTATTTCAAGGGAATTGGTGAAATATAGCCTAATACAGAGAAAATTCCTAGGCACTTCAGAATATATATAGCATCACCTGATTATTAATTTGTGTAACTATTCCTGATCAGATATTCAGGTGCTGACAGCAAAATAGTTAATGTCTGTTCCCCCTGTTAGTATAAAACCTTTAAAACAAGAAAAGTTTTCTCCATTCTACTCTTTTCATGAATCATTGTTAAATTATGTCCATGTTGCTTCTATACAATTAATATAAAAATGTCCTTCAGAATTATTAATTCTATTTTTGTCCCTTGTTGGTATGCAGAAAATATTTCAGGTACTCAAGAACACTCCCTACAACATTTTTAAGCTTTAGGTCCTAATTTTCCTAAAAATGCCACCATCAAGAACTAGGACTGGCACTGGCAAAACATTTATTGATTTACAAGTAGTTACTAAAAATCTGTTTCCTGTCTTGATTTCTGATATTAAATAAAATGTCTTCTAGCGTTCCTGCTAAAAATGCCACCATCAAGAACTAGGACTGGCACTGGCAAAACATCTATTGATTTACAAGTAGTTACTAAAAATGTCCTATCTAGATTTCTGATATTAAATAAAATGTCTTCTAGCACTCATGTTTGTGCTTGTGGCCTAACCAAATATGACAACATATATGAGGAGATGGCATTCTCAGTGAAGACAAGTATGTCAATGTTCATTATAAAACCAAACATAGAGAAGAAAAATGTCTATCCACCTGCCATAGCCATCATTCTAGGAAAAATTTTCTTACCCTTGTAATACTCCTCCCTACCTATCTGCCCAGAGCACAACAGTGAACACTTTGTTCAACATTTAATACTCAGTTGAAAGAAAACTGACTCTCAGCCAAAGAGTCTGGTGATATAAAATTCATCAGAGACAGGCAGAGGGAAAATGTCCATCCATCTGCCAAGTGAAAGTAAATAAACTACTTGTTTGTGGAACAGCTTTTGCTCAGTTTCAAAACATGTCAGCTTCTTCACAACTGAACCATCTAAGAAAATAATTCTTCTTGGTCATTTCACCCAGAGAGATATTCAGAAATTCATTCTCTATTAGATAAAGACACATTTCTAGGGACTTTGCTCATCAGTATTAATTATTGGTCAACATTGATAATTGTGCTTGTTCAAACTCCTTATTGCTAACCTGGAGCTCATTAATATAAATTCTTCCATTGAGGTCTTGTGTTGGCTCAGCCTCTGCTCAGGGCCAATACACTGAGAAAGAAAGCCCACTGAAAGGCAGTTTTGAGAGACTGGAATATTAAAATGGTTAATGACTTAAATCAACAGGCTATTTGCAAAAGTTTCAGGTACTTTGATTACCTTGACCATGCCCAAGGTAATCATCAGGTGCAGAGAGGGTGCACCATCACCAGCAGAGGCTACAAGCTGGGGTTTGAGCCAGGTAAGGGAAGAGGCCTGTAAGAAGCAGATGGTGTGAGGTGGGACGTGCTTTTACCATGTCATGTGTCCTCCCTTACACAAAGGACTCAGTGAAAACTCCCTCCCAGATGAGGGATTTCACAGGCATTCAGATGTGGCCTGAAGATATTTATCCCATCTGATGGGCCATAATTGACTCAACTAAGGTAAGACAGAGGCAGCTGAAATGTCTTATAAGGTGTCATAAACCATCAAAGACCCCTTACTGCCTCGTGATCCACAGTCTTGCATCAGACAGTGGAAGACTCTCTGCCCCACGGGTGGTGTCTCAGCATTCTCACTGAGCCTGAGCATATATTGATGCACTGAGCTTTGTGGTTTTTGAGTTTCCACCATCCCCAATGGATTAAGACTCTGACCATCACTTTGACCAATAGGCATGAGGGATATCAAAATTGCAACAATCAAGTCTTGTTTTGGGGTCTATGGGTGGTGATATCTTTCTACTCTTATCCTTTCTTTCTTTGCCCTTATACATTTTCTTAAGTGTTATTTTTATGCTTTTATATCACTAGGGATAATAACCAAAACCTGCTTTCCATTGCAACCAAGAGAAAGAATAAACCATGCCTATTAATATTTCTATTATTTCTATTTCTATTTCTATTCTTTCTATTTATATTATTTATATTACTTATATTTATATTCACCTATCAGTCAATGTCATTTCATTCTAATCTCCCTGGGGTGGATTGTAACAGCAATAAGATTTGAAACAACTATATTCTCACCCAAAAGATTGACCTATCTACTGAAGCTGTTGTTTGTCATCAGTTAAAAAAAAATAGCTAGGAAATATTTTGATAAAGTCCTAAAATCTTACATCATTAATAAATATGTTTTATTCTAAATTTTAGAAAGATTTGTAATGAGAGCCATCTGAAATCTGCACCTCTGCTCAAAATAACTTGAGAGTGCAGAGTGGGAGTTATTTTTCAGTATCCCAGTGGAGGGAACTTGATTTTTCTGACTAAAATATAATTTTTTGTTTGAGGATTAACAAAAAAACAATGAGGGTGGAGGAGAATCTGGGTTTAAATCTGTCAGACACAGAAAGGCTGCTCCAGCACAGATAAATGAGGGAGGGCTCCTGCCTCTGGAAACTTGAGAGAACCGAGTGAATTGTGCTGACATTTTAAAAAGAAATGTTGTTAGGACTTACCTTTGGCAGAGGTTCACAGCGGTTTCAGTCCATCCATGGTTTTCACTGCCCCAAGAAGGACACATGCTTGTGTGATTGAGAAGATGAGAGGATGCAGCCCTCTATGACGCTATTTGAACTATGAAGCTTATATAATTCCCCATTTAGAGTTCTGGGAAGTCCCAATAAGACATACTCTTCATTCTGAGATGATTTCTCAAACTCACTATGGATCAAGCTTGCCTTAACATTTTCAAATCCTTTCCCGCATTCTGTGCAATGTTACTTCCCTTTTCCCATAGACCAACTTACTCACCTCCTTGTGTGCAATCAGATCAGCTAACTGGTCAATCAGTCAGATCTCTGCCCTTTCAGTCACAGACATTACTTTTTTTCCCCCAGCCCTTACCAGTGCACTTTATCATGCAAGCACTACCACCAGCTCTATTGACATCAGAGTTCCCACGTTTGCCCTGCTGATTCAGGATTATCATTCTTTAAAATGTTCCCTGCATTAGGCTGAGTCACACTAGTTTAGCCACTTCCACTTCATTTTTATCTGGCAAGTGTGTGTGGCTAAACATTTATCTTCCTTTTAAACCATTGCTCCTTAGTTTAACAAGGTTTTGTTTCTGAGGAAACATAGAATCATAGAATGGTTTGGGTTGGAAGGGACCTCAAAGATCATTTCATTCCTCCCCCTACCATGGACAGGGACATCTTCCCCTAGACCAGGTGGCTTCAAGCTCCAACCAAACCAGCCTTGAACACTTCCAGGTGTGGTGAGTCCACAACCTCTATGGACAACCTGTTCCAGTGATTCACCGCTCCCTCAGGAAAGAATTTCTTCAAACTTATCCAATCTAAATCTACCATCTTTCAATTTAAAGCCGTTGCCTTATCTCAGGTAGATTTACCAATACCTTCAGGAGAACTTGCTAAAGAGGTGGTTTTCTCTCAGAGCCATCCCTTCTGCTGGGTGAAATACTAACATTGATTATCTCCCATTAGAACAGACCTATGATTACATGGCTGAGTTTTGTACATGTCCTTTGAACAAAAAGATTAGCCAAATCAGGAAAAATTGTGGTCAACAGGTCAGTAAATAAGGCTGCTAAATTTGAAAAGGACGTGCCAATATAGCAAAGATGGACTGCAGTCGGGGATCTTTTCTGCTTCCTTTACAGCTAAAAACTGAGATACTTTAATACAGTGACTGTCCTCAATATGGGTGGAAAGCACACTAAGAGCTACTCAATATTTAGGGTTTTAAGAGCACTATATCTTTTCTAAAAATCTCACAGAAAAAAATACAACGAATTTAAAAATGCAGGGAAAATTGTTGTTTGAAAGACTTGGAAAAAAAAGAAAAGCAGAATTTGCTTGAATAGCGTATCTTACAAACTTCGACAATGAATCAACAAATGAGGTGCATCTAAGAATAAAAATAGCTCAAATGCAGAATGTCACTACTAGAACATGATAAGCCCAAGTCTTCTACGAAATACAGAAAAGTGGAGGAAGAACATAATTTATTTACTTCCTTAATATTTTCTCACACAAAACTCACAGCAGCCTAGACTGGAAGTGACTTTAGCAAAATTCTCTATGAGAGAGAGTACAGTACTGAGTGGGAAAGAAATGCAAGTACCTATGTGCTGTAGAATAACAATTTCAGACTGATGCATATCATCTTTCTAGGAATAATCAGGTAAATGTCACTGTAACTTGAAAGGCAAAGGAATTCTCTAATAAAGAATTTTCAGTCTTTTCTGTCAATATATTTTTATCTACACAAATCAAATGCAGCTATCATTATTTTCAATTAAAATAAATACACTCTGATAAAACAGCACCCTCGTCACCCTGTTTTTTTCACCCACAAAGAATCCATTTCTGTTCACAGAGTTTAAAATTAGTACAGAATCTCGTAACTAAATTATAGGTGAATACAATATGGAGTGTTAATCTACACTTTAGAAATTAATCCCATATTTGAAGTCTGCTGCTTTGAAGTCCATACATCCACTGTACGGAGCTTTAATTCTGTAAAAAAATTACTTAATATTAAAATAAAATTATTAAAATAAAATTACTAAAATAAAATCTAGGACTAGGAACTAATGATATTGGTAGCTAAAAACTTTTATTTATTCTGATACAGAAATTGGCTGGATAGAAACCTTCTAGTACAGTTTTGAGGATTAGAAAGCAACAATTTTTATTGCAGCATGCTGGTCACTGCGAGGATATTTCCTCTAATCAATGTGCTGAGCATCAGGTGAACAGAGATTGTACTGATTGCATATTCACTAGATATCCTCACCTCCTTGATTTTATTTTACATAATCACACCCCTTCTGGGATGCCCTTAGGCTGTTCTTTGGGCTGTCTTCAATTCCTGGTGTCCTTTTTAGGTGGCTGTTCTTCAATCCCTGCACGGGCTGTCTTCAATTCCTGGTGTCCTTTTTAGGTGGCTGTTCCTCAATCCCTGCGTTTGAGTAAGCACAATATCATTGCTTTGCATAACAACTGCTTTGTCAGCCTTGCAGAGCTGAGCTGGCAACCTGCTGGCATTTTGCATGATTTCTGTCTGCCTAATTTACATCCTTTATCTATTTCTTCAAGGCTGGGTTTTCTGTTCTACTGTCCTTGATAAGAGTAAGATGTTATTCTGTTCTACTATCCTTATCAAGTGAGGAAAATGCTGTTCTGCCCCACTGTCC
Source organism: Passer montanus (assembly GCF_014805655.1). NCBI lineage: Eukaryota > Metazoa > Chordata > Aves > Passeriformes > Passeridae > Passer > Passer montanus. The sequence continues at coordinate 3,098,176 of NW_024370595.1, read as the reverse complement.
TTATCAAAACTATTTTCAATTTTCCACTTTTTAAACAATTTGTTGTACATCAAGAGAAAGCCTAAGGTGAAATGTTAACACCACAATAAATATCCACTTTGGCTGGAGGCTAGATTTAGGTTTCAAATTGTGGTAGACTCCAACTCCAGTGTGGATTATTGCCTGATAAAATGCTCTGACAAATAAACCAGTTTGGTTCTGCAATGAATATACCAACCCTGTAGTTTCTTTCAAATTACTATTTTTATCATTGCATGAATAAAAATCTACTATAAGTACCTTTACTTACTCGGTGCAAAGTTTTCCTTCATGGTATAACCTTGTATGACCTGGAGATCTCTGTTCCTACCCTGACAACTGCAAATATAAAAAACATATAAAAATAGATGTTTTCCATATCTGAGTCACAGTCTGAAATACTAGCTCAGATGCATGAGCTTTGGAGAGTGTTTACTGAAATCACATTTTATAAAATACCAAAATCTAAGACTGATTTTGATTAGACGAGATATTCAAACATTGTCTAGTCCAACTCTGCACCCAACCTGATCTTGAACACTTCCAATGAGGGACCATCCACAGCTTCTCTGAGAAACTTGCTCACAGACACTGGGGATTGCCCAAACCTGGGATGAGGACCTTGTTAATTCCATGAAATTTACATGAGCCTGCTCATTGTCTAGTCCAACTCTGCACCCAACCTGATCTTGAACACTTCCAATGAGGGACCATCCACAGCTTCTCTGAGAAACTTGCTCACAGACACTGGGGATTGCCCAAACCTGGATGAGGACCTTGTTAATTCCATGAAGTATACATGAGACTGCTCCTCAAGGCTCAAGGCTGTCAGGTCTCAAGCCTCCCTCTGGATGACATCCACTCCCTCTAATGCAACAACTGCACCACTCAGCCTGGTGCCATCCGCAAACTCACCGAAGGGTGCCCTTGGTCCCACTGGCTGTGGCACTGCTGAAGAGGTAAAATGGTGCTCAACCAAGCACGGACCTTTGTGGGACACCACTTGTTACTGGTTTCCACTTGGGCATTGAGGCTCCGACTAAGTTTTCAGATGAGCCCATCCAGCCCATCCAGATGTAACCATCCATCTGTCAAACTGAAGTCTCTCCAACCTAGAGGCAAGGCTGTTGATTGGGGGACAATATCAGAGGACTTACAGAAGGGATTTACATGGGGGTGATTTGAAACTGAGTTTGAAATGTGTGGGTAGAAATGTGTTTTAGACCCAAGGCTGCTACTTACAGAAAAATTCTCCTTCTGAAATAAGGTGTGTTTTTTCAGTATTTGTAGGGGGGAGAATAAAAGCAGAATAAAATAGACTCTAACCAAAGAACAGAATGTCTAAATAAGGGATGACTGAGTGCCATCAAGAAGGAAAATTATGCCCTCAGAAATCTCCAGGTGGACTTCATCTTGTGTGCAGGGAGTGCCTTGCTGCTTTCCAGGCTCAGTAAGTAATGAGCCTTTGTTTCTGTTACTTGGGAAGATTCTCAAAGTGGCCACATGATGGTAGCCTAGGATCAGATACAAACAAGCTAAATCAAGAAAGTAAAGGAAATAAGGAGTAAAACTAACACTTGTAAACTAAAATATCTGGATGCATCATCCCCACACATGGAGGACCTGAGCTTTAATTCAGTGTAGCCTAGGATCAGATACAAACAAGCTAAATCAAGAAAGTAAAGGAAATAAGGAGTAAAACTAACACTTGTAAACTAAAACAAATATCCCCACACACTGAGGACCTGAGCTTTAATTCAGTTTTCAGGTGTTGTAATATCCAGAGCAGAACTGCCAAGTGTACCTACAATGAGAGCCCTGTACTGAGACATGCTGTATTTGGAGCTCTTTTGTCCTCTTGTAGACAAATTCATATCTAGCAAACTTCTGCTTACACTTTCCTTCCTGTTTCTAGATACCTCACATAAAAGGTGACTGGTTTAAAATAGATTAAACCAGAGCAAAGAAATCAGAAATGAAGCAAAGATTCTATTTTGATTATTAACTTCTTCATTACTGTAACTGCAATGTTCACACTTGGCATTATCTATGAAGAAGACTAAATGCAAATTGTGGAATTCTTATGTTTTAAATTAAAGGCTACAAAACTATTCACATAAAAAGTTTTACACTTATTCTGGTTTTAAAAAGAATACAGATTGATCCAAAGAGTCTGTGGTAAAATGTGCTGGTCTTGAAAAGGATGCCTTTAGACTACTCTGGCATGCAACTCCCCTCCCTTTCATTAAGCAAATCAAGTCAAATCAAATCAAATCAAATCAAATCAATTCATCCCAATTCATCATTCAGACTGCATAGCAGCTAAGGAGAACTTCATCATCAGGTTGAAGTCATCCATGTCTAGGTCAAACACTACTATGAAACTCTAGTTAAGAAGACTGGGATGCTTGTGTAGTACCCCAAGTCTTCTGCAGAGGTGATCTTGAAGACAACCAGGAAGTCTTACATTCTATACAATTAATTAAATTGCCTACACTGAAACTGATAGAATGTTGTTTACTCTGTATAAATATTGAAGATTCCACCTTTTCCAATATATATTAAAAATTTTATTAAGAAAAAAATACTTGAAAATTAATTAAGTCTTTTATTCCAGCTCAGCTCCCAGTAACCTCATTCCCTGTAGCACGTACACCATCACCCAACTTCTCTAGTACTGGGACTCAGGGTTCCAAGAATAATTCTGTTCTGCAAACAGAACAGGGTTCAGTTTCAAGAATTACAGAAACTGAGTAGTTACAAAAGTCTCGGCATTATCACAGTCCTCCAGCAGACCTCTTTCAATTCCTCTACAGAGCAGCAATCAGAAGTCCTTACTTCTGCAGGTCCTGAAATAAAATGTCATAGCAGGGTACATGATAGTGTCTTGCTGTTTACTCTCTGAATAAAATTGAGGAATCGAGACCTAAAGAAGAGGAAATATCTCAAGAACCATCCTCTACCTATTCCTTCTCTGCCCAGAAGAACAACAAGAACAAAGACTGATGGGAATGAAGATGTACAACACACAGACAAACAGAAGGAGAACAGATTTTATATAATTTACTGCTCTTCCAGTAAGATATAACACCAAAGAGTAGTACATTCAGTGAACATTATAAACAATGAGATTTAAATGTTGTTGTCTACTTTAATGACTTCATTTTTCTGTTAAAAAAATTTAAAGATGAAGAAGGACAAGGGGCTCTGTAGTCACACTGTACTATGGGTACATGAAAAGGCAGGTTCTGTGCTTCTCAGTTCCAGGATGCCAACACAGACAAGGGACATACTGTTGGTTTGGTACGCTCAGGACATTTCATACATACAGAAACTTTTCCAGATCTGTGCACTGAATTTACCCAACCCAGAAAAATGTGGACACAAAGCAGGAAGGCTGTCGAGACTGGTGACATGGTTTGTTACCCACCTACAGGGAATGAATCTGGCTAGTGCAAAGCTGGGAGCAGCTCTTCTGCAGGCCGGAGCAGTGGGCTGATACTCCTGTACAGGGCAGCATCCCTAAGCAATAAGCAGAAAACAGTGGAATGGATTGACGCAATGATAGCCGGCCTACACCCGAGCCAGAAGGAAGACCCATGTTCATCTATCCTTCAGGTGCTGCCCTGTACAAACATTTACATGAAAAATGAGTGACAGAAAAGGCTGAAAATTATGTGAATCAAGTAATGAAGAGGGTGTCCCTCTATTCTGACATTTGTCCCAAGGCCGGCAGGGACCCTGCTTCTCCCCATGGTTTAACGGAAGTAAGGATAGGGGAAATGAGGCAATGAAATCACATTGTCAAAACATGCAAAAATACATCAAGGCAAACTCATAGTTTCTATCCTTCTTGTTCTCCATTCCTGTAAGCACCACAGGGATACAGATTTCAAGGACAAGGTAGGTTTAATATTGTCTGGTTTTCTTTTCTATTTTCTTTTCTGTTTCTTGTTTATTTTACTCCAAAAATGCTAGGAAGGAAATACTGAGTTTTGTCATTTCTGCTAGTTTTAATGTTAAAATAACTGTGAGGGTTGGATAGACACTACCTAATGGCAAATGCCTGCTTTCCTCTGATGAATGTCTCAGCCAATATTTTGATGGCGCATTTTTTCTACAATCTGAAAATAATAGTATAATTACATTTTAAAATTTGCAATTTCCAGTGTTACTGGTCTCATCCACATAGCAGTACTTTGTTTGTTAAGTTAAACCTGAATTACAGAATTATTAGAGACTGTGTTACTGTCTCTTGAAAACACAGCCAAATTGGAAATGTTTGGATTTTAGGACTTTGCATCCACAGAGAAAAATTACTAAATGGACTGAACTCTTTTAGAAGCACTTCATTTAGGCACCAGTAGAATGGGAGTATGTCAGTATCTTTTCTCTTTCATGATTTAAATATTTTAGAAGATTTCATATACACAATTCCCTGAAAACGCTGCAGGAACACAGGCATAATCTTACCCTCATAGCACATCCAACATGGATGCAGTAATTCCATTTCATATTTTCCAACTGACAATAATGTCTTTCAAAATCTTTCAGGAGCAAAGCTGGGAAATGAATCTCAGAGGTCTAGTTTAATGTACTATACTCAACACAGACTTCTCTTAACAAAAAATAGTCATATTGAAAACAAAGTATAAGTTTGGGGTTGGTTTTGGGTTTTTTTTCAGTTACAAACCTTCCTTTTCATTGGCTATAAAAATCATAGTGGGATCAAAATATGATAAAATATATGGCTTTGCGTTACTCATATTAGCAGGTTACTGGGCAGTTTTTATTCTCATCTAATCACCTCTAGAATCAACGTAGATGTGATTGGACACTGCAGCAGCATTTCAGCTTTTGAATTCCTAACACAACTACCCCCTGTGGAAGGGTTCAGGCTGCTCTGAGAAATAATTTGTGCTGTAGCACAGAGTCTAGCAGTAGCCAATTCTCATAGAAACTTTATAAACTATGGTACAGGAAGGAAACAACTTCATACAGAAATACTTTGATTTTCCTAAAGATTTTCATCAATAATCTGCACAGGAACTACTTGAGATGTGGAAGGAAGTTTGAAATGTCTCTGAGGAAAACAGTACTGTTCTACTGAAACTGTTTTCCTAAAGAGAAGCAACACATGATACTTGCACAGGTATAAAAATGAGGAGAAAAAGACATTTTCAATAATAAATTTTCAGTTGAGAAAATAATAGTGGCAGTATTTTTGTTTAGTAATTACATGTGAATTTCCGATGAGGAAAGAACGGAAAGAAATGAATTCTCTTGGATTTAGCTGACAGAGGTGGATAGCTCAGAATTAGAGAGATTCCTCTGAGCTATATTTTCAGTGAATGGAAAAAAGTAAATATGGTAAAGTCTTTATTCATCTCTTGTCCTAGAATGGATTGAATAAACCGGTCTAAAGTAGTTTGGTTTATTTTCCAGGCAGTGTTAAGGCAGTATAGAATTACTGGTTTCCTTACGGGCATCTATACAGCTTTTGGGTATGTTTAAGTACGACAAAATCTACCTCACACCTAACAGCATCTTCAGAGTTAAGTAGAAATATTAAAGGTAGCTAAAAAATTGCTTAAAAAAATTTGCAAAGACCTGTATTATTTGAGCAGTTATTCAGTCTTTCTGCAGAGTGGACATGGGGTATTATTTCTGTTTTTGCAGGCATGAACGGGACAGCCATTGAAAATTTTGCTTGTGTCATTTTTAATGTTTCCTTCATGAACTGTACTTGGCATGTGGGCAGGACTGCTACAGAAGACACCCAATATTTCCTGTACTGGAGGCCCTCGAAGTAAGTAGGCCTGCTTGAATATTGGGAATTTTGATTTGTGGTTGAACATGTAACATGGTCAACGTTTTATTGATACAATATTTAATGTAAAGGAAAGAAGATGTCACAGAATGCCAAAATTACATCAAAGATGCCTGTGGAAGGCACACAGGATGTCGATTTCAAAATGTGATGATAGACAATATCAATGCTTATTTCCTGGTAAATGGATCCAGAAGTGGACAAAGCATTCAGTCATATGAGAAGAAGATACGGCTATACAAAATTGGTAAGCATTTTTTGTTGATTTAATTTCCAGTTATATGTTAAAAGAATGAAGAATTCATCCCTGGGAAAAGTATGCATTTTGAAAAAAAATTCTCCTCATAATAGTTTGGGGTTTTTTCACTTTTTCTCAGCCCTAAAGTATAAGAATGGACAAAAGTTAATGAATACAGAAACAATCTGGAATCATAGGTCAGAAAATTTTGAACACTTCAGTTAAATATTTATTCTTTGAGAGAAAGGTGTCATTTTTATAATTAACTAGCTCAGGAGTCCTAAGTGGGACTATCTAGGTCTTGGTCTTATAATCTCATAATGCTGTTCATCCACCTAATGAAAAGAACCAGTTACCTTAATGCTGTGAGCAAAAACTCCCATTTTTTAAATGGAAGAATGTTAATAAAAAAAATCTGTTTAATTTGAATACAAAAATACTTAAATTCGAGAAATAAAACCAAATCTGCAGAAATCATATGCTGAATTCAGTAAAATGTAATAAATGTCTTGTGTTTTTAGTTTTCCTTACTGTTGCAGCTGGTACTCCAGGATCCTCAACTGAAATGTTAAATCAGGGGGTCCTGTTCAGAATATGGGGACAATATAGAAATTCTGCTAAAGTTACATCTTTGTAGATCAGTTGCTTGAACATTTATGTATATTTTTAAAAGCAAAGAGAGCTATTACTAATCAATAGTATTTCTGGTTATATTCTTGTAGAAAAACTCACCCCTCCATTAAATGTCACAGTGAACTGTACAGAGGCTTCTCACAGATGTATTATTTGGTGGCAACCACCTCGTACAAGTCATGTGAAGAAAAAGAGTTGTTTCATATATGAAATTGTCATAGAAAACAAGGTGAGAATAATTGTGACATTTAACAACATTAAATGTCTGTCTCTATTTCCACACATAACACCATACAACCCTGTTCTCATCCCCTTCTTTTGAAAGTTTGAATGAATATGGAAAGTGATATTGTATCCTTCAAAAATAAAGTTCAAAATATTTGTGAGCTTATTTTTCTCCAACAGTGAAAAATTAAAATAAAAAAGGAGACTTAACTTAGCTAAATTAAATGTTTAAGACTACAAAAGATACACAGACAAATAAACAATGAAAAAAACATTTTCCTAGTTGATTTGTAAATTTTAGATATATTGTTTTAACAACTAAAATATTAACATTTTGTCAACCTCAGCCTTTTATTTCTTTTGTTTTGTGCCTTGATGCTCAATTCTTTAACCAAATTTAAATGGTGCAATATTTCAGAGCATCAGTGGAGAGGAAAAGCCACTTACTGGAAGAACAGCTTAAATTTCACAGTTTAAATGCCATCTTTAAAAAAAGGCATTTAAAATATTACATACACTTTTTGTTTCTGAAAATCAAACACCCATGAGAGAAGACCCTTTATCATACAGTAGCAAAAGAATAATTCTAAAAATTAAACTTTTCTTTTGTTGTTAGGCTGATGCTGAGAAAAACAACAAAACCACATCTCAATCAGTAAGTCTGTATTAATCTAAGATTTATGCCATATTGAAATTTCTTCTGTATCAGAGTGTCCTCCAGTCAAATTGGCTTGGTTTCACACTACTTGTTTCAATGTACTGCACGTGCCTTATTTTTGACAAGTTTTCTAAATCTGAAGTTTTAAACTGTATAAAACTTGGTACAAAAACACCTGCACATGTGAACTTTGATATCACGTCACTAAATCTTCCATTTTACCTTCTTTTTTACTTCCTAACAGATTCACATATATATGTGAAAATATGGATCATGATTCTGTGTAACACAAAAAATATGGGGAATTTTTTCCTTTGTAGTACTCTCTGGAAAGGATTGAGATGTAAGAGAAAATATTACCTCAAAGATTAGGCCAATATAAAGATGGAAGAAAAAAAAAGTCTGGCTATCAAACTCTACTTCAATTCTGAAAATATCCACTGTAACAAAGTGCCAGATCTTTAAAGAACTTTTTCCTTTAGGTCCCATTGCTTAGCAGAGTCTAAGGAGCCAGGGAAACATACAGCAAATTTCAACCTCATATTACCCAGTAATGAAAATATTCAAACAAGGGGAACTAAGATGAAACAATCTAACTTATTAAGGGATGTTTTTCTAATTATTTCACTCTAGTCTGTTCTCAGAAAGATTATATAAATGTAAAGTATAAAATTGTATCATAATTATATTAAAATAATGCAAAAACTCTCATTCTACTTATTTTGCATTTAGGCAGCAATCATTGAAAATAATTCCTACCTATATGAAAGCTTCAGCTCAGAAAAAAGGTACAGCGCCAAAATCAGAGCAACAGATGCAGGCTTTTGTTTAGTAAGTTCCAACTGGGGAGAGTGGAGTACACCTGTGGAATTTGGTAAGAATAAAAATCCCTTCCTGACCTTGTTCAGTTATTACCTGTCTGCCTCATTTTTACTTCATGCTTACAGATGGAACCACATTGATAATTGCACATTAATTTGCTAGGGCAAAGAGAGTCAAAGAAATGCCATGTCTCTGACTATTAGGGGGTTCTCCAATCATTTTTGGGAGACAGTGCTTATTGCACTGGGATAGTGAATGAAGCAGACCTTTTTGAAGTCTATTGCCATCTGTTTTACTTCTTCTATCTCTGCTCCTGACTTTATAATCTCCTTTTTCTTGCTATTGCGGTCTGCCACCTTGGATATTTAAATACTCTGTAGGACTCAGTTCCTCAGGTTTCAAGTTTCTGTGGACAGCCCACATACTGTTCAGCCATTCTATTCTTTTGCAATCCACAAAAGGTGGCTGTGCTAAAGAATTCATCCCTTTATACAGTGTTTGGCACCCTGTGCAAAGCAGATTGCACATAGCTGTGCAATAATTCGTGTCCTGTGATGCTAACCAACACTTTGATGATTGCTTGATTTTCAGGAACACAACAACTTACATCTACATCATCATATATGCTGTTTCTCATACCAAGCCTGGCAGCAGGTCTCACGCTTCTCCTTTGCCTGACAGTGTAAGCCCTATCTCTTGTGCAAAATTTTCATTATATAGTTGAAATAACACTTCCCCCAACAGAAAATTTCTGGCTTCTTTTTAAAGGAGATGAGGGAGGGAGAAAATCGACACTGAGCTATACTAGGAATCATCTGTTGGGTGTTCCTCAAGTATGCCCTATACTTCTGATTCCCAACTTTCTTATCCACTTGATTAATATAACACAATGTTTTCCAATACTGGGCAATATTAATACCATACATAAGTACCTCTTTCCTACCATCAGCCTCTGCAATGTAGAGGGGTGGTACATAAAATTTTTCCATGTTTTGACAAAATTTCCCTTTCACATACTTAAAAAAACCAACTTCCTATAAGGCCATAGGAAGTCATAAAATAAATAACTGTCGTCTAAATTCTGAACAACAAAATTATAACATTGTATTCAGCCTATGTAATTTTTAGCTACTTTTGAATTAGAAGAATACTGCTTATGTCTTAGAGAAACAAAATAGTACATCAGGAGCATTTTTATAGTGTTCGTGTGTTTGCAAACTGTCTTTTCTTCACCAAAACTTTTTGTCACTGTAGAAGGGCTTATTTGAAAAAAACATCTGCCACAGTACCACAGCCAAGAGACCCATTCCGTGAGCCCTCTCCAATGGGCTTCCAGGTATGCTTTCTTTCCATTTGCCTGAAATTTAAAAATTTAGTCTCAAACGTATGACCTAACTGTCAGAAAGATGCACACAAGTAAGAATCAAATTTCTTTCTTTTTCTTGTTCTTGGGATATGGACAGAGAAAGTCCACACACAAATAACTTGTCTGTTTTACCTTTTCCATTATGAAATAATTGTCATCTGTCTACCTGGAGCATTGGAGAAAATGCAGTTTCACCCTGCTCTCCCTATAAGCCATACGCTATCACTAAAATAATGTTGAGCGTAAGTTTCTCAGCAAAATGCAGAGTCAGGTAGGGAAAGAAGGGACAAAGAAATGTTCAGTAGTTTTAGCATGCTAGTATTGGGCAATGATGCTAAAGGAGGTAAAAGTTTCTAGGATATGGTAAGCAAGAAAGTAGAGCAGAGTGTTGAGAGGGGCTAACTTGTGTGGAATGCTGGAATGACTCATGAGAAGGAACAGACCGACTGCAGGAACTGCCCTTCTGGAGAGCATGTTGCAGTTTGCTGCAATTTGCAGTCTTTAGGTTGGCTTCAGGCAAGTCTGGAAGACATAATTTGTCTGCAGACATATGCTGAATCTTTATAAAGTGAACCTTCATAAATATTTTTATTTTCTCTTCCTTGATCATGTTAACTTTTCTATGTTTTAAAAGATAATTTTTCCAGATTTTTACTTGAAAAGTCTTTGCTCCTCTTTGGGAGCTATATGGAAGGATCATCTAGACATGTCTACCTCAGTCTTCTAATTGACAGAGTCCTGATGCAGGTTTTATACAATAAATAACAAATTTGAATGACAGAAGATTTATAAATCATGACCTTGTAACTAATCTCTAGCATGAAACACTAACAAAATGTAATATTCTTTCTTTATTAGGTGGAATATATGAATTTATTAAACCAAAAAGAAACTGAAGAAATAACAGATATTGAAGAAGTGATGGAATGCAAGTGAAATGAGCAACTTGATTTTCTTCAAGCTTATATACCTTATTGGCAATAATTAAAAGGTTTTTCATATTCTCTCACTCCTGGAAGCAGGGAGAAAAGCATGGGCCATAAAGAGAATTCCCCAAGATTGGACTATTTCTGGTTTTTATTATGATGAATATTGCAGTATTTCATAAAAAATAATATCTCAGTATTGCTTTGGAAGCTATTTTACAGTTTTCCAACAGCATGCAAAAGAATAAATAAGAACAACTAAACTTAAGGGGTTTATTCAGGATCTTCATTGGTTCAGTGTACCAAAAAAGGTACAGCCGTACTGAGATTGTAGTTTTCAGGAATGAAATTTGACATCTGTATGAAAGTTTGCTGTATGAAGACCAGCCAAGATCAAACCTCCTAAGATCACTTGCTCATACAAAGTGAGTACTATTCAAGAGTTCTGAATGCAATCTTCCCATAAGTCTATTTGTTGCCTCCCATTTTTCATCCCTTCCTATCTCTGTTAGATGAAAAAATTACTTAATATATGATTGCTAACAGGTAGCAGATGTACATATGTATATGTATTGAGTGGGAAATGTTGGAAATTGAGCATTTGAGCTCTCCAGCAGAAGCCTGTCACTTGTTAATTGTGATACAGGCAAGTTGTGTGTTTTTATAACACCTGCAAGAAACAGAAGCATAAGCATAGCCTGAATCCTCCAACTAATAAGGAGATATGAGAGAAAGCCCTCAATGGGTGTTAATCACATATTTTGACCTTCCTTTTGCATGAAATTGAATATGAGTCAGTCCTTCCCTGGCAGCCAGAAGGGCCAACCTTGTTCTGGGCTACATCAGACATTGCATGGCCAGCCGGGCAAGGGAGGGGATTGTCCTGCTCTGCTCTGCACTGGGGTGGCCTCACCTCAAGTGCTGGGGGCAGTTTTGGGTGCCACAACATAATAAAGATATAAAACCATTAGAGAGGGTCCAAAGAAAGTCTACAGAGATGATGAGGGGCCTTGAGGAGAAGCTGTATGAGGAGTGGCTGAGGCCTTTTGGGCTGTTCAGCCTGGAGGAGACGGAGGGGAAACCTCATTTCAGTGTGCAACTTCCTTGTGAGGGAAAGTAGAAGAGCAGGCACTGATCTCTTCTCTTTGATGACCAGGATCCAGGGAGTGGCCTGAAGCTGTGTTGGGAGAGGCTAATGTTGGGTATCAGGAAAATGTTCCTCACCCAGAAGGTGCTTAGGAACTAGAACAGGCTCCCCAGAAAAGTGGTGACAGCATCAGCCTGACAGAATTCAAAAAGCATTTGGACAACACTCTCAGGCACATGTTGTGACTCTTGGAGCTCTCCTGAGCAGGGCCAAGAGTTGAACTCAATGACTTTTGTGGGTCATTTCCTACTCAGGGTATTCTGTGATTCTATAATTCCATCAAGTCTCAAGATGGTTAAAGTCATCTCAAGTAGCTGAAATCCTGTTATGGAAAATAGAGTCCTCTCAGTGATAAAACTCCACTAGACTGGGATACTGTCAAGAGACCATCTTTGGAAGTAAATTTCTAAATGAGCTTTCAATAAAAAAATATTTTTAATGTCTTTTTAAAACAGAACCAGAGAAGGATCTTTCTACTTAAGTTAAAATTGACAAAAGATAAAAATACCTGCATTAAATGGGAAAACTAAAGCAAACACTCACTGTAATCTAAGGACAGTTAAACAGATACAGTCTATTGGATCCTCTCCATCTTGCTTCACACAGAGTTGATCATGGCCATTGGTGCACCCCTTACATCCCCACTGCTTTCACTGTGAAAGCTGCTGAGACAGAGAAGTCATTAAGAAAACTTGTTCACTACCAGTACACTAGCAAGAAAACTATAAACCATGAAACAGTGGCAGTGGTAGTAGGTGTGGGACTAAGGTATCACTTTACCATCCCTGGGCAAAGACCCCAAAATCCGTGGGAAAGGATGGTCAGGCTTTAGAATCTTTTAACTAAGCGCCTTGGATGCTCACACAGGAAGAAGTCCTTTATACTGGTCTCCTATGGCTATTCCCCTCTTCTGTGCTAAAAACTGGGAAGTTCCTATGGCAAGAAAAGAATTAATGGTCTTGTCTACTATTTGTATTTTTGTGACATATGCAGAAGATGCAACACACGAGTACAGCAAAACACCAGACAGCTCTTGAGAACATTCCTGGTTTTGTTGGAGCAATAAATTATTCATCAAGTTTTTGTGAGTTTTGAGAAACATTTGGTTTGATAATTTTTCTGCAATGACTTCACTCCCTGTAGAGCCAAAAGTCTGTAAACAGCCCTAGTGTCTCTGCCCAGGTTTCTCTTCTCTCCTTTATCCTTCTTTCTCCTCATTTTGCTTCCAGCTCCTGGGTGATATCAAGGTTACTCAAGTTGTCTGGTCTCTGAAAGATGACAGACTTTGGTAGCACCCTTAGTAGCACCCTCTTTGCTTGGGAATTTTTAAAATGTGTTTAATTTGTTTGCATTTTTGAAAGGCTTAGGTAAGGAGTTTGCTTAAATATAGACAAGAAAAGAAATCCCCTGGGTAGAACAGTTCCCTTTTCTGCAAAAACACCACTGTCCTTCTGGGCTGTTTGGATTGTTCTGCTGCAGTAATTCCAGTTTAAAGACAAAGTAGCCAAATAAAAACCTCAAACTCCACTCATCCTCACTGTGTTTCAGAGATACATAATCTGAGAGAGCACACAAAAACATGCCGCTTCCCTGCTGTCTTCTCTGCAGGCTCAAGAGATCTTCAGAGTGGGAGCATAGAAAAACAGGCAAATGAAAATTCTGACTTCCTTAATTTTCCAGAGTCCCATTTGATTCTCTGTGACATTTCTTACAGCTCTGATTTTATTACTTGGGTACTTGTCACTCCCTTTCTCCATGAAAGGCAGTATGCTACCACCACAAAACTGAGTGCTTTCTTCCAAAGATGAGGACAAAATAAACGGTGGCGTTTTGCATTTTTTGAGATCAGAAGTCCTTTCTTCTGTCTTTACAGCACAGTCAGTGTTAAAAAAAAAAAAAAGTACATGGTTATGTTTGGAATTTATTTAATCTGGAAGTAACATGAACCTTCTGAAAATGGACTTCTTTTTTCTCTGAACAACTATAATAGGCTCAGACCTGATGTCCAAGCTTTCACTTACTTTGTCTGTTGACATCAATAATGTGATAGGAGCAGTCATAGTGATTCTCACCAAAATGAGCTACTTATTTGACTAAATCTGCTTTTGGTAGAATATCCATCTGTACATACATGCTTGTCACTCCCACCCTTTGTCTCTTAGATATGCTTTAGAAAAACTCTGTCACATTTTCATTCTCTACTAGCATATGAAGAGAGTGAATGTCCATGAATTGGTCCTTATAGAGCAAACATTGCCTTAGGTCCTTCCCTCTGAAACCACAAAAGACCAGGCAAGGCTCTGTTGATTCTCTCATGGTTCTTAATTCTATGGATGACTGGAGTTTTTGAAGTTCTGGATGCTCAAAGTGAGTTGTTCGTCACCTCAGTTAATACCGAGATATTAACAGATGTGATTAAATGCATGAACACAACCATAGAGTGCCACTTAATGCATCAGTTCTTTTTTCATGCCTTGCTCTATGGTTTTAGTACTGCATGTGAGAAGAAGTGAGGTAGGTTAATTTTTTTTTTTTTGGTAGAAAATAATTTTGCAGTTAAAAAATTTCCAATATGATGAGTAGACTTGCTTCACTACACCTGTTCACTTTAAACTACACGTGTTGAGGAGAAGAAAGCATGTCAGATATCCTCTTTGTGGTGTTGGCTGGCCTCAGCAGCAACTCAGTATCACTAATATTTACAATCAACATGAGATAATAAACCCAGAAAATGATTGCTCACTTCTAGCTCATCAGTCAACAATCTCACACTCTAGCCAGAATCCAGAAAGAAGAAATACTCATGAGCCTGGGCATTTCTGGGTCTCTAGAAGGTAAGCCCTCTTTGTCTCCAAGGAAAGACAGCACCGAGCTACCCTTGGCTTCCACTCTTGGACATACTTTTATCCTAGTCATCTGCGTATAGCTGATACATAGAACTGCTGCTGATATGGTTAAATCATGCCATATGCCAATAAAGAAGCTATAGGATTGGAATGACCTTGACATTTTGATAAAGGCAATTCCTTTCCTGGACTGTCCTGGAAAACTGTTGTGCAATGGGTGAATTTTTCCATATATAGTAGCCAAGAAATGGGAGTATTAGAGAAGTACATGGACTGTACTCTTTCCTACAAGTTTTTAACTCCAAGCAGAAAGGATCTGTGTGTTTTTAAGAGGAAAATGTTGACATATCTTGATGTTTGAAAAATGTCATATTTTCTAGTGATGTTTCAAATTCAATGTGAGGAAATGAAATTACTTTACATGGATTTTAAATCTCCCTATTATGCAAATTACATTGCCTTCTGTGAAACAAAGCTTTTCATGGTTTAAAGGAGCTTTTGATGTTTTATACTATTTATAATAACTCTCTTCTTTAGAAAATGCACGGCTGTGACCCAGAAAGGTAAATAAATGCTCAAAAGCAAGGCCTGGAGAGGCTGTTTGTATTTGGATGCTTACTACCTGCAATTTTTTTCTGTTTTAGTGGCAGTTTGTATTTTGGCTATTTTCACACCAGGAGAAATGAAATGAGGACAAACGCACATCACACTTTCTAGTAGAGATATATCTTATCTGAAGACATCATATCCAAGATTTGATATCCCCTTTTTCCATCCACTTAAAGAACACTTACAGTTTACATTGTCACTTCCCTGGGAACCCCCACAGACCTGGTTATCCCTGCCCAGTCCCTGGAGCTTCCCCATCATGCCCAGAGCCCAGGACCCCATATCAGCCCCCCGGACCCATCATCCTCTGCCTATTGATATCACAGCAGAGCCATTCTCCAGGTTCCCACAGCCCTGTCCTGCCTGGACATGGCTCCTGCCAAGCTGGGCCCACCCTCAGGCCCATGGCCCATCCCAGTCCCCAGGGACACGCCTGGTGGTCTGGGCTGGTGCTGCCCTGGGTCCACAGCTGCCCTGATCTGGGCTGGAGGTGACAGCTGGGACTGCCAGGCCTCACCCTGGTTGCCTCCATGGAGAAAACCCATCATCCATCCCCCAGAGATGGTTTGTATGGAGAGATGCTTTGTACTGGTCAGTATTGTTTAGAGCTGGAGAGAAATAACCTGTAAAAGTAAATTTAACCACATTCTGGTGTCCCAACACCACCATACTCTGGTGCAACAAAAGGGGAAATTTAACCAGCTAACTTCTTGTTCACGTTATAAGAAATCCTGAGTTGGGCAATTACAAAATTTGCTATGAATCAGGGGGGAAGTGATGAACATTTATTTTGCAACACTTCCGATGCTAAGATGGTTCCCCAAAACACAAGCAGCAAGGGAGACAGCCCTATTTATAGATATACAGTCTTTTAAAATATAGTCTTTCCATCTTCTCTGAACCTGAAGATTATAATAGAAAGATAAACGAGGTAAAGGCATTTTGAAATAAAAGGTAGGTCCATCTTTTTCTTTCCAGCTCTTTTGTTTGCTGAGGGATTTACTGAGTCTCTAGGAAGTCCAGGACTGGAGGGGTGTCTGGATGTCTGACACAAAATCTAAAAAGCTGCCAGAGGAATATATGGAACTAAATTGAATGAAGGTTTTTTTACAAATAAAGTACCTGCTGCATGCTAAGAAAGATCCTAGACTCAATTTTGATTTTTTTTTACTGGGTTTGATACTGAATTTTTAGAAGTGACAGAGTGTTCCTCTATTATAGAATCATATTCACAGAATGATTTGGGTTGGAAAGGATCTTGAAGGTCACTTAGTTCAAACCCCTTCAGGGACTGTTTCAGTACACCTGGTTGCTCAATGCCCCAACAAACCCAACCTGGAATACTTCCAAGAATGGTGCATCCAAGCTTCTCTGGGCAACCTGTTCCATTGCCTCACTGCCCACACAGTAAAAGTTTTCTTCCTTGTATCTGATCTACATCCTTGAAAACATGTGAACTAACACCCTCAGCAAACTTACCACATTCAGCATTGGGTGACTTGAGTTGATGGATATTACTGTGACCTATTTTGCTATTTTCTCCTTGCAGCTATTTACCCACTTGCCTGACATCTAATCAACCTTAACTTTATACATAGCAGATAGAAAAACAATCTTTAGACCTTAAAATTGCAGCCATCCAATGTATGTCTATAACGTTTATGCAGTGGTCCTGAGATCACCAGCTTTTTTTCACACAAATTGTTTTGTTGCAGCTATAATCACATCTTTTGGGGATTTATCCATTAAAAAATTCTTCATTTAATCTATCAGGGCAAATATCTTTCAGTGTTAAAAAAAAAAATGAAAGAAGTCATTCCTAACCCAAGCAATAACCACCTGGAGTCTAACATACCTAAGTGTGTGTCATGGTGGTCCAGCTTGGAGGAGTCACATGATTTTTCTTCACCATGGATATTCCTGTGTTTGCAGGCATGAAGGGCTCAGCCATTGAAAACTTCTCCTGTGTGCTTTATAACATCTTTCTCATGAACTGCACTTGGCAGGCAGGAAGGGATGCTCCAGCAGACACACAGTATTTTCTCCACTGGCAGAAGTCAAGTTAAGTAGCTCTGCTTGAGACAGGGAATTCTGAATTCTCATTCAACACATCACAGTGCCCATGTTTAACTGAAATATTTTGCCATATACAGAGATGAAGAGGAAATGGAATGTGAGCTTTACATTAAAGATGAAAATTGCAGAAATGTGGGATGTATATTCCAAAACGTGAGCATAGGGATTGAAAAAGCTTACTTCCTGGTGAATGGGTCTAGCAAACACTCTCTGATCCAGTTCTATGATGAGTACATTGACCTGTATAAAATTGGTAAGTAAATAATTTATTTTAGCTTTGTTTCAATTGTTGTATGAAAATAGTAGGGCATTTATCCCTGAGGAGGAACTGTGTATTCTGTCTCACCTAGGGTTGAGAGTAAGAGACTGTGGCTTCCTCAAGAAAACCTATTCCCCAAGCAAAAGACAAGGAGGGGAATTAAACAGGAAAGCTCCACAGCTGCATTCTGTCTCAGATTCTTTAGCAATCTACCCTGATGAGTTTTAGGTTTTTCTGAAGCAAGGTCCACAAGACTTTAAAAACTACTTTCCCCTGCTGCCCTTTCAGTGGTGGCCAGACACCTCTCAATAGAAGAGAGAGGAGACTTTTTAGAAGTATATCTGAGCACTAAATTTGCTTTTCTTTGCCAGTGGGGATGACATACAGGACACCATACCCTGGAGTAAATGAATTAAGACATGTACAACATGCCTTAGGCATGTGGTACTTGAAAGCATCCTGTGCAGTTTCTGTTACTGCAGCAAAGTCTCACTGCAAATGTCACACTGCTTCTGGTATTGTTCTAAAGTAAAGGTTTTGTTCTATAAGAAGAAACTGAGCTGTAATATCACTCATGGCAAAAAAAACCAAGTTTGTTCTTTCACCAAGTAGCCCCCCACAGACAGGTCAGCCTGTCCCTAAACACTGATGTAAAGTAGTATTCTAGCTGATACCAAATTTTCCTCTGTCAGCCTTTTGTCACCCTTTCTGCCATAAGTGACTGTCTTCTGCTGTTCCAATAATCAAGTCATTGGCAACGATCAAAATATAAAGGTCCTCATACTTTTGCTTACATCTATGAAGTGGGAGGCAATACATGAAGAAGTTGGCTAGACTATTAAAAATTGAGTGTCTTGCTTGAATTTTGTATGGCTATTTCTTTTTCAAGGAGGGAATAAACTGCATAGTTCACAACAGACTGAAAGCAAAACCTTCATGTCACAGAAGCATCGTGAGGAGGCTCAGAGAAAAAAAAAATTTGAATTTCTTACTTCAGGGATAGATAGCAGCAGCTAGTTCATCCACAGTAATAAACTCTCTTAAAAAGAAGACAGTATTTTACCTTACTCCTCTAGAAAAATAAATGGAGGGGAATGTTTCTTTGTATGCTCCTATATAATGTTTCCTGTCTTAGTCCCTTTTCTTTTGTTCTATGATCCTGTGTACATGATTTAGAAAACTTTGGTCTTTAAACTATTTCTAATAAGTCCTAAGAAAAACAGGTGTCTTTGTTCATAGAGGTGTTACTTGCAGTTTCACTCTCTTTCATCAAATAAAAAAGAGATAAAGTGATTTTAATTATTTGAATTCTTGGTTATATTATTTCAGAAAAGCTCATGCCTCCATCAAATATCACAGTCAACTGTGATGAAATGAAAAATGATTGTATAATTCAATGGCAACGACCCCAAATAAGTCATTCTAACAAGGACATGTGCTTTAAATATGAAATTAACATAAACTATAAGGTAAGAATGTCTTCACTTACACTGAACGTTCATATATTTGCATTTACCAATACACGAGTGAAAAATAAATAAGTCTCTCTTCTGTGATGTAGCCTTCCCCATAAATAGCACATTATTCCTTTGTGACTGCACTTTTCCAGTTCATACCAAATCCTGCTCTGTCATACTGCCCCATTTTTATTTTTTTTAATACCTGCCTCCTTGAGTAAGATACTGCTGGAGATACACTGGATGTCTGGGACAGTCCCAGAGGAGAAGCATGGTAAATCAAGATTCAAATACATCACAGTTTTGTATGTGACAGCACTTAGAAAAGGCACTTATTTCACTAAAACTTGTTGGAGTTGCCCTGGATTGGGAGTATTTCCAGTGGAAACTGGATCTCTGTGGACGGCCAGAGCTGGGCTTTAAAGAGTGAAAATAGAATTGGGCATTCACTTAACAATTTTGAATTAATAGACATGAATGAATTTCTCCATGTATGAAATGCTTACCCAGATATAAGCATCACACCTGTTGGTCCAAAAGTTGAAGATTTATCATGATAAACAAAAGGAAAATAAATGTGAAAGAAAGGAGAAAGGCAGCGTGATTAAGGACAGGTTAGTGGTGGGTGACCTTGGCTTTGCAAGTCTTTTGGCAGCAGCAAGGAAGGAATGGGATTGCTGCTCTCCACTGCGGCAGAGATGCACCAAAAGGCCACAGGGTGGCAGACAGAGACTACGGAGGAAAAATCTTCCTGAACTACAACCAGATTTGGCCACCTACTTAGTGGCTGATTGAAGGCATTCTGGAATTTGGAGTTTGTTAGTCTGGGTTGGGTTTACTATTTCACAGACGAGTCTTTTTGCAAGCCCAGCTAACTGCTTTACTTCTCTGAATCACTTGGCTGTTGTAACAAATAAACATTATTGAAAACTCTGTCTGACATTGGAATAAAATCTATTGCAATAATGCAATACCTACTTTTTAATAACTTTCAATATATGCAATATTCATTTTATGAAGAATACTCAATTCATACTTTGTCTGAAATTTCTAGCTATTTTTTCATCATCATTAGCAGTTTTCACCAAGCTAATTATGTCAAGGTACAGCAATTGTTCCAGCAATTGAGCAGTGTAGGCTCCTTTGACACTTATCAGATGCAGCTATAATCATATATTTGAAAGATTTACCCATAAAAATGTCTTCTGCCAAGTGTATTGCTTTATCACTGACAACTCTGCTGGTCTGTCCCCTGATGCCTACACACAGGTTCTCTTACTGGTTCATTATTTATCCCAAGACAGAGCTCTGTGCACACAAGGCACTCCTTTATACACAGTAGAAGGCCCAGTTGCCCAAACCTGTTTGCAGGGACGCAATCACCTTCCTTGGTGAGATGTATCTCATTCCTGCCCAGTAGCCCCTCTTTCTCAAAAAGGATCCCAAGGTCATAACCAAACCCTGCCGGTAGCAGCAGTTATTCAGCCAGGTGTTGACCTGCTGGATGACTGCAACTCTGCTCAAGCCTTTCCCTCTCACTGGAAGGCCTGAGGAGACACCATCAGGACACTTCCTGCCCGTCACCATCCCTCCCAGTGCTCTGTAATCACTTCACTGAAAACTTTCAGGTTGCCCCTGCACCAATAAAGAAGAACAAGTGGTTCATTGGCCAGATTTTTTTCCTAGATTGATCCCTGTGCATAATTTAGCTTGACTGCAGATACTAGAAGGTGTCCTGGACAGCAGCTTGCTTTATAAAATCTTAGAATGGTTTGGGTTGGAAGTGACCTCAAAGGCCATCTAATTGAATCCCCCTGCCATGGCAGGAACACCTTTCACCAGACCAAGTTACCCAGAGCCCCATCCAGCCTGTCCTTGAACACTTCCAGGCACATCCACAGCTTCTCTGGACAGTCTGCCCAATGCTTCACCACCAGCACAGTAAAGAATTTCTTCCTAATATCTAATCTAAATTTACCCTCCTTCGTTTTAAGGCCATCCATCATGTGCTATCAGTACATACCCTTGTGAAAAATCCCCCTTCAGCCTTCTTGTGGGACTCTTTAGGTGCTGGAAGTGCTGGAAGCTCTCACCAGAGCCTTTTCTTCTCCAGGCTGAACAGCCTCCTGTTCAGATGCCACATGAGCATGCATGCAGTTATTTGAAAAAATAAGTCTGGATTAATTGAGTTTTGTTCTAAAATGGTGTATTACAAAATAATTACAAAAATACCTAACTAGTTGTCTAATGGAGAGGATATAGTCTGCAGTCATCAGTTGTCTGTGGTCAGTACATTATGTGGTAGTTACTATAGCTATTCAAATAAGATGAACAAATTTTATTCTATCTATCAAAAATGTAGTGGAGGGCAACCAAAATATCTGTCAATCCATGCTAGTGGCAAATATTTTCATCTAAAAAAAAAGAAAATATTATTTACATAATATTTGCAATTACATACAGTGACATTTATTGTAATATTAAAACATTAGATGTAAATGAAAAAGTTTATTTCACAGATTATTTCTTTTTTTTTTCCTAGTGTGTATAAGAATAAGTCTATAGTTTTCATTTAGGTCTGGTTTACTTTGTGTTTCAATTTGAAATAATATTTATATCTCAACTGTGAGGACAAGGAAAACAAATATCTTTCCATAGCAGAATTAGTTACTATGTAAACTTGGCATTGTAGATGAATTAGATATTGGATACTAAATGTTATACAAATCACTAGTTTGAGAATGCAGAAAAATGGAACAGGAGATAAAAATTAATTATTATTGAAACATAAAACAGGCAATGATAAAAATAAAGTTAGTTAGTTTTCTTTTTCATTCAATTTACAGGACAATCCTAAAGGAAAACCCATATATACTTCCATACAAGTGAGTCTGTTTGTTTGTTATTCAGCAATACATGTTCATTTCATTGTCAGCTGTGAAAAATAAATAGTATGAAAATACCTTTAAATCAGTATGTGCTCAGTGTCCTGTGCTTTATGGGAACCTTATTTATAGATTTCATGAATGCATCAAACCTCTGAATCGTCATGGCATGTTTATTTTTGTAATTTACTACACATTCAGGGGCAGAACATTATTGCTTTTCTGCAAGTATTTTGAAAAATCTCCAATTTTTCATTATATTGTCCACTCTCCTTCTCAAATACTTGGAACAGACTTTGAAAATCACTGACTACAGAGAAAAGATAAAGTATCTCCTAGGAATTCAATTTTGTTTATGAAAAACATAGACCACAAAAGTCCTTTTGGGATGGAGGCTGTCATCCAGGCATGCCGCACCTCCTTTTAATCAGTGCAGCTTGCACATCCCACATCTATGCAAAAACCACCAATAGAAAGAGTATTACATTAAATTCTGGTAACACTGAGTATTGCAGTCATCTACTTATTTTATAGGTTTGGCTGGAAAGGTATGCTTTTTCTGAAAATTCATAATGTTGACACTGAGGCAGATGCACAGACACTTTATTCCTCAAATCACTCAGTTCTAGCAGTACTAAAATGAGATGGTTAAATATGTTTTTCTACCTCTCTATGTGCTTAGGGAAGTTATCAATAAATCATATCATAAGGAATCACAGGTTATATTTTTATAGTGTAAAAGATGAAGTGCTTATAAATGTAAAAAGTTACATGAATGTCAGGTTATTTTTGAAATACATATTTTTGCATATATTATATATATTTGTATATATATTTTTTGTATATATTTTGTATGTATTATTATAATAATAATAATTATTTTTTCTCTATTAAAACAGTCTTCTTTAATAAGCAATGCTTTCATAGCCTCTTAAAAATTTCACTGGTAAATGGCATATGCATATTATCAACACAGGCATGGAACAAAGAAAAGCAACTCATTTTTTGGGTGTTTTTTTAGGAAGGGGGAAATCGTAACCTATTTCTAAGATCAAACACAAGAAAGAAGTACACCTTGAAAATGAGAGCAGCTGGCAGTGCCTGCTTTGTGAACCCAGCCTGGGGGGAATGGAGTGCACCTGTTGAGTTTGGTAAGAACAAACCCATGGCTTGGGCTACTCTTCCTCCAGGGATGTCCTGTCTACCTCACACATTGTCACACACACTTAAAAAGGATTGGTAAATCTTTTGTTTCTCACCACGATACAGAGAAGAGTGGGAAGAGACTTAATCGATTTCTTAACATTCCAACACTGGAAATAACATTAAAAATTACACCTTTGCAGCTGTAGTGAGCTCCTGCCTACTCCAGGAGGTGGTCATACAGGATCAATGTTAATTCTTCCCATCAGACATTTATGATAAAGTGATAAATTACAGAATTATCTTTATACTGAGTGAAACCTTTCAGACATTCACCACAGTCAGCCACCACAGCAGATGTTTGACACAGCATGAAGTTCAACAAGAACAACAACAAGTTCAAGGTGCTGCACCTGGGTCAGGACAGCTGCTGATACAGTCTGGGGGATGAAGGAATTGACAGGAGCTTTGTTGAGAAGGACTTGGGGGTGCCAGCTCTGGGGTCCCCAGCACAGGAGGGACTTTGAGTTGTTGGAGCAAGTCCAGAGGAGGGCCACAAGAAGGATCAGAGAGCTGGAGCACCTCTCAGAGTCTGAGAAAGCTTGGGTTGTTCTACCTGGAAAAGAGAAGGCTCCAGAGACATCCCGTTGCACTCATCTAGTACCTAAAGGGGCTACAAGAGAGCTGGAGAGGGAATTTGTGCAAGGACATGTAGTTGTAGTTCAAGGGGGGATGGCTTGAAACTGAAAGAGTGTAAATTTATGTTAGATTTTAGGAAGAAATTCATCCTATGAGGGTGATGAGGCGCTGGCACAGGTTGTCCAGAGAGGTTATGGATGCCCCATCCCTGAAAGTGTTCCAAGCCAGGCTGGGGCTCTAAGCAATCTGCTGCAGTGGAATGCATCCCTGCCTACAGCAGAGTGGCTGGAATTAGATGATCTCTAAAGGTCACTTCCAACCCAAACTCTACTATGTTCTGTAATTCTATGATCTATTCCTCATATTACTACTACTACTACTATTACTACTACTACTAATTTATGAATGTTCCTCTTTCAGGAAATGAGGAAATTATATCTTCTTCACTATGGATTTTACTTGGGATAGCAGTTGCAACACCCTTAATGGCAATCATCACATTTTTTTTCTGCAAAAGGTAAACTTAATTTATGCATGTATTTTATTTTCTTTGTGTGTGTGTAACACCTAAAGTTTTTACACAAATAAGGTGGAGGTATCTCTGTAGGAAAATAAACACCATAAGTGAAACAGAAACGGAAAGAAAAAGCATATTCTCCTGTATTATGCACTTTGCATAGAAACGTACAGTAATTCAGAGAAGATACAGCTCTCTCAGTTTGTTAAAACTTTATCCCCACTTTTCACTGTTCATAGTGACATAGCAGGAGAAAGATTACTAGTAAATCTTCAATCAAAAATTAATCTATTACCTTCTAAATTATTAATGTTTTCCTGATATATGTTCATTCTGTGTTGAGATTATGTATATTTTTCAGTTTACTTCTAAGAGTGAAGAGGAAGATAAGAGCTTCTTCAAGAACGCAATAGTGTTGTCACATTATGGTTAATTTTTAAATTAATTTTAATTTTTTATTCAATACATTTTGATTTCCAGGACTGGCTGTTGGAAGGCAGCATTTCCACAGATTCCAGGACCAAAACCTGCTTTCTTTACACTGGCTGATACAAATCCAGAGGTATGTTCTCTTTCTATTTTTATATTAAATGTGTGAAATACATACAAGGCTCTACTGGCTGAATTTTTAAATTATAAGTAACTTATTACAGAGGGTCATTCTTCTCTTTACCATATTCTGAAGAAAAAGAAAAGAAAATCAGCAGGAGAATTTTTTTAAGGGAATTCAAATGCAGTGCTCTTCCAGAACCATGAGGTTTCTCCCATTCAGTCTCACAGGTGCACAGGCTGATGCTCCCATTGGTGGATCGGGGCAGCAGGAAGGGCTGTCCACTGTCCCAACACAAGGACACGGACAATGACACAACAGGGCACAGTGAGGCAGCCAGAAACAAAACCAGCACAACTGCCTCCACCAGCACCTCATCAGCACCAGCAGCAGTCTCTAAAACAGGGTCCTAGACATCACAGTCCTCCTGCTGCTCCCCAGCCGAGCAGGGCTGAATTTGCCACTGTGTTTAGCACATCTCCTCACTCTCTTCATCTACAACCACCACAGAGTTCCTCACACCTGACCCCAGTGTCTGAGCCCTGTGTCCCCCCAGGTCCCTCCTCCAAGCCTGAATCCCTCCCAGATGCACACCTCACCTAGCAAGTTACACATGCAGGAAAGAAAAGAAGGCGACACAGAAAAAAGTTCAAAATAGGATTTTGTAAGGAAACAGGACAGACTGTGGCAGTCACACAGAGCAAAAATAGGTGAAATACTCTCAGAATTGTGCATAAGTAGAGGCTGACCTAACATTACCTATAAAACTGATGGAAGTTTTTATTTTCATTTCAGCTGATGGAGAGCAAAATACAGTCAATAACATCTGAAAATGAAGAGATAGTATTAGTTGCTGACATCGTGAGATAACCAAGAAAAATGAAGGAGTCTGAAAGTGTATTTCTTAGACAACTGTGTATCCCTGTGGAAAGTCTTTACTTTCTTTACTTTACTTTCTTTACTTTCTTCTTTTTCTTACATAAAAGCATGATGGATCCAAGAGAGAATGATACCTCATATGCAATCTCTTTAAATGCCATTGTATTTGCTTTTAGTTTTGGCTAATTTTGACTGTTTGGGTAAGTTGTCCTTATTGGATATTTTCTATTTTGTAAATATGATTGGAATATTTTATTCAAGAAGTTTTAGTTATGTTTTAGTCTTAAGGAAAAATAATTGTCTTTCTATTTCATATTAAAAATATTAATTATTAATTTATTGTGTTGAATAAAATTTTTAAAATTCTGATGCCTGAATTTCACTGTTCTACCATCAAAAATGGGTCAGCTCATACTAGAAGTTTCTTTGGAGCTCTTCAAGTACATATGAGCAACTAGAAAAATGATATTTGCTCAGATTTTTACACTAGACACTTGAACATCGCTATTTGATTATTGGACTAATTTTATAATGGTACTAGAGGTTTTATTATTAGACTAAACATTCCTGGGACTATTTTCTTGCAAAGGGGCCAATTTACATATAAGAGTCTAGACACACTTTCTTAAACCCCTAAATGAAGTGGACACATGCAAACTACCTTTAGAAATTAGCCCTGGCCTGAGCTAACCTCTGGACTATGTCCAGGAGCTGTTCAGGACATTACTTGTAAATCCTGGCTGAACTAATGCTGGGAACAGTTGTTCCTGGACATGTTCCAGTGCTGGGGAGCCTTCCAGTGTTGTACTTTCTGCAGCTTATACCGTGGCTGAACACAAACAGCTCTTGGCACACCTATTGCCTTTGACACAGTTAATGATTACCTTTTGGTCAAAGACTCACCTGGGAAGTTTTTGCAGCAGGTCAGAACAACAAAACAAATTTCTAAAAGAGGCTGAATTCATGCTGGACACACTTGTAAACCATCTTTGTATTTTTCCCAGTATGCAGCAGTGGTCAGAGTGGAAATGCTCACAGTAACTTGCTAAAAGGGTGGTGGGGTTCTAGCAGAATGGTTTATATAACCTTGCACAGTAACTCTCCTCTTGGGCAAAATTGCCAGAGTGAGGCATAGTTTGGCTCCAGTCCACCAAAACCTAGCCATGAACTATCAACAACCATTCCGTGGCTCAACCTGAGAAAGGGAATAGTAAAGTGTAATAAAGACAGTATCAGGACACTCAAGAGATGGCATGGGGGTCTTGTTAAGTAGAACCTAAACAAACTGCTCCTTTGTTTTCTGTTTTCTCCTGGAGAGGGATAACATATTCAACTGATTCAGGAAAGGTGTTACAGACAGAATCCTGATGAAGTAGTCCAGGATACAATGTAAAATCATTGAATCACAGAATTATCAAGGTTGAAAAAGCCCTCCAAGATCGTTGAGACCAACCCTTGACCTAACACCACCACCTTTTCAACAAAGCCATGCAACTCAGGCCACATCCAGTCATTTCTTTAACACTTCCAGGGATGGTGAGCCACTCCTCATATGGCTTACAAATGGATCAGTTAAAACTAATTCAGCAGCCACTGTTTGGGGAGCCTGAAGGTCGGGTGATGCTGTAATATCACCTTCACATCACCTAGAACCTCCCCAGGCATGCCATCACACCAGCATGCAAATCCCCTCATCAAAATTAATCAGGCACCCTGACACACACCTTGCTTCACAAATATGTGTGACATGGAAGGGTGATAGTTCAGAAAGGTTACTCAAGGTGGCAGTGGTCACTGAGGTGGGTGGTGGTACCCATGCAGAGCACATTTGATGGATAGACAGTTTCAGATCACACTGAACTGGAACTACAAATGTACAAGATGTGTTTCTTTTAGGCCACATAAAATAAGTAAATTAAGTCCTTTAGTGAGTAGAAGATTTGAAACACTCATGTCTTGTTCCCAAGGTACTGAAAAAGCTGACAAAGACCAAGCCAATGCCAGTATGTGGTTCTCTAGAAAAAATTCTGCAGCTGAGCTCTGCCTCACACATGCTGTGACTAAACTCTTACTCATTTCACTTACCTAGTTTTTTCACTCAAGGGTTTGAAAAGGAAAATAATGTAAACATGTCCTTCTAGTGGGAATCACTGGGTAAAGGTGGGCAAGATGAGCAATGTGAACTGAAAGGCAAAGAGGTTTAAAATTTGAAGTCTCTAGTTTGTTGTTGGTGGATCTGGGCATATACACTAGGAATACAAACAAACAAACAAACCTGCCCTACAATTTTGGTTCAATGATAGCAGGGTTAGAACAGTTCTTCCTTTAGCAGACTGCCTACTAAGGATCTTCCCTCACTCCTTAGAAGGCTGGGGAATTCTTCACCTTGCTGCTATTGTGCCTGTGTTGGGAGTGGAAGGCAGGAGTTAAATGAACTCCTGTTTGCTAAAAGCAAGGCTGGGGAATTCTTCACCTTGCTGCTATTGTGCCTGTGTTGGGAGTGGAAGGAACTGGAGGAAATAAAAAAAAAAAAACCCATTACATGCAGATTACATAACTACATGTCAGATGTCATGTAAAACAAATGGGGAAGTAACTAAAACTCAGAACCACTTCTGAAGTTGCTGAAAGTTAAAGCAAATAAAATGGATTATGCCTCTTATATTTACATGACTGCAAAGATTTTTGTGAATGTAACATTATGTTATTCAGTAAATGTTTTGGAAATTTAATTTCTGCAGTCAGACACTTTTTCACCTAACATGATATTGTAGCCTAAGATGAACCAAACAAAACCAGCCCATAGCCAGCAGTGAGAAAGTTCAGAAATTTGGGTCTGGTATTTTCCTTGGCATTTCTTTACCTGCAAATATGCAAGACAGACATTTCTTGGCTGATTGCATGTAGCTGCTAAGGACTGATCTTCCTAGAAAGAGAACTTGAGCTTGTGCAGGGACCATAACCAACATAGGCAGGCAGTCACTTTAAACATTGACTAGTCACACAATATTGCTGTTATTTCCAGAACATATTATTTATGAAAATCTGTTTATTTACAGAGCTGGTATTTCTATGAGCCTGTTGATATACTGTGACCCTACTGAGTCCTTATGTATTTTTGGGTAATGTGTTTGCATAGTGTGACATTAATGCTTAGTTCATCTGACATAACAGGAAGGAAGAGTTAGTTGCATGATCTCTTCATGCGAAGTTGTTAACATCTGCCAATCAGGAAACTTAAGTAAGCTCAAAAGCAGCAAGGGAAATGATAAAGTAAGCAGCTTTCTAACTTGCAGCATTTGTTACTTAATACTGTCATGCAGTAAAACAAAGCTACCTTGCAGAGCAAAACATTTACAGATTCCTGCATGTGACTACTACTACACGTTAAAGCGTCCTTGTTGCTGCAAACCAAAACCAAACAAGATACATGAGGAGAGCTTTCCAAGAGGAGGTACGTCTCTCTATGCTGTGTGTTGACTTTTTTGTGCCACGGAAGATTTTTTGCAGGATACAAATATTTTCCAGGGATTAAGTTAGGTACAGTCATATTTGCACACGTACAAAACGTGGATTAGTGTCCTTTAAGGAATTCTAGAGAATATTTTGAGGATTCTTTTCCCTATTTGATTAAACGTAGAAATGTGTAAATAAAAATATCTAAAGATTTCTGCAAGATCCAAGGAAGACTATGAAATGTCTGTAATATCTATTGCACTATTTTACATTTTTTTTCTGACATCTATTTTTTAAAAACTGAAAGAAATGCTATTTTCTGTAAATTAACCCTTTCTATAAATTAACTAGAAATATGTAGATTTCTATTTCTTGGGGGTGAAAAAGTAGATCACAAAATCATGGGATGGTTGAGGCTGGAAGGCACTTCTGGAAATTGTCCTATCCCAAGCCTTGCTTAGAACAGGAGCAGCTACAGCAGGTTGGACAGGGCATCCAGTCAGTATCTCCAACACTGGAGACATCAAAGCTTTCCTGGAAAACCTGTTCAAGTAGTTGACTACCTCACAGTAAAAGGTGTTTTCTAGTGTTTAAATTGAATTTCCATTATTTCAGTTTTTGCCCATTGCTTCTCGTCCAGTCAGTTGTCACCACTGAGCAGAGCCTGACCCTTTCTCATTCCCCACAGCTGGGTGTTTGTACACAAGGATAACATCCTGCTGGGCCTTCATCTCTCCAGGATGAGCAACCCCAGATTTCTCAGCCTATTCTCATGTGTCAGAGCCCTTTTGCTGGACTCCCTCTAGTAGCTCCATATATTTCTTCTTCTGGGGATCCCAGAACAAGACCTGGCACTCCAGGAACACCTCCCTTGACCCGCTGGCAGCACTCTGCCTCATGCAGCCCAGGGTGCCTTTGATCTCCTGTTCTGCAAGGGCACATCATTGGCCCGTGGTCAGCCTGTGCTCTTTGCAAAATGCTTTCCAGGTGGATCTCAGCCTCTGCTGGTGCCAGGGGTTATTCCTCCCCAAACAGAGGACTCAGCACCTTCCTTTGCTGAATTCCAAAAGATTCTTGTCATCCCATTTCTCCAGCTTTTCCAGGTCCCTCTGAAGCAAAAATAGTTGCATGGCACCCACTTCTCCCAGTTTTGTATCAGCTACAGGAATCAGAATACTGATCTAAAAACTGAAATAGTTGTATTTAAGCAGCAATTTGATAATAATATTTCATTACTTGTTACGCATTTTAAGGTTTCTATTCCTATTTCAATGCTTCCAGGAAGGCTTAGCCAGTGTATGATATTCTCCATATCTCAGCAATGTATAAGTGTCAGTTTATCCTCATGGCCCCCTATGAGTAAAATACAAAGTTTCATTTCTGGAAGTGTGTCAAGGGCAGGAGTAATTTTCCCAGAGACATTGAAGCAAATAAGTCACTGGTCTCAGGTGACATTTTCTGGTACCATCCTGCATTCACAGCCTAAGAGCAAAGACAATAGACTAAGAGGGTAAGAATTGGCAGTGCTTAAGTCAGTATTTAGTGCATGCTTTCTGTAGAAACCACTACAGACTACCCAACAGTATTTTACTTCTGACATATTGATAAGGTGGATAGACTGGGCTTATAACAAACTGCCCTGGAGAGAGCTGTGGAGTGTGCTAAGAGTTGAGGTGTCTGGAAAACAGGTGCTTGAGTCCCCCCTGAGGCTCTCCCCTGTGTAGCAGGATAGACACACACTTCTGTGGCTGGCCGGGGGAGAAAGAGGAAAGAAGAAAAGCAGAAAAAATCATCCAGTTTGGGTATCTTCATACCAATAAAATCTATTTTGATTAAATATGAGGAAATACTTCTGCTTACAGCAGAATATGTGTGGTTCTTCTGGTCTGATCCTCCAAATAACACCCACAATCATTTTGACATGAGTGTTCTTTCTGGTACCTTCAATAATGAGGTGACTTCAGACCAGAGAGAGCTTTACTACACTTCTCTGAAGAAGAACAGTCTGGGAGAGGGTAGAGGTTCTGAAGGCAGAAAATTCCTAAAAATATGATGCTGGAGCCACTTGTTTGGCCACTGTACAGAAGGTCTGGCTTGCTCAGCTGAATTGCTCAGGGCTCACCACAGCTCCTACTTCGCCCATCCTGCCTGCAGGCAGAGAAAAAACAGAGAACCTGGTGCTTTCAGCTGGAATGGTAATTTCTTATGAGGAAAGGGAATCCTTACAGGCCCTGCTATTCCCACTGCATGTCCAATGAAATGTCCAGAGTGTGGAGACAATGATGCCAGAAAACACTTCTCTAAGCAGACGGGGCTGTGGACGATTCCTATGGCAGTGTCCCAGATGAGCATTTCCCTGAAAAAGCATGAAGGGTACTTGCAGCATGGGGCTGCAGTCATGTGTAGGAAACCTGAGGGAGATTTTGAGAGAACAGGAGTAATCAGAACAGAGCGAGGGAGAGCTCAAGAAAAATTAAAAAAAAAAAAAGAAAATAAACGAAAGGTGAGCAGACAGTTGCCAAAGAATAGGAAAACAAATGCCTAGAAAAGGAACATGAAGAAAGGAAGGGGGAAGTGTTGAGTGACTGAACAGAAGGGACAAAACAGAGAAAACATGATTAAGAGGCTAACTAGAAGGACAACAGGTCTCAAGGTTCTCATGTGCATTACTGGGGAGGTCTCTGAGACCATGGGAAAGTGGAAATGACTATTGAGACAATATCTCACAGAGAATTCAATGGCCAGTCCTCCATACTGTTTGTACTTGAGATTCTTCAGTATCACTTCGTAGCAGCCTTGGCCACATCCTCGCTGTAGTATGCTGATTTACAAATATGGATGCTGCAAGAGATAAGCAGGTTGCAGTGAAGAGTCTCTCTCTGTTGCAACCCAGGGTGGTGTCCCGGCCCAGCTTGAATCCTGGGGACTGTGATGGAAATGTCACATCAAGCCAATTTCCAGGAAATGCGACATGCCTTCTGAAAATATTCAAGATTACAGAATGATTTACTTGGAACATCAGGGTGGGTTTTTGCTTTCACCACAAGTGGAGTCAGTTTGAAATCAGCATTCTGAGATGACCATAAAAATTAATATAGGAGGGTTGACTAGTAACAAAATATTAACATGTTTCTCTTTTTCCTGAGTTTGTAAGAATTTAATTTAGTTTTAGAATTATCCTTAGTACTATCTGTAATCAAGAAAATTGCTACTATGGAGTTGCACTGCTAGACAATGCTAAAGCAAACACAAATTTAACCAGAGTTGCTTCTTCATGTAAAAAAAAAAATCTGGAAATAGAGAAAGCTTTTCTAAAGAGTTTTCACCTCCTTGGAGAAAAGGAAAATTGTACAAAAGATGAGAAATGTTTGACAAGACCTGATGCCAGTGTTTGACTAGCTTTGCCCAGTCCTCTGTAGGAGATGAATGAATGTGGAATCACCCTTTGCAGGTGCTCACACTTCCTTAGTAATTTAAATTGCCTACAGTGATCTGGAACTCATTTGACTCCTTGGTTTCTGACACTGAAGCAAGCAAAAATTTGAAGGAGACTCTTGTGTGTGGATGCAAACCTCTTGGAACAGTGGGAGTTATGTAGTTTGGAAAGCAGAGGCCCATTTGTGACAGCAAACAGGAAGAAATACTGTGGTGTCCTGACCTTGGCTGGCCACCAGCTGCCCACCAAGCTGCTCTCTCACTCCCCCTCTTCCTTATTCTCTACTTCCTCTCAGCAGACAATATTCAGCCACTCCCTGAGACCGGGGGCTGCAGTACACATAGCAGTTGCTTTGGATGTCAAATATCTGGACAAGAAATGCCTCATCCTTCTTTCTCCCACGTTTTATTGCTGAATATGCTGCCATATGATATGGGCTACCTCTGTGAGTTGGGGTCAGCTGTCCTGACCATGTTCCCTCCCAGCATCTGGCTCATCCCTGTCCCACTGACCTCTGCAGAGTTGGTGGGATGGGGTTGGAGAGACAGCCCTGATGCTGTGCCAGCACTGCTCAGCAGCAGCCAAAACACTGGTGCGTTATCAACACCATTCTAGCTGCTGGTACAAAGCATTGTGATGTTCACAGGATCAAAAAGCAAGAAATCCTGACTTTCTGATGGTACAGTTAGGATAGATATGTGGGAAAAAGTAATTCTCAGTCATGGTCTCTGCACTGAATACAGTGAGTGTGTTTATCATCATGAGCGTCTGTGGCTTCTTTATCTCAAGCTACTTTTATAGGCAGCATCATGGCTATTCAGTTAGTTCAAAGAAGAGGTGCCTGAAGCACATCCTCTGCTTGGCTTTTCAAAAGAATCTTTTTAAAAAATTAAGTTTTGCAAAACCAAAATAGACTTCAACATGATTTTCCTTTCATTTTTGAAAATATTTTCCTTTTTCTTTCTGAAGGTTTCATTATCTCTTTCCAGAGAAGGAAATATGTTTGATACTCTTGGACTCATTTGTATGATTTCGTGGTATATGATGCTATTTCATCCCTTGTATGCTGACATCCAGTGTATGGAGTGTAAGTAGGTTTTTGCAAATATAATCTGAGAAACAATGTTTAACTCTTCATTTATCAGAGATACTTGCAATGAAACTGGCAATTGCTGTCTTAAGCCTGACAGATACTATCCTCTGCATTGAACAAAAGCAATAGCATATCCTTACTGAACTTATGCTGCTACACTTTCAGCAGATGCACAGGAATCACCTATTACAAATGTGAATGTGGACTGGAGAAAAATGAAACTGTCCTGGGAGAGCAGCAGGAATTTCTCTGAGTACAAATGTATCATCATGGACAGACACATGGAGCATGAGGTCACAGAGGTAAACTTGCTATTCATTGAGATAAATAATTGTACCTTTTATCAACTTCACTTACTTTGAAAAAAATGAATGTCGCAGATAACATCTGACATGTGGCTGTTTGCAGTCTATAGCTTGATCTCTTAGGGGCTGTGGAAAACCATCAGCGATTCCAGGGTGCATTTACTGTGAGATGAGCACCCAATACATACTAAAGAATTGAAATTCTGGCACCAAAGTAGAAAGAAAGTGATAGCCTGAAATGCAGCTATGTTGAGTCATGAGTAGGGATGTAGCTGCTAAAAAAAGGGGCTGTGAGATTAAGTGAGACTTCTAGTGACTTTAAAGAGACATAGCAAGAGACACCCTCGCAAAAAAAAAAAAAAAAAAAATCCCAGAAACACTGCCATGGATTATGGTTATCTTAAGTTTTTCACTTGTTTCCCAGTAAACTGGACCATGCCTGCAGCACAGGCTATGCTATAAACCCACATTATCTAAAGAGGAAAATAGGAAGCTCCACAAATAGAGATGGCTTGTTTAGCCTAGCAAAGCAGGTGCCCTAGAAATACACACTACAAAATAGATCACGTCTTTTTTGGCAATTATATGTATAACACCATAGACATTTTTTAACCCCTGGGCAGGTCGGATGAGGACTTTTATTTTGCCTAATCCTTTGGTTAAACTCCTTTGTGGCTCCCTTACATATTTGCCATCTTCTGTTGTGCCACTTGGCTACTATTAGTCTCCTAAAATAGTGGCACACTAGTGTAGCATCCAGCTCCTGAACTGCAAAGCTTTTTGTGTAGTTATGTTTTTGATTCCTCAGTTCCATTCTGTATCATCCTTGAGTGCTGAAGGAGAGAGATAGTTTTTGAACCAAAAACATACATATACATGGAATTGCATTCCTGAGTTGCAGTTCCATAGCCAGCCTCATCTAACATCAGAAGAGCAAAGGCAGAGAAATAAAATATCACGTTCTCTTTACAGGTGGATAATCCACTGTGCAGCTTTCCAGTGGATCTACCCATGCCTATGCACAAAGGGGTAACCTTTATCATTGAAGTGCCAAACACAAACATCTCAAAACAATGCAGCTTTCTTCCTGGAGGTAATGTATCTGGTCTGGCTAAGGTTTTATGCAATTGCAATCTTTTAAAGGTAAACATTGCCTTAGAAAACAGTTACTTACACAGTAGATAACTGCTGTATTTTCTATTAAAAGCTTCTTATTTTCAGATCTGTTAAAATTATTTGCTCTGTAATAAATGTCTCCATCATTCTGCAAGAGAAGTATTACAACAAATGTATCCATAATGGGATTATACTCCTTTATACTAAGGCTTAGAAATCCTAATAAATTACAGTAGTTTAAAGGTGGATACAAATAACTCTTCTGGCTGTTACAAATTAAGATGCTAGTACTTATTTATTGAATGCCTTTCTACTGGGCTGTTGATGAGCTTGTTGTGACCCATTTTTCCCTTTCTTCTCAGCTGAGTTTTCCATTAAAATTTCCCAGCCACTAGGGGTGCAGCAGCTGTGTATAACTGGGGTATTTCAGACATGACAGAGGTGATGGATTAGCAGATTTCTCACGTCTGAGAAGAGAAAATGCACGCTGCTCTTCTCTTCCTGTAGACTTGCCAGCAGAAACACTCATGGTGACCCTCAAAATATAAGCCAGAATGCACAAAACTTCATCGCATCTCCCCTGCTGGCGCTACCTTCCAAGTGTGCAGCTTCCCCAGAGGATTCCCCTGTTCTTCCATAGGGTTGCCCTCTTTATTGGGCACTGGAGAGGGCTGGAGTCAGTAGCAGAGGAAGCCTCCATGCATTCACTGAATTTAGGACATAGCCCAGTAAGAAGCAGAAAACTGGTTGAAGAAGAGAGGAAGAGGCTGAGCATGCCTGCACAGCCCAGCCATGAGGCGCCTTGCAAAGAAATGAGGTTCACATTTCAATGTGCTCCAGGAAAGCAAAAGAGCAAGTCGCTGTCACCCACATGAAGGTGGAAAGATCTAAGGAGGAGCCCGCTTGATTGGAGAGCAGGAAAAAGTCTTAAAAAAATAGTCTCCGCTTTTTTAATCCTCTGTGTAAACCCGTCAGGAGTGATTTCTTGGGCATTAATTGGAAATGGAGAAATACTTATCTTTCTAGCAGCATGGAGAGCATTACAAGGCAATGTGCCTTCCTCTGCTTGTGGAATGCTTCACTGAAAGGTTTCACAGGGCAGAGGCAGTTAAAGTGGAGTGAGAGTACAGTTTTATCTCAGTTGTCATTCTTAACCCAAGCAATAACTAGCTGGGCTTGCAGGTATCTAACATACCTAAGAGTGTGCCATGATCCTCCAGCTTGGAGGAGTCACATGATTTTTCCTCACCATGGATATTCCTGTGTTTGCAGGCATGAAGGGCTCAGCCATTGAAAACTTCTCCTGTGTGCTTTATAACATCTTTCTCATGAACTGCACTTGGCAGGCAGGAAGAGATGCTCCAGCAGACACACAGTATTTTCTCTACTGGCAGAAGTCAAGGTAAGTAGCTCTGCTTGAGACAGGGAATTCTGAATTCTCATTCAACACATCACAGTGCCCATGTTTAACTGAAATATTTTGCCATATACAGAGATGAAGAGGAAATGGAATGTGAGCTTTACATTAAAGATGAAAATTGCAGAAATGTGGGATGTATCTTCCAAAACGTGAGCATAAGGGTTGAAACAGCTTACTTCCTGGTGAATGGGTCTAGCAAAGACTCCCTGATCCAGTTCTATGATGAGTACATTGACCTGTATAAAATTGGTAAGTAATTTCATATTTTATTTTATTACTGTTTTATAAAATAAGGAAGTGGGGAATTTTTCTCTGAAAAGCATATTAAAACAAAGTCTGTAGCTGTTGCAGCATCCTGCACTGTAGGGCAGTCTTTGCTTCCAGCAGCTGACAGAATACAGCTCCAAAACTTGACCAAAACATACAAAGACAGAGGCAGCCTGAAAAAATTGCTAAGACAAGAGGTGTGGACATAGTCATGGATTCCAAGTAATGAAACACAATGGGTAGATTTTCAAGGCCACCTTTCTTAAGGGCCTGTTTTACCATGCCTTAATCTCACACCTGAGAGCCACAAGAGCTACATGTCCTAAAACCAGAGTTTGGGCTCAGTTTCCAAGTTAGGGCTGTGTTTAAGCCCCAAGAGAAATCAAGTCACACTG
This sequence comes from Passer montanus, assembly GCF_014805655.1. Classification (NCBI taxonomy): domain Eukaryota; kingdom Metazoa; phylum Chordata; class Aves; order Passeriformes; family Passeridae; genus Passer; species Passer montanus. Next base: position 3,060,965 of record NW_024370595.1, on the reverse strand, counting down.
AGTCAACTGTATTATAGGCACTCCAATTCAGATGTCTTGAATGCATCACGAATAATACTACATATACAAAAACTTCCTTCCTTTTTCCTATGGAAACTAGCACTGTCAATATGAGGTTGGAAAACAGATGTAGAAGAAAATGGCACTCTGCTGATTGCACTGCTGAATTACACAAAATCTTTCATACCTTTTCTTTACATGAACTTCATTTACTTCAGATGTCCAAAAACTGCGTGATATATTCTCAAGTTTTGGTTAGGTGTTTTATTGCTCTTTGCCAGATAACTTCAGTTAGCACCAGCAGCACACAGTTGTACATCAGCTGCCTCACCTTCACATGCATTTTGCTGTGAAGGCATGAGTTGTAGCTGACCATGCCTATATTAATTATTCCATTTTTTCCCCAGAAATACTCACTGCTCCATTAAATGTCACTGCCCATTGTACCAGAGATCCAACGGGCTGCTTAATTACATGGCATCCACCCCTTACAAGTCATGAGAAAAAAACAAAGTGTTTTCAGTATGAAATTAGCATACAAAACAAGGTAAAAACAATTTCTTAGTTTGTGTTTTGTACCGTACCTGTGCTCATGCTTATCTATAATATGTACATTTCTGACTTCTTTATTTATTTTTTTATTATTATATATTATTATTATATATATATATCATATAATATATATATTATTATTATATATTATATTAAATGTTTTATATATTAAATTATTAATTTTTCTGTCATAAGCTGTAGTGTCCTCCTGCTACAGTTTTTCTGGTCTCATATCCCACCTGCCATGAACTTCTGCAGCTCAGAGGCTCACCATGGTGGCAATTGCTCAGCTACAAGACCATTAGAGGAAAGATCAGCTAAAGGTTAAACATAAATATACAACTGCAATAAAGCAACACATCATTAAATTTTGTTTGTTTATTAAAAATGAAACCAACGCCTTGTAGGCTGATTGGAATATCTGGGTTGTGTATCTTTCATGCATTAATAGCATCTACCTTGGTACCTATTGGTACAAGGAGCAATTGCAGCAATGTAGCTTTCCAGCTGGTTGGAATAATTTGACAATAATATCTTGTGTGAAATACTTACAAAGTTCTACATAAAGATATAGATCACAATATAGCAGTATTGTGAAAACATTTATTTGAAAAAAATACACATTAAATCTTGTTTCCTGTGCCACAATCAGAATGGGTGGGGCTCAGTGTAGATTTCTACGTTTGGGTAGGAAATTCATCTCCTAGACTGAGACACCTTAATGCAGATGTCTGCATAGGAGCACGAATATCTCCTAAGGGTCAGTGCACATCAGGGCTCCCTGCTGTGGAGTAGTAGGTGCCTCACAGCCCTTGAGGTGCTCAAGGTACCAGCAGTACTGACACAGAGATGGCAGCTAGAACTCACACCTTTCAGGAGGGGCCAACAGAGGTGAGACAGCTAAAGCAGCACTACACATCTGTTCAAGCAACTCTTTTACACCCTGCTCATTCCCAGCACAGACTGGTGACTTCCATCATGTCCTAAGCTGAAAGCACTCAGCTGACAATGAGTGATGGGGACGTGTTAGTCTACTTTACAGTAAAAGACACACTGTGGGTGTGTTTTCTGTAATGAGACATTCCTTCCAGTTATACCTTTCTGACTTTTCCATAATGCTGGCTATCCTGCTATTACATGTCATAGATGTTTCCAGGACCTCAGCTTTTCAATTCTTTCTGAGATCGTTGCTAAAAGTCACTGCTATTGAATTTGTTCACTCATTTTTGAACCTATCCTTTTCTTCAAAATTTTCAGGTTCTTTGATCCAGGTCAATGTTTGATTCCAGTTAATTAAATTTTGATTGTACAGGATGTGTAAGCAGCTCTCCACAGAAAGCCCCTGAGCATGGATAAGTCTAACAGAGACTTTGACTGGAAGGAGGGTAAATTTGCTATTCACATCAATTTTCACAAACTATTGTGAAATTGCAGCTTCCAGATCTGCTGTGTTTGTAGCATGATGTGATTGCTTATGTAATTTGGATATGGATGAGAATGCATAGTGTGTATAAAAATACACTTAGTGGCAAATGCAGCTTCTCACATCTACTGATAAATGTTTCCTTCCTTTTTTAAAAGAAAATGTAGGAAGACAAAATTCTGAATAAAATGCTGTTATTCTGGGACATTTCTGGACAGTACTATCTGATTGATTTTTCAGTTAAAATAACCTATGATCTTCAAAAGCAAGAAAATAAGAACAATATAGAGAAATATTTGATTCATAAGAAAATAATAAAAATGAAGATTTTGTCTTTGTTTTGCAGGATGAGCCCAAAGAAGAGAAAAAGTTTCCTCATGTAAGTATTCTTGTCAAAATTTGCCACATACAAATTTGTGGTTTTGCCAACTTAAGCATATAAATACCATCATGGAAAATACACTTACTTATAGAACTACAGGTTTTGTATCAATGTACCAATGAGAATTCAGAAAAATATGTTCCTGTGATATCTTTAAGTGTAAAGTTGATATATCCCTTCAGCATAGCATAGGCAAAATTTTCCATGGATTTCACAAAACTTCATACATTCCATCTATTGCACAAATAGATTTTGTTCCTGACAGATGTGACATTTTTCTTACTAAAAATCTGAAACACTCTCATTGGAATAATACCACTGTTAGCTCAGGACAGCTAGGCAAAGGGAGTACAACAGTCTTCAAAACCTGGGGAATTCAATAAATACTGTCAGTCTTCCCTTGACAAATGAGTAGTCTTCTAAGCCTTGGAAGGGCTTGACAGATTCGACTTTATACAAAGAATCATCAGGCCAAATATTACATACCTGTTATTGTATTATCTCAAGAACATTAAATATTTTTAGCAATGACAGACACCAACCTGTTTAATCCCCATGAAGGTTGCAAGGGGAGTTTCCAGGGTACTTCTCCAATTTCTGCTTTGTGTCTTTCAGATTTCCTTAGGGTCCACAAACAAGGACACACCAAAGAAAAAAAAAGTCCATAAAGCATAATAAAAGAAATCAAATAAAAAAAAAACTTAAAAAAATTTTTGCCTTCAAAAAACAGTTTTGCTGCAAGATAGTACATACCTAAAAAAAAAAACAATCATACAAATAATTTTTTTTAGAAACTGTACCAGGAAATTTACCTACAAACTTTGTTAATAGTTGCCTATGAGGTGAAATGCTGTCTGATCGTCTGATCACTTTCCTGTTAGGTAAGGAATGACAGATATGAATTCCAAAATTACAATGAGAAAAAAAGATACACTCTGAAAATCAGAGCACGTGGAAAAAACTGTCTCGTAAACTCAAATTGGGGGGAATGGAGTGAACCCATTGAGTTTGGTAAGACCATGAATTTTTTCTTTTTCAGTATTACCTTGTTTGCTTCCCTTTCTTCCTCATAGTCACAGAAATGGATAAAATCCTAATTTTCACCCAATTACAGAAGGAACTGGGGGGATTATATTAACGTGGAGGAGTAGCTCCAATACCCTGGCAGCAGAGCCTTTGATTAGCTGGGATTGTGAAGGCAGCAGATACTCAGAGCCAGGGGCTACAGAAACAGCCTGAGACAGACCCACCCTTGTCTTTGGTCTGCTGTGATGAGGCTGCCTCTTTGTTCTCTTAAGTTTTTACATGAATATCATCCCCTTCTTCCTCCATCTTTCTTTTCACATTTTACACTAATTTTGCTCTATTAATTGTTCTGTAAGTCTGTTTATTCTTTTTTTCCAGAATTAAAAAAAAAAATTTTCCAAATCTTGATTCTCTAAATTTTAAGTATTTGAAAATGTTTAAAATGCATCAAGTCTGTCTGCATTTTTGGACAAAATTCTATAATGAAGTCAAATTGAAGTCCTCTAGAACATCCGAAAAATGTAGTGAAATTCACATTCATTGCATCATACAGTCACAAAGGCAGCTTTTTACCATTCTAAAATATTTCTCTCTCGGCTGTTTCAGGTCAAGGGAAAGATTACTTTATTTTTGTGATTTTATTTCTGATTGCACTTGGAACAATCTCAATTGCACTTCTCCTGTACTGTCTTTTCAAAAGGTAAATCAACCTTTTTTCTGTAGACACTACTGGCAGAGTATTATCTATATGAAACACATTCCTCCAACCTCCTACTTTCCTACCTGCAAATTAAAATAATCTGATTATCAATGTCATGAACTATTATGAACAGGATTGCTGTGGAGGGCCCTTTGGCATGAAAAATCACTAAATAGAAAAGGGGGAAAGGATGTTGAAGTTATTAAGTGATTGATTCTACCAGATTCTACAAAAGCCTTTTTGTTCTTACTTTTAAGTATTTAACACCCAGGTAGCTTTGAAGCTATTGGCTGCATACAGTACCAGACAAGAAGGAATCCAAATTAACATATTGATATTTTGAGAAAACTTCTCACTCAGTGGTGAAAGTTATGTCATGTGATTTATTCAAAGTAATTTATTAATAACTTATTTACTGTGATTCTAATCACAAAATAAATTTTAATAACCCAAATGCTAGGTGTAATAATAGTTACCCCACTGAAAATATTTCTCATTTAATTTGTAGAGCAATAGATATTTAATCTTGAAAGTAAAAAAAGTCCTTAAGTTACACCACAAAATATTTGTGTAAGTTATATTAGCAATATTTTCAATTTCTTCACAATCCCATTTTCTACCCAAAGGTACTGCAGTTTCAAGAACCTATTTCCTCCCATACCACAACCAAGAGACAAATTCAATACATTAACTGATGAAGATATCCAGGTACGATTTCTTCTCAATTTAGTCAAATTTGTTAACTACAAACCACAACAGGCCAAAGACTAGAAGAACTGACTTATAGAAATAAGTGTTAACATTTGGTCCAAAGCTAATTTCTGTCACACAAGCTATTCTGCTTTGAAACCTGAAATGCTCTATGCCAGTACTAAAAGTATTTTCCTGGAGGTATTTGCAGACATATTTTAAGACCACAATTTACACATTTACTGAGTGTAAATTTACTGTAATTTCTGTGTGTACCAGTTTTGCAAGGTTGCTGTTCATACTTTAAAAAGAACCAAAGTGAGGATGCATTCCATTAGCATTTTCAAACACCAATGGTCATAAAATAATGTGAATATATATTTCATAAGCCTGACCCATACCCATATAAAAATCCTGTCACACATTGCAAATCAACAGGGCTGGAAAGACTTAACAGTAAAACTAACCTTCCTCTTGCTTCAACACATGATTTGCAATTTCAGTGTTTTGTTGAAGTTGTATTTGACCAGTACACTGTAGCAGCCTGGTGCAGCCTATTCTGTGTGTTTATTTAGCCTAACTTTTAAAAAGCCTTTTAATAGCTTGGTTTAATGCACTTAAAATCCAATGCTTTTTACCCTTATTCCTTTCCCGTTTACAGTATCTTACACACCTGCACACTGTCAACAGCAAGTAACTCTTCTGTCTGTCTGCACACATCACGACAACCAGGCTCCAAACCATTCATGCTTCCCAAATCCATCCATTTGGGCAGTGGTTTATATGGTGACTGCATAGTGAGGCAATGCTTTCCCTCAGCTGGCTAAAGCAAAGACATACTTGAAATCAGTAAATCAGGTTAGTCATTAATTGCCAAAAATTCAGTGGGCAACACCACACATTCCAATGAGGATTCCTAAAGTGACACATAAATTTTTCTTCAATCATTTCCAAAGAATCCCCAAATCTCTGAATACTAAAACTCTCTCCTTTTGGTAACTACACAGCAGCCTGCTGTCCTGATTAATTTGTTTTGTCCTACCACCTTTGGCTTCCACAGAAAGTAGGTAGGAGTGTGACTTAGATAGGTTTTCTCATACACCTTAAGTCATAAATACCTGGTTTCTCACTTCCTACTAAGCTGCCAGACCTAAGGCTACAGAGCAGCAGCAGTATACAGCCCATTACATTAAATAATAATAGCTAGGAAAGTAACAAGCAGTTTTTGGAAAATTGCATACTGATTGCTTGCTTTTCCTGAACTTGAGTGGCTTTCAAATTCCTGTGCATATACAGTACCAAACAAACTCAAACCACTCCACTACAACCCAGAGGCCTTTGTGGATGAGATCTGCAAACTGTGGCACAGGAACTTCCGTGCAGGGAGCAATGCAGCAGCAGCAATTGCCAGTTAAATGAAGCCCTCACATTACCTCACACCTGCCAACCACCACTGTGAAGATAATTCATTTGATTTTGACATGTTTAAACAGTTTGATCTACTCTTAAAACCTAATTTTATTTTACCTCTTCTCTCCAAACTCAGTACCTTTAACACTGATTGAATGTTGTAATTCTTCAAAATTATTAAAATAACACAGTACAGAAAGTACATTTTCAAAAGCTCTCCTCCACTGAATACCAAACATTCTCCCTGACATTTAGTGCTAATGGTTTTTTGAGCTGTTTTGAAACCTGCAATATCCTTTGCTAATCACACCTTTTTAAAGCTTGCATTTTCTCATTTTCCCTCTATTTACTCAATGACTTTTCACATTTTCTAATTCTTTTCTCTGATTACACAATGCTTTTCCTGAGATCACTGGAAAAGCTCATGATCAAAAAAACCTAACTTTCTGCACTGCATCCTTAAAACACTCATGTTAAAGAACTGCCAATTTTATTTACTTTAAGATCCTACCAACCAAATCATTCCGTGCATCAGACAACTTGCACTCCTCTAATCCATTTTATTTTACTCATCTTACTACAGACCAATGATTTTCTAGTCATTCTCCCCATATGCTTTCCTCACCATTCCCAAGTTTTATCACCTCTTGCCTGGAGTTAAAATATATTCCAAGAACTTGCAAGACACACTCTGTGCATTTTCCTTGGAGAACAGTAAAGTAGCCCAAAACACCATGACCACAAAGCCCTGCAGGGCTTTACTCATTCTTCAGCTTTCCTAGAAAAAAAGTCTCCAGAACACCCTGGTTTGATGTTCTGCAACACACCCTCAGTATGACAGTAAGCTTGTTTTTTTACCTTTTTTTCCCCACCAGTACTAGCCCTCCTTTTTTTTTTTTTTAATTATTTATCTTCCCTCAAAACTTGAAACCCCAAGTGCTCTGCGTATTACCATCTTACCTAGCAGCAGGCACTCTCCTAGAACTCCAGGTTAGCCAATGTAAAAATGTCTGATAGCAACCAAAATATTTTATCTACATGCCTAGCCAGCACCTACATATGGAAAATTCAGCAAATAGTAACTGAATAAATTCCTTCTATTGTCTCAGCTAAGGCTGTTCAGTGTATAAATCAGCGTCTGTTCCTCCTCCTTCTAACAGCCAGTACTGCTCAGTCATATTGATACATTCATTAACGGTCCTTAAAACTGTTTGCTCCTGCCTTGCAATCATTTATTAGCTATTAAAATACTAAGATGTGATGCTTTTGGTACTAATGAAACTAATGTTCAGAATGGTATCAACTTGTAGCTTACTGCATGATACAGCATTTTCTTTCCCTTTAGACAGAATATATAAATCTACCAACAAAAAGTCATGCTGAGAAAATAACTACAATTGAAGAATGATCCAACATTCCAAAAACACACCTGATTCCCCAACATGGAAGAAAATTATGAATCCTGCTGACAAGTACTTCAAGCCAGCCTATAAAAGGACATAATCACCTACAGAACTGTGTGTCCCCTTGAAATCCACATAAATGGGAGCAGACGGAAAAAAGGGAGAAAAATCAGAAATTTGCTCTTTTCCCTTTGTTCAAACCCACAATGCCTGGCAACTAAGCTTTTCTGCAAGCACCTACTCTGAAGTGCTTAAACCTTGCTAAGAGGTTCTTCACAATGTGAGACAAGTCCTCTCAACCAGAATAAAGCTGTTATTTCTTGTCATCATTGCTGTGAAGCTTCTTTCATTATAATGATTTCCTGTAGGCTGACAGCCTTGCTGTATAATGCCACAGCAATTTTACTGTAATTTTTATATGCCGTTATTTTCCAAAGCACAAACCAGCTATTTAGAATGTGTTTAAATTTGGTCTTTGATCTTCCAACCAGTACCACCAAGCTATCCCAGTACGTGCAACTAACTTTATGCAAGACAAGAACAGAATATAAAATTATCCTTGTCAAATATAATTATTAATACTGGTCTCAGTCAGCAATTTCATGAGCTCAGTACTGCAACTGTAAATAGCCCTCTGCAACACCGTGATCCTGTGCAGTTTTAGTATGTACTTAAGTAACAAATAGCATTGAAAGCCTTCAAAAAAAATCCCAAGTTGTGAGAAATGAAATAAAATCTAGTATTTAATAGCTAGATCTTAAATGTAAAAATTCCTCACAAACGTATTTTAGTTTCTCCCTTCAAAGGGTGCAAATGCTATTTCCAATGCCTTTTAAAAATAATATAGGCTTTAGATGTCAGCATCTAAACACTGGACAGTTTCCTGTTCATACTTTTCAAAATGAATGTATTTCAGTGTTTCAATAAGACAGAGAACAAATGTTTCTTTTTAAAAGTCTCATTTATTGTTTGCCTCTTACATCCCTAAACTGCATCACACATTGGAAATTGCTGCTGCATGACTAAGGGAAGCCATATATTAAGAAAAAAAAAAACCCAAAAACCTGAACACCACAAATTAGTTCATATTGAATGTACAACATAGGGAAATTGCAGTTCCACTTAAAACTCTTTGTTCTGGTTTAGGGCAAATTTGGGAGGATTTGCTTCTTTTCCTATTTCTTTTGGTTAAACCTTGTTCTGAAGGGGAGATTGGGTGTAAAAGCCCTGTCCCTGTCAGGGGCTGCTGAAGTAACTACATTTGGTTTTTCCCACAAAGCTTGGGCTCTCTTACAGGGAGGTATCCCATCATTATCTCTACCCTTGCAAGGCACTGATGCAGAAAGAACCTGATTAATATGTTTATGTAGACAAAATGTCTTCCCCTGCTCCCCAGCACACTGACTGGCAGGATTAACACCAAATGACCTGCCTGCGCCACAGGGAGCTGCTACTGCCACACAGGATTTAAGAACCACTTGCAGCAGGTACATGAAGTTTGCCAGTAGCCTGTGTACAAAGTAGCTGTGTGATGTCCTTACATTCACATAAAGATGTTGAAAGCAGTGCTTGCGCAACCGTGAAAGGAAAAAGGTAAAGTACACTCAAGAGGGAGGTAATAACCAGCCAAAGCCAAGCAGGTAATTTAAATACTTCATCTGGAATAGCAATCTCAGAAGGCACACAGAAGAACTCAAGACAGCTCAGTCAGCCTTCAATGAGTCATACAATGACACAATTTTCCTTTCTCAAGCTATAGGGAGAGCTCTTAAAACATGAAGATTAACACCTTGTTTTCCTCTACTGGTCCCTCCACAATGTCTTTGCAGATTACAAAGTACAAAAGATTATATACATATGAAGAACGGCACATTATCTCAAATATTATTACATTATCTCAAAGAGCAGTTATGAGAAATGACTCAATCTGGTCTTCTGACCATCCCTAAACATTAATCAGTTAATACTGAAGGCTGACCTACTTTGATCTATTATTTTACAGCTACATAGAAGCACACATTCCCTCCCCCACAACCCTTCAACTTCACCCATTAGACTGCAACTCATTTCAGATTAAATTAAACCTTTCAGAGCTACTGACCACTGCTACAGATGAGGCCAAACAGTATCCTGAATGGCACTATCAACACTTCCAACCAGCAGCAACAATACAATATATAGGTCACTCAGAAGTTGAAGGCATTTACTGGGTTCCTGGGTTTTTGCATGAATGCCATGATGCTTTCTATAGTGATTTGACAAAAAAATTTTATTTTAGGCCGTTTTACCAAGGGCGAGAGCATTACTTTTTAACAGTCCTTGGTACTTTGGGTTTTCCTAGCACTACAACTGAACCATGACCCCATAATTTTACCTCTATAGGCTTTAGATGTCAGAATCTCATAATAGAAGATGTAAATCAATCTCTAAGAATCATGCAAAAAGCCACTTGCAGCAGCCCATCATACACTATCAGGCACAAAGAATGGGAGTGGTTTCTATTAGTACAACCCATGCTTCCCCACCCCTCCTCCTAAAGATGTCACATTTATTTTTTTAAAAAGCTTATTTGTGTAAAGGTATCAGAGGACCCATTATCTGAAACAAGTTTTCAAATACAAGAGGCTTTTCCAAAGCTTTTATGTAATAATTTCAACACAGACCGAGTAAGTATGTTTATTGTTTTACAGCAGAATGCCCCAATTTAAGAACAAAGTTGCTAGATGTTCAGCTGTGCAAAATGGTACATAGTGCTTCAGTACAAGTGGAAAAAAACATGATTTGTTAGCAAATGCTTTCAAATACAATTTTATGGTCCTATAAGATAGGACTTGAAACTGAAGACTGATCCACAGGCAAATGATTTTTTTCTGCCTAAATTGGACCTAACAACTTTGGACCCAAAACCAACACCACTCATTCCTTACTGCTGTAAAGAAAAACTGTCACACCGAATTGCCAGATTCAGTGTTTTCATTCGTGCGTGTTACAGAGAAGTGGATCAGTCCTCTATGTCAGTTTCTAGCCCCATCTAGAAGTATCATCTGGCTCCGATAAATAAGACTCACAGGAATTTCTTGAAGGTCAATGGTCCATAATGGTAGTTATTCTACATGATCTGCTCAACTTGATTCCCAATTCTATTTAGGCTGTTTAAATTACTTTCTTGAATTCATCGTACAGCACAAGCACGAAAGCACCCCCCATGCCTCTGAGAACATTGGACCATGCACCCTTGAAGAAGGCCTTTCCTCCTTCATCCCTTGCAATCTTCCGCCAGCAGTCAATTGTTCCAGAGTACATGATATCAGCTGCAGAAAAAGAGCAAACAGTTATTCTTAATTCCCATTTCATTTCAGGTAACTTTAATAACTGCCCTATTTTACTCAACTGCTTTGTGATGTCCCAAACCACAATTCAAAAATCTAACACAATACTTACTAAAAATATTATGCCTCCTTTTTAATCTTTGTTTAATCTAACAATGCAAATAAGAAGTCCATTTTTTCAGTGTCATGTTCCATAATGAAAAGTCCTCAGCACACATCCTGACAATCTCAGGTTGACCTTACTGCATTTCCTCATTTGAGTACAATATAATAAACTAGATTTATGGAACAATGAACTGTAACTCTGAGGACGGCTGTTAGTAAAAAAGAACTCCATCTTGTTAATGCTGTTTCAACAGCGTGAGCAGCTCTGTGGATTTACAGCCTACCTCCTTTGCGTCCTGACTGCATCATCATCCTACGCCGCACTGTGTCGAAAGGATAGGAGACCACGCCAGCCACAGCAGTCACTGTCTGGGCGATCATCCAGCTGATAACAATGTGAGTGTTCCTGGGATCTGGGAGCATGCCTGCAGTAAAACAAAAAGGGCAATTAGCTTTTTACCTTGCACATTCTCCTCTGGCTCACTGACTGCATGACAGCTATTCTACTAGATGAACTAGTATGAAACACTGTAGATCCATACTCTAAATAAAACTGCAGCATAACATTTCACAAATTTAAACATACTGAAGGCGTATTTAGAAGATTTTCTTCTCAGTAATCACAGCAGGTTACAATTTAAGCACAAGCATTCTTTTTAGACTGGCATGAAACAACTTGACTATTCCCTATGCTTTTAGTAAAGAAACATCACTAAATTTAAGTCACTGTCCATGTGGATAACATTACATTACAAACTAGCATCAACGGCTTATTTTCCCTAATGTCAAACTTAAAAATTACTTTGCCAAACAACTGCTCAATCCCATTCTGCTAAACATACTTGGACTGGTCTGGGGTAACTTCAGTATGCACTGAACAAAAAAGAAAATATTCTAATACTCTCAACGCCTTAGGAGCAACTGCTTGAAGTACAAAGCCAGTACTTGCAGGCAGGCTGCTGCCGTTAACACATGCACACATTTCCCCTCGTATACAGCAGTATCACAGATGTGGCACTGGTATCCCCCTTCACCTTCACATATGCAAAACCAGACAATACAATTCTAAAACCAGGTTTTTCAGATCCCCTCTGAAATATTACCTTTTGCTGTATCATAGATCCCAAAGTAGGCAGCTCTATAGATGATGATGCCTTGGACAGAGACATTGAACCCCTGGTACAAGCCACGCACACCATCAGACTTGGTGATTTTCACTAGACAGTCCCCGAGACCAGAGAATTCTCTGTCTGCGCCAGCTTTCCCAACATCGGCAGCCAAACGGGTTCTTGCAAAATCCAAGGGGTAGACAAAGCAGAGGGAAGTGGCTCCAGCTGCACCACCAGATGCCAGGTTACCAGCAAAATACCTCCAGAACTGAGTGTGCTTGTCTACACCTCCCAAAAACACCTGCTTATACTTATCCTTGAAGGCAAAATTAAGAGCTTGAGTTGGGAAGTATCTGATGACATTTGCCAAGTTTCCTCTCCAGAAAGACAGCACTCCTTGTTCCTTTGGAATACGCACTACACAATCGATGATGCCCTTGTACTGTTTATCAGCAGCAATCTGTTTACTCGCATGTTGCACCTGCAAATAAAAATACAGATATTGATCACTTGCCTTGACAGGTCTATGCTGCAGATAGGCTTAAACCTGCTTCTACTATAAAACAAAGTTGTTAATTCTGAGTGGCCATTGTTGGTATTATAAAGAGACTTAAAATTGCTTCCAAGCCTCAAAGTTGTTAAGTCTGAGTGGCCATTGTTGGTATTATAAAGAAAGAGACTTAAAATTGCTTCCAAGCTCTTTCAGAAATCAGGACTTGGCAAAACAAGAACAGAAAACTAAAAGCAATTCCTCTACAACTTCCTGAAGGGAGACTGAAGCAAGGTGGGGGCCAGCCTCTTCTCCCAGGCAATTAGTAACAGGACAAGAGAACACAGCCTCAAGCTGTGCCAAGGAAGGTTTAGGGGGAAATAGGGGAGGAATTCCTTCAGACAAAAAGTGATTAGACTTTGGAATGGGCTGCTTAGGCACTGGTGAAGCGACCATCCCTAGAGGTGTTTAAGACTGGACGTGGCACTTAGTGCCAGAGTCTACTTTAAATTAGACTACGTGGCATTAGACTGGGCTTTATGATCTCTCTGAGGTCTTCACCAAACTGATTCTGGGAGGTACAAGGGCAAGTATAAAACAAATACATCACGACAAATACATCGGGCATACATAAAGGCGAGAGCCTTTACTGACAAAGACAGGCCTGCGGTGGGAATCGCCGGAGCGAGCCGCGTCAGGCCGACCGAGCAGCCAGGCGGAGGGGCAGGGCCTGGGGCGGAGGGAGGCTCGGGCAGCCCCTCGGCCGGGCCGGGCGGCCGCGAAGGTCACTCGAGTCACCTTGGGGCGCCGCCGGGTCACGCCGGGCCGCGGCCCCCGCCCCCGCCCGTCCCTCCGGCCGCGCCCGGCCCGCCGGAGCGGAGACGGGCGCCGCCCGCGCTGCCCGTTCTCGCCCGCGCCGCTGACCTGGAGCAAGAGCTTGACCCGCTCGATGGGCGCCACCGCAGTCTTGCTGATGGCGGCGGCGACGCCGCCCGCCAGAAAGTCCTTGAGGAAGGAGATGGCCTGGTCCGCCATGTTCGCGCCGCGCCGGAGCCGCCGGGAGGAAACGCTGCTGCCGCTCAAGCCGAAAGGGCGGGAGCGCCCCCGCGCATGGGCTTAATGCCGGGCCGCGCCGGCCACGCCCCCCCGCCCCATTGGCCAGCCCGCCTCGGGGGCGGGGCTTGCGGCGAAAGGGCCCCGCCCCTCCCGTCGCCCTCCGCCCCGCTGCGGCGCCAGTGTCGCAGCGCCGCGTCATCCGCGCCGGGCCGGCCCCGGGCCTGCTGCTCACACCATTGTCCCCGCTACGGTCGCCTTCCCAAGCGCTCCGCGATCGCTGTCTGACACAGCCAGCAGCGCCCGCAGCAGCCTGCGCAGCGCGGCGGGTCCCCTCTGCACGCAGGCTCTGCAGAGGGATCTGGACGGGCTGGGTGGGTGGGCGCTGGGTTTATGAGGTTCCACAAGGCCAAATGCCAAATACACTTGGGTGACGACAGCCCCGTGCAGCGCTACAGACTGGTGTCAGACTGGCTGGAAAATGCCCCGCATAAAAGGGACGGGGGTGCTGGTGACAGCCTCGGGAAATGAGCCAGCGTGTGCCCAGGTGACCAGGAAAGCCAGTGGCATCCTGGATAAGGGGACCAGGGCAGTAATCCTGCCCCCGCACTCGGCACTGGTGAAGCCACTCCTCCAGTACTGTGCCAGTTCTGGGCCCTTTAATCCAGGAAAGGCATTGAGGGGTTGGAGTGGATCCAGATAAGGGGAATGGAGCTGGTGAAAGGTCTGAAGCAGAAGTCCTGTGAGGAGCAACTGAGGAGCTGGGGCTGGTCAGCCTGGAGAAAAGGAGGCTCAGGGGTGACCTTGTTGCTCTCTAGAACCACCCAAAGGAGGCTGTAGCCAGGTGAGAGTTGGCCTTTTCTCCCAGGCAACCAGCCACAGGAGAAGAGGAAACAATCTTAAGCTGTGCCAGGGGAGGGTTAGGTTGAACGTTAGGAGGAATTTTTTTCACAGAAGGGATGGTGAGACATTGGAATGGACTGTCCAGGGAAGTGGGGTAGTCAAAGTCCCTTGGTGAAAAGAGTAGATGTGGCACTTGGTGCTATGATCTGCTGACCTGGTTTTGGGTCAGAGGCTGTACTTGATGATCTGAGATTTCTTTTCCTACATAACTAATTCTTATGATTCTGATTCTGTGAAGCTTTGTGTGAGCTGCTGGAGCACTGGCTTTGGGGTGTGGGTCTGTGGGCCCAGGCAGTAGTCAGTGAGCATCACAAGCAATGTCTAGAGGGAGGCACAGCTTCCTGCATGGGGTCCCCGTGGGGCAGCAGCAGCTGTCAGGTGGAGGGGTGCAGATTTCGGGCACTGTCCAGGCACCAGTCAGTTTTGCTCCATGCTCACCACCCTCTGGGTAATGCTGATCTATGGCATATCCTTGTTCCCAAGTTCTGTCCCCACCTCCTCCTTAGCACTGCCAGTGCAAAGGGTCACATCATGGGGGTTTTCTGTATGTCACTGAAATGATCCAAGACAATGGAATACCGAAGGACTTAGCTGCAGTTTCCTGTGGGACCATAGAGGGACAATAGGACAGGGTGGTTCCAGGTTCTTATATGGGCACTCAAAGTTAGGTGCTGTGAAAACCTACTCTGCAGGCTGTCAGAGCAAGCACTCACAGCAGGGACTCAGGCCCTACCAAGCCAGGCCTGATTTCCACCAGTAACTTTGCTAATTTTACTGTATGCTGAAATTGGTATTTTGAACCTTTCAAACTTCTGTCTGAAATTATACCTATTCTTTCTAAAATGTGTTGAAATTGTTCTCGCTGGAGGACATTAGTTCACATCACCTGCTTTCACTTTTAGTGGGCGTTTCCAACCAAAGTAAATAAGGCCAAACCTTTCTTTTAAACATGACTGGTGAACCACAAAGTTGCAGTAGCTGAGGTGCCAGTAACCGCTGCTTACACATGTATGTACTTTGCAGGATTTCAAAATGAGAGCATGTCTCTCAAGAGGGCATGTTGTGAGAAGAAAAGGTGCCAGGCATAGCCTTTGTCTCTGCTCTAATACAAGGTATGTCACTATAATTTCTTTTTGCACACCAGAAGATCAGAAGTAAACTGTGTGCTCTTCTGAAGCACAATAGATTAACTGAAGTGACTCCTGTGCTCACAGAGGGTTATGCACACAGGGTGTTAGAAGACCATATTCTGAACATAATTTATGAAATGCTGTGGTACATTCATTCGGGGAGGCACACACAGTGTGGTAATTTTTCCTTTAAATAAACTCTTAACTGAATGTTAATACTCTCTTAGCACAATACCTTGTCTGCAAGACTGAGATTTTGTTTACCATAAACTTTTCTATTGATTTAAAAAGAACTTCATATTCTAAGACTCTCGACTATCATCAGTGTGAAAAATGAAGGTAAAAGGCACATAACTTGTAATGGGGAACTTTTTCAGTAGTCATGTAGTTGTCATGTTCTGTTCAGCTTGGGAGCTCACATGCATATGACTGGGGGAAATCCTTTTTCTACATCACCATGCTTTTTTTTCTGTTTCTTCACCTTTTTTTTCCTCGTAATCTCATATTCTGTTATCTACTTTTATAACAGCTCACAAATTAAGTAGGGCTAAAAAGGTGTAGGATGATGTTCTTGAAACAAACTCGGTGCCCTCACATTTAATATCAAATTACAATCACAGATGAAACTTGGGCTTTTATATAACTGCCTTTTTCTTGGAAACCTCTCTCAAAGCAGAGGCTGTCTTGACTCTCTCAGGAAGCTGCTGCTCCAGTTCTTGTTTCCAATCTTACACCATTGCAGCAGCAATTTCCAGACTTGATTAGAGAGTGTTTTTTACAGCAGAGGGTGTAACATAAAATGATATTAAAATGGATGGCGATGGAGCATTAAAATGATACCAGCATTAACCTCCTGGAACAGGGGCAAAGCAATGTGTGCTGGTCTAAAAACTCTACTAATTGCACCAAGTATGAAGAAAGTGACTTCTCAGCAGTGTGAATACTGCCCTTGGGCTGATGACACCATTTGTGTTCCACACGTGTTGTGCAGCCACACAATCTCCTGCATCATTTTATTGAAGTCTAAAATAAATGTAATCAATCTTTCTCCCTTTTTAAAAGCAATACCACAATGCTGGTATTTCTTGTTACATTTCTTGTTTATGATATTGATGGGAAGTTGAGAATGTATTTGGATAATTACAAAACATCAAACACAAGTATAAGACATCCAGACTATTGCTTAATGCATTTTTTCTAGGTCTTAACACAGAGAATGACATCCAACAAATTTCCTGTTATTCTGATTTTGACATTTGTGAATCCATGTTGTTCCAGCAAAGCTTGATATTCAGAGCCACTTCTCTCCTTTCCCTCTGTCTGCACAAGCATGTTCAAAGACTGCAGCAGAGCTGTGCTCCTGTTCTTCTTTTCATCATCCAATACCATTTCAGCCAGCAAAACTGCACAGCCTAATTTAAAAACAAATACATGCAACAGTTCTAATCCATTATCAGGCAAGAAAATTTGTGCTGCCATACAGAGGGGTGCAAACTACAAGGTCTGGGTGATTTCTTATATCATTTATGGATTTGCTCTCCTATTAAATGAGTAATCACTGTTAAATGAATAATCCACTCCTCTCACAAACGGCAGGAAATTCCCTTTCCCAGTATGGACTGATCAAACACTCACAAGTCAAATCACGTCTCTGTTTTCAGGGGAAAAGGGGATGACTTCTGTAGACTTGGCATGAGGACTATAGAAAACAGTAAGACAGGAATAGAGTTGCATCTCTTTGGGATATACTGCTGCTTCACATTCATATTGAAATGATGCCAAACAGAGAGAAGAGTGGATGGCAAGCATTACAGAAGCAGAGAAGTCAATGTTTCTGTTCAATACATTCTGTACATTATTTCTGTAGGACCCGAATTCTTTGTGGTGGGACTGACCTAAGGATGAAAGCAGAACTGAAATGATCTGATTTACAGTCTTCTCCATACTCAGACCTGTGAGGGGAAAGGGAAGCCAAGAGAGGGCTACTGACAAAAGTATTGCAATACCTACTTGCCTTTTTTGGCCTGACGCCATCTCAGATCCAAATAGCAGCAGTTCACAGTGATTTTATTATGAAGTGCAGCATAACATTCATACCTTTCTGACCTTTAAGGCAATCTCCTCAGAGCCATTCCAACTTGTACAGCTCAGATATTCAGTAATGATCAAAATGTTTTAAAACTTAACTCCCCTTATTCTTCATGTCAGGAACATTTTCCTCAGTTATGCATATTGCTTAGAATCTTTTCAGTGTTAGACCATTAAACCCACTCCTTCTACCAGTCAACAAAAGATATTCAGAGCAACTGAAAAACTTAATTTGTATATTAGTACGATGATCTTATAATTCCTCAGGTGACTGGGCTGCATTGCATGATTGTAGAGCACCTGAGCCTGAAACAGACCACAGGAGATCTCTAGTCCAGCCTCCCACTCAGAGCAGGGCAGCTCTGCAATCAGCTCAGCTTTTTCAGGAGTGGCTTCACACATAGAAGCCTCCAAGGACAGAGATTCCACAACCTCCCTGGACCATCTGCTCTAACACTTAATTATCCTGAGAGCGTAAAGCTGTGGTATATGACCACAGACACCATGCCCAAGGGACTAATGCTTAGTGTTGTGCATTAATCACAGAGTAAATGAAGGCTGGGTGGTAGCCAAACACATTCTATTCAGATTTTACAGTCAGAGACACAGTACTTAGGGGCACAGTTTTAAAGTCTGTGACAGTTACAGGTGTGCCAAATTTAGGATTTGACTGTTTCTGACTCAAGCAGCTTAGAGCAGCTTAAGGAACAGCATTATGAACTTCATGAGTAACTATGAGACACATATGATTGACAGGCTGAGTCTCAACATACAAACCTGTTAAGCTAAGAGCAAGCTTCATGTCAATGTGGAAAAGAAGCATTTTAAATTTATTAATTTGTTGAATATTTGGCCTTATCTATTTTAAACGTCTGTACATATGAGATTAGTCAACACTCCATTAACAGAAACCTTCTGCTAAGAATTAAAAACCCCAGTGTGGTAAAGTTGGACATTTCCCTGATTTTGTACACCTGAAATGCTCTGTAGGAAGCCTGCTTCTCCTAATGAGTTGAGCCACTGTGGCACTTTTTCTTTACCCATTGGTCAAGGAGCAAAGTAACTCCTGATTAACTAACACCTGGGCAGATGCAACTCTTAACCTTCCTCATCAACCCTCTCTGATTTGCTGAGGTTGGTGATTCAGTATTGGCACAACCTCTTGCACACTGGTTTATTGGAACTACTGCTGTACAAGTGACAGGGAAAAATCACACAACTGGTAGAAAGAAAGCTAGTTTGGAAGTGAAACTTAAATTTCCAGAGAGGCTTCCATTACACTTTAAAAAGAAAAAATAAATATCAATGAAGTATCAGGAAAGAAAAAAACATTAGGAGAGGTGACATTAGTGAAAAATTACTTGAAGAGATTAGATACAGCATGCACTTCTCCAATTAAAGACTGAAGCATGAAGAAATTTTTAATTTTTTAATTTTCATACAAGGTTTTATACATAAATCCTAAAACTCATCTCAATTAATGAGACAGAAAGCATATATGGCCATTCAACCATATTCAGAAAACCCGAGAAGTGACAGTAGGCAATATGAACAGCTCTCAGCTGGAGCCTGTGCAGGTACATACTGTGGCTGGGGGCCAGAGGCTGCTGAAGTTTCACTGTGACAGTGCAGCTATTGTACTAACACGTTTGAGGTTTGTTCTGTTTTCACTTTTGCTTGTGGAAGAAGTGCTTTAAAAGACTATATATGAGATGTTTTGGACTAAAGTCCCACACAGCAGTGAAAAAGAGGACTATCATCCCCAAATTCAGGCAGATGGTACAATATTAATTTTTAATTGCTGATAAAAACACTGAACACACTACAGAGGGGGAATTCTCTTTAATTTTATGGTCCAAAAACACTAAGGTATTAATGTAGCTCAGTACAAGCAGTACTTGCATTTTTAACCTGACATGCTATACACAGCTATGCCAAGTCTAAGTTTGCAGAAGAATTGGACATTAAGGTATTTCACATGCAGGAATTTCAGCCTGCTCCAGATGCTTTTTAAAATGCACAGAATTCACTCTGGCAGAAGCTGCACTCCAACTTGTATCCAAGGCCTGCAACAACTATGCTTCAAAGGGCCAGAATGATCCTCAACTGCCAATACGAGCTGGTTGATGATGGTTGTATTGCACAAGGGGTGAAAATTCAGCATCCCAGATTGTTTCTGGGCTCACTACAGTGACAGATTCTTCTTGAAGCACAGAACAGCATCTAATAAGTTTCCTGTGATCTTAATTTGTACATCTGTGAATCCGTATTTCTCCAGTAGCTGTTTATATTCTGAGCTGCTTCTCTGCTTGCCTTCAGTCATACTGAGGGATTGTAGCACAGCTACAGAAGGGTGCGTCTTCTGTTCATCAAGCACAGTTTCTGCCACTAGCAAGGCACTTCCTGCATTTCCAAAACAACCAAAAGTGGTTCTGTGTAAGTATTTTTAGCTTCAACTTTAAAGTGTTTTTTTCAGAGACAATTACAGATTGATTTTTTTAATGGTCTTCAGTGGAAATCAGTAAAAGAAGTTTACTTTCAGTCCTCTCTTCCTGGAAGCAACCATTTAATTGTTAAAAAGAAGGGAGAGTTTAGAGCACTGTCTGCAGAAGTTCAGATCACTTCCTGCCTATGCTCTTAAACTCAACCTTGCTTTCATTTGAACCAAACAACTCCTGTAAGCATCTGTCATAACCCAAAATTTGCATAAGATTAAGACAGTCACCCAAAATTTTCTTTCATAATTTATAATCAGGATTATAGTTTATGGGCTAGGTCTTATTTTGCATCCTCTCCTCTGAAACAAATGTCAGACCTACACTTGCATTAAGGCATCAGATGATCTTAGTGGTCAGGCTTTTCTGCTTTTTGTCTTTGATGTTTAACACTGGATGAATATGAGTCAGCAGTGTGCCTTGGCAGTCTAAAGGGACAACCATGTTCTGTGGTGCATCCAAGCACAGGATCAGTAAATTCTGTGATTTAGTCAGGTGATCACTAAACAGGCGATTGTCTCACTCTACTCTGTGCTGCTACAGCCTTGCCTGGATTACTGTGTACAGTTTTGGGCAGCATAATATTAAAAAAAAAAATTAGACTATTGGAAAACATTCAAAGGAGGGCCACAAAGATCGAGAATGGTCTAAAGGGAAAGCCTTGTAAGGAGAAGCTGAGGTCACTTGCTTTGTTCAGCCTGGAGGAGATTGATGGAAGACCTCTTTGTGGTTCTCAACATCCTCATGAGGGGTAATGGAGGGCAAGTACTGATCTTTTCACTCTTGTGATCAGTGACATGACTCAAGGAAACAGCATGAAGCTGGGTCAGGGGAGGTTTAGTTTGGGTATCAGGAAAAGGCTTTTCACCCAGAGGATGGCTGGGCACTGGAACAGGCTCTCCAGGGAAGTGATCACAGCACCAAGACTGTCTGAGTTCAACGGGTGTTTGGACAATGTTCTCAGGCACATGATGTGACCCTTGGGTCATCCTGCATAGGGCTAGAGTTTAGACTTGAGGATCCCGATGGGTCCTTTTCAACCCAGCATATTCTTTGATTCGGCGTGTAATTTTGGGTGCCTCAGTGTATGTGCCAGGATGGTGAAGGGCCATGAGGCCAAGATTCAGGAGGTGCAGCTGAGGTCCCCTGATCTGTTCAGACTGGAGAACAGAAGGCTGAGGTGTGACTTCATCACCATGTACAACTTCCTCAAAGGGAGCAGAAGAGGGGAAGGTGCTGCTCTCCTCTCTCTGGTGCACCAGTGACAGGACACATGGAAAGGGAATGAAGCATCAGGGAAAGTTCAGACTAGACATTTGGAAAAGATTTTTCACCCAAAGACTGGCAGGCACTGGAACAGGCTCCCCAGGGAAGTGGTCACAGCACCAAACCTGCTGGAGTTCAAGGATCATCTGGATGACATTCTTAGTAATATGAACTAGTTTTAGTTAAGCCTTCAAGAAGTAAGGACTTTAATTTGATGATCCTTATGGGTCACTTCCAACTTGTGAGAATCTGATGATTCTATGATTCAAACGTAGTAGAAAGTCAAAGAGGCTGCATATTTCTTAGAGTATGTGTGCATAAAGTAGTACTGAACTTCAGCCAGTTTACCATATTCTGGACACTACTGAGATAGCAAAACAACAGCAAAACAAACTGCTGCTTCTTGATTTACCCAAAGGAACTTTAGTTAGGCTAATTCTATGTATAGAAATAAGCACATGCTTACTTAATTGATGATACAGGGCTTAGTAAGAAAGAGTGGGCATGACAGAGACTGTGGATATGATACAATTGTATGTGAAGCCTGCACCTATAGTAAAAGCTTATTATATATAGTTTTATTTGCAGTTTTGTTTCCTTCTTTTTCTTAGTAGGTATTATTATAATGCAAGCCCACACATTCAAGCAAAGGCTACTATGACTGAACAAAAAACACAGTAAGTTCATTCTAGAAAAGCATTAGTCAGTGCTTATTAAAGGTACATTAACATGCACCTTTAAGTTCACAAGATGAAAAGAAACATACCTGGTCTGCAAACAGCTGATATCTTACTTAATAGCACATGTATCTTTTCATCTGGCCAGTCATGAAGAACACGTGAAAGGATGTAAAGATCTGCTTCTGGAAGATTATCCTTGAAGAAGTCACCTGTTGGAAAACAGAGTTAGTACATTCCTAGAGAAACCACAGAGTACATACTGCAAAAACAAGGCGCTTCAGCAGAGTACAGAAGTAACAAGAATGAACAGGTACAGGTATGCCCTGATTTGCAGATAAGGAAAGTGTAGTTAAAGAGCAGATCATAGGCAAGAACTGTCTAACAAAAAAATAGAGAGCAAACATAAAGCAAGGAAGGAGACAAAGTTCTTTGTAGTCACCATTTTGATCTTGTCTAGAAATACCTCAGACAAGCACATGCAGCCTTTGCTTCCAGTGGTATTAAAAAATTACTAATTCATACCTATTTAGCCACATTCTCCAACCATTTTTTTATCCCCACAGTCTTGAAAAATATTATGTCCCCATTTAGCATGGGTGAACCTATATTGCCTTGTACTAAGATATGTTTGGGGTTGGAGCAGCAGAAAAAGAGCCTCTTTGTGCTCAAGGATAACAGAAACCAGAAGACTCATGTGCTACATTTACCTGACACAAATGTCACTGGAGCAGTGTGCTGTCCTGAAGGCTGAAAGTAAGAGGTGTTCGCAATGACTTCTGGAAGGTCAAATACTGTGACCTTGAGATTTGGGTATACTTGTACTAATTCATGAGCCAGAGCTCCAGTGCAACCTGTTAAAAGTTTAAAGAAGTCAAATCAAGTATTTTCTCCCAGAATTTGCAGACATTTTTAAAGACAAGGCTGTATGTAACACTGTGAAATAGAGACATCCAATCAGAACCAGAGGTAGACAGCTCAACAATGAACATGGGCAGCAAGACTTCCTGGTTGATAAAGAAAGGTTTTAAAGCTTGTGGAATGCAGGCATGACTCCTTACTAACACAGAATTGCAAATGTGACCTTTGATATCAGTACCTCAGGGTTTTTCTGGGGAGTATCAAAATGTAAATGAAAAGGCAAATACTTCTATTTGTTGAAGAAGAACACCTCTAACTGTTTAGCATATACAAAGCACTGATACATTAAATTTGACAGACACTCTCCAGCATAGTAAAGATTGTCAAGTTCTGGAGTCTCTGCACAAGTGGCAATGGTTGTACTAGTACTGGGTTAATTCCTCTGAGACACTGTCCACCTCCTCAGGCACCAAATAAAGTATTCTTCCTTCAGTGGATCTTTCCCTATATAATAACACTTCCTCTGTGCAGCTCCAAACACAGGGTTTCCTTTAAAAAAAAGAATGCTAAAAAGCAGAGTTTCTTCAAGTATATCATTGGTCTTCATCATTTTGATGGACATATTAGATATTAATAACCACAACAATACACAAAACAAACCCATTAGAAAAGAATCAGAATTTTTGTTTTAGCAGTGTTTTAAGTTTGACACCCCAGTAGTGGTGGTTCACTACTTGCATTACTTTTGAAGATGTTGGATGTGCCTAAGGAGAGCAGCAACACTGCTGAAAATGGCACTCCCAGCCCAATGCTGTATCACCTGAGCCACTATCTTATTTTCTGCCTTGAACTGTGTAAGTGATTGAGATAAACATTCACTTATCCTAAGCTATTCTAACCATTTAGGTAACTCTGCTTTCAATTAGCTGCACTGTTCTTTTATCCTGACATTGCAATATCAGAAAAACAACAGTAAATAATATTACTGCAGTACTAGTAAAAAAGTGTCTTTTAAGTAATAAAATGTGGAACTGAAATCAAGCTTTTCCCTTAAATTTGTATACAAGTTCAATTACAAGCAATACCTCCTAAATCACAAGCAGATTTAAACCGTGAAAGATCAAACGCTGTAGCCACATCTCTTGCTGTCAGGTGAGCAATGCTGTGCATGGCAGCCATAAAACGTTGCTTTACCTCCTGGCTGTGATAATAGTCCTAAAAAGGGGGAAAAGCAGTGCAATTAAAGTTTATTTTCATAGTTAATTAAAAGTAGGTACAACCAAGGCAGTAGGTGAACATCAGAATTCCCAAAATAAAAGGTCCATTAAAAGTGCCACTGACTATTTGTTCATTCAAATCCTTTGCTGCAGTGATAAGCAGCTTTTTGCATCCCCTCAAGAATTCTGATCACACAGACATCTTAAAAGGACAGATTTAGGAGAATGAAAGAAAAATTCTAGTGCTCCTTCTTGATATCCTCACAAATTGCTTTCATTTCACTCAAACATTTATTTTCCCATGACAGAAAAATAACTAGCTAATTGGACCATGCATTAAAGATCATTCTGGTTTTTTTTTGATTAGGGAACAAGCAAGCATTCAGTAGCAGAATGTCATGGCTTTACCTTTTCAAGGACACATATACATAAATCCCTTTACCTTTCACCTTTATACAGATTTCACCAGGTATGGCTGGCTTTGCAACAACCACAAAGTGGAAGTATCTCCAGGCTGTGGTGTGCATAGTGCCATTGGCAGCCCATAGATTCTCCTCAGGCACACCATCCTGTACACATATGGAGCCCAGGTCCAAACTGGACACAAGCATCACCCAAGCAAAGTTAATAATCCGGATGTTTAACAAAGGATGAGCTCCAGTGGTTAACTAAACCACTTAATTTGTATATAAATCTAGACATCTACTGCAACAGCTATCCTAAAGCAAAGTATCTTAACTCCCTTTCATGACACTTTGAATGATTTCCAATGGAGTTTTTGCCCTCCAGTTATTTAAGTACTAACATGAAGCTAGCAGAGCTTTTAAATCTCCAGAAGTCCTTATTTTGTTCCATTGACTATACATGAGGAATGTAGACATCTCCTTCAGGAGACTGCCTTCATCACCATCTTGGAGTTTAATACAAATTAAGGCCCTCAGGAGGTAGTCTGAAGTACAGTTTAAGCCAGCAGTGCTGTCAAAGACATTCTCCTGCTCACACCACCAGCTCTCTGCTTACCCAGGCTCAAATATTTATGCCTCTCAACCTGCTTCACCAGATGGGTAATTGACAAGTTAGGCTAGTTACACCCCCAAGTGATTCTCCAGTCTGATCACATCAACTTGGGATAGCATAAGGAAAGGAATACCAGAGACTGAAACAGATGGTAGAAGGATTACAATTTTATCAGTAATAGATATCAGCTTGAAGCTTATACATAGCTACAAAACGTCATAAAGGAGATTAGATCCCTTATCCATTGTATCAACACAAACCAGCTTTGACCACACAGCACAGCCTAAACTGAATGCACATCACTATGAACTGACTGGCATCCAATATGGAAGGAGTGCATGTGTGGTAAGGTACTATCTGGTGTTATAGAAGGGACACAAATGTAATTTAAACAGGCACAGAGGTTGTTCTGAGAGTGTGCCACTGGGATGGGCAACACTTCATCTGGAAGTGTCAGCACTCAAATTTCCCAATATATTCTGTGATCGCTCCACTACTTCACAGCCTAAAGTTGAAGGGAACAGAAACCTGGGACCAGTGAATTGTGTTTCTACCATTTCTGAGACTGACAAAACTTTTTTTCAGACAGCTCTGTCTCCATTTGTCCCTAGATCAGTTCTGGGCTCCTCACAGCTGGTTTTGATACTAGTAAGAGTTAATATTACCTTAAATAGATCATCTGCTTTCTTTCCAAAGGCTCGATGATTCTGCCTGCTCCCTTCTTTGACGGCAGACTCCAAGTTTGTGAAGAGAGGCCAAAGGTGGTCATTAGAATGGATAATGTAGCCATGAAGTGAGTATTTGCCATCTGAGCTCAGGTAGGTATTTGCTGAGTCTGTATTACTGTAACCTTATGGGAAGAACACAGTTGTAACCAATTTTCTTTCAGTAGTTTGCAACTGTTGTTGAAAATCTGAAGGCATGTTTCCCTGCGTAAAAACTAGTAAATCCTGATCTTACGATCTATTACAAAAAATTTTGCACAAAAAGTAATTCTGAAAGTCTTGTCATTCTTAAAGGAGCAAGTACTTAGCTTCAAAAAAGACTTTAGATGCTGGAAAATATAGATACACACTGATTTTTTTTTTTTTTAAACCAGAGTACCTCAGTTAGATACCTAATATTCAAGGGACAGTATTAGAAGTTCCTCGTTCTTGACTGTACTTTTGTTTAGACTATGGCTGCTTCTTCTCTGAATTCAAGCTTTCTCCATTTTGTCTTTAGGTCTTAGTCTTGTCCTCTAACAGAGTTAAAAAGACTCCTTTATTTTCTTTTATTCACACCTAATAATTTCAAGTCTTACTATGTAAATGATACACATGGAAACTTAAAACTACACAGTGTTGATTGAAAAAGTTAATCCTAATATTGACTCCCTCATTTACAAACAAATTCATGGACTGCTCCAGTTAGGAGCACTAAAATTTAAGTTGTTGTCCACAAAAAGGGACAGATTGCAGAACTCTCCCCATTAAAAGCCTGATCCTCTGCTGAAAACTGTCGGCACTGCTGCAGCAGGAAATGGAATTTTGACAGTCACTTCAGATAGATTTAGATCACTTCAATGGAAAAGCCTTCTAAGGTTATCAAGTACAACCTTTAACCCAGCACTAAGTCCACCACTTAACCAGGTTCCCAAGTACCACATCTACACACCTTTTAAACACCTCCAGGGACGGTGAGGCAGCCACTTCCTGGGCAGCCTGCTCCAGTGCTTGGCCATCCTTTCAGGGAAGAAATTTTTCCTAATATTCAATCTAAATCTCCCCCGGCATACCCTGAGGCGGTTTCCTCTTACCCTGCTGTTAGTTACTTTTAAAAAGAGACCATCTCCCACCTGGCTATGTCCTCACACATAGCTGTGGAGAACAATAAGGTCTCTGCTGACCCTCCTTTGCTTCAGGTTTAACACCCCCAGCTCCCCCAGACACTCCTCACCAGCCTTATGCTGCAGACCCTTCATCAGCTCCATTACCCTTCTCTGCACGTGCTGCAGCACCTCAGTGTCTTTCTTGTCACGAGGGGCTCAAAACTGAACACAGGATTCAAGCTGTGGCCTCACCAGTGCTGAGTACAGGGGCACAGTCACTGCCCTGGTCCTGCTGGCCACACTACTGCTGATACTGGCCAGGATGCTCATTGGCCACCTGGGCACACACTGGCTCATGTTCAGCTGCTCTAGAACACCACCAGGTCCTTTTCCACTGGGCAGCTTTCCAGCCACCTTCCCCCCAGCCTGTAGTGATGCATGGGGTTGTTGTGACTCAAGTACGGACGACAGATCTGAGCTATTACACTGTTCCCTGGGACTGTCCATGCAACCTCTTCTTAGAAATTTGGTCAGTATTATGTCCAGAGAGCAGAAACAATCTAAGGTTTCCATAAAGGAGTCTTGAATGTGTTCATTATATAGAGTCTTCCCCCACATGAAACAATTCCAGCTACTAATAATGAAAGCAAAGGAATCCATTTCCCTCTGCCCTAAATATAAGCTACCCACAATATCAAGTCAGAACCTGTGACCTTAAAAGCATCTCTTCCAGGCCTGCCTGTCTTTTAGTACCATATACAGTTGCAGGGAGGGTAAATTAATCACCTTGTGGTGTTTTCTTCAGCAATCCAAGAGAAGCACATGCATCAAGGAGTCTTTCAGTTCCACATACAGAGGCTCCAACATCATTTGCAATATCCACAGCCTTCATTGGACCTTTATCTTTCAGATGATCAAATATCTTCAGCTTAGAGGCTACAAACAGAGCCTATGTGTAGGTAAGAAATTGTTATCATGCTGTGTTTAAAATACTGCAATCAGAAAACAGAAGAATTATATTGTTTGCCTAGAATTATTCTACACAACTACTGTTAAACTACTGCAACATAATTTAACAAACCTAAAAATTGCTCCCTTCCTTCTCAGAAGGTTTCAGTATCTTGGCCAAGTAACAGAACCTTTAACAATAGTGTTTGGGAGAGAAGGGAACTAACAGTATTCTGGAATGCAGCCTACAAATTTTGTATGAAGACCCGCTTCCTTATTGAGATATTTAGCACTTTCCCAGCTATATGGCTGTTTGACATAACAGAACATTCTTAAGCATATGAACCAATACCAAACTTTGATAATAAAAATTACTATTAAATAATTATTAAAATTAAATCTGATATACCCAAAGCATAAGAAACTGAAAACTCTCCACTAACATAGTGTAACAGCTTCAGCTGCTAAAATACAAGTCTTTATTAAAATTAAGGAAAACCCCAAAATATTAAGAACAAGAAGAATAAAACTTCATAGGACAACTGTACTACAGGCACCCCTTAACAGGATGTGTACATGTAGAATGGGAACAAGAGAACAGCTAGTGCTTGATGGTAAGGAAAAGCTCATGGGCAATGGCTGCCTTAAACTGAAAATCTTAGCTGAACTTTTTTAAAGACATGCTAAACAAACTAGAGAGTAAAGTTAATGAGGTATGGTAATATATACCTTTCCATTCAAAATTAATTTGCAATTCTGTAGTTTCTGTATTTTGAAGCAGGGAAAACACCTAAAACGAAGGAACTTATGGAGAGCATGACAGCAGAGGCAAGCACAGCAATTACAGAACCCATTTCTTTACAACTGCAAGCAACTATAAGGAAATTTAAATCTAAAGGTAATCAAGGAAAGAAGGGCCTTGACATTCTGCTTAATAAAAATCAAAGGGAGAAAAAGAAATTAACTTTGAGAGGTAGGTCTGCCACTGCATGTATTTATATTCTATAATCTTCACATATTTTTATTCTATTTTATAATATCTTTGTTATTCTAATAAGAACATATAGCAGGATTAATTATAATTCAGGCTTTCACAATACTGAGCCAATTATATATAGCTGGGATTTATTATATTCAGGCTTTCACAATACTGAGCCAATTACACCCAGTTTACAACCAGATGGCTTCTGAGACCTGCCCAGTCTTTGGACTGATACCAAGTGGAAACTATTAGAACAGGAAAAAGAAGGTGAGAAGATAAGGCAGAAAACTTGGCTGACCAACCCATTCAGTAATTCTCAGTTCCAAAAAAAACCAAACCAAAACAGGAATTTAAGAAAAATGTAAAAGATCTGAGTACAGATCAGACTACGTATATTTGGAACACAGCAAACTTTGAATTTTTTTAACTCTGATCTCCTCCTGTTCTGCAACAGAGAGGTTCAGAGGAAAATAGCCAGCAATACCTTCACCTGTAGGAGATTTTACTCTGCTTTATAAAGTTCTTGAAGTGACACCCAAGAATCAAAATGAAAAAAACTTGAGTTTTTGTGGAAATAAATGCTTTTGTGTACTTATACCTGTTCTGCAAATGGAAACGCGATGAGTTTTGTCAGATCGCAATTCATCACTACTGGTAATTAATTTTACAAAGATCCATTTAGTGAGAAAAAAATCCCATTAGTTCAACATGTGATTCAGTACTTCATACTATGACTTTACACTAGAGTAGTGAGAAAGTTGTTCCTTTTGTTTCCAGCCCCCACTGTCTTTCACTGCACAAAACTATTCAGCATCACATCACTGTAAACAGTGTAAGTAATGTACAGCCACATGCTGATCATTCTCCATGTTTATTTTTACTTAAATTGAAGAAATGCTAAGCATCATCTCACCCATTCAAATAAGTCACTCCCCATAAGTACACAAGAAGTTGACAAATGCAGCACCCTTAAAGCCACTTTATTCCAAACCTCTCAGGACAGCTTTGTATGCCTACAAAGCAGCACACCCACAGAACGACACCACATGATCACACTACAGTCTTCCTTCAGAGCTGAGCACAACTCTCCACTGTTTCAGCAAAACTATTGCTCACTGTCTGGTGTGCCCCCCTCCATTCACCTCAAAGTTCCTGGATCTTAGCTCCAAGTTTGCATTTCACTGCCACTTTAGCACTTTTTTCCTCACATCTTCCTAAAAAACAAGTAACTTTGAGACCAGTGACCTATTAGAATGATCACTGTTCACTTCTTCTTCCTCTTCTTCACTATTGTCTTTGCCACACTGGAACTATGTAGAAAATCTGGGAGTACTTAAAATGCATTTCTCATCACGCCTGGCTGAAACACAGAGCATGTGACCTTGTTTGTGAGCTGTTATGAGTATGCCTCCATCAGATACAGCATGGATATTATCAGTTAAATATGGATATTATTAGTTAAACACATCCAGAACTTGAAACACGTTATTAAAAAATAATATTCTGAAGAGGCAATTAAAAAATTAAGACCTTCCACAAAATTCTAATGCAAAGCATTAAAAGTTACAAAGGAAATATAATACATACAATTCTTGTCACAGTTTTAAGTCAGGTGAGTTAACCACAACAAATCGGTTTTTTTTGAAGAGTATATAATTCCAGCTTGGTTGTGTTCTGCTGAGCAGTTAAAAAGGAAAAATCTGCAACTTCTTTTCCCTCTCAAATCAAGGGATAAAATTATCCAACAGGTAACTGAAATTTCATAGAACACATAAAAACAAATACAAAAAGACAAACCCAGCAATGTTTGCACTGCACCAAAAGTTTCAGCTATCTTAAGATTCTACAGAACATCTGTGGTCCTTTTTTACTAATTAGTAATACATTCCTTCCCCAGCTGAAATATTTCACAATATGTGTTACATAGTGAAGTCCAGTGAAACAAATGTATCATACAACAATGTAATGAGTAGTTTTATTTTTTTCCCTTACCTTTGAAGCTCTAAAGCCATCCATCAGCTCTAGAATTTTGGATGGAAGTTTTGATGCGCTCTGTGACACTCCATTCTGATTTTCCAAAGGTACTGTAAAACCAGTTCTGACAGCAGAAGTCTTTTCAGAAGTGTAAGCAGCTCCCGAGGAACGCATCCCACTGTGGTCCAACTTACTAACAACTTTGTGCTCTGTGAAATTTGAAGATCCACTTTCTCCATCACTTAGGTTCTCAAAAGTGTCCACAGAAGGGATAGAGTCATATTTTTTATGTTGTATGTTATGTTTAGAGGGCGGATAGTACAATTCTGCCAGCTTTTTGCAGAAGTGATTCAGAGGAAATCCCACCACATTCAAGAAGTCGCCATGGACATACTCAACTAACATTCCACCAAGGGCCTGGATACCATATCCACCAGCCTTGTCCCTGAGGAAGAGAAAGCAAAACCAGCATAGATCTCATTAAGGTTAAGAGTAGAGATATCACAGAACACTAATGATACACCAGTACTGCAGAGGCTGGAATAAAGACTAGTGTGCCTAAGTTACAGGCAGATTAAATCTACTAGGTAGGCTCAACACTTCAATTTGTAAATTAGAAGATAAATATAAGGATCAGTATTCCTACTAAGGGTGAGGAGCCAAAGGTCTTGATGCTTCAGACAGTGCAAGTGCAACAGTCACCTAAGCAGCAGGTGACTGCAGAGTGTGTTGTCATAGGTTACCAAGTTGTGGCTACCAAAAAGGTAATAGTGCCACCAAAAGCAACATTGCCACTGATACATAGTGACCCTCACCCAATTCCAGAAGAGTCTGAAAAAACCTTCAGGAATGTTTAAAGGAACCTTTTAGAACACAAGCGACTGAGTTCTGAAGTCAGAGATTGCAGATTGCATAGATTGCAGATCTCAGTCACAGGAATACCTAAAACAAGAATTGGGAAGACAGGACTTTCTTGGAGAAGAGCAACCTATTCAAATAAGATCCACCACTGTATTTAGCCCTATCCATCCATCCATCCATCCATCCATCTCTTGTGCAACCATCTGAGACAGAATAGCGTTGTGGCTCACAACACTGGGCTCTTAGATGTCATGGTAATACTGGCAATTTGGCACAGGAATGTACATGCACAGAAACTAAGCTTGGAAATCTAATTTGTCTTTAGGCTTAATTATGCAAATTCCACAGATTAGAATGGAAATATATACAAGTCAGATAAGCTGCAGTAGACCCAACAATTTTACTGTTCTCATACAAGGAACAAGGCAGTTAAAAGTATGTTTCCTACATAACAGCACAATCTGAAAGCCTACGTCAGCAAGCTTAGAAACCAAAGGTCAGTCAGTCTCAGATCTGTTAAGGTAGTATGGAATTACACAGACTGCTTGAGAAAGAAGGTTACTACACAAAAAAATTACTGCTAATGTTTTCATCTAAGACTTGATCAGAAATAGCTCTTTATTTTTAGTACTTACCTCTGGATTCTCTTTCTAATAGTATGCTAAAACAAACAGAGGAATCAGTATACAGCAAGTAGGATTTTCTGAATTGCTATAAATTGTGGAATAGGAATTTTCCTTTAATCTTGCATTGTAAGCACTACCTTATAACTTTGTCATTGTTTAAATTATTTCTTCTTTTATAACATTCTTATGATTTACATAAACTAAATTAGGAATATTATAATGACTAAAATGTCTTCTTATTTTTCAATGAAGCTATAGTTATTTTGGTATATGCTTACAGGTAGACAAAAAACATTATAACCATCAAAAGCAGCAGTGTCACACTCCCAGCAAGAACATTAATAGAAATGGCTATATATTTATTTTTCTACCACAGTTTATGTTCTGGGATTGGATCCTGAAAAGAACATTTATGTTCTTCATTTTATTCCTTCACAGTAAAGTGTGAAACTGTACAGCTTCCAGCTGTAGAGCTGGAAGGTGTCATCACCTCCTTCCCAGACTGCAGTAGAGTCCTTTGGTTTCACTGCCATCAGAGGAGAACTACTGAAAACACATAGGATTTTCAGGCTAGCAGTTGTAAGCAGAGACAGATAAGGCTGTTCATAAGGGAAAGATTACAAAATAAAAAGCTGGGTCAAAGTCTACTCATTATACGAGCCCAAAACAGTTAGGATTACTGTGGCACAACCTTCTTTCTACAGATACACAGAAAAAAAAAAGGAAAGAAGCAGTGTTTGCAAGGAGAAAATTCTTGGTTAGAAAGAGGAACAGGAATAAAACAAAAAACAAAACATCTTTCTGAAGCCAAAATTTGAGGGTTTTTACAGCCTCATCACAGACTACCTTGAGACAGCAATTTCCCCTCCTTCCTTGCCCATACTTTATATCAGCTATGCATTTCTCGTATTACTCTCTGTCAACAGTGATCAACTTAAATAATAAATACCAATTTCCTCTTGCTAGAAAAAGAACTCAATTTAATCCCCAACAGAACTAGTAATTTTTATTCTATTTTTTTAATGTGATTATTAAGTCTTGTATTATTGCAGAAAATTATTTTGCCATGGAATTTTTTTTTAATAAGGAATGGTCACTTTTTGTTTAGAAAAACTTGTATGCATAGAATTGTGTAACCTGTATGAGTGGACATGGAGGAGGGAACAAAAATAACCAGAAAAAAAGTGCTGTGAAATACTTCTCCTTACTGAATTTTGCAAAACTTACAGGACACTGTGTTTAGTAGCTCCTGTGCAAAGTCAGAACACGTGCTTCCTATTATATACACATAATAGGAAGAAATATAAACAGGGTTATATAAACAAAGATCAATTTGCTTCTGCCTCAGAGTAATAAAATACATTCTCTGAACCTTTGGTCCCTGATATCACACACCTTTTTTAGGAGGATGAACAGAACAACCCAGCACGGCTCACGAGCTGTTTTGGTGCAGCAAAGTACTGCTAAAGCCATTTATTGCAAGCTGTAGTCTTGCCAAAATATTCTCTCCATATAATCCAATTTAAAATCAGTCTATTCAATAAGCTGTGAACGTTCCATGTTCACAAAGTATGCCTCATTTACACATAAGCACTGAACTATATCCAAAGTCTACACTGGTTTCTTCTGCCCAGTAAAACGTGGCTTTATTGTTTTATAGCACAAATGAGTTTAAAAACCACCACAATTTCTTACATGGTCAGAACTGAAGCTACAGGGACAAAAGTTCACATCAGATCACCTGATATGCAGTCCATAGGGCTATCTATGCCTTCAGGCAGGTCCAGCTAACACAAAGGGAAGACAAAGTCCTTTCCCATGTTGTCTCCAAATAAGTACTCTTTTTTTTTCTTTTTTTTTTAGCAATCTAGTGAACTTCATCTTTGGAGTAGTAATCAAGCATTCTGTTCTCATCCTATTTCTTCCATGGAACTGTTGGCTGGTATATTGTTTTTGCAAATGTTGCCTACATAGATCAGTAACAGTATTACCAGTGTAGCAGAAACGCATAAACTGAAGGACAATTTTGACACAGCAACACTCACAAACTGTGTTTTCACTTTTCCCAGGATAAGTAAGAATTAATCTGGTGTTGCTTGCATTAGAGCAGTGCATTTGATAAACTAAATAACTTTCTCCCAATACAGTTCCATGATGCCCTGATTATCCAGCACTACCTCTTTTCACCTGTTTATAATGAACTATGCATTTTCTTGGGCATCCTGATCCCTGAATGCCTCTGCTAACAGAAAGATAATCGTATATTGCACAAGTCCTCGTTCTAATCCAGAATATTTCAAGTCTTCACTTTTCAAATC
The DNA here is from genome assembly GCF_014805655.1 of Passer montanus. Classification (NCBI taxonomy): domain Eukaryota; kingdom Metazoa; phylum Chordata; class Aves; order Passeriformes; family Passeridae; genus Passer; species Passer montanus. The sequence continues at coordinate 3,026,120 of NW_024370595.1, read as the reverse complement.
AGTTAGGGTTCTAAAAAGGTAGCTCACTTTCACTGGAGAAATGACAGTTTTACACAAGAACAAAAGAATAGTGCCCTTGCATCACTCATACTATCATTTCTCATACACAGAAAAAATTTCACAGAACACAGGACAATGTTTTACACTGGCTTAATAATGTACCCTAAGGCCTATTCTCAAGTGCTATGTGGTGGCATTAGGGTCTTACTTACATTGGCTCCCCACTGTGAATGTACTCCCATAAGAGCTCTTCAGACAGATCAGAAAATTTTACTTTAGTCTCTTCATAGAAATCGGTGATTTCCATCTCTAGCTGATTGTCTACAGAAAGAAAAAGGTTTTATTAGAAACAGGAATTGTAGTTTAGAGAGCATAACATCTAGGCTGCATTTCTTAATAATTTCACAATTTTGCTTGAGAAAAATTAAATATATTGCACAGATGTATGAAATGACTAATAATGTTCTTCAGGGACAGTGAACTCAACTTTCCCAAAACAGTAAGAGTTTGCATTTTCAACCTCTGCAGTCCTGTCTCAGGGATAATAGACTGCTCTTCCTGTGTGGAATATACTCTTAATTTAACAGTGCTTACACAAAGCTATTTATGGGTGCTGGCACACATATCCAGCACTGAGTATAAAAAGAAGGCTACAGCCACCCTTCCAACTTTATGAGTGTTGTCAAAGACCTCTTAACAATGTATCAGAGTTCAACATGTAGCTGTCATAAAAGTAGGTATGTGCAGCTGCACCTGTACTTCAGACTTGCATATCCAGCAGTCCCATCAAGACTTCTGTCATCTTCCTATCATCTCTGAAGGAAGGAAGGAATAATCACCTCTACTATTTCAGACTTCTGTAGCTGAAAGTGGATGAGGGAAGGTGCAACAAAGTACTGCAGACCTGGGTATGGACCCTGCTGCATGTGGTACACTGTAACCCTGCTGTCACTGCAGACAGAGGCTTTTACCAAAACATGTTCAAAAGGCAGCGGCCTTGCAGAAATGAGTGTGCACATTGCAGATTATTAGCTCTCTCTACTCTTTTCTATAAACACCAAGCATCTCCTGATACCACAGTTCTGGTAGTAGTGGAAATGCTTGAGGAGGAGTAAGAAATAGCTACAGTACAGACCAAAGGAAGAACGCCAAGCAATTTCTAATGGTGATAGCATGAAGCCCGAACAAAATAAGAACATTTGTGCATATGAAGACATAACCATGTCTTTCAGTATTGATAACAAATTCTAGTCAGCTCAAAATAAAGACTTCATCTTTAACAAGTTTAAAAATACACTGTAATTATAAACTGTAAATACAGTTTATAGTAATTCTACAAAACTGTTCTATTGGTTGCATCTCTTGGGGAATGTGCAGACTGAAGGTATATGGTTATTCATCTGACTGATGCAGTTCAAGTTTATACACTTCAAATGAGATGTGCTACTATAGTATCACTACTACAGTTGGGTGCACTTAACTTTCTTCCTAGAGTAAACAGTTACAGGTGTTATTTACATTGCTGGGATGCTCACAGGAAGCCCTTGGTAACATGTTTGGTTTCTTTTGCAGCAGCTCTCCCTCTACTGTACTAGCATATTAGCAGTACTGCATCACTAAATTTACTTCTATTTTACAAGACTTAAGAGCAACCATTCCAGAAAAGATTAAAAACTGTTAATTTGTGTACAGAAAGACCATGTCCACTGAAACATCTGCAAAAGCTGTACTAAAAGACTATTGGCACAATTATCAGACAATGCCCTTCAAGCACTCCTCAAATTTTATTAATGGTACAGTTTCCATAAAAACAACTCACTTTCTCTACAAATGATGTGGTAAAGAACATTGGTGTATTGCTCCCTACAGCTTCTTAACAGTCTGAGGCATTAAGCCTCAACTGGTGCAAGCACAACACAGAATGAAGTTGATATGGATCACATTCAGCTCAGTCTCATAGTCTGTAGTACCTTACTTGAATTTAATTTAGAATATTCCACAACTTACAAGGGACAAAAGTTTCAATTAGTCTCCTCCTTCAATTAGTCTCTTTCAATTAGTCTCCTAACTTTCTGAGACAGTACCTTCTGAACTCCATTGTGTCTTGTCACTTTCCTTTCTGTATGAAAACTGAATACGGGAAGAAGGCTGGCTTTTGTGGGGAGTCTTTTATTTATATTTTGATAAGGGAGCTCTTGAGTAGAAAACCAATTCAGACTGCACATGAAACATTTTCATCCTGTTTCATTACTTGTAGAAGTTATGATGAGAGTAATTTTTAAAACAAATATTGAGTTGTAATGCATACCTTTACTATGGCAGTGTATAATAGCCACTCCTGTGAAAACACTGTGCTCTTTCCCATTTAACCTGTCAGGCAAAAAAATGTCCATTAAGCAACAGTCTTATGAAATATTCTACATGATTATATTGCTACAGCCTGAGAAGCAGACCATTACATTAATGTACCACTCAATGGATCTGACACGCATCCTAAACAAATAAATTTTATTTCAGTATCACTGAAAAAATACTGGCAAAACAAACAAAAAAAACCACATAAAAAAACACTACCAAAAGTAATTACAAGTGTCCAAAATACCACTTGTATAAGAAAGTCCATGGTATCAGCTCATTCCCTGTACATCAAAAGACTAAACAAATAAATTTTATTTCAGTATCACTGAAAAAATACTGGCAAAACAAAAAAATAACCACATAAAAAACACCACCAAAAGTAATTTCAAGTGTCCAAAATACCACTTGTATAAGAGGGTCCATGGTATCAGCTCATTCAGTGTACATCAAAAGCGTGACTATTCCAAGTGCATTAGAAAAGGCCAGCTGGCATAAATCCTACTGTTAGGGCCAGTGTCACTGAAAGCTGGCAATAAATGGCTAGGTGATGTAACTCAGACTAAATATGTAATAGGGAACTAGAGCATATGTTCTCATTTCATTCAGACTGGCCTCCAGAGATCCCATGGCAAGACAGAGAGCAGAGGAAGAGCCCAGATTCCCTTACCCGTGGCTCTCTCTTGTAGTGGCTCCAGAGTGCCACACTGTGGCCAATTAGTTCTGAGGATTTTATTATCTGCTGTATAAGCAACAGATGTATAATAACAAGAGATTGTGAATCTTTGAAGGGACTATTTAAGGAATAATCTTGTAAAGATTAGCCATGATATTTCTGAATGAGATCAGAAGCATCTCACAAGACTCCACACAAAATTGTAATGTGAAACAGTGCATGAAAATTTTCATTTGACATCTTGGATATATGCAAAGATGCATCATCTTGTCTGCACTTTTTCCTGGAATTCTAAAAAGTTAAATATTTAAGTGCTTTTCATATCCCTAATTAAGAGATTAAGCTACTAAACGTAAACAAAACAAAACCCCCAAAATTTGCATGTATGCCTTCTGTGGAACCCTTTTGAAAATCTAAGCGATGGAGAAATTGCATCTTCAAATTTCACATCTTATTTAAAACTACAGACCTTGATAGCATCCTGTAGGCATCCTGCTTATCAACAGGTTTCTCCAGGATCTGCTCATCCACAGACTAAAACAGAAAAACAGAGTGAGTATACTGCTTTTTCTCACTTCTCAAAAAATGAGATCAGAAATTATGTTCATATCATGATTTCAGCCAGGGTTCAAACTTGATTCTACTGAGTAGAGCAAGAAGCACAGATACTTTGGTAGAACAGGTAATTTAGTGTCAAGCACATGAGTGCTATACTCTGCCCTCCAATGTCTGCACCTCTCAAACAAAAGGACAATTCAACTTTATCTGTCCTTAACAGTTCACTGCCTGTGAAGTTGTCAGGTACAAAGTGACCTCCTCCTGCAAAGCACAACACAGAACTGTTCACATGATCTGGACTTCTTGACAAACAAATCACCTAGGAACAGAACTTCCATTACATATTAGAAGATCCAAGGCAGTATTAGTGTCCCCAAAACCTGTAGCAAGGCTTCTAGCTCTCAAGACTTCAAAAATTCCACAGTTGGGAAAAAAAACCCTAAAAGCCACATCAACAAACCCCAAAAAGATGTATCATAATGCAGGTATAACTTCACAGTGAAGGCAGCTTTCAAACTTAAATCTAAAGATATAAGTATTTTCTACACTTGTCATAAATTAAAATAATGCTAAATCACTAAAGGCTTCTTACCACAATAGTGTCTGCTCCTATGACAATATCAGGTGTTCTCATATGCTTCTGCAAAAGCAAAATAAGGCATTTGTCAGAAGATGCAAAGGGAAAAAAATATTTTAAGACATAAGGTGAGAAAACAGCAGGTTACTGGTTTAGAAGGAGGGCTCTACACTGACCTGAAAACAAGACAGTATTTCTCCTTTTGCACTGTTCGCAAAATAGAAAACATTTATAGCACCATAAAAGTGAGACTTGAGCACACCACTCTCAAGCCACAAATTTTCTGAAATTTGTTACTGATAAATAAATGCACCCAGGAAATAAGGTGCATTCTCAAAAGTCAATCTGGTCTTCAAGGTGGCAAACAATTCCTTTAAAGTGCCTAGTACTTGGAAACCAGAAAATGCAGCCCTCGAGGACCATTTCTCCAAGCAAAATTTTATTGAAAAATAAATCCCTTTTTTTAGCTACACGTCGTGTTTTTCTCTTAAAAGGGAACACAATCCATTTTTTAAAATATGAGAGGTAGTGATATATAAGAATTCTTTGTGAACCTTTCTTGACTTTAAACAGTATCTGTCCTTATAGCTAAGTTTTGATTTACCTGCATATTTTAAGTTATACCATTGTTACTTATCACAGCACAACATGAAACCTGTCTGTAAGGGTGACCATTATAATAAAACATTTACAGGAAGGCAATTCTCTAGACAAAGACTTGATGTACTCAAAATTGTTTAATAATGTCCAGAATTAGTTCTACTAATTCCTGTATGAAGAAGCACTTGAAATCCACTAAACTAGCATTATCACCAGCACAGTGTTTTGCAATGAAAGCCCAAAGTAATTTAGTGAGGTTGGGTTTAAAATCCATTCTCCTACATTGTACCATTGTCTGTAAGGTAGTTGACAGAAAACTGGGTAACGATTTACACTAGAGATCATGCAATATTTGCTTTGAAGAATGGTGACATCTGGCAACACTGTTAATTTAAAGTGTTCAACAGCCTTTTCTAGCAGCCTTTTCTGCTGCTAGAATAAGATCAGCAAACACCCTTCTCTTTCAGAGCTATATTATTCAGAAAATATTACGGTCCATTTTGTGAGATTTAATCCACTCAATTTTTAAATGGGTTCTGGTAGCAAAGAGCCTTTGTTCAAACAGTGATCACAATGGTGACATCTGGCAACACTGTTAATTTAAAGTGTTCAACATGCCTTTTCTGCTGCTAGAATAGGATCACCAAACACCCCTCTCTTTCAGAGCTATATTATTAAGAAAATATTATGGTCCATTTTGTGAGATTTAATCTGCTCAACTTTTAAATAGGTTCTGGTAGCAAAGAGTGTTCAAACAGTGATCACAGCCAAGGGCATAAGTCAAACACCACTGAGAATGTAAGTTGCATCACTGATTTTGATAAAATTTAGGATACAAAATGGATGCCTTGTGTAACAGAATCTGAAATAATATCAAGTTCTCCCTTGTTAAAATTAGGTAGACAAATTCTGTTTTAAAACATTCTAGGCAAAGTAATTTTTTTCTGCTTTCCTCCAGTACACACAACTTCTGAGTTATTCTTGTTACTCCTTCAGTGAAAGCTACAGCAAAGTACTGGAATCACTCAGTGCTCTTCTGTGGAGTCTGTCTCCACAATCAACAAATACGTGGAATGAAGTTAGCCATACACCTGACAGTTGAAAAGAAACTATGGAATATATATCCTGCACAAGAGTAGGTATGATGCTAACAAAAGATGCAGGCTGCTTCAGTTTGTAGAAAGCCTGAACTGCAGGGAGGAGACTTTTGATTAGGCAATTTCAAGACACCATCTTCACAAATGACAGGAAAACATCCATTAGCCTTCAGTGGAGAAAAAAAGACTTTGGGATTACTTCAGCAGGGCAAGCAAATTAAACCACAGTAACATACACCACCTAAAGACCAAAAACTCAATGCTGTAATAGCTAGTAACTTACTACATGCATTCTGTTTGCTACTTCAAGAGCTTTCTGTTTTGCTGTTTCCACAGCATACTCATAAGGGGCTGTAAAAGATGACTTTTCTAGTGTCTCCTTAAACCAGGATGGAACCACCTCAAACCGCAGGCCCTGTAACACAGGAAAGTGATGCAGTCAATCTGACTTCATAATTAAACAATTGCTCTCAAGGTATATTAAGCAAATAGCAAATTTGACATCTGCTTTTTACATATTAACACACCTCACCCCCAAAGACACGGAAAAAAAACCCCAGTCCTTCTATCAGTACTTAGTGCATACATACAAAAACTCAATGCTGTAATAGCTAGTAACTTACTACATGCATTCTGTTTGCTACTTCAAGAGCTTTCTGTTTTGCTGTTTCCACAGCATACTCATAAGGGGCTGTAAAAGATGACTTTTCTAGTGTCTCCTTAAACCAGGATGGAACCACCTCAAACCGCAGGCCCTGTAACACAGGAAAGTGATGCAGTCAATCTGACTTCATAATTAAACAATTGCTCTCAAGGTATATTAAGCAAATAGCAAATTTGACATCTGCTTTTTACATATTAACACACCTCACCCCCAAAGACACGGAAAAAAAACCCCAGTCCTTCTATCAGTACTTAGTGCATACATATCCTTTACAAGCAATCTAAAACAAAACAATCAGAACTTTAAAACTGATGTGTATATTTGATTTTGCCCTTATTTATTAGAACCTAATCACATTAGTAATTTCATTACTCTTTGTATAATAACTAACAGTATAAGCTTACACACTTCATAAACACAAGACTATACTACTGGATTTTTTTTATTGAATCCATCCATAGCACTTTACTCATGTAACAGCAGTGCATATTCTTATAGGAGCTTTACTACACATCACATGTCCTTACACACATGATAAACAGAAACTAAAACCTTTCAGTATGTGATTGGTTTTGTCAAACAATGCACAACTATTCTTCCAACCTTTTGCCTTTTTGATTAGGCAATTTCAAGACACCATCTTCACAAATGACAGGAAAACATCCATTAGCCTTCAGTGGAGAAAAAAAGACTTTGGGATTACTTCAGCAGGGCAAGCAAATTAAACCACAGTAACATACACCACCTAAAGACCAAAAACTCAATGCTGTAATAGCTAGTAACTTACTACATGCATTCTGTTTGCTACTTCAAGAGCTTTCTGTTTTGCTGTTTCCACAGCATACTCATAAGGGGCTGTAAAAGATGACTTTTCTAGTGTCTCCTTAAACCAGGATGGAACCACCTCAAACCGCAGGCCCTGTAACACAGGAAAGTGATGCAGTCAATCTGACTCCATTATTAAACATTGCTCTCAAGGTATATTAAGCAAATAGCAAATTTGACATCTGCTTTTTATATATTAACACACCTCACCCCCAAAGACATGGAAAAAAACCCCTAGTACTTCTATCAGTATTTAGTGCATACATATCCTTTACAAGCAATCTAAAACAAAACAATCAGAACTTTGAAATTTATGTGTATATTTGATTTCGCCCTTATTTATTAGAACCTAATCACATTAGTAATTTCATTACTCTTTGTATAATAACTAACAGTATAAGCTTACACACTTCATAAACACAAGACTATACTACTGGATTTTTTTTATTGAATCCATCCATAGCACTTTACTCATGTAACAGCAGTGCATATTCTTATAGGAGCTTTACTACACATCACATGTCCTTACACACATGATAAACAGAAACTAAAACCTTTCAGTATGTGATTGGTTTTGTCAAACAATGCACAACTATTCTTCCAACCTTTTGCCTCTAGCTTACACTTGTACATTTACTATACCCAGCAGGCATGCTATGTTTCTGGTAACTTAGTGCATGACTGAACGACGGTGCTTCTGCACACATTCGTATTTTGAAGTTATTTCTTCTACTTTAGTTCAACTTAATAGTTGAATTATTGAGAATGGTAACACCAAGCTGAATAGGTAATACCCAATTGCTATTCAAAAGCCTCCGCAGCCCGCCCAGCGAGGCCGACACGTTCCTCCGCAGGGGCTGAACGGTCTGAATGACAGGTTACGGCCTCCTCTGCTCTGCACCAGTGCATTTCAGAACGGACACATCTCCTTTATTGCCCCGCTCCCCTCCCTCTGGTCTCACGGAGCGGCGGGCCGGGAGGCGTCGGGCCCCGCAGGCCCGACAGGTTACGGCCTCCTTTGCTCTGTACCAGTGCATTTCAGAACGGACACATCTCCTTTACTGCCCCGCTCCCCTCCCTCTGGTCTCACGGAGGCGTCGGGCCCCGCAGGCCCGGCCGGCGCTGGCGGCCGCCGCCACCCGCGGCCCCCGGCCCGTGCGAGGCCAGCGGCCCCGGCCGCACTCACCACGTTGGTGAGGATCTCCCGCCGGCGCGGCGAGGCGCTGGCCAGCACCACCCGCTTGCTGACCAGCTTGCCCAGCACCGGGTTCAACACCATGGCGGCGGGCGGCTGCCCTCAGCCTCTGCTCCGCGCTGCTCGGGGGCGGGGATGCGGCGGCGGCGGCGGCGGCGGCCTTATGCGGCGGCGGGGCCGCGGGGCGGAGCCGGGCCGAGCCGGGCCGGGCCGGGGAAGCTCGGGGCCGTAGCCCTGACCGCGCGGGGCGGCTGCGTGTCGGGAAAGCGGCTCGGTGGCTGCCCTGTCGTGAGGGAAGGGTTGTAGCTGCGCATCAGCTGACGGCAGCCTTGAAACACAGAATCGGTCGGATTGGAAAGGACCTCGGAGACCGAGTCCAACTTATGACTGAACATCACCATGGCACTGGTCCAGCTTTTCCTTAAATACCTAAGGATAGTGACTCCACCTCCTCCTTGGGCATTCCATTGCAATATCCCATCACCCCACCTCTGAAGAGATTCTTCCCTCTGTCCAACCTAAACCTTCCCTGGCACAGCTTGAGCCTGTTTCCTCTTGTGCTGTTGCTGGTTGCCTGGGAGAAGAGGCTGATCCTCCTCACCTGGCTACAGATCTTCAGGTGGTTGTAGAGAGTGATGAAGTTCCCCCTGAGCCTCCTTTTTTCCTAGGCTTAACAACCCCATTTCCCTCAGTCTCTCCTCACAGGACTGGTGCTCCAGACCCTTCCCCAGCTCCATTGCCCTATCTGGATGCACTCCATCACCTCTGTGTCCTTCCTGAATAGAAGGGCACAGAACTGGACACAGTACTTGAGAGGTGGCCTCACCAGTGCTGAGTACAGGACACACATGATGGTTAGCATCTCATCCCTTCTGCTCCCCTAATGCTTGCATGAAGTGTTTGGAACAAAGATGTTATCACTTTTTCTTAGCTCAGAAAGAACACTAACATAAGAAGGACATAGGGTTGGAGCAAGTCCATAGGAGGCCATGAAGTTGATCAGAGTGGGAGCACCTCTGCTATGAAGAGGGCTGGGAAAGCTGGGGCTGTTCTGCCTGGAGAAGATTTCATGGAGACCCCATAACAACCTTTTAGCACCTGAAGGGTGAAAACAGGGAAGTCAGAGAGCAACTTTTCATGAGGGCATGGAGTGATAGGATGGAACATAATGGGTACAAACTGAAAGAGGAAAATTTTGGTTAGGCATTCAGAATAATCTTTGAGATCCCTTCCAGCCTGTACCATTCTATGATGCTGTGACTCTGTTTTCATCATCAGCTATTGCATTTTCGTCAAACTTTAAATATCCCCTATTTGGCCTTTTAAGTGAAAAAGTAGAAAAAGTAGTAGAAAAAGAACATAAAAACTCAGATTACTTTCAAATAGTGTGATGCTGCATGCTTTCTCAGTTGGCTCGGAAGAAAGTGAAATGTATCCTCTAGCATTAAAAATATGTCCAGTCATTAAAACAGCAGTTTGCACAGCATCTTTGGATCTTTTGACATCGGTCTCAGGGACCATGTGTCTCATTGGTGGAGCCAGGCTCTTCATGGTGGTGCCAAGCAACAGACAAGAGGCAATAGGCAGAAGCTGATGCTCAGGAATTTTCACCCAAGTACAGGGAAGAAGTTTAATGTGCGGTTGACCATGCACTGGGACACACTGCCCAGATCGATTGTGGTGTTTCCCACATTGAAGATATTCAAGAACCACCTGCACACATGTGCTCTAGAGTGGCCCTGGAGCAAGGAAAATGGACCAGATGATCCCTTCCAACCTTTCCCATTCTGTGATTCCATGGTTTGTGTTAAGGGTTGCCAAATCTGACAGCCCAGTGGAGGTGAGGCTGCCACAGCCCTATGCCTCAGGTGCAGGGCTGAGAGTGAGTTCCATTGCCAGTAGGCAGGCATGCACATACTGTGTGGCACGTGTGCTTGGAGACATGGAAAACCACCTGGAGCAACACAGACAGGGACACTAAGAACTCACACAGGCACAAACACCACCAGGAATCTCTTTATTCCCCTCTGGCTGATCACGATGAAAAGCTTTTTTGTATGCACACACATTCCCCTACCTACCTATTGTATATGTGGACCCCCCAGTAGAACAACTTGGACAGGGTTCCTGTGGCACCTGGAGGGGCTGGGACAGGGGACTGTGTTGGCCTCGTGGGGCTGCTGGGGCTCCCCTCAAGCTTGGGCCTCCTGCTCCTGTCATGGTGCATGGGGATCAGCCATTTGTCACCATAATCTGACAGGTTGTATATCATCCTAACTACCAGGATTTAAAGTTTGACCTCAAGCTTGGGCCTCCTGCTCCTGTCATGGTGCATGGGGATCAGCCGTTTATCACCATAAATTGACAGGTTGTATATCATCCTCTACCAGGATTTAAGGTTTGAACTTTTTTTTTTTTTTTTTTTTTTTTTTTTTTTTAGTGGAGATGGTGAGATGGTGACTTGAGACCAGAATTGAAAATTTAAAGACATTTTTTTCTCAAGTTATTACAAAATGCAAAGAACCTAGGGAAATTATGCTGAATTGAAAACAGAAATTAAAAACTTAGATTAAGTACAACCGTGAATGTAGACAGCTGTGCTCTGCATATCCATAATACTGAAAATAATTTTGGAATATCTGGAGAGTCAGCGAGGAAGATAGGGCCTGTATGAAAAAGAAATAGTGTATGCTTGTCAAGACAAATTCACTATTCCTTTTTCAGGGCTGTGAAGTGTGACACTGCTCCTTGCAAATGACAGGTGTGAAAGATGGTGCAGAAATGAAAGCCATGGTATCTTTCTTATGATATCAATATAATTTTTGATGGAATAAAAGGACAAGGATATCATCAAGTAACAGAAGCTTATATTTCCTGGCACACACTAGAAAAGAGTTATTCCTCTGGGAAAAAATATTAACGCCCTGAAAGTTTAAAGTAAATGTAAATCCTAATATATGTACATCTTCAATGTGACTGCATTACTAACCAAAGAAAGGGAAATTGCAATTGTATGGCTGTTCCTAGAATCTGGGACATATTTCTTATCTAGTCATCTTTCTATACTATGCCTTGCTTTATGCTGAATATAAGCAAGCATAATAAACTAAAATCAGACACTTCAGAGGACTAAGATGATAATGCAAAGGTTTATATATCAAATCAACAGGCCAAATTTTCTTTTCTTCATTTTATTCAGTCTTCCAATATAGTTTGGCTATCATAGCAACAGAGCAGTGAAGCTGTGACTCCATCCCAATCTGTGTGTATGAATAAAGGAAAGACATGAGATGAATGAAGCTCCTGACAGCTTCTTTTGAGAGAAAGGAACAAAGACAGATCTGTCTCTAGACACCTGTGGAGCCTTTAGAGATGCACCCAACATAACTCCTCTTTCTTAGGTGTGGCATCCCATTAACTGAAGAGTAAAACAAGCCTGATTTGTTTCCCTTAGCTGAATTCTGCTTTGCACAACAGAGGTTTTGAAACTTAAACAAAAAAATGGGAAATATGTGGAATTTCTATATATTTTTCATGAAAGTTACGAAAATGCCCAAAACTAGAGACCACCAAAAGAGTTTTTTACTTGAAAAAAATGAGATGTGGCTCTTGGATTATTATTTTTAAGGAGTGGTAATTACAAAATCTGTTATTCTGTTAAACTGACATGGCAAATGGTGATTTTGTTTATTTAAAAGACAAAACCACAAACCTGCTGAAATACATATTTCCATTTACCACATTTATATGTTATTTCTGCTGGTCCGAATGTCAAGCTAAAAAACCCCGTGAGAAAAGCTAAACCACATCACATGAGCTGCCACGGTGGGGAGAGGTTTGGTGGAGAGCCGTTAGCTGCTCCAGGGCGGCCTCGCAAGCCAGGCACAGCAAGTGTGAGGCTGCAGCGAGCTGACCGAGGGGGAGATCAATGACACCAGCAGTTATCAGAAAAGGTTGTGTCGTGGCTGACTGTGCTAGTCAAAGATTAGCTTGTCCAAGGTTGGTTATGAAACTATTGACTTTTTCAAATATCCAAGGTATTTTGAGCAGGAGCAAAACAGCAGTTAAAGCTCTGAACTGCAGAGACCTCTATATTTTGTTCTGGACTTCTCTGCTTTTCTGTCTATGCATTGACTTGGTGGCCATGACAGTAACACCTTCAGGCATGTAAAGAACACTGTGATCATTAAGTTCTTGTGCCTAATTTTGTGTGTATTGTGATGAGTGTATATATTTCAACCCAGATGTATAATTTGCCTGAGCCACCTGTGCAAGCACAGGATCATCTTGTTTGGGGAACAATGCACTTCCACTGTGAGAAAATTAGTGAACCCTGGGGGCTTAGCTATAAAGTTGTTATAAAAGGAATGAGCATTTCACCTTTCACAGGGCAGCTTGACTTTTCTAGGGTAACTTCATCAACTCAAAGAAGTCACACTTACATTTTTCAAGGAACCTTTTTCTGCCACCAAAATCCTTGCCATAGTATAATGTGTCTGCCTAGCTTGTGAAGTAATTAATACATCTTGTTTTTGCTACTGTAGGGGAAAAGATCTTCAGTTGTTTGCAGATGGATTCTATTGCATCAGCTAATCATCAGTAACTCTGTTTAAAATCATGATTTCATTTAACGTTCCCCGTCCCGTGTTTTATTTTTGTCTTTTTATATACAGTTTGTATTTAGCTAGCAGCCTTCTGAGCAGAGTTACCTGCTTCATACAACACTCCATCTCCTTGATATTTTAAGACTGCTTTATATGTTCAATTAGATCTTTGGTTTATGAAGGGGTATTCTAGATTTTTCCAGACTCAGGGAGTGCTTTTAGAGCAGATGCCCTAGATTTCTTTCTTAGCTTTGTGGTCTCATAGGCTATTTTTAAGAATCCCTATTAATTTGTCAGCTCAGGTACAAATGCTCCTTCCTCCTCTTCTGTTCAGCTTGGAAGGCTTGTTAATATCTCAATGTCTCTAGGTGACCATGTCCCAGAATATCCTTTCTATTTGAAGCAGAGTAGTACTATAATCTTATCGAGACATTTTGTGGAGAGTACAGGAAGTCAGATGAAATAAGATTTAAATACACTGTAGGGTAAAGGCTGTAGGATACATAATGTCCCTGTAAATGTTTTTACACATACTTAATTTGAAGATCTTTGTCTTCACAGCATAGTTATCAAAAGACATCATACCTTGGGAAGAAACTTCACAACTGCTGAGGCAGTGCAGTATAACTAGTACCAGAAGAATACCAGCCCATTTGTCTGCTTCATGTCTATCTCCTGGGACAGGAAAGCAGCTACATCAAACATGTATATAGCAATGCCCAGGGGGAGGACATGGCCATTCACAAAGCAACTTTTAACAATACAGAAATCATTATCCAAGCCCCAAAGAGTCATCCTTGGCCAGCACATTTAAATAGTTTAAAAAGTGTCATTCCAAGAATAATTTAAGATAGAATGTTAGGAATTCAAACTAACTTTGCTTTTGGCCTCTGCCACAAAAAAGATATTGTAAATTGGAGAAGGCTAGAGCCTTGAAAAAATTTCAGTGTGAAGACAACTAAGTCCTAGTAAGAGGAGCACAGAATGACAGATTTTGTGCCTGTGCTGGTCAGGAGGATGAGCTGCCAGGTCCACAGCAGCCACACAAGATAAAAGAAAGAAAACAATGCTTCCTTCCTGCTAGTTTCTACCTGATATCAAATAAGTGCTATATCCTCCTCCAGTATAAAGTGGAGTGCTGCAAGCACATCCCGATTTACATGACATAGAAACAGCATTACAGTTACACACAGTGCCAGTGTTGACTTTCCCAGCTGTTGCCACAGCCAGTGTCTGCTCCTGAGAGCAACTTCTGCTCTGCAGCTTTCTTTCTCCATGCTGTGAGCTTGACGCCAACAAACAGCATCAGAAGGGAAGACTGAGCAGAGTCTAATAACTGTGTAGGCTCTGGGACAGTGCCGGGGTCGGCTGTCACTTGTCTGTGCCCCAACACGGGAAAAGGTGGTTCTGGGCAGGCCGCGCTCTTGAAGAAGGAGTCTGGACTCTTGCTTTTGGTCTTCAGTTGAGTTTATTGTTCCATATCTACAAAGTTTTTCTGTCTGTCCAGCCGAGGTCTGATCAGCAAGACAGCCAAGGGCACTCTCTCCTGCCCACGGGGCGGTTGTCTCTTTTATAGTGAAAACTACGTATAAGATATTTACCTTCAATTTCTAATACTTTTCATCCTTGTTGGCAAGTGTACTTTCACCACGAACCAATCCACAAATGCCAACATCATCCTGAACATGGATGCCAAGGAGAAGAAAGAAGAAGGACAGGGCACGCCCAAATCCCTCCATCTTGGGACTCCTGACCCCCATGTACAAAATTTCAAACCTCCCTGTACAAGGTTCAAAACCCCCCCGTACAGTGCTCCAAAATTTTTTCCTTCACCCTGTGATTCCTACTACTATGCTACTTAAACTTTTGTGGCCCGTAATTCTTTATATAAGGTTGGCAATTTGCTCTATGAATTAAGGTCGAATTTCCAGGTGTCTTTGGCTTCCTGCCAGGGTCTCCGAGCCCCTGCCAGGGCTTTGAGACATCCAGGGCATCCAGAGAGATGCTCTGGGTTCCGACAGGACAGGAGGATAAGTGTTTGCTGACAACATCCCTAGATATCTCTGTGTGTGTTTGACAGGCAATGGATTGTATTGAAGCCACGAGCCTCTCTTGAAGTCATATGTATGGTTTTTGCTGCACATGCAGGTTCACCTCTAATCTCAGCATTTCCCCAATCTCACTTCAATTAGCACTTCTACACAAAAAGAAGCGGTGTATCAGACTATAAAAAAACACTGGTTCTGTGTTATTTAAGTTTGAAAAATACATTAAAAAGTACATAAAATATTTTGGGGGAATGTGCATATACATAATATATATATTGTATATGCAGCATGCACGTTATCTATGTGTGTGTGTGCTTATTAAAAAAATATATGTACACAAATGTGATGTAAGATAAAAATATATAGTTGCCTAAGACTGGAAAATAAGTCTTCTGTCTTTTTCTGCAGTTTAATGATAGCTGCAAAAACAATGGCATGAAATTAGGGAAACTTAAAACAAGGTAGAGAAGAGAATATTAATAGGCTCACTGTAATCCCAGCTTTTCCAGAAAATAACTTCCGAGGCTCCGAGGTCAAGAGCATCTTGGAGTTTTATATTTATTATCTGAATCTCCACCGGAGGGCAGTGCGTCCCGTCTTTTCCCTACGTATTTGATCAGGAGCCCTAACTTTCAAGTATCTCTAAAACGCTGTAACTTCTAAGAACTAAAGACCACACACCCCAAACGCTCATATTCCTAGTTTTAATTTTAAGGATTACATAACAGAACAGCTTCAGGCCACTCCATCGGGTCCTGTCACTGGTGACCACAGAGAAGAGGTCAGTGCCTGCCCCCCTCTTGACGTAGAGAGGAAGGTGAGAGGACCTCTGAACTGCCCTGAGGTCTCCCCTTAGCATCCTCTTCTCCAGGCTGAGGAATGGATGCACATGTGTGTATGCAGATGTGTACCTTTAGGGACAGGCAGAGCTGATGTGAATGGCAATATGTCTAGCAATATCTTTAAAGAGAGACATTGAGATTAGAGGGATAAAGAGACACCATAAGCTAAGTGCCCAGACATGATTGCTACAGATCTTAAGGCTCCTTCAGCAAATTTTCATGTTTGTAAGAACAGGAATAATTCTACCCTATGAAACAAATACCTGTATTGAATACGGAAATAAACACTGTCAGACTTCTGTCCTCTATCATCTCAATTTTATCAGATGAATCAAGTGAAGAAAAACTAAAGGTTGTATTTTAACTTATTTTTGTACTTGTTTAGGGGTTTAAAAAAGCTCAAATATATGGACACTTTATGTGAAAGTGTACAGAGAAATTTGCATTTCTCATCTAAATGGGGTGGGATCCCAATGTGTTCTGCATATACTATGGAATGCAAGATGAAATAGGGAAAGGAAAAAATAGCAGCATGTTGACAATAAAAAGGAACTGGGGAAACCAAGTCAGAGGTGTTGTGGTGCTGAAACTTTTTGAGGGAGAAAAAGCCATTGCATTTCATAGATAGTTTCTAATTGAGAAGGTGGATAGATTCTTTTTAGAGGTGAATGATGGGAAGAGACTTTAGTTTATACATTAACTTATATATTTTCCTTTATTTTCTGAAGCCGTGTGAGTTTGGGGAGATAAGAAAGACCTACAACCTATTGGAGTGTTTTCTGGGATCTTTGGGAATATTATTGTAATGTGCTGTTACAAGCGTGAAGATGTCAAAATTCAAAAACAGCTGTCAAGAAGAAGATGGGATACCAATATTTCTTTTGCAGTGTTTGTCTACAAAGAGCTCTACTGACATCTGGATGTCTGAATGCAATCAAAAACCAAAGCAGGTGTTGTTTAGGAAATGAAGGAAACAGTTACCAGTCATCATGAGTGCTGCCAAGCAGTAAGATGCTTAGGGCAACACTTGATCAGGTAAGTTACACCTTTTGTGCATGGCAAGCCCACATTTCTAGAAGTTTGAGTCACTCTGTGAGTTGTTCTGTATCTTGATAGTGTTTATTTGTCTGTTAATCACATACCTTTCCTTACAGCAGAGATCTGGAGATTTACTGCTGCTCCCAGCTTTTATGCTGAAAAGGTGCCATGTTTCTAAAATGAAAGTGGCTCTTTATCAAAAAAACTATTTACAGACATTCTCTAACTGCAGATAGCCTACTGCAGAAACTAACTTCCTGTGTCTCTCTGCAGACACTTAAAATATTTGCCCAGCTGCCACAGAAGTTACTTCTTTAATCCTTCTTCCATCTCTAGCTTGAATCTGTTTATACTTCATATAAGTCTGTTGTCCTTTCTCCTTTGATAAAGCTGCTCAGGTACACAGCAGAGGAGAAAAACCTTTTGATTTCCTCAGATTTAAGCCACTCAACAAAACACTTCTCCATTTTCCTTGTACTTCACCATACCCAACAACAGCAGTTAAAATTGTGGACATACTAGGAAAAGCTCCAAAGGACAATTAGCCTGGGAAGCTCTCAGTAGGACAATGGCACTTTTCTTTCTGCAAACTGGTGCATGCCAGAGCCAGGCCATGTGGGCAGTGGTGCAGAAACTGGGGAAAGAGAACCATCAGTGTCCCTGTGCTGAAAATTTCTGCAGAAGAAAAAGTCTGATGGCAAGACATCTTCCTGAGATAACATAGTCAAGAAGGGAGTTGAGGTATTTATTTATGCTAAAAGCTAGAAAGATAACCTGTCTGGCAGCTGTGAACTTTATGTTTTATAAGTAAAGATGCTTGAGAGTCTCCTCATTTGATAACATATTCTAGCTGTTTAGACTTCAGGGAAAAATACTAGAAGACTTGCAACTAAGTCATGAAAACCAGGAGTTCACTGGCTGTCCAGACTTCAGTTATGCAGGGTTGTGGTTTTTTTGTCAAATAAAAAAGAAAGCTTTAAAAAAGATATTTCAAATAAGCACTATGTACTCTATTATACACTACATGATCACACTTTATATTTTCAAGAAGAAAACAATTACTTGCACAAACCGAATCCAGAATGAAAGTAATCTAAATATATAAAAATTAATAGTATGACTGAAATTTTGCTCTCAGTTACTCTTTTTGAGGCTATGAACTGTGGCATAAATGAGGAAATACATTTATTCCTATAAAAGATTCCAGGTTGTTTTTATTTTTTTCCAGGATGGATTTAATTACTAAGAACAATAACCAAGTCTTATATCCTAATCATTCTTGTAAGAGTTATTTTATATTAGAATTTTCATTTGGGGCACTTAAAAGAACTGTGACTTTAGATACATCTAAAAATTTTACCAATAAAACTGGTTATTTTCATGGACTTTGCTGGTCATAGCATCTTAAATTAGCTTTTTCAATGACTTGTCAGGTCATTGAAAAATATTTTGTTCCCTTTTTTTTTTTTCTTTTTGCAGAAAAGGTACACTAGAGTGTATTTGTCAATGTATTTGTGACAATTCATGCCAGAGAATTGTACTCTTCCCTAACACAGCTGTGAGTTTAAAAGAGTAGACTAGGCTGTTGCCTGAGAAGTCAAAAAAACCCACCAGCAACAGTGAATTGCCCTGCCCCAAATACACAAGCTGGTGTGCTGCTAGTCGGCTCCAACAGCAGCAGCCTTTGAGAGAGATAGGTGATGGAAAAAATGAGACTGGAGGTGAGACAATATGTCAGAAATGGAATTAATAATGATGTATTTTGAAGCAAAATTGATGAACTGTTACAAGCATCTGGAGAGATTTGTTGAAGGGCAAGACACAAGTTCATCTTGACCTGATCATGAGGGATTGCTTGGTTAGGGGGATTGGACATGGTGACCTCCAGAGGTCTCTTCCAGCCTCAGTCATCCTGTGACTCTGTGACCTGTCAAAAGGGGCTAAATGACAGATGATCAAGCTTGTGCTCCAGGCTCCCCTGTCTATGGAATAGGCTCTTCCAAGATGGTAGCAGGCTGAATTTCCTGCTGAATCCCCCTGGCAGTGCCCCAGCAGGCAGGGTAGAAAAGGCCAGGCTCCAAGGTGGTTCTGGCAGGACTTAACTGGGAGTGTGAGATGGACCAGAGGGGAGCCAAGGGGCTGTCTTGTTTATGGTGTCCTGCCTCAAACACTGGTATTTCAAGATAAGGGAGAACAGGGCAATCATATACTATGACTTTCTCTTAGTACTCCTCCAGCCTTTAATCCTTGAGGTCTTCCTGGGCCTGTGGTGGTTTGCCTAATAATCTACAATGGACTTCTTTGCCCTGTTCTTTTGCAGTTTCTCTGAACCAATGTACTAAGTGCATCCACAAGATTCTTGCCAAAGTGTTTTCAAATTATATTACACATTGTAAAAAGAGATATAAACTTGATCTGGTTTTAAGCCTAGATCTCATTAGCTTAATATGTTCACCAATTATTAGGCAAAGGCAGCGTAAGTCATCCAAATCAGCTGCAACTTCATTGAGGATTTTGGAGGCCTTTTTCCTACCTATCTTATATTGTCTCTTTTCTGACATGAGCAATCAAACTATTTAACTTCTAAGATTTTAAATTAATATCTTAGAGCATACCATATGATCTTTCTTATCTTGGCCTTTTCTAGTCCTTATTAATCCTCTCTGTGCCAGAGGCCAGAAGTTCAGAGAGTAAACTAGAAATGGGTGAACCCTGGATTTCTATGATGCTGAGCTGATGAATGGACTTATGGATTATGATTCTGTAGTCAATGACAAGCAACATCGTTTTATACACAAAGATGTTACTGGGTTTCCCTGTGTGCATAACTTCACACTTACCAACACTGAATTTCACACACAAACATTTATGCTATCCCTCCTGTCTTTTGGGAAGCACATACCCTATCACCTTAGAGAAATAACACCCTGGTGGGTATCAGTGTAGACCTCATGTTATTTATGTTATTTTAAACAATTTGAACTGGAAAAAATTACAAAGAGTGATGAGTTTACTTCAGGATAATCTCTGGCCCTCTCATGTATCAGCTTATATGTAGCCAAACAGACAATGAACCCAAAATGTAACATAGTCAGTCTAGGGAACATTTATGAAAGCACAGCATCACAACCTGGTTGAGCAAGGTGATTGCTCTGCTTTTCTCTGTGCTGGTGTGGCCTTACCTTGCATCCTGGGTGCCACAATATAAGAAAGACATGAAGTTCTTAGAGAACACCTAAAGGAGCACTACAAAGATAGTAAACTGTGTAGAGGGGAAGCTTTATGAGGAGCAGCCAAGGGCGCTTGGTCTGTTCAGCCTGGAGGACTGGGAGGAGACCTCACTGCAGTTAGAACTTCCTTGTGAAGGGAAGCAGAGGGGCAGGCACTGACCTCTTCTCTCTGATGACCAAGAATAGGACCCAAGGGATTGGCCTGAAGTTGTGTCAGGTTTAGGCTGGATATCAGGAAAATATTCTTTACCCTGAGGGTGTTTGAGCCCTGGAACAGGCTCCCCAGGAATATGGTCACAGCACAAGCCTGACAGAGTTCAAGAAGTGTTTGGACAATACTCCTGGGCACATGGTGTGATTCTTGGGGATGGTCCTGTGCAGGGCCATGAGCTTGACTTGATCCTTGTGGGTCCTTTCCAAGTTGATATATTCTATAATTCTATGATTCCATGTCTACTGATCCTGACTGTCCGTTCCCAGTTTCTTCCAATGCACTGCTCCAGGCTGGGGATAGGACAGGCTCTGACTGCTAGGCTCCTTCAGAAATGCATAGAAATTAAAAAATATATGTGTATCAGTGCATCTATTGCATAAGGAGAAGGATTCAAGTTAGCCAACATCTCATCAAAGCATTGATACATTTAAAACTTGTGTGAAGGGTCTATGACAATGCCAACTTCTAATATATATATATCCATCCTGTAAAAAAATGTGAAAAAACCTGAAAAAAATCCACAATAACAAAGAGAAATACATTAATTTTATTTCATAACTTGGTTCCCTGCCCTCTTCTATGCTTGGACGTTTTTCACACATAGCAGGTAAAAACACAGGAATGAACCTTAAATCATGTACTTTTATTTTTTTTTAATTATTACATTATATTATAAAAAAGTTCAAGCACATTCATACGTTAAATTTCCATACAGTAATTAAAAAACAAGACCAAACACAAACACCCCTCCCAACCCTGAAAACAAACAGAAGCCTTTACATTCTTTTCAGTAAATTACATTAATACAAGTAAGCAAGTTGCCCAGGGCCCATATTCCCCAAACTGAAAGTAATATGGACATGAACTTCTCAGTAACTTTCACAAATTGCAATGTATATTTATATGTCTATATTTATATGTATATATGTATATGGATGTCAATTTACAATCACGCATCAAGGAGGGTAGAAGCCATTATTCTTATGGTGCTCCAGAAGGATGTATTTCCAAGATCAAAGAACAGTACGATGGGCCTCTTTTAATAATAATTTATTCTCTTCCTTTCTAATAAAGACTCTCCAAGACTTCACAGTATATGCCATCGGACTTGAAGGGTTGCTGTTAATGGGTTCATTTCTATATTCCTTTCTCAAGGAACAATCCCACTGACCCAAACAGGAGTTAACTAGAAGCTAGTCAGTAAAATGCCATGATGTGTACTCAAATGAGGCATCCTTCCTGTTCCTTTTTAAACATTTTCAAAAGAGAGATGAAGGGTTATGAAGAGCTGCATGAGTTTGGAGAGAACATTTTCAGTCTGTTGTAAGCATCTTTTCCTCACTTGAAAAAGAAACAATTCACTATTTTTCAAAATATAGCAGTTGATGTCCAAAGTACAAGGTTTCTGCCCTTAGGCTGTATTTTGTGTCAGTTATAGTTCAGGCACTTTGCAGCATATTTTAGGAGAGACTATGCACTTGAGGACCATGTTCAAGATAAAACAGAGTCAAATTCTGCATTAGATGTAGGAGAAGTAAAGCTTTCAATGTAAAAATATTTCCGTGTTAAAAAAAAGGAAAAGAAAAAGGAGAGATATTTTCAGTGTAAATGTAAAAAAAAATTCTGCCACAACAAAATGCAGAAAACAATTAAACAATTGTGATAGTGAGAAAGCTGGAAACATATGAAAGTGAATAGTGAAGGGTAAATTGGTGGAAGGTTTAGGTGAGTTACATATCACTAAGATTGGTCTTGTACACAGAAAATATATAGATCAGTTGAAACTAACACTGTGAAATGCCACAAAGCATTGAATGTTCATATTGGCTTGTAAACAGTAGTGCTAGGTTCACTCACATTTATTCTGCTCCAAAAACTGAAGAACATTCAAATATCTCACTATGCATGTTGTGGTTTTCCACCCTCCACTGGGGAGAAATTCATGGTAATTAGTGGTGGAAAATTGGTTTTTAACCATGAGACACCCAAATGAAAAATGGGTTTTGCCTATTACTTAGGCACAGGAGCTCAGGGATCAGTGCAGCATAAGACGTCTCAACCAACTATCTACAACACTGCAGACAGCTTTCTCCTCAGTGCTGGATGGAGATGAAGCACAGAAAAAGGATATGGTGTATTTTTGTCTTGCTTTTGAGGGGGTCTTGTCTGGTCTTCTCAGGTGGTTTGTGTCTCTCCTCTGTCAGTGAGGGTCAAATGTAGGTAAAAAGCTGTAAATACCACAGGAAAAACTTATCTTTTTTCTGTCCCCAGTGCATGTTCTGTAGCAGTTGTCTTTCCAGGCAGGCAGGCAGTTGTTGAGATGTGAGAAGGATTAAACATGGCACAGAATATGCAACAAGAAAGATATTTGAGAGGAGGGCTCCAAACACAGGACTGCTCAACCCACCTGCCATAACTTATTTTCCGGATGTTTTGTACAGCTCCATTCTGAAGCCTTCTTTTCCTCTTTCTTTTCTTCTTTCTTGCCTGCCTGAAAAAAGTCTGTTTCTGACATCTGTCCATCAGGAAAAGTTTTCATCTAGTTTCTGCTGGCACAGAATAACTCTCCAGTCTGTGGTTGAATTTTCATTTATCCATCTGAAAATTCTGGTTTATAATCTACATATCTCTGTAAGGAAGAAAAAGTCACCTCCCAGGCACCATGTAAAGCTAAATTCTGCTGAGGGGGATGGTTCTTCTATGTGTAGCCTACACATTGGTGAAAATGACCAGTTGATACTAACCACATACAAGCAGCATTGGTACTGTAATAGGTTAATGCGGCAAAGTCTGTTTCCTTAAATAAACTGCTCCCCGTAGTCCTGAGAAATGAATAACTTCAAGAAATGCAGCTGTATTTGCAAACGTTGTTAGCTTTCCTTTCATTGTATGAGATGTTTTGCTGTATAAGATTGAAATAAATAATATGAGTCAACCTAACCTTTTCAAGTGTCAGTGTGGTTTGACTCTGAATAGCAGGTTGGTGAGTGTTGTGATTTCACAGTGGCTGTGCATTATGTGTTAATGGTAAAATACCATGCTACTTTTATTCTTTTATAAAAATATAACAACAGAGAAGGAAATATAATTAAAAAAAATAACAAAACAAAAGAAAGCTTAGCACATTCTTTAGAAAAACAACTCCTCTACTCCCAATCCAGCTTTGTTGTATGCTCTAATCCATGTACAGTAATATTTCACATTCACTGAGAATTGCAAGTCTTTGATTAACTATAGTAGAACCTGAGAGTAATTGTTCTAAACATATCCCTTGGTCTTACGCAGCAAGGCTATTTCCAGACTAACCCTGTTTGATTTGCTTCAGTGCGTTCTTGAATAAATTCAGTTCCTTTAGCACTTCCATGACCAGAAAATCCTGAAATGCAATTTAATTACAGCTTGAGTGCTGTCCCCGGAGCAAGGTATCTTGAGCATGGTCTTTCAAAAGGAAATGTTTTCTGTGTCTACTCAGGAGTTTCACAGATGTCTTTCTTCTGGGCATACCTAAAGCTAAAAAACACTTTCCTGCCTTTGCAAATTGACTCTAACTCCCTCTAACCCATCCATAGGTCCGCTTGACATCGATCTGGCTGACATGGTCCTGCCAGAGAATAAACTTTCCCTTCTGTTTTCCAAGCTGTCGCTGACCACTACATTATGGCGAAGCAATTGCATGAATTTCTGGTAAAATTCTTTTGATGCAAAATAATAAATGAAGGGATCTATGCAGTTGTTGAAGCAACTGAGGCACAAGGTGAGCTTATAGGCAGGGTACAAACTGCTGCTGTAAAATAGGCGGCTGATCATATGCGCAAGTAGGATAAAGTTATTGGGAGCAAAGCAAGTGATGAAGGACAGAAGGACAATTGTTGCCAGGTATATGGATCTAGTCTTTTGCTTATTACCATATCTATTTGATGTTTGAATTAGCTTCCTAATGATACCAATGTAGCATCCAACTGTTACAACAAAAGGGATCAGGAATAGCACAACAAATAAAGTGAGGAGAAAGGCTACCCAAGCTGCAAAGGTGGGCAGCATATCCCATTTTAGTACATCAAAACAGGTTATAATCCCTAATTCTTTCACTTCATAGGTGAGGTCTGTAGTTTCTAGTGGGTAGAAGGCTAGTAGCAAGGCAAACCACATAGCTATGCAGGCAGCCAAGGCATATCTTTTTCTTCTCCACTTGATCAACTTCAAGGGGTGTACCACACCCATGTACCGCTCCATGCTGATAAAGGTCATGGTCAGTATGGAAGAATACATGTTGGAATAGAACATCACTGTCACAAGGCTGCAAAGAGTCTTGCCAAATCTCCAGTGATTGCTTTGGAGGTGATAAGAAATCTGGAAGGGGAAGCAGCTGGCCAGCATAAGGTCTGTGATGCTTAAGTTGATCATGAAGATAACAGAAGGTGTTTTGGGTTTGATGTGCCAAAAGAGCACCCAAAGGGAGAACAAGTTGCCAGGGATGCTGACCAGAGCCACCAGTGTATACACAATTGGGAGGGTGATGGAGACTGTTTTATTCTGGAGCATTGCCAGTGTCAAAGCATCCAGGTGGGATTCGTTTTTAACCATTTTTCACAAGTGGGTTGTTGATCCTTGTAAGCCAGATGGATCATATCATGAACATTTGGCTTGAAAACCTAGAGGAGAAATGACAAGTGAGGAAAACAATACATCAAAGTAGAAATTTAGGACATGAATCATATATTAATCAGCTAAAAAAATTCTTTAGCTTGATGGATTTTCCTTGAGTGCACTCAATGCATTAAAATTACTTTCTGAAAAGTCTTGCCTCCCTCCAAATTGTCATAATGTTTTACCAGTCTGACTTCTTCCTATCTTGGAACAGCTACCTTTTCCCTGGTGAATGGTTTTCTGATACTTAGAATCATAGAATCATTAACCTTGAAAAAGACATCCAAGATCATAGCACCTTTGAGCAAACACCACCGTGTCAATTAAATCATAGCACTGATTGTTGTTAGCCAGCACCCCTGGGTTCTTTTCCACTGGGCAGCTTCCCAGCCACTCTTGCCCCAAGCCTGTAGTGCTGCATGGGGTTCTTGTGGCACAAGTGGAGGACTTGGCATTTTGCCTTATTGAACCTCACACCATTGACCTTGGCCCATCAATCCCTCCTGTCTGGATTGCTCTGTAGACTATTCATTATCACACCTCCTGTGTTACTGGAACATAAAGAAAATCACATAATCACAAGTTGAAATTCAATTGATGTCTGTGTGAGAATGCTAGTCCATACATTGTCCATGAGCTAAATCCATTGTATCTACTCTAGATGTCATTACCTTGATTTCTGTAGTGCACAGTATCTTCTGACATATTTTCCCCCCAACTAAACTGTGATCCATTTCAAATAAGGGCTGGATTTAATTTTTTTTTTTCTTTTTTTTTTCAACTTAGGGAAAGGAGAACATGCATTCAATGACCCTTGCTGTGTTTATAATATAAACAGAATATAAGGAAAGAAACATGAGAACCAGGGACAGATTGCAATTGCTTGGACTGGTTTACAGGCTGGAGAAACCCTCTTCTACCAAGAAAAAAACAACTATTGAGCTTCAGTATCTGCAAAATGTAAGTTAGTTAAAAATGTTCTGTTTGCAGCTGTCTTATTTGCATGATCTGTAATTCTGCAAAATTACTTTCAGTTTTGCAGTCTGCAAAGCAGACCCGTGCTTTCACTGGCTGCTTTTCATAGATCTTTCTTGGCAGATGCAATAGCTCATGTTTTAGTGTATTTATTTTAAGCAGCATGGTAGCATTCAGCAGCTGCAGGAAAGAACCCACACCTCAATTTGTGTGCTTGGTTTCATTAAACAGCAAGTACGGTGAGGCAATTTCACAAAACTACAACATTGAAAAAGTAAAGAAATGGCAACATATGCCCAGAAAGGCAGAGGATAGATCTACAGTAGGTTTTGCAAAGAGTTACAATAAGGGTTGAAGAGGAGCCAGGCCAAATCAGCTGGTAACTGTGGGTCCATTTCTACTGTTTAAATACAGAGAGAGTGGGTTCAGGCACACTCCTGCTTGTGGACTCTCATCACCTGCATGGTTTATTCCAAGCATATTGTTGCAAGACAGTTCCGCTGTAGGAGGTTAGATTAAAAAACATAGGTGCCAGTTCGTGTCACTTAACCTAAAATCTTGTTTAAAAAGAGCTGTAGTTTGTGTGGTCATAGGCCATGAGCAGTGAAACTGGTCAGTTCCTCAAACTCCATAGCTGGAAATAACCATTCTGACAAAAAACTGTGCTTTCTGATAGAGGCTTTTACTGAAAAAACTTGTTTTCTGAACCATTGATGATTCCTGAGACCTGGCAAATGTGAAGTTTCTACTGGAGGCTAGTGCAGTAAAGAGATAATCAACTGAGAAAAACCTGAGTACAGATCCAGAAAAAGGTACAGCTAAGCAGTAAGCAGCTCAGTGGGGGCTTATTGAGGTTCTTTCTTTCTGATATATTTGACATAGTGCTTCAAATGTCACCAAAAATATTCGGAAGTGGTGAGAGTCAGTATCAAGAAAGTTGTATTGATTAATGTTGCTTCCAGCTAGGTTGTTGGAATCCTAGATAAAGGAATAAGAAAATAGGAATTGCAAAGAAATCAGAGATGTATGTATATCATGCACATAACACAGAGCAAGCATGTTTCAGGTAGTGAAATGATCATTAGATGGGCACAATTGCAAAAAGTCCTTTGAGTCAAATCTGTTGCAATCAGTTCTTGTCAGGGGAGTTCTAGCAAGAATGAAACTTATTCTTGAATTTCAGGCTAACTTGAAAAAGCACTCACTGTCACATAACTCTTGGAAAAAAAAGCCTTGATGCTCTCTATTTTAACTCCTCTGTCTGTGACTTAGCATAGCAAATGTTTATTCATGAAGTCTGTTGCCTCAAAAATCCTGCTCAAGTAGCATCCCTTTTTGCCCAACAACTCTATACTTCTCAAAACAAACAGAAAATTGTTGTCTATATCAGAGTTACCACAGTACTCTAATAATATAGAGCAAATGAAAGACATTTGCTGTCACAGGCCCCTAGGTGCTATTCCTATAGAAATTACAGGTGCTTGGGAAGGTAGGAATATAGGTGAAAATTTCCATTAAATCTATCACACTGGTCATAAAGCTATCTAATATGTCTCACATTTTGGTTTGTGTTAATCTCAAACTATTTTCTTCTGTACTTGTTTTTTCTGAGGGAACATCTTGATAAGAAGGAGATAAAAAATGCATGCCTAGATGCTGCCAAATGTAAAACAGCATCAGCCTTCACAGCCTGACTAAAGGCGAATTTTATGCATTCGTGGAACGCTACTGTCAGTAAAACATAAGTGCCTCCAAATGCAGACACCTCTTGAATTGGAATTGAAAGACACCAGACTTACTGATTATGTACCTACAAGAGCTTTCCAAAAAGGGTAGGTCTCCTTGACATTGTTTTCAGTAATGAAGATGTCCATCACAATGAGAAGAATGATGGGTGGTTCCTTTAGAGTCTTCTGCAGGGGAGAAGGGGGCATGCAAAGCACACAAGACTGATGTTGCATGTCATTTGTGAGGGCAAATAGCCTCTTGATGAAATGTGGAGTACAGAAAATCCTCCTTCCAATTTCATCTTTCCTTTTGGCAGATTCTCTGACACTAATCCTGAATTCCTTGTGAGGAAAGCCTGGATGAGAAGAAATTCCTGCTTCAATTCACCCTTACTTGTAATGATTTGCTTTTTAAATGCCCAAGTGTGTGGGGTTTGGCTTGAATAGAGCCAATTTTCTTCACAGTGGCTGGTATGAGACTATTTTTTGGATTTGTGCTGAACACAGAGTTGACAATAGAGAGATATTTTTGTTATTGCTGTGCAGGGCTTACACAGAGCTACCACCCGGCTTTTTGTAGTGCCATGCTGGCAAGGAGGTTGGGGGTACATGAGAGGCTGGGAGGAGACACATACAGACAGGTAGCCCAAACTGATCAAAGGGATATTCCATGCCTGTAACATCATTACCTTTGTATAAAGTAGAGGGAAGAAGGAGGAAGGGGGGACCATTTGGAATGATGGTGATTGTCTTCCCAAGTAACCCTTTCATGTAATGGGGACCTGCTTTCCTGGAGGTGGCTGAACACCTATCAGCCCATGGGCAACAGCAAATTAATTCTTCATTTTGTTTTGCTTGTGTGTATGGCTTTTGTTTTCCTTATTAAATTGTCTCAACTCACAATTTTTCTTCCTTCTACCCTTTCAAATCTCTCCCCAGTCCTGTCTGGTGGGGGAGGTGAGCAAGTGACTCTGTGGGCTTTGGCTGCTGGCTTGACTGAAACTACAGCAGCAGGTTAAGCTGCTGGAACCACAATGTGCCACTCCCATTGCTGCATCTGTTGAGGTTTAGTTTATGCTCTGTTTACATTTTCATCTAGTACAGGGTAACTATGTCCTTCCCCCACTGCACCCACAGTCTCTGTGTGTCTCTTGTGGTTTAATTTGTAAATGTAGTACATCAAGAGAGAGAAGAATTCCTCTTTAGAGGTTTAAAATTAGACTCCTCTTACATTTTATGAGTTTTTTCCATCCAACTTCAGCTTTCCAACAGAATTCAAATCAGTGAAGCTTGCATGGATTTTAAAACATTCACCCTAAGTTATGGTTTCATATGCATAATTTTTCAAAATATAGTTCTGTTACATATATTTCCCTGTTAGAAATACATGCTTTTTCTTTAATTTTGGGAGACCTATATTTAAAATACGACAGACCAATGGACATACTGAAACAAAAACTAAATAAGGATTCTTCAAGTGACATGATCCAGTCTTACAGACATTTACATCAGTCCTCAAGCTTGTGCCATAGAATGAGAAATGTTAAGCTTTTCTGCTTGCCTGATTTCTGAAACATTTAGTAGATGAATCTGTATTAGTCTCATCTTAAGTACTAAGCCTCTGGAGTAATACTCACTAAATCCAGGTAGGATTTTTTTTGCTACTCTTTGTACTCACTGGCTTGTGGCACTCTGCACAGAAAACTCACTTGGAAATTCAGTGCCATCATGGTTTCATCCAAGTTGCAACCATAAGCTAATGTGACAGCTGCTTAATGCTTTTCTGATAGGAATAGGGATTTCTTTCCCTTCAATTGACAAAAGATGATATATAAAGCATTAAAGGCAGTACTGAAAATCAAACAGTAAAAAAATCACAAGATATGTGTTACTTCTTTGGTGTGGAAGAGGAACAGCAGAGATGTCTCTATTTTTAGAGAACTGCTAAATTAAGCTGATGTGATTTCTCTCTTACATCTTTTATCTTCCTGTTGTCAGTGTCAAGCACACCTGTGAAAAAGACTTAAAAGCCCTTGAGTGAAGTCAAAATGAAAATTGCCAATTTATAAAAAATTGAGATTTGCTTTGTGATTTGAGATGGAAAAATAACTCTTAAAATATATCCCACAGCAGAAAGCCTTTCAAAACTATTGTGTTTCATAATTTTTGGTTAAAGCACTATTGCATAGGGGACAAAAGTTCTTATTTCATCAATTCTTTGATATTGTTACACTTTTAGAAAGACACCCTTCTAGATGAAGAATGTAGGATGACGTTTCAGATTACAGGAAAAACAAACTGAGATGCAATTTCAACTCAATTGCAAATAGATTTACAATGAAGCAAAGTGAAAGCACAGATTTTATTGTAAGCACTTAGAAAAACTCTATTAATAGTTTTTCATCAATGCAAGTGTAGCTGAAGAATGTATTTTGTTTTTTCTTCAAAGACTGCTTTTTAGTATATTTTAATTTTACATTTTTTTTACTTACTCAGTTTGATTACAAAGCAGTAACAAGAGCTAAAGGGTTACAATGGTTTATGTCTACTTAGTGGTAGATAAAACTAGAGACAACTTGGGCGTTCTCGTATGGAGTGTTCCTGCTGGGTTTTCAACCCCTCCTGGACTGTGTGAATTACTACTGAGATGAGTAAAAGCCCATAAAACAAATGTTTAATTTCTATTGTAGACTGTGAGGAGAAGAAGGAGTCAGGAAGGTAAAGAGCTGAAAGTTGGTAATCTTGAGCTGTGGGAAAAGTGACAAACACTTTTTTATTTAAATAAAGTAGGGGGTTTTAATATGAAGAACAAGAAGAAAAAGTGTCCTTTTATAACACATCTCAAGTACAGTTCCTAAAGCATCATTCATGTGATTCAGAGAAACACTTCTGCAAATGTTGAAGTTCACCAAACTGAGCAATGTAAATGAGTCCATTTCCGTCTGAATGTTTCCTAAACAGAACGTGGGCCTTAACCAAAAGGGGTGGCAGGTTTTGTACTGATGGTTCTTTCTCACCCTTGCATAAAACTTTCATGCAAATTTTAGCTTGCAGTATTACATCTCTACATCTCTAAAAGCCAAGAGTTTGTTTTACTCAGTGAAGATGTGAACCTAAGTCTTCTAAGAAATTTCTTTGTATTTGGGCTTCCTTGTTCTTTTAGCCGATTTGTTTTCCTATTGTTTGTTCTAAGTATCATTATTACAAAGGTCAGAAACTGTTGCCAAGCCTGTAATTATGTTATCACAAAGGCATTATTTGATGCTTTAGCTTGCCTTCTTTTAAGAAGAAGTATATTTAGGAAATGACACTTCTACCCTCTGTGCATTTGTGTGTGCAAATATTACTGAGCAGAGAAAATAAAACTGATATTATCTAACTAGCTATGATATTCCCGATCTTCCATGCCATTTAGCTTTACAAAAAAACCCTGTTCTTTATTTCTTATTTTTCACCAAAGATCACTCCGATAAAGGACATAAGTAAACCATATGTATACCTTCACTGCAAAAGTTGGTATATATTTTACAATGAAAAAATTATGTTATACTCATTATATTAATCAAAAACTCTTTCAGAGACAAATGTCAGTCTTTATCTTAGTATGCATAGTCAAAGTAAACCCCATGGTGGTTATAGCTCTGACCTCAAACCATCAGGGCAAGGTAAAACAAGAGTGTCTTCTCTCCACAAGGATTTCACATTGAGAGGTAAAAACCCCTCAGTTTTTTCACAAAGAAAATATAGAAATGTTACCAGTTTCCATGTAGTGGAGGGGTGCATACCTGTTAGAGCTTGTTAGCTGTATCAATCTAGAGAAAAACTGCTTTATTCAAAAGTGAATAAAAATAATGCTGTCATTTCTACCTGCTAGGGAGTGCTTTTGTTCTCCAGCCTGACAGGGTAAAAGCAGGCACTTTCCAAGACTGAACCAAAAATTTGTTACTGTGGAATTTAAAAAATACAGATGAGAGGCAAAGAAACTCTACTTTCAGATACTGCACCAAATCTTCAGAACTAGCTAAGTAGTAAAATTAAATCTACATATCTACTTTCAGATTTCCTGTGTCTGTCCTGGACTATGCACTTTTGCTGATAGTTGAATTTTAGTTCACTTGAACCTTCATCTTTTCAAAGTATAAATCAGCAAGGTCAGGATTCTCTGCTGGTGTTAGCAACATTCACCCTAATTTAGGTAAGATTTGCATAAACACAGCCACTGTTATCTGTGTCTATGAACCAGTTCAGAGCGAAACTCATCAATATGGTCTTTACAATTTAAAAAAAACTTCATTTCTGCAGTAGTCAGGTTCTTGGAAATAGTAAGTCTGTGGGCCAGTATTGACAAAAACCTCTCAGCATCTGAGGTATGATTTTACAGTTCAAGTGCTGCTTAGATTACAAAATAATTCAGTTTACAGTTTTCTTTATCAGTGTGCAAGTCAGCTTATAAAAATGCTGTGCACAAAACCTTAGGTCAGTTGAAACCCAAGTTGTGTAACTCTACTGATAAATTTTGTAGGCTGGTTTAAATTTCAGTAAAAGTATCCTAAACTGGATTTGAAGAGGCTCCAATTTAGGGGCTAATAGCTAGAATATTATATGTATGTTGATCTTTCCTACATAAGCAGACTTTGTAAGCTTAATTTTTTGAAGACTGATATTTAAAAAATATTAGCAAAGCTAAGGCAACAAAAGAGTTCAGCACATCAGCTCAAGAGTTCATCCTAGAGTCCTCTGTGATCACTGCCCATATGCACACTTGTATTTCCCAGCAGCACAAGGTAACTTTCCTCTGGGTGAAGCCGTGCTATCTTGCACAGGGAGGAAGAGCCATGCGAGCAGTTCCTGAAACTGCTGGTTCTTGGCAAGGAACCCTCACTTAAATGGACCACAGTGTTTGTCAGATGTTGCAGGGTCATGAACAATAAGCTTGTAAACCTTCCTTTAACTCTGGCAGACATCCTGCATAGTGTGCAGTTATCCTGTGCCAGAGGGCCCTGCTGCAGATACCTTGGCCTTGACTTGTGGCAAGATGAAAACACATGTTTTTATAGAACTTTGATGAAATTGCCTGATCTAGTTGAAATTTAAATGACACATGAACTGATTTCCTTTATAACTTTAAGTATTAAATATTGTCTGTATCCAGGATTGACAGACAATGGCTTCTCGTCATCAGCTACTTCCCTCCACAAGTAATTTCCTCACATAGCTGTTGTGAGAGTCAGGGGAAAAAGTGTAGTCAATCATTTCCCTTCGGACCTCAAATTCCAGGAAAAGAATTTAACAGTTTATCGGCACAAGGCATTTGTGGTAGACAATATGACAGATTCCTAACAGAGAATCCCTCAGTCTTCACAAACTTGGTGGTCTTAAACTGAATCTGTGTTCTCCAACTGGCATTTTGCAGCAAACAAATATATATAAGTTTACACATGTAAAAGCACATGTATATAAATATATATTCTGTTTGAAATCTCTACTTTCTATCTTTTCACCTCTCTTTTCTGTGAAGCTCTCTTCAAGTGTTTCCTCTCCTAATCAGTCCACAAAGAAATTAAGGTAGAGTTGCTGTGTGCTCTTGACGATTATCTTTAGAGATAAAAATAAAAAAAATTAAAAAAAAAAGAAAAAGAAAAGAATTTCAGGTTATGGGTTCTTTTTCATACTTGCACTAAGGATATGATAGTCTGTAGCTGTTAAATGATTTGGCTTATGACTGAGCCGTTTGAAATCTCTACTTTCTATCTTTTCACCTCTCTTTTCTGTGAAGCTCTCTTCAAGTGTTTCCTCTCCTAATCAGTCCACAAAGAAATTAAGGTAGAGTTGCTATGTGCTCTTGACGATTATCTTTAGAGATAAAAATAAAAAAAAATTTAAAAAAAAAAGAAAAATAAAAGAATTTCATATTATGGGTTCTTTTTCATATTTGCACTAAGGTTATGACAGTCTGTAGCTGTTAAACGATTTAGCTTATGACTGAGCTCATAAACAGGACAGGCATGAAGTTTTGCAGGTGTACCTGAAAGGATAATTTAGTGTGGTATTTGGAAAATGTTTTGAGCAAACAATGTAGAGTAATTCTAACAGCTATATAACATATTGGGGCCAGAAATTGGAACTAGTATTTATAGGGGTGTATTAAATATCTTGTTTGAGCATGTAAGCTGCCTTCAGAAGGGCCTTTTCCCACTGCTTCCACTAGTTGGTCTCGGTAGATTCAAAACATCTTTCTACCACCTGGACAAATACATGTGTCCCAAAAAGCCTGTGCTGGATCCATAACAACTGATGACTGGTAAAAACACACAATGAATTGTTGTTCCTCTTATTAATTAAGATCTACATGAATAGGCAAAACTCTTTCCTCAGCTGAGTAGCTGAGTAGCAGGATTTGGGTATAGGTGGCCTTTCCTGCCTGGTCTTTGCTACAGCTATGGATTTATTGTCCATATAAATCGAAGTATCGATTTTAGGGTGAGTTGGAAAGTGTTTACTGTACCGGGCAGATCTCCAGTGACTGCAGTATTTGCATACATATCACTTCCACAGTAAATGCAGGTGTTTAAAGCTGATTCCAGCCTGTTTTAAACATGCTGTTGATTCAGATCCTGATTTCCTGGAGGCCCATAATTGCCTGAAATCTGTCAGAATCTATCTAGTTCACTAAAACATAATTGACCCCTTTCACACTTGGGTCACTCAGATGCTACTTTTAAATGACCAGGTCAGCTTTTGTGTGAAAATGAATTGGCACAGAATAGGATCAAATGCATTATTTTACCTGTATTCATCTTCTTTCACCTGTGTGTCAAAGCCTACAGTCAGTTTTACATGATCATAAGGATCATGTAAAAAAATGAAAATATTTTGTCTTCTTAATAAAAATTATTTTGTCTTCTGTTCCTGCTGCAGTACTTGCTCAGCATATATCATTCAGCCTTTACAGGCAGACCATGGAATGGAGTGACCACTGCTCTCCTCCCAGGTGCCTCCTGCAGACTGGGTGTTCTCCTGATTTTCATGTTTTTCATGATTTTCAGTTTGGAGTAATTCTCTCATCAGTGGTAAAGAAAACAGTCTTGGCTGAAAAATACGAGAGCAGGAGCTCTGTAGGAGCTAAACTGATGTGCACTGTGCAGCTTTCTTGCGTATCTTATTCTCTGCTCCCAAAAGGGTAGAGGAGCTAGATATACAGAAAGAATGAGCCTCGCTTCCTGTCAAACTGCACATCTTACTGAAAGGCTTTGATACACAAACAGGCTGTTGGATGCACTTCAGTATGACTGGAACTGATATTGCATTCAGCCATTGTCCTGTACCTCTTGTCCACACCCACCAAAAATAGGTGACTGCATGTATTTCAGGAGGAAAGGTATGCCTGGGCTGACAAAGGACTAGGAGGCAGAAATGTAGGCAATCCAAGGCAGTGGGAAACATGAGCTCATTCCCTAGGACTTTGGACAACGCTTCCTTTCCAGCTTGGCCTGAAGGGACTGGTGGTTGGGGTGCACCTCAGGTCATCTCCATGAGAAAGCTTGCACTGTCACAGCTCTTTCCTTTGCCCAGTTTCTTTTGCTGCTTATTGTCACAGCTCAAAATGTGAACCCTGAATTGTACTACTGAGCTGTGTATGAGTTGTATTTTTGAGTGACATTCAGTTGCTTATGTATATGGTCACATGAGCTCTCTGCTAGAGTGGCTCTCTGCTAGAGTAAGTTTCTTCATTTTTTAAACAAATTGCCATCACCACTCAATAGTATTCAAGCTACAGTCATGGGGTACCCTGGCTGATTCTGCCTTTAATTATGATCATACCATCTATGGAGGCCCAGTGGCATGACCAGGATGCATTTCTCTCAGGAGCAGTCCTGTAGGTCTGGTATTCATGCAGCTTGCAGTGAAGTCTGAGGCAGCTCTGTGTGTTGTATGCACAGCACCTCGGAGCTCTTTGCTTCATAGGTAGAAGCAAGATCATTGTTTTTAGGTTTGTGCAAGATCACTTTGTTCACAAGTGGAAAGAACTGAAAATTGGCTTCTCTGCAAAAACTCACAGCTTATGTTGAGCACCAGTAACTGCAGCTGTTCTTCTTGTGGCTAGCACAGGACACAACATGGACTCACAAGTGCCTGAAGAGTGCAGAGCTCGTCTGCCCAAAGGCTCAGTGCACAGGTAACAGGAACCTCATAAACAGATTACAGGAGCAGTTATGACCTAGTTTTAAAAGCAGCAGCATATATGCACAAAAAGGAGGAGCAAAGAGCCAACATAATTGATACTTTTCTGTGACTTAACACTTTTTTCTTGACTTCTCCTCAGTTTGGCAATCTGGTACCAGTTAGAGGTATAACTGGTAACATACAACAAGAAGAGATTATAAAATGGGAAAAAAAGAGAAAAATATTTCTGAGAAAAGCTTCACTTTAGTCCAGTATCTTTGTGACCACACTAATACAAATAGTTCCAACAGGAATAGCACCCATGAAACCACACCTGCTTCACTCCTCTTAATATCCTTGAGTACAGGTGATACAGGAAATCTAAGTTCAGCTTTTCAGCTGAAACTGACTGCAAGTGCCATGGTATTCAGAGGACTTCTCTTCAGTCCTCTCTACACTTAATTAACTAAAATGTATAAATAAGAGGAGAATTGGATTCTATCCTTGTCTAACATACTCTTTTTGCTTGGAGAAGTATGTAAGTACCCTAAGTATAGTCCGATATATGCTGATACATTATTATAATGAATGCTACTTATGAAATAATCAGAGGCAAAAGTCAAATGTTCTGCAGCTTGTTTGTGTGGGGGAGTGAGTCCAGGCCTCACAGGCTGACAGCACAGCACCCTGGTGTATCAGCCACTCCTCCCAGGTCTGGATCACCATCACACTCCTCCCAGTTATGGATCACCATCAAACAAACCAGCTAGACTCTGCTCTAAGGCAATTTTGATGACTGGTACAGTTATGCTTCAATAAGATACATATAACAGTAGAGCACTAGGAGACAGTTCTTTGGAGACAAAATTTGTGCTGTTAAGAGCCCTAGAGATCTCTAAGTGATGTGCTCTGAAATATCACCACATTCCTGCACTTTCAGTGCATAACTTGACAACAAATACATAGAAAAATTATATAGATGCACTTAAGAATAAAGGAAAAGTTTGGTGCAGATGATGCCATCAAGAAAATATGGTTTGACCTAAACTAAAATAGGGCAATGTTTCTGTTACTGAAAATTAGTGTTATAGCTTTTAAACTAAAAATTAGAGAGACCCAACTGGCACAGAAAAGTGTATAGTTCAGGTGACACGTATTTAGTGGTGGGAATGTTATTAAATCCCCTGCAGTCTTAGTAGAAAGGACAGGAAAAGGTGTTAATAAAGTCCAGGAAGGAACCAGACAAATAGTTGCTACGTGTGAAGTGTGTGAAGCACATCACATAAAACAGTGAGCCACAAAAAACCCCAGATACATAAAAAACCAGTTAAATGAAAAATGTAAAAATGCTGAGGCTGATTGCCCTGGTTTTCAGCTGGGAATCTGACCTAATTTAGGCATCTGAGGAGCCTGATGAGAGAAAGTGACTGTCAGGAATAGTATGGCCAAGGCACACACTGATACAGCCCTGCCAAAATGGGCCATGCTACTTCAGGACCCTTACACAAGACAGAATTTCCATAGGCTGAAGGCTGTGACTGGAGGACTGCATCATTAATCACATACAGAGGATGGTAAATATGGTAGCGATGTGCTTGGGATAGAAGAATCAGATGTGAGAGCAAACAATATGGAAATAACAAAACCTTTCCAGTACCCCTAACCAAACTAGGAAAATACACTCTGGCAAAGTGTGTCTTCAGGCACATCAAATATGATTCCTTGTGGAAATCAGCTGTTCAAGACCCAGTGAGGAGGTCCTCACAAGATGAGGATTAGCAGCTTTCAGCTCAGGCCTTTGCCATCCTGAGTGTCCACAGCAGCAGGAGCACTCACCTGGGGTCTGCCCTTCCCAATTGAGACACCAAAGAGCTTTGGCCTATAGACTATTGCAGATAAATTTCTACAACTTGAACTCTTTAAATGAGAAGTTTTAGCAAACGGCAATCTTGAAACCTGTACTCTCATGAGGGCTTCCTTATCAAAAAGTTTTGGTTCTCTTTTTCACTCTGTTGTAGTGCCACAGACCATGAAGGAGAATTGCTGCTGGAAGCCTTTGCTGGCAGACACCTGATGCTTAGGCCATGGCTGAGGTGTGATCCCAGCCATCACAGCAGCCACCTTCTCTTCTAAAACCCCAAGGATACCCTCAGCTACCTGGGAGTAGAGACAGGATATGCCTTTTGAAAACACAGCCTGCTTCCCAGCTCACAGTGAAGAAACATCAGCACCAACTACTTTCTCACTTCTCTTTCTGAGATCAGTGGAGGTTATCTATTTTTTACTATTGCTCAGTTCCCTGCTCTGTTTGGGACCCATTGCTCGTGCTTGCTCTTGAGAAGTTCAGGGGCTCAGAGCATTCATGGGGTTTTCCCACAGAGCTGCCAGGACTCCATGTTCTCCCCAGCCCTGCTGAAATCCTCTGGAACCTTGGCCCACTTTCCACGTGTGCACATGGCATCCAGCCAGCAGCTCTGTGTGGCATCAGCTCGGTGGTGGAGAGGCCTGGTGGGGCATGTGAGATGAAGTCACCCATGCTTGTGACAGCCACTGAGCACTACAGCCTGCGGCGGGGTTTAATGTGGTTTGGAAAGCAAATGAGGGAAAATGACAGTGTTCTGAAGCTTTTTCAGGGAACTGAAAGAAACAGACCTGAGCCCTTTTTATTTCAACACCTCAGAAAGACTTTTATAAAAACCTAAAGTCAATACTTTTCAGGAGAACAACTTTAGTTTCCTTTCTTCTTCTCTGTGTGTTTCTGGTTTTTACATTGCCTTATCATCATGCAAATATACAGAAAAAGAGAAAGAAAGAAAAGGAAAGTAGTTTTAAGCTTTAAAATAAATCAATTTTCTTGAGGATTGTGGTTTTATAAAGGTTGTGGATCACATTTTCATAAAAGAGCCTGGAAAAACAAAATAAATTCTCAGAATCCCTTCTAGCCTCATCCATCCATCTGTCCATGCAGATGAGGAAACCATAGTGCCAACATACTAAAGATAAGAGTGTAGTGATAAAAGATGTTTCACCACACGCTGTGGGGAAAGTTTTTTACAAGTTGGGCCTAGCTTCTCAGTAGGTTCCTCTTTCCATTCTCTGAAATTCTTTTAAAAAAATTGCACACACAAAAAAACAACTTTCAAAAGCAGTTTCATCAGTTCAGCCCTCCCTTCACTCCCACACTATCTCTACAGATGCTTCTTAGATGTATTATAAACTACATATAAAACTTGTGTTTGTACTGCGTAGGTTGATAGTTTTTAGAGCATTCTGTTACAGCATGATGTAAAATAACCTACACAAAACCCTCAAGGCTTGTCATTTACTTTTGTTTACCTGTTTCTTTAATGTAAAAGAAATCCCTTTTTTTACCAAGACCAGAAGAAAGAAAAGACCTAGCCATTCACCAGCTCAAACTTATCCTTTCTTTTTAAAGCTTATACAATCACAACAGGAAATATTTTGAAATGGTCACACTAATCACAAGACAGAGTACTTTTTAGTCTGAGCAAGTGTTTATATTAGTCTCCTATTTTTAGGTTGCATCACATGCCAACTCCTTGCCATTTGTATTAATACTAGTACTATTTTTTTCTGGGGTTTTCTTCCCATTTCTTTACAGACCTGATACAAAGCAATATTTGGAAAATATGCTAATTTTGGCTTAAGTCCTCAGAATATTTTAGGAATCAGTCCTTAGCAGTGACATTCCTAATGAGTTTTCCTGCAAGCTTCTGCAAAAGCAAATGCAAATGCAAACTTGTCTCCTGCTGCCCAAACTGTCAGTGAGAATGTAGCAACAATACTTTGACCAGTATGTCAGTGGCCTCCCCACAATGCCATGATATCCAAAGCAATATGACTTTCTAGATTAGAGTCAGGAGCCACCTTACTGAACTGTAAAAGGATCTGGCACTCCAAAACCACTTCTAAAGTGCTGAGATGAAGTGGACTGATGGCAACACTTACAGTGAATTTCCTCAATATCGTTCCTGCAGAGAGCCATATCAATAAGGAGATGAAAATGTTAATGACTTCTTTGTGTCTCTGTGAAAAAGCCTCCTTGGAAATACAAGAGGTAGATGACTAAGAATCAGGTCTCTTCTGAGGGCTGACTGGATTGGCAAGAGTTGATAAGACTGTAGGTGTGTTCTTGAGGATGATAAGCAGAACATCTTAAATTCCAGTGCTCTCTCTTAATTGCTCAATGCCTTCTGAAAAGTCACTTTCCATCTCATATAATGTTTTCTTTAAATAATACTAATAATATTAATATTTTTTGCACAACTCAGTTACCTTGCTGCTGATGGCTCAAGGAATATTAGTGTCTTGTTTGGTAAATGCTACAAGAGTTATAAGGAGAACATTTAAAGTGGCTTTTGAAACTGAGCACTTCCTTGAACTTTAACTGATGATATAATGAGACTTCCTGAATCAATTATCGAAATAAAATAAGTATTTCTTTAGAGATAGTGGAATTTTTTTTTTGGCATGAATTATAATAATGTAATAATATCCTAAGAGGAAAAATCTCTACAAACTGCAAGGTACTGTAAGATTCTCTGGTTCTCAAATGACTGAATACCTCATATTACAGAATCATTTTGTATCCTGGATCTCTGATGTCTCGTTCTTGTTACTACTGAAGCAACAGTTCAGCCGAAAACCAGACAAAAGACTTTCTTTAGAAACTGGGTGTAAAAAGAGATTGTGGTTAGATTTGCTCAATTACAAAAAAAAAGAAAAGAAAAGAGATACAGGAGAGCCAAATTAAAAAAAAAAAAAAAAAAAAAAAAAGAAAAAGAAAAGAGATACAGGAGAGCAGCAAGTACCTAGAGGAGTTAAAACAGAATGTGAACCCACAGAGAGAGCCCAGTGCACCACCATCCACACCTACTCTGCCTCCAGTTGTAGAAACAAGTTTTTACATCTGCCTTCCAAGGAGTTTCCAGGGCCTGGTCTGAGATGCCCCCACCTCATCAGCTCACAATTAGCCATTTTATCATGAAATACAGAAAACCAGGACACTGAGCAGCAAGAAAGCTAGACAGAAACACCTTAGTCTCTGAGAAAGCTTCAGAGGAAAAGTGTGAAACCCTCCACACCCTTTGTGGAGGGTTTCAAGGAGATCTCTAGATACAACCATGTATTACCCCTGAAATTTCTGCTGCAGTGAGATGTTTGCCTCCATCTTATCTCATAAAACCCAGAAGTATCCAAACCAGCAAAAAGAGTACTATTCACACTTCCTAAATATCACAAAATATCACACAATGGGGAAGTGGGAGATATGAATTTATTTCTCTCTTCAGAGTGAGGGGATTTAAATTTATCCCCCCCCCCCACCCCCATCAAGCAATAGGATTTTCTATTAGTTGCTTCACAGAAAATATATAAATTATGTTGAAATAGGAACTGCATTTTGAATGCCTTCTCCTCTCAAGTACTAAACAAACACTAGAGCTTGTTTTTCTCACCTATGGAATTTATATCACAGTGGTACCATGCAACCTGGAACAAATTCAGCTGCAGGAGCAAAGACAACTTGTAGATAAATAACATTGTGATTAATGCATTTCTGCAAGAATGCTTGGTTCTCATCAGGCCAGGTAAATATCCACAGTCTGTAGACTATGTATCCACAGGACTAAAGGGCATATGGCATTGACATCTTGCTTCTTTCTGTATCCCACAGAAGATGTACTCCAATAAGTGTTCTGGCAATTTATGGTTTACTAGGTTCTCAAACTGATGCAGCACAAGGAACAGTCATCACCCCACTCAACTGTGATTTCAGGCCTTCAGCCTGAGCTGTGTATTAGGATATATGGGCTTCTGAGGATTTAATGCTTGGGGTTCATGATTTTTGTAATGGCACCTTTAGCAAAAGCTGAACAGCTGAAGATGTCAGTCTGGAGTTTTAGCACTTAGTGACAACAAAAGAGCATGTAGGTCCCTAAAGCCTTTTTCAGTGCTAGCATAAAGATCAGAAATTGGAAATTCCACTTGTGATGGAAGTTTTCTCCTTCAGTGTAGGCTTGGAGTGGATCTCAGCAAGTACGTCAGGCATATGAACAGGCAGAGGCCAGATGCTAGGCATATAA
Organism: Passer montanus; assembly: GCF_014805655.1. Classification (NCBI taxonomy): domain Eukaryota; kingdom Metazoa; phylum Chordata; class Aves; order Passeriformes; family Passeridae; genus Passer; species Passer montanus. The sequence goes on along the minus strand of NW_024370595.1, from coordinate 2,983,981 downwards.
TGTGAGTCACAAATGCACATTTGCTTTGCTCTGCTTCCTGGGATTATGCCCCTTTTGCAGAAGAATCTCTTATGCTAGGTAAATCATCCATTGGTGAGCATAGTGCCACCCTGGATGGATGGTCTTCATCCTCTATTGTAAGAATCAGTGGCAGTCAAATAAAAATGCTTGCTTTTTCTGCTTTTATTGAAGTCAATTACTTTTCTCTAGTTCAAGAACCCTGGCAGGTCTTCCAGAATATACTGTCACTCAATCAGTCTTCTAGATCATGGAGTTAAAATGTCTTGCTAAATTCTTTGAGAACAGATATCCTGTCCCAGCAGATTAGGAAAGACATTCAGCATAGAAAAGCTACCTGGCTCAACTCCACATTTTAGCACCATGCCCCCAGGCAGATATAAGGTACTTGTGGAAGTGTGTGAGGGTGAGTTTGGTAGGTGGGTGTGATGCATTCACTGAAAATCACCTGGCTGAGTGTTCATGTATCTTTTCCTCCTGTGACAGGAGGCAGTGAAGTAGGGCTGTTTCTTGTTGAACAAAGATTCCTGATTTCCTGTATCGTTTAGATGGATGAACTCATGATGATGAGCTTCAGCCTACAGGGGTATTGGTATCTACTTGCTCTATGTCTTGCTAAGATCCTTTACACATTCCCCCTTCCTAGCTGGAATGGGAGAAGAAGAGTAGAAAGATTCCATACTTACACTGACTGCATTTTCCTGCCAAGGGGGGCAATTGCACAGGGAAATACCTAGGAAGCCAGGCCAGAGAAAAAGACTCCAGTGAGAATGAAAGCTGTGCTAATGTTGCTACAACAAGGCTCAGGCTGGCCTCAGAGCAAAGACCAACCCAATGTTTTTTTAACAGAACAAGGCTCACAGGACATAGATGGAGAAGATCACACACACCTTCTTGTGCCAGCACGAGACCTCAGCTATCTCTTGTGACATCCTGTCATTGCTGGCATGACTAACTCCTATCAGTGGGTATGGGAGTACAGCACTGTGAAGGACAAGGTCTGAGGAAAGCAGCAGATGATCAAGTCACTTTCAGCGTTGTGTGGTGACAGTATGATGCTATCTGTGATGCAGGCCATCAAAATAAAACTGTCAGAAGGATGAATGGGAAGACTACAGGACTTTCAGTGCTAAGAGACTGACACAACCTCTCCCCCCACTCCTAGCAAACTGTTGTCAACTCTTCTACTCCATCTTGCTGTTCTGTTGAAAAGCTACCCTAAAGTTTGCTTGGCTTTCATAATCCCAGTTGGTTGGAAGGATGCACAGATCAACTTATTCACAGACTGGAAATGAAGAAGAAAAGCACACCTAGAGACCCTCTATTAAAGAGTTAAGAGGAAGGGAGGAGAAATAAGGAAGTAGTGGTTGAAACAATCTGCTTTTAAGCAAAGAAAAAGGTTAAGAAATACTTGATAACATTTTAAACGTTGTATAAACAACACAGAAGAGCTAGGAACTAGGTGTTTTTGTTTTGTTTTGGTTTGGTTTTTTTTCTTCCTGGGGATGTGGGCGTTCATAACTAGTGGAAACAGCAACGAGAACTTCAGAATTGGAAGCACTACACTTTTAGCCAAAAAAACAAGCAGAGTTTTCTCACCCACCAGACCGAAACATGAAGTGAAGGGACTATTTCTAATAAGGAGAAGAAAGATTGGTTTCCAAACCCTTTCAGTAGGGTAGCACAATTTTTTTCAATCTAGTTAATTAATTTGAGAACAAGTGGATCAAAAGTATATAAAACAGAACAAGCACATTAAAACCCTTTGTGAGGTTTGCCACAAAGGACACCGAGACTGTCAGTGTCAAAAAGATAAATACAAACTGATTTGCAAAGAACATTTTTATATTCTGTAATTCTGATCTGAGAATGCTCTGTTGGCTTTTTAAAAATTGTACCATATTTGGCTGTTTCTCCACTGGGGAAATACTCTTGTCATTTATCATGATCAACAGTAGTGATTCAGCAGCAATACAATATTTGTAGCCCTAACATATAAAAAAATTAATGCATAAGACGTGTTGCACATGTATTCACAAATTGCTGTCATTTGCAGTTGTCTATATGTAGGGCCTTGCCAAAACCTATGGCATAATTTCTCACCAGTGTGAGTTGCTGTGGAAGGATTTAGATTAAGGATGGTTTAGGACTAATTTATTTCATGAGTGAAATATATGTGAATAAAAATAAAATAAACAGATAAAATTGAAAACATTTAGTTTTGATGTTCTAAACTATGTAGAAGTTTAATTACTGCAAGCTTAACTTTCTGCCTTTATATAATCCCATTTAACTGTGCATGAAACTGTACGGCAGTGAGTAACAGTCTGCAAGATATTTATTTACTCACAGCACTACTGTGAGTTATTTATCTTCAATGCCTTTGATGGCTACACATCAAGAGACTTAAGCTTTGGCTCAGATCTGATGAAAGGAAATAAGCACCCACAAGTCTCTGCAATGGCTACACATCAAGAGACTTAAGCTTTGGCTCAGATCTGATGAAAGGAAATAAGCACCCACCACCTACTTTCTCTGGAGGAGGAGAGCAGTGAGACAATAATGTCCATGCAGAAAGCTCAGCCTGAATTTATTGTCTCCCTCCCAGAAGAAAGTAAAGGGGGACAGTGACACTGGGCTGCAGAAATGGAAGGTGAGGGCTGGGGCTCAGTGGAGCATGCTGGAGATAACAGAGAGAACCTACACTGAGATGCTGGGCCAGGCAATTATTTCTCTGAGTCAGTCAGTGAATGCTATTCACAGAAACCGAGTGGGCTGCTTGGACTTAGAAGTGAAAGAATCTGATATTTCAGTACAATTTCTTACCAGACAAATAGAATCTGTGGGTGAGCATGTATCCTCACCTGCAGGGGAAGGATATAATACAGTCTAGAATCTAGAAGGAAATGTCCTGGGCAACTGTCAGCCAGAACAGGTATCACACATTTGTTCACTTTATCCTTAACATAAAAGCAAGAATGTAAATAAAACCCAGAGAGACACTGAGCCCAGCTGCTGTCCAGGTTTGTTTGAAAAGGATCTTAGGCCTATATACATGAGTCTATATTTATCCTCTCTCTCTTTCTCAAAAAATGTGAATTGGCAGGATGAAAGCCTGGATTTCAGGCATTTATAATTCCACCTAATGTTTTTAGCTCCTTTTCCTGATTAGTGCAACTGTATATGTTTTTCTGTGTGTAATGGCCATAATAACTCAGGAGAAGTTTGTAGATGTGAGCAATGGCAAGAAGGATAATATTCATTATATATTATTCCACTGTCAGTCACAGTAAGAAAACAGACCAGTGTTTCCTACTGTTCCCAGAGCCACTGGATCCACACATGTTGGTGTTTCTCCCCTTGCGGGGCAGTGTCACCGTCTCACTCTAACTGTTCAAAATGCCTTTCACTTAGCCCTTTTTTCTGTCTGGGTTCAAAACAAGAAAAATGCAGCTCAGAATAGAAGACAAAGTATTTCTTGTGGATACAAATATCAGTCTGGAAATCCTACACCAAATCCTGCTTGACTCAACATGTGACAGTCCTAGTTTATGAATGAATCATATATTTATCTTCCATTGAAGGAAGTGAAAGCATCTAGCATTCAGTCCTCTTGGGCCCATAGCTGGACACCAAAATATCTTTAATATATAAGCATGGCTTTATTTCTAACACCCGGCACACTTTGAATTTCTGGCTGGTTCTTTGTGAACATACCTCTACTTATTTTCTTTGGGTTTACTAGAAGAGTTTAAGCTGATGATACATAGAGGATGTGAACTTTTTTACTTTGCTGTGGCAGATATGGGCAGGGGAGCATTTACAGCTCCTGCAGCACATTAGTGTGAACAACAAAATCGTTGGCAATGGCAAGCTGGCAATGGCAATGACAACACTGATATTTTTATTTCAATCTTGAGAAAGCCAAATCTCCAGGTGACCACACAGACTTTTGAAGACAGCAAAGATTTTCAGTTTTATGGCCCCTTACTGCAAGAAAGACATTGAGGTGCTGCAGAATGTACAGATAAGGACCATGGAGTCTGGAGCACAAGAACAGGGGGTGCTGGGCATTTTGAGTCTGAAGAAAAGAAGAGACCTTTCACTCTCTACAACCACTTGAAAGGAGGCTGGAACCAGGTTGGGGTTGGTCTCTTCTCCCAAGTAGGAAAAAAAAGAAATGGACTCAGGTTGGCCTGTAACCCAAGGGAGATTTAGATTGAATAATAGGAAAATTCCTTCACAGAAAGGGTTATCAGGCATCGGAACAGGCTGCCCAGGGAAATGGTGGAGGTATTCCTCCTCACCATTCCTGGAGGTATTTAAAAGATGTGCAGATGTGACACTTCAGGACATGGTTTAGTGGCAGACTTGGCAGTGCTGAATTAAGGGTTGGACTCTATGACCTTGAGGGTCTTCTCCAACCTAAATAATTCTGTTTCTGACCACCTCTTTTTCCTCCTACACTCATGACTACAGTAGTCCCAAAGACAAATTAAGGCAGTCAGAAAAACAGGCACAACCAAAGGAACTGATTTTTCTGTAATATGATTGATTCCTTTCTCTCTCTGCTCTCCTGCTGCTAGCTGACACAGTAATAGTCTTTCCACAAGCTAGCGCTCCAGATTTAACAAAGTGATTCCCAGGCACTGCTGTGAGAGTTGTGCAGTTAATTTTTGCAGTACTGCAGCAGTGAAAAGTGGGAAGTGCTGAGAATCCTCCCCACTCAGTGTAAACATCTCCTCAGGGTAGACCAATCATATTTGTTATTGATATCCATATTGGCTATGATCTCTGCCCCTGTCATGTGGGGGTAATTATGTATTCAACCCACAAACGTTAATAGAAACAGACATGTGAGTTGAACAAACTTATCAGCTTACTATAACATGTAAAACTGTGCCATGTCCTGTTTCTCAGAGAAGAACTGTTGGTAGGAAACATTTCACTTAAAAAGCTCAAAAAATTTTTCACAGGTGTATATGGTTTTAAATGTCAAACATTTAACATGCATGTTACCATAAAAAAACTCAGTGATGAGTTTGTGAGGCTATTTTAGCCACCAACACCGATTTTAAGATTATGTATCTGCACTGGTGAGAATTGCTGAGCTGGCAAAAGCCAGACATGTAACAGGAAACTTCATTCTTCATCCTCTTAGAGGTGTTAAATACATGTTTATGGCCCATAGGAAAAATGGGTGACCAAGAAGGCACATCATGTGAAAGACTGGGTTCCAGTGATTTTCTGGAACAGGGATATGCAGACCTCAGTCACAAATCAGGCTGATAAGGAGATGTTGTATGCAACATGCAAGGCAGTGTTTAGTCCATCTTAAGGTCTTGGTCTTGCTTCTATTTAACTCAGTCTCACATTCATGTGCTAGCAGCCAGCTTCTGTTAGCTGCAAGCATGGATAGGTTGCAAACTTTTTGACTAGCTATGTATTTCTAAAGACCCCAGGAGCTCTGATTGGTGCACTGAGGGCTTAAACACTGTGCAACTGAGACCAGCAGCTTTGCAGAGACATGTGACTGAGGAGAATGGAAGGTGTCCCTTATGAAAATGTCGTGTCTTTTCCTTCCATGTTGAAATGCTCACAATGCTCATTTAGCTCAGGAAAGTTACTGTTCTAGCAGCCTGAATAAATAAACAGCTGAAGATCTCGAGAGCCAGAATTTAATCAGCAGGTTTCCATGGTTGATTTTTAGCTGAATGATCCTACTAGTGAAATGGTGTAGATCAACAAGCCGAAGACAGGAAATCAGCCAAGATTCTCTATCTCTATTCTAATTGAACTCAGTCAGTTGCCAAGAAACTCTACAGATTACAGGCTTGAAAATGGATATGTTCAAACTTGCCTTTTTCCACTTGATTTCTATTGGAACCAATGCCTTCCCAGCAATTTTCCAAAGGCCCTATCAGAAAAATTTAGACTTTTTTCTCCTGATTGTTCAATAAATGATGCTATGCCCTATATAAAATGCACTGTTTAAATTCTTGTCCTACATACTAAATAAACAATTTATTTTTGGGCATTTTTATGGCTTCCAGTGTTGCAGCATCAAAGTGCTTCAGAAACACCTACAAATTTCTTATTTGCAGCCTTCCTCTTATATAAAGATTATTTAACCCCATATTACAAAGAGGAATGTGAGGAATGAAGGCCCTGAGTTACCTAGTACCTAATTTCTAAAAGCATTTGGCATTAAATAAAATGTTACTCTTTCAAAGCCACATTTCTATTGTCCATATCTGGATTTGTGAGCACTCAATACTCTGCAAGTCAGATCCAGATATCTTTTAATAAGTATTTGAAAATTAGGAACTCAGAGTTGGTGCCTGTTTCTGAAAGCTTAACCCCTTTAAACCAGATTTGAAACAGAATTTCAAGCTCTGTAAGATAAGCATCACATGGGTGGAAGGATGAAGGCTTAGGCATCTCAGAATGGGATCTGAAATAGTCAGAAAAATTATAAGGAACAGTGTGAAGTCAGCACCCTTCACATACCACACACATAGGTCATTCAGTACAGACAGAGGATGAGTCTTAAAAACATGAAAAATTGGGGGAACAAATAGTAATTCTCACAGAACTTACTCTCACAGGGAAACTACAGGGAGACCTGAACCTTCAACCACTTTCCTAAAGTTCCTTTTATTAAAATTCCCTGTTGCCTTTTTCTGGGGCCTAAATATAATTTGCTACAATTTTTCAAGATAGTTGATAGAAGAAAAACACTTCCCTTCTCTTCCCTGTCTGAACAACAATTCAGTAGTTAATTTCAGGAAATAGATGCCTTAAGCTGCCCTCCAAGTCTGACCGTGGGAGTTAGATTATCTGAGCTGGAGATTGCTTTAGCCACAAAGCTTCTGGTTACTGCCCATCTTTCATCAGAGATGCACACTAAAAAATTATCAATACAACAACTCAGAAAAGATGAAAACATCATGAAGTAGGGCAAGAGATTCTCTCATCTAGTGACAAAGGCAGCCATCAAGTAAGTGCACATGGCCTGGAATCTACTCTTTAGTTTGGCCTCTGGAGTTATCCAGTGATTACTGTCAAACTGTCTCTGAAGACAAGACTAGAGATAAGGTCTTTAGCCTTCCAGCTGAATGGTTTTTCAGGCTTATGACCTTTTTTGTCTTCTTTTGCTTGCTGTTCCAGCTTCTACTGGCTGGGTGCAATTCAGCCCAGCCCATAGTTCTAGCATACTACCTAGGAAGGAGGTGGATAAGCCTTTAAATACTTTCAAAAGAACAAAGTTGAATGCGCACACTCTTTCTCCTAGGAGTATGCTTTAGACATCACATGGGTGGAAGGATGAAGGCTTAGGCATCTCAGAATGGGATCTGAAATAGTCAGAAAAATTATAAGGAACAGTGTGAAGTCAGCACCCTTCACATACCACACACATAGGTCATTCAGTACAGACAGAGGATGAGTCTTAAAAACATGAAAAATTGGGGGAACAAATAGTAATTCTCACAGAACTTACTCTCACAGGGAAACTACAGGGAGACCTGAACCTTCAACCACTTTCCTAAAGTTCCTTTTATTAAAATTCCCTGTTGCCTTTTTCTGAGGCCTAAATATAATTTGCTACAATTTTTCAAGATAGTTGATAGAAGAAAAACACTTCCCTTCTCTTCCCTGTCTGAACAACAATTCAGTAGTTAATTTCAGGAAATAGATGCCTTAAGCTGCCCTCCAAGTCTGACCGTGGGAGTTAGATTATCTGAGCTGGAGATTGCTTTAGCCACAAAGCTTCTGGTTACTGCCCATCTTTCATCAGAGATGCACACTAAAAAATTATCAATACAACAACTCAGAAAAGATGAAAACATCATGAAGTAGGGCAAGAGATTCTCTTGTCTAGTGACAAAGGCAGCCATCAAGTGCACATGGCCTGGAATCTACTCTTTAGTTTGGCCTCTGGAGTTATCCAGTGATTACTGTCAAACTGTCTGTGAAGACAAGACTAGAGATAAGGTCTTTAGCCTTCCAGCTGAATGGTTTTTCAGGCTTATGACCTTTTTTGTCTTCTTTTGCTTGCTGTTCCAGCTTCTACTGGCTGGGTGCAATTCAGCCCAGCCCATAGTTCTAGCATACTACCTAGGAAGGAGATGGATAAGCCTTTAAATACTTTCCAAAGAACAAAGTTGAATGTGCACACTCTTTCTCCTAGGAGCATGGTCTAGAGGAGGAGTTACACTATTTTCTACTCTTTGACCTTTTGAAAAGCAAGTACTTTTATTTGTAAAGAAGAAAGAGTTTCACTGGCATTCTTTAAGCATTCTCCTTGGTGGCACCGGACCAACTTCCTCAGTCCTGTCAAAATCCATTTGTTCATATAATTACTAATGGGTATCTTCTTTATTTTTGTCTCTAAGTATCTTAAATGCTGCTATCTTGTGTTATAAGAAGCAAATACTATGGTATAATCCCCCAGTACTCAGAGGCTGCATCAGAATTTTCCCTGTTCAGAGCTGAAGCTCTGAAGTTCCATCCTAGCTCCATTTCAAGCATTTCACATTTATCCCTTTCTTAAAAAGGTGACCTTTTCTCAGCATCACAAAAGCTTTTATCAGCATTTACTTTCAGGTAGAATCAGTGGCAGAATCATATTTCCCAGAACATTACTCAATCACAAAAATCACAAAGCTACTTTGCTTTTTCCTGTAGTTCTACATCTCAGTCAGCATGTGTCCTCCAGCAGCAAGTATATCAGAGCTGAGCAATGAGACAGGAAATGGTCTTCCACTAAACAGATTGTTCACTGATTTTTTGTGCTGAAGTATCATTCTGTAATATTTACCCTTAGGACTCTGAGGAGTATACCACCTGCACAAGGGAGATTTGACTACATGTAAAGTATGTCAATATTAGTAAATTTAACACTGTCAGAACAGATAATGAAACTCAACTGCTGGGCTGCTACAGTTCTGGCATGGTTTTGTCTTACACCCTCAAACAACTCTGAGTCACAATCAACTTCTTGTATAGTTCAGGAGTTATGACAGACAAAAGACCATCCCAGAAAAAGAAGTTTGGATGCAGCCATCATATTATAGAGGCTGAAAACAGTTATTAAAGATGTGTGAAATATGCTAAAGATCAGGATATGACTGGTCCCAGCAAATGTGGAAAGTTACTGCTGGGTAAAAACATATTCTGTGTAATGTAATTTTCTGCTGGGTAAAATAATTTTCTGTAGTCCACTAGAGGGTGCAGACACACCTGTGCTGCCTCCAAGATTCACTTCTATGTTTCTGAGATCTGAATATTTCAGGGGTTTCTCCAGAGTATTTGGGGGAATGACCTGAAAGAAGCAGATCTTATTCTACAAGTCCTCTACAAATCCACTTTCATCATCATCAGCATGTAACCCAAAGTCTCTCTTCCTCCTGTTAACTGCTCTCCAGATCCCACCCTCTGTCCTCATCTACCCCAAGTTTGTACTACCAGTTTTCCTTTTTTTGGTCTCATCCTCACCATTTCTGCTTACTTATCCACAGTTTCCTACCCTATCTCTCAGCACTGCCTGTGTTCCAGGGGGATTTCCCTTTGATCCCTGCACTGCTTGACTGTCTCAAGGTGAAGCAACAAAAGTACAAAAGGCTTATTCTCACAGCTTTTGACTGCTGAACCATTGTAACCCTAAAGTGGGGTCTACTTAGTGTGTCCAGGATTCTGGAGAACAGGATTTCAATTGGGCATGATTTAGTAAGTTTCAAAGACCAATCATGTTTTTTAGAAGTTAAGGTGGGGGGCGGGGGGCAGGGAAGAAAGAAAGAAAAAATCCTAACAAGATTATTTCTGCCTTTGTGCTTACTCACCTACTCAATGCTTGTGTTCCTGAATATTCCCTTATTGCCTCAGCAATTGCCTCATACATCTAAACTCTGCATGTAACATCCTGTCAAAGAAAATGCAAAACTTTTCATCTTAAATGTTGACCAGACTTACAGGCAGCTTCCTAAGGAATTAGTCTCGCCATCTTACTGCTGATGTTTCCGTGCTGCAGCAGATCAGATTTCCTCTATGAGTAAGATCTGCAGAAAGGAACAAACAAGAAATCTTTTAAGGAAAAAAAAAGAAAAAAAGGCATATCTAAAGATAATTACAAACAGTGACAGTGACAAGCATTGATAACATTTTCTATTTTCTTTCACGGACTTAAATATATGGTTCACTGGCTGTAAAATATACCTGTGCAGGACTACTAATGCTTCAGAATATAGACATCTGAAGATGAAGAGAAGATAAAAGAGCACATACTTCTTGTTTGAAGTACTTTGCTATTTTCCCTTCTCATTTTTGCAGATGTGAATCAGGTGCAGTGTATCTCACAGTAAGTAGCCCTAGCTGCTGCTTCATGACCATAGCAAGGTGTAATTTCTGTTCTTATTTCAAGACTTAGCATTGGGAGAGCAAGGATTTTCAATTCACCAGCTGCTGAGCCTGAATTCTTCATGCAGTAGTGTGAAAATGTGGTAAAAATGTGCAGCTCTTGATGACCCAACTTACAGATCCCTGGGCTCCAGCCTGAACAACTCTTGGACCCTCATCAGTCTGTGTGCAAAAAGGCAGAATCTCTCTGTTCAATTTATCAATGACAGATAAAACCCAGCATTTAATTATTGAGCTGTTACACAAAGCATACACAGATTTTTTTCTCTCTCTTTCTCTGGTATTTAGCTTTAGTTAAATATTCATCAACACTGAAAAACAAGACTATCAATGGAAAATTTCTGTAAGGACAAAAGGCTTCCAATCAAAAATATATGAAAAGAGACTGGATCAAACTGACATTACATGATTCAAAGATATAGAAAATTAATCCTGTGGGATATTTCTGATTGATTAGTAACCAAATTTAGACAAAAATTGGATTATATTACCCATTTAAAACCTATTTTAAGTAATAACCTTAACTCTCTCTCTGAGTCCCTCTCAGGTTTCTTGTGTATAAATAGAAAGCCCAAGAGGAACACCAGCTTGACTTTCCCATTTGAGAGCTGGCAGTAGAATAATCAAGCCAAAACAATAATCCCACAGACATTTAACTATAAATAGAGCTCATTTCATCCAGGAATTCTAGAGGTAGTAGTCAAGGTCCAAACTGTAATGTCATTTCTGTAATGTCAGTTTTCAGACGAGAACTACATTTTCAAGCTCCTTTTGTATGCTATGAAGAGCATGGGACCAGTGTCAATAAATATGCCTGATAAGAAAACCTCTCTTCTGTCCAACTGAAGGCTTTGCAAACATTAGTTACCAGCAGTGAACCCCCCTGAACTTCTGTTTCAAAACAACTTTTTATCAGGAAACTGTGCAAATGTGAAGTTTGTAAGTGGCAATACATGTGCACAACACCATTGTTGTTTTATTTAAGATGTGTGGTAACACAGTCTAGCTGTGCCTTCATTTTTGAGCAGGACAGGGGAGTCTACCACAAAAATAACTTGTGGCTGAGTTGTGTCTGGGTTTCTCCCCTCTGGCTGCTTGACCACAACGCAGCAGTTACTGTGGCAGACCAAAGTTGCTATATAATGAATGACCTTTCGGGTATTTGTTTTCAGTGCTGTTACACCTAACCACTGCACATAATATACGGCACCCTCCGACAGAGGAGTGCACCCTTTTCCGACATCAAACAAAGATACTGATGCTGAAAGAGAGCACTGAAAGCAAACATTTTATATCACCTGAGCTGGCCTTTTCTGCACTAACAGCCATCAAGCCTAATTATCTGTACAGGCAGACACATCTGAGTTGAACCCAAACCCACGCTGCAAGACAGAAGGTGAATATATGAACAATGGGTAAGATGCTGGTTGGTGACAGGGGATGCCTGGATTCAGTTTGCTCTTCCCACACAAAGCTACTGAGCGCTTTCCCTTGAGCCCCCCGTGCCTATTCAGTAACTGGGAAATATGACTGCAGAACTGCAGGCACACCTCAGCCTTCAGCAAAATATGGCACAGACTGCAAGAATTTACCAACTAAGGCCATACAGACCCATAAGGAACAGCAAACTGCTTAGCACTGATGTTCAAACTAAGACTAAGGCTGATGCAAATGCTTCTACCCCTGCCACAACCTCTTCCCTAGCAGAATGGTGACATGCTCTCTGGGTGTTTCTAAACTGACACAGCTGTTTGCAAGGGAAGACTGGGCTTCTTGATCAGATTGCCTGCACGGGGCAGCTGCAAAAACCAGGGCACAAGTCTGGCACCAGCAGAGATTCGTATTAAGTCCCCATCTGTAGATGCAGTGACAAAACTTCATGTGGATCATTGAGTCTGTAGAGCGTGAAATTCATTACAGAGGTCCAGTCACTACTCTAACAGCAATTTCACAAGTAAAGTGAGAATGATTTAGGAATGAAGTCCCAACGTGGATGGAAATTTTGTGTCTGAATCGAACCAATGCTGTTAAAAGTCCTAACTACGTTTTCCTGACTACTATGTATAAAATCCAGAAGCGTTTAAACGAAACATTCAAGGAGTCAATATCCAAACATTAAAACTGATAACAAGCAAAGAGTTAAAAACCCACAAATGCAAAAAAAAAACCTCTGAGTCTTAAAAAATCCACAAATGCCATACCGGTGTATGATTTTACTCAGGGATCAGCATGGCACATACCGTTTCCCTTTCTGTATGGTGACACAATGACAGCACATTATTACAATAACTTCCCCACAGATGTCTATTTTATGCTTGTTTCTGAACTGTTTTGTTATTAAACAAAACAAAAAGGTTTTCACACAAAGAATCTCTCTCCTTATCTATTAAGGGGTAATAAATGCCGTATGCTAAAGTGCACTATGCTGTGGGACTTTCTTCTGGTGCCTGTCTGAGTTCAGCTTTTATGCATCAAAAGACCCTGATGAAATGGTATAATTTTATGATATTGTTCCAGAGTCACTTCTGTGTGCATGTTGGGCTGTTGCATGTTAAAAACCACCAGAGCAGTCTCAGGATGAGACATGACTCGCAATAGCCAAAGATAGATATCAGATCCAGATTTACAACTAAAACTAGTCCAAAATTGTCCGGGTTTGATTTTTCTTCTGTCCCCCAATATTAGAAGCTCATTCTTCCTCTTTTTCAGAGTTAAAGACACACGATGATTATTACTACTGTCCTCACTAAAGCAAACTGTATACGTGAGAACTCCTTATTTTCTTAGTGGCTCCTGCAGACTGAACTCCTTAAAACTGGTGATAAGTTTTCTTGCTCTTTTACTGCAGTATTTGCTGTAATAATTCTGACTTCTAAATACATGCAACATAATTTCTTAATTATCTTTGCTCTATTATTAAGCCATACAGTTCTTCCTTTACTTCTACAGCTCACAGTCATCTGGCACAAAGATACACATGTACTTCTTGAATTGCAATGAATCGTTCTCGCTTCAGAGGTAAATAAGAGGAGGGAGCAAAATCAGTCTTGACTCAGTCTGACTCCTCTGAGAAACTATTATGAATAAACAATCAAGAAGTGAAAAGCTGTACTCCTTACCTGGTCTGAGAGGTACAGTGCACCTTGAAAGCCTCTTAAATGACACAGAAGAAATAGAAATAGTTGAAAGTTTTTACTCATCCAACCAAAGGACTCAGGAAATGACTCTTTTGCAACTATTAACTCCTTCCTTACTTCAAAGTCTTTCAAGTACAGTTCCACTGCAGTTTGGTAATGAATGCTCTGCCCTACACATGATTTCTGTTTCATACTGAGAATATGCAGGTGGCCAGAGGAGAAGACTCCCATCACCTCTATGAAAGAGAAAAACTGCAGCGTCTTCTGCATAACTGTGACCAAGTACAATTTTCTGTTGAGTGGCGCTTATGTAATGCAGAAATGACCTAGAGTAATGGCTTGACCTCCCAACTCTCATTTACAGAAGAAGTTTAGAGCAGTGAAGCAACATTCTCATCATGAATTCAGTGTTGTGGTGCCCAAGAGAGGAAGGTAAAAAACAAGGTTGTTTGAAGGAGTGGCATCCCTTGCAGCCTGGACAAGAATTTCATATACATATGGTGTATGATACTTTCACACACAGAGGGTCTCCAGCTGAAAGTCAGGCATCCCGGAGTATCAGGAGTTAGCCCTCTGCATGTAAAACCCCTCTGTGCCTAAAACCCTGTTTTCCTTGCCTAAATGTATATGTTCTGAGACTGAGCTTATAAACACTCACTAGCCTGAAAGATATTAAAGGCCAGCTGCCCACAAGAGCACAAGCTACTTCTGGGGAGTGGACACCTCCATATAGAACCCAGGGTGGCACCTGGGCTTCTGAGCCTGTGGAGAGACCCTGTGTCGGGGTTTTCTGAGACAGGGATGGGGTTGTCTTGCCTAGCTCTGGGCATTTGCACTGTAGATTTCTACACCAGAGTTTGTCATTCAAGGCAACCGAGTATAGGCAGTGGAAAGAAAAGACCTTTGCAAGATTCTTTATCTTGGAATTTTAACATCCAAATGAGAGTTTCTTTTGTTATATCGATATATATATATGCTAGCATGATTTTTTTTAAATGCAATCAAGATTTTATAAAAACAACAACAAAAAAATCTTTATTCTTTGCAAGTTAAGTTTTCCTAATGATTATTTCCAGTAACAAAGACTCAAGAGGCATGCTCCCCCACAAGACACTGGTGAGGCTGGTCTGCACTTGACGTTTATCCTTTTACAGAACACCACAACAAGAATGAGGATACTCAAGGTCCTAGATCTGAGCAGGTGCTTAGTGCTGTCTTGGAATGGAGGACAAAACATTTGTGTGACTCCTCAAGCTATGGCTATTGATGCTATAGGTTCATATGCAGAAACACCAGGGCATTTTACTTTGAAGACTGTTGCAGGACAGAGACTCAAGTTCTTGCTTTGACTCCTCTCACTTCCACATATAAAAAATTGAAACCAACTGTCAGTATTCTCACCATGAGCCCACAGGTAAACAGGAAGGAGTTTCAGTCGCATAGCCTCAAAGAGTACAAAATATATTAAATCAAACCCCCTAAAAACTCCTCCAAAAAGAGAGATTTGATTTGCTTCTTTGGTTGTTATTTTTGTAAACAATCTTCTTTTAGCTGAAATATAGCAGGCTAGAAATAGAGCTTTTTATTTTCCAGTTTTTGATCCTTAAGGCTACAAATAATTAATATTTTGCAACTTTAAATTCACTACTATTTTTAAAGAAGCTTTCCTCTCTAAAACTGGGGAAAGAAACTTTCAGAATGAAAAGACCCAGCATGTACTTTTGGCAAAAAATCATTTAAATTCTACAGTCCTGGAGTATTATAATGATGTATTACTACAGTACAATACAGTGTGATATATCATAGTATGATGAAAAGAAAATTATTTAATAATTAAATCTACTACTTCTACAAGGTAGTCAATTTGATGATGTTTTGACCATGCTAACATTTCCTCAGAAAGCAATAAAGTGATAAGAAAGGATCCCTCTAAAGACTGGTCATATCTTTCAGAATGATTATGAAAAACAGTGTGAATATTTATGGGTGAGTTTCCTTTGGGTAGAGTCCACATTTGGCTTCTCACTTTGCTCAGCAGGCTCTGGACTTCACTTTGAGAGTCTTCCCTGGAGCTGTTTCAAGCAGTCTATGAGTATTTAGGTTCCTGTCTTTGTTGGTAAAAAACCTGCATTCAACTGTGTTTTCCTGAGAGACAGGGACATGACTTTTGTGTAAGATATTTTAAACTAGTCTGGTGGCATTTTAGACTTTTTTTTTTTTTAAGTGATGTTAGAAAGCTCCTCAGTATCTTTCCTCAGTATACAGGGACATGACTTTTGTGTAAGATATTTTAAACTAGTCTGGTGGCATTTTAGACTTTTTTTTTTTAAGTGATGTTAGAAAGCTCCACAGTATCTTTCCAGTGCAGAGATCTTCCTCTACAGTCAATCTGCAACAGCCTTGAGGTTGACCTGAATGTGCCTCTGGTTCCTGGAGCTCAGCGGAAGCAGATGCAGATGGGAATCTGATTTGCACAGGGTTCTGGGGGCTGCCCAGCCTCAGGCCACACCAACCCTTTGCATAAAAATAAAAAGAGAAAAAAAGAAACAGTTTTGGGCAGCTGCACTAAAGCTGAATGTTATAACTAATTAACAGCAATGCCATTCCCAGAGAAGCAAACACTGGATTCTCTTCTGCAACTGAGGAGGGCCTGGAGGAATGCAAAATTGCAGGCTAAATACAGGACCTGCTTTGGGGTCTCTCTGATGGACCTAGCCTGTCATTCCATAAGCAGAGGAAGGTCTAACAGTGGGAGGACATGGCACAATGTTAGCTGAAATGTCACAATGTGACATGAAAACAAGAGAGATGCAAGTTGTCATTCCACCTTCCCAGGGGTTCCTGTCTCAGCTTGAGCTGAGCTGTGCAGCTCTGGCTGGAGCTCAGCTTTAGATGCACTGGGACACAAAGAGATCAGCAGCTTGCGCAGGGGGTGGTGGGAGGTCTGTAAGTACAGTGATATGGGAGTGTGACAGTAGGCAACCTCCAAAAAGAAGTCCTGTGATTTGGGAGTAAGAAGATGGAAGACGGGTAAACCTATATGGAAGAAGCAGGAGCAAGGGAGACTGAGAGAAGAAATCCCTGATCTGTGGAAGGAGGACAAGCAGAACAGAGAGGGAGGAAAGAGGGTCTGGTGAATCTATCCTGTATCATAGCAAAGGTGAAAGAAAGGAGAAGAGTTTTCTGAGAACTTCTGCTTCTCTGTCATCCAGCACCAGGAGGTCTTGAGCAGATCTCCAGGGTTCAGGTGCTCAGTCCATTCTAGGCAGGTGAGATAACCATGGCATGAATTGTCCCATAGCAAGGTAAGCTTTTCTGAGGGATGAATGGCAGGCAGGCAACCAGTGAAAAGAATGAGGAGACCCCTGACTCAGAACCAATCTGGTTATCTCCAATCTGTATAACACCCACCCACGCTCAGAACTCAGAAATGGGTTCTGATGCCAAGAGTGATAGGAAAGACAGAATATATGGCAGACAGAATACATGACTTTGACACGCTCAGAACTCAGAAATGGGTTCTGATGCCAAGAGTGATAGGAAAGACAGAATACATGACTTTGGTGCTCATTGTCCAGGTGGCAAAACTCCTTTTTGCCCAATGCTGTTGACCTGTGTGCTATGATGCCATTACACATCTGAAAAAATTCCAGTCCTTAGTTACGACTGATTGTTCATTTTAGTGCTAACATGAAATCACCTGTGGAGCTTTCCAGAAAGGAGACAACTTTGGTGCTCATTGTCCAGGTGGCAAAACTCCTTTTTGCCCAATGCTGTTGACCTGTGTGCTATGATGCCATTACACATCTGAAAACATTCCAGTCCTTAGTTATTGTTCATTTTAGTGCTAACAAGAAGTCACCCGTGGAGCTTTCCAGAAAGGTGATGTTCCTATCAGTTCTTAAGAAACAAGCAGATATCTTGGCCAATTACTTATAGTTAGATTCATTACAGATGTTCTAGGCCCATGGAGGGGTGTTCTGGTGAGAAAGAAAATGTACCTAACAGTTCTTCCTTGCACATGAGATGTGACCTGGCTCCTTGACAGTGTCACAGCCTTCAAGGGTCAAAACATTTTGTCTATCAGTTATTCAACCCCAAATTGCAGGTTTGTGCAATGTTGCCCAAGAGCAAATGAATGGGAAAAATACTCAAAGCAAAAAAATTCACATCAGTGTTTTCAAACTGACATCTTTTCATTTCAGCATAAGAAATTTCTGTCATAGGAAATGAGAGCCAGGTTTGTGCAATGTTGCCCAAGAGCAAATGAATGGGAAAAATACTCAAAGCAAAAAAATTCACATCAGTGTTTTCAAACTGACATCATTTCAGTAGAAGAAATTTCTGTCATAGGAAATGAGAGGTGCTGCCTAATTGAGTGGCAATGGTAGACATGATAATGGGTCTTTGCTTTGTTTGAGATGGGCCTTCCATCCTCTGGGGGAGCATTTCAGTCACTGGACTGCAGAGCCTTTTGGGGACAGGATCTCTCCAACCAGATCTGTTCTACCATAGCCACAGAAACTTCCTACTTTTACACTGAGGTGAGTGTCCTGGTCACACATCTGAACCAAACTGTCTCAGGACTTCCAGAGTCTCTACATCTACTCCCCCTCCAAACACTCACACTCACACTTTCCTCTTGCTTTCTATGCAAAACCAGAGGGATTCTCCAAAGCAGACTCCTGGCATATGTTTTTCTTGCAGCAAAGGTTCAGGTGAATGAGACCTTATTGCAAGCAAGGGGTGAGAAAAGGTCTGTGAAGGAATAGAGGGAGAGTGATGACAGATGGCAGAGGAGAGTTAATACTCTATGATGTGCAAGGGGGGTGGAGAAGCAAGGGAGCAGAGAAAAGAGAGAAAAGCCCTTAGGTAGGAAGCAGGGGGCACAGCCACCAAATCAGGAATAACCAGGCCCATCACATGCATTGTGGCGTGAATCAGAGCACGAGTTCAGATGAAGCATTTGTCTTTCATGTTGTACAAAATATTGAAATATGGTCAGTGCAAAATAAACCTATGATCTGGTGACTGGTGACTGCTCCTGGAGGGAGGTGATGCTTGTAATGAGAACCAAGAGGTGTCTCAGTTTCCTGCAGCTGAAATGAAACCCCACTTTGTGAAACACCAGAGCTCTGTTTCCAGATCTGTAACTGCCACCTCACAGCACTCCTGTAATCTAGCTGTCCCTAGACTCCCTAAAAGCATTTTTTGAAAAAAAAAAATCCCAAACGAAAAAATGCCTCTGGACTGAAATTAAAATTTTAATCAGCACAAAATAAAGTACACATTTCTTGATCTAGTAGAAATTAATGAGATTTTTATCTCTGATCTTCACCATGGTGGTGTTTGTAAGGTTCTAATCACTCTGTCATTGATGTTTTGATCACTGCCTCCATTGTGATGGTTCAAAAGCTCAGTGTGAATAAATCCACCTTCACAGCAAAAAGCAGCTAGAGCCTTAGCTTGAATTGACTCAGCTTTGAGAAAACCTTTAACTGCCTTTGAAATAGTTCAGAAAATTGCACGTTTACTGACAGACTGCTGGTCTGACTAACTCTTACAAGGCAGATTTCAGTTTGATAATCCTGATAGTCAGTCAGCCAAAGTGATTTCCCCTTGCTCTTAGTTTTATTTCAGGGTGTTATTCCTTCATAAATGAGTCTCCCTTAATTTTCCAGTTATTGTAAAGGAGGAGAAAAAAAAAAGTGCAGGGATCAGAATTTCTTACTTAGTGTGTAGTTATTGGAAATATTTTTCCACCAGTTGCATAAAGTCCAATTCTGTTTGTCATTTGTAATTTTTTTTAAAAAATGCATCTCAATTTCAGCCTAAGGTCCAGACTCAGAACTGAGAACCTCAAGTGTTAATTATGTGGGAGAAGTGTTGGAAGGAGGCAGGATCCACGACCTTGGTCTATCAGGTTACTGCATTTCACAGAGGAAACTTTGCCTCAGAGAGAGAAAAGAAGAGTGATGGGAAATTTACCCAAGGTAACTCGGGTTGGGAGAAAATGTAGTCAGTAGTTGCCATTTTCCAGGCACCTGTTTGAGGTGAGCCCCTAAGAGCAGACAGACATGGCCACATCTCCTATTGCTCTGAAGCCCTCCCAAAGTGGGGGTCAGCTCAAGAGACAAATGTCTGTGGTCCTGCAGAAAGCAGGGTCCCTCTACACTCTTATGGTAGAAGGAATTGAGTGTTACCCCAGAACTGAACTCTGTCTTGGTCTCTGCCCCATAGTTCTCAGCAGATGCCAGTAAAACCACGCCAACCAAAGCAGACATATTCTTGGGTCTCAGTTTCTGGGATCATGCCTTGAAACTCCTAGGGACTGACCAACTGAAATCAGTATGGGCAACGATTTGGTCAAAGCTGTGTTACTAGGGACACAGCTTTGTGCAAATTCATCCAAACAATTCCGACTCCACTAGATTAGGACAATCCACCCTTTGAGTCCCTCTCTCTCCAGCTTAGAGAGAAAGGATGTAGGAAGAGACCATGTCAAAAACCTTACAAAAGTCCAGACAGACAACATGCCTCCCCTTGTCCCCTGTTGTAGTCACTCCACTGACAAAGGCCACATAGTTATTCTGGCAGAACTTGCCTTTGGTGAAGCTGTGCAGACTGTCCTGAGTCACATCCCCATCCTCCATGTGTCTTAGCATAGATTCTGGGAGGAGCTGTTCCATGATCTTCCCAGGCACAGAGGTAAGGCTCATAGGCATGTTGTTCCCACAATTCTTAACACCTTTTCTAAAGGGTATGCTTTTCCCCCTTTTTCCGGTCAACAGGAAATTCACCTGATTGTCATGACTTTTGGAATATCATAGAGTGGCTTGGCAACTACAGTGGCCAATTCCCTCAGGACTCTGGGATGCATCTCATCAGGTCCCCTTGTCTTTTGCACAACCAGGTTCCTCAAGTGGCCACAAACCTGATCTCTTACAATGGGATGCGCTTTGCTCCCCTAGCTATCAAGGCTGTTTGGTCCCTTACCCACCAGACTTGTTTCCTGTGAGACCTCAGTAGCCAGCCCAGACATTTTAGTAGCTAGTGGGCAGGAAACCAATGCTTCCTGTATGCCTGTTCCCTGATTAATCAAGCTCAGGGATCAGGGATATAATACAAGGCTTGGGTGGGAAGGGACCTTTAAAGATCACCTAGTCCAACCCCAAATGAAGGACATGCACGTGGGAAAGCCTTTCCTAAGGCTGACCATCTTCCTAGATCCTTGTAACCACTGGACAAAACCAGCAGGAAAATTGTCAGCTCCTGCAAAAGTCAATACCTAGGGAAGCAAAGCATCTTAAAAAAAAAAAAGCTTTGGGTTTTTTTTTAAATTTTTGTTTTATCAACTGAAGTGTTTCAGGGTTTGGGGTTTTTTTAAAGCTATTTGAAAAGTGGGCGTATTTTTTGATTTGTTGCCTAGATGTACATGTGACAAACTGAAATATGGGCAGTAGATGCTTCAGAGCAGCCATCTGCTCTCAAGCTGAGGGTGTTGAAAAAGGAGGGTGTGGCTGTTGCATACAAGATGGTGAGATCCCTGCAGGTTTTGGTCGTGTTTTTTTCCTCTTTGTCCCCATCTTGCATCACACAGCTGCTGGGAAAATGTATTCAATGTTTGGGTAAGCAGACGCTGTCAAGTCTTGACTGCCACAAGAAATACCTTGAAGTCAAATCTACTTTTACCCCCAAGGCAAGAAGCAAACCTGCCTACTGAGCAAGAAGAGAAAATAACAGGTGAAAGAGTTACCAGCTGGCCAGCACCAGCCATTCCACCTACCAATAACCAGATTGTCATTTGGGTCTTTAAGAATACTCGGGATTAGGCTCAACAGGGAGGTTGGAAATTTTTTTTTTTAACTGTTAAAAGGCTGTTTTCAGACATTGCATAAGACATCCTATTTGTCTCTAACTTTTCACTCACTACAGATTACAGGAAGGAAGTACTCCACCCAATTTCTTAAATTATCAGGCACCATTGCTTAAAGGTATCTCAAGAGAAGTCAGTTTTTACCCTTTCTTTTTAAGAAAAAGAAAAGAGGGAAATAAAAAAACCAAAAAACAACAGATGATCTTACTGCTCATTAATTATTTATTTATTGTATGGCTATTACACTCAGAAAAGCTCTTCATTTTTCCAGACACACATTTGCTAAGAAATCTTTTCCACAAGATTAAAAAAAAAAATAAATTGTGTTATTTCTTGCAAAAACGGAATGGGGTGTGTGAGAGGGGGAGGTTAGGTTGTGCATATTTCCAAAGGGCTCTGTATTGCAGTTTAAATCAGAAACCTGGATTCTATTTCCTATGATAAATGCATCAGTCTTGTACTTCTAGTCTTGTAATTACTCCTGAGACGATCACACACAAAAAAAGCAAGGGTCAAATTATGTTCCCGGCTCTGCTAAGGTGCAAGCAAGAATGATTCCAGTATTCCTGACATCCTTATGGGTCTATAGCCTTGCTCCTGACATCCTCATTGGCTTCGCTTGCAAAGCTGGGCATTTAGAATTCTCCCATTCAGGGCAGGCACGTACTTCGAGGTGACTCAGGCAAAAGCCTGCTTGCTTATGGCTCTTGTGTTGGAAGGGCAGTGGGGAGTGGAAATAAGGGAGGAAGTAAGCAGCATGGGAGGTTTTATAGCAGTGCCCAGGCAGCTGGGCAGGAGCTGTCTGGGGCACTTGCTGTGACAGGCATTGCTGTGCCAGGTGTTGCTGTGGTAGGTGTTGCTGTGACAGGTGTTGCTGTAGCAGGTGTTGCTGTGACCCATGTTGCTGTTACAGGTATTGCTGTGACCCGTGTTGCTGTGACAGGAGTCCTTTTAGCTGCAGGTTTCCAGAGGAGTGGCAGCCTCACACGCAAACCTGCTGCCTTGGACAGCCACAGTGCTCCAGATGTGGCTCAGCTCAGGCTCCCTTAGGGCTCAGCTACCCTATGGAGCTGCTCTTGTGGCTCAGGTTCCCTGGCAGCAGACATGGACCTGGGAGCAAACCTTGGGCAGCAGGTGAGGCTGTAAGCCAGTGCCTGGAGGGAGGAGAGGTGCAGAAGAGCAGGTTGCTGTGCTGTGCTTTGCCATACACTTCGGATATTTGGGGTATGTAACATGACGGGCCGTGCCCGGAAATGGCTGACAAAGCACAAACACCATTAAGAAATGTACATGCAATGTGTTAACACTCAGTGATCAACAGTGCAAACACTGATGGCAGAGAGGAAACTAAATTTACATAGGCAGATTTAAGATAATCTGTGGATCCTTCTGCCATTCAGCTTTTAACTGCAGGGTTTGTCAACTCATCTGCACTTATCCTTGACCCAGGCCACAATGTATTTTGCTCTCAGTCCAGATATTTATTTGCTCCATGACTGAATGTTTATTGTATTGTATTGAGTCATTTCCTTTAGGAATCCAAAAGGAAAGAAGCTTTGGAAGAATTTTTTTAAGCCCAGGAAATGTAGTCCAACAGGGTGCAGGGCCCCTGCAATAATGCACACCTTGCATTTCTGATTCAGAGACATTCATACGCTGAAGTGTGCTGATGCCAAGAAAGATCATACTGAGCTATTCATACTGAGCTATTTTGTGATGGTAATTGTCTTCCAAAGAAGTTGCAATTGTTCTGGCAGAGAGCAGTTTGCTGTCTAAAATAGCAGACCTTTCAGGTTCCCAAAAAAAATATAATGAAATGTGCATCTATTCCAGATTAAATGCATTTTCAGTTCTGCAATTATTTTCTCAGGAAGTTCTCAGCATATCTTCATTTCCAGTGCATGTCTCAGGAATGTATCTGCAGATCTTCATTTATGCCTTTCATTGAAACTCTTTGCAGCACAATAACAACAACAGGATCAAAGTGGAGACTGTTTAATGCCAACAAAAGTTTATGCAACCCCAAACAAACTCTTCAGTTTGGCAATATAGGCTAACTGGATTATTGTTATCACTGTTTCAGGCATATAGCACATCATAAAAATCCTACACAATACAAAGTTGAAAGCACCACTGTGCTTTTTGGGTTCCCTGAACTGTATACAAGAGGAAGTGAAAAGTTTTTAGTAAGAAGTTTTTGAATAATTGTGGTGCCATTGCTAGTGAGCAGGAAGAGACACATGAGCCAAAGCAGCATCTCTAACGAAAGCAGTGTTTCTTAAGGAACATGTAGGTCAGAGAAACAAACAGATGAGTTAGCTGTTGTCATTCCTGCACTGAAAAGTGTGATGTGTCTTCCTAAATTAAAGAGTTGGAGAAGGTGCACACCAGAGGAGCAGATTTGAACACCTCAAATGGTTACAATGTCAAGGCTCTCAGGCAGTGCCTGAGGCTTCTGTGGACAGCCTGAGCTGGAGCATCACCTCCTTCTGCACAAAGCAACACCTGCAGGGTGACAGAGAGCAGGGCTGAGGAGCTGGCTCTCTGCTGAGAACAGCAGGCAATGCAGGCACTTGTGCTGTAAAACAAAGGGCTGCTGGTTAGTTTAGGAGAGAGTTTCACAAAGGGAGCCCAAGGCATCAGGCAGCTACAGGATTCCTGCCAGAAGCCTGGGCTGGCAGGGGAATCAGCAGACAGAGGACTGATAGGGGCTGCACACATAGCAGAGTGCAGATGTTGGTCTTGGGCATCTCCTCTGTTTTGGCACCTAATGCTGCCAAAGTCATAGGATGGGTTTGATGATCTCTACTCAAATTGCTTTACAAAGTAAAAAACGAAGACCCTTTTTTTTTAATCGAAGAAAGTAATGAGTAAAGAATAAACCCATTATTTCTTTTTAAAATTTATATATTATATATATTTTTAAGGAACAAGTGCCCTTACAGATCAGAAACCTTTTCACTTCTTCATTTTCATCTCAGAAAAGAATATACATTTTCATCCAAAAATATTTTTAATAGTAATTTTCTGCAGTATTTAAGATGTCTCCTAGTTGTAATAGCAATTTAGGTGTCAGTACACAATGTGTCACAAGAGTGTGTTCTCTTAGCCATTCTCAGTAGCTCTTCCAGCAGTTGAATATTTCCTTTAATGTATGTCTTTAGCCCCAGTCATGGTATTCCTTCTTTCTCTGGTGGGGAAGTACATGCTAACACTGTGCTGGGAATAGCTTTGAGGCACCTGCCTTGCTCTGCACTTGAGGTGTCATTCTGAAGAACAGAGACGGGCAATCAGCCTAAAGGCAGCCTCTGCTCTTACACCACCCAGCTGCTCATCTTCCTGTGACTCCCATCACCCCTGTGAAGGGGTCACTGCTTGCTCCTTCTCATCCCACAGTTTGCCACAACAGAAACTGGAGGAGAGAGGTGAGAGGAATTTGGAGATGGAAAAGCACCATCCCCATATGAATTCAGCAGAAGTCCCTCCACCGCTCCCTGGGTTTCCTCCCTGTGCATTATGTGGTTTTTCACTTTTTCCATCCAACCTTTGAAAAGCACCCACTTACCACCTCAGAAATGCTAATTTTCACTTGCCACAGCTCCTGCTGCTGCAAGGTTGGTGAGGTTAGTGAGGTGTAGAGGGAGTCTTGGGCCAGCATGTGAGAAGACAGGTGATGGTGGCTTCCTGGTGGCTTCTGCCATGATGCTGAGCTCCTGAAGCCACAAACACTAAATTCTCAGCTAATTGTTGGGCACCACAATACAAGAAAGATATAAAGCCATTATAAAGTGTCCAAGGGAGGGCAATGAAAATGGTGAAGGGCCTTGAGGGGAGGCTCTGTGAGGAGAGGCTGAGGTCACTTGGCTTGTTTAAGATATTTTTGTAGCTCTAATGGAGATGTGGGATGCAGCAATAGCTATGCCAGTTACAGTGGCCAACCTGATGGCCCGCTGTGAGCCATTCTTCTCTTACAGGACCTGGACACCTTTGGGGATGCTGGATCCAGTGGCAGAAAAACAAGCCTGTTTGGCTTACTGGGAGCAAAAATTCAGTCCAAAACCATCTGCAGCAGCATTTTCTTTGGTTTTCATTGACCAATTCAGCACTGAACAAACTCCTAAGAAGCAGCTAGAAGTCAAATGAGAAAAGCAGAAAAGAAAATAATCAAGAAATTCTTGGTTTCCTATGTAGTTGGGCACTATGGCTTTGTGAAAAGGCTAAGATCTAAAATAAACTTTTCTCAGCTTTGATTTCTTTTTACACATCTAATGTTGAAGTATCTTTAACCTTAATTTAAGGCCTTGATGGAAATTTAAGGATTTTGATTTCTGAACTTGCAGAAGCAGCTAGATTTTCAAATCTCTGAGCACATGTAAGCTTCCAGGAGAGCAAAATATTTTGTGTTGCTCCAGTTCCCAAAGCATGGACTAATTTGTCCTGGTTTTTCCATCCTGCAGATTTCTCCTGCTTTGCCTCAGATGTGGGGACATTGTTGACCTTCCACACACAGGTATGAGTGGCTGCCTTACCTTTTATTAACATATGTAGTGATCTGTTCGTAACCTCTGTTCTTAGAAACACCTCAAATGTGAGAGGCTGAGTCTCTTAACGAGCCCATGGCCAAGGATGATAAAGCATACTTCCTGCAGGTTTCAGCTCCATCTATTGTTTTTTGTAACAATGGAGAAAAATGAAATGTGTTTTTGAAATCAGCAATTTTATGGCACATTTAGTTTGCATTTCCTACTGATGAAGCATTAGGGAATACCAATTTATAAAGGAGAAGAAATATGAGCAAACAGGATAAAAAATAAGGCTAGTGCATTGCTAATTGCAGCTCATTGAGCTACACTGAATACATTTACATTTAATTATTTCGTAGCCTAATCACACATGTAGATGTATTGACTGACACCCTATACAAGAGCATGGGCCTTCATGAGCATCAAATCCTGAAACTTTGCTCCCACCAGCTGCAAGATCCTCCTTCTGTGCAGAACTTCCTGGATCTCCACTTTTGAGATGAGCTGTGCTCCCCTTTCCCTACAGCAACAGCTGGCACCACAAACATCCTCCTATTCTCCTGCCAGAACAAGGCAGGAGCAAACAGCTGCTGTCCCAGGGAAGGGAAGGGACACAGCAGGAGGGACAGCCAAGCCAGATGCTACTCCAAGTGTCTGCAATGTTCCTCTGTTGGCGAGCTTCAGGAAAATCAGATTAGGTGACTTCCAAGTCTTTGCTTTTTATCCTCACTCTCCCCAGCTTTTACCCCTTCAGCAGGCTCTGGACTGGATGCAATGTGGGGCTCTGTCCCACAGATTATATTTTCAAATTGCCAAACTAAAGTGTGCCTCTCTCAGGGCAGCTGAGACTATGAATGGCAGAGCCTGGGATGTCTTCAGGAACCTGTCTGGGCCCTGCTTTGACTGTCAGATGCAACAGGAACTAGAAAACTTTGATCACCAGAAGAGACCTGCCTCTCTCCCCCTCTCCCTCACTCCCTCCTTGGCAAGAAATTAAATCTCTTTTTTAGATAGAAGTGTCTATCACTTCCCAGTTGCCAGGATTAATCCAGACTCTCCCATTTTAGCCTGTCTAATTCACATGAGCTGAATCCCATCCTCTGTGACTTAGAACAGAAAGGAAAGTTTTAGTTCACAGTTTTTTTAATGAGTTAAACTCATTAAAGCATTGCTGAGCACATATTCAGGATGTAGGTTCCCAAAATAAGCCTTGGTATACTCAGACTATAAAACTAAACTACTTTAGACTGAAGCTTAGATGAAATCTGATAACAGACAAGTATAAAAGTGATTTTCTCTCCCCCATCCCCATTTCTCATAAAGTGATATAACTATGACATTTCTGTGGGTGTACACAATAGAAACAGAGTCTGAGTGAGTACCAGTTGGTGCAACTGATACTCTAGAAGATTAAGTCCATAATATTGCTAGCTATGTGTAGAGATCTTTCAAATTAAATGTGGCAGAATTAGAGAATGGGACCAGAAAGTAATGCATTTTTGTTCCTTCACACTTTTACTTGGAAGTCCTATTGCCAGTCTCATGCATCTAGAAATCCTAGATTTGATAATTAGTAAGAGATGGTTTCAAATAATTTATTATTTATTTATTAAATAATTACTTTATGGGTTGTCATTCACTGAGATCCATATCTTGAAACCTTTTCCTACAACTATGGGGATGGAAAACTTTCTCTTATGAGCAAAAAATAGGTGAAGAAGAAACTTCAAGTTATAATTAAAAAATAACCAATTAATGCAATTTAAAAAAGGATCTGAGGTGAGTTGAACCTAAACCAGTTTCGTTTATCCACAAAAGACTTCCCCCCAGTGAAATGAAAAAAATCCAGCATAACCAACAGTTTGGAATATGACCTGGTGGAAGAATCCCAGCCAGCAGCACTAACACATCATACTGTTGTTGCAAGATGTAGAAGAATCCTTCTCTGAAGGATACTGCAGCAGCTGCAGCACAGAGATATAGACTGCAAGCTAAATGTTTCAAGAACAACAGGAAAAACCAAAAGGAAAATGAGCACTCATTAAATGAGACATTTAAAATTAGCTTGGAATGCCAAATTGTATAGCATGAAAAACACTCTCCCCCTGCACAAACACTGTGAGAAAGCTTGTTCTTTAGGTACATACCCATATTCCTCCACCTCCTTTGACCTCAGTCAGAGGATGCCTATTTCTAGGCTACCTTGCTCTACTTGCCTCTATGGATGCAAAGGACTATTAATGTCAATCATACATGCTAAAAAACCAGGTTTTGTTAATACTGCTCATTAGAGTAGCTTCATTAATGCACTCCAAGCCCACAATTCCATAATTCCATTTCTTTTGTGTTTGTACACAAGACTACATGCAGTTTTGGCTCAGTATCTACAGATAATCAGACTCAATTTGCAAGGGGACAAGCCTGGAGTACACTTGACTTTTGAAACCTGCAGAAGAGCATGATAAGAGACAAAGTTTTGAAGACCTGACTATGCCTGTGCCTGATCATGGACTGGGCTGTGGGTGTATCTGGGCTACACTGAAAGACCAGCCGTGGGCAAAATGCAAAAAATTCGCCGGGGGATTGCCATCACACGTGGGGGATTTGGAGGCTGCAGGGATGAGCCCGTCCCACCAGGTGGTGCCATGGCAGCACACGAGTTGCCATCCCTGGTTTACCGCGGTACCTCTAGCAGGACCTCGGCTCCTCCAAACTCTAGAAATGTGAGGGGTTGTTTGGTTTGGTTTGGTTTTGTTGTTGCTTTTTATTTTGTTTGGGTGTTGTTTTTTTTGTTTGTTTGTTTGGTTGGTTTTTTTTTTTGGTGGGGTTATTTTGTTCTTTTGGTTTTTTGGGTTTTTCTGATCAGAAATCAGCCCTAACAAGTAATTCTTGTAAACCTGTTTCTGCTCTTTGGAGCTGTATTTTATTTTTCAACAAACAGTGTAAAGTAATCATGAAGGAAAGAACAGGAAACTACTGATATAACTAATAGCTTTTTGACTCTATGTCTATGTACTTTCTTTCCCCTATTCCCTGAATACATGAGCACATTCAGTCCAGAGACAACAGTTTCAGTTGATGATTCAGAGTTGAAAAGCTTGGGCTTATCAGCCATGAGCAGGAACACTGGTGTTACAATAATGGAAAAGTTTTGGGTTTTGGTCAACAAATATCAAGGCTGACAGAATACAGATTGGGATGGAAATGTATATCTGCAGTCCCAGAGTAGGAGGTGAGCTCTGACATCCAGTAATACTCTCTCTTTCTTCCACTTGTATACACAATTATTTTTACTAGCATGCCCTTCCTGTCTTCCTCTCCTTCCCCCTCCCCCATCTTAACAACATTTTTTTCAGAAACCAAAAAGGTTATCTTCAGTCCTTGGCCTTCCATCTCCTTCCTGAACTCCCCAATAGGGCTGTTTACTCATCTATACCAAGCATTTGACTTCCTTTCCATTTGACTCATTCCTCCCAGGTGTCTGTCATCCCTTTCGGGATACAGCTGATCCTCAGGGCTGAGGAGCCACAAGCTGTAGGAAAATCTGGTCATTTTGAAAGCAAGAGATAAATACTGAAGTACAGGCAGAAGGTGGGAAGGGATTCTCAATGCATCAGTTTAGGGGGGTTCTTTGCATTATTTGGAGATTTGATACAAATGAGAGGGAGTGAGGAAAAAGATGACAAGTCCTGATAGTTTCACCCAGACAGCCCTGAAGTATAATTTAAAAAGCTTTAAAAAAATTATATGAAGAATGTAAAAGTCCAAGAAGCAATGGCCCACAATACAGTTCTCAAAAGTTCAGTACTGTCCAAAGAACAACTTCAAAGGGAGCCAGTCCAATTCACAAATGCTGCAAGGGATCAGCACTCATACAATGCATTACCATAACACAGGCATTTTGAAGCAGGACCCTGAATACTCTGCTGGGGAGCAACAAGAGTTTTCAGATGCTGAAAGCAAAACCCCTGCACCTACCTCAGAGCTCTTGGGACACCACTGGGCCCAGGGCTCAGTGCAGCTGGCTTGGCTCCACGTCAGAGGAGATCCTTGGATGAAGGTGCCTGAGACTGAAGGACAGAGAGGCAACCTGCTCATCTCAGCAGGTCGGAGAGCTGCCTCACGCTCAGCAGGGTCATAGCAAGAGGTGCTGCTGACTCAGTTTTGGATTCCTGAGACTGGGGCAGTGGCACCTGCTGAAAGCCCCTGTTGTTCACTTCCAGGGAATTGCTGCCAAAGCAGGGCAGGAAGAACATGTTTAATACCATGGCTTTGTTCTATGATTGAATTTTCGAGTTTCTGAGCTCCAAGTGGAAGGCTGTAATTGAAAGCTCATTCCCCTATTTCTGTTCTAGTAGCAGTAATAAAACACCCAAAACACCTCTGAAGAAAAGGAGGTTTTTTTACTCTGACTCAGACCAGGTACCTAAAGCCTTTTCATGTCAATGCTGTGGCCTCATGCAGATTTTATGGTATTATCTACTGTACATTTGAACATAGGGGCATAAAAGGTCAAATCTATTGGCTTTCATGTTATGGCACGGCCACAATCTCAATCCATAAATGAAACTGCACTTACACTGTCAACAAAGTTCTGTTTCCTCCTTGTAGCATATCATGAGGAACAAGACTATGTTAATTTTTACTTTGTTGTATCCAGGTGAGGCTAGAACCTCATCTCTGTGGTAAACTGAATGAAGTAGAAGCCACTTAGGAGGGGTCAGAGAGACTATACAGACGAATTTCTGGAATCCACTAAAACTTTTATATTGATGTGGTTTTGGCAATGCAGCTGCTTCTCCACAAAAGATTTCATCCAAATGACACCCTACACTTGCCTGTGTATGGTGAGGTAGGGATAAATATTAAAAAAACCCAAGAAGCTTCTCTGATAAGAAACTGAAAAGTCTTGCATTGTTCATATTAGATCTTTTACCTGAGTGTAACATGAGCTACATCACTGCCTGGAAAGAGACTTTAACATCTAAAACAAGTGATATGAAGTTCATTTGCATGCTCCATAGCAATATTTTTTCACACGGAAGTTTCAGGTAGCACATTGAAACTTTGTACTGAAATATAAATAAGCCACACTATTATCAACTTACATTTCTGTTATGGTCTAACTACTGTCTGAAGAGAAAGATTTTAAAACTGTCTGCTTTTATCCCTTCCTGACACCAGTAAGTCCATACCACAATAAAAAAAAGTCGTTATCTCTGTGGCTGTATGAAGTAAATGTAAATAGGGGTGATCTCAGCATTCAAGGCTTTTACCTGCTCCAATTTTATCTGCCTCATTACAGCTTTAGAGTCCTCTCTTTACTGTGAAAGTCTTTTTCTTTACTATATATTCTGTGCTGTAAAGTTCAGTTACAACCACAAGAGAACAATGTGCTTCCTGAAAAGGACTTGTGCAGAAATAAATTCTTTTTGTTCTAAAGAACAAAATGGTGAGTGGAGCAAGCCTTCTTCCAGAGATGATCAGAAATGGTTCTGAGTTTCTGGCAAGTTCAGGCACTCTTAAACTTTGCATTTGGTCTGAGTCAAAACAGAACTATACACACAATGATACTTCTTTTCCCCTTCATTTCTCACAAGCCAAAGATTCTAAGAAATTACATTTCCTCTCAGGAAACACACCTTGGGTGGTGCCCTTCCTCTAGGAGCTTGATGCTTCTAAAAGCCTCAAACCCTCACAGATTTTACTGAGTATGCCCCTTGCCTGCTGCACAAGCACCTTGCAGCCTCTGCCCCCAGTAGGGGGCCATGGCCACGGCCACACTGGCCCCCGCTGGACCCTAAAGCTTTTTCACACTGCTGGCCTCATGCTCCAGGACTCAGAGAACCCTGTTTGGAACACAGAGACTTTGCTGATAATGCAATATGCTTCCAAGAAAACTGTCCAGGTAATACAACAGCATTTCTCAGTGGATGCAAGAAAGATTCAGTCCAGCTTTGCTGCTGAGTCCCCATTCTCCCAGGCTGGCGGTGCTGCCCCTGGTGCTGCAGCGTGGCTGGGTTCACACTGATGGGAAAGAGTCAGGGCACAAAGGGCCAGAAGTATAACTGAAGTAACTTTACAGCTCCCATTTTCTTGGGAACTCCATGCACGCCCAGATCTCAGCCATGGCCCTTTCCTGAGCTATCCCACAGTCTGTGCCCAGCCTGTACCTGCTGGCCACCACCTACTGCCCCCACTGGGCTTCCCACCTGCCCCATCACTGGGGCCTTGCCAGGTGGTTGCAGGGCTCTGGGCTGGCCACGAGCACCATCCCTGTCTTAACCCTGTTCCCTTGCTAATGGATTGACCTGCCACAGGAGGGTATGGCCCTGCCAACCTCATGGCCACTCCTGGCTCCTGTCTTGCTCCTGTGGAGCAGTCCACCTTACAGTGGCTGTGGCATCCTGATGGAACAGTAGAAGCAGAAAGCATGCTCTTTTGCTCATGTTTTAGCTACTGTCATTTGTAAACATACCTGGTTTTACAGGTTCCAGTAATTTCCTAAACAAAAATCAGGGCACAAAACTGAGGGGAAAAAATCCTCATAATACAGCTACTCTATGTGTGCAAGAAGACACAAGCACATGGTCAAAAGAGCACAGCTGAACAGAAAATGAAGCATTTTGGACATTTCTCTTTAGGATTTATGCTTTCACCAGAGAGGTATAGGTATAGGCTATGATGTGAACTCACTAGCTCTGGCATCATATCAAACAGAAATGGAGGGCAAAATCTATAAGACTCCAGGTTCTGCTTTAGTCCTTTAATGGGAGTTTTTACAAAAGGTATAAATTTCCTTATGTAATATGTTATCCTTCTAAAAAAGGTCATATAAAAGCCAGTGAAAACCATTGGACTTTTTCACTGGCTCTCTGGGGTTTATCCTAAATTGTCAAGTAACTGTTCTGTGAGGAAAACAGTGTAGTGAAGACTGAAACCAGACTTTTTCAGATTAACTCTTTCACAAGAAAAACAGCCACCACAAACCCACTTCTGTACTAGCCTTTGTCTTTGGAAAGAACCTTTTGCCTAGTTGTAATAAATTTCTTTATCTAAAATGCTTGAGAGCTCTGTCAACCTGAGTATTTATAAGTTCTACATGCAGTGAATATTAATTCAATAATGTCTTCATAATGTCACATATGTATTTCCAGGACAGTGAAAGCTTTCCACAGAAAAGTCAATTTTCTCCCCACCTTAACCAGATGACCATGGTGTGTCAACACCAGTACAGGTCATCTCCCTGTACTCCACTGTCCCTGCAGCATCCACATCTCACCCATCTTCCCTTGTTCTCGTCACCCCAATTTGACTTTCCCTCTCAGAAGCTTGTTGAATTCATATGCAGGCAGGAGGACAAGAACAGCCTCTTTGCCTGCAGCAAACTCATGAAGAACCAGCAGAATAAACTGAGTGGTTCCCTGAGTTTTGGGTTTTGTTGTCACACAGTACTCATGCTGCTCACTTATGCTGTTGTGGGAACCATATCCATGTTTAACACTAGCAGGTCTTTGGAAAGAGATACTGAGGAAAATATTTTTTTATGAAGCCAAAGTGACTTCAGAAGGCAAAATCTGACTCAGGCTCTTAAATAACAAAAGCAGTTCTGAAAACCTCTGCCTTTTCCTGAGATGGGTTTATATGTGTAAAGTACTTGGCATCATGAAACACAAGTGTAATTACACAACTGAGCAAGAGCAAAATACATAGTTAGTTAAATAAATTAACTAGATCAGTAACAATGAAACCCTGTTTTCAGAAAAGAACTATTGGCTTAGACAGGGATTCCTTCACAGCTTTATTTACCCATGATCAAGCTTAATTCCATACAGACATTTTTAAGAAAAAGTGGCTTGTTACAGTACAGCTTTACAAAATCACGCAATCAATATAGAAAAATAAAACCACATCACCTACAATTCATGGGACTTTGGGTAAAATATTTTTTGGGGCTGCAGGGGTTTATCCTTCTGGAATTTGTTTCACTGACAGATAGAGAAAAAGTAGACCAAAATCCAGATTTAGCCCTGTATAACTCAAAACAATATTAAGAAATAGCAGCCACAGTTTTACAAAACAAAGAGGGCTGGACGAGGTCTTATTTCTTCATATCCTTTCCCTAGGGCAGAATCAGTTCAATTTCTGACATTAAATATTTGTCTAACATTTTCTTAGACAGAATGATGTGGAGTATAATTTTTCAGGCAATTTCAGATGCCACCTTTAATCAAGAAAAAAGAAAAAAAAAATCTTCCAGATGTGGGTCTTTATTCAGTCTGAAGCTTGGAACTCCTGTTTAACTCACCCTAAACAGAGATAATGAGCTCCTTCCTACCTAAGTCTCCAAACATTCTTCTTCTCCAGTCTAGACAAACTCAATCTTTTAAGACTACAAATATTGAATAAATGCTACCACAAATCAAATTCTCCTGTCCATCAAACAAACTATGGAAAGAGTTAATTTTGCTCCTAATGTCTTTATAAATTATAAATAAATAAATTATTGTCTTACCTGATTTTTAAAGTACATTGAATTTCTTCAGTCTCTTCTTACTGAATGCAATTCTGCTGTAGGATGCCAATACAAACATCTGTTATACTATTACACCTACTTCTTATAGTCTTTTCTTTTTATCACTGACAAAGCTATTTTAGAATATTTGCTAAAATATTCCAGTTCAAAAGCCTTTTTTGTTACTCACGGAGCACTGTATGGCTGTTTCACTCACCTTGCATCACAAATGCTGGAGTCACCATCAAAGGCATTTTTCCAGAACCAACATATGGTTTGCAACACTGAAATTCCAATTTATATGTAACTTCCCTTTAAAGAAAGGAAAACTGCAAAGAATCTCTTAAAATATAAAGTACTATCCAAGAAGAAGATGGAGATGTGTATGAGGGAAGCGATATGTTGTCTCTATATTAGCAGCCTGCTCTGTCCATGTTACTCACCCCTAAGATTAATTTTCCATAGTGGAAAAAACAGGTAACCTGTTTCAACAGTGCTCCTTGAGGCTAGGCACATGAGGAGTCCTAATCTGTACCAAGGCTCATACTTTGCAGCTGATCAGACAAATGTCCAGTGCAGGATGGTTCCAATAGGACACTTCCAAAGTTCTTCAGGTTACATGACCAAGAAATTCCAAACTTCTTTGATCATGCAACCCAAGTAAAAACAAAAAAAAAATTAAGCATAACCTCTCAATATATGTTTATTTATAATTAAGTTATATAGATGTACTATTGTAATAACACATTATGTACATTATAAAACCTACAAGAAATAGGAATTAAAAAGGATGAGATAACGATGAAAGAAACACTACTTTAAAACGTCATATTTTTATTTCATTTGTTAATGGTACAAAAACATATTCTTCCTGCATTCCCCTGTATTGTCTTTCACACTCCTTGGGGTACAGACACCCTGTTTTGGAGACAACTAAGAAAGACATCACATTAGGTAATGCCAGCAATGCTTACAGGCTCCTGAGACCTCTGTTGTTCCTGTAAAATCCATTTTTATGCTAAACCTTCTTCCTAATGTGAATGTGTTTGCATTTGTTTTCCTAGTTTATTAAACCAGAGAACTTCCCTGCACTGGTAGTAGTGCCCCATGCTAAACAGATCACGTAAGACTCCTTGACTGGTGCAAATGTTTGAGATGGGAAAAAGGCTGTCCTCTTTGAGGTCTAGCTGGGATATTGAAAGAAATTATTACCTCAGCTTTTGTTCCTTTGCAGATCGATCTTTAAGGTCTCTTCCAACCTAGTCATTCTGAGTCATCATTTAACATAAGCTCCTTTAAGGAAACATCATATATTAAGCAGTAGAAGATAGAAGTAAAATAGATCGGAGTAGTAATATACACAGCAGCTTTCATAAAATGAGTAAAAATAAAAAAAAATTCTGTATGTCCAGCATGGCTTTATTCACACAAACAAGAAATACAAGAACTTGAAAGCATCAGAGGTGAAAAGATTCAGAAGTGAGAAGTAAGCTGGGGCTTTCCAATAAGCAGAAGTCAGAAAGCTTTGATGATTAAAACCACTACATATTCAGAGTTCTTAATATAGAGTCAAAAGCTCAATGTTAGTTTTATCTGTATCACTCTTGACAAAAATTAGAAGCACCTGGTAAAAATAGTGGTGCTAATAATAATTTCCCATAATTAATGCAGTTCTGAATTAGAATACTTAGTAATGCTTTACTTGCAGATATGTCCCTCTCTCTTTCGTTGGGCTAGAGTCTGTTTCAGCAACCATGCCTAGCACTCCTCATCCCTCTTGAGGCTTAGTCACTCAATTTAAGTTACATTCCATTTTTCCTGTATTAGGCTGTTCTCCCGTTAGTGACCTTCAAGGTGAAACTTCAGTTCTGAATATTAATATTTTTCTTCTTTCTTGGTCATTATCTACATAAGCTAAATGTTATAGTGCAGTTATCAATGCAAACTTTGTGTTTTACCTGTGTTTTATTACTCTTTAGTGGGGCACTGGAACATGCTCAGACATTGCTGCTGAAACATGGAATTGATGCCAGTCATTTATACTTATGCCAGATCTACCAAAATATCTCCAGTTCTTTTTGGATTAGGTGAGGCTTTTAGTGGGCAGGGCTGAACCTACAGAGGGGATCTTGTCAGCTTAAAAGGTCTTGTCTTCTTCAGAACTGTAATTCTTCATTTTTAATAATACAGTTTTACCTCTTTAAAAAACTCAAACTCTTTATGGTGTCAACACTTGCATTCAAAATTACTCTTGTGGAAGTTGTCAAAAGAAATATCCTGCTAATGAAGGTCAGTGTTATTAACCAGATGTTCTTTTTTCTTCAGAAAGGTCAACAGCTCTTGCCTTTCACTCCATAAGTTACTAAGAAAATTTTTTTATTTAAAAAGTGTACATAAAAGCATGAAATGCTTTCATGATTGGTATCAATCTGTAACATGCAATACTATGGAGGAAATTCTTCATTTTCATGCATTAATTTGAATCCAATTAAAATATTTTCTCCGAAACAAACATTGGAAAATAGTAGGAGAAAATTTTAAGCCTTTTACATTTTTATTTATTTTAAGTGATAGTTCTTGAAATCTGTCATTATGGGAAAACATTTAATGGATGCATGTATAAAAACTGAAATAACCAGTAATGCATTTGACAGCACAGCATTAAGTTTTTGAAAAAACACATTGTGCTAACAAGTATAGCACAATGTGTCTTGGCAATTAAATCTGATTTTTATCTTTTAAAGGCTTCAGCACACTATAGTTTGACCAGACAGTTACAATAAATATACACCAATACCACAACAGATACCAATTCTGTGTCAGTGAAAGCAAAAAGCAGAAATGTTGCCATTTCTGTTTAGTGTGAGATAGTTGGCAGTGGGCACAGGCATAGAGACCAATTAGTAGAAAATTATCTGCTTTGCATCCTACACAGTGCTTCAAGGCTGATTCTCTGCCATAAGGCTGTGTTAGAGAGGGTGAATCTGGATATTTATATTGTCACATTCTATTGATTTAAGCACAATGCAATTGTTAGACTCAAAGAGAACCAGGCCCAAGAAGTGATCATTAATTCTAGTTAATTGAAGTTGCCCTACATCAGCATATGTATTACTTCTAATGTTATGTGTTGTTTCCAAGGCAGATGATCTGTCACACCAACAAATTTTGACACACAGAACAATTCAAACTAGAAAGAGCAGAGCTAATGAAAGGAAATGGAATTATTCGTGGAGCTGTTTCTTACCATGGGAAATAAACCTATATATTTCAGGCTAATTCCTCCATTCCTGCCCACTTCAGGGATCAATTTTGCTTTGTGGGGAGAGGCTATTTAGAGCCTAAAACCAACATTGTAATGTCTGTTCAACAGCTATGCAATCTTTTCATCTGAGGGATTCTTCTGTCTTCCTGCCTCCACTTCCAATTTCCATTCATAAACTGTTCAACTGCACAGTGAATCATTCCGTTTTCCCTCTGTGGGAGAGAATAAATAGATATCCCCTGATCAGTGACAACAGAAAACCAAAATCATATCCAAAGGAACCACAGGGTGCAACATACTCTGATTCTGAAAAGATATGTACCAGGAGCATTTCTGGAGCAGTAGCAAAGATTTAGATGAACACATTTGGATTAATCATTCTCCAAGAGATACAGCTAAGTTTTAAACTAAAAAGAGGTTTTCTTCTTCTTTGGTGTGTTTCAGAGAGGAAGGAAGATGGAAGAAAAGGATGTTGTTTTATTTTATGTGAACACCCACATAACATCTTGCATGCATTTCAGCAAATGACCACCAAGGTCAAGAAAACGGTGCATTTCAGGAAGAGCAGAAGTACCCAGACAGGACCGTGTGTAGTAGGGAGGATTATATCCTCTTCCAAGAAAGGAAGAATGATCTGTATTCTGGCATGAATACAAAACCTAGTATCTGCTGTTTACAGCCTATTTTAATTGTGTTTATGAATAGATCTCTTATATGTAAGTAACAAGCACTCCCTCTAGTGAATTTCTGTGGGATTTGGT
Organism: Passer montanus; assembly: GCF_014805655.1. Classification (NCBI taxonomy): domain Eukaryota; kingdom Metazoa; phylum Chordata; class Aves; order Passeriformes; family Passeridae; genus Passer; species Passer montanus. The sequence continues at coordinate 2,945,470 of NW_024370595.1, read as the reverse complement.
GTTTTAACTATGGAAGGTACAGAACAGATGAATAAGCAGAAGTGACATCTTCCATAAGACTCTCTGTTGAAGTCAGAAAAAAGGTAAAAGCTTTCAGACATTACAGACAGTTTGTAAGGTCAACAGCACAATGTATTTGACAGAGTTGGGAAAATCAATGTCTTACAGTAAAAAACAGATTCGCATGCTCAGATAGTGTCCCTTACAGATGTTTATGTTGCTGGTTCATCCTTCTGCCTTGTTGGTGTCATATCCTTTACTGACCTTCACTTCAGACTCTGTAAGCCAAAGGGTGAAATTTCATTTACTGATTTAAGTATCTCACTGAAAAAATAAAAATTAGATTAACACATCCGCCCAGTGTAAAGGACTGCATTTCAGCAGAGATCGTTTACCCTTTCTATACTGCAGTACAGATATTTGATTACATATTTTAAAAGGTGTGTACATTATCAATACTTCCTCTTGCCCATCTAAATATAATCTTTGTAACAGTTCTATTGAGTATATCAGAAAAATAGTCCGTGATAGCTTTTAAAATTGTGGCTGATATCCTGTCATGAGTAACCTCAATGCTGGTATTTTGTAACTTTTCAGAGCATTGTTCCAGTGTTTGAGTTTAAAATACAGAATATTGATTTGTGGCACTGTCTTGAGCAGTGGGGCTGTCATTATGCACAGGATTCAAAATCATTGCCATATGCAGGGCCTCTCTGTGCTGCTGCTGGAACTCCCTGGAACATATCTGGCTTAGCTTTGTGTGCTCCCAAGGGCAGGTCTGTAGAAGAAGGTGTGACACACAATGCAGGGGCTCTCACACTACAAAGCACACACTGTTTCAAAAGTTGTCGGTAGCAGTAGTTCCTTGTTCTGTGTTTATACTGCTACTTAACCATAAGAGAAGCAGAGTGGGACCAGCAGTTACCAGCATCTGTGCTGTGAAGTAGCACCTCTGTGCAACAGCTGCAGTCTTGCTGCAGCTGCTGCATTGATGGTGACCTCTGCACTGAGGTCAGTGCTGATCAAAGCCACTATTTACACACAGCCTGCTGCTGAAGGTTTCTGCAGTCCCAGTTTCTCAAATGGTGGAATTCTATCCAAGGCTAGACCTGGAAGCTGTTTTAAAATAGTGGAACAGGGGCAGGTTACCACAGTCAGCCCTGCTCTGCCTTCCAAGGTCAGGGTGGCCTCGGCTGTGCCCTCATGTCCTGGGCTGACAAGAGGGCACACAGGTCCTATGGAGTGCACGTCCCATGGAGTGTGTGTCCTGTGAGGAGCAGCTGAGGGAGCTGGGGTTGTTAAGCTTTGTAAAAAGGAGGCTCGGGGCACTTTATGACCCTCTGGAACCACCGGAAAGGAGGCTGTAGCCAGGCGAGGGTCAGCCTCTTCTCCCGGGCAACCAGCAACAGCACAAGAGGAAACAGGCTCAAGCTGTGCCAGGGAAGGTTCAGCTTGGGTATTAGGAGGAATTTCTTCACATAAAGGATTAGATATTGGGATGGGCTGCCCAGGGAGGTGGTGCAGTCACCGTCCCTGGAGGTGTTTAAGGAAAGGCTGGAGGCGGCGCTCAGCACCATCTTCCATGGACACGGTGGTGCTGAAGCAGAGGTTGCACTCAGAGGTGCTTTTCCCACCGAACCGATTCTGTGCAAGGGGGAGCGCTGGCACGCAGCGAGCCCCAGCAGTCCCGAGAGCCGGTGTGCGCTCAGCAGGGCACACGGAGGGGGCCCTGCCCGCGGAGCCCGGGATCGCGGCCAAGCTTCCCGGGGGAGCGGAGCCCGCGCGCCCCTGCGCGAGGGGCGCGGGGCCGGCTCCGCCTGCCGGGGGACGCGCCGCAACCGGCGGCGGGGCGTGCGAGTGAACCGCGGCATCGGCGAGCGGCGCTTTTCCCGCTGGCGTCTTCCCGGGGTGTCCCCCCGCCGCCCGGGCTCCGCCCGCCGGGGCAGCTGCCGTCGGCGGCCGCTGGCTCCGGTGTTTCGCGGTGCTTCCCAGCCTTGTCCTGCGGAGCCTGCTCGGCGCTGCCGGCAGGGAGGGGCGGTGGGGCTTCGGGCTTTTAAATAAAAGGGGCGCTTTTCTCTCGTTGCAGACGCTTTCCAGGTCTTCCTTCCGGAGAACGTGAGATCCGCCTGGGCGCCAGCCTGCTGGGGTTCACTGGTTGTTAAGTAGATTGGGGAGCGGTGTGACATCGCGCCGCCAGTCCCTTCCCTCCTGAGAAAGGGTAGCTGCTTTCTGAGCAATCACATACCAACCTCATGTATTCCTAAGACTGTCATCAGCTTCTAGTTTTCTATTCAGAGGCCTTACAGAGATTTAATTACTTATAGGCTCTAGTGGTTGTAAAGTAGTTTAAGATGTTTGTACTACTCGGTTGTAATTATCTAATTCACTCTTGTGTTAAGAGACATCGTTTTAACGTGGGAATGCTTAAATCGCCAAAGAATTAAATTATTTATGGATAAGGGCTATTTTATTTGACTACTGTTGGCCTGCAACTTAAACTTGCATCTTTTATTTTTTTATCCTATGCTTGTTCTTGGTTATGGCTGCTGCAACAATAGTTCATGATACATCAGAAGCTGTAGAGCTCTGTGCTCCCTGTGGGTTATACCTTAAACCCATTACAAAAATGACCATCAGTGTGGCACTTCCTCAGCTGAAGCAACCGGGAAAATCCATTTCGAACTGGGAAGTGATGGAAAGATTGAAGGGGATGGTGCAAACTCATCAGTTTTCCACTCTGCGGATTTCTAAAAGCACAATGGATTTCATTAGGTTTGAAGGAGAGGTCGAGAACAAAAGTTTGGTTAAATCTTTTCTGGCGTGCCTTGATGGCAAAACAATAAAGCTGAGCGGCTTCTCTGACATTTTGAAAGTGCGTGCCGCGGAATACAAGATTGACTTTCCTACCAGACATGACTGGGACTCGTTTTTCCGTGATGCAAAGGATATGAACGAAACCTTGCCTGGGGAAAGGCCGGACACTATTCATTTGGAGGGTTTGCCTTGTAAGTGGTTTGCAGCAAAGGAGACTGGCTCGGAAAAGCCAAGTGAAGAAGTCCTTATAAAAGTTTTCCAGAAATTTGGAGAAATCCGTAATGTGGACATACCCATGCTGGACCCTTACAGAGAAGAGATGACTGGCAGGAATTTTCACACTTTCAGCTTTGGGGGCCATTTAAACTTTGAAGCCTATGTTCAGTACCGGGAGTACGCGGGGTTCATCGAGGCCATGAACGCCCTGCGGGGCATGAAGCTGATGTACAAGGGCGAGGATGGCAAAGCAGTGGCTTGCAACATAAAGGTGAGAGACTGCAGCCTTTTGTGTGGGAACCCACATGAAGGTTTGAGTACAACTAAATGGTATTTCCATAGTGCTTGAAGCCTTTATCTGTGTACCACAGTGATGGCAACAGGTGACATTGACAGCATTAATGTAGCCTTATGGGACAGACATAATACAATTTTTAAAGGAAAATGTTGGTAGAAAAATGTGTTGTTAGACTACATAACTAAAATGAGTGGGGTTTTGCTTTTTTCCTTAATAAGAAAATTCTAGAAATGAGAACTGCAGGTGGAAGGATCAAGTTTATGAACACGATTTTCTAAATTACTTTAGAAAATAATATGTATCTATAAATCGCAATTTCACTTAAAATTCCAGTTCTGAACAAGTCCAGACAAATTTCACCCGAAGATTGGCTGTAAAGTGCATTATTCTTTCATGTGTTCACTATAGAGAGACATAGTGGGGGAGAATTTCACCCCTGCATTGATAGCTGTGTCAGAACTAAAAGGCTTAGTAGCATGTGGTCTGTCTGGTCTGGGAAATACACAGCTAATTGTCAGTGTACCTTACATACAGAAAGGCCCCACAAAGATTTAAATGCTAATTTTCATTTGTAGCACAGTTTCCTGTAATTTTATTATGCTTATTTCATAATATTTACATACAGAGTTTTCCAGAAGTAATTTTCTGTAACCTTATTGTCTTAGAAATTACAGCTGTGACAGGAGGGAACAAGGCAGTCTCTCCAGATGGAGTGTTTCTGAAAGCACAGCCTCAAGGAAACTTACTGTCTTTGGGAGTGGTCTGTGCATTTTCTATATGGGTTGAGTGAAATGTTTGTGGATGTATTTTGGGATGCTCAGTAGTCATTCATCAAACCAGGGAGTGTATTTCAGAAAAAAACCTTGAGTATTCCTTTGTGCAATATGGGAACATGCAGATATTTATTCAAATTGTAGTTTAGTCAGTGTAAGTAAAATACTGCAATCTTTTATCTTGTTATCAAAGCTTGTCAGTTGTGGGATAGAAACTGTGCCTTGACCTGGTGAAACTCAACCTGTCATTCACGTGCAGGGGATCAGGGTTCCCAAATTTAGTATGGCTCTGCAAGAAGAGTTATGCCTTCCTGGCAGCTGCCCTGTCAGGACAGCAGCTCTCTGTCATGCAAGGTCACCACACCTTGTCTGTTTGTACCTGTTTGTCCTCTCAGTCTGTTAATGAAACATCATTTGTCTGAAGCCTGAGTAGATTAAACTGCAGAGGCTGTGCTCCTTGTTCTCTGCCCCATGGTTCAATGACCACGGGTCTGTGGAAATGTCTTAGAGATCCCTGCCTGCCTGCACTCAGAATTGGAGATTAGGACACCAGGGCTGTCATGTCTGGTGGTGTCCTGTTCCAGCACGCAGCTGGATGTGACCAGGGTGTGTTCATATATCCTGGAAGCTGAGTGCCTCAGAAGTCTCATTTTTCATTTTTCATTTCTCTTTCTTTTCTTTCTGTTCCCATGACTTGGGATCTTCTGCCCAGTGTACCTCAGTTTGGGAATCTTGGTTTTAGAACTGGTGGGGACGCTTGAACCAGGTGTTGAATGCTGTAGAACTATGTCTTCTGCTGAATTTAAGGATCACACTTTTAGACAGAAAGGAAGGCCTTTATTTAAACCTATTTCTACATAGTGCTGTACAGTCCCTAACAGCTTGCATTAATTAAGAGTTCTGTACAAGCCCAATCTGACACATTGAATACATGGGACAGACAGAGCCTCAGCCACACTGGGGTTTGGTTTTGGTTGTGAGACACAGAAGTGGTATCTGATTTTGCTACATGTGTGCACACATTTAGTACCCAGTTACCTGATTAGAGTAGGTGGTGCTTTCTCTGGGCACACAGAGAAAGCACCTTCCCTTTGTTTTGAATAAGGTTTCACACGTCTGATTGTACTTACATCAAGGTCTAAGTTAAAAGTGTCAGGTTGTAATTTTTTTTTTGCTGTTTCCTTAAACCTGTTTTCAATTGTGTCATGTACAGGTTTCTTTTGACTCAACAAAACACCTCAGTGATGCATCAATTAAGAAGCGTCAACTTGAAAGGCAAAAGCTTCAAGAGCTTGAAAAGCAGAGAGAAGAACAAAAACGTAAAGAGAAAGAAGCTGAGGAAAAACAAAAAGAAGAAGAAAGGTATTTACAGCTCATTGTTCAGTTATAATTTTAACAACCAGGCATAACAAAACTGCTCCTTCATATCAGTGAAAATAAATAAACACAAGTTGCCTGTAGCTAAAATGAAGCTCTTAAAGCTGAGTATGGTTTAGTTTACCACTTATGCTTATGTTCAGTTCAAAGTATTAAACCTGCAAAATACTCAATTTCCTAAAAGTCTTGCCATTAATCACCTAGTTTCGGAGACCCATGGCCTTTAACAAAAGCTACTATTTTGTCCTAATCACAGAAATAAAACCCACCACCACTGCACACATTTGTTGGCTTGATATTCTTCTGGCTGTGATAATTCTCTGCCCAGCTGCCTCATGCATTGTTATTGCCTCTGGGCAAAGTTCAAAAAACAATTACTTGCTGTAGCAATTTTTTTTCTTTGAATTCCAACTTGTTAAAAATAGATTAATATGACTGTTTGCTGTCACAAGTAAGGGTTTAAATGTTCAGTTTTCTACTTTTGTTCTTCGTCAACATGACTTATATAGAAGCAAATTTACTTGAAGTGTAAAATGTATTGTGCATATAGTAGGGGTTTGAAATTGTGCTTTGCCTAGATAAGGCAAAAATATTTACTCTTTTTAGGAAGCAGAGAGAGCTTGAAGAATATGAGAGAGAGAGAAAAAGAGAAGAGAAGTTGCGCAAGAGAGAGCAGAAACAGAAAGATCGTGAAGTTCGACGGAACAAAAAACAACTTGAAAAGCTGCAAGCTGAAGAACAGAGAAAACTTCAAGAGAAGATAAAGCTAGAAGAAAGGAAGCTCCTATTAGCTCAGAGAAATCTTCAGTCCATTAGATTAATTGCAGAACTGCTAAGCAGAGCAAAGGTAATTTCAATATTTATTTCAGAAGCTAATGAAGAACCCAACAGAAGAAAGCCCTTGGCTGGCTTGAGAGGAGGTGGGGAGGTCTGTTCATTAAACACAAGGTTTACTACCTCTGCAGCTGCTATTCCTTAGACAAAAATTTCAGAAAAGCACAATTAAACAGTATTTCTCTATTGGTCAGATATGCACTTGGAGGTAAATGAAAAGAACCTATAGTCCTGAATAGCATTTTTTGTCTGTAAATTGTCAGGTCCAGTAGAAGGACATGTGAGCATGATGAAGTGAGCTAACCACATAGGATAAGATGCAGGACTCCTTTTCTAATTCTGGTTTAGATGCTGTTTCCCATCTGCCTCACAGCAATTCTGTTCACTGTTCTTTGGAGTTTCAGAGATTGAACTTGATTAGTTAATGTTTGAAATGCACAGAATGTTTCTTCTGTAGGAAAAGTACTGTCAGCAGAGGTTTCAAATCTTAGATTCCGTCTCTAACAGTATTGTTATTTTTTTCACTGAAACACTGAAGCTTAAGACGTAGATAAAATAGTATTAGGGTGTACTGAATGTGAAATATTTTCTGTAGAAATGAAAAGCTCTGTGGTAAAGCACAAGTTTTTTTTCTTGATGCCAGTACACTTCAGGAGTGTTTTTGAACTCACAGGGCTATGTACAGATCAGTTACATACTAGAAGAAGGGAGAAATGCCTTTTGCAGACTTTTTAGCTTTGTAGCTGTGCAGTAGATTGTCTGATGAAACAGAGAGTGTGTTTCTTTCATTTAGAGAATTCTGAGGTCTATACTAAGCCACTTGACTAGGTCAGAATAGAAAAAGGTTTCAACCTTTTCTAGTATCGTGTTTTTAAAGTGGTTGACAAAACAACAATTTGTTTCTACATAACAATTGTCCATTTAATTACTTGCTGGTTTTGTGGACTTTTTGTAAAATCATCTACGAGCCACAGATAGCAATCATCTAAAAGAAGTTCTTTTCAATAAAATTAAAAACATTTTCAGTTTGACTGAATTTTGAAATTTTAAATTTGACTGAAACCTTCAAGTTTTGACCCTGATAATATATTTCAATACTGCAGATTTCATATGTTACTTTTGTTATATTGAGGAGACATGAAGACAAAATTTTCTCTCAAAAATTGTGAGCAAATAGTGTTTCAACTTAGAGCAGTTTTGGATTAGTGGGATTTGTTGATTGATATGTTTTGATTTTTTTCCCTTTGAAAAGGAAACACCATTTTATTTTGGGATGGTTAAGTTCTGTTGGTTAGATTTTATTTTCTTGCCACTTTACTGCCTTTGTGTTATGCTGTAACTTGGAAGCAGGAGCAGGTATTTTTTGTTTATTCTTCCCTTTGACTGTCTTTCAGACAGTAAAGCTTTTGGAGCAAGAACAGAATGAAGAAAAGATTTGTCTGCAGCAGCTGGAGGAGAGACGGAGGCTCCAGGAGGCTGAGCTTAAACGTGTGGAAGAGGAAAAAGAGAGAGCACTGGGGTTGCAGAGAAAAGAAAAGGAACTGAGGGAGAAACTACTGAACAATCTTCTAAGCAAGAAAATGGATGCAATTAATCAAAACAAAGAAGAAACAGAAGCATCTCAGACTGACGTGCTGAAAAGCCCTAGTGCTGTTCCTCACACTGTGTCATCCAGCTGCATCACTTCTACCTCAGGACAGGCTGTTTCAGGCAAACTGGCTCCTGGCTCTCAAGCAGAAGTAGCATCCCCTGAAAGTGTAAACACTCAATGCAAGTACTTAAATGGCAACATTCACGACAAGGTTCATGACAAAGAAGGACAGAATCTTCATACTACAAACTCTGAGAGGTGTTCTGACAAAAGGGGTTCGGGGGTACTTTCATGTGTTCCCGCCGATAACCAGGACCAGAAGAGCCTCTCTAGCTATGACCAGAGCACTTGCAAGAAGGACTTGCCCTGTGAGCAGGACAAACGTGGAACAGAGCCAAGGAGAAGAAAGAGCCATTCATGTAGCAGCATAAACAGTGATGAGAGTAAGGGTAGACGGGAGAGCAGCAGGCACAGAAGAGATGTGAGTCACCGGGATGAAAAGCATAGGAGGGACAGGAGGTATTACAGACACTCCAGCAGAAGTTACAGCCCTCGCCGAAGCCGCAGTCCCCGGCGAAGGAGCGCAAGCCCCAGGCGTTCCCGCTACAGGAGAACGCGCAGTCGCGAACGGAGGCGGGACAGGAGAGAAAGGAGTCGGAGTCGCAGAAGCGCGAGCAGGAGACGAAGGCACCGGAGGTGATCACTGAATAGGCAAAGGAGTGCTCAGAGTGGGTGGTGGAGGCCTTGGCTCCTTTGAAAAGCTCTGGTAGGACAAAAGGGCCGCAGAATTGGACACCAGACCTCATTGGTGTGACTGTTATAGAAAACACAATTGTTTCGACCAATTCTTAGCTTGCATCTAGTCCTTGAAATCAAGAAAAGAGATGCCTGATTTTTTTGACCTTCCTTCCTTTGTTGTCTCTTTCTAGGTTTCTACCACAATGTAGGTATAATTGTGCTTGTGCTGAAGTTCCTAAAGTGCTAAAAGCCAACCTGTTTTCTTCAGTTTCAGTTTTCTAAACCTTAATTTTAGTGTATTTAGTTTTTATCACCTAATTTGGCTTAAGAAATACATGGGTGCCAGTTATAGGAACTTCAGAGGTGACAAGCTATTACATACAGATTTGATTTAAAGTGTTTCCTGGTACATTCAATGAAACCATGTTTAACAAAGTAGAGTTTTTATTGATTGAGATGGATAGCAAGACTTTAATATTTTTTCTTAAAACTGACTATAAAGTTACACAGGATACCTTTTAAATTGCTTTGATTCCTTCATATGTCTGTATGATGCCAAGCTTTGTGGCCCAAATTATTCTGGCGTGTAATGCCTTTGTATAATACTTTCCATGTAAGAGAGGCACACCTGGTGTAGGAAGTAACAAGCAGTGGTAAAATGGTTGAAAGTTGTTCTGATATTTTGTTGACATATTTGGCTTTGTAATTATTTCAGGTGGCATAGGGCTACTTGAAACATTTTTTCAGGTACATAAAGAGCTAAACATTGTCTTGAAAAAGGGGCCTTCTTGCTAAATTATTTTTACTTGTGTTGTTGAAAAGTAAGGCTGCAGTGTCTCTTGTTAAATCTGTTTAAGAATACTTTTGCTTTTAAAATGCAGCTCAGGAATATTAAAAGCTATAATGTTACAGTGAAAGAGTTTATTTTGCATTTTTATGGTAAAATTAAAAAGAAAACTGTTTCCAGTGAACTGAAGTTGCTGTTTTCATGTGTCAATATATTAAAATCTGCAGAAGTGTTGTCTTAAGAACCTGTTTGTTGAAAGTATCACTCAGCAAATTTGAATAATGAAGTTCAGCTTCTCTTGATGGTCCTGTTATGTTACACATATGTCAACTCTTAATTCAGCAGGATGTGTGCTCTTTAACTACAGCCTTCAGATGCCATTTTCCTCACACTGATGCATGAAATCAAAGTGTATCCATTTCCTGGAGTGTCTGAGAAGCACATTAGTGCTGCGGCTCAGCTGGATCCTTGGCTGACTTTGTTTGCTTTACTTTCACAGTCCTTGTGGGTTTGTTTCTTACTAGACCATGATGCTGAAATCTTTGTAGTTACTACCTGTGGACAGAAAAGGTAAGACATTGATAACACCAAATTGTGAGGAGCTGCTGTGTCCCTCAAAGGCAGAGAGGCATAGACAAATCAGAGAGCTGGGCAATCACCAGCCATACACAGGGCAAGTGCTGGATTCTGCGCCTGGGATGGGGCAGCTCTGGATGTACACACAGACTGGGGAACAAGACATGGAGATCAGCCCTACAGAAAGGGACCTGGGGGTTGTGATGGATGACAGGTTGAACATGGGTTTCAGTGTAGCCTGTCAGCTAGGAGGGCCAGCTGTGTCCTGGAGCACATCACTTACCGAGTTGCCGTCTGGTCAAGGCAGGGGGGATTGTTTCTTTTGTGTCATTCCAAAATCTGTAGTTCTTCCCTTGCAAAGTCAAGAACTCACTCAGCTTCTGGCCTTGTCTGAGTCAGGCAACCATACCAATTTAAGCTTAGTTTAAAATCAGGCTTTGTTGCTGGGGAAAGCTCAGGTTCACTCTTAACTGGTAGGTTATTTCCTTCACAAATAGTGGAAAAATTTCCCCGGTGAGCATGATTGGTGTGGTATAAATACAGGGTGTAAATCCTGTTAAACCATGGATTGGGCAACTTCATGCTACAGCCCTGTGTTCATGCCTGCTGGAAAGTCTAGGCAGCAGGGAAAGAGACCTCTGAGCCCTATTTCATGTACTGAGTCCCAAGAAATGCCCAGTGATTATTCCAGTGTTCTTCTGTCATTCTTGATCATTCTTAACTCACATGGTGAGACAGGAGGAGAGTGTTCTCAGTCGTGAGAATGCGCCTCAGTTGTTGCACTCAGCTCCAGGAGAGATTTCACATCTGACACCACAATGTCTCCTTTATGTCCTTGCCAGAAGGACAGGATCAAGGATCTTTGCTCTTGAGGATGTGTAGGGTTTTGAAGTGTACTGATCGTCTAGTGATACAAGGGAGCATGTGACCTCTTCCTGTTGGAGGTGTGAACCCTGCTAATCACAGACTGCTTTCAGCAAGGTCTGAGCTGAAGAGGGTAGGAAGTTGGTGGGCCGATGCTCTTGAGCTCCCTTTTCTGGGCAGGACCTGGTGCATGTGCTCTCTGCATGTGCTGCTGCCTCGTCATAGTTGTTGGCAGTGGCAACTAGGAGTGGTTTTTCTGCAGCCTTGTGAAGCAAAGAACAGGAGAGTCTCAAAGGGGTAAGAAATCTAAGTTCGTGTTGCTATGGGCAGTGTTACTGCACAGTCCTGTTTTATCCTTAAGAAATGTCTCCTCTTGTATCTGTCTGAAGGCTGATGAGCCTCTGCATGTACCAGCCTTTCGACCTGCAGTTTTCTTTTTATCTCCTGGCCTCAGTCTGCCCTAGGTGGCTTGGGAAGCAGCTTAGTCAAACGACAGCTTTGCTACAACAGCAAGGCCAAAGCCCTTCAATATGAATGTGATATTTTCCATCTGATTACTGCCCACTATGGTAAAGGAGTTTTCATAATATGCGAGTCAAATTGCCAGCAGTAATTTATATTACTAAAAATTATTACCTAAGCTGTAACCATATCTAAATCCTGTTTCTAATTGTCTCTACCTTTGTAATCTATTCAGTGTCCTAAAATAAAGACCTAGGCATAATTAGATATGTGTATAAAAATATGTTATGTTACCTGGAAGCATAGTCTTTAAAGCTGACAGAGAAAAGGGGAATTTTTGCAGTCACTCCCAAAATCGTGAATGCAAGATTCTATCAGTGCCACAAGGCTATAAAGACAAACTAGTGAGAGTTGATTGGTGATCAAAACTACCTGGACTTTGCACCAATGTCAGCTTTAGGGCAGTTCTTGCACAGGATCATATAACAGACTATTGTGGCTGCTCATGTTTGATAGCAGAGCTAGAGATGTTGTTACATTCTATATAAGACAGCAATTAAATGAACTAGTTTGGCAAATAATTTATAAATGTGTGGACAAAATTGGCCACTGATGTCCTGTATTACAATACAGATCAAGTTTGTGTTTATTATGCATTGTCTGTGTCTTGATCTGGTATCCTGCTTCTGAGGTTTGGTTCTTCTGAATACAACACCCATTTCAGTAAGCTTATATTGCATTCTGTTGATTGGCCTTTCCCAAGTCTAATGAACATATTATTTGCAGGAGGTATAGTTTGCTGCTTCGCAGTAAATTTGCAGTTGTCTCTAGGGTTTGTATAAAGCAGCAATCTGGTTGCCATTGATTCTTCAAAAGTGGGTTGATGCTTCAGAACTGAGCGCACAGAATGAATCAAGTGTCCTATATTAATCTAATACTGGGCTCCTGAGGCTTGTTTGAGGTGATGTGCACCACCACCCTTTCTTTAATGGCAGCACGGAAAATCAGTATGGTCTGGTACCCCCTCACATGCTGCACCTCAATCTCCTGCTGCCTGACAAAAAAAGAGAATTCATGGGTTAGCTCAGGTGAATGTTTTGCCATAGCAAATGTTATGAAATTTTTGAAGGGCTAAAGCTGATTAGAATTGCTCTCTAAGTGATAACTAATCCAGCTGCATGTGTACTGTGGCACCTGCCAGGTGAGCTCTACCTGCTCTGCATGGGATGTTCAGGTGTGCTGTCCGTGATATTGGACTAGCTGTAGGATGATATGAAGGGATGTCACTCCCAGGCACTGCCAGCCAAGTGTCTGAACAAGGATTGATCACCTTCAGATTAGATTTTCCCTGCAGTTCTGCATATGATCCTGGACATCTGTTCATCAACACTCTGAGGAGTTACCTAGTGCTGTTTTTTACTTTCTACCTTCAGATTAGATTTTCCCTGCAGTTCTGCATATGATCCTGGACATGTGTTCATCAACACAAGAGTGTTGTCTTTTACTTTCTACCGTCCCTATAAAAAGGAAGGGCTGGAAAAATCTTTTCTGTTCATTGCACATGTCTTGCTGCTGTGATTTATAGCAGCTGGCAACTAGACTCCATGCAGGTGTTCACACACCCCTGGTGGGATGGGGTAGAGAATTGTGAGGGTAAAAGTGAGAAAACTCATGAATCGAGATAAACACAATGTAAAGGTAAAGCCAAAGCTGCATGCACAAGGAAGGCAAAATGAGGAATTTATGCACCACCTCTCCTGGGCAGGAAGGCGTTCCTTCCATCTCCAACAAAGCCAAGCCTCTAAAATGGCCTGTTTAAGGCAGTTGTGTATCCATGGTTTTCCTGTGTGATGCTTGACAGAACACAAGCAAATTCTGAAATCAGAGCCTGCCTCAACTGCTATCCATCTTGGTTTTCTGTTTGCATTTGTCTCTCTCTCTTCCTAAAGTTTCTGCATCTATCATTTGTAGCTGATATAGCTGGATATCCTCAGGAAGACTATGACTCTTATCTGCTGGGACTTTCCTCTCATAGAAATCTCAATGATTATTTAGTTGAATTATTTGTTGAGAAATTATTTGCAGTCCACAAGTTAAACTAAGAACAACTCTGGATTGCCTGACATACACTTCAAAAGATGTTCTCAGAGTTTTTACTCTTCTCAGAGTGAATCTAAAGAGAAGGGAGGGTTTGCTTAGAAAATAGGCTGGATATACAGTTTTTTGTGCCAACTCCAAATGTTTGCTATTAGTATATGTGATGAAAACAGGAAAAAACTAAAATTGGTCTGTGTCAAAAGTGATGGAAATAATGGTCATGTTACTAGGAAAATGCATCTATTGTAAAATACAAGAATAGTTAGAAGCTATAAAGAAGAAAAGGAGCATTTAAAACTTGATATTCTATTTCAAAGAAAAAGTATATTACTGAGTATCTTGGTTTTTTAGGATTGTTAGAAAACAGGCCACAGACTATTACCTTAGGGCCCTTCCAGGGCACGTGTTATAAGCTGGGTATGCTTAGAGACTTACTCATGATGGCAAGGCACAGTTGTTTCCCTACTGGCACTATTGAAACTCATCATAGTCCCATCCCTGGGATTTGTAGTTTTTGCTTACAAGGGAGGTTTTGTGTGAGAAGATAGTGTCATCTGCCACGTCTCACTGGCAGACACATTCATTTTACTAAATCTCCTTTGTTCATAGATAATTTCTTACTTTCAAATGTTATGCAAAAATGACATAATTGTTTTTGTGTAGCATTTGACTGTAGTGAGTGATTTAGGCAAAGAAAAATACATCACTGAAATAGAACTGTGGTGGTAAAATAAGGGCTTTAGCCTGCATGTGGTCTAAGCCCTATGAGAGAAATCTTGATAGGGTTTTCAGAGAAAGCAAGCCCTTGCAATTTCATCTTCATGAATGTATTTCTAGCTTAAAAGGAGCTTAAACTCTAAGCCTTACTAACAATTAACTTGGAAACAGCTTCTGCATCTGGCTTTTTTCAATCTGGTGTGGGTTATCTGCAAGCCTCCTCCCCTACATCTCACTACTAGTAGTAATCCCATTAGATGATTATAACTGCTATCCTCAACAGACAGATTTAGTCATAATTGAAAAAGAACTTCAAGTGTATTTAATCAACTGTGTGGTCATTTTATTAGTGGAGACCCATGTATCATATAACTTTGCTTTAAGTGAAGTGCATTTATGGCCTGGGGCTGAATAGCTGTTATGTTCCCAGGGGTGGGAAATCCTTAAGCTTTCATGAAATTGCACCAGTTTCTCAGAAGCAGGTAGAATTGGCCTTTAGAAGAGAATTTTTTTTTTTGTTTTCATACAACTTCCTAATTTTTTTGGCTAATAATAGTTATCTTTGGCTGGTGATGTGTGATTATGTAAAATTTAGTTAGAAAGTACAGATTCACAGAAAGATTATACAGTAGAATGTGAAGCATGAAGAAAGCTGCCGCTGAAAAAATGCTGGTTTGTAACATTTTGTCTTCAGTGTATTACCAAATAAGGTTTAATTTAACATTGTTTCCTGAGGGGAGTCACTAAATATGTGACATCAAATCTGAGTATTTTCCTTGATGGAAATGTTCTTTCCTCACCTGAATGTTGACACATCTACCCTGGGGTGCGATGGGCAAGACGTCAGACAGAGACAGAGAAATGAACAGTGGGGCAGCAAGATTTCAGGTAAGTAATCCAGGGGTTTAATTTTCAGATGAAAACCTGTGGGGGATGTCCTGTGTGAAGTTAAAATCCATGCCCCATATTGTACTTTGCAGTCATTTCATTGTTCCTTCCCAAGGACCTTCTGCTGCCCGTGATTTGTTTTGCAGAGAAGGGGAGAAAAACTGTAGTAATCAGCTGGAAAATGTAAAAATGTGTTGTCATTCCTCAGCACCCTGCTCTGTCAAAACATAGAAAGTACAAGTAGGACACCCCTGCTGTGGTGCTGCATGTTTTCCTTTCTAAGCTGGTATCAGGGTGAGTGGGAAGACCTGCAAAATACAGAAAAGTAAAAAATGTAGCTTTAATTCCTCATAGGTTTCATCTAAGTTATCGTCATCAGAGCAAACTAATCACAGTAAGAAAACAGCAACAGATTCTTACAGCTTCTCTTTGGACTTGCTGTTTCTGCACTTAGGGATGAGGTGTATACCCTACTGCCAGCTCAGGGTCCCCTGGACTGTGCCCACAGCAAGTTTCAAGTCCCAGGCAAGATTTTGCTTTGGTCTATGAATCCTGGTGCATTGCTCTGAGTTCAGGTTCTTGGTATAATTCTGTACTGATTCCTGTTTTGCTTGTTACAAGCCTTCAGGTGTTTCTGAGGTACCAGCATGTTGCTGACTGATAAACTTTACAAGCTTTAATCCACACTGCTTCTTCAGCCTAATACTTGATGATGGAAGATCCAAAGAAACAGTTGAACAAGAAAGACCCATCAAAGCCAAATAATTCAGCTAACACGTTTTGTAACCAGTGTGTTTCTCAGAAGCAATAAGATTACGTGGATCAGCTGATATGCTTTGTGTTTGGTGAAAAGAAGCTTATTTAAATTAAGAGAGCCAGAAAATCTGTGTCTCAGTCCAGAAGGAAGATGGGTTCCCCAGAAGACCCTGACTATCCTCAAATCATTGTGCAATACAGCAATGGATTTTTAATCTCAAAGGTAAGAAATATAACTCTTAGAGTATGCAGAAAGAAATATTCAGGGATTTCTCTTCAGGTCCTGAATGTAAGTCTTTGGAAGAGGTGAAAGCACTGCTATAATGACTGGTTTTCCAGACATATTTTTAAGGCACAAAGGCAAAACTAGTACTTCCACTCTTCTTATGGTTTGTTGATGTTATTTGCTTAAGCACATGGGCATAAAATTATAATATGCAGTGCAGTGGATGATTTTCTCCTCATTTACTACTTAACTTTCCTATTGCCCCTTGCTATACCTCTGGCCAACATGGTAACAGAAGGAATGCTCTTTGGGTTGTGCAAATACCACTGCACCTTAAGCTCCTGAAAGACAGAGCTGACAATAAAGAGAGGAAAAATACATAACGAAAAATCGCTTTGTGAGAAAGAGAAGTGCCCAATGCTTTATAATTTAACACTGTTAGTACTATGTTTTTGAGAAGCAACTGCAACTTTGGTTAAGCCCTGTTCTTACTCAGGGTAAAAGGAGCTTCATTGTACAGGACTCATTGTAGCTCAAATCATTTTATATATAGGCAGTCAATTAAACTGATGTTTTGTTACTGTTTCAGGAGTGTTTATGTGACCAGAGTAACAGGCTCATACTTCTAAGGTTGACTGTGTATAGCTAAAGTTCTTTTTTTTATGTATGGTTAGCTATGTCTGTCTGGAGGTTGACGAATGTTGCTGGAGAAGTTGCACAACTCTATGGAAAGACTGAGCAGTTTTGTTCAGTTAAACAAAGCAGTTCTTCTGGATGATAGGAACCTCCCTGCTTCTGGGAGATCACTGTAGTCCTTCACTTCAGTCCCTGAAAACAAGGTCAATAAATAAACAATACAATGGGATATTCCCCCTATTGCAAGCCATGAGAGAGTCTCCAAGGTTCACTGAAGCATGTGTTAGATCCTTAGTTAAAGAACAGAAACATACACAGACAACAAGCAACCCCCCCCCAGTCTTGCCTTTGTTCTTTCTAGGAGACTGTGAGAATGTTTCTAAACTAAGGAAGAGGCAGGGACATTTACACACAAAATCTGGTCTCTAAATGTGGACTTTTGGAAGCCAAAAAGCATTGGTTGGCTTCACTGGAAAATGAAAAAAAAATTAGACTAATGAGTGCATTACATTCATAGTATGTTATATTGGTGCTCAGATAAACTACAATTTAATAATTGGACTTGATAATATGAAATACAAGTTTATCTGAAATAAATATTATTAAATTTATATTTTCCCTAGTTAAGCAGCTTGTGAAATGCAGTAGGCTTTGTGCTTTCACCTAATCCCTCACTCCCATCTTTTCCCTACTCCCAGGTTATGTTCACTGCCTGTGAGTTGGGGGTGTTTGATCTTCTTCTGGAGTCAGGAAAGCCTCTGTCTTCAGATACTATTGCTGCAGGTCTGGGTGCCAGCACCATGGGGATGAAAAGACTGCTGGATGCCTGTGTGGGATTGAAGCTCTTGGCAGTAGAGATGACACAAGAAGGAGGTAATAAAGGCAGAGAAATGGGAAAAAATTGAAAGATTTAAACCTCTGATGGTTTTGAAAGTGAGGTAAGATGTGTGGGCAAAGCTGATACCAAATGCTAGTCAGTTAATGTAGCTAGAAGGAGAGAATCAGTCTTAGGATTCACTCTTCAGCTGAAAGAGGAGGCAAATGTCAGCATGATCACAAATATAGAACAAAACACAGGTGCAGGGCTCAATATCCCTAAATGTATTTGTACAAGAGCCTCATGTGACTTTGAAGAAGATATTTAGGATACCTCCACAAGCTCTGTGGAGCTTGTCTCAAGAAATCTCTGGGGTATGGGCAGGATTTTAAAACAAAATGCCAGGGTGGATGGTAATAGCATGAATTAAAACAGGTTTTGTTTTTCTTAGGGTTTTTACCATTATGTGAACTATTTTCTTAGGTCATTGATCAGAACTAAGTGTTGATAAAAGTTTTTTCTTATGTCAGAAATATGGAATCCACTTGGACAGAAAGGATCTCTAGCCATCACAAAGCTGGTCAGGACCAGCTAGAGTCTCACAAGTTGTGTCCCCTGCTCTGCCTTGTGTTGGCATGCTCATACTATAGTTATTGCTCAAGGAGTTTGGGGAGAGCAGGATCTATCTTTTATATTCCTTTGGTATGCAAGTCCTGTGGGTGAGTGATGCCACTGCAGATGCAGTGGAGGGAGTAGGAGATTTCTGTGAGTCCTCCCACTTAAATAGACTACACCGAAAGCTTCCTCTGAGGGCAGAAGCCTATATGCAAATGAAAACATTTTTTTAAAGGCATTTTTTTTACTCTCCTTGAAAGGAATGTTTGGGGCTGGAAGTAATCGTAGGGAGATGGTGTTTACCTAGATAGAACAGGGTAACACAGATTTCAGCAGCCTTCACCTATTGCTCATTACAGTGGGAGGCTTTGGTTGTAGAAGTAAGGTGGCTATGTCTTTGGGTGTATAGACATCTTCTGGTGATAAACACTGAGCTGTACAACAGACTTGGCAAGGTGATATGTCATATATGTTAGTAAATACATTTATTTTACCCTTTAGCCCTCTACAGAAACACAGAAATTTCCAATATCTACCTTACAAAATCAAGTCCAAAGTCTCAGTATCATATTATGATGTATTATTCAAACACAGTCTACTTGTGCTGGCAGTACCTGGCTGATGCTGTAAGGTAAGGAGGAGTGCTGTGTGCTGTCTGCAGCTTTGCAGCATCTGTGTCGCTGCTCTCAGTGGTGTGTTTCTGGGGAAGAGCTCAGCAAAGATGCTGGCTGGTTCTCAGAAATTAAAAGCAACAGATAATTCAGCTGTTAACATGGCCAATATGTATGCTTCCCCCCCCCCCCGTTTTCTATTTGTGTATGTTCTTATTTTCCTTTTCCCTGTCATTGTAGAGATGATCTAGAAATCATATTTCTTTATGTGTCATCTTCAGTAAAGCACTTTATCATTGCAGTGGATATTACTGGATGTGGCATCAACAAAGTAAATAATGAGTAGTGGCTAAGGATCCTTCTGTTGCAAAGGTTTAGAGGGGCATTTTGGGGTCTGGAGTCTCACTTGTTCCAGTTCATGCAACTGATGACCAAACATGGTGTAGATGATGGTGATTATTGTATCAGTCTTGTACCTTTATCTCAGGTGTGCTCCCATAAATCACAGAACCCTGGAATGGTTTGGGTTGGAAGAGGCTCTGAAGATCATCTAGTTTCAACCTTCCTAACATGGATGCCACTCAGTAGATCAGATTGCTCAAAGTGCCATCCCACCCTGACCTTGAAAAGAACCAGTCATTCTTGTGAGATGTTGAAAAATATATCAGCACTCTCATAGGCTTTTTCAATTGCTATTTTAGAGAAGGAAGAAACCAATATGAAAGAGCTTTTGGTGTTTCATCTAAAGACCCTTTTGGAGCAATGTACAGGTAATCATTAGAATATTTATAAAAATTTTATTCTTCTTGTTGTGGATAAAACGAATGTGTTTAATTATGGCTCAGGACAATTAAATATGATGATGTGAGAATTGCTGTCATCAGCATCATGCAATGTTTTTATTTCTCAACAATATAAATTACTGGGACACTGTCTGATATTTTGAATAGGAGTGTATAATTTCCTAATCTGAAAAATGTCACAGATCTCTGACAGAGGCAATGGTAGTTGAAGGAAAAAAAAGTCCTTTGGAAATTCTGAGAATGAACAGCATAATACGCTACTGGATTTCACTAGTCTTAATTCCCTATTTAAATGCATGATTTCATAGCTTTACACTCCTGATACAGTAATATTCAAGGTATGTTTATATGCAAAGAGGACATATTCTGTGTCAATAAAACCAGAGATTTTTTTTAAGCTAAAATCTGTAGCAGCAGTTATATTATAGGAATCTCCGAGGATGTGGTAAGGAACCCTCTTTCTGTGCTGTCTCTGTTTGCATTGTTAGATCAGATGAAGAAATGCTAAAATTCATGGCTGGCCAGAACTCAATATGGAGTATATGTGGCAGAGATGTTCTTGCTGCATTTGACCTTTCCCCTTTCACGCAGATCTATGACCTGGGAGGTGAGTGTCAGAAGATCTTCTTTAAGAAGCCTCTGAACTGTCTTTTATAAGCTCTGCAGGGGAAAACAACTCCTATGTTAAATGGTGGGCAAACAATGGAAAGAAGGACATAACACTATAAGGAGAATTTTACTGATTTGGTTGGGTTAAAAACAGAAATGTGAGAGTGATGAGAGCATTAAGAAGCTGAATGTTTTTCTCTACCATCTGATTTATGTAAGCAGTCACTCATCCCCTTGTGGTTGTGGCAGCTTTAGCATTTTTCATGCCTTGCTTGATGCATTCTTCCAGTGCTAGACTCTTTCCTTCTTCTCTTCTGTCACTGTTGTTGAGGTAGTGCCTCTTATCCTGCAGCACCCGGCTGTCCCAGCACTGCTGAGTGCTGCCAGGATTCACAGGACAAGGCAGGCTCCCTCCTGGCCTCCCTCACTTCTTCCCCAAAGCCTGGTTTAGTGACTGTTTTTCATTTTTCACCTTCCAGCACCCGCAGCTGGTCTGGCTAGGAGGGAGTATAAGCGTGGTAATGGCAGGGGCTGAGCCCACATGCCTGGGTGCTGCAGGCCCCAGACCTCCCTGCAGAATACATGGTGACTTCTCCTGTCCCTCCTCTTCCCTCCCAGCAACACATGGGAAGGGGTGTTTCAAGGGGTGCAAATGTACATTGCCAGCTTCCGAGAGGCTGAATGCACCCTTGCCTGTATACTTTCATGGGGGTGTCACTGAACAAGTTGCGTTTGTGTCACTACTGACCTTCTTTTACTGTCCCCAAAGGAGGTGGAGGAGCTTTGGCCCAAGAGTGTGTTTCTTTATATCCAAGTTCTACCGTCACAATTTATGACCTGCCCAAAGTTGTGCAGGTGGCCAAAGAACAGTTTGTTTCCCCCGAGGAGCGTCAGATCACTTTCCATGAAGGTAGGTGTGGACAGTGGTGTGGTGTTGTCCCAGCTGTTGCTCCAGAGCCCTGGCTCAGCTCAGAGGTGTCATAGAGGAGGCTCAGGTCCCCAGCTGCCCCCTATGGGGACAGTGTCTCAGGCTACAGCCTCCCCAGCCCAGCTCTGCAGCTGTCCCAGCTGTCCACCGGCAGCTGTCAGAGACACAACTCAGTTATTCAGCAACATTAATTCCTGAAGAGAACTATTTCATTCCTTAAGAGCAAGGGTACATTAGCAAAAAAACCCAGCATCATGCAATTTTGAAATCTGCTATGCTTTGTTATAAATTTTCCTAACATTCCTCTGTGCAAAACTCCTGACAGATGTGGGGGGATGCCAGGTCTGCTCTGAACAAGGGTTTTTCATTCTCTAGTCAAAACTGATTAATCTTCAAGTCCTAAGATATTTTACATCATGAAAGTAGGTGAGCTAACTCCTATTCCTCTTGCCCAGACCACTGATCCTGCATAGACTTTGTACTATGTATGAGAAAAATTATTATAGGGAGATCTCATTTTTAATGTTTACAAAAGTCTTCAAAGTGCTGGAAGTGCTTGAAAATGCTCAAAGCTGAGAGAGAGAAAAGGAGTCTTGAGGAGGAAAGGGAGTGTACAAAAACAAAGATGCAACAAAATGGGAGAAGAAATGACAAAATAAAATGCTGAGAAAAAAATCTGAATGCAGTACAGCAGGTGCTAAACAAAAGGAATAACAAAGCTAGTGCTATGAGGTAAGAGATGTGTATTTTTATCTACAGATTTATGAAGTAATTCTGTGATTACCAAAGATCTTTGAAAACTTTGTTAGAGAAGGCAATATTCTTTCCTTCTTTCTCACAACAGGAACTGTGTGAACCTATGTCCTTAGTGCAGTATGAATTTGAATTTCTGCTATTGGAGAAAATCAAAACTCAAATGCTTTCCTGTGCATCAGTCTCTTTCAGGATGAGTTATTGCCTTTAAATGTTTCAGATCTTGAGACTGATCAAGAGCAAAATTTGCTATGCAGTGCAACAGAGGACTTTCACCTGGTACCTCCATTGCTGTCTGATATGTCTGAAGGACATTGCAAGCCTGGAATTAAACAGAACTGAAAATATTTGCATAACTCAGCTCTCAGTGTTTTGGGGATTTGTATAATGCATGTATTCTTGCTTTACAGGAGACTTCTTTAATGATTCAATACCTGAAGCTGAACTGTATATTTTATCCAAGATACTGCATGACTGGGATGATGACAAATGCAAACAACTGCTGGCAAAAGTCTACAAAGCTTGCAAACCTGGTATGTGTGAACTCTTGAAGAGCAGAGAGACTCTTACCTATCAGCAATGAGAAGCACACCAGTCTTGATGCTCAGTTTGGATGACAGAGTTTCAGAGTGCAGGAATTCCTTGGTTTAGTCATTTGCTTTCCCCAAGCCAGCCACGTTCAGCTAAGACAAACAGCACCCTAGGTCTAGGATCTATTTGTCTGGCTTCCAGTTTTTGTCTCCTCTGCAGGGACTCCTCTTTTAAGGCATTAAGTGTAAGGATTGAGAATTTTGGGTATTGTTTATATAGGTGTATACATGACAGCAAAAATTTCATTAAGCGTCACAATGAAGCTCCAGGGTTTCAAAAGCACAGCCTACAAAGCAAAATCAGTAAGGTAAATTTCACCTGGGGAAAATGGGAAATTTCTGTCCCAGGCATAGCATCCCTTTCAGCTCTGGGATGTCAATACCAACACAGCAAAGACATGCTCTGGTGCTTTGGCTGTTTCATTGTCTTCTGTGATGCTGAAATGTGACAATGTGGAGACTGCTTCTTCCTGAAAGTAAATTTCGGCTCTGTCTTAGTAACAGTTCAAAAATAGCTCAACTTTTCACTGCTCAGAGTGTGTTTTCCTTTTCTTCTCTTCTTCAGGTGGGGGAGTGCTGCTGGTTGAATCCCTTCTGAATGAAGATAAAAGTGGGCCTGTAGAAACCCAACTGTATTCAATGAATATGTTGGTCCAGACAGAAGGGAAAGAGCGAACAGCAGCAGAGTACAGCAAGCTCCTGGAGGCAGCTGGCTTTGGAGTGATTCAAGTAAAGAGGACTGGAAAACTCTATGATGCTATGTTAGGAAGGAAACAGTAGTATGTGTTCTATGTATGTATGTAACAAAACAGAAAAGGTTGAGAAATGTGCTATTTTCTTCTTAGTGGGCAATGATCAGATTAGCTTTAGTTAAGGCTGCCAACTTTTTTGTTAGCTGATACATTGTCAAAAGATCTTCAACATGCATGTTTTACAAATCTGGAAGCCTGGCTTGGCTTGGCGTTGGATCTGGGAGGAAAAGAAAGAAATCAGCACCTGTTCCACAAGAAACAATCCACAGAAGAATTGTGTAATGTGTCTGCTTCAGCTTGTATCTGTCTCTCTGATTTTTAACACTGTATCTGACAAAAGCAGAGCTGAATTTGTACTTGAGTTCTTGCAAAATAAAACTAATCCCTGTACTGAGCTTTTGTGCCTGCATTTTTATTCCTGAAATATTGACATAATAAAATCAGGCCAAATTATGTCTCCTTATGGTCTTTTCAGTGTTCCAGGAGAAACACTGTCTAAGCCTTGGGGAGTTTTGCATGAAAAAATGTATTAATATTTTATTTCCTCTAGCCTTTGATTTAAATTATGAAAAAGTGTTGTACTTTAGTGACTAGTTGAAGGCCAGGAATTCTTATTACAAGACAAGTAGGAAGAAGATGCAGCCAAGTCATTCTGTTATGTACTTGCGTTGTCCTTACTGCATGCCTCCCGCTATTTCTTTAAATAATTTGATCAAAAACAGTCTGCCATTACCCATGCAGTTCTTGGAAGCAGAACATACATTACTGAAGTGAGAAACATTTGGAGAAGGCACTCTGCAGTTTTTTCTGGAACAGTAATTGCATTTGCCCATAAAGCTGGATACTAGAGGAGCTTGATATAGTTTACTCAGTACCCATCTACAGGAGCCTCCCACTCATGTGACTGTAGGAGAATGACAGGGAGAAAGTAGCCTCAGTACACACAGGAGACACAAGGCTTTAATATCATTGCAATTACTGAGACATAGTGGGAAAACTTGCACGATTGGAGTGTTGGGTTTTGGGTAGGTTTTTTTTTCTTTTTTTTCTTCTAAATAACAAACACTGTGATGAGAACCTGAAACAAGTACTTTGCTACATGCAGGCAAATGAAAACCCTGTTTGTTCTACAGTTTCCATGTTCCAACAGACATTTCTGACGACACCTTGCTATATAGAAGGTCTCTTGTCCTTGTTTTTTGCTTGTTCTTGGATGTGTTAACTTTTAAAAAGCTTGTGCTGGAAGAAAGGAATGAAGGTGGAGGTGTGCAAGTTACTCATGCTTTGGGTAATGAAAGCTGTTCCAAAGTTAATATGCCCTCTCATGGTGCTGTAGTGGGAGGTTTTCTGTTTGAAGCAGATGGCTCTCTGCCAATAGAGTTCTTTCCCCCTTCCACAGAGTTTTTTGCCATATAGACTGAGATGCGTTTTCTAGCTCCAGTATGGCTTAGGAGTGATGAATGAAAGCTGGCCACAGCTGGAGGGAATCAGCCCAGAGCTGAAGAATGCCCAGGGCAGGAAACAGCAGGAAACAGCTGAGACTGGCTGTGCTTGGCTGGGCTGATTGAAGTCAGCTGCTCCCCAGGCTGCTCTGTCTGGGAGGACAAAACTTCCAGCAGGGCCTTGGCCTGATGGCCTGGGAGTTACAGGGAACAGCAGAGCGCAGGAAAAGCCAGGAAATTTGCCATCATAATGTGCTAACTGGAAGCGTGGCTGCTGCTTTTCAGAACTTGCTGATAGTTGTGGGTCACTGAAGAAGCACAGCCTTGAACACTAGAAAAATGCTGCTTCAAATATAACAAAAGAAACAGTAACTAAGCAAGAAAAAATCAGGAGAGGCGCAGCATAAGGAACCCTTCCTTAGAAAGACAACAGCCGCACTGCAGCAGGATCGGGCATGGGCTGGGGCCTGAATGCTGCCTAGAAACATCTTGCCAAAGGAGACCTCAAATGGAGGGGATAAGGGTGGGAAATTGTCCCATGGGATCTGTGGCTGTAGAACCACTGTGGAACAGTAGGACCCACACTCCAGGTTCCCTGCTGGCTCCAAGGTTAAGCTCTCCCTTCCACTGACCTGCTCTGGAGAACCCTTGAGGCACCGGGCACCTGTCCACAGGCTGTCCTGAGCTGTGTGTGCTTCTATAAATGTGTGGGGCTTTCCCCCAAAATTCTCCACAGCTCTCCTTTCTAATGCTTTAGCCCTGCAAAAAAACCTTATTGCAGACTAGCTCAGTGTAGTGCAACACTTTGAATGAAACAACGTTTTGAATGAAATCAACATTTTGAATGAAGCTCTCTTGGAGTTATGGAGAATGCTCAACACCGAAGGCAGGGGTGCTTTCTGGAACTCAGTAAGGAAGGCCTGCAACAAATAGCTTGATAAAACAACTGTTTTAGTGAGAAGGAAGAGGCAGATAGCAAATAAATCTTGATGTTTCTTCAGATGCCAGGCATCTGACATCTGTCCATGCTCCATCCAGCACTGCTGGATTTTCCCACAGTGTGTTGTACAGACATTGTCCCTGGAAGGAAACACCTCATTTTGGGTCATTAGGGTTACAATTTTCTTTTCAGAAAGAGGCTGTTCTCACAACAACTTGTTGTTGCATTGTTAAAGGCAAGGCTGTGATGGTGTAGGAGTGGGAGCTGCCTGAGCCCCCTGCAGCTGAGGGATATTTGTGGCACAGCACAGGCCTCAGGCCACCCTGGCATGCAGCATGGCAGCTGCCATGGGCAGCACTGACTCCTGGATGTACAAAACGCTCCTGCTCAGGATCAGTGCTTCCCACTCCTTGGTCCACCTGCAGCTTACCTTTCCCAACTATTTTATGGATAACAGGTTACCTTAATAAGACATGACGTTTTCAGGGCCTACGAGCAGACATGGCCTGTCCAAGACTGAGCACAATGTCTTCTGAAAGGCTGCCAGTAGGGCAGCATTTTCAGAACTGGGTGTTCTCACACCATGCACCTTCTGAAAGGGTGCAGTATACGTGTCCAGGCTTGTTAAAAGCAATTTAATTGTTACAGGGTGAAACAGATCCTTTTAAATAGGAAATAGGTCTTTATGTTACATATTGGTGCAATCAGGCTGTCAGGGGCTGACTTAAAGCAAATAAAACTTGTTGGGTTTTTTTCCAACATCTCAGTATGAGGTTTGAGAATGACTTAAGACTCATGCTGTCAGAAGGATACATATTAAGTCTTTGTTCTTGTACCTTTAAAACAGGTAATGCTTTGTTGAAATGGAATGCACTCTTAAACCCATAAACCTTCTTTGTGATGAATGAAGCCGTGCCTGTGTTACACCTTGCTGATTTCTTCTTTCAGCATTTATAGTACAAAAGGAAGACTGCAGTTCCAGGCTGTGATAGGAATGCTAACGATGTCATGGCTTGACAAAACTGTTCACCTCTCAATGCCTATTAAAAACATGCAAAAATTAAAAATGGTCTCTTGTTAAACGCAAGCTTCACACATTGTGGGCTACGTTGTCCAGAATGAAGATTTGTACATTTTTCTAGAGTTTGGAATTTGCTATGACTTTTGTATGTTTAGGCCTAGTATTTTGATAACACAGGAAATGCTGTAGTCTTAGAAGCTGGGAAACAGATACTGTTTCTGATCTGTATATATTATGACGTTTTGAATGTTAAGAATATTAAGAAATCCATAATGTGAGGATACCTGAGTTTTGAGATAGATCGTTAAGGACTCTTCAGCCTCACAGAAGCCTCTTCAGCAAGAGACAACAGCAGTAGTCAACCACATCTAAGTAAAAAAGGTAACAAACAGGCAATGAGAAGCACAGTGACAAATATTGGAACTCCCTGTCCCCTTAGTGGAGGACCACTGGAGGATGCCCACAAAGCCATGAAAAAGTTCAGCCAAATATTTTTAGCTGAGAAGGGGAAATTATCAAAGGACTTATCAGAGTGAAAACATCATGGGAAGTTAAAGTGGGCTTGTGGTAATTATTGTAGGACTTGTTGGAAACTTGGAGTATTTCGAGAAAGGGCCAAGGGCAGGAAATGGAGGAACCAAGATGTGTAGGGGAGGAACCAGCCTGGTGAAACAGAGAAAAGATGAGGGAAAATGTACTGATCATGTTTTGCAAGCTGCTGTTCCCCACACCTTCCTGGCCAAGCTGGATGCCAGATAAATAGAGGTTTTCTTCATATTACATTCTATCCCTTGCTATCTTCTGTTTCTTTTTGTAAAGTCTTCCCATACCAAAAGCCAGTTTAGTGAAGAATCTATGCTTTTGAACAAGCCTAAAGAAATATTCTGCTTTGGCTTATGAACTCTGCTTCATCATGCTGAATTCAGGTTCTTGGTATTCTTCTGTACGGATTCCTGTTTTGCTTGTTAGAAGCTTTTAAGTGCTTCTGAGGTGCCAGCGTGTTGCTGACTGATGAACTGACAATACAAGCTTTAATCCACACTGCTTCTTTAGCCTTATACTTGATGATGGAAGAAACAGATGAACCTGAGAGAACACATTAAAGGCAAATAACATGTTTTGTAACCAGTGTGTTTCTCAGAAGCAATAAGATTATGTGGATCAGATGCTGTACTCCGTGTCTGGTAGAAAGAAGCTTATTTAAATTAAGAGAGCCAGGAAATCTGTGTCTCAGTCCAGAAAGACAAATTTGACAGAAGACCTTGACTATTCTCAATTCATTGTGCAATACATCAGTGGATTTTTAGTCCCCAAGGTAAGAAATATAACTCAGTCTTATATAGATGTCGAAGACTGAAATGTTCAGGGACATTCTTCTCTGAGAATAAAATAGTTCATAATAAAGCATCATAATATAAACTGACTCTGAACTTGAACAAGCATGATAGAAGTCTAAAGGAAAAAAAAAAACCCAGAAAACAACTAAGGCAGGTCTGGCCCTCAGGATGGACCTAACCTTTATTGAGACCCCACTCACCTTTGAAGGCTTGGTTGAGTAGACCTTGTCTCTGCATGAAGGTTTAAAAACATAGTGGTTTATACAAGGGCTTGTTGTCTGACTGCTTTAATGTGGAAAGTTTCTTCTATGGTGAGATTTCTTCCCACTATTAATTTTTGAAGTTTGATAAACAAAGGTCTGACTTCAATTGCCTTTTCACCCC
The DNA here is from genome assembly GCF_014805655.1 of Passer montanus. Taxonomy (NCBI): domain Eukaryota; kingdom Metazoa; phylum Chordata; class Aves; order Passeriformes; family Passeridae; genus Passer; species Passer montanus. The sequence continues at coordinate 2,917,218 of NW_024370595.1, read as the reverse complement.
TCTGTTATACCATGCAAAGAACAAGATTTTTCACTTATTTTCATCCCTTTCCTAATTTGCCATGCAGATGGCTAAGTTTGATAACATTTGTATATTATGTCCCTTCAGATGGAAGGGACTGTGAATACAGAGTGTCTTATAATGACTCTCTCCCAGACAGCATATCATTGAGGCAGACAGGGAGCAGTTTCAATTTCCTTAATGTTTGCTGATTCTGTTTTCCTGTGTGTATGTGCATTTGCATAAAATTCCTCTATTCAATTTCAGTTTGAATGTACCTCATTAACAATCTATAGTGATTTCAAAATTCACATTCTTGTCATGTTTTTGAGAAGTAATCTCAGACATGTTCTAACTGAAGATAAAAGAGTCTTCCCTCTGATGGATGTTACCAAGTCTTTTGTCAATGATGCTAAACTAGGTACCTTATGTTGCTAAGTTAGGGGGAAGCATTGACTCTCTTGAGGGTAGAGAGGACTTACAGAGTTATCTTGATAGATTAGACCACTGCAGAATCACCAACCATGTGAAATTTTAGAAGGACAAATTCCAGATTCTGGGATGGTGTAATCCTGGATGTACTTATAGACTGGGGTACTGGGGCTTGAGTGTAGCTCTGCAGGGAGGGATCTGGGGGTTTTGGTTGATTATAAGCTGAATAGGAACCACCAATTTGCTGTGGTGGACAAAATGAACAACTACCTCATTGGGTGTATGAAGCACAATGTAACTGAGCTGTGGAAAGAAGTGGTTGGCCCACTGTACTCAGGGTAGGTGCAGTCCCACTTTAAGCACTGTGTGTAGCTCTGGGCTCCAACAATATAAGAAGGATATAAAAACAACTGTTTTCCAATTAAACTAATGCTGAATGGAAATGCTGAAATTAATGACTGGCCAGAACTCTGTGGAGTAAATGTGGTAGAGGTGTTCTTGCTGCATTATACATTTTCCCTTTCAGGCAGGTCTGTGACCTGGGATGTGACTGACAATAGATCTTCCTTAATAAGCCTCTGAACTGTCTTTCACAAACTATGAAAAGAAAAAAATAACTCCTATAGTACTTGACCGGTATGACATTGGAAAACAGGACCTATGTCAGAATCTTGTAAACTGTAAAGGGAGCATTTTACTGTCTTGATTTGGTTAAAAAGAGGAATGTGAGAGTGATGAGAGCTTTAGGAAGCTCAATGTTTTTTCTGCTATCTCATTTGTGTGAGTGGTGGTTTATCCCCTTGCGTAAATGGCAGCTGTGGCTTTTTCTCTTTTTGCCTGCTGATACATTTTTCTGGTGCCAGATTTTCCCTTCTGCCCTTCAGTCAGTGCCATTAGGTTGAGAGACTCTCAGAAGCCTCTTACACTGCTGTCCCAGTGCTGCTGAGTACTGCCAGGATTCATAAGAGTCATATGGCTCCCTTGTGAGCTCCATCACTGCTTTCCCAGTGCCTGGTTTAGTGGCTCTGTTTTTAATTTCCCATCTTGGAAAGAGGAAGCCAAAGAAGGCTAATCTGCAGTGACTCCTTTCACATTATAAATACCAAAGTTGTGATTGCCAGTGTTTTGATGCCAGGGGCCACTTAGTGTGTTACCATTAGGCTGGAGGTGACACAGTTCTCTTTCATCAGCCTTTGTCTCTTTGCTCTCATGAACTCTGTGTCTGCATGTCTGGCAGTGAGGACTCCCTACGTGCCTCTGATGAGGTTCAGCCATCTCCAAGGGGAGAGACCCGGCAGTGTCTTTGTGCTTCAGGTTCAGCTGCCATCTTTTTAGCTTATTTTTGTACAAAATAATTGAAATCTAAAAGAGTGGTTATCTGATGTCTACCAATGTTTATGCCTACCAATGCTTATGCCTTTTATATGAGAAAATTGTGTGAGCTCTTTAAAAGACATTTTTCTGAGAAGAATTAATACTTTAATCTTTTGTGGTATTTTATTTTAAAAAATCACTGCTCTCAGAAGGAATATCAGATATGTGCCATAGCACTGTGCTGTTAGACAAGTGTATACATCATAGAAAAAACCCCATTAAGCATTAAACTGAGCTCTAGGAGTCATATTCTGAGCAAAATCAGTAAGGTCCTGTCAATTTCAGCTGGGGAAAATGGGAAATTTCCATCCCAGCCATAGCACTCCCTTCCTCCCTGGGACATCAGTACATGGCCAAGCAAAGACATTCTCTGGTGCTTTGTCTTTTTCATTGTCTTCTATGATGCTGAAATATGACTTAATGTCATATTTCGTTGCTCAGGGTGTGTTTTCTTTCTCTTCTCTCCACCAGGTGGGGGAGTGCTGCTGGTTGAATCCCTTCTGAATGAAGATAAAAGTGGGCCTGTAGAAACCCAACCCATATTCATATTCAATGAATATGTTGATCCAGACAGAAGGGAAAGAGCGAACAGCAGCAGAGTACAGCAAGCTCCTGGAGGCAGCTGGCTTTGGAGTGATTCAAGTAAAGAGGACTGGAAAACTCTATGATGCTGTTTTAGGAAGGAAATAATTCTCTCTTCTTTCTTCTGCCATCTTGCATGCATAAGTGGGAAAATGAAATATGCCATCCACTTAGTTTTTGTTTAGGGTTATCGTCCCTTTGGTAAGCTGACACATTGTCAGTAGAAACACTTACTGTTGAACACATACAGATTGTTTTCTGAGAGTGGGAAAAATAAATTAACATGTACTCCATAAGAAATTACTTATGAAAAGAAGTCTTCCAAGGAGAGATTATACTTTGTTATCTGTTCACAGTCTCAGCTTCACATTTTACCCCTATTTTTTCCAACACTAATACAGTACTTGACAAAGACAATTTTCAAATTGTACTTTGTTTGCTTCCTTTAAGATAAAAGTGTTCACTGTAGTGAGTTCCCAGTTTCTTCACATTCCTTGTGGACTGATATAAGCACAGAGAAAATTCTAACTCCTTGTGATGAGCCTCTTTGGAACTTTTAATTCTGTCCTAAAGCATAGGAATGAGTGATAGTTGATACAGGAAATTAAAAAATAAAAGACCCTAGCAAATTAATTGTCTCCTTGTGACACATAGGTGCAGGGTGTAGAACAGTATTTACACAAGGTCTGGACAGGGTTAGTAATATGATTTGCTATTAGAGGAATAAACATACTCTTTGTATATCCTCAGGATTTAAGCACTGGATTTCTCTATATGCATTGCCTACACACACCAGATTTAAGGAGGAACCTTGCTGCTGAATTTTTCTCTAACCAGAAACTGAATAGAGGGGAAAGGTGCCCTTTTGCTGTGGTTCTTCTCATCTACGAAAAATGTTCTTATGGAAAAATCATCATGGATGAAGAATGGACTTGGGGGAGAACAAGTCCAGACTGAGTTTTGTTGGGATAATCTCGGGGTGGAAACTTCGGTTGTAAGTGATCAATTCAAGGGCAAAGCAGTGTCCAGGAATGAGTTCTGAAGAAGCCAAGACAAAAGAAGTCTTCTGGGTATGAAAAACGATGCTGTATTTCCTTTAGTATATAGTTTAACTTGTGAAAATTGGGAACTTCATAGCAATATCACAGCAGTATGTCAAACATCACATTGGGTAGTTCTGGACACAGTGTAATGTGCATTTTTAAAATAGGATTTTAAGCAAAGGAAGTTTAGTTGTGGTGGGTTACACTGACCAGCAATCACACAACAGATCCACTGCATACTCATTCCCTGAGAGAGAGACAGTTGAATCAGGAAACTCAAGAAAGACTTTCTGGGTCATTATAAAGACAGTTTAACAAGTGAAAGAAAGGGTAAGGGAAAAAAACCAAACCAAAAAACTCCAAGGAGGGCAAAGACAATCACTCACCACTTCCTACCAGCAGACTGATGCCCAGTAACTTCTTCAGCAGCAGCTGCCTTGGAAAGACTACACATAGTTTTTACCACTGAGCATGAAGTTTCATGACATGGGATATTTCTCTGGTCAGTTTGGGTCAGCTGTGTGCCTGCTGTGTCCTCTTCCATCCCCTTGCCCACTCCAAGGTTAATCAGTGTGGGGGCAGAGCGAGAAACAAAGAATGTTCTGATGCTGTGAAGGTACTGATCAGCAATGGCTAAAATATACCTGTGTTATCAACACTGGTTTGATAACAGATCTAAACCAGAGAACTGTATGGGCTGCTTGAGGAAACTGACCTCCATCCCAGCCAGACGCAGCACAATGGCAATGAAGAGATGTAGATTAAGTGCATGTTTTAACTAAAAAAATCACCTATCTTGAACAATGGTTGTTTGGCATGCAAAACCCAGGACTTGTGCCAGAAGGGAAAAAGAGGGAAAAACATTGAATTGTTTTGAAACTTGCATAGGGAAGACAAGGTAAAATCCTGTCCTTGCAGGAGAACTGAATGTCTTATTGTACATCTAATGTTTCTCTGATGCTTAAGGCATCATACTGTTCACTGACTGAGTACCCAACAAAACCATAATTGCATATATAATTTCCCTTGAAATTCTGCTGTTATGCTTCTGATGTGTAAAATCCAAGCATACTAAATAGGATAGAAACATATTGTCATCAAGTCAGTTGGTGTTTGAAGTAATGAGTGTCAGTTGTGTGAAGAAAAGAACAACTTAAGACTAGTTTATTTTTGATATATGTATATATCCTATATGTTATGTATGCATGCAAACACAGTAATGAGTGTCGGTCATGTGAAGAAAAGAACAACTTAAGACTAGTTTATTTTATATATATATATTCTATATGTTATGTATGCATGCAAACATGATAAAACTTTGAAATATAAATTAATGCAGATTTTTTTTCTGTTTGCCACTTTCTAACTCTGACCATTTGTGCCTGGTTTATCCTTCCTTCACCGGGAGGTGGTTTCTGCTGTGCTGCAGCCACCAGCCCTCTTTCCACTAGATGTTGCTGTTGCTGCGCTGGTCTGATGAGAGGCATCGGCCGCGGAGAAGCGAAAAGCACCGAGCTCTGCGCGGTCATTTGCGGTCACAGACAAAGTGCCACCTAAATGAAACAGTTTAGGCACTGAGGGTCAAGGTAAAAGGGACTAAAAAAGCTAAAAGCTGCACCCAGCTGTCAGTAAATTCAGGCCTGTTTTTGTCCTGCAGTTCATGCGTGGAAGAAGGAATAAAACCCTGTTTGTGTGAAATGATGGCAATGACAGCAAGAGCCCATCCTTCCTTACTGTCAAGTTAAGCCCAGGGCTCTTCTTCTCAGGTGTTACAGAGTTGGGCTGTAAATCCCTGTTACAGCATCACAGGAAAACCAACACTTGTATGTGACCCTTACATTTAATTTCTTCTCCTTACTCTTTGCATGGAAACATCCTTGCAAGAGCAAAGGCAGGTTATACCACGGGGCTGGTGCTTCTCAGCCAGTGCTGCCTGGTGGGGGACAGAATGTGACATGGGGACTCCAGGGTACACTTCTGGGGATCCCAGGGTCCCACACTGGCACAGGGTGACACCGATGGCTCAGTGTTTTCCCTGGCCATAGGTGCTGGTACTGTTGTGGATCATCACCTGTCCAGGGGTGGGTCACTGCCTGGCCCTGGCTGAGTGTGGATCCTGATGGTATCCTGTTCCAGCCATCAGCATGAACCCCTTTCCCATAGTCCTTGCAAGTCCTTGCAGGCATTGTCACCCTCATTTCTCTCTCCCCATGCAGGACCTGCTTTTGCTGCCTCCCTGCAATGCCAGGCTCCTTCCCATGCCATTCCTAACACTCCTGGAGCTCTGTTGGCCCTCCTGAGAGGCTGCTTCACGAGGCATGGCTGCTCTGTCCCCTCTGTGGGGTCTGGTCTCTCTCACCAGCCTCCCTGCAACCACAGCCACCCCTCTGGCTGTTCCTCAGCTTCTGCTTGGCCAGCAACACCTCCAGCCGGGCACTGTCACCTGCCATGAATGCACAGCAGGTGTTCCTAGATGGGCTACTTGTGCCCAGGACACTTTAAGGCATCAAGGCAATACAGCAGAGGTTATGGCCCCTGCTTGTGGCTGGAAGCAGCAAAGGCAGGCGATCTGACCTGCTTGGACCATCCCACAGCCCAGGGTGAAGACAGCATAGAACCAAGCCTACCAACACCATATGGGTACACTGTCACCAGAGGAACTCCATTGGTATGTGTCGTTGGCATGGTCTAATCATGGTACTTAATCTGTTTTTCCAAGGATGTGGTCATTCCAGAGCACCCCTACTACCTAGCATCAACACCTGTATGGTAGACAGTGGTCCATGTGATACAACTGGAATATTTTCAAAGTTTTCTTTAACTTCCTGTACCCACAGCAGCCTGTGATGAGCATACAGTACATATTATTAGCTCACATTTTGGATTCATGTTGTGCACGACTGTTTTTTTGCACCATGTGGTGCAAGACTGTTTTCTACATTAGTTGAGGTCATGTTCCTGCATTCAACAAGTGCATGTGTGCATAAGCAAATCAGAACTTTTTTACTATTGGACAATTTCTGACTTCTTTTGAAGGCAAAAGGCATAATTGCAGGGAGATTGTGAAGGAACTGTTTTCTCCTGACTCAAATTCACCCCAATGACAGTGTTTTGACCTTGGCTGTCAGCTTAGCTCCCCCAGTGGGATAGGGGAGAGAAAATGAAGACAAAAAGTGAGAAAACTCATGAGTTGACATAAAGAGAGATAAAAACTTAGAGTAAGAAGAAATAAAAAAAACCAAACTAGTATTATAAAGGCAGTCACTTGCTGCCTCCCACAGGCAGATTAATTCCCAGCCAGTTTCCAAGCAATGAGTATCTTCTCTAAACCATCCACCCCTCAGTTTTTATTTCTGAGCATGACAGGCAATACCGGTCAATCTGGGTCAGCTGTCCAGCCTACTCACTGCAGGAGCAAAGTGGAAAATAGAGGCAGCCTTGAGCAAACACTGCTCAGAAACAGCTAAAACATGGGTGTATTATTGACGCTGCTTAAATTGCAGAATCAAAATACAGCACCATACGGGCTGCTATGAGGAAAATTAACCCTACCTCAAATAGACCCAGTACACCAATTTAAAATATAATTCTGTAGGGATTCAAGGTTATGATTTGGTATTGCCAACTAAAGTAAGTGTCTGAACAATCAGTGCTTTGCATCTGAGAAGGTGCTTCTTCAATTCTTTCATGTCTTGTCCTTCATTGCAGGTGGTAGATGAAAGCACTTAACTGGAAACACATTTTTATTCTGTGTATGTGATGGCCATGTCAAAGTTCAGGCTTCTAGAGTGATCTGTGTCTAAGAATACCTTTCTTATTTTCTAAATAGCTTTTAATTACCTAATTCAAAGGAAAAGTCCTGAAAATGCAGTCTAGTTGTATAGTAACGATTAACAAATCAATGCTAAATAAAAGAGAAAAAAATATTGAATTTTTCTAAAGAAAGACTTCTTGTAAATCTAATTAATGACTTTCAAAGTGCAGGCTTCCCCTATGCCTATCTTCTCAGGATGAGGTATTTATATTTATACAAATGAACTTTTAACCCTGTCCTGTTGTCTTAAAACCTAATTCTCTGAGCACCTGGATGTACATCAAGGATCTTCTGGTCTGACTCACCTGGAAATTGAAACTTGAGGGTTAGATCATACAAGACTACTGAAGGAGACACATAAGATCTGCTGAAGAGCCAGGAAGAAGGTAAGTCACAAGTAACTATCTTGAGGCAATTGAAATAAGGAGCTGAGCCTCACATGCTGCAGTTTGCTTTCCCAGCCCCTTCACGAAATTGATACAGCCGGTCTGCACAAAGATGGCATAGTAGAGATAGTATAGGAAGTGTGGGTTTGAAAGAGGACAATGTATTTGGTTCATTTAGGGTTTGGGCTAGGGATAATGTTTGGGTTGAGAGAAGAACCCAGAGCACCAGGTGGACTGATTCTGGAAATAAGCTGTCAAAAGAAATTATTCACTGCAAAGAGAACTTGACTGGAAGAAGCTTTTGGCCATGATAATGGATTGATGACTTTGTTGAAGACTCAGCCCAAACTTAAATTCTTGTCTTTCACCTGCTGTGCAGACTGTAGGTTTGGAGTTCTTTCTGGATCTTTTGACAAAGTCTTATATTTCTGTTTTCATTGCACTGGGGCAGATGGTAGACATGTATTACTGCTCTTTGCTAATCTGCCTTGTGGATCTGAAAGATTGTTTTATGGTGTAAGCAAATATTTCAAATGTGATACCTTTCTCCTGAATGGCTTATCTTGTTTATGAACTTTTGACAAAAGTTTAAGGTCATCTTTATTTATCTTTTGTGTCATTCTGCATTAAGTTTTAAAATTTGCCTTGTGTTTTTGGCCAGAAGCTGCTATTTACAGTGTTGTCAACCTTAACTGCTCAAAGATTAGGAAGGTCTGCAAATCATGAGATTTATTTTTAAAATGTATTGACATTTTAAACCTCCACATTTTTGAGAGTGTAGGACAAGATTTTTTATGTTTATGGGCATGTTTGCACAGATACATGGGCTTGGAGCCTCTCTGTCTCTCTCTTTTATTGAAAGATGATATTTACTTGCTTGTGATTCTCTGGCTATCTAAAGAACCTCCAACCAGCTGAAAAAAAGAAAATTAAATTTTAGGGATAATGAAAGCAGTGAAGCAGTGGTGTGTTCAGCATTGTTTGGGGTGGACTCATCTCATCTGAGCCTCTTAAAGTGATCCCTTATGTTCAAGGCACTCCACAGTACCATTTCTCCAAAGTATTTTTGCATGGCCTATTTTTCTAGAAGGGCTAGAAAGCAAAATGAGGGTGACTGGCTGAGACAAAGATATCAGATAATCTTATCTGTGGTGCCTTCAATTCAAGAACAGATGCCTTTCTGAAATGAATGTTCACTTCAGTGAGTTGTTGAGCTCAGTAATGGACAACAAAGCATTATAAAGAAGTCTTTGCAAAAACTATTAACGTTGTGGGGCTAATCTCACTATAATCTCTCATTATAGTCAGAGGAGATGGAATGAATCAGGTAGAGAAGGAGTCTGAACTCAGCCATGTATGGGAATATCCTTCTCCCTTGGTTGTAGGAGCAGCACAGGGAGAAAGTAGCCTCAAAAGAGGAAAGTTGGCCATTTGTCCCATTCTCTGATAGGCATAAAATTAAATCATAAGGCTGTGATGGTCTTTATAATCCTGACAACTAACAGGACACAGTTAATGAGCTGCTTAATCTCAAGTAGAATCTTGTCCTGTAGTTATCTGCAAGATAGTGCAGGAGTGTAGGCAAGAGGTTTTGAGGACTTCCCTCTTAAGCTGCAGTCCCTGTGCAGTGTTTCCTACCTGCAAGTTATGTGGCATGAAGGTGACTTTGCCAGGAGCTGCAGCCTGTGAGTAATGTATTCTGAATGCTTGCTCACTTTCCAGGGAAAGAGAGGTGCTACATCCTGCAGCAGCCAGGCACGATCACAAACAGTGAAATGAGGCTGACCAAACAGCCAGCAGGGATGTGTGGGGCTGACTCAGATCTTTGTCTATTCCCCTACCACCACCTTAAAAATAAAACAGTTCAGAAAAACGATTTTGCTTATTTGATAGTACCAGTTATATTAGTTTCATGCTAAGAAGTAGCCTGAAGGAAGTGGTGGTTTCTGTGAATTAATTACCCTTTTAAGTGAACAAATTAAGTGGCTAGATGTGAACCCTCCACAGTTTTTACCAAGAAAATGTTAATTTACTCTTGACTGAGGAGTACTACAAAAAAACAGCTGATATTATATGCTGGGAGAAAAAAAAAATCCCATACATGTGCTTGCAAGGTCTCCCAAAAACATTCTTCCCACAGTGGACACACAACACCAAGACCATCTCCATGTCTTCCCTGCTCATAATTCTGTCTTCTAATACCCTTTTCAACCCTGCCATTCCCTTGCTGTGTGAAGCCAGCTATAAAAATTCAGATATTTAGGTTATGGAGCTGTCATTTCATGTGCTTGTAAAACAACCTTCATGCCCATGGATTGCTGCAACTCAAGAGAAAATTTGGTCTCAGGGTGTGAAGACCTGAGACCTTTACACCATAAATGTCCTCAGTCCTGAAGACCTTTACACTATAAATAAGAAGGCTTACCAAAAAGATGAAACAAGGGGCCTTCGGTGTCCATGATGAATCTGGAGGTGTGCAAGGAAGTGAAAGTGGAAAATAAAGGTAAAACAAGGGCATGCCCATGGACTGCCATTTGCTCGTGCTGCTGCTTTGTTCCCTGAGTTAGCAAATAGGTTAGTCATAGTCAATATGCTAAGCTGCATAGATAAACTGATATTTAAGCTTGATGAGTAAAAAAATTCCTCTCTCAGAGTCAGTCATGATTCTTCTCTTGTCTTCAGTAAGTGCAAGAATGGGGCATTTTGATTTGTCAGATCTAATTCCCTGAACATAGTGCTTCTATGAAGTAATTAATTTCAGTAGGAAAAGGACTATGACGTGGACCTACACAACGGTGTCTTTGCTGGGAAAATTTTAGAGTGAGCTCAGAGTCCTTTCTGTTCTTTTGAATGCTGAAGTTGTTTTGCTGTTAAGGCATCAGCTTCTTTATAGGGAAGGTAATTATCAGCTTGGATGGATGAGCTTAATCTAAAACCCTGCCACCTCTCCTTCAAAAGGATCCGCTACATTTTTTCTTTTTTTTTTTTTTTTTTTTTTTCCCTGCATGAATTCTGTATTGAGGATCTGAAAGAGCCTGAAGTGAAGCTGTGATGGAAGTGACAGGGTAATCCCTGGGTGCTCTGCATTTAAAACTGAGGCACTGAGGTGTCATCAGCCTCACGAGAGGCTCCTCCCATTTTTCTCAATAAATGACAAATACTGAAAAAGAGCTGTTCCTTACACTGGGAACACACGAACTTAGCAGAACCAAGTTGCTTCTTCTTGAGTTCATCAAGGATTCTGCTGTGTGAGGAGGAGCCACCCTTGCAAGTCTGCTAAGACTGGTGATAAATCTTGAGGAAAAAAATGCTTTTTCAGGGATCTTTCTATGTAACAAGTGGTTTACTGTATGCAGAGAAATGAAAACTCTATGCTATGGTTTTTATGCTAAAACAGGGATTTCTGATTATACCTTATTATTTTTGAAGTTTTGCCATTGTATTTTTGCCTGTCCTTGGTCTTTTAATGCATATATTCCAGCAATATACAAACTGACATCTTTCCAGCAACCTTTAACTGTCCTTTAAGCAAATTGCAATCAGCATAAGTAGTTTTAGCAGAACTTGGATTGAGGAATGTGGTGTGGGAGGCTCTTACATATGGTTAAATAGTACAGTCTACAAGATTCTCACTAAAAGCATCTCTGCTAATAAGCAAGTAACTTTGGACTTAAGTTTTCTGCATGGTGAATATTCAGCTGGGTTGAACTTCCAGTGACAAATTCAAAGAGCAGTTCCAAACTTTGAGCAAATATGTAGGCTGAGTATGGAAAGATGCCTTGAAACAGTGAGGGTGTTTGATTTTTAGGTTTTTTTTTTTTACAATGATGAAGATATTTTCGAAGGAAAATATCCACGTGACTTTAGCAGGGGCTTTGGCGCCCCTCTAAGCCTATTGAGGTGAAGCTGATACATGTTGGTGTGTTTGAGTGATGACTTGTGTCATCACATTCATTCTGTGTCATTTTGTTTTTCTTGGCATTTTTCTGGGTTCTTCCTAGAGTAGGGATATGGGGGAAGCAAGTTGGCTAATCCCATACCTAAGATCCCCTTGCATGTTTTCTGCCCTTATATTTTATTATATCTTGCAGCCTTTGCTGCAGAGGAGGATCAACTCTTCTTATATGTCTAGAAGGAACATCACTATTGTTTTTGTGACATGCAACATGTCATGCAATGGAACTGCTCAGGAGAGCAGGGGCCAGGTATCAATTCTCCATTGAATTTCATGGCTCTGAAAGCATGATACAGCTCATGAATCCCTTTTCTTTCACACTGGAAAATGCATCTATGAAATACACAAATTCAGAAACTATAAGGATATATGTAAATTCTTACCTATTGTTTAATAAATTTTAGAGGAATTACTCCAAAATTCCTAGTAGTGAAGCTTAACTGAAATTCAATATTTTGCCACTTTTTCTGAGGCAAAAGTTTATCCATCAAACTTAAAGTAGCTGTGATGCCAAAATAAAATTTAGAAAAATCATAGTGTGGAGGTCTCTGCTTTTCACCAGAAGCATTGGTTGCAAGTCCATTGTTTTATTTCTTCCTATTTCTCAGGTCTTTCTTTGACATTAATTTTATGATGTCAAAATTGTGTCCCATGCACTGTTTACTCCAAAATTTCATACTATGATTTTCTTCACTCTATTTTTCCTTGGTCTGGTTCAATTAGTAGCAAACCTCCCAAATTTACTTCTTTCTACTCAATGTGTAATTCGGTACCTACCAAGAAATGATGTAATATGGTTTTTCGTTACCCTTAAAGCAAAATGGAAATTTTTAACTTCCATGAAAATATTCTAACATTGAAGTAGGAAAAATCATTTTCCTAATAAAATTCAGGAGCCAAGAACTGGGCTCCTTTCTTTACCTTTTTATTGGTTTCTATAGTCTCAGGGGCTAATGTGTTGTTCTACAGAACCAGAGACATATTTTATGCCTGTTAGAGCATCACTTACAGTTTTCTTTGCAAACCCACAATGTAACATAGCATCAATTTCTGTGGTTAATAATCTGAAAGCTACTTTGGTCACAACAAGGGAAGAGACATATTAAACCCCGAGAATCTGGTAAGGAGAAGAATAAGTGGCTCAATTTGTTATGTTAGTCTGAGTGAAAATAATAAACCAGGAAAAAGTACAACACTGTTGTGTCTTAAACTGCGAGAAAAATTTGAATTATCAAAGATTGCTCAATGCATCACCATCTAAAAATTCATTTATCTTCAAGAAAAAAAGCACCTGTTAAAATTGGCTTAAGTATTTATATTTGACCTTGTTTGTTGAGAAAATCCTAGTTTTCTTTGAAAACTAGCTGTTAGTGAAGTTGCCATTGGGTGTAGCTATTGTGTTACTCTCTCCTTAGACCATCATATAACAAACACAGAACTGGTTATTTTTGCAAGACAGCCCGTATAGAAAAAATATTTCTCCATAATAATCCTATTTCAGAGGTGTCTTAGAAGGATGACAAAAATCACGCTAATTATTAGCATCCCCTACAGCAGGAAAAGAGAGTTTTCCATAAACCTATTGTTGTAACTGATGCATATTTTAATAATTGAAAAAATACATATAGTACATTTTGGGCTTGAGTGTGAAGTTGGCGTACTTGAGGAGATGTGTCTTTCCCTAGTTTGAATAAATTTGGTTTTGAAATAACAATGATCTGGAGGAGTGGAAAAAATCCACTTTAAGCTAATGAAACCTCAAGAGCATGCAGAGATGTCTCATAAGCAGATTCTGTGTGCCTAGCAGAACTTGTTGTTCTACTCCCACGTGATTAGTTGTTCTCATGGGAATAAAGGCAGCAAAATAAATGGTTTTCCCTCCCTCTCCCTCCTTCCCCAGCATATAGGACACTGAGGTGTAAGCACTCAGCTGCTCTTTAAAATGTTAGCAGAAAAAGTAAGAGAAGTAATAGGATTACAGGACTAAGCCAAAACAACAAGGTGACCATTGAATTGTCTCAGATCTGTTGAAGAGTTCACCATGCTTAAACTGGTGCTTATGTACAAATTTAAAACCCTGAATGTATGTTGCTTATAGACATTGCTTTTAAAATAGGGGTATGATGCAGCAATAAAATCACTTGAAGAGTAGTAGAAATAAGAGTTTCTGAGATTTTTGTCTTCAGATGGCAGGGAGAAGGACATTCCCCTGTATCAAGGGGGTCTGTTCCCTGCTCTTCTGCAGTGCAAGATATATGTGACATTCCAGGGAAAGGACAGAAGAGTTACATTGTCTCTCTTGTAGCTTATGGAAGCAGATCTTGCAAGATGGAAATCACAGGAGTATAAGTGAAGTCTGGGACACCCTTTGTGAGGGTCCATCATGCTGTGTCTTCACTTGAAAACATAGCTGCCTGCAGAGATATAGTCTCTGTAATCATAATGAGAAGTGTCAAACACACTTCTAGTTTTAGCACTAATAGATTCATTTTTCAATTAAAAAAAATTATCTAAATCTGATTTCCAAGCTCTTGAAGCTTCACAGCTGACACAGTAGTTTTGGTTCTGGAATACCATAAAACACAGATGAGAAAAATAACAAACTAATACTGTATCTTGATGTGCAATAAAGAGAGGGAGTTCTAGCCCTGACTTGCACTAGCACAGCCAGGTGTTTTCATGAACCTTCACATAAGTCTGTCCGTCTGCAGATCCTTCTGCACTTATAACTACAAAGTATCAGGGAATGACCTGTGCCAGGATGCTGGGAAAGATCAGACTCCAGGTGAGGATAAGGAAGGTGCAGAGCTGACAACAGTCACTATTCTTGGTCTTAACCAGAAACTTTTCCACAGCCATTTTAATTGGGCAGTGGGTTTTGCTCAGCTACCAAACAGTTTATTTGTGATCCAGGTTACAGAGAACAATCAAATTAGCCTGTTATTCACAGTAAGTTATTGCTTTCGTATTCACAGAATTTTTTAGACAGTCAGCTAGAATATCCATAAGATTCAGACACACATTTGTAGTGCAAAATAATATAAATTTTATATTTGACTCAAGGAATTATAGGAAATGTGGGTATAGATTCAAGCATTCCCAAAAAAATGAAACATCTGTTGTCTTTTTGAAAATATTAGCTCTGTCCACAGATCTAATAAAGTGTATTACAAGATCCCATGCTGGATATATAACACGGGGTATTTTGTATCAGAATATTGAAAATCAATATACAGCATAAAATATGCATTTTTTGATGGTGCTCATAGAAAAGCAAAGTGTAGCTACAGGGCTACTGGTAAATTATGTTCTGTCCATTTAAGCCATTGTGAAGACAAAAAGCCTTTTTTCTGCTCTTATTTGGGTTCCCACAATGGATCTGATATCTATTTTAGCCTTTGATCTTTATAAAGGTGTTAATCTGGTAAGACCTCACCACCCTGCTTTTTTCTCTGCCTCAGAAGCACCTGGGAGGGCCCTGCAGTTCTCTGCATTTGATGACATCATTGAGTTTGCATGGATAAAGGGAGCAGCTCTTTTTTATGCTCTTATGACATTTTTAGGACTAGACCTTTGTGATTTTGCATTGTTCCTTCAGACAAATCCTGTTTCCAGGGCTCTGGCTGTGATGACTTTTTCAGTTGCTCTGCACCAGAAGGATACTACAGAACTGTGGCACTGAAAGTCATATTGGACCATATGGATGAAAGAAAAAAAAGTAAGCATGGTGCTTGTAAGATCAGAGGACAACCTAAGAACCACCACATTAAACATAATGAAAATGAAAGTGAAAAAGAATTGCTTACAGTACTTAAAACAGTACTCCACTATGAGAAAAGAAGTGGGAGAATTATCAGAGACAATTTTTTAAAATCCTCTGTAGCCATTCAGGAATGGTTTCTAAGCAACCAGAACATGCAGATAGCCCCAGGAGTAAGAGGTATTATGAATGCATGGGGACACAAAGAGGAAGAGAAAGATGAAACAGAGCTGGAATCAGGCTGGATGGATGCTGGAGTGGAGAGCTCTCCCTACTTAGCACCAGCACTGCAGCTGGTGAGGCAGAGGCTGAGCTGCCTCGCCATGAGAGCTTGCACCAAAAGAAGGAAAATGAAGGGTGTAGGAACCTGGATGAAAAGCATAAGCTTTGTATCACCCTTTCAGGCCTCCCATTAAAAGTGATCAAGAGTGCATATCTTGCTGTAATTATCTTTATTTTGCAGAAGACTGACATTTACAGTTCCCATGTACTTTATTCCAGCTGTTTAAGAAATGTTCTTGTTAGCTTTTGTACAGAGCAGTAATTGTTCACTTTTTATTCTGGCAAATCTTTCATTAATGGCTGTATTTAATCACTAAGGAGAAAGATGAGTATCTAAAAATTACTGGTTGACTAGATAAGTGGAAAAAAGTGCACAATTGAGTGAATATAATGGAAAACACAAAGGCTGGTCAAAAGGGTTTTATGTTGTCAGCTTGGGTAAAAACTGGATTTTTAGAGCATGGTTCTATATACTTTTGAACTATTGATAAATAAACCACAAACTTCCTTATATCATCCTAAGAGAGAAAAATCTGATGTGCTTTTCAGAATCTATAAATTATCTGAGAATTAACTCCTCTAGGTCACACAGGCTGCCCAGAGAAGTTGTAGAGTGTCCATCCTTGCAGATGTTCATAACCTGCCTGGACATGATCCTGGGCATCCAGCTCTGGGCATCCCCTGGCCCTGTTTGACCAGGGGGATTGGACCAGATGATCTCTAGAGCTCCCTTCTAACCTCAACAGTTCTGTAATTGTTAAATGTAGCAGAGTCCATATCAACAAGTTTTAAGGCAAGACCTATTGTCTCTTTGCTTTACCCCATTTTTCCTAAGTAAATGGCTTTCCTAAGCTCTCTTTTAAGAGTCTCTAAGTGCTCGGGAGACTCCACAAGTCAGGGGATTGAAGTCTTCTAAAAGGCACTTCTAACTGTGCCCAGTAGCAATACAGTTAACCACCTGCATGCTGGGAATTCAGATCCCATCCTGGCTGCATACATCAGAACTTTTGCTCTTGAGTTAAATCTGCTCTTGGCCAGGCACGTACATATCTAAGTACATTTTCAGTTCTTTTTACTGTGGAATATTCCAATGGCAAATATTGCACTCTTACTGTTATATAAATTCTCACAGTAAAAAAAAAAAAGTAGTAATATGTCTCATTATTGCTGCACTTAACATCAATGCCACCAATTTAAGGTCTCCCTATTTTCTCTCACTCTTAGGAATAAAATACCACACTGGCTTTTTCTCCTTAATAATTTCTTTTTAATATAGGTGACTGCAGTCAGTAGTTATGAGATGAAAGGCTGGTCTGGCACATGGCACACAGGCCACATGATTTTTTATTCTAATTTTTTGGGGAAGTGAGGCTAAAATTGTTATATGCTCATCTCTTTTGAAGGGAAATTGCAAAGCCCTGGATGTTTTTGTTTCATACCTTTTGTTGAAGTGTATTTTAGATCTGGGTTTTCACCAGGAACACTCTGCGTTTCAGTTCTTATGGAGAAGGGTATGAGTAAGTGGAAAATGTCTTCTGTTATCATCTCTTTTAAAATGTCTGCTAATTACTTAGGCCAAGTAACAGAAGCTGAGATGAAAACATGAAGTCTGAATGGAAAAGAACCCTCTCAGAATAGATGGAAACCCTTTTCAAATTCTTTGTTTTTATGACTTGCATTATGCTTTGTCATATGTCTCAGGACACGTCCCCAAAATGAAGAACTAATAATTTTTTTAGTTAATATTTTTCACCAAAATATTTTCAAAGCTTGTTATTAGTTAAAAGCCCTAAAAAAATCCAGAATAAAAGTAATTGAGGTCTCTAGGTTAAAAAACCCCTTTTAGATCATTAAGTCCAATCATTAAGCCATCACTGCCAAATCTACTACTAAGCCATGTCCCTTAGTGTAAGGTCTGCATGTCCTTTGAATACCTCCAGGGCTGGTAACTACCTTCCTACAGGACAGCCTGTTTCAGTGCATGGCAAGCTTCTGCATGAAGCAATTTTTCCTAATACCTAATATAAATGTTCCCTGGTGCAACTTAAGAACTTGCCTCTTTTCCTGTTACTGGTTGCCTGGAGAAGAGACCAACCCTTACCTGGCTACAGCCTCCTTTTAGGATGGTTGTGGAGCATGATAAGGTCACTGCTCAGCCTCCTTTTCTCCAGACTAAACTGCCCCAGTTCCCTCAGCCACCCCCACAGGATCTGTGCTGCAGACACTTCACCAGCTCTGCTGCCCTTCTCTGGACTTGCTGCCGCACGTTCATGTCTTTCTTGTAGTGAGGGGCTCAGAGCTGAACACAAGATTCAAGGTGTGACCTCATCAATGCCAAATACGGGGGGACAACCCCTACCCTGGTCCTGTTGTCCATCTGACATGAGACCATTGGCCTTCTTGGCCACCTGAGCATACACTGATTCTTGTTCAATTGCTGTCAACTGACACCCTCAGGTCCTTTTGCACTCTGCAAAAGTGGCTCTGCAGCCACTTTTCCCCCAGCCTGGAGTACTACAGAGGGTCAATGTGACCCAAGGGCAGAACTCTCAGGCACTTTGAATTTTAAACCTTATACCATTGCCCTCAGCTCATCAATCCAGTCTGTTCACATTCATTTGTAGAGCCTTCCTATCTTCCATCAGATCAGTGGTCCAGCCCAACTCAACGCCATCTGCAAACTGAGGGTGTACTTGATCCCCTCTTTCAGATCACTGATAAAGATATTAAACAGTGCCGACCCCAGTACTGTACTCTGGGGAACACCACTTGTCACTGGCCACCAGCTGGTTGGAACTCTGTTCAGCACCACTCTCTAGGCTCAGCCATCCAGACAGTTTTTTACTCAGTGAAGAGTAGAGTGAGCTACAGCCTACAGCAAATTACCTTTATTTACTCACAAGTTTTGCTGCAGAATATGTCACAGTTGAGACAACCACAACACACGGAACATCACACAGTTTCAGAAGGCTTCAACCCATGCAGAACAACACCACACCAGTGCAGAACGCTTCAAGCAGCTACCCTTCTTGTTCTTTAGCTCGACCTTCTATACCCCTCATGGCTCCTGCATTGCACCTGTGTGCCCTCTGTTCCCTTTGGTGATTGGTCAGAGCACCTCAGCACCCCATCACCTTCAATGCTGGTCACCTGCTTTTCACAGCTGTAGCCCATTGGGGATGAGCCTCGGTCTCAGCCCCACACCCAGCTACCACAAACTGTGTACCTACAAAGTTTTCCTGTTGGGAACCAAGAACAGCTAATGGACCATTTCAACAACTAATGAAAACATAAATCTCACCCTTCTTCAATGCATCTGTAATGTGCATCTAGACAATGATTTAATTACTAAAAAGCACTTTGAGCCTCTGATTCATTTCTAACTTTTTTTTTGAAAGTCCAAGGATTCTGTAATAGATACTCTTGAGTTAATGGGTGATGGCCAGCTATGATTTACATAGGCTGTTAACTTGTTAATGTAGTATTTGATTTCAATCTCAATTTCCTTATAGTTACTTACCTATGAGTAAGAAGCTTCATACAGCCACTTCAGCTTATAAAGCCTCATTTCTGCCTGTCAAAAAGTTTTTCTCCATTCTGGGAGTGATGTATGTGATAGCTCACTAAAATGCAGCAAAAGCACAGAAGTGGCTGAGCTATACACAAGGTACTTCAACAGCAGGCTCCAAATTGAAGGGAATCATTTGGAAGAAGAGCTAGAAACAGTCCTGAATGCTTTGAACTGAGTTAGGAAAATATTTGGCTTTTTAAAAATCAAGTTAGTATAGATCTGATTCTCTAATATGTCATCTCAAGTTTTTATTGGTATAATCTCTTAGGCTTGCATGGAGTTAAACCAATAGACAGCAAAAACCAGAGAGATGAGAGCTGGGCTCCTGTGAATTTTGGGAAGCGTGCTGCAGTGCAGTGCCTGATCTGCAGTATTGAATTCAAAATGCAAAAGAGAAAGCAGTCATATTAAACTGTCTAATCCCACACCCTCACTCCCTTGTACAAATATGAGTAATGTTTTCATCAGACAATTTAGAGAAGAAACATGTTAAACTCATGACAAATTGCTGAATAAGTCTTGTTTCTGTTGAAAGGAAATGTAGTTAGTTTTGAGCTGATAATGATTAGAAGAGATTGAAAATATATTGGATGTATTATTATAATCATGCAAAAAAGATATTTTGAGTATGAATATCAGAAGTTTGGGAAGAATAACAGGAAAACTGGGGGAAAAAACACCCACAGAACAAAAAACAGTCAGATCAAGGAAAAACCAAAAAAGCGAGCAAGCATCCAAAAAAGCTAGCACATTTTTTTCCCCCCACTTAGAAAGAGAAATCTTGGATAGGCAACAAGAAAATTAAGAAATGGCCCAGTGGATGCAGGTCTGGGGAGTGCCATAGATCTTTGCAAAGATGCTGAATGTTACAGACTATGGAGGGACTCTGCACAGACACTAGTCTGCTCTGATAAATCTGATTACAGGAGAAAGCTTGCATATGGATATTCACAGAATGCAGAATCAACACAATGACAATAAGCATTATGAAGCTGTCCTGACAGGACCTCGGAAGACTCTGAGCCTCATGCCCAATGACAGGCCACTGTAGGGACACTGGGTAGCAGGAGCCCTCTGTTTCTTTTAATTTTTTTTTAAAGTGCATTGTTTCATAAGTTATTTGGGAAGAAGGGGGAGTTGTGGGCAGAATTAATTCAGCATTAGAAGGAAGATCCCAGTGAAAAAGTATTTTTGCATGGGCAGATGGGTTTGAAACTGCAGTTGGCTCAGTGCTGTTCCTAATCTATATTAAGAAACTGTTGTTCTGTGTGATATCCTGGCCATATGCTAAAGCCAGAGGATAGTCTATGGTAAAAGAGTGAAGAATAGTTTATATTTCTGAATTTGTTCATATTCTCTGTGGCTCATGCTTCTTCATCTGACAAGGAAAGCTCAGAGGATGGTAGCAGATATTCCTCTTGATTCCTGTCTTTATTGTAAGAATGGAACATTTTCCATCTTTTCTGCAAAATATGGTTTTCAAAACAGGGAAGAATGAATTGAACTTCCAGATTAGAATGGTTTTCAAAACAGGGAAGAATGAATTGAACTTTCAGATTAGGGGTTTTAAATAACTCCATGTCTCAGACCTGTACTCTGTTTGGTACAGAGGAGGTGGTGGAAGGAGGTATAAAACACTTTATGTACACAGACGACTAGGGGAAAAAGAAAAACCCAGAGGATTTCCTCCTCATGCCATTATATCAGACCTTTTAGCACCTACTGTCCTAGAGAGCTGTCACTCTCTTGTTGACTTTTCTTTCCCATGAAATGCTGTTTTGAATTACAGACTTTTTAGCCTTTAGAATATAGAACCAAACTAGATATATGAATAAGGTCTTGGTGCCTTGAGGAAAACAGAAAGACAAAAGTGATGGCTGGATTTTTAAGTGTCAAGGATCCTGTAAAACTATGCTTCCATGGAAGATATAAGGAGATGCTACAATTTAGCAAGTAGAAAAATTTGATAAGAAAAGCACCCTAGGATCATTCTTTCCTTGGAAGAGACTTTACATAGCCTAGAAAACTGAATTGGTGTGCTAGAGTGGGCATACAAATTCACTGAAAGAAAAGTGAAAGGGGTATTCAACAGTTACCCCAAAACCTCTGAACAGTCCTTCTGGCTGCTGAAGAGAAATTGCTTGCACATCCTTAGTGCATCACTGCAGCAATCCAGAAATAAGCCAAGGGGACATCACCAACTGGACACCCAGTGACAAGCTAAATACAGCAGTGGACAATGTCTTCCTGTCTAGGGTCACCTGCAGAGCCTGGCCAATGTGGACCTTGTGAGGAACCTGGCAGGGCACCTCCGTTCTCACACATCACAGCAACTTCCACATTTTTGTAGTTGCAGAGTGTTACTTGATGCTGACTCACTTGAAGAAGCTGCAGGCACAGTAATTGGTAGATGGTACTCTTAATTCATCTTTATGTAAGTTTACTTTGCTTGTTTGGTCCTGTGATGGTTTTGTTAAGGAAGGGAGAATGGGACCCTAAGAAGTCTGAGGAGCACTTGTGTGGTATGGAGCTGCTGCTTCCTGCGTCAGATATATTTTCACATTTCTAAATTAAATGCTATAATATTCTCCTTAGTCAAAACATAAAATTCAAGCAAAGGTTTGAATATTGCTGAGACATGCATATATATCAGGAGGAACACAGAATTAGTGGAAACATTTCCATTGAGATATGAAATCTGTAGGTTTGGCTTTTGTCTTTCTGGTTAACATCCATTTTTCAAGTGATGTATTTGCTGAAAGAAATGATAAAGCTCAGGAATGTACATATAATTTGAAGTGAGCTAGGATTTCCTAGAGTTGTGGTATCACATCAATGTTCAGGAATTCAAGTTAGCTGGCTGAACATGGGTATTTCAGAAGACAATAGCTCCAGAGGTATGTTGGCATACAGAGAAAAGCATTGTGTAGCATTTCCAAGGCAGCTGCAAGCTAAGGAATGCATCCACACTCTGCAGGGCAATGCTCTGCAGGTGCCAGCACCAGTCCCAAGGGTAGAGGAGCCAGCACAGTGCTGACCCTGGCCTAATTCACCCTACTGCTCTGGACAGCTTATTCATTCAGACAGAACATCTCATGGACTGCATTATCTCCTTCCAGGCCATCAGCTGACTGGGGAACTCAGTGTCCTTCTCTACTTTTCAGGGCACACAAATGCTCTGAAAATGCCAATTTGGTTTGAATTTAGCATGTTTTTTTTTCTAAGTCTCTTACTGACATCACATGCCTTTTAGTTGAAAAGGTTTTTTAAAAAAGGAAATATATATCTTTGTCACGGACCTAGGAATAGACTGATTTTCTTGACAAATTCTATTCTTGACTTTCCAGGCGTAACTATTTCCAGTAAAATGAAGTAATTTTATAATAATACCTGGCCTGTCTTTCAGGCTATTTTGACTGCAGAATGAGTTTTTCTTATATAACAAATATGATATGCATTTAGAAGGGCTGAGGGATATATCTCATTAGAAATGAAACACAAATGAGAACTAACTCATTTATTGCCTAAAGTCCAGAGAAAATTCTTAGATCTAGTAAAAAAATAGGGGGAAATGATTGGAAATATTCAATATTTTTATTCCACAATATGGAAAATTGTTGCTTATACAACCAGAAATTTTCAGTTGAGATTTTACAAAGCTGAGGTTTTTTCCCACACCCATTTCTGCCCTCCACCTTCTTTGTCTGGTTCTGTACTACTTCACTGAAAAAAATATGATGCAAAACAGTGAACTGACAAAATAGACTTTCATATTTTCATTTTCTTGGAAAAATGTGACATAAAAAAGTTTAATCTAAATACAATCTCTTCTAAAATTAACATTTATTGGAAGAAGTTTAACCACCTTCAAAACAGTAAAGCACTGGCTAGTAAAAACAGGATGCTGTCTGTCCTGACTTTGCAGTAGGGTTGCATGAGATTGATCATTGGAATGGGTTGAAAGAAACAGAATATCTTTGTCCCTGTCAGACTGCTATGCTAGAGAAAATAATGAATTACATTTTGTTCTCAAATGAGACTCGAAATATTATGAGATCTATTGTCTCAATGGCAAGACATGAAGCTTTTTATGTTAAAACATGAGCGAAAGAAAGAAAAGAAATAGTTCGGGGGCAAAAGGTTATAGGCAGAAGCATCTGTCTGCCTTTGTCAATTTTAACTAAGAAAATGTTTGAACCAAATTAAAGCTGAGTAGGAATGAGCTGCCTAAAACTCTGAAATAACAGAAGGGATTTTTTCACATGATGCTGTAAATAATTGCTTTTTTTACAATAAATTCAGGAAAGTGCTATAAAATCTAGATGTTATCCTTCTAGACAGACATAGTTTTCCTCCCAGGAGAGCCAAAATTGGCTGATGGCCTATTCATGGTGTATGGAATAAAGAACAGATTGTTAGATCATGCAGAATTGGAAAAAACACTTGAGAAAAAAAATTGAAAGGGATGAGTAGGAATAAACTCAGTGGATAAAAATCAGCTAGTGGGCTTTCTGTGTTGCTGTGTAGGATATGAGGACACAATCCCTTCATATGTGCTATGTCTGACCACAGCTATCAGGTCCTTTTGCAAGATCAAATGGAGGACAGTAGTGTTTGGAGACAGTGACTTGAATGCTTGTGGAAATGGATAACACATAGATTGACTTCAAACCCTGATATTTTCAATCTGTCAGGTGAAAATTCCTAAAATTGGAAGAGATGAAACACATGTAGAATGGCTTCAGCCCTGGAAACAAAAAAGGTATTATTTATATTTCAAAGGGGAAAATGTTATTTGTTGTAATTCTGCTGGAGTAGGAGTTCAGCTATATAGAAGAACAATCTAATGGCAACAACAAACATGATGATAACCCTAATTCTGTGATTATGTTATTCTGAAAAGAAAAGCTGATGGATTGATGGCCAGAAAAGCTATAAGTTCTATGACACTAAGATAAAGAAGCTTGTAAAACCAGCAGAAACCCGTACAGTCATATGTGAGATGACCATAGTGGAGCACCATATAGGCAATTATAAATTTACAATCTGACTACAGGGTAGAAGCAATCAAAAATTTATAAGACTTACCTAGAGAGAGATTAAGTGCTACAGAAAAAGAAGTTATTAGATTTACTGACCTATAAAAGAGTCTTCAAAGAAAACAGTTTGGTCAGTGTAGTAGCACCTAATGCTATGACTATCAATGACTATCCTGCATTTGAAACACTGAGGCTTACTTATTTTTGCAGCACCAAGGACAAGCATTGGTGAGACAAGACACCACTTTAAACCCTCATTACTATAAATCCTTAGGGCCAGAAGCACATGCCCTTACTCATTCAGGGTGGGATGCCTCTTTCCCAGTTCTACCAATTAATATGTGCTAATGTTCTGGGAACTGCTTTCAGAATTGTGTGTGCTTCCACAGCATTTAAGAATGTCCTTCAAATTTGGAGGAAACAGAAGCAAGAGATTTTTATAATCTTAGAAGTTTTTCAATGTTTTCTTTTTTTTAATTTTTTTTTTTTTTTAATCCTGGAAACTCATAATATTTCACTTTTCTTCCCAGCATAATACTTCCATTCCCTTTTAAAAGATTCTCTTCCCCAATCCCTCCTTTTTATAAACTAAAAATTAAAAAAAATAATCTTACCTACTTCTTCTACTCTAGTACTCTCAAAGATGCCTAAGGGGAGCTAAAGTAATTTCTGCTGGGAAGCTAGTAAAGTCTCAGACATAATCTGCAAGGTGGTAGTGAATAAGAAATGGAAATAATTTGTCAAAAATGAGTCCAGAAATGAATTCTTTGAAAGCTGGACATTTTTTTCCTAATGATGTGAAAGGAAGAGGAAGATCTCTACAGAGGAAAGCTAGTAAAAAGATAGTAGAAAAGACATAAATTTTATTTTTTAATTAACTTAATAATATTGAGGATCGCAGCATTTGTTGGACTGTTTTCTCAGCTGTGCTATATACTGCACCTGGGGAAAACAAATACAAGCAGGTGTATACCTACTCTTACTTCTTGTCATTAGAGGTTAGTCTCAAGGTTTCCCTTCTCTTATGTCTCTCAGTGTCATCTATTGCTGGTAAGCCAGTCATTCAGCCCTCTTGTTGACATTCTACAGCAAATTCCTTATGTATCTCCTTTTTGCTTCTCTGCAACTACTCAGCTAATTTCTCTGAAAAACTCCATGCTGGGCTGCTGGGGGCAAACAGGGTTTACAGGCTTGGAAAGCTGTGGTTGCAGACAGTTCATGCTGGGGCCTGCAGTTCTGGTTTAGTTTTAGCCTCCTGCAGGACACCTACTCCAAACTGATGGGGGCCAGGACCCCGCAGCGGTTTTTTCTGAGGGTCATGATGGTCCCCATGAAAAGGAAAGGTGTATGCAGGAGAATCAGGGCTGAAAGCAGATGATTCTAAGCATGGAGAGTGGGTGGAGACTGATTAAGTGAAGGATAATGCAACAGGGAAGGACAGATGAGTGTCTCACATGTCCTTGGTCTTTCTCAGACACTCAGTAACTGGGCTTGCATCAGGAATGGTTGTTCAGATTTTATTTAACATAACCATTGCCCTTCTTTATTACTAATCATGCAGTGACACTTCATCTGTCGTGTCTTGACAAGCTGGAATATTGAAAGTTGTGACACATTTCTCAAGAAAAGTGAAAAAAAATGTTTGTAAGAGCATCTTTTCAGATTCATCATAGCAGTGTTTTCATTGATTAACGCTGACTGCTGTATATGTTGTAGGCTGACATGTATCATCACTGTCCCTTCATCTATCTCCATATAGTGTTCATTATCTCAGATGCACCAATAGTTTACAAAATGATTAAATGTGTTACTAAATAAACACAAAAGATATGGAAATTACTATATAATTGTTTTGTCACCTTGGCTGCTATTTATCAGCCCTCTGATAGTTATTGTGAACAGATTTACCCTTCAGATGAGACACCTTCTCTGATGTCAAGCCAATGACTGCAAGGACTTCAGTAATAGCAGCCATTTATCCTGGTCAATTTTTTCTGTCTTTTCTTTCCCATATAAAGTCCATACAGTAACCTCTAAGAAGACAATGTCAGTACAAATATGTTGAAATATTTCCCACCCTTGTCAGTTTACTGATCCTATGTTCAGGCCACACTTTGCTGAATCCTTCTTTACAATGCGTATGGAAGAAAGAAGGAGAAGGAAAATCTTGAAGGAACTAGTGACTTCTCCCTCAGCCATAAGCCAAGCAGAAAGAAGGAGAGCCTGTGCCAGCCAGGGTAATCCAGCATGAAACAGTTCTGCTGGGCTAGAGGAACACAGAACAGCATGCCAGAGCACTGTTCCCCTTCCTCTCTTTTCCTCTTTGAGGGAATTGTGATTAACAAAAGCAAGAAGAAAATCTCTTTCTCTCCCTGCAGGGGCACTTGTTTATTTCAGAGCAACCCTCACTAGAGCACTTCAGATAAGTCTCTTCTTTCTTTGCTTTGATCTAAAGAAGATGAAGTCAGCAGTAGATCTGCCTTATAGCAGCTAGGAAGCTTTTAGCAGCTTTCCTTTTCTCTCTATTTTCACTGTTTAATAATGATGAATCAACAAAATCAAGATGAAAATTCTTTCCTTTTGTTTTGCTTTCTTTATTTCCAGTGGAAGTGACTGCTTATTGGTGCAAAGCTAACAATTACAATAATTTGTCCCAGAAGGTTTTCAGAGAAATTCTTTAGAGCCAAGCTTTTCTTTATGACTTTAAAGTTAGGGGTTCAGGTTGATGATTTTCTTTTTAATTGACATTTTCAATCCTTCAATTTTTGTCTTGCATTTGAACCATCTCAGAATGCTTCAAAATCGTGCAAGCTAAACTTCAAACAGGAGACCTGCTTCTTCTCCCTTTGAAGTCATGACAAACCTCATGTTGATTGCAGAGAGCAAAACTGGACCAAAAGTACAAAGCATTTCTATATCTTTCTGATTTCATCAGTTACCCTGCTATTGTATCATGTATTAGAAGTGCTGCAGACTTTTGAGGGCAAATAAGATATATCAGTAAAACAAGTTCCCTAGCAACAATTTTTTGAGCTCCTGCTCACTGTTAAGGCTGATTCAGCAGCAACTTTTTCTGGTCTCTGCTGAACAGTCTAAACAATCCATCTGTAAGATCTTCCTCTGTCCCATTGCAGGACTAAAAAGAGAGCACCCAGAGTGGCTGGACAAGCTTCTGAGATCAGAGGTCCTGGAGCAGTCTGACAGGCAGAGCTGCCCAGGGGGCTCCAGAGTTGGAAAGTGCAAACATCATGGAACATCTATCTCTCTTTCAGCTAACATCACAGACTTTGGCTTGAATAAACTCAAAAGCACTTATATTTTCTTTTAAATGACATTTCCTGCAGATTGACAACATTACTTTTCTGTCAGATCTAATCAAAAAGACACTGAAATTGATCACATGGGAAAAAATGCTTGTCCTGAACTTAGAAAACTTAGAAAAATTAGATGCTCTACTCTGACAATCCTTCCTTAATAAAAGCAACCAGAATGAATGAAATGATGCCAATTGAAAATGAAAGATGTCTCAACTTCTTTAACCAGGTCATCAGCAGACATAAGTCTACTTGCAATATGTCAGAGGAGGAAGACACACTTGGGAGTTGTCAATGCGTGGATGTTCTGTTAATGAAAGGACTGCTGGTAAGTTTCTCAAAATGCATCCTACTAAAGTTGCACCAGCCTTGTTTTGTTCACTGAACTTGCTGAAATTCAGTGCTTGCAAGATGATTCCCATCTATCATTCCTTTTTCTCTATGTTCCTGTCCTCATCTTTCTTACTCTTACTCTTTTTTTTTTTTTTTTCCCCTCATGAACGTGCAAAGAGGTTGTCCTGCTGGAAGGGAACACAATAGAGTATGTATTCAGGAATGTGCCCCTGGGATAGTGACTGCCATTAGTGGTTGGCATAGGAGGGAGTTACAGATTTCCAAGAGCTGGTCTGCCAGTTCTCCACATGGAAGAAGGAAAGGAACAACTGTTTATCAGGATTTCAGGATATTTGTCTGGGGGAAAAAACCCAACAAAACATGTCAAGAAAAATATAAACCCATGTACATAATTCACCAAAGCTGCCAGGGCTGGGGTCCCTCTCACCTGACAAAACTGAGCTGTGCAAGCTCAGGTTTCCAAAGTGCAAAGAGAAGAAGTATGAGCCTATTGGGTGATTCACTTAACCTATTTAAATTTGGCATAGGATAATTACCTTTAATTGTCTTTAAGATTGAATTGGCTGCAAAATGGGTGTTCCTGCTTTTTATGTAGTCTGTAAATTTGTAGCAAACACTCTGCATCCAAACAAGAAGGATCAGGCATTACAGCTATGGCCAGGTTGATTCCATCCCAATAGCGATGAACAGGATGACCTGGAATTTGCTTAAGAGGTTACAGTCAGCAGAAGGGCCCATGTTTAACAGGCCAGACTGCAGCATGGATCAAGATCAATTTCTAATAGGAATATTTGCTGGAAGATAATTGCATGGGTTAAGACATCTGAGCCAGTCAGCTCATCGTCTATTACACAGATGCTGCATTCTAGAGTGGTCATTACTGGCTATGGTAACTCTTGGTGTCTAAAGCAATCAGGGAAACAGCATCTAACAAATGGTAGTGCCATGATCCATGGTATTTTATTGTGGCTGTGAAAGGCAGGGAATTTTTCCTCTAACAGTGTGTTTTTATGTATCTTCTATGAGCTGCTAAAGGCACAGACCTTTCACACAGTCACCTCCATTGTTTATGTTTGACTTTTACTTATTAAAAATTCTATCCTTAACATTTAAGAAATTTGTGAGTAAAAAATAAAAAAGGTCTGTATTATAAATTCTGCTTTGACTTCAGAAGTATTTCAGGGTATGTATGTCACAGAAGAATTCTTGCCAGTATATGACTTGCCAAGTCGTTATATCTCTGAAGAGTCCACACAGCATTTCCTATTTAGGAAGGATGTGCAGTCTAGTTATTAATGAGACAGATTACAAGACAAGGGCCTGGTTTGTTCTCAACTTTGCATGCAGCAATAAGCAAATCCTACAGTTCCTCTTCAAGTTAGTTTTACCATCTGTAAAATGAGAGTGACAGCATTCATTCATTTCACAGGGGTGAGCCTTAATCATTTTTTGTAGAACACCTGTTGAAATGGATGCCCTCTTCAAGTTAGTTTTACCATCTGTAAAATGAGAGTGACAGCATTCATTCGTTTCACAGGGGTGAGCCTTAATCATTGTTTGTAGAACACCTGTTGAATTCTTTCTTCTGCTGTAGCCAGTGCAGGTTTTGCAATACTCAATCCATTGCAAAAGGATAGACATATAATTCTTGAATCTGTAACAGAAGAAAGCTTTTTTCCTGTGTCGTGAATGTCCTCTCTCCCTTGCTCACAGATGCCTCAACCACTCTGTTATCACATCAATTCAATTTATGAACTTGTACCACAAGGAAAAAATTAAAATTATTAATAACATAATAATTTTCTGATTTCTATTTTCCTTTCTTTCCCCTCCAACAGAGTTGGCTAAAGATGTTTTATCTACTCTGAGTTTTTTTAAGCCCTCAAGCAAAGTATCTTTTAGAAGCCAGTGAGGTATTAAAACTCACTCCCCATTGCTGAAGATCCTAAAGGCATTAAGAGCTTTCAGCTTTGCCCATCATTCAAGATAAGCTATTCCACAAAGAGTAATGGGAAACTTGAAATTAGGGAATTTAATTACCATATTATCTCTTCCTTTGAATCCTTTACAAAAATTTGACAAGGCAAAGCTGTCAGTCACCTCTTATGCAACTAAGATGGCTGGGCACAGATCTTGCAGTTGTCATAGAAAATCATAGCCATTAAACATCAGACAAGCATTGAGGAACTATCCAATGACAAATATTTTAAGATGATGTAAAAAATATATAGGGTATTTTCTTATGAAAATTGAGAAATATCCAGATTCAGAGATTGGGTATCCAAAACAGTAAGAACCTGAAAATTACCATCTTGCCAATAACATGGTAAAAACATTCAAGCAGTAAAGAAAGACTATTTAAATAATACATGAGAGTTTCTTTTGGCACTAAAGGAACATTGAGAAAAAAAAAGAAAATAAAATTATGGCATTTTTTCAAAAAGAAAAGAACACTGGAATTTTTAATGCTTGTGTCTCTCTTTGCTTCATTAAAAATTAAATAAGCCCACTGCTCACTAGCAGACTCCTGTCTTTTTTGCTCCTGGTGAAGTCTGCACATTGCAGATGTCAGAGCCTGCTCCTTCCCAAAGTGCTTGGCAGCACTTTCCCCACTGGTGGACAGCATGCCCCAGCACCCAGGGAACTGAGTTCTCATGGAGGAGTGAAATACACCTCCTCCATACAGGTTAAAGGGAGAAGGACTAAGTTCTGATTTTTTTTTACAAAACAGTATTTTTGCTTCCTGAGCAATTTCTGAAATACTACCAACTTATGCAATGAAGAATAATCGTTGGCCAAAAAAAGAAAATTCAATAAATTGAACCTTGTCACTATGATATTTTCTGAAAAATCTCTTTGTCAGGATTTCTTCTCCTGGGAAGCTGAGAAGCCCCCAAGAGAAATGTAAATAATAATAATCTGATTGCTTCTCCTTGTGTTTTGCTACTTTGGAATGTGGTAGGTGATTGATTGGTTCCATGTGAATTGTTTTAACTTAATGACCAATCAAAGCCAGCTGTGTCAGATTCTCTGAGTCAGTCACAGGTTTTTATTATTCATTCTTGTTAAGCCTTCTGATGTATCCTTTCTCTTTCTTTAGTGTAGTTTTAGTATAGCATTCTTTTAGTGTAATATCATATAATAATAAAATAAATCAGCCTTCTGAGAACATGGAATCAGATTCATCTCTTCCCTCATCCTGGGACCCTCACAAACACCACACAACCTTCCATAAGACTTATAAAAAAAAGTAAGGCAAACTATTTTCTCAATGACTTATGTATTGGGTTTTTCTTTAATAGAATTCCTGGTCTTTACATTGTAGTTTGGGAGTGAAGGTGGCACAAAGAAAGATATTCCATATATTAAACTGAAGAATATTTAATTTTACTATTCATAAGCGAGGAAAAAAAACCCAGGCAAATAAACAACACTGGACTTTTAAACACAGCTATTAATATTACTCAATAGTAATATATTTGTAAAATTTTAACCATATTGAGGAAAGAAGTACTTTAATTCTTTCAACAAACACATCAGACTTATTCCTCAAAAAAGGCCTGGTCTAAAGTATGCACTTATGAATGTTGCAGAATTTCATATTCATTTTGCAAATATAGGTGCAAACAGTTCTCTGGGGAAAAAAAAATTGTATTGCTGGAAATAGGGTATGTTACTTATTAATTTTGTATATCTGGGGTCAATATTTTTTAAAATTGTTTTTATTTTTTTTTTAAAAATCACATTTTTAATCTCATTTTTAAATCTTAATAAACACCAAAACATCCCCCTTTTCCATTTGGAAATTTACACAAGAATGGCCATTACCTTTGAGACCTTGAACAGGTCCAAAGAGAAACTCAGCAAGTCAGGCAACACATCTTGTTTAACATCCAGGTGACATTTTCCTACTTCTTACAAACCTCAATGAATTGTTCTAAACATCCTAAAATAACTGTGGCAAGTCCTCTAACTGAAAGTCATTGTGAATATTGTGAATAACCAGAAGCAGTGAGGATTTTGTTAGAGAAAGATGGATCTGGGCATCACATGGAAATATTCAGAATGAAGGAGGCAAGACAAACATCAAAGATTTAGACATCCATTTCCCCTTGGCAACAGAATAGAGCCAAGGTTAATGCAACTGCATAGTTTGCCATGACATAAATATATGGCAGGCACCGATTTTTTCCTTTTGTGAGAAAACCGCATAGATGCTATGAATGACATTTCTAGATTTCCATTTATTCTGAATATTCATCAATACACACTCCTGCTTTTAACACTAATTGAAAAAAAAAAAGGATAAAACACCATCTTTTCATGATTTTATTGGGACATGGAGGCTTACAAAACCAGAATTTCCTTGCAATAATGTAAATATCAAAGTCTATGGCTTGTTTTTAGATTTCAGCAATTCAACATATTTGTGTCAGTTTTAATTCTTAGCAGGCAAAACACAAGTTTAATCTCATGGGTTATAGAGTGCCTGACCAGCTGTAGTAGACCTGGCTTTTTTAATCCTTCCCTACATGTTGCCCTTTGTCACCAAAGCCTTGCAGTGGAAGCACAGCCCTAAAAAGGAGTGAATGGTCTCCACCGCCTTGAAAACATCTTATTTCTGTGTGTTAGGGGAACTCAAGGCTCTGCAGAGGAGATGAAACTATCCTTTCATTTTGGAAGATCATCTGTTCAGTGGACTGACTGCTAAACAATGTATGGGTAAATACATTTCTTTTTTGCAGCAGTGAAAGGAAGACTCTGTCCAGAGAATAGCCAGAAATAACAATATTTCCAACAGAACTAGGGTGCTGTCCTTTCAATAGCCTTGTTACACTTCTAATGGTGCCCTGCAGAATGACATTTGTGATTCACTGAGGTTATTTGAATTGCCACAGTATGCAACAAATTTACACATCACTCACCAGGATGTTTGAATTAAACATGGATTTCAGAGGAGAAGTTTGGGAGAAGGACCTCTGTGACCTCAAAAACAATAAAAACATATTTTCATATGTGTTCTCACCATTTCTTGGAGCTTTGCTTAGGAGTAATTCAGCAGTAAATTGCTTGAAAGATTGTGTGGGGACAGCTATTGACTATTTAAAACAGATGATGCAAATCACACTGGAGCTGATGTTGTGACTTGGCAGGTGCTAAGTTGCTGCTTATGTTGAGGGAATACTTTAAGAACTTCTGGCTACATGTGGAGCTGGGTGACAGGTTTGCATTTGCACAGTCACTACAGTGTCATTGCAGCACCAGTGTGCATCCTGCTAAATAGAAGTTAAACAAATGTGAGAATGGGGAGGCTTTTAGTTTTTGGCTTTGTTTGGGTTTTTTTGGTTTTTTTTTGTCATGGAAGCATTTAATATTGTCTCTGGTCAATGGTGTGTTTTTTCTCTGGACTGCACAGATTTCAGTGTTAATGCCTCAAAGTGAGAATGGCCACAGCTTGCAAATCCACATGTATGAAAATCAGTGTGCAAGCATGAGGAGCTGGAAGAAGTTGTCCAGTTGGAAGCCAACTACTCTATGCCAATTGAAATGTGAAAATTCTGTTTTGTATGGAAGAGCATGGCTGCATGGTTAGCTACAATAACTTCCAAGCAGCATCTCTGCTTCCTTGTTAAGGTGCAGGTGAAAATTTGGAAATCAGAAGTCCAGGACTTTGAGGTGGTGGTGAATAAAAAAGCTGAGAAAAGAATGATTGCTATCTTATTTGGGAAAAGGCAGGGAAAAAGAACAGGAGATGATTATATCTGCTAGGTGAGGATTTTTTGACAAAGGTTCAAAAGGTCTGGCTTCCCTGGGAACATATAAAAATCAGAAATCAAGCTGTCTCTTGCCCAGTGAATACTGAATCAGCCCCAATAAAAATACTAGAAGAGAACTCTGGCATATCCAATAAAAGTAAGAGCTTTTATGGTATAAGAACACCAGCAGAATGGGAGATCAAGGCCATGTGTCATCTAGATTTACATACCCTAATAAAAATATTATACTGCTATGAGGAGAAAGGAAAATTGTGTTGCCAGTATCAGGTATGATTTATATGCAGCTGAAGTTACAGGAATGCCTGACATTAAATCTGTGACAAAGCTCTTTTGTGGGATTTGTAAGTAGCTCTAGACATCGTAGGAGGACCCAAAGGTATGATGAATAACGTTATAGTTGTCATGGATATTAAAAAGAAGATATAAAGACCTGAAAGGTCAGTAAACAGAGAACAGAGGATAGGAAGGCCCTAAAGAATTTATCCTTGATGAGCAGGTGACCAATCTTGTTCCTTATGGTCCAGGGTTCTTTCTCTGGAGTTTCTGCATGTAGTACAAAGGTGTTTTAAGCAGAGTAGGGAATCACCATAGGAGCAGGTGGATAAGGGCACCAAAATGACCTCATAATGGAAATTCTGCCCTCTATCATCTGTGCACATGATGCTGCCCTGCACTTGCCATCTTCTCCCTCTATAGGACTGCAGTTTAAGTTGAGTAAGTCTAATTCTCCTGTTCCATATCTAGAGTTCACAGTGCTGTGCTGATGCAGGATGCAGGGTGAGGGGCATGCCTTTCTGTAAACAACCCCACACTCACATCACCCATGTCCCCGGCTCTGAATTTTCCCTCTGTTTCAAATATTAGTGGCATAGGAGTTGGGGTGTGACTCTCCAAGAGAAAGGCTTCATGTGATGAAAACTTCTGATAAATAACTTACACTTAAATTCTTGGAGAACGGGAGTACAGGAAGAGGAAAAACTTGTAGAAACAGATATAGCAATGGATGAAGTCAGGATGGGGGACAGCAGAGATAGATTGATAGTATTAGTAGTGAGATGTACCTGTGAATAGGGAAATGAATACAGCATATTATGGAGGGTGGAGAATTATTTAAGTCAAAGGAAAAAGATGACACAAGTATAATGAAGCACAGCTGTCACAGAGAAAAAGACACCAACTGATCTGATACAAGGGGAGAGTTTGCATGTACCAGAGTTAACTTCCTGGAGCAACCTTGGGAAGGTAACCAAGCAGTTCTAGAATAAAACGGATGTAATTATGAAAGAAGTGTAATTAGTTGGATGTTACAGCTGGCAGGAAAGGAGCCGTTCTGGTCAAAACATCCTCTGATGGATCTATTTGTCAGTATTACCCTAAATATACATCTTATGCAAATGGAGTACCTGAAAGGGGCCCCAGTCTTGAATCCACACTGTAACATAACATGGGAGAAGTCTTCGTCCTTGGTACCTGTTAAACACACACCAAAGCCCTTCTCTGCCACCCAGACTTTGCTGGATCACACATTTCTTGGCCTCTGGCCCTCCCTGGGCTGAGTCAGCTTGGCCCTACCCAGCACAGGCATACTCAGGGTGGGAGGTGGGCTGCAAACTGTGGGCTAAAGTGTTGATCCATGGCACTGGACTCAGGGAGCCCCTTAGTCTCAGAGCCCTCTGCTTCTCAAAGAGAACAGCAACAGTCAGTTTCCCACCCACAACAGCAAGTCAGCCTGTGCTGGAGCAAAAACCTTGGGCTGAGAAATAAACAGTAATTAACACATTGTAGTTAGACAAAGAGGTCCAATAGTCAATGTGTGGGTCAGAAAGCTAAAGCATACAAAACCAGAAGAATCATCCACGTGAGCTGCAGCTGAAGTATTATCTATGGTTCCTAATAACATTACTTTTAACCAAGAGACTGATCAATTGTCTGGATTGCAGGGATGGTTAGGTGAGGAAAAAATACATCTGGTAGCAAGGAAATGCTGTAATCTGCCAGGTTATCTCTAGAGATAAGAGCTGGTTTTGAGCTGTGCATGGTTCTTGCTACAATTGTGTTGTACACCTGTTAAGTTCCATTTCTGCTGCTGGCCTCTGGTAATGAAGCAATTTGAATAAACACATCTTCTATTTCAAAGGAAAACCAAGCTGCTTCTTCTCATCCTTTCTGCACCATACAGCATTTTTTCTGTGAATTCGTCCACTTTATAATAGACAGTTTTAGGTAATGCAAACATAAGACTATTTAGGGATGTAGCTGCATATTTCATACTAGTTTGGTCTTATTTTCATAGGATTGTGATGAAAAGATACAGAATGGAATATCCCATATTTTCACAAAAATTTATCTTTTCTATATTGTGATTTTTTTTGTTTTGTTTTGGTTTTTTGCTCAAGATCCTTTTACTTTTCTTTTGTTGAATGAATATCCAGTTTCCTTTGGAGGTCTTTTAAAGGTTCAGCTAGCAGCAATTTTTGTGGAGTTATTGAATCATACGCTTGACAAGAATAATCTATTGTGAGTAATGTAAAAATATTTTTCTCCTTTTATAGACTGTTTACAGGTTTAATGCTAGAGTATTTTATGCACACATAGATGTATTTTATATATAAATTTTTGACATTTATTAGCTCCAAAATAAATTTCATGATTTTTAAATCTATTGGGTGCAATAAAATAGAGAATTTCTTGTGATGTAAATCAAATATTTCCATAAAATTTAAGCCAAACTGCTATGTGAAACTGGTCATAAATATATTGTAGGTTCTCCACAACATTTGAAATTATGTATGGTATTATTTCTGTTGCAGGCCTAAGAACAGAATAAATGATATCTATGTTGCTATGGTATGTATCAGCATTTAGTATAGTTGCCTGTCCTCCAAACTCAGCTGTGTTTCTCAGCACCCTCCATGGGTTTCTGAACAATGAAATTTACTTGAAAAGCTCCAACAAATATAGATGTCACCACTGACATTTTGATGTATTATCACAAATTCTCACTGCCAGAATGAAATGCACTTTGTCCCAGCTTTGTGGATCTATGGAGACCTCATAAATTTCTGTTGATGAAGGAAAACACAATCTCTTCATGAGCATGGTCTCTGAAGAGGTGCTATCACTTGCAGAGGAGCAGCACCACTGAGAAGCTGCAGTGTCCACGCTTCACCTGCATGAAATTCTGTTTTTCTCATCCACAGAAAATGTATCAGAACTACTTGAACTTTCTCAGATCACTCACAATGTCTTCTTAATAAAGAAATGTCCCCTTGAGTTTGTTTGAGTTCACAGAACATAGCTACTACATGGGAGGGGGAAAATCAATCCCCCTCCCATGTAGTAGCTATGTTCTGTGAAGGGAGAAGATCAGCTGGATGTTTTTATGTCCTGCCTGTTGTAATTGCCATCATTGCAACCATGTGACTTTGAATTTCTGGGATCTGGACATCTAATCATAACACAAGGCAATTTCAGGCATGCTGAGCTCCTCTGCAATTGGTTGATTATTTCCCTTCAAAAAAGAAAAATGGAAATATATGTTCTGCAGCAGCAGCTTTGGCATAAATATAATAGCATATCCCATCATCTTTGAAGAGGCAATATATTTTTTTTGTGACAATGGCATAATATTTATTCTGCTGTTATTTTCCTGTAACTCCTCACCTAACCAATTTTTTTCTGTTCTGAGTTGTTGACATTGAGCTGACCTTGATGATGGCTTTATTATGTGAGCAATATTTTCCAGCATGATCTTATGCAATGAACAAGATCTCTTCTAACATTAAGAGCTGAAGATGCAACCCTATGCCACAAAGCCATGAAATGGATTTGTATTTTGACAGAAAGACTTAGTAAATGACTAGCATTTTATAAACTGTCTATCTCCAATGAAAATGCTGAATTTGTTCAGAAATAATTTAAATATTTCTGTGGCATCCTGAGTACTCAAACATTTTCCACTGCAAGACTTTCCTGTGTATGGTAGCTTCTACAGGAAATTTTTTTCACCTTGTCTTTGTTATGTGTAATGTTCCCCTCCCCTAATTCTAGTACATATGGGGGTTGTAAACAAGATTTGTCTTTTTTAGAAAATCATTCTATGCATCAAAGGACTCTTTTGGGCTTTCAGCTACACAAAGGCAAAATAACCTGTTTCATAGCTAACTTATTTCCAGTTTCTGAACTTTTTTTTTTTATTTTATTTTATTTTTTCCTGGAAACATAATTGAATGTCATAACACAAAGCACTCTGGAAGGTAGTAAAGGAAAAATTATAGAGATCTTTTAGGACCGTATGCTTTGAGTAAGCACCTTCATAAATGAATTTCTAACCTTTTTAGTGGTCACCTGTCCTTTGGCTCTTCCTCCTGCCCCCGTGAATGTTTCATCAAAAGTCAAACCAGGCTTATCTGACACATTAACAAGGTAAATTTTCACCTCATCACCATGTCCACATGTCTTTCATATCACAGCTGAGGTTGGTTAGATTAAAGGGATCTCTCTGCTCTTTACAGCTGTGCTGCAGTTATTCTGTGTACCTCATCTGGAACTTCGGGGCTTGTCAGCATGGAGAATTTAGTGCTCAAGCTATAGTGTTAACTTACAGATCCATAGCTGTATTACAAATGAAAGGCAACTCCAGCGTTGGTGAGGGAGACAAAATGATGCCTCTGACTCCATCATCAGAAGGCTAAATAATTACTTTATTATACTGTACTATGTACATTATATCTGAACTGAATCTGCCTTGCACTCACCCTTGGTCACATAGAGCTGCATAGAGTGCATAGAGCTGCACTCATCTCTGATTCTCTTGTGACTGTCTCATGACAGTCTGGACTCACACACACTCTTGGCCCAGATAGGCCAAGGGAACAAAACTTCCTCACTCTGGGTAAACCATCTTCATATTGCATTCTACTTTGGCACAACACAGACACAGCAAGTGATAAGACTTGTGTTTTCTTTCTCTGATGTTCAGAGAATGTGAATCCCAGAAATATTCTTGGGAAGAATTGTGCCTTGCTTTTCTCTGTGAAGAGAAATGTGGCAACATAGTTGCTCTGTGCTGATTCAGTGTGGGGACCATAAGTGAGCATCAAGTGCAAGGAAGAATTATTCTGTGTCTGTGGGAGCAACATACCTTATAGAACATCATTATTAGGGTCAGACATACCTTATAGAACATCATAATTAGGGTATCTCCTACAAGAAGTTGAAAATGTCAGAGCTCAAAGTGTCCTATTGGTTATTATCCCTGATAGAAGTTTGAGTGACCAAATTTGCCAAGGTCAGTCCGTTCATTGTAATTAAGACCATAATTAAATTTTTGGTGAGCTGTGGAGCTCTGATAGTCTTAATAAAGACAAGTAGATATATAAAAGACTTTTTCTATTATACGTGACCATTCTTGGTAAGTGTAAAATAATCAATTTCCATAGCTGTCAAAGGCATGAGATCTCAAGTATACTATATAGAAATATTTCAACAAACTAATTCCTAGCTGTTCTGTAATTATTACTTACTGCAATATTAATGTGCTTAAGGTTCAGCAACATCTTAGAAGTTAATTGCTTCAGCATCAGGTGGATCTGTCTCCCACTTGATGGCAGGGAAAGAGATATAATTCTTACTGCAAGCCAATATATATTGCATACATCATTAGGTAATGATCCACGTGAAGATTTGGTGCAGAGTTCTTAATATGCTGCAAGTTGCATTCTAATTCACTCTGCAGTAATAAGAAAGAGTGTTGGGTAGGCAAGCTTCACATAACACCAGGAGCAGAAAATCCTGAGCATGAGGTTATATTCACCCTGTATGTAGACTGCAAGAGAATTTAGCACAGCCTTTAGCAGAAGGTTTACAATAAAAAATATACTAAAGCTGATAATCAAATTTCTAAAACTTGCTTCCCTTCCAGATGCATACCTTTAAGAGGAAAGAAAGTAGAGTTTTGTTATTTAATATTTTGGGGTTTTATTGCTTATGGTTTCATTGAGACAAAATAGGGAGCTTTTGTGTGGAGCACTTACATAGCCTAAAGAACGAGAGACCTGCAAATAAAAGTGCAATCAGCTGGCAGTGGAGCACAGACAGAGCTGGTGTGCCTCTCGCACCTGAGACTTCACAACAGAAGCAGCTATTTATACTTGTCTAAAACTTTTCTAAACCTTAATCATATGATGTTTCCATACTCACTTTTTTGCTTTAATAATGGTCTTTCAGAATGAGAAAGAGCTTTCAGAGACAGAAACTTATGATTTATGTACAATTTCCCTGTGTTTCTTCCTAGGACAAGTCTTACAAGGTCAGACACTCATGTGATGTCTTTATTAGTTGAACAGCTGTACATGCAGGTAGGAATAAATAGCTTTTTGACAGCTGATTTGGCTTCTTTTATTTATTACTGCGAGATGATGCTGGAGAAGAGATCATGAAAAAATGAAACAGGCTTTTACTGAAATATTATTTATTTATCTTCTAATAATTCTTGTAAATAGCCATTCCTAGTATTTTTGATTAATTGTTTGCCTGGCTGAGCAAGCTTCCGTAAATCTATCAGGCATATGTGGCTGTGCACAAATATCTCTCAGACTCAGCTGCCCAAGCACAAGACCCTCATCATCAGAGATGAGGGTGGGTAAATAAGGCTGAAGTGAGAGTGGGCAGTAGATCTCACCTTAGTGAAGCTTGGTCGTTCAATAACAAGCGCTAGCAGTGCTTTAACCCAGGTGATGCTGTCCTGACTTACTCCCTCCACACCTCCTGTTTGCAGGAATGAACCTGGACCTAATAGGTATTAGCAAATCAGTGCCTGCTCTGGCTGCACCTCCCATGGGACAATTAAGTTCAGGCTCTGTGGGAAAAGCAGATTTAAGTGTCAAGGTGTTTTCCCCTCACAAGAGCTTTTAGTGATTCTCCAACATGTGCAAATGTTTCCGTGTAGCTCTGTGCCAGAGCTTTCTTCTGGTCTTCTTGCACTGCACATCAAGGCTTACCAGTACATCTGCTCTGTTCTGCTATGCCCCAGCTACTTGTCTAAAAAGCCATTATATGACTCAGGATGACACCACCAGCTGTGGCTTTTTCTCACAAACTGTTTTGAAATTATTTAATCAGTTTAACAAATTTGGTGGGTTTTATCTTGCTTATTGTGCTGTTTACCTGTGGAGTATTTCTAAAGCTTGTTCACCACTGTCCTGCTCATTGATACTTTTATTTTTATTTTTTTTTCAGTTATGAAATTTAGGAAGAAAATTCTACACAAGTAGTTCTGACTTCCTTAGAGAGATTTTATTAAGCATATAAATTTATGATGATTTATGTTATTATAAACCCTAGTCACAGTTGGCTCTAAATGTAGATCTCTTCTTAATTTCTCTTATCATCTCTTCCTGTTCCCATTTTTCTTGCAGTAACATTAATCCTTTGACATGGGCATCATTAGTTTGCAGGACCTATAAGAACATTTCCTTTTTGTCTGTGTATCATACAACACTAATTCATCCGTTGGTCTGATTGTCAGGGTTAATATGTTAGTATGAAAAATGTTTGCTGAGAAACATCTGCGTTATTAAAGATTATGAATAAACTGAAATTAGGGCAATTTATCTGATGAAGAATAGCAGTAGACTTCATGAAACAGCCTTTCATTAGAATGATCTGCAAAGGGGGCAGTGCTGCTCCACTGAACTGAGGACCCCCATGAAAACCTGTCCAGGGTGTTGGACAACTGGGAATTCTGGGTTCAATTCACAGAACCTTATTCAAAAATCTTCCTCAGACTAATTTTCAGGCCCAAAAGCTTCAGATCTAGCAGCTTATCCTGCTACTTGCCTGCCATTTCAAGAACAGGCAGGTAACTTCGGCAGATCTGTTGATGGAAATCTGGGGTCAAGGTGCCCTTGGAAATTCATGCTGCAACAGCTTAGTGAAACAAGCTCTGGAGAAACACTCACCATTACATCTCTCATATTTCTAGTGCACGAAAAAGCTCAAATACATCTACATAATCCTATGTGATGGAAAGACACACTGAGAAGAATATCTTATATGTGATGAGAAACATTTAATTTAAAGATGTACATACCAGCAGAAGCCACATCTCTCTGTGTGACAGCTGGGCAGGCTGTATTCTATAAGAGCTGTACACAGAATTAACTGTGGAAGGTCCTGGCCTGGCACAACCAAATACTTGATAAAATTCTTTGCTTGGACATCTCTTCTTTCTCACAGACAAAGCAGTCTGTATCACAGAATAAGAAGGGATAATTTTACCCTTTTATTGAAGACTAACCAAGTACTTAAAAAAATAATTAGGTAGGCAGACATATAAATGGATGTGGAACTGTGCCAAGTGTGACTACTGTTATATCTCTGCAAAATAATCTTCAAGATCAGTCAGACCAATTAACAAATGAACATTTCAGTGAGCATGGCATGATTATATTTCCCACATCATCTTACATCCTTCCCATGTGAGTCAACCTTATATGACCCACCATTAACACCAGGTACATGCAAGATAATTAAAACATAAGTGTAATTGAAGTTTGCAGAAGTATGCATTGTATTCTGTAAATAGAGTACAGGATACATGCCTATGATTTCTTTATATCCTACTGAGTATGCATCATAAACCTAGATCCCAAAGGTGCAGCATAGGATTAAAAATTTATTATATCACCTTACGTTTGCCCTCTCCTAACCCTGATGTATTTCTAATTGTCCACTATGCTGCACACTAACCTGTTCTATTCATGGCATATCATTTATCAAACACAAATTAGACTGGTCTATAGGTTTTTCCTCTTCTTTTTCCCCACCATCCCTCCCTTGGTTCACTATTCTGCATTTCAGCCTCTGAAACATTCTACTTTATTTAATATGAATCATTGTTGCTGTTGGAAACTGTGGGATGGCTGCCTATGGGCCTTCATCTTTGCTGTCTTAGAACTCTACATTAAACATGGTCTATTACTTTGTTGGTCAAAATTTCTAGTGGAAGAATTTAACTGACATCAGTAGAATTATGCCAGCATATAATTTTCCTTTAATATCAGACAAGCCTCAAAGACCCTTACAAAATCAAAGTTAACACAGAGCAGTCTTGTTTCTATCTGTTCTGTGTTACTATGCACACAGAATTACTTTGCAACTGTATTAATGAATATCCATGAAAGTCAGAAGACATTCACACGTTGGTTGCAATTAGTTCTTATTTCTAATGTGAGAATCACAAAGCAACACAGAAATGTCTTTTTCTGGTTGTCTCAGTTTTTGATTCCACAGCACACATCTATAAATTTGTGCGACTGCAAGTAGGTCACATCCCATGACAAGATTTCAAATGTCAAACTCAAAGGTCTTGAACTCAACTGGTTTCTCAACAGAAAATAAATTTAGAAAGTAAAGAACTTGAATGAGTTATTAGTGCTGTTAGACCTAGATTATTAATTTTGTCAATCTTAGAGCATTTTATGATTCCTTTTTTCATTGTTAAAAGCCAAGTATACTCATGGCATTAAAAGCTAGAATAATTTTTTTTTTGTTAGAAAAAACTAGACAGATTTTATTACAAAGTTGCTCCATTTATGTATTTAAAAACTATTCTCATATAGTTGCTTTATCCCTTGCAATACTTTAGTTAAAAAAAAATTGATTTAAGGTTATCTGACTGTGCACCACCACTATCCACATGGTATTTTTTCAGCCATGCTGCAGGAGATTTTGGAAGCAAGTAGTCTTGATAATATTATCACAAGTAATTGTCTAAGCCCTCAAGAACAACTGATGCAATGAGACAAAGGACATTGGGCATTGCAAAAATCTCAAGTGAAACTTAGTGGTGTATTTTGAGATTATTTAACCATTCCTGGTTAAGACCTATTGAACACCACACAGAAATTATGGAAGAACTGAATGTATAG
Organism: Passer montanus; assembly: GCF_014805655.1. Lineage (NCBI taxonomy): Eukaryota > Metazoa > Chordata > Aves > Passeriformes > Passeridae > Passer > Passer montanus. The sequence continues at coordinate 2,873,603 of NW_024370595.1, read as the reverse complement.
TAGGAAAGTGCCTCTCCTTCCTGGCCTAGGCCTTCTGAAGAGTTCACAGCTATCCATCTCAGCATTCCAGTTGTGGGAGTCATCTCATGTTTCCATGACTGTGAGGGTCATCTCATGTCTCCATAATTGTGTCACAGCCTTCCTGCTCTACCAGGGCTTTCATCTCCCTGTTTGTTGCTCATGTTGAGTACACTGGTGTAGATGCAGGTGTCCAGCTTTTATATCTGAGTCAGATGCTGAATGCTCAAAAAACGATGAGAGGTGAGGAAGGCATAACCCCTCCACGCTCTCAGCTGTACTATTAGCATGGCATATCCAATCTCTTTGAGAAACTGGATGCAAGGGGTGAAGATGTTTGATAATATGGAATAATTCCTGTGACATGTAAATGAATACAATCATTACCTATCCATGCAAAGATCTGTAACATTCTTGAATATGCTTTAACTAGGAGAATGTTTTATTGGCTAGCTGGACAGCTCTATGAAAGAAAGGGACTGTTCTATTTAAGCTACCCTGACTGGTATTTAATTTGGAGGAACACCAGAACCCTAACAGACTCATTGTGCATTTAATATCCAAAGAAATGATAGAGAGAAGTAATAGTACTAAAATTTCATGTGATCTCACCCCATAAGCTAAATTTTTATTGGCTAAAATAACCAAAAGTTTTTAAAGAAGAGGACAAACAGATTACATAATAAAAAGAGAGGGGACAAAAATATGTCTAGAAAGCACCTCAGTGATATCAGCTCCCCAAGGTGAAAGAAGGAGATAATTAGTATTATTTTTTTGTCATAAGACATGTCCCTTATAGGGCTGAGACATTAAACTCTCCATTTAGAAACCTTTTTCTAAGATATAATTTAATTTTACAATGTCTTAGATTTGACTGCTGAGACTTTAACTTGAGTATATAAGCTATTAATTTAGACTTTCCCTTTTGCTTTGCATGAGTAAACATTCTATTTTTCTTTTGTTGTGCTTGTCTCATTTTTCAAGTGAGTCCAGTCTAATTTAACTCATTTAACCCTGTTCTTACTTTCAAAAAGGCTGCATAGAAAGTGAAACACACTGTACAGTCTTTTTTGGAGCCTGCAATAAGTATGGAAAACACATGAGCTGTTTTTCATAAAGCTGTGAGAATCAGCTCAGACCCAGCAAAATTCTGGGAGAAATTCTCTTTGGTGAGTTTAATCCAAGGAGCAGGCTTGTCTGTGCAAGGTGATCCTTGGCTTCAGGTATCTCCCAACTATCAGAGGTAGCATTGGCATTTGGCTCACATTTTTTACACTGAATCAGTGGTTCAGCAGGATTCAGGTCGCTGCTGCATGCCAGCTTCAGCTTTCACAGCCCACAGAGCAGGTGGTCCATGAGCCAAAGGAGCTGGGGAACTTTTGAAGTGTCCAAGCAGAGCCATATGCTGTTGACTCATATTCATTTCAGGAGGCTGATGAAAGGAAAGGCGTACTTTCTGCTCTTGAGGGGCTCTCCAAACTGGTAGAGCTCATTGCAGATTTTGAAGAAGGGCCTGGATTAACTGTGAGAATGATGGAAAGCCAGATAAGGAGCTTAGTTTACACTGGAATACACCCATGGCTTCAGACTGCTTTGTTTGCTGGACATTCTGAAAAATAACTTTCTGTAATTGCATAAGTATTCCAAAAACTCCCCCAAAAAACAGGTGTACCACCAGAAAGTTCTTCTGCCAGCCTTCTCCTCATCTTCCACCAAGCAGAGCAGTTTGACCAAGATCAGAAATATTTTGGAGGCAACTGCTGATCAAGCCCTTCCACTCTCCTGTCTGAAGAAAGAGATTGAACCATACAGTTGAACAGGTGTCAGCGACTAAGTTTTAAACAGACTATCACCACTGTCAGAAAACAGAAGGTAATTTCCTTTAGGGAGAACTATATTAAGAGACATAAATGTACAATGCAGTGTAGTCAATGCTCTGAATCATTAATACATACAGGAAAAAAGAAATCTTATTTTTCAATTTGATTCCAATGGAGAAGGAACTCGATGCTACCGAAAAGCCTGAGGATATATAATCAAGCAAGCAGAATTGCTCCCTAGACAGCATGCTATCAAACATGCTACACATCCAAATTTAATAGTGAATAGTCTTTAGATTGCTTAACAAAACAACCTTGAAATGTGTGAAATTCAAAACTGTTCTGAAAAGGCATGTTTGAACAGTGCAGGAGAGATAAGGATCTGGTTTCCACTGCAGGAGCATACATCAAAAAGGATGATTACACAGTAGGGCACCTTTCTAATAAGGAAACAAGTAGAAAACAATCACTGAGTTGTAGCACTTGCCTGAATGAAGCCCTTTAAGCATTGACTTTGCTTAGCAATATTTTGTTGGCTTTATTGCAAACATATGTAAGGACTAAATTATTTTCCCTGAGCTAGAGAAATTACTCTATTATCCCATGAAGCCCTTTCCAGGAGGATCTCCCTTTGATTCTCTGAGGTTTTTTAGGTAAATGAAAGGGAATGTCTGTATGAAATGGTCTTCTTAAGTGACTCTGGGATTGGATCTGATCAGAGAGACATAGGGGTTTTTTTGTATCAGATCATCTGAATCTAGGGCTGTACAGATCATATTTAATTAATGCTTCCAGTAGAAGAGTTTACTCAGCTTCTGGATATGTAAGACTGTGTTCTTTACCCAGGAAAACTAGAAACAGCTCTTCACAAGAGGTTATGAGGTTACAGGCCGAGGACCCTTTAGAAAGGACGTTAAGGAGAGAGGGTCAGGGAGGTTGGCCCTGTTTGTAGAAGAATGGATGTATTGCCCAGAGTTGTTTTTGAGAAACTGTAGTCAGTGACAACTGACATGGACAAGACTAAGGTACTCAACAATGCTTTTGGCCTCAGTTTTCCAAGGTAATTTCTATTGCCATATATCTCAAGCCACTGGACCTCAAGGCAGGGGCTAAAAGAAGATCACTCAAATAACATACCCAAGCCATGGGACCTGATGAAATGCATTCCAGGGTCCTGATGGAAATGCCTCATGTAGCTGCCAAGCCAGCCTCTAGCATAATTGAAAAGTCATATGAATCAGGGAAAGTCCCCAGGGACGGGAAAAAGGAAAACTTCAGACAACTTCTAAAAACAGTAAAAAGGATGATGCTGGCAACTACAGACCTGTCAACTTAAACCTTGTGCCCAGTAAGATCACTGATCCTCTTGGAAGATATGTCAAAACTGATAGATGACAGGCAGGTGATAAGAGACAACCACATTTGCCCAAGGGCAAGTTGCGTCCCACTTAACTAGTTGTCTTCTATGATGGAGTGACAAGGGAACATCAGCAAACAAGAGAAGAGCTACTGATACAATCTATCTGAAATTCTTTGATCTTTGATACTTTCCCACACAATATTCTCAGCTAGAAAAATATGGGCTTGATGGATGGAAAACAAATTGTCTGGATGAAAGTGTCTGAAAAACTATGGTCAATGGCTTGATGTCCTACTGGAAATCAGTAAAAAAACCAGTGTTCCTCAAGTGTTCACACTGAGACTTGTACTATTTAACACCATCAATTACACAGACAGTGGGACTGAGGGCACATTTAATAATTTTGCAAATGACACCAAGCTGAGTGAAAAAGTTTATGTACAAGAAGGAAGGGATGCCATCCAGAGGGAGTTTTGCAGACTTGAGCTTGTACAAACTTCATAAAGTTTAACAAGGCCGATGTGTAAGGTGCTGCACATGGGTCAGCACAACCCCAGCACCAAATCAGATTTAGGGATTAATGCATTGAGAGCAGCCTGTTGAGAAAGACTTGGAAACAACAACTGAAGAAAATTTAGATGTGAGCCAGCAATGTGTGCTTGCAGCAGAGAGAGACAGCTGCATCCTGGGCTATACCAAAAGCAGCGTGGCCAGCAGGTCAAGGGAGGTAGTTGTGCCTCCTCTACTCCACTCCTGGAGCTCTGGGATCCCCAGCACAAGAAAGACACAGACTTTCTGGAGGGAGTCCAAAGGAGTGTCTCAAGAATGATCAGAGGGCTGGAGCACTTCTCCTGTGCAGACAGGCTGAGAGCATTGGCATTTTTCAGCCTGAAGAAGAGCAAGTTTTGGGAACATCTGGCTGTGGACTTTCTATGCATAAAGGGGCTTGTAAGAAAGGCAGTAAGAGACCTTTCATCAAGTAGTAATGAAAGGACAAGGGGTAGCAGGTTTGAACTGAAAGAAGATAGATTTGGGTTTTTTTGGACATAAAAAAGAAATTGTTTATTATGAGGGTGGTAAGACACTCAAGCAGGCTGCACAGGCATGGATGCCCCATCCCTGATAGTATTCAAGGCCAGGTTGGATGGGAATCTGGGCGACATCATCTAGTGAAAGATATTCCTGACCATAGGTCCCTCCAACACAAACTGCGCTATTATTCTAAGCCTCTAAATCCTGAGATAAAAACCATAGGCCACCTAAGTCTGGACAAAATGTTCAAGTTAAATAGTGATATCTGCAAATCTAAGAAAAAAAAAGTGATTGTGAATTTTTTTAAAATAAAAAGTGCAGGGATTTTGTAGTAGTCCAGACTTTGTTTACACAGATCTGAGTGTTCTGTTAATTTTCTGCCATTGTGTCTGCTGAGATCAAGAAACAGTTTGTAATGAGTAAAACAGACTAAAATATAGTGAGCACATTACAAAAAACATCACTCTTATTCTTATGCTCTAACCTTCTGGAAGGGAGTTACTGGTGACTTCAGTATGTGCCAAAAAAACAACCAACATCTGTTTATTTATTATTTTTATCTTCCATATAGCATACTGTGGGCAAAAAAATATCAAACCACTGTTGAAGAAAATGTTAAAATACTTTAGGGTCTTTTACAGTATGTGTGGTGACTGAACTCTAATCAAATATGGGAATATTTGTGTCTAGTAGACTCTCAATACATATGGCTAATTGGCTATTTACAGTTCCAGTTCAAGAGAATTTAAACACTTGTAACATAATACTTTCTCTAAGAGAGTTTAATTTTCCTCTGTCTGTCATGAACTACAGTTAAAATCTGAAAGAAATTAGAGGCACAGTTATTTCAGTTATTTAATTCAACACATATCTTGTATCCTGGATCAAATAAACTACAAACCCTTTTCTCACCTTCTGCTGAATACAACATGCATTGCTCTTTCTAGGAGCTTGGAATGAACTGGGGAACTGAGCCATGGGGTGCAGAATGTGTAAAATCTAAAATCAAACACCATTCAGCAAAGGAAATCAACATCATCCCCACCCCTCCTTTTCTCAAAATTATAATGTAGAAAAGTTATATGCTTGACACTTTTTAGAGGAACAAAAGATACAACTTTTTTTTTTTTCCTGAACTCAGAATTGGGAAAGAAATAAATTTCAAAGACATCATACTTCAAGGGGTGCCAGAATTCAGCACTTCCTACCATGATCTTTTGCTTTCATTTTCCTTTCCTGCCAGAACATAATTGTATACCCTCAAGGTGAGGAAAATAGGTAAAGAAAGTTATCCAGGGTCAATTACTTGCAGCAGGACTCATCTGTCTGAAATCTTATGTCTATATTTGAGCAACCTAACCTTGGCTCCCCTTAGAGAAAATGAAGGGATATTTTCAAGTATATTAGAGAGATATTTAAGACAGGTTAGATGAATTGCATATAAAATTGCCACTTTTCCTTCTGCTGACTTAGAAGGGAGTCTAGCTCATATGTAGACATAGTTAAGTCAAATGAGTGCCACTCTCTATATTTCCTTTTTTGCCAGCCCTCCAACAGAGAGCTACCCTAATCCTATAGAAGAGATTTCTGGTTTTCCCTGGAAAATGAGGGAAAGCCAGAATGAAAGTGTAAATGATGCCTTTCAGAGATAGTCTAAATATCAGGTATTTAAAAAGAAAATACTGCAGCCTGATTTAATATAATTAGATCAATATTTCATAAACAAACAAAAAAAAAATAGGCAATGACCCTCCACATAGAAATGAAAGGCATTGAAAGAATCAGCAGCTCCACTGAGAAGTGGTAGGATCATTTCTAAATTTGCATTAGCATGATTAACAAGTGAAACAAACTCTAAGGGCAGTGACTAGTTCATGCTGCCTTCCAAATTAGACTTCACTTCTTTCTGGAAGATTTTGTATACAGCGCTTTGTATCCAGTGAGACTAGAGGATCTAATGGTCCTCTCTAGCCTAAGAATCAATGAACTCATTAACAACTTGGACAGCACATTAGAGTTAAGACATTATCCTGCAATCAGACACTATTACCATTTCTGTACTCCAAATTCACGCACTGCCCTCTTACTCCCTGCCTCTAATTTCAGGTTATCTTCTTGATGAACCAGGCTACTTTTCCTGCTGTGTTAACTCACACAGCAGCTCAGTACCAGTGACAGCAATTGCATGCCATGTGCTTCAGCTGGTATTAACCAAAAGGTGAGTATGAATGACAGTGAATCTCTAAGTGGTTGGAGAACCTAATAGTCCCTGCTGCTTCTGTCACTGTGAATACATCAAACCTCCACTATTTTTTTTTTTTTTGGCTTAAAACTGAAAAAAGTAGGTGAGTATGAATGACAGTGAATCTCTAAGTGGTTGGAGAACCTAATATTCCCTGCTGCTTCTGTCGTTGTGAATACATCAAACCTCCACTATTATTTTTTTTGGGCTTAAAACTGAAAAAAGGTGTTAAGTTTTGTTGTTCACTGCAGTGGAACAAGAAATTATTTTTTTCTAGAGAAACTGAAATGATTATGCAAGGACAGTTCACAATTGGTAATATCACCCTGACCACCCAGACCTCTGCTTGTCATGCCCTTCACATTTTTTCATGCCACTTTTCATGTAAAATTTCTCTTCTGCATGGCAGGTACTTCCTAATTCTGCTTCAGATCCTGCTGAAGCCTCCTTTCCTAGTGGAATTGTAGAGCAGTGAGTCAAAGGCATTAACTGAAATTTTCTCTGTGGTTACAGAATTTTGCAGGAGGGCTACTCTGTGCCAGTTGCCCTTCCTGAGAAGTCATGTATGTCACATATTACTGTAATTAATTATTCTTGTGTCCTTTTTCTCTCATAGCCTTTCCTCTCTTTCTCTACACAATCCTGTTAATTGTAAATAAGGGTGTCTGTAGAGAATTTGCATAGGTATGAAGTTTTTCCCTGTCATAGTTTAAATGAGGATAAGGAATATAAACAAGGAGAAGGTCTGAAACCAAAAATCTTAAGGGGAAAATGAAATACTGGGCTATTGAATCTCATTAAAGTCAGAGGATGTCCTGTTGCTATGGAGAGTTATTAGAATCATGCAAACTCGAGTATGTACACATGGTCAGCTGGAGAGCTCCCCAGGCTCCATTGACTCAGCTACTTCATCCATATGGAGATACCTGCACTGTGGGCATCTAATTTGAATTCCTTGCTTATTTTCAGTTGTCATTTTCATTGTATTCTTCACACAAAAGCCTCCGTTTCAACAGAAGGCTTGGAAAGTGCCTTCATTCAGGTTAATCTTGGTGACAGATTAACATCAGACAGCTCTGATGGCAGCTGCCCAAATTAAGAATGCTGATAGATTCAAGATTTTCATTTTCAGGATAAGTACTCAGACCATTGTTTTGTAATAAATAATGGAGCTATAACACCAATATCTCTTCTTTGAAAGAAAACTTCATCTTTTTGATACTGTGATTCTGCTGATGTGTTTTAGGTGCATGGATGTCTATTCAGTAGGGTATTCTGTTGACAGATAAATAGAAAATCTCTCTTCTGGATCTTACTACTCTTACTTTTGCCATTTGAAGACACATGCTGTACTTATCTTAAGCACCTAATGTGTACAGATGGGTACTAAACCTATTTTGGCATGTCAGATATAAAGTCAATTTAGCCTGATTTTGCACCAGAAGCTAACTCAGTACAAGGATCCAGGAACTATTCTCATTTATAGTTTGTCCCCATAAGTGCCTCATTTTCATGCCCTTCTTTTTTCTGACACTGTTCTGAGTCTTCCTAAAGTCTGTCACAGTATCATATTATCTGTAGCCAACTATTATAATGTCAAGTTTCATTACTTTTTATCTGTGTTTTACACGTTTTTGGACACCAGTCACAGAATCGAAGAATGGTTGAGGTTGGAAGGGACTTCTGGAGACCAGCTTGTCCAATGCCCCTCCTCAAGCAGAGACACCCAAGTCCAGTTGTTCAGGACCATTGACAGACAGCTCTTTAATGTCTTGAAGGAAGGAGACCCACACAGTAAACAAGTGTTTCCTGATGTTCAGAGAGAACCTGCCATGTTTCAGTTTGTGCATGTTGCCTTTGGTCCTGCCATGGCATGCCACTCTGAAAAGACCCTGCTCTTTTCCCTTTGTACCTCTCCTTTAGGTATTAATTTCCTTTAAGCTTCCCTCTGAGCCCTCTTTTTATCAGGATGAGCAGTTCCAGCTCTCTCAGTCATTTCTTATAGGGAAGGTGTTCCAGTCTCTTAGTCACCTTGGTAGCCCTTTGCTGACTCTCTCCAGAGTGCAAATGTCTCTCTCGTATGGAGGAGCCACAAGAGGACACACCAAACAGTAAGTTCTCATTTATTTTATACTGAAACAACCCTGAAGGAGTAAGACCTCACTCACCACAAATGGTTCTCTGGAAAGTTTCAGCTCTTTTTTTCTAGAATTCATTGAAGTGGCATTTGTCAAGCTTTTTTTCAGCTTTAGTTTATCTTAGTTCACTTCTTTGCAGAATAATAAATCAGTGTTGAAAAATGTAAAAGTAATGGCAAAAACCACACAATTTAATGAAAAAAATATTAATAGATTACTTCAGTAATGGCAAAAACCACACAATTTAATGAAAAAAATATTAATAGATAACTACTTTAGAAATCAAGTCAGATTTCAGGCAAAATTGTAAACCATGAGAATAGAGCCTGAATGGCTTAATCATAGCCTCAAAAGCTTCTTCTGTAGCTATCACTTTTTCAAAATTCAATTATTGTCCTTTGGACAGAGTTATGTTTGTGTATATGGTCTTCTATTATCTTGCCAGATCCCAGTCTAAACAATTGCATTTGCATACATCAAATTTTCTGTGATGTTTCACATTGTTCCCATTTCCCTCTCAAAGGCTTTGATAAAAATAAGAAAATTACAAAATCCTTTACATTGCTAATGAAGTCAGTCTAACAGCTCTATTTCAATGATGAAGTAATTATCTTTTCTGATAGGTATAGACACAAACATATAGATTTACCAGCACATTTTGTATACTTTACCTGTGAAAAGCATGAACAGGATGGTCATAATTGGTGAATACTTATCCGCTTCCTGATCTATAAGGCAAGGGAATACATGCTGCCCTCCTATTTCAATCTCCACATTTTGCCTACTGATTCATTTCTTCAAGACTTACTTTAACAGTCAGCACTAGTCTGACAAAGAAGAGGCAATACCAGTGGAAAAAATTCTAATATTAATATTTTATTTTTTACTATAGTTTATTGTAAAAAGTTAAAGTAAAATCATATCATTTTGGCACATATTATCTCATGTTCTTCTAGTGCCAGCTCTGTTTTTTGTATCTCCTAAAGGCAGTTACAGTTTTTCTCACTGGTGATAGAAATTATTGCAAAATAAGTATAAATTAGGAGTTCTGAAAATGGGAAACCTCTCTGAACCTAGAAGGACTCAAATAATCATCATTAGTAGAAACATGTAGAGTTTGATCCTTTTTCCATGGAAGTAAATTGGGTTATAATCTAAGTGATTTCTTAGGCATGTGTCAAGTATAATTTTTTATTTTCACAGCACATAGTGAAGCGAACTGTATTAAATTGATTTCCTCATGTGTTAATTTGTTTTTCCTAACCAAATACTTCAAAGGAAATTAACAAAAATTAATATCCCCACAGAGTGACAGGTTTCTCACTCATTGTTTCAAACAGCTATCTGCCCCCTTCCCTCTGGTTTTGCCTGCATCCCAAAAACATCTTCAGTCAATGTGGATAGATTGCCCTGAGTGAAATGCAGTGACTCAATCCCACACAGACAGCTGAGAAACACCCTTGAGACTTTCTCCAGAGGCCTTCTAGATGTGAGTGGTCTAACTCTGATTATGATTTGTCCCTGGAAATGTCATATTTGAAAGTTCACTGGTTTGGCAAGGACATCCATGCCTTCCTTAGATTTCATCTGAGACTGGAAGAGTGCTACATCTGCTATTGTGCTGCAAGTTTAAGGAAGACAGGACCCCATCTCTTGGAAGCATAATGATGAGTCAGACAGAACTTGAAAATTTCTTCTGTGACAAGGGAGAAAATGAGCAGAGAAAAAAAAAATTTTTTTTCATGCCCAAATCAGTATGCCAAAAAGGCTCCTAAATCAAAACAAGGTTTTTCTAGAAAATAGTTTTCCTTACATCTTCACAGTCAAAGGAAGGGAATTGGAAATCGATGATCCATGAAAATATATATTTTTAGAAACGTATTAAACTACAGAAAGACAGAATTCAGTTGAGATCTGAAATGCTGATACAGTGGCTTATTTGCAACAGGATGAAACACATTCCTTTCACCTTCCCATTTTGCCACAGGGATGTATAGGGGTTTTTATATCTAATTTTAAAAATAATTTGAGATTATTTTTTGCAATGTAAAAAGTTAAGACAGACTGAGATTAGATCAATCCCGCCATTATTTTATTGATTAAAATTCTGTATTGAAGGATTTTTCTTGTGGTGATTGGGCTTTTTTTTCCTAGTGATTGCATTTTCCTTACAAATAAAACAATATAAAGTATCATTTCCTGAACAGCTGGAGTACATATTTTATCCAGCCATCAAAGAAGTGCAAGCAGTTCAGATTCTGAAAATGTACATTGATATCTGTCAAACTCAACATCTCCTAAGGAAAAAATGATGTATTGATGCTGATTTTTGATTTTCAGCAGATAACACTCACCAGAAGGGGTAACACTCTCTGTGAAACATGAAGTTTACCACTGAAGGGAACTCAGATCTTTATCAAAGACAGTGAGGCAATCAGAAAGCTGTTGGTTGTTTCATTAAAGCACAGCAACTTGTCATTGCATTATATATTTTCAGTATCACCCAGTGAGAATTCTCTGGATCTATATGAGCACCAGTGATTATCTTTGCTTCACTCTTTATCCTCCTTCCATTGCAGTTTTCCATAACACAAGCTATCTGTTATCCCTCAGGGCATCTTTCTCCTCTCCCAGAACCAACGATACCATAAAGGCATTCCAGCTCCTAAAGAAAACTATTCCCAGGACTCCAGCTGTACAAATACACAGGGCTAGCTCACAGAGGGAAGTTGTTGTTTTCAAGCTCTGATTGGTAAGATCCCTGCCGAGGGTGAGTGCCTGTGCTCACAGGGAGCAGAGCCAGCTGGGCAGAAGGGCCAGCGTGGAGCTGTTTGAAGCAGGCTCTGAACGATGCTGAGCTCTGTCTCGTGTGGCTGCACCACTCCGACCTGTGAGAGCTCAGATCCCCACATTACTGCTCACAGGCAAGCTCTTGCAAGCCAAGAAAGAGCCCTAATTAACAACTAACGAACAATCACTACTAGAAAGAAGTTGACTAATTCAAATGTCAAACCAAGATTTAACAGGAATTCTGAGCAATATGTACTATTTAATAAAAATTGTTTGTGTCTTATTTTCCACATTGCCTGCAACACCCTGTAAACATCTGGCCACATTCTACTTTTTAAGAGTAAGTAGTTATGACAGAGGTTTCTTTTTGAATTTAGCTTCAGCACTGCAAATATTAGGATCATAAAAGTTGTTCTGTTTCTGTATTTCATAGCTCATCTCAATTAGAAAATTGTATTAACAGCAGCTTGGGTGTGGATGAATTTTTAATTCTCCTTTTCAGGAAAATACATACTGCTACATAGGATATTGCCTTGCTGCAGAGATATTAGTGCTTCTTCCTCTCTAGTACAAAAATGTTAGCTGGTAACACTTGACTCTTTCATGGTCACATTTCATGTGAATGGACAAGTAAAATATCAAATTTTTCCTTTCCCAGACAGCCTTCTAAATGAGGAGCTCCTAGTTTATAACTAAGCTTATTTTGGATCCTACATGCATGATCTTCTACCCCATTCCTACAGTTCCCAGGGAATCACACATAACTTACTCTATCTAATCATATGTATTAATATGCCCCAAGCTTGTGTTAGTAGCAGTTTCTATTAGGATAGTCCTGGTTTTTTGGTCCATTTCATTAAAAACTAAATAAATTCAAACTCAAAGTTGATATTTGAGTGAATACACTAACAAGAGCCTTTGAGTCTCATAATTCCTCTGCCAAGACAACCCCTCCTTGCTCTCAGCATTTCTAATCAATTTACATGTGTTAACAATTCCTTTCTTCTAATGTTGCTGTATGTTCTATTAATGCCTCTGTTCAAAATGATCACCATAATAAAACACACACATTTGACTCTAATCAGATATGTCTTATACAGAACAGGTACTTCAAGATCAGCAACACCTCTTTTAAAAAAAACCACAACATTTCAAAGGTTTTAGAAACATGAGTGGAAACTATTTTTATTTATTTTCTGATCTCTTCGTCTAGGGAAATGTGTGTACTAGCTACCAAGAAAGCAATTACCAAGACTTCTAAGGGAGAGAAAAATTAAAAGAATAAATATAAAACACCAAAATGATCCAAACATACTTCCAATACAAGATTGTCTCAGCTTTAACTCCCACTGTCCTGGAATTTCACAGCATCATTCTCCCAGAACACAACCCTTGTCTTGAGAAACTTCTCTTGCTGAGTCTCATTGACTGCATTTATGCATTTGTGTTTTTTGTTCTGTTTGGAATGGTTATGAAAGTATAATCCATGGCTATGTTTTGGAGGTATCTATCTGCAAGTTAGTTCCCACAATAGACACAAGGTTATTTGATAATAACAAGGAACCAAGTGAAAGCCCTGGCTGTAAAATGTATAATAAAGAGTTTGTCTTTAGTGTAAAAAGGGTGTATAAAGTCTGTTAGTAGAGTAGCTGAAAAACAACAAAGCTAAACAAAAAAAAAGTAAAAAACACTTCACAACATGGTAGTACAGGAGATGTTGAAAGAACTCAAAAGGTCCCCCAAACCCCAAACAAGACAAATTAAAACCCTGGCTATTTTCAGATGAGGAGACCTTGAGGCATTGCTAAAATCCAGCTCTTCTTCTTACGATTATTTCAAAATTAACATTTCAGAACCCTGTGACCCAATAATGTTGAAAGACCAGCAGGATAATCCAGTGCAAACATACTACAAAGAATGTGTAGATGAGCTGTTTTTACAAAGAATCAAGAGAAAAGAATACTGATATTTTCATTTATCTAATTCTTACCAAATGAGAGGCGTAGTCCATATAAAAGTTGCCAGTTTAGATTTATTAAAATACTTATATAATATTAATAGTATTGTTAATTAGATGCTCTTTTTCTTAATGTGCACATCCTATATTTCCCATAGTATTTTTAACTTGCCTGCCACCATTTTAGAGAGATGCATCTCGTTAAAAAGAGGTTTAACTGATCTCTCTCTTTCTAACCCTGAAGAGCCCTGCAGACTGGGAAGATTCGGTATTTAAAGCTGCACTATCTGGTACATATAAATCTTGTATTATCAGGCATGGATCTTTAGGAACAAAGCTGAAATTTCACATTCAGAGGAGAGAGAAGTAATTTCACTGAAAGGCTGAAGCATTTAAAAAGTAATAAATTATTTTAATAACTACCTAATGGTAGACATTACAGAGTGTTCTCTAATTATTAATCCACTATAGACATATTCACTGCTCTGAGAAAGAAAGACGTTTTGGTGCATAACTTCCTCCAGTTTGATAAGGTCATAATTCTTCATTATTTCTGATTTGAGATTTGGCATTGAAGAGGTTGTCTCATGTCTTTTCTGCCATCTTCTACTTGGATATTTCAAATTATGTATATCTTCCCCCACTTCACTGTGCAGTAAGGCAGATGCTGATATCAGATATTAATTTTTCATGTCTGTCACCCCTCAAAGCTCTGGTACATCAATAATTCCCTTTTGCTTTCTTATCTATAATTTCCTTTCATTCTAGGCTATTCCAAGAGTCAGTCTTTTGTCTTTACCTCATGTGTTATTTCTGCAACATATATTCAAACTTTTAAAAGATATAACATTCCTTACCAAAAATTCTTTCTTCAAGATTTTTGCTAAGGGTCAATAAATCTATAATGTCTCTCCTAATTCCTAATGAAAAACATAAACAGAATTTATGTCTGAGCTTTGGCTCTATTATGAAAGACTTCAATAAAGATATCTAAGCGCTGTATTGAGCTGAAATGGGGAACAGCATTTTGTATCAATCAAGTTTTTTTCAATTTATTTTGCTCATCCCCAAGCTGCCCCATCTTCCTTTTAATGACAATATTTTCTCCCTCTCTCCCAGAGGAAGCTGCAGCCATCACATAAGAAGAAAACAGAAATAAAAATACAGACAATGTTTTGTGAGCCATCTTAAAAGCCCTGTGTGGTGGGAGGAATATGTCAAATGTTTGTTATTTTCCTTTTTTTTTTGCTGTAAAGGGTTTTTTGCTGATTGTCTCATTTTCTTTGTAAGTTGTTCAAGACCATATATCTCCTTGTACCAGAAATCAGAATGGATTTTACTACATGTGCATTATCTTGCATATATGTTTAATAGAATCGTAGATTCAAAGATTATTCTGAGTTTGAAGGGACCCAGAAAGATCACTAAGTTCATTTGCAATATATTAAAAGACCTTGACTTCAGATATTCCAGAGGTGAGCCATGACTCTTTCCCTTCTGCTTAATGATGCAGAAAGTTTTCCACTTTGGACTGAAGAAACTGTCAAGAAGATGAAAGTTTTGCTATGAAGGCTCCATCTTTGCATTTAACATGACTCTTACAATCTCATAATACAGAAATCTCATCCTGCACAGTCCACCCACTGGTCAGCCTGGGAATTTAACTGTCTTTGGAAAGAACTTAGAATGAAGAATTCTGATACTATCACAATTTTATCCTCTTTGTCTAGGAAAACATCACAGTAAGACTTTAACTACAGCTGTTCATACTTGTTCTCCCTATTTGACATCTAACACCTCTTTCATACATGATATACACATAACAGCTATAAAACATAAGAAAATATCTTCTGGTCCCCAGGTCTGGATGATCAATAATAGCTTGAAATTGAAGCAAAGACAGTTAAAAGAGAATGAAGGCAGCAAGTAAAGTTGGTAAATTTAGTTCAAGTGAATTTGAATTAACTTTATTAGAACTTTACTAAATGCAGCATGATATTGCAAAGAGCACTCTCAAAGACAAAGAATATATGAGAGTTTAAAAGAAATACTTGCAATTAATTGACATTAAAAAAAAAATTTACAGTCTAACTAAACAATGCCCAACAGACAATGGGATAACAGATGGGCGTGTGAGTATCTGACAAACAGACACAATCACAACACAACCACCACCTTGTAACCAACATTTTAGCACAAAGGTGCAGCAGTGGCAGTGGTCCAATGACAGGTGCCAGGATTATTTCTGTGATGGAAATCTACAGCAGGGCTGGGATGTAAGGTGCCCTCTTCCTCACATGGTGCTTCACCAGCACATCGTGCTTTCTTCATGGCTGAGTATTTGAACTGTCCTTCCCATTGGAAACGCACCCTTCATTGAAACAGTTCAGCCAGGTGTTGGGGGGAAAGGAGGTAAGTGCTCAGTTTTATTCAGATTTAGAATAAACTAATCTTTTTTACGTGGTGGGTGTTGCCAAAATGGTCTTACCATGAGTAATTCAGGCTGCTGTGACCTAATTCATAAGGAGATTAGTCTCAAAAACATTTAGTAGTCCAGCTCAGAAGAGGCTTTTTTGGCCTTTTACCTATTTTTAAAAAAATTAATAAATTTCAAAGTTTAATATTAATTTTAATTTCTTTTGAAACTTCTGCACTATGCCCCTGCAAAGCTTTCCTTTTTCTTATTGAAGTTTAGTTCTGTTGCTAACTGCCACTTTCTGTGCAAAACTTTGTTTCTCCCACATAAAATTACAGTTCTTCCTCCTATTATTGCAATTTCACCCAATTTTCCCACAGGATCATTCTTTAGTCTGGAGTTTCTCATCAGCTGTATTTCTGTAAATACAGTCAGGTGTGTAGTAAAAGATACTCCACCTACCTTAATTTTCTCCTTTCTTACTCAAACAAGCACCCAGTTTTTTCCCCTCCAATCAAAGTAATGCTTTATAAAAAAGAAATAGTAGGAAAAAGAAGTTGACTCATTTCACATATGTTATCTGGACTTCAAGGTGTAGCAGTTTTGTCATCTGTTCTGCTGGGCTTTTGGCAAGGTGCAAACTATTTTTGTGCAGATTATGAGCAGGCTGAGAAATACATGAGATCTAGTACAATAAGTTCAAATTTGCAAACTCAGCCTGAGGTTTTGAAGATTTCTTGCAAAGGATCTTCATCCTCAAAGAGAGGAACAAGTTTGTTGCTGAGGCTGCATTGGACCTGGGGTCTTCAATGAGACAAGAGCATTTTGTTGATTGCAGTAAAGTTGTTTATTGCTGGAATATATTAGTCTTGGTGGCTAAGAGTTTAAAAGTTTAACCTAAAAGTTTTCTGGCATAGCATCCCAAGCAAGGGCAGCAGCTGAAAGGCTGCTCTCTGGTGCAGAGTCCCAGTTTCCATGCAGAAACAGCAGCAGCTGGTCCCAGACACAGAGTCCAATGTCCCAAGCAGCAGCAGTAGGGACCAGAGCCGTTTTTCTTCTTTCTGTTGTCTTCCTCCTGTGGCTGTTCAAGGTCGTGGTTGTGGTGGGCATAGTTGAGTTGATTGCATCCCGTTACAGGGCATTTTATCCATAAAGCATCCAGTCAGCCAAAACCACAATTTTAAAACATTTTTTCTAAACCAATCTAAACTTGATTCTAATGTGCAAAGGTAGTACAAAAGTAGTGTCTGCTCTTACCTAAAATCTACATATATAATATTATCTATTTACACAAACCATCTGTTTTTTTACTTAAAATTTACATATGTAAGTTTACCTATTTACGTGAACAGTTCTATCTATTTACACATATAGTTCTGTTCTAGTGATGTAAACAAAGTTGTCACCTCTGGAGCTAAGTTACTGAATTCTAAACTAGGCCTTAGAGCCTCCACTAGTTAGCACAATTTCTTAAGGCACTTAAGATGTATTTCTACTTACTTGAAGCTGTAACATACACTTCTACTTCACATCTATATGGCTTAATATATCTTCATTTCTCTAAAGGCTTTAATTGAACCCCTGCATTCATCTCTCCCTGAGGAACTCAGAGAGGCTTGCATACCTTGCAATATCTCCCCCTCCTCTTTGAACCATGTAGATTTCCTTAAGAGCTCTGTCAATCATTTGTCAAATGCATTGGAGAAAACATGACACCATGATTAGCACAACTATTATGATGACTAAAATGTATAAACCCATTTTTAAATGCTCTTTCACCAATAATGTTAAATACCATCCATGAAAAAAGCTATCTAACCAAGTTCTATCAACTCTAGTCTTTGACACACCCTCCTTCAGCTGCTGTATTCTTTTTAAATAGATTCTGAGTGATCAGATAAATTCATACAACACATTCCTTTAAAATCCTCCCATCCACATCCATGTGCTAATAAGAGAGAAATCAATCTCAGCCCAGTTTTGCAAGGTCGTGTATCTACACTGTTGACATCTGTTAGCATATCAATGGAGGGAGGTAGAATAGAACTCTTTACTCAGCCAACACTCCAGACAATCTAATTGTTTCAGAGCCACTGCTGAACTAAGTTGTGGCAGAAAAAGAGATGCTGACAATCTTTTTCCAAAACTCTGGGGTTCAAAATAATTGTTGCAGTCTGACTTGTATTGACTGATCATTTTTTACTTTTATATTTCATTTTTACACTGGGTGTAGGAGTCTAAGTTTCCCGATGCTACATGGTCCACCTTTGATGTGTGCTGGGACAGCAGGGCAAACTATCTCCACAAATGAAAAATAATCCCTGTGGTAATTGAAAAGATTATTAAATGCAGATTGAACCAAAGTATGTTTACACCAATAGGTCTGATTTTTATATGTAGCATAAAACAAGGAGAAGCATCTGTAACTAAAGCTTGATATCTTTTTTCTTGTATAATCAAATTTGGCACAAATGGCATTTTTAAAGAACCAAGGCCTCTAATTCTTGAGATTCAGTCCACATGGATGGTCTTGTGAAGGTACCTTGCATGGCTTTGTCAATTTCTGTTGGATTTGGCCAAGTATTCATTGGCCCACCAACTAGACAGGTAGAAAATGGTTTTTCTGGGGTTGTGTTGGACAGACATGGTATCTCAAGCTGATACACTAGCTAAAGTCACCCAAACATTGGCTCACTCGCAAATCTGAATTACTAAAAGAAAGCAAAGTAAAAAGACAAAAGCATATTTGATTGAGCCCCATATTTCCCTTCAGCTATTATCTAACAAAAATTCTACAACACTACTGATTTCCACACTTAAAAAGGAACCCAAAGTTCACAGTCTTTTGTGGGTCAAACACACAACATTAGGCTCAAGTGGGAATCTCTGAGAAATCATGTCTGTATGTCTGCCTCTTTGGTCATGGAGTGCTCAGCATTTTCTTTCATTCAATAGGATTTCACGTTTCTCTGCTGGAATCCACTTGAATCTTATACCTGTTGAGATACAAGCAAACCCACATCCCCCACAGGGACTGTAGGATTTTAATTTCTGCCTGTGTGCTATTGGAAAAACACCTGGACATTGGCTGTAGCAACTAGGCATTATCTAAATAACATATGCAGTCAGTAACACACATGAAATTAGATAACTGTCAAGAATTAAAACACTGTATGTCAGTCTGCAACAACTGATAAACTTCAAACCAGTAGTAGGTTGGATAATCACGTCTGGTTAATGATTCTCCAAGCTTACTTTTAAAAACAGGTTTAAGCTGTTACATTAATAAGGTCAAATTATCAAGTCAAAGTAACTTGAATGCTTTCTGATGCAGAAAACATCTGGGTCTGTTGACATCAAGCATCCAGGTAGATCCAGGGCCTGGCCACAGCCCAAGCTCTGCTTGGTAGGGCTTACCTAATATATTTTAAAACCCAAGTCTTTTCATAATAGCAGTTATAAGATGTTGGAAGAGAACAACAAGAAGGATCCTGAAAGCAAAACACATCTTGCAGGTGATCACATAAGATGGAAAAACAGATGAAAGCCAGAAAAAAATATAACAATACTCTATAAATAATGCTTATCATAAAAATCACTAAACACGCATTATACAACCAATATATCAGCAGTAAGTGTTTAAGAAAGTTAAGGCAACATTTTATAAACAATCATGTATCAATACACAAAGCAAAAACTTTAAACAGTTTGATTCTAATAACAATTACTATTCTTTGATGCTACCTCTAGGAAACAAAACCAGAAAAGACTGCAATGAAGAAAGGAACTTTTGATGATATAATGAACTGCATCTTCTTCTACTCACAAACAGGGAGTTTGTCATTGTGTCATCTCAGCTGTTTTGACCAGCGCTGTCTTATCTCTAAAAAATTAAATACATATCTTACAGTTTAGATGAAAAGCTTTTAAGAAAACTTAGGATAAAACTCAGAATGAATGAGCCTTGATAACAGAGAATAAACTTAATTTTAACAGACTATCAAAATGATTGAATGTAACTTGAGAGTATTTAAACATAAACACAGTAAAAAATTGACATCACTTGATCTTATCAACACTTAAATGTTATTATCTATAAATGTTTTAACTTATTTCAGTATTGTTAACACAACAGGCATTAAAAATCTAAACAACCCATACTTTTAAAAAACCCTATTTCGCTAAAGGAAATATAAATGGAGTTTGATCTATGGATAAAAATCTTTGTCTCTGATTATAAACTAAGCTATTGCATGCTCTGGTGCTGTGGTTTGGTCATGGTCCCAACAGGAACAGCAATGTTGAAAGCCTTTTTGCTCTGAGAGGCCCCACTCAGCAAGAGGTGCAGGTCTCAGACTTCTGCACTCCAGAAGAGCCCTTTGAGATTCAGGTGTTAGAAATCTCAAAAGTAATGGTTCATTGGTACTCAAAGAGAGGGGCAAGTTTTCTTACCCTTCCATCTCTATGTGGCTCTTTGTACTAAAGAGAGAAGAGAACAGGAGAGGGGCAAGTTTCTTACCTTCCTTTCCATTTCCAAATGGCTCTTCCTACTTGAGGAAAGTAAAAAAAAACAACTCCCCTACCTCCTCCAAGTCCTCTTTACAAGTCTTTCTCTCACCAGCCAACCCACCCTTTTTAATCACTATTACCTTGATTATTCACAGCTGCAACCCATTTAGTGCAAGGGTGTTCCTCTTCTATGGTAATTAGTACACCTGTAACTTATCAGGTCACATGTTGAGGTAATTAGAGCTCAACCAGTGTTTCCTGGGTTTCTTTTTTTTTTTTAACACACTTTTGTAGCCACTTCCATCAATATATGGGTATATTGATGGAAAGGATTTTCCAAGTTTTTGGAAAATTCTTTATCCAAAAAAAATAAACTTAAGTATTTAGTCGGACTATTCCTTTTGCAGACTAAACACTAATATTTTAAAAAGTCTTTGTTCTCTTTTCTTTGAAGAAATAGCTCTTAAGAGGAAAGAGGATGAGCCAGAGTAGAACTGGAACTGAAAATGTTACTGGGAAAGAGAAAATACAGTGAGAATTGAGATAAGAATTGTGAATTTTGTTTTCCCATGTTTTGTCTAACCTTAAAAGTCTTAGTTACAAAAGGTGAGTAAATAAAAGCAAAAATCCACTCATTTTGCCTAATTAGTTCACCTATCCTGTTAATGCTGCTATATGCATTATTGCATATATTAATCTATTAATAACACCATTCTTATTGTAAAGCCACTCTTGTTACATAGCCTTCAGGGAAAATTTCAAATGCCCTTATTTAAAAGGGTAATCAGGGAACTTACTGAGTTCAGTTGGGGTAAGGAAAAAAAAAATAATAGTGGGCTTTATAAATATGAAGTCTTTATTGATATTCCTCCATTCTTCCTAAATGTTACAACCTTTCTATCACTCCCAGGAATAGTAGGAAACAGCCAGCAAATATCAGACAGTTACTGAATCACAATATTGGTGAAGTTTTACATTTCAGGAGATGTCTGCTAGGGAACTGATCCCAGGCACTATCACAAACATGGAGTGATGTGACTGCTCATGCAGGTACAGAACTGCACCCTTACCCTTAGCTAACAAGGCTCCTCAACTCACCTGGCCAGTACTCGCATCTTTACAGTATCTTTCCAAACATGGAACACCTCTGCCCATGAGAAAACATCCTAGTGCCACTAGTTCAGCATCTGTGTTGCAGGCCAGCAGTAGCTCTTCTGTACAGAGCTCAGCCTGCCCATGGATGGTTAGCTAGGAAATGCTGACATTGGGGAAAATGGGCAGTGTTTGTACAGAGTGCTGTTACCTTGGTGAAGAGCAATAAGATATTAGTATTTCTACAGATTGAGAATAAAGTCTCTTTTTATTACAAAATGATTTAGAATGTGTTTGCCTCTCTGAATTGAATCAAGGAAATTGCTGAAATATAGAAAATCCTGTCTTTCCCCACACATTTTGCACACATATCAGTCATTGGCTTAGGTTTATAAAAGGAGTCTCAAAGAGCCCCACAGGCAAAAGCAAAGACATCTCCCTTGCTGGAAAATGAGGGAGAGGAATAACATAAACATCATTGTAGGAATGCCTAATGCTAAATAATGCCCATGAATTTTGGTCCTCACCATGTATACCATGTACTCACCCTGTATACCATGTACTGGTAAAACCAATAATTTTTATCTGGCATTTTACCTGCATGCTCAGAGGCTGAGGTTATCAGCCTGTGCAGCTATCTGAGCTCGGTGCCTGGTGTTACAGAGCTTGGCAAGGAGCACACCAAGACTGCAAGCCACAGACCAGCCCCAACCTGCAGCAGCACTCCCCCTCCGTCACGGACCCTGCTGTGCAGCTGGAGCAGGACCCTGCTCCCTGTGCCACACCAGCCACAGCTACATGATTGCTGCTTCAGACACAAGGTGTGGGAACATATGCCACTCTGCAAAAGGCTATTAGGCAGTCTCAGCAGGACGTGGAACACAGAGCGAGCAGTCCTGAGTCCTGCTACACATCAGCAGATACAGTTTCAGGCTAGATCACAAACAGCAAATAACAGAGTTTCTTTCTTTTTCAACATTTCTATTCATGCATTGCCCTGACATTATCTATCACAAGCAAACACTCACTGAAGATGAGTATTTTATTTATACTCTAAGCACCCTTTAGTTTGCATGAGTAATTTAATGAGCCATCAGAAAATCCACAGCATTCTAGTACTGTTTATTATATAAGCTAAGAGGCCACATTATTTTATCACTAATCCCTACTCCATCTGTCTACACACTCAAACCAAGGAATACATGAGAAACGAGGAAGCAAACATTCTTCCCTCTTGCTCTCTTCTAAAAACTTGATAGTGCCAACTTGACCCATTAGGAGACTGGGGGCTTCTAATTCTGTGAGCCACCCCCCAGAGTCTGTGGGGATGGGTTTACGGGTGGAGCAAATCACCAGTCAGCACCAGCAAAGGTGGCAGAATTATGCCATAAACAACTTGCACTAGCGTCTTTTGTGGGACATATGATTGCTGCATGCCACACTAATGGTTGCTAGTGTGGAACTGATGGTAAATTATGCTTTTTCAGGGCTGAATCTATCAAGGTTAAGCTCTCTAAATGACTACTTCTTGCTACATATTTTTCATAGTATTTTCTTTTTGGAAATTGAGGAAGGAGGAATCTCTGGTGATGGCGAACTGTTGCCATCTTATTGCACAGATTTCGTACCTTCTTGGTGATTTCTCACAGGCAGCTCCTCACAGTGCCGACTCCTTCTCAGCACAGCCAACAAGCGCCATTTAACTTCTTGCCCAGCCAACCTACTCTTTTACAATAGCCATCCTAACTGGATTTAGCTGTGGCCTAGTAAGGGCAGGCCTGTTCCTAATTCTTGATAATTAGCACAGCTGTAACTCCTTAGGGGTGAGATTACCTTCACCACGATCTCTATTTTCCTACATTCCACCCATCCACAGTGGAATGTAGGAAAATAGAGATCGTGGTGAAGGTAATCTCACCCCTAAGGAGTGAGTGGAATCCACACAGAACAATTTCTGTGTCTGCTCCTGGGCTGTGCAACCACTGTGGTGGCTGTCTTGTAACTGAGGTGACTTCTCCGGTTTTCAGCAGAATGCTCCCTCTCTTCTGGAATGCAATAATACTAAGAGATCACTTTATGCTCACCATAGGTCTTTAGGTGCTCCTTCACAGAATCATGCTCTGGGAAGCATTCTCTTTCTGTTAGGGCCACTGTGTTTGCCAGTTTTAGTATCAGCTGTGCTCACCAAATACACCCCAAATAGTTCTCACAATGGTTTATCCACCAGAAACACCCTCAGTGGAGCAGTTTATCCTGACTTGTTTTACTCACAGGGAGCCAGAGAAAGCACAAGGCCATGCCATTGCTCTGTTTTATGCTTAGAGCAGTAGATTTCATATTGTGGTTAAAAAAACCCAGCAGTCTGGGATCTGTGCTGAAGCCACCGCACAATAGGCAATGGAGGCTGCATTTCAGCACATCCATTAGATCATCATAAGCCAGCACTTCCAGACAAAATCCAAACAAAAGCAACCTAGCCACTCCTTCCTGCCCTCAAATTAGCTTTCACATTGTCCTGGCACAAATGTTTATGTGGGTAAGTCAAAATGAGGAGCTGCCCTGACTGATTTGCTCTAGGAAGCTTGCTTTTCAGCCAGATTGTCACTCTGGTCCAGTTCAATAAGCAGTTATAAAAATGGACATGCTGACTTAAATTATTCATCAAACAGTAGATTTAAAACCCCCCAAAAGAGCCTGGTGTCAGTAGATTAAAATTCACCAAGCAGAAATTCATATATCCCAGCTTGCCATATCTAGGACCTGTATATGGAAAATATTGAAGACCATGAAAATATAAAGTGTGATGTGCACTCATCTGCAACTGCAGTCAGTGCTGTGATCAGGGACCTGCCCCTAGCAGGGAAGATGGGAACTGATGGCAGTGACAGCTCAGAATGAGCTGGTTACTGCCTGACACGCTAATTATCTCTCACAGACTGTTTGCTTTAAGAAGAAAAATTAGTCACTAACCAGGAACCAAGGGTGCTGACAGTCCTATCTGTTGGTTTTTGTTGTGATTTAACGCCATCCAGCAACTCAGTCCCACCCACCCATTGCCCCATCCCTTCCTTGTGGGATAGGAAGAGAATCAGAAGGGTAAAAATCAGAAAAAACATGGGTAAAGATATAAATAAAGATATTTTAATAAGAAATGTAAAAGCTGCATGCACAAACAAAGCAAAAGGGGGCACTTGCCCCCTTCCTCCTATTTCCCCTTCCTTATAGCTGACCATGATGCCATATGGTTATGGGGTATCCCTCTGGGGTCCAACTCCTTGTGCACCCCAGCCTTGTCGCTGTTGGGATGGGATGAGTGGCAGAAAAGGCCTTGGCTCTGTGTGAGCACTGCTCAGCAGTAACTAAACCATCCCTTGGTTATCAGTGCTGGTTTTATTCCAAACTGAATACAAAGCCCAATAACAGCTACTGTGAGGAATATTAACTCCACACAGCCAAAACCAGCACACTCTGTAAGGCTCCCAAGTGACTCTGTGGAGGTAGAGCCTTGTCAGGGGAGTAATCACATGTGCTGCCCCAGTCTGACTAGTGGGCCATTCAGAAGGTCAATCTTGTCATGGAGCCTTTTAGCATTCCCAAGGGACATTTCTGCCCATAACCACTGCCAGCACGCTTGGGTTTTCTCTAAAGACAGGCATGCCCTTCAGGGATGTGTGCAGGTAGAGTCCTGTGAGCACAGGACTGTGGGTTCAGCCCTCATCTCCTTGATGCACAGAAATCAAAATTTTGGACTCATCTATTCTGATGTCAGCCACAATTGGGTCCTGCTATATCTTTGGTTATAGATGTTTTTTACCTTTGTTTCCTGGGATAACCTTTTAATGAAGAGAATACAGTTTAGATGAGATTGCCTGCTGCCAGAACTGAGTGGAAATATCAACTGTGCTCTTCCACAGTTACTTCATTTCCCTCTCTCTTCCCTGTTGATTAAATGTCAGCTCCTTTCTTTGTTCCCTTCCCAAGAAAGTCAGCTCTCTCCTCCATCTGCAGTCAATCTCCTCAGCAGCACAAAGCAATGCTGCCCAGTGGTTACACAAACCTTTCCAGCACACTACTGCTTCCCCTGCTGCCTCCCCAGCGCTGCATGTGGCAGCTCTCAGAAAAGACCAGGCACTTCCCTTTTATGATATACCATGGATATGTCACCACAGGACTCAGATGGCTAAACAGATGAGAAAAGCGAAGCAGTGACTGCCCAGAAAATTTTGGTATAAAGTTGCTTGAAGAGCAGGGGCCAAATTAAGCATTAAATATGAAAGTGCATATAAAAGCCTGCAGTCTCTTAAGAGTATAATCTTTAAAACTGCCATTTTGATGAAATTTCTCTTTAATGAAAATTCTTTTTTTTTTTTTTTATAGTGTACTTCTCCTATTGTGGCTTAAGTTTAGTGGCATTTCCTAAAGCTAATCTTAGCAAACAATTTACTGTGAGAAATTTAACTTAATTTCACTTCAGTGCTGTGTGGAGCAGTTGGGCCAAGGTCCAAAGAGCACTTAGCAGCTTCCAGAGGCATGTGAGTGAAACTCACACAACCTGAGTGATCCCAAATATTCCACTTAACTCGCTAGGGTATACCAAAAACCTGCCTGAGATACCAAAGCATTGCCTGTGCAATTGAAACATTGCATTTGCACTCTACTCACAGGAATTCTGTGGGCTTTTTTTTGCAGGAGCTAAGTAAGTACACAATGACAATGACATTCTCAGGTGGGCATCTGGTTCTGGGACTAAGTTTTCATATTTTTTTAGGATTATTCATCACTCAAAGCACAATCTCTTGCCTCATATTACATCCTGAGAAGAGGATGTATGTTTCTCACATCATAGTATACTGTGAGGAGCCCTGCTCCAGGATTTGGGAGGCTTGGCTTCTTAACTGTAACCACAATCTCAATCAGTAGGAATGCTTCTCATGCCAAGATATTTAGAGAAAGAAACATCTTCTAGCTCCCACTGGAGTCTGGTTATTTTCAAAAAATATCCTGTCTGTGTCTGGAAGGAGAAGAGCTGAGGTACAAGGAAGAGCCTAAATAACAGATCAGACACTCAGCTAAGAATATAAACAGCTTACCTAGGTTTTAGTAAAAGTCCCACATCTCAGCTGTCATCACCCATTTCACAAATCAATTAACTCTGTTTTCTCTGCAACCCAATCCCTGACTGGGAGCACAGAAAAATCTCCAACCAACAAACCCTTATAGAAAAGTTGAAACAAGAAGTTTTAATAACTGGAAGTGACACTTTATAATTGGAAGAGTTTAGAAATACTGATGAAGGGTTTCAGTAGGCATAGCACCTGCAGAAGAATGATCACATCTCGTGCTGGTAAAATCCCCATGGATTTTCTCAAGAGACCAATGCAGCTGGCATTCTACTCCAATCATTTTATGCAATATGGTTTCAGTAGGGAAATGAAAAATAGCTTATTTAATTGAAACAATAGGGGTGGAGATGATTTTTTTGCTAATTAGTCAAGCTGTTATTTGGTAAAGATTTAATATTTATGTATTCTCTACACTTTAAATACAGAAATATGTGTTACAGTAGATTATCTACTGTATCTCTTGGTTTTCTCTTGCACATATTTATACATTAATATATTTTAAATTTCTAGTATATTCAGAATAGAAGGAGTTTTTGTTACACCTCTGCAGTGTTTTATACAGCAAATGCAAGGGCTCACAATGGAATGGGTGAATGTCATGCAAACCAAGACCAGGGAAGGCAGCATACTGTGGCATATGACAAATTCAGCAGTGATACTCAAAAAGATTACAAGGTCCTATTCACTTCTTCAGTTGTGGGTTGCATCAGAAACTTGATTCCTGAAGCAAAATCTTCAGAGAAAGAGCTGCACGTTGTTATTTTTATCAGCTCTGCTTTTTATACTGCTTAGGTCTTTATTGCAAAATCAGAAAAATAAGTAGTTGTTGGAAGAGCAAGAATGATTTGATCTGCATTCAGGGAAAGTCTTAGTGACAGGAGGTGAATGCAATATACATATTTTGGGAAAATGTTGTATAGTAGTAGGGATCCGCTTACATAATGATAGTTCCTCATAGAAATTATGCTGCAGAAATCAAGAAAAACCAGTGTTTAAATACCTTCTGTTTGTACTGTACTTTTTAAGTATTAGTAACGCATCCTTCACTAACCACTCACCATCATTCTTACTACTGGAAAGAAATTACTTTGTAGCATTGTGAAAGGTTAAAATGAAAACTAAAGAGACTTGCATGGTACAGTCCAGTTCCAACAAATTTCACAGAAAGAGGAACGCATCATGGCAAAAAACATATAGGAATTAATAGGATTTAAAGGGAGCAAGAGGAGTGAAGAGACAAGCAAGTCTCTGCAAAGAAGTGTACATCATACAGAGTCAAAGGACCATATTGAGTTCAAGGGCAACTAACTTCCATATGGTCCTATGGCAAATTTAACAGACTGAAGTCAGAGAAGGTGAGTGTCTTCTTTCCATGAATACTTGAAAGGTGAATGTCCTAGGGATAAATCTTTTCTTACGTGCTTTCTTTTCACCTACCATTTTCTCTGCCTCCAGCCAGTCACACAGGTATTAACTGACAGGCAAAGAGGAAATATTATGGCCTTTCCTCCCTACAACACCCATTTCTACAGCTTGGTGTGTTACATATATTCCAGGTAATACAATATAAGCATGGAGAACATCTTTCCCTTTTCCAAGTCACCACTGAGGCTGGCCATGGTGCTTTTCAGAACCAGGTTTCTGTAGGCAGTGTTTAAGTCTTCACTGTCTAGCAGTCTTTATTATAAAGCAGGACTGCCTGTTCTGCCAGTGGCAGTATCTCAAGAAACCTTTCTAGGAATGACATTATCTACAACACAGAAAGCAAAACCTGCTGAGGCTCAAGGCACAGAGTTGGTTAATAGCATGGAATATTGAAGAAGTGATAATGAGAAACTCTAGGTTAGGGACTGGTTATTTTCTAGTACTGCTAATTAGGGATCTTAG
The DNA here is from genome assembly GCF_014805655.1 of Passer montanus. Lineage (NCBI taxonomy): Eukaryota > Metazoa > Chordata > Aves > Passeriformes > Passeridae > Passer > Passer montanus. Next base: position 2,845,219 of record NW_024370595.1, on the reverse strand, counting down.
TAAACAAATGTCATCAAGCCTCCTGCTAAGCACATTTCCTTAAAAGTATTTTTTAAATACAAGAGAAAAGATAAGATTGTGCAGCAGCTCATCTTGTCCAAATATGAAGCTGCAAAAGATGAGGCTGTACAAGTTTGTTTTCTATTTAATTTAATTATTTAATTATAACATGTTTTTAATGAAAATAAATATTCTATTCTCCTATGATTTTATGGAATTATAGTTTTATCCATTGAAAGTTGGTGAGAAACACATCACAGTAGAACAATGTAGTGCATTGTAAAATCTCAAACCTATAAGTGGTCAAGTCTTGTTTGCTTAAAATTTATATAAATTACCCATCTTTCTGAAAAACAAATATCACAGTCAAAGGCCAGTGCTTTCCATATATAACATTTTTGGGTTTACATTGTCTATTTATTAATTTTAACAGTCTAAAGCAAGTGTCTTCTATATATAATAAAGTATTTTTGTTTTATGGTGTCTATTAATATTTATTAATTTTTAGACAAAATTTAAATTGTTTTGCATAGAGTAATATTTTCTATGTATACAAAATTCAATACAATAACCCAGAGTATATTATAAGTAAATGATGTATACATATATAAGAAGCAGTCTCTGTCTTTTCTGAATAAAACTCAAAAAGCATATTCACTGCATAACTGATATTAATCATATGATTTCCCATAAGATTTTAGTACAAGTGTGTCTTAGCTCAGTTAATAATTCACATTCCCTTGGGTTTCTAGGATGAGTTGTTTCATAATTGAAAAAATGTAGATGAGCTTAACAACAAACAGCAAGTACAGGTGCTGTCATTTTCATAATTCTTTAGGAAAGACACTATCACATTAAACAAAGAACAAGGGCTTCAGTTTTATCCAAGTAGCTAATCTCCATAATCCATCCATTCAGTTTATCTCCCTCTATAAATTAAAACAGACAATAACTGGGCCCAAGCCTTTGAGTGCTACAGGCTAGATGAAAAAATGTATAAATTTAAAAATGTTATTCACAAACCTTGTTTTCTCAAGTTTTTAATTTAATGTCATGCAGAAAGTGACAGAAATGGAATACATTTTCAAGTATGAAAAGTTTAGAGATTAGTTAAGTTAGTGGCTTTCTTGTTAAAAGGTAGGGGTTGTCACTCTTAAAGTGTGCAGTGAAGGACAGAGTTACCCACACTTAAATAGCCAGGAATTCCAGTTTAATACAATACTGTTTATTGATGCTATATTAAAAAAATACTCAAATTTCTGAGAGGTAGTTGGATGAATTTATACACCATGGTAATGGTAATAAAAGTAATAGTAATAAAGATTCTAAGTAACAGGCATACACAGAGAAAAAATGAAAACTGCAAGCCACCAGCTGGTTACTTGCTTTATGATGTAACCCAGAGGTTTTCACTGACATTACTTTCCCTTTCCCTAATTGCTTTTCTGAAGAGCTGTTGGGCCACAGAGCATCACAGGCAGATATTTCATATGAGATTGTGGATCTGCTAAGCAAATCTGTAATTACCAGCATTTTTCTGATTTCACAGAGGAAGAGTGACAGGTCTTACAAAGTGATATAAATCCTATGGAAGGTAGTATTTATAGCTCCACATAATTTTAAGCCAGAATTCTGGCTTATTTCCATAGTTGAAACTCTTATCAATCTTGCAGTCCTATTCTCTCTAAATACAAAAGGAGAAATATGTTGAACTCTCAGAAAAAAAAAAAGGAGAAATAGTGAGGGAAAGTCAGTAAGCAATCTGAGGACATGCTTATACTAGAAAGTTTTTATAGTAGCATTATTTCTCACACCTACTTTCTAAGTATCTATTTAATATTTATATTCCTTGAAAATATCTGTCTTCAAAACATTTTTTTCCACCTGTGTAGTACACAAGTCACATAAGCTTAGAAGATACAGTTTAGTGTGTGGTAGAGTCGTCCCTTGTTCCTCATTGGGCTCCATGTCTTGAAAAATGGTGCCATGTCAACATTACTTTCAAGGAACTGTGAGAATTTGTGTTCCATTTCCCACCACATCATGATCTCCACTTTTCCTTTTCTGTATTTTTTAGAAAGTCCTGTTTCTTTACACCAAATAATTTTCTCAATGTCAGTCTGTCAGTTCCTTGCTGTGTTCATGGGTGAGTCAACGCTGAGGACGCTCCTGGCTTTTTCAAATGTACAGTACCTGACATTGTCAAGCTGTGAAACTTTAACTATTACCTTAGAGGTTGTCTGTCATGTTACATCCTACTGATCAATCAAGATACCAAATTTTCAGATTGCTTGAGTTCTGTAACTACCTGGCAATCATGCTATAGACTTAGTACTGAGATGAGAAAATAAATATTTTGTAAAAAATGCAACCACAGTGGAAGCATAAAAATGCACATTGGTGCCTGGGAGTAAGGGAGCAGTTTAGAATTGGCTAATCATTGAAAACTGGTGAAAAGTTGAAAGGAAATTGGTATCACTCCTGCAGAAATTCTGTTTTCAGACAGAAAACAATGCAAAATTAGTGGTGTCATTTAAAGATGGAAAATTCTAAAACCTGATATCCAGGGCTTTCACCTCATGGACTAAAAAGATAGAGACTGTCCCTACTTTGTACTGCTGATGTTTTTGCTCTATGTACGTGTTCACTGCATGGGATGGAGACAGACATCACACCAAAGTTCGAATGTCAGACTCTCCCTGTGAGGATCTTACCCTCCAACTTTGAGTCACATGTGTCTTTATTTGAAGTTATAGGGGAAAGCCACAGCCATTATCTGCTAAGGCCAGGAAGAACCAGGACTGGAATGATCAAATGTAATAGAAAAAAACAGAAGCCTTAGGACTATTCTGAGAATAATTAATCCTGTGTCCTAAAGACAGACTACTAGAGTTTGACAAGTGACTGCAAATTATGGAAAAATAGAGTGAGTTTCTACCTTTAGCCTTCTAAGTATCACATATGCAGATTAGCTTCTTCCACTAATTAGTTGGGGCTTTTTTTCCTCTCTGTAGTTGCCACAGCTTTGCAGTGAAAAAGGTGAATCAACATATTGTGTGGAATCATCAGAATGCATTTTTCACCAAATGAATAAAAGGGTTTAAAAAACTTGTTCTCAAAATGATTATTTTAATGAAAGTGCAATTGAATTGTTTGTTAGCTAATTCAAGTAAACAGAATGAAACAGGGGGAAGTAGTTTGAGCAGCTATTCCAAGTTTCATGACACACTCTTATAATAATAATTATATATGTATTTTTGAAAAACCAAACAAACCTGATTCCAGACTTTTCATTTCATAGCTTACATTTTTGATGGATACAAAGAAAAGGTTATGTTTCAAACTCTGTTGAAGAGTTGTTTTCAAGTGCATCCTTTATTCTAATGAAACTCCTACAGAAATGAGGGAGAATTAGAGACACATGAATTGCCTAGACCACTGTTTAGCTAAGTAACTGGAAAACAAAATAAATATGCAGCACCATTTTCCCTAGAGTTCAGGTGCTGGAGTACACACTTATCCAGGGCCGTCTTGATGGAAGGCACTGGGTACATCTTGTCTTGTACTCAAGTGCAGCAAAACAAACCACTACAGGAGAAAATGTGGTACACTTCTCTCACAGAGTAAGAGGAACAAGACAAAGGAAAATGTAGAATGGAGGAAATGGTCACATTTTACTAATTTCTGTAACTGCTGTGCCACCATGGCAGCATGAACAATAAGCAGGCACTCTCTATTAAGGTAATACTGCTGCCTGAGACAGAGGTGCACCTAAAACACTGAAGATAAGCATTTGCAAGCATTCCTATATTTGAAATGGTTCAGAATAAACTTGAAGAGGAGTTTAGATTGTTTTATTCACCAGCATTGCTTTGAAGTGAATCCTGAAAGTAACTTCACAAACTAAGACTTTTACTAGGAAGCTGCAGAGGTACAGCTCAAGTATGGTGCCATGGTGCAGGTTTCTGCTTTGTACAGTCATGAATGATTCTGATAAACTGATAGCAAACCATATTTGTCATAGGAACTACTGCTTTCTTCTTCAATGTTAAGGAAATTTTTCAGGTTAGCAGGCTGGGAAGGTACATCTCTGTATCTCTAACACAACACAATATTGTGCAGAGAAACCCGAGCTGAGCCAGCTACTTCCTCACAGAAACCTAGGAAAAAAAAGAGCAAATATGTGTCTCAAACATTGACAGCCAAGAATAAATAGCTGTGGAGCCAAGTAAGTATTGGTAACAATACACTGTGAGAAAGAATAGGATGTGGCTGAAGAAGGGAGCCATACAGAGGTAGGGCAGCACTTTTCTGAGACAAACATACTTGTGCTGGCCCCTGGAGATGACCATAGCACAGTACAGTGTGAGCACAGAAATGAGGTCAAGAAGCAGCTACAGGCAAATCAAGATCATCAATGATCCCAAAACTCCTCTGACTCATTTTCAGAAATGTCTAGAAGAACAAACTGCACATGGTAATTGATTTGCATAGAAAGCAAGAAGCTTATCTCCAGGATGGGGAAACATAAATGAAAAAAGTAGTTCCACAAGGGCTGTTGCCAGGACCCTGAACGTTCCAGCACCTGGACTGACACTTGATCTAGGACTGATGTATTTCCTTCCTTCCTTCCTTCCTTCCTTCCTTCCTTCCTTCCTTCCATGCTTCCCCTCATTCAAAATCCACTCCTGTGTGTTTATACTGGAAGATAAGAGACTCATTTATACCAATTTCCATAATAAAACTTTTTAAGTTTTTGTGGACCCTCTGGCTTTTGTCATTCCTTTTCAAACAAGGGCATCTAAGAATTTGGGTGCTCCCTTCCCCTTAGGGGTGTGATGCCACATTTTTTTACTAGTCCTATGATAACATAAATTTTTACTTACATTAATTATCCATTCTGATGAACTACAAGGAGTGGGAAAACCTTAGAAGATTATAGGTAAAAATTATATTATATTTCAAAAGGGAAAAAAAAAAGGTAGGAAAGATCAAGCAGCACAGTGAGCTGGTTTCCATCAAGTTTTCTTATGAAGCACTTGACTACTAAAGATAAATATGGAGTAATTTCAGTAATACATGTATCAGTTGGAGTGGAGCAGCAGGTAATGAATTAGGAAATTAGGCTGTTCTCTTTTCCTTGCAAGCATGGAAATTGCCTTGTGATGCTGTTTATTACAGTTTATAATTCAGTACAGATTTACTTGGGCCCATCTTACTTTAAGTGCTAAGCGAATTTCCACTATTGCTGAACGACAGAGTACCTTTGGGAATGGAGGCTAATACCACATGCATACCAGAGTTTGTTATGGTTGTTTTTATTATACTGGAAACTTAGTCAATCCAAATGTTAAGTATGACTTAACATGTCTCTGTGACAACAGAGAATGATGTTTTTATAAATATGCCTGCTACCTGCTGTTAAGTAAAGACATAATCAAATTTCCTCCCACTGTGAGCAGGAATTCATCTATTACTTGTAGATATTATTAAAGAGTTAATAGGTCACAATTGTCATCTACAGTAATTTAGAGTTTTCATAATTAAGATTACATGCCCTTTATACTCATTGGAGAGAAGAAGTCTGACTAACCTTTGACCACATGAGACATTGAGGTGACTGGGCTGGAAGAGATACCTGTGTTGTAGATCAGGATTCAAAAATTCTGCAGGTTCAGCAACTGAATCTTCCTTGATCTACCTATTCCTGTCTATTCTCTCTTTTTCATTGAGTAATGACCTTTTCCACTATTTGCAATATTTACATCTGTAGTTTATTTGCTTTCTTCTGCAAATAATCTTCATCTTTACACATTTACTGCCGTAGACAGCAAAGGTAATGGGATGAAAAAAAAAGGATTTTGTTTTTATTAGACAGCACTACCAGTCATCTTTTTAAAGATAGCTCTTCCTTTTTGTTCATGGTTATCCACTCATGTGAATCAGCTAACACCATATCAACCTAACACAAATCCTCAGCCCCATATATTCACCTGACTCATGTGAGCAGATACCCAGAGTGAAAAAAAATAGCTCTCTTTAAAGCTGTCAGTGGCCAGTGAACAGAAACACATGGGATCACATCTGCAGCACTCTTGCCAATCCCTTCTCCCCCTGCAGCAAATTATACACATATTCATAAACACTCCAGACGATTTATCAGATCATACTGTGAGTTTTCCTGGAATGCAGAAGTGAGCTATAAAGTTTTTACTTTAGAGAATTACACCTTTTTTTCCTTGTTTTCCTCGTTTCTGCTGCTCAGTGTGCCACACTGCATCAGTTATAAAGACAATTCCAACAATCCATGCTTAACAATAAAGCCATTTGATGTGCTCCAGGACCTGATTTGAAATTATTTCACAGACAAACTCTGCAGAAAACTGAGGCTGTGTTTGCTATGGCAGATGTGTGCATCACTGCTATCAGTGCAATGCATTGTGCAGTGCAGGAGATCTGTACCCTACAAAGTCCCAGAGGGAGAGATTTATTGTTCCTGGCATGGGTGGCGAAATGACTCTGCAAGATTTATTTACCAACACCCTAATCAACAAAGACATTGTATTTCTCTTAAGTTATATCTGCTTTCTGGTTTGATTTTTCAAATATTCTGCTATTACCCCAGTATTTTCACCAAACTGCTTAAATATCTTGAGTGAAGATACAATTCTCAATAAAGATTAGAAAGAAATTAATTTGATTTTATGTAATTAAAATTCAACCCACATAAGCCGAAACATTTACAACAATTCAAATTAGAGTCATTGCAGTTTTAATTCCTTCATCTTCACTTTCTGTCACAACAAATTAAGTTAGATTTGCTGTTTTGAGGTTGTTATGGCTGTCTGTGTTCTTGCTACTTAAATTAAGGACCTTTCTAATCCATGGCATGATGTCTAAAAACCTCAGAAATAAGTTATGACATCAATAGGATTATGCTTTTATGAAAATGATGGCAAGCCACAATCAATAAAGCATTCCATAATGTTATCAGCTAAAGGGAAGAAATATGAGAAATATTTGGGAACTTAAACACACATCAGATCAGAGTAATAGGAATATATGTATGTGTATTTTCACTCAGTGTTTTGGAGGTTACAATTATAATGAAAACCGAATAAATGATTAATGGATTGATATATCCAACAAATTAAATTTTTTTATAATAACTGCAAAAAAGATAGCTATTGCATCAGAAATATTAATTATTCAATCTATAATGCCTGTATGGTTTGTTCTGACCTTGATTTTTGTATTCCTTAGATGTACTGGGTCAGAAAAGTATGTTATGGTTCCTACTCATTATCTGGTTAATTAGCTTCCCAAAACTTCTGAAGAACATGTCTGAATTTGTGTTTTCTATGATGTCTTCCAAGATATGAAAAAAAAAAATCATTTTTACAATGCTCTCATCAGGAAAAAAAACCCCAAAACTCCTTAAATAATTAACTGTGCCCTTTCAAAATGTATTTCCCTCTTCTTTTATTCACATTCAAATTTCTAGCATCCTTGGCACTGAACAAGCTGTCTGGACTTTATCTGGCAGTTTTGTGATATGTACAACACCACTACATTTCATCAGCAAGCACAATGACAGATCAGGTGTCCTCTGCTTGTAGCTACGTGTCAGTGCTCAGATGATGGGCAATTACCAGTGACAGACCCAACACTGAAACGGGAGGAATCGAGGATCAGGAGAAGAGATGGAAGTGGCAGTGCGGGGTACTCAAGGCACTGGGCACAGAGATAAGCAGCAAAAATGGGGGGGGGGGGGGAGATCCAGTATCATAAACTAGAAGCTGCTCATTTTGCTCATATTTTGTGGCTTGTGGTTCAGAAATTTTTGACAAGGGGAAATCATTGCTTTATTCTTTATTCTTGCCTGTGTAACTGGCAGCAATTAGCTGCAGCTGAGTGAGAGACCACAGGGAGAGGCAATTGTGAAACTTGTCAGAGATCTTTCCATTGATAGCAAAAGAGAGACTAACATTTCCAATTCTAGGAATATAATAACTTCAGGAATATGACTTATAAGAACAGAGAACCTTTTTGTATTTAAAGAGTGTTAGCAGACATACATTACATTGTTCCCCATAAAACAACCCTGCCTGACCAACAAGCAAGCAGAACTCCAAAGGCACTCTTGACTGCGTGGTGTAATGAGACACTGAGTGAAAATGTGTTCTGGGACTTGTTGACTTGGAACTGGAGAAACAACCTGTTCAGAAAAGAAAAACTGAAAACCGAGAATTGAAAGCACAGCTCTGGTTTTACTGACAGTTCCTAAACAAATATGACCGCCTTCCTTACATGGGCTATTTGGTTCTGCAAATGGAGACTAAAGATACTGGTTGGAAAAAAGGCACTGGAAAGGTTATCTTTTGTCCCCCAGACCTGTATCATGGCTGTGTATTTGCCGGGCACAGATATTACTTCTGGCAAGCAGAGTTTGCCAGTCAATGGCCCAAATATCAAGTAGAAGGCAATTGTTAATAAAATTCTACCATTCTCCTTATTTAGTGCTCTAATTAGTGAAATGTGACGAGACAGGTACAAATATAAACTTCTGCCTCGATCTGGAAAAATGAGAGTGCTTCCTACGTTTGCATGCTCTGTGCATTCCCAGGAAGATACATCTTCCCAGGAAATCCATATACACATATGCTGTGTGGATGACTGCTTAAAGTAGTCAACGTTTATGTCTACTACAACAGAAAGACAACTAGCAAAACTTCTCAAAAATAGCAAATATTGGTACATCCCAAAATATAAAGTATAAATGGAGAGAGTGAACAACATAACCTTTCAAAAACCCTTTCCTACTGCTAAGTGTGAAGACTTACTAGAAAACTCCACAAATTCCAAATATTTTCTCATCAATAAAGGTGTTCCTACAGAGGAGTGCCATGATTTACCAACTGAACATCATGAGGCAGAAGAAATTTTCCGAGGCTGGTGAGTTCCTTTGTGAATTCTGCAATTTTTCCCATATGAATATCTCTGTTTCTTATACCCTTGGTCTGTCACTGTCCCTTCATGAACTTAGAGAAATGAACTGCTCTTAAGCTCTGTGGGGGAAGGAATGGAAACCAAAGCATGCTGGAACAGATCTCTCCTTGCCTCCCTCCTGAGTACCTGCTGTAGGACACAGCCAGAACCCACAGCTCATGGGATGCCTTGAGGCTAGGGTATCCTGTGGAGGCTGGTGGGCCAGCAGGAAAAGAACCCACAAACCTCCCCTAGAGGCAAAACTCCTCAAGCGATAACCACCTTCTTAGGGTGAGGAAAAATACTTCTCCCAGCATGCCTTGCTGTGACATGTAGATGACAGGTATCCCATTGGCCTTTCCCCATAGCTCCATCCCTGTGCCCTCATCCCATTGTTCCTGGTGTTCTGCCCTGCCCCTCACGATCCCTGTATAAACCTCTGCTTTCCATGCCTGCTTGGTTCTTTGTCCCTGGATGTCTTTGAGGAATGAGCTGAATAAAGGCTCTCCTTGGAAGCCCACACAAAGACCCCATCTCTCCTGTGTTGCCCGGATCACAGAAGAGCTGAAATTACCCAGTGTGACACCCCCAGGGTGTCTTTTTCAAGATGCTTCTTCTGGAAGGTCACCCCACTCTGGACGAATACCCATGGTGACAGTACCCCAGGCTCGTGGTACCTCCAGCTCCAGAGCCACCCCCAAAACTGTCACCAGAGCCTTTCCATGGGGTAGGGTGAGGGCTGGCAGTGATTGCTGCTGCTGATTGGCACACAGGCAGATGCATCTTTGAAGTTAGGGAGTGGGAAGAAGAAGAAAAGAAGCTTTGTCCCGCAATATGGAAAATATGGAAAATAATATGCAAGCCAAACAACAGCTTTGCATATAGGAGTGCTAAAAATAACTATCCTTCAATTTTATGGCCTTAACACTTAACTCAGAATGTGAGAGATAAACATTCTTACCACACACCAAGGGGCAGAGACAGCATCTTTAAAGAGAAAATAGTCATCTGCTTGGGTAAAATATAAAATGTTATTAAAATATCTATTAATTAAGCCTATTTCAATGACAAAATACTTCCTACAGCTCCTTCTAGAAACTCTCAAAAATAAGAGGGAAGTGCTTCAGGTACTTGACTGTTCATAATACAGATTTGTAGGGATATTCCTTACAATATTTCTCTTATGAGTGTGGTGAATAGCTTTTTCTCCCCTAATGTTACAGGCTTATATGAATATCTTCTTGCCTTTTAGTGATTTGGTTCTCAGAATTTAATTTGCCTGAGAGGATTTATAGTGTGACTCTCGTACATGTATTATATCTTACCTATCGTAGTTAGTATTGGTTTTAATGCTGTGAATTATCCTTGTCACTTGATATATAAAGATGTAAGGCAGAATCTTGTTTTAACTTACTTTTAAAATGTTGTTTCTTTATTGCTACAACTGCATAACTTTTTGGAGATAAGTGTTCCTTTACGTAATTAAATTTCCTTCTGCTTATTGCTCATCTATGTTAAATGAAATTCACTTCACAAACAGAGCAATGTTTTGTTGTTGTTTCCTTTTATTAATTTGTTCATGACCCCTAGGGATGCCTGTTTCACTCTCATCTACGCAAAGGGAATTTAACTATGTTGTGTTTTCCTGAAGGCCATAATTATTTAATTAAAGCTTACAAGATAAACCCAAAAGTTACAATCTCTACGCATAACCTGGTTTCTCATTGCAGAAAAAAATATGACCTCTAAAGAACACTTTTCTGGAAAACAAAAACTTTGAGCAGAATAAAGAGGAAATGACGTGTTAATTTTGTTGTATTAGAAAAATGCATATTGGAGCTAACAAGAAAGCCTCCCATGTGGGCATACGTATGGGTGTGACAAATTGAGTTTTGGGGCCACCAGTTCTGTAGAAAACAGCTGACTACATTTTGGACCAAGATTCAGGTCTAACACCTTCTCAAAGAAGAGGATTTTATCCCAGGCTTAAAGACAAAATACTCCTTTTCTGAAAACCTTCATTTTCTTCCATCATAACATTTCAATTTGATTCTCTTTTGTTTGGCACTTCATCTTATTTGGATCACTTTTCATCCAATTTCCCTATGATTACAACATCCTCCGTGGGTTTACTCACTTGTGGTTTCCAAAGGTGAAAGAAATTAAATTGGAATTCATATCCCACTGAAGAATTTTCACTTGAAGTCAGAAGAAACATATATCCTTCTAATGTATATATAAATTCAGGAACTAGAAAAGTGTTGAGTTCCAGAGTGCAAATAATGCTAAAATGTTATTTGACAGAATCCATTTTCAGAGTAGAAACATATTTAATCTTAAAAGATATCATGACACATTAATGATTTGTTTACAGATTCCTGGTAGTTTTAATAGTCTTCATGGAGCCTCTTGAGTAGACATTAATTTTCAATGGTCCCTGTATGATTTTGACAGCTTTTTAACTATTGTAGTTGAGAATCAGTTTTATCCATGGATACTGTCTGTCTGGGAAGACATTTCTTCTGAAAAGCTCCACACAGTAATTATGCCACTAAAATACTGAGAAATAAGAACACACAGCTGAGTTTGATTTGAAGTCCTCAGGAGTATTATGGTCCTTACAAATTCTAAACGGGTATGTTAAACCTAATTTTATGACCATTTAGAGAAAATTTAACAAATCTGTGTGGTTTTATATGTCTGTCTTGCTCTCTATTTTCCTAAAAAACCAAAATCTTATTGATGTTTTCTGACTATGATTACTGTCTGGAATATCAGTATTTCCCTATTTCTCTATGCACAAAATTAGAGATTTCACTTTTCCTAAGCAGAAGGATCTTGGTGTACACTTTCTGCTGTAAGAGAGCAAAAAGAAAATAATTATGTCCCTCACACTCTCTCAAGACAAATTTCCCTTAGATTTTGGCCATAAAGCAGATGAATTAAGTGGTTTCTTGTTGGGGATTTTTGAGGTTTTTTCTTTTATTTGACTTTTTTTTTGTTTGGCTGATTTGCCATCACTTTATCCCAATATATGGCCTTTGAAACGTGATGAAAGAGAACCTCTCATTTTTCTGGTATGAACTATCCATGTACAAGGACTCATTTCAGTGGATATTCATTTTATGCTATTATTGAGGAACAGCATTTCAGTCTTTCTATTCTTCACAAATCTTTTGTCTGATCTGTATAACAAATGTTTTCACATGATCAGGGTTTAAATGCTGCCACATTTTCAATGTTAGCTCTTCTACAAGCTGTTTTCTTTATTGGATTCATTTTCCCACACAATTCACTCTAAACTGCAATTTATTTAAATCATGGACTGACTGGATAGCCATGGGTAGTGATTCAGACAGTTTGAGATTTTTCTGTCTAATATTCATTTCAGTATTTGCCAAAATCCCTTTTTCTAAGTATATATTTAAAACCCTTTCATTTACTGATTTACTTTTGGCTTCCTATAAGGCTTCATACTGATCTAGCTGCCTTAATCAATAATTCATTATGCCCTGGAGTAGAATCTTTTTTTTTCCCTTTGGCTTCAGTATGTTGCAATTACAAAAACAAAATGAAATAAGTAAAAGGCAAATTTATGGACCCAGATGTATTAATTGAAATTAAATTGTATTTTATTTAAATTGTTCCTATTTGATGTTGAATATTCCTACAGAAGTTAAAATGGCCATACTTTTTATATATATACTACTACCATCCCTTTTTAGGCCGACTCGGCACACAGCAGAATTGCAATTTGGCTACTGTAGTTTGAAGAGTTCATGTGCAGTTTAGAGATTCTTTTTGATATGAGGGATTCTTTGTGAGGCCCATGTGACTGAGAATTCCATTTGGAATAAAATACAGATTTATTCACTTCACCCATTTGATGGGCCTATCCCATTAAAAGGCTGCAAAACATTGCAATTTCCTATGAACCATCAAACTGCAGGAAAGGTGAATGATTCTCTGCCCATATGGCATCATGCTTAAGTAAGGCTGTCTCAAGCCTGATTTTTAGAGCTTGGGCAGGCGCACAGGAGATTACTCAGTAAGTCCAACCATGTGTCTCATCTGACAAAGGTTATGTATGTCAGGACACCTGAGGGGAGCAGGAAGAAAAAGAACAAAAGGAAAACAGCTGCACAGAAAACAGAGTCCATGATATGGAGAAGAAAAACAATGAAAAAAGGGATTAACAGACTGTTTGCAACTGTATGGTTCAGAGAACAAATACTTAAAAGTAGTGATAATGTTAAGTTTTCATATGCAGCCTAACGCAGTTATGCAAACACACTTTGCTGAAGAGCAGTGTGCCATGGAAATCTAGGGAGCCTTGTGGGTAGGGAGGAGGCAGAGATGAAAGCTGAAAGCCTTGCCAAAGGACTTAAACCACTTGTTAATGCATTTTCCATTGTGCAATAGGGCAGAGATTGCATCTCCACTCAGCTCACGCTGCCGCTACTGCAGGATCACACCGGATCAGACCGGATTTCTTCTACAGATTTTGTAAGAGAGAATCATGCTTTAAAGTTCCTCCTTGGCAGGCACAGCATCAATCATCCAGCAGGTTGTTTGTCTTCTCTTCACTGCTGAGACATTGAGAGGGATTCATCAAGTATTAATAAGGCCTCTAGGTTGCTTGCCTTGAGCTATAAAACTGTAGCCAGTAATTCCAAGCTTTGAAAAGAATATATCTCTGTTTCAATATATGTTAAAGGTGCTCTTTGAAATAATTAAAAAGCAGAAATACAAGATATGGCCAAAATCTTACAAACAGGAGCCCAGTAGCTCTTCATGTTATTCCTCAATTACTTTGTTGAAACATTTTCATCTCTACCCATGATAACACCTCTACACAGATGTGCCAGACAGAACAGGCTTGCCAGTGAGATCATATCCAAGAGAACTGTGAATTAGTGAGAAGCAGCTTTTAAAAAAAACACTGCCCAGTGCTTTATCCATGTGTAATAGATATGGTTTATCATACTTCATACCATGACACTCTGAAAATATGGGCTCTTTGGGATTATTAAGTCATTTAATAGACCATCAAAAGACATTAAAAGTACTAGTGGCTTCTGATAAATAGACTTGCAAAATAAGCTCTAATTCAAAGCCCAATGTGTGAGCATAACATGCATGCTCATGTGTCTGTTTATGTATCACAACACAGATGAAGGGAGCATGACTGAATAAAAAGCACTAGTTGCACCAATGCTTCAAAAGCTGGGGACTAAAAGAAGGGCAGAGGTAGTTCCTGTTTATATTTGAGTACAATGTGTAGGACAGAAATCTGATTCTGGGATCGGAGCCACATGGTGCTCTGGGGAAAATATATGTATTAGTATTCTCTTTTTGTGGCATTGTTCAGTCTCGTTCCATTTGCACAAAATATAAATGAAGGCCTATTAAACAAAACATTATTAGGTTTACTCTATTAATTTTCTTACTCACAGAAAACCTTCTTATCTCAGTGAAATTGTTGTTCAGAAAAACTGCCCCTGAGGAGTATATCAGCCTTCAGAGGGATGCACAGAATGTAGGTGAAGTTTTGTTTTCTTATGGCTAAGTGATGCAACAGCTGCTCCTGCATATTGCCAAAAAATTAGTGTAGCCAACAACACAAATTTAGCAAGAATTTATCCCAGCACCAGAGATAAGGATAGACTCAATAGCAATATTTAATGTGCTTTATATTTCTTAACAGTGATTAGTTTAGTGTTCATATAAGTTGAGTAAATCTCACACTGCTTATGTTTGCTTTGAGTACTCCAGTAGCATTCATCTTGAAACAGTCACCAAAAGGAGAACTATCAAAGAACAGGGGTAAATATTTCTCTCCCTAGAATCCAATCACTGTTATGAATAGACCATCATTGTAAAAGCAGTATGAGAGGAACTGTAATAAAAAAAGAACACTTTGAGGATGATCAGTAAAATGAAAACAACTTACCTATTGAAAGAATATAATAATTCAGCCCAAATTGCATATCTGGACTTTATTTTCTGTTACTGACTTGCTATTGGGGACAAAAATGAAGAAGGGTTTTGTCCTTCTATATATATGGTTCACAGTAAATAAGCTATAGTCAAGAAATCACAAAATAATGTAATAAAATGTTTACACAGGCATTAATGTAATTCATAGAGAATTTCAGAATTCTACTATACAAACATGACTATGGGTGAGATATTAGTTATTCATCATATTTTATGGCCCTTTATGTGATTAAATGACAGGAGTATTCTAAAGGTCAAATGTGAGATGTAAAATGCAAAAAAAAGCCAAACATTTTCTTGTTGTTGAACATTTTGTTTGTGCTGTGCTTAAGTTGCCCTAAGGATTTCTTTCTGTCCTCAGAAAGTCAACAAGCAAACAATTTGAAAATTATTAATATTGATTTTACAGAATACACTACAGTTCTGCTGGATTTCTGTCTGCAGCAGAAAGTTATATTTGTTGTTTTGAAGAGAGGACTATTAATACAAGGGAAGGAACAATGTGCAGAAAATACTGTATGTCCCCGAGGCTGATGCCTCTCACTGCACCTTGTGCAGGGCCTGTTTGGCTGCAGCAGTGCAGAGACCTGACTTGATGTTTGACAAATGCAGAATGCCCTAAATACACTCCCAGGGATCTCTTGTAGGGAGAGGGATGTTAGCTGAGGGTTGGTTCCTTCCGTGTCTAGGGCAGGAAGTGCAAAACTGAGCTGATGGATGTCCTCTTTCCATAACTCCCTTCTGGAAAAGCTTTAGCTCAGCCTTGCACTGGCTCAGTTGCCACTGCCAGCAGGCACCAGTTCCCTACCTGCAAAGCCAGGACCCACAGGGAGAACTGACAAGCAATGAGAGAGAGAACCAGTGCTGCAAATAGCTTGCTACTTTTATTAGCTCAAGGGATGCCAGCAACCAGGATTTATTTTATGGACACAAAATCTCTGCATGTTCCTGAGTCCTGGCATGTTTTACAGCAAGGCTTCACCTGCCCCAATTCTTGCAGCTTAGAAGCATTGAAAGATATCAGAAAATCTTGACGTAGCTTCCCACAAGTTTGTTTTATTTTTCCCTCAGAAATACTGATGACCAGTTAACAGCCTGAAGTTTAGCTTGGCTTATTTGTTTTTCCATGAAAAAGGTGGTCCTTCAGAAGATAAACTATTTTTTATAGCTTAAAGAAGATTAGTTCCAACTCTAAGGTTTCATAGGAACTCCTTCATATCCCTCAGGGAACGGGCTCTTGCTAGCATTTCCAACATCTGTCAGTTCTATCTGTCAGGAGTGGAAGGAAAGGATGTAGAACCAATGCTCAGTCAAAGCAAACAGAATAATCCACCAGCTCAACAAAAAAGCCTTTTCTATGGAAATCTATTTTATCTGTGGGTTTTTCTAATGAAACTGTAAATTTACACAACCTTTGCATTGGATAACAGCTCAAGAAGTAATACTTGTAGATAAGGTCATTGCAATTTTACACTGACTAATCAAAACTCCTACTTTCTCTAAAGAAAGTATCTGTCTTTCTTGGCTGCTTTCTGTTCATTTATAGTCTGTTTTCTTCAAGCCAGGTATATAAAAAATGACAGCAATTATAAAATATTTAAATATAGTAATTCAAGTAATTCATGTTTTCAGAGTTTTCACATATTTTCACCAGCAAACACCTTTTGACATCTGTTAAGTGGAGGTCAGCATTCAAAAGTTAAAAATAAAAAGTACTTCCATTCTGTGAAAATTTCTTGATTCATACAGCCTATATTTTGTTAAAAGCAAAACAAAAATATTTTGCGACTTTATTCTTCTTCCCATACTGTGATTGGAAAGGTAACACAAACAGTGAATTAATTGCTAATTTGAACAGGAATAAGGATTTATGCCATGTCATATGTTTTGTCTCCTTTCTTTCACATACATGCAAACTTTTCCTTTCTGTTCAATTAGCTCACATCATTCTTTAGCACCATTATTTTCTACAAGACACCACCAGTGTTTCAAAGCATGTCATATTAGAATATTCAAGATAATTAAGGAAGTCTGTTATTCCATATACTCATCTACAGCTTTTAAAGAGAAGAAACAAGCTCTTATAAAATTCATGAACACACTAAATTGGGTATTAACAAGATATTTTATTTCTGCCCAAAGAACTATTTCTTTGTCAAACCAACAGTACTATCAGCTTGAAACTGGCAATATATAAAATATCAGAGCACTTCAGGTATATTTCTGAGGACTGATGTCTGTATTTTAATTTCTGATAAATTAGGGGTTCAAGACCCTTGAATAATACCACAACTTTAATATTTTTGTCTGTGTTGTTAAAACCAGATGATAGTATTACCTATTTGTGTCCTAGTTATCTTCAAGAACAAGTCTTGAATCTTAGGAAGTCGGGATGGAAGTTGCTATCCATTTTTGGTTTTATGAGTACAATATGGGAATTGTGAGACCACATTTGTTAAAAAGATGTATAAGCAGCAGTTCACTCTGATAACACTTCATTCTTCAGCCAGGGAATTGAGTGTGGAAATGGGACCACCAAACATACTGCAAAAGGATTTACAAGCAGCATTTGTCCACCTCTGAGCAGGGACGCTGGACCAGGTGACCTGCTGTGGTAGGTGACCTTCTAACACTCCCTATTCTGTAATGCTGTGATTCTGTTATTCTGTGATCTGTGTTCATGGAACATGTACTTCTAACAGGAAATTTATAAATAGAATATGTCAACACTCCGATACACAATTTCTCCTCCACTACACATTGCCTTTTGCTTCACTAAGTTGACTGTCAGTTGGATTCTCCATGCTGAGAGCACAAGGCAAATGCCCTCAGTGTATCTAAGATCTTTTTTGAGCAGAATTGTGTACAACGTAATATCACAAACAGCTGTTTCTTCTGATGTGTCCATCAGCTGAGAACAGTCAGGACAGACGGGACTTGGCTGTTCCATGCAGCCATGGAAACTGAGGAAAAATGGCATTCAGCTGTCATTCATACAAACAGAGCTTTCTATTCCCTTAAGAGGTTCTTCATCAGCATAACTTCCTTGGGACTTTGAGTCACTTCCTCAGGTCTTCTAGCCGTTCGTGATGTGCTGAATCAAGTGCCTAACAAGAGACAGGAAGAAGGAATGGGTTATGTCTCATTAAACTGTTATTTTCTCAGAAAACCTCTGTAATGTGCAGCTTAGTGAAAGACAAAACATCTGATCTAAATCCACACCAAGTTTTCCATTTTTACCTCAGTTGTTGCTGCTGACTGAGGCATGGGTACAAAAGCAAAGATACCCACTGTAGCTGATCAAAGAACAGGGCTTCTGCAGATGCTGTGCAAGTCATTATCTTCATTTTTTAGCAGAACTTTTCTTGAGTTCTCGAAGATGGAGTACTGCCTGAATATAAGAACACTGCAAACACCCCACAAAACTCACCTGTCACCAGCAGTGATCTTATCAGCTCTGATACCTTACCAAGTTTAGGGGAGGGAGGCAGGGGTGTAGAATGTGAGATCACATTCTTTCTGGCTGGAGGCTGCTCCTGCTCACATAGGAAGCATGATAATATAAATCAGTAGCTTCAAAGTAGTTTTTCCATTGATCCAGCAAATTATGCAGCCTAGCAGTCTGCCTAACACAAATGTCATTCAGTTTGACAAAAGCTACAGAAACTATGTCTGCCTTTCAGATGGCATTTCAAGTTTAACACACTTTCCTGAGCGATGAGCTGAGAGTATTCAAACTTGAAATCAGATGACCTTTCCTTTCTTTCTTAATAAGCATCTCAGATGACACTCTATCAGAGATTATTTGCAATGCCTGCTGCAAAAATCACCTCATGTATATTTGATAGGTCTGTTGAACACTTGTTAGCATGGGTGGGCTGAAGAAGCATTGTTTAGAAATTAAAAGAAACTGAAAATTCAGACTTAGTGAACGTCAGAAAACAGGAAACCACCTGACATCTTGACTCTAACACTATCCCTCTAATAAAAACTCTTTACCAAAATACTGAGATTGGGAAAACCTTTTTAACAGCAGAAAACTATTGCCAGTTTTTCTGTCTATTTATTAATTAAAATAATTTAATCACCAATCTCTTCTATTGACCAATAGCAGTCCAAATACAACTTTCAGTTTGCTGCCAATTCTATTGATCAGACTTGAGGTAATGGAATCATAATCATTGTATCACTGGGAATTAGGAGTGCAACCAACAGCTGTCTATATCGACTGCTTTTCTTGTCAGGTTTCACCAGTGTAACTGGCTAGATGCCCAATTCACTTTCTACTGCATATTAGAATATCCAAAGTAATGATGACTGATCTTTCCAGGTATCATTAATACTGACTGCCAGTTGATGGCAAAATAGATCACAGTCTGTGTTGCTTGCCTGAATTTAATAAAAATAGAAAGACATTCCACAGGGATCTGATCTGACCCTGGCTGGCCTGAAATAAATTGTTGATGAATACTGTACACTGTAAGTAAATAGGCCCACTAAATATTCAACAAAGCTGAAATATCGTTTTGGCATAGAGAGAGAGTAGAGTAGCCAAGCTGTACTGAAGCAGACTGCTGAAGAGACCTACAAACAGAAATAATTTAGTATTTCTGTGTTTTTCTCTTAATAACCAGTAGTTTTCTTCTGTTATCAGATGGATTAGCTTGAATAAGTGTTGATAAAAATCGACTCTTTAAGTGGCAAAAGTAGATCTCTCTGGAAGGACCCTAAGTGACAGACTAAGATGAATTCCATGTACTTACAGCATGTTAGAAGAAAACTCCCAATATAAGGGTATTTAGACACTGAGAAAAGTGGCATCCAGTCTGAAATTGTGAACATCAAGTTTGGGTGCATTTTCACGTCATGCATTTATTTCATGCTCACACGTAAGCGATTCAGTCTATATCACCTTTCCCTTCTTCATAAACTTTTTAAAGGAGTCTGTAAATCTAAAATTCATAAATTTATTGTATTCATCATAAGTAAAAACACAGGTATTTTCTCAAGCAGATCTTCATCATTTTTATGCCAGGAGACTTCACTTCCAGCTTTTATCTAATAAAGGTAGACAGCAGCCAGTGTTCTGATGAAAGGCAGTGCAAATCCCAGTTTTATATCTTGTAATCAATATGCTTTTGCCAGAATGTTATGTTCTCAAGGTCTTCTTGACCATCATAACCCAGAAACAGATAAAAACTCCTGAATATTTTGATTACAGGAACGGCATTTAGGTGGTAGTGGTGTTTGACAGACACATTACCATGATACACCACATCAGTCATATCCTGAGGGCTGGAAACAAGGTACATCAGATTAATTTTTTTTCTTTCAAACTGAAATAGTTACTATCTTCCAAGTGGTTTATTTCACCTGTAGCACTGTTGTTTTGTTCATGTACCAACATAAACAGTCAGAGATGTATGAGACATTATGTTCTTGAAATCATATATCCAGTAGAGAACTAGGAGTCATGGAACTGGAGACACTGTGAACACAACTACTTTTATTTGCAACTAAATGTTAGTCATGGAACACAGAGGATTACCCACCTTGAAGTGAATTCATCCTTTCAGGAATTCAACACCATATTAGAACAATATCAAAGTAGGAGCCATGATAACCAGAGACCAAAGCAAAGAGAAAATATTCCTGTTTCTCACTGCAGAGTCTCAACATGGAGCAAAATGCAGCTATTTTGGCTATAGTGCTTATTAAGTACCTGGTATTTTATTTTTATGGCACTTTTATATGCAACTGATATTTAGTTCATTAAAATAAAATCCAGCTGAAAAGAAATATCTCTTTTATTCTCGATCCAGCTCAACAAAGTAATGTAATTGTTTTATCTATAAAGATGCTCCATAAAATGCCAGCTACACAATACAAAAGTAAATGATTAACTGGAACTGAATAGATAGAAAAGGGCCCTTTCCAGACTCCCAGCTTTTAAGAATTTAACTTTTTCAACTAAGTGAAATGTTCAACATTTGTTTCCATTTCTTTCTAGTGAAAGTCCTTTGTAAAAAGCATAGTCTGGAACGCTGTAAATTAGTCTCCTTGCATGATTAATTCCTGGTTTAGTACTTCTATAATGTGTTTTTTATTTTGACTTAAAATTCCATTAGTCCATCAAATACAATACTGCTCAACTGCTTTTGTTTAACCTGAAACTATCCTTTTCCCGAGAAAAGATTAATATACCTTATCTTGTATTTGTTTGTTTTCACTCTGTTCCAGAGTTTATCTTTAATTTTTTGTAGATATATATGATAATCTGCCTTTTGCACCTTCCAGCAATGCAATAATTCACACTGCTTGTTTGTGTTGTTTTTTGTTTATGTTTTTTTATTAATTTCTAGGCTATGTCTCAACCAACAGAATGCAGTTAATAAAATGAGCTCTTGTTTTTAGTTTGGGAGCAGCATATATTTTTTTTAATTTTGATCATGCTTCTTTTTTCTTCAAAGAAAAGTTATCCTTTTGATAATTTTGGATTCCAGATCATATTTTCCTTCCCTAAACTTCTCTGCATTCACACGCTCAGCTAGTTAATAAATTCCTCCAGATCTGATAATGTGAAGCAAAAGTGGTAAGTGCAAATTTACTATCTTTAATAATTTACTATCAATATAGATCTGAATGGAGAGTGTTAAAAACCTGTTTTCTCTACCAGATCTTCTAGCCCATCCCTCCACTTTCCTTCTCCTTTGATCCCAGGACCTGTCCCTGGATGATGACTTCTTTGAACACCTGTAAATATGTTATGCAGCCAGAACTGGGGCTCTCAGCCATTTCACTCCAGCCTATATTTATACTCCAGATCTACCTCATGTCTTTGCTTCATGATCCAACCAAGAGAGGCTCTGCCTATTTTCTGATCTTTGCCTCAAACCTCTGCTCCACTTCTGCCAGCACTAAACATCTCGTAAAACCATCGCCTCTTTGTGACCACTCAATTTAAAAGCCTTCTTGTACAAAAATAGTGTCATTTAGTGGAATCATAGCCATATATCTATGAATTTGTTTTGCTTGTCAATCTACATTTCTTTCCAGAAATGTGGTATCAACATACCTGGCCTGCCTTTGTCAGGTTTATTCTGCACATTGTACCTTCAAGAAAAAAAACCAACCAGATTAAATTTATATATTCATATGCGTATGATTTAAATATGCTTACACAGGATGGCTCCACTGAGCTACTATAGATCTCATTGGCAGTTGTATCACCATCCTTCTCAGATACGGATCTTTTATATCTTTTAATCACAGTTTTGCCTTGAGAATTTCTTTTCATAGCAGTAGTTCTTGCCAAATCTAATAAAAAGCCAGCAAATAGAAATGCTGTATGTCTGTGAAATCTAATCTGCAGCAAAATTGCTCAAAGAAACATTACAACGCAATGGAAATTTATTGTTTTAAACCTATTTCTATTGTTTTAAATCTAACATCTAGTAAAGAATTAGATAACACAAAATAACTTATTTTCTCCCAAAATTTTTAATTAAAATCTATGTAGTGCTGAACCATTGCAGCCTCTCTGATGACAATCTAAATGAGTCCACTGAAGAAGGAGGATGGTACTTTTTTGCATTACCAATGTGCATGATCAATTTAACACTTTTGTTAACAAATCTAAAAGTAATTGCCCCAGGCTGTTTCATCCTTACCTAGCAAAGTAAATGAAGAGATAAATCAAGTTCTCAGGTGGTACTGTGATATTAGAGAGAAATTGAATCCATCCAGATTTCAAAAAAGATACACAATAATATTATTTGGGAAGAGTAAATGTAGTGTTTGTACAATATTCAGCCATGTCCATAACCAGAGATTAGGCAGTGTTCCTGTGGGAGTTCATCCTTCCCTGAACTCCTGTGGGAGTTCAGCATTCCCTGTGGCTGGGAAATCTCATAAAGGAATGAAGGGACATCTTGTATTTAAGCCTTTTTGGTGAACCAGCCCAGAAGATGCCCAATGCTGTAGTGTTCCAGTAATGTATCATCTGCCTATTCACTAGGCTTTTGATAGAGCCCACTAACCTTTTCTTTACAGGCTTCTGAACACCTCAGAAGAGCAAAACTCTTCAGTCCAGGCCTTACTGAGCCAGACAGTACTTGGATATGTGTACAAGCAGTGAGACAAAGAGCAGGACACATCCAGGGGAACCGCTACTTGGTTGTTAAAGCACCCTCAGCTGCGCTGTGCAGAGCTCACTGAAGACTTGCCTCTTTTTCTCACAGGCTGAGAGTTCCAAAAAAAAAAAAAAAAAAAAATTAATAAATTTATAAAAAATAAATAATGATAAAAAATTCTCTGCCCTTGCCAGTTCACCCCAGAAAAGCATCCACCTTAGAGGCATTCTTTTGATGTCGGTATTTTGGCCAATGATTTCCTTTATCCAGTATTAATTTTGAGGGGAAGATGGTTAAGACTTCCATACTATCTGGAAAACAATTTTATACATATGGTTTATTTTAATCCTGAGAAGTGGCAGAAATTACATTGTTGATATTAATTTACCTCTTCTGATGAAAATGAATATTTTTTGTCTCATATTACATTTAGCTCTCTCTGCCTCTCCTCCCTCCCCCGGAGGTGTCACTGTTAAAATCACAGGAGCATTGGCACCAGCTGGCTGCTGCTACCTTTGGCTACCTCCTTCTCCCTTTTCATAGCTCGTTTGTGTGAGTTGCTGCCAGTAACATCCCTCTAGGATGATTTGCCAGATCTCATACATAAAATGCTGTTATAGCACCCAGTAGGGTGTTACTAGCAGCATTGCAGCTCATGGTGTTTTGCAGAGTGCATAAGATGATTAAAATTGTAAAAAGGGGCTGAATTTTGGATAAAAGCTCTACTTTTGCAGTCATCCCCAGTGAAGGCTAAATGAAGAAGGTAGAGTTTTCATTTGGGAAGATCTTGGCAAGTAACTTTTTTCACATTCCTCTTCATAGGAATTTTTCACATTCCTGTCATTGCTCCTATTTTTAACTTGTTTTAAAATTCTTTAAATACATATAAAGAAAAATGCCTTCATAAGCAAAAAATTAAATAAACACATTTAATAGATTTCAAACTGAGATAAAGACTACTCTTGCTCTTACTGAAGTCCCTGAGGACAGGGTGAGACAGGTATTTCACAGTTTAAAAGTCACAGTAAGACTTCACAATGATCTTGTGGCAATATGGAACACTAATCTGAGACACAAGAGACCGTGAAGTGTATCTGCAATAAATTGTAAATTAAAAAGTAAGGCAAGGACAAGTATATCCATTAAGATTTAACAGAATTATTGTGACCATTAGGAGCTGTTAGCTTAATGAAATTGTTATTAGTTTTACCAACCAAATACAGTATCTGTGCAGGAACTACTCCAAGCAATGCAACTGGAATCTCTGAGCAACAATGGATTAATTACCAAAGTAATTCTTCTTCCTCCCGCCCAATAACCAGACTTCCTTGTCAGTATCATTAGAGACAGTGTTAGTCTTGTAACTTCATCATCCCTAATTGACAGAAAAGGGCAGACAGAGTAAGATGGTGCTGTGACATCAGGTATTCCATCACAATCCACAGGGGCATGTGGTACATCCTTGCTTGTAGTTCAAAAGGAGAATGGAGCATTTGAGTTTCTAGCCTAGCCACTGTTCACTCTGACTTTTGTTTTGGCCGCTGTTTGGGATGCTGTGGTTCTGCCACTGGCACAGACAGCCACAGGTATGTTGGCCTCAGTAAGTCACCTCAGCAGTTAAAGGACATCATTTTGGCACCACCTTGCTGGGCAACCTAGGAACAGAACAGAGCTGCCCCTGCCCTGGCCGACAGCCTTGCTTGCTGTTCCTGCTCTCCATCAGCCCCAAGGCAAGCTGTCTGTGCCCAGGTGGCCCTGGCTGGGTCACCAGCCCCTGGAGATATCCTGTCCACCCCCACTGACAGCAATGCTAGTCCTAGACCATAGTCTGACATCTGGGGAGGTGTTCATGGACCTTTAGAACATTCCTTTCTAAAATGTTGATTAATAAAGAAAATTTAGCTATTTAAGTGTTGGATTAAAGGCACTTTCATACAGATTAGATTTAACTCAGTTTGTCATTTATACTCAAGAAGATTTCAGTATTTAAATCAAGCCTTCACTTCTTAGCAAAAAAAAAAATATTTGGGAACATCTAGCAGAAATTTATTTTCCTTCTGATTAAAGAAAATGCCAAAAAGTTAAATCAGACAAACTGTTTGTAATTTCTACAGAATTATTTGACTTTGATTACTCCTTCTTTATTAATTATGAGGTTTTTTATTAATCACCAATTTATCAGGTTTAATTACGTTTGTCATCCATACCTGTCATACTTATAATGTATTAGTGCATAATGCATCTAACACACACGCATGCTTGAAGGAACAGTGCATAATCTGCTTCAGTTATTCTCCATGTTTGTGTTTGAATATCACTCCATACAGGATCTGGCAGGGGTGGAGTAAATTTCCCACAGAAAGCCTAGTATGTGCGGTATTTTGGATTTGTTTGTTTGTTTTTTTGTGAGGCAGTCCTGTGGGACACAAAGCTTTAAAAAAGAAAAATAAAATTTATCTGAGGTAATTAAGTCTTTGGAAATGTTTTGGTTTAGAGGCCTGTGTTTAAAAAGGAGAATGAGAACCCTTATCCCAAACTCTCAACACCTAACTTTCAAGATCAATATTCAAATCTATATATGAATATCTAACTCCTAGTCAGAGTTCCCCAACAGCATCACATAATAAACAGTCAATAAGTGTTACAAACATTTATTAAGAACAAACATCTCTACCTGTTTAAAGACTAAAATAAATAATTTAAAGACTAAAGTTAAATAATGCAGAGTATTCCTGAATGGTGCCCCATGTTCTCATAGTGTTTCCACATGGAAATTTTCTGTAAGGTCAGACCTGTTTACAACTATGGTGGTCACAATGGTCCCATTCAGTATTTATCTATCATGCCATCCTACTAATTACACCTTGGCTGAAGTATGCTTACTCCTAACAATAGTAAGAATATAAGTAAAATAATTTAATTATATTTCTTTCAAGAATACCTTAGGGCTTAAGACTGGTTTTTTTTGCCCAGAAGAGTTGAAATAACTTGGCTGTTAAAATTCCATTGTTAAAATCACTTCACTCCAGTTTCATTATGGAGAAGAAACAGATGGTCATTCTCTTAAAGGAGTAATCTTCATTTAAAAGTGAGTCAGCAATCTAAGAGCCTAGTAAAATAAATCTGTATATATTAAACATTTGTTTTGAGGAAAGAATAAACAGTGTTTTACACATAACAAAAAATACAAACTCATTGAATCAGTGTTCTGAGTACAACACATTACACCTAAAGAATCAGAAATAATAGTACCATATTATTTAATACTTCTGTACCCAGAAGTATTTTTGTTCATTTTCTAGTATTTCACATTTGATACTCAATAAATCTACTTCTGTAGTTAAAATAAGTTTTGCATAATTATTTTTTGCATTCTGTTTACTCTGATGATTGAGATCTAGTACTCAAAAACTAAGATTTGCTATATTATTGAATATTTTTGTGGGGGTTAAGCTTTCTGTATATGCAAGTAATCTTTTGCTATTTTTTAATTCAAATTACATACAACCAGTTCTAGTTGCAGGCAAGTTTGCTATGTTTAGTTTAATTAGCCATCACACTTAAAATGGATTATTGAGTTATAAACATTTAATGGACAGGTTCATTATATTGAATTTAGAAATACATCATGTTACAAGACCTGGAGGTCTAACCAGAGAGACTCAGCTTCATCACTGATTTCCCAGGGACATTTTGATTGATACTTTGTTGTGAAACCAGAGGGTACTGCCTGGCTAGATCACTTGAAGGATATAAATGGCCAATGTGCAGAAGAGTTCCTCTGAAGCTACATGAGAGGAGGAGAGGATATATCAGGAGAGCTCTCCTGATGCACCCTTTTTCACCACAACAACATCAGGTCTGTATCTATGAGGGATTAAGTAGAACTGAAATGTCTGTAACCTCACCTGATAACGCCTCCACTGACAAGTGGATGCAGGAGATCCTCCCCCAGCAATCCCACAGTGGTACTCTCTTCTGTTCACTGACAGAGGATGTACTTCTACAATCTACAACAATGTCCTGTAGATAGATAGAGCTTGCCTGCCTTGCTATTCAGAAGTAAACCATAATTTGGGGTGCAGCAAGGTGCAGGTTGTGTTTTAAATAACAGCATGTGCAGAGAGACAGAAGTGCCACAGTAAAGCATTAGTTCTCCTGTCAGAAACTTGGACATTTCTCAATTGATCCTGGGTTATAGGGCAATTTAAATATTTCACAAGTCTCCTTAGATCCTCTGGAAAGTGCATGCAATTATCTTTTAAGTACCTGAAAGAATAATACATAATCATAATACATGATTAATAGTCGGTAATTATTTTCTTCTTCTATATTTTCAACATCCCTTAATCCTAATTAATTGTTAGTTGGAATAGAGATGCTTAATAGATGCCAAGTACTGGATCTGTTCCACTTTTTTCACAGTGTTGAATATGCTGCATGTGGCAAAAAGAGAGTTTCTTTAAATCTCTGGGCCAAGAAACTACCAGGAAATGGGAAAACCCAAGACTTTAAAAGGCAGCTTGAATTACTCTGGACACCATAGAAAAGCAAGCACTGTAGAAAAACTGTTGTCATGGGAATACACAAGTTAAGACCTAGTGGCTAGTCACTGGTGACAGGATTTTATGTGATTTCCTAATTCTAGCTGAATAATTATCATGCTTTTGAAGGGAGAAAATTGGGGCTGTTTGTCACTATGGTAAAATGGCCCTGGAAAATGGAGAGATGGATAGCTGAAGCACTGTCAAAGAAACTATGTTAAATAGGAAGAGGCCATACCTCTTCCTATTTAATATTTTACCATTATTGATAAGTTAGAAGTGGCAAGGGAGCAAGGTATCAGGGCACACAGGTGCTTAGCCTTCATCTGGAGCAGAGATTGCTGTTACATGAATCATACAAGGCTATGCTGCTTCTCCTAGAAAGCAACCAGAAGAGTATCACACTTCGACAGTCAGTGGGAAACTTCCCACCTTTTATTCTCTTCTGCCCCTCCTTGCCTCTGGAATATCAGTCCTTATCCATCCCAAGAAATAGAAGGGCAGCAGTAAAAGACTATATTCATTGGCTGGCATTTGTTTGTTGAGGCACTTAAGACCTTTTCCATAGCATATTGCAGCTGAATAGAAATTTCATGCATTTCAGTGGTGTCTGAAACTTGGATGCTCAGAGTGATATTTACATAAAGAGATTTTCTTGTCAGGCTAATGATTTATTTCTAGGTAAACTGAGGTCTCAGGAGTTGTTTCTATAGGGTGGATGTTGGGAGCACTCCCAGTCCCTGCAAGCACAGGGTAAATGCCAAGGTTATGACAGGGCAAGATCAAGCTAGCCCCATTCCTTCTCAGCCCACACCTTGCTTACAATGAGGAAGAAAACCTGGGCAATGAACACCTCCCATCAGGTCAAGGCACCAGAACTAGTGTAGTTTGGGTAACACAAGGCATTGAAAACTTCACAGTTTGCTAATGCCTCTCCTGCATGCCAGGAAAGGAATATGATGCTTGCCAGGTGTCAATGTGTTGGCCATGCCATGGAAAGAACCCCTGGTGTGACAGCCTCTTCTGAGGAGCACCCAGTCAGCTAGAAACTGTAGCACTGCAAGCAAGGGACTGTGAGGATCCCCTCTCTTTCCCACCAGGGAAGTGGGATTTATGCTACATAAACTCTGCAGATTGAAAAAGTTGTCTTACATTTCTGGGGGTTTCACAGGATGGTGGATGGAGTTGGCAAAATGAAAGCAACTAGAATGAAGAAGGAGCTGAAGTTTTAATTGTTCTCTGCCTCTCACGTTTTCTTCCTTTAAGACAGAGTCAGCATTGGCTGTTATGTGAAATTAGTGCAATCCAGACACAGTTCTTGAGCTCAGGTATAGCCTGAAAAAAATCATTTAAGTGACATTGGCATTTAAGTAGTGTACACCTACTTCAGTAAGTCCTGGGTTCAAAGCCAAGGACCCTCATGGCTGTCATATTTTCTGAGACCTCGAGACACAAAGTCCAGGATTCAAAAGAACATCATGAAAGATACTTCTGTGTGTTGTGGTTGATGCTCAAGGCTTGAATATGTGAAATAAAAGTTTCCTAAAGACTCTGAAGTTTGAACGTGAAGTAAAAGAACGTTGCTAATATTTTTGGAAAAGGATGAGAAAGAAAATTAGTTGAGAATTGAAAAAAAACTTGGATAGGCATCCTGGCCACATTATGAAGTATTTCGTTGTCACTTGATTTCTGGGAAGTGAGAAAAGCCATTAAATGCCTTGACAGGACTTTTTGTGGGGCATATGAGTAATTTTATTTTCCTGTAAGAGGCTTCAACATTCAAAGATAGAAACTTGAAGCCTTAATTGTCATCCTAAAAGTAATTAGGCAACAAGCAATAGAACTCTATCTCACCTAAACTTTCCTCTTCATCTATTTTCCAGTCCTCTCTTCCTTCTCAATGCTCTTCCTTCTCAATGCTCTTCCGAGAAAATTTTAGCTCTGAATGTCATCCAGACTGTCCTGTCTTCCTTGGATTTCATTGCTCAACAATTAGTGTTGCTGCACTGCAGCAGAGGTCAGCACTGAAAGGAGTAGGATTATTTGAAATGTCCTGTTAGCTGTGACAGTTTATTAATCATTGTGTGTGATTAATCGCATGGGCTTTGCATTTACACAATCCTTGAAGGTATGATTCACAACAATTCTAAATATACTTCCACAGAGCTCTAACCAAGTCCTTTGTTCCCTTTGCTGTTTTTGTGCAGTTAATTGTTCTTACCCAAGTTCGTGGCTTGAGACTTGCCCATAATAAACAGCATATTTTCCTTTTTTTATATAATTTCCCGGTGTATCAGGATTTAATTAACTCTATTCCCATTTTGCAACTATACTATCAGCTTATTGATGTTTTCAAATATAATCAAAACATTTTCTATTTGATCATCTGGGTCATTGAAAATAACATCTGATAATATCACTCCCTTAGGACTGATCCTTGTAGAACATTACTCAGTCCTTCACAGGGTGTACCTGAACCACTGATAATGAATTCACAAGTAGAATTTTCCCATGACTTTAGAATTTTTTTTTCATCATCTAAATATTCTTTAGCTTGGCTACTGGACCTCTATACAACATAGTGTTAAAGTCTTATATAAGCCAAGGTATATGGCATGTTTTCCTTCTTCTCTCTGCTACCTTGAGTGTTAGGAAACTGATTTGATTTGATTTGATATAGAGTGTTTTTATAAAATTCATTCTGACCATTACTAACCTCTATGTTTTCTTTTAGTTCCTTAAAAAATAGCCTGTTTGTCATCATTGGTTTTCGTAGGAACTATTAGGAGCTGTAGGTTTCTGTATAACTATTTATGGTGCCTGGTGCCTGGCAGCAGGCCTGTGAGCATGTGTAGCAGTGATGGCAGTAGAGCCCAGGTTTCCCAAGCTTAGGTGTGCACAGTTAAAACTTACCAATAAAGCGCAAAACTGTACTGGTTAGCAGTGTGCATTTAACCACATTCTAGACATAGAATCTTAGAAACATTTCGGTTGGAAAAGGCCATTGAGCCCAACCTTTGATCCAGCACCACATCGACCAAAACATAGCACTAAGTGCCATGTCCAGTTGTTTAAACTGTACTGGTTAGCAGTGTGCATTTAATCACATTCTGGACATAGAATCTTAGAAACATTTCGGTTGGAAAAGACCTCCAAGGCCATTGAGTCCAACCTTTGATCCAACACCACATCGACCAAAACATAGCACTAAGTGCCATGTCCAGTTGTTTCTTGAACACTTCCAGGGATGGTGACTCCACGTCCTCTCTAGGCAGTTCTTTCCAAAGCCTAACCATTTTTTCAGTGAAAAAATGCTTTCTGATGTCCAAACGTTTCAGTGAAAAAATTCTTTCTGATGTCCAAACTGAACCTCCTCTGGTGCAGACTGAGGCCATTTGTTCTAGTCCTGTCCCTGGTTGTGTGGGAGATAAAACAACTCTCATCTTACTATGATCTCCTTTCATGTTGTTGTAGAAAGCACTAAGATTTCCACTGAGTCTCTTTTATTTTGGGCTAAAGAATCCCTGGATTCCCTCACAGGGCTTGTGCTCCAGACCCTTCGCCAGCTCCAGTGCTCTTCTCTGGACTCACTCCACAGTACCTCAATGTCTTTCTTGTAGTGAGGGGCTCAGAAGGGCTCACAGGGTTTGACATGCACACTGTACTCACTAGTGCTGAGTACACAGGAACATCCCTGCCCTGGTCCTGCTGGCTGCACTATTGCTGATGCAGGCCAGGGTGCCACTGGCCTTCTTGGCCACCTGGGCGCACACTGGCTCATGTTCAGCTGCTGTCCACCCTCATTCCTAGGTCTTTTTCCACTAGGCAGATTTCCAGCCATGTTGTCCTGAGCCCGCAGTGTTGCATGGAGTTGTGACCCAAGTTCAGGACCTCTTTCTTCGCCTTAATAAACCTTATGCCATTATTCTCAGCCCATTGATCCAACCTGTCCAATCCTTCTACACAGCCTTCCTAACCCACAGCAGACCAGCACTCCTGCCCAGCTTAGTGTCATCTGCAAACTGATTGAGGGTGCAAAAGGTTTTATAGCAGGCAGAAATATAGCAACGTGAAAAAGAACAAACAACTCACACCTAATACTTCATTCTGTTTTGTTCAAATGAAAAAAAAACACTTCTGTCTTTGAGAATGAACTTCTTTTGATCCTCTGCCCTCATATGTGCTCTGCATTTGTTCTAGGCAGCCTCCAGTGACTGATGGTTATTACCATTCCACTATAAATTCAAGTTCTTTAAAAATTAAATGGCAACACCTTATTTTATTGACACCTGATGTGTCACTAAAAATTGTTTCTGTTACATACCATTCTCTCAGCTCATATCATGTATATGGATTGAATAGCCTTAAGATTTACCCCTGCTGTTCATTTTCCTTTCTAACTTCCTACATGTAGTAATGTGTGTTGCAATATTTTTCAAGGTAAGTATTAGCATGCTTATTCAGAAATAGAAAACTTACAAAATTCTGTTTCAGCAAATCTTGTTTGTGACTTCTTTGTAAGATGCAGGTAGTAGTAACCTAAAGAAACCATTGATCCAGAAGTACTCTCTATTCACAGCAAAATGGGGACAGCAAATTTGATAATGAGATTGCAGAAAAGAGATGCATTCTTGTTTCAGCAGTCTGGAATATGATTTTAAAAGCATTGAATTAATTCTCTCTTCATACTGAGTTTATCTCTGATGCCAAGGGCAGTCATTATCATGTACACAGAAAATATCATTCTTAAAAATGGGAATTCCTGTCTTCAAACTGCTCAGTGGGCAAGGCTACTGTTCTTTAAAAAGAGGTATTACTTTTGTTAATTTAATACTAGTTTTTCTGTGTAGTTTATTATTTTCAGCAACAATATTTCTCAAAATAGAGATTTCTTCCTGTGTTCATGGATCTGTTGAGTTTGGTTTCTTTTCTATTTCCCCCTGTAGATACAAAATGTTTTTATTTATTGCATAGGAGTATAGATTAGAGAAATGTTTTCTGACTCAAAAATTATAATCTATCTTATTCCCCATCTCTGCATCAGCTGTATGAAGACAATAAAATAATTTTCAATCTTTAATAATATTTGAAATGTGCAGTCTACTGTGTCAAGTCATGCCATGGGAGCTGACAGTCTACATCTCAACTCAGCCTTTATATCTTATAAGATCCACAAGAAACTACATCAAGACTTACGGCATGTATTAATTAATTAATTAATGTATTTTTCAAGTACTTTCAGATGGAGAAAAAAATATTTCTGTATTTCTGATACTACTGATTACAGGTTTTAAAATATAGATTCTTTTGAATGTTCCAAAATACCAAGCTATGATTTTGGTACTGAGAAATAAAAGTTTGTTGGTTTAATACAAATATATTTTCTAAAGCATAAGGAACATTGAGAAAATAATTTCCAAGGATTTTCATATTGTATGCAATAGAATTAGATATATGACTTCTCTAGAAATTCAATGTACAGATTCAACTATTTTTCGTGCTGAATGTCAAAACAATGTAGCCTTTGTTTACATGGTAATATGGGTAGCCATCAATATTTAGTTACTGGTTTTGGTTTATTGGATGTGACTCAAAATAGAAAATGACGTGGGATTGTACTGGCTTGATAAGGCTTGTCACAGTATTAGAATACATTAGTTGGTCTTTAGTAATTTCAAAAAGATGTTAGGAAGTTGCCTGGGAGACAGGAGATAAGATGTACACATCTAAGGAAAACTGCCTTCTCAGCAGTCATCATTATGGCTGTGTCTTGGCCAGCCAAAATATTGTTTAGATCTACTGCTTTTGCTGCTCCTGTAGCTTTTCTTGTTGCTATAAGATGACATGACAAGCTTATTCTTCCTAAGACCTTCAAGAATAAATTATCTACGGAAGTAGAGAATATTCCAGTGCAAAAAGAAGAGAAAGCTATTTCTGTTTAATCTTTCTTCCTCAGTTAGGTCAGTTCTGCAACATATAAGGACCCATTTGTCATTAACATTAGAGCTTCTTTATAGCAAACTGATTACTCCAGTTGCAGCTGTTGCCACTGGCCCATTGGTGGTTCAAAGGCTGCAAGGGAATTTCAAGCTGCTTGTTCACTCCTCGATGTTGTGAAGGACCAACACAGAACAACAAAAACCCACTGTAGTGGTGAAATAAGAAATCATCTGCCTGAGCTGGTAGTAAAGATTAGTTC
Organism: Passer montanus; assembly: GCF_014805655.1. Taxonomy (NCBI): domain Eukaryota; kingdom Metazoa; phylum Chordata; class Aves; order Passeriformes; family Passeridae; genus Passer; species Passer montanus. Next base: position 2,811,356 of record NW_024370595.1, on the reverse strand, counting down.
ATACCTTAGGATAGTACAAGAATCACTGGGAAGAAGCACCAGGCAGGAGGGGAGCCCGGGAGATAGCCTCCTGCCATGTGCAGAGCACACACCTGGGCACACACAGCTGTAATGCTGCTCTCAGCATAAAAGCCATCACGGATCTGGCCTGGTAAAATTCATCAGCTGCTGCCAGTGTACCTACATGGAGGATTTGAGACAATTTCTGCTCTACTGTGGCCCAAGATAATGAAAATCAGGGCATCTCCAACCTAGCCATAAGAGAAGGGTGCTGTGCTTAGGCAATCACTGGCATTCGGCTAAGCAGAGCCGAACTTGTTCTGTGTAAATGCACCCTTCCTGCTCAGCTGGCTCTGCCTCTAAATGCTGCTCAGCACAGCATAGAACACAGTAGAGCTCTGAGTGTTCAGTATCCTAGCGAAAACGTCAAAATACGTTCAGTATCAGGCTTGGAAGATAAGCAATGATTACCAGTGTTGGGATAAGGAGATAGTCTTTCTAGCTGTGAATATACTGAAGTATTGACATATTTACAAATTTGTTTTGGCAGATTGCTGACATTCCTCTCCATTTTCCATTGTATCTCTGTTTTAGTTAAGGTAGTTTTTCTCGTTATAGGCAGCTAAACCAACATATCTGTGTCCACTGTGGGGAGAAAGAATTTTTTTCTTGGGCACAGTTATACAAAAAAAATCTTCCTGTTTAAAAATGACCCTGGTCCTTTGCACAGTCCATGAACAGTGTACCACACTTGTAACTCAGTGCAGCTGCATGGGCACAAGACAAATCTTGTTCTCCTGCTGTATTTCCTGAGCAGGTGAGTTCATCGCAATGTCCTTCAATACTCTTAAATATAGATAATAATATCACAACTGTGTTGACTAAAGAAAATAGTAAATAGTAAAGCAAACCAAAGGAACATGCAAGAGGCTGAAGTTGTTGAGATTAAAGTTGTCTTTGCTACCTCAGAGCAGGAGCTCCCAGAGATGTCCATGGTCCACGTAGCTGTTCTCCAGGCAGCCTCTTTCCTGGGTCAGAGCAGCATGTTGTGGAGCAATGCCATGACACAGGCATTCAGGGCAGTGAACTCTGCCATTTCCTTAATTTGACTGTCAGGTTATGCCTGCGCAAGATCTGGATTATTTAAGATTATTTATTTTTGCAGTTCTTTAGGTTGAAACAGCTGGGTAGACAAAGGGTCCATTGTATGATAGCAGATTCCTCACAGACACTTTCTCAAATTTGAGACGGTTTAGAGTGAGCCAGACGTGATTAAAAATCTTACTCAGTTGTGTTTTTATAAACATATAGAGACTTCTGCCTGTTACTGTGTCTGTTTAGTTCAGTTGTGTGGACTACTCCATTCAGAGACTCCCAAAAAGGAGCACACCACAGCATTAGGACTTCCTGCTGTTTTTCAGATTGGCTGCCACTGGCTTCAGCAATTTGTCTCCATGTGAACAATCTCATTCTGGACGCTGGAAACAATAACATCATGCTTTTCCTACCTTCTCATTTTTCCTCTCTAGCCAGCAGTGCCAGCAGTGCTCCTAGAGAGGAAACCCAGGCATAGCTGGTTCTCTGTCTGAGGGTCTGTCACACCAAGCCTGGTCCCTCCCCCAGTGCCACTCTCTAGCTCCACTGGTGGTCCTGCAAGCAGTTTTATATGGGCACCAGGGCAGCCACTGGGATGCTCACAGGTCAGGATGCCTTGTCAGCTTAGAGAAAAGTTATGCTAAGTCTTTGGAACTCGTGCAAACTTTTCTTCAGTATGATAATTTTCCATTTCTGGAGACAAGCTCACTCCATGGATCTATACAATTATAAAGTGGAAATCTGCTCTTCTTAGGGGAGAAGTAATGTATGTCTGTATTTATTCTCTAAGCAGACACTTTCATCTTCTTACTAAATCCAAAAGAATAGGTGGAAAATTCATTGTGTTTCTTTCATGTTACTTAACAGGCTTCAACACTTACTGATTTTCGTAAAAACCAAAACGTTATACTATTCATATTTATTGCTAAAAGGGTATTTACACCATTTCAGTGAATGTTATTATTGTAAAGGCCTAGAGTTTCTGCTCTTTATCTGCATAATACTAATTTTGTGTGTGTGTGTGCAGGAAATATAACATTCTCTCCCATATTTCGTCTTCAGGTCTACACAGGAATGTACATTCCTGCAAGTAAATGAACATCAAGTGGCTCAATATTCAGTTACTGTTAGACATTTCAAAGTTTAAAAGACTAAATCAGAAGACAATTTGAGGTTACAAGAACAAAAACAGTGATTCCTGTAATGAATTTTTTTAAATAAAAATTTTTAATTAAAAAAAAATCTGTTGATTTGCAGAATACCATTAGGAGGGTTAGTCTTCACTAGATTTCCTTTACAAAATGTTCTGGACTATGCTATTTAGAACAAAACAGGTACTGCAAAAGTGAGTGTTGTACCTGTCATTTAGAAAATAGAAGAAATGTGAATGCATTGGATTTTGTGCAAGGGAACAATGACTAATAATTCACATTAACTGAAACATAAGTTCAGTTTTGTTTGCTGTCATAATCACAGAGGTTTCAATGGGTTTATGATAATTTTGACCTGAAAAGATTCTGTTTCATTATTCTAACTGCAGAGAGTGATCATCTGAGTTTTCTTTTAATATGTTATACTTGAGATTAAAATCTGAAGGAGGTTTGCCTCTTCAACCTACTTCTCCCTTACTGTTTCTGCTTTTGCTTTTTTAAAAGTCACTTTTATAGAAGTAAAAGGAAGGGAAAAAGGTGTGGCGATGATAGCCAGAGACGAGTGAGGTTGCATAGTGCCACAGCTTTTTGAGGCATCCTGGGATTCACATGGCTCAATGGGTTGAAGACTATAACTGAAAGAAAGCACAAATCTGCAGACAAGCTAAAATTTTTTTTCTATTTCTAACAATCTTGTGGGAGGGAACAATCTGGTCAATTGAAACAATTATTATTTTACTATCACCTACTCAATTAATGTTTAAATAACATTTATTCAACAAAATATAACCCATGAAAGTTAAGAAATGATCACTTGTCTGGGTCAGATTCTTTATAGCTGAGACCAGTAATGCATGTATCTAGTGAAAAACACAGGCTTTACATAAGACGTCATGTCATGCTACTAATTCAACACACAGAATGGGAACTAGATAAACAAAGAAGCAAATCAACTGAAAAAGAAGTAATAACAATAGAGGTTATATTTTAATGTTAATGTTTTGATTGATTTCTGTCCATATATTTGAGTTTTATATAACCAGCCTTCAGACTGCCTCTGCCCTGGGCTGTCTTTTCTGCTTGAACATTGTGTTTCCCATCAGCCTTGTCCCTTGGTGGATTCCTTTCTCTCTTTCAGAGGGACAAGCTAAAGCAATGCTCCACTGCTTCCTCCTGACTTTTCCCCTGCAAATGCAGGGCATGCCCACAATGAGCCAGGCAGGATTAGTCTTGCTGTAGCATGACTGGGATTGTCAGGGCAGAGGCTCTGGTCCTGCTGGGCACTCCAGGCTGGAGATTGCATCCATGAAGACACCTGCATACACACTCAGGGTATGCGAGTTCTTTACATGTGTGTGAGACTCACAAACAACATTCAAACCACTGGATTTTTTAAGATTTATAGTTGACAGTGAAACTACGCCTACTTCTTCATTAAGTTGTTTTGATTAGCCTGTAGTGTCAGAAATACTTTGTGGCATTAAGCTTAATGAAAGCTCAGTTTAAAAAAGAGGAATGGAAGAGAACTTTCCAGACATTTGTACTGAAAATAGATAATGTTACTATCTCACAATAAAGCAACCTAATTGTTTGTGTGGGGACCTTCATTTAGAGGACTAATTTGAAAGTCACATGGGACTGTTTGAGCTCCTCATGTGAAGAATGGTAGAGCTCTGTTAATTTAAAGCAGAGACAATCACATAATGAATTTACCCACCAGGAAAACAGAGGTCATTGAGCAAGTGTGCCCAGAGCTGTTAGTGCCAGGGAATGACCTCTCATGTCTGATTTTATGCTGTAATAACTGATGGCACAGCTCTCTGAAGTGACATCTTTGTTCAGCAAACTTAAAGAGAAAGCACTCCAAATTTTTTCTAAGCAGAGCCTCTGTTTTGCTCCCTCAAAAAATATCTGCACCTGACACAGTTTAGGCTTGTAAGTGTCTGGAGAGAAACTTTCTCTACTGAAAAATTGCTTTTTCAGGCAGTACATTGAGGAAAGATGGTTACCATTTTTTCCTCTTAATTTCTTAAGAAATAATGTGACATTTTTCTCCCATGTGCTGGTCCCTGGGAAGTAAACCCTTGCAAATAATTCTGATTCCATCTTATTTCATATAAAAAAGTCAAAAACACCCAAACAAACAAAAAAACTGAACAAAATCCCCCAAACAAACAAAAACCCCCCCAAACAACGAGCCAAAAAACCTGAAATAATGTGACATTTTTCTCCCATGTGCTGGTCCCTGGGAAGTAAATCCTTGCAAATAATTTTGATTCCATCTTATTTCATATAACAAAGTCAAAAACATCCCAAAAAAAAAAAAAAAAAGAACAAAATCCCCCAAACAAACAAAAACTCCCCCAAACAACGAGCCAAAAAACCCCACCAAGCCCCATTTGTTAGGTGCAGCGATCATCTTCACAGGAGCACTGAGTAAGAATAAAGCTGCTTCTCACCACTGCAGCTCTCATTAATCTCTCAAAATCCTGACATAACAGAAGGACACTGCTTTTCCTGATCAGTGTCATCCACCCTCTATTTCCAGAACCATTTACAAAAATCAAACTGCAGCTATATGCAGCTAGGCTCTACCTGTGACAATTTCCACCTGGGTTTCTTTCACTTCATCTGTTTTAAATCTGATGGTACACAGTCTGCTGACTGGGTGCTACAATTTTAATGTCACATAGGTTAGTTTCTAGAAAAGAGTAATTTTGCAAGTTCAGAGTAATGCCAGTCCCTTCACATAGGTGAGAAAGAGAGTTCCTCCTCAGAGAAATAATGTTTTCACACAAGTGCTATCTATTATTATGCAATATAATAAGCAGGGGAAAAAACCCAAACAATTCAACAGAGAGGATACAGAGAAAGCAGTGGTTAAATAGTTCAGGGGATATTTCCAGACACTGAGATGAGTCTTTCCCCTGCTCCACCAGTGGGTCCTTCCCATGGTAGATTGGCCTCCATGGGGTTCTCTAACACGAATCCACGCCATGGGCAGCAGTCCTACGTGAACTGCTGCATCACAGGTCACTTCTTCAGGGGTGCTGTCCTTCAGGAACAGCCTGCTCCACAGTGGGTACCTCACAGCGTCACAAGTCCTACCAGGAAACTTTCTCCAGCTTGGGCTCCTCTCTCCACAAGTCCACGGATCACTGCCAGGAGACTTCTGCAGCAGAGGTTTCCCATGGTCTCACAGCCCTCTTTCAGAAACCCACCTGTTCTAGTGTGGGTCTCCTCCATGGCCTGCAGGTGGATCTCTGCATCCCTGTGCTCCTCTATGGCCTGCAGAGGCACAGCTGCTCCACCACGGGCTGTGCCAGAGGCTGAAGGGGAATCTCACCTCTGGGGTTTGGAGCACCTCCTGCCCTTCTTTCTCCACTGACCTTGGTGTCTTCAGAGCTGTTCCTCTCGCCCATTCTCACTCCTCTCTTCTCTGAGAGATCTCATTGATGAGATTGACATCTTATTGATAACTTTTTTTTTCCTTCTTTATCACAGAGGCATTACTATCATTCCTGAGGGAATAGGCCTTAGCCAGAAGCAGGTCCATCATGGAGCCAGCTGGCACTGGCTCTGCTGAATGTGAGGGGACTTCCGGCAGAATCTCACAGAAGCCATCCTGCATCCTCCTCACTACCAAAACTAGACCATGCAAACCTGCGGCCACAGCTTTCTTTACAGGGAGCAGCAGGAACAAGTTCTCCAAGGAGTTTTCCTGGGAAGGCAGTGAGAAGCACAGAGAGAAGAGAAAACAATTCTTATCTATATTCACTGCTCCTGTTGTTGCATATGTGGAATGTGTTGTGGAGATTGTTCACCCAAAGTGAGTTGGTTATTGGACACTGGTGAAAGTTGTTTTGAGTGATTAGCCAATCACTCAAAGCTGTGGCCTGGCTGTCTCAGAGAGTCACAGGTTTTTCTGTAGTATAGTATAGGACAGTTTCTCTTTAGTATGTAATGTAATATAGTATTAGTGTAAGGTAGTATAGCTTAATAAAGCAGTTGTTCAGCCTTCTGAATCATGGAGTCAGAGCACATTATTCCCTGGCTGGGTGATTGCCTTTTTCTACAATACAAACCCAGTACAGGCTGTCTGCCCATTGGTTTGCCAAATAGAGAGAAATAGATTTAAGGAAGGATTTCCTTTGGGTCCTGTTTTGACAAACAGAGACATTGGAGCCTTTCAACCTTCTTACCATGAGCATGTCTACTGTCTCCTGCTGATTGGCCAGCACAGGCCATATTGCAGAATATTCTTCCATATTGCAGAAGCCCTCTGGATCTGTTCTGTGGGGTGAAATAGGGTCCAAGTATGAGAAAACTGCCTGTAATTTTAAGTCTGTACTTTTAACCCTAAGTAGTAACTGTAGATCACCATTCTCGGTGCAGTCATATGCACATTCCTGCCCAGGAAGAAAGCTATGAAAGAGGAAGGCAAAACTATGGAAATCTATGAAAGAGGAAGATCTTTGTCTCTATACACAGGACAAGGCCTGATTTTTTTTTTTAATTTTTTTTTTAATGTGGGTTTAAGAATGCAGGGTTTGGTAAAAGATGACAGGAACACAGGAAAGGGCATGTAGTCTCCTCAGCATTTTCTGTCATGTCATTAAGGTTTTCTGCTTTGACAGAGCACTACACAGATAGTGACAACAACAGAAATGGCAAAAGGGCAAAAATATATCCTTTTAACTTCTTTTTAGTAAAAATGCAGTACAGGCCTGTCAATGGCCTTAGCCTTCTCATTGTGATCTCAGTTTTGGGATGTCTTGAAAATGCTCCTTTCACATTTATTACAGACTGTATCAGAGGTCTGGCAAGATGAGGCTTCAGTGAGATATACCATTCACATAAAAATGACAGATTTCAGTCACAAGATGCTATCAGTAGCTTGGGAGATAGTGAAATGAAAACTCTTCAGAAAGCATAGGCTGCACAGAGCAGTCCTGCTGAAAGATGACAGTGCCACAGGACGACCTCACACATCTGATTCCCTGCCAGTGAAGGCAGATGGGGCTGTGTGGTGTGCTGCAGGCACTAGCTTGCTTCCCTTGAGTGATCAAATACAAGAGCTGAAACAATCACTGAGGCAGAGAATTGTACAATGCTGCCTCTCCTGTCCACACACCTTCTACTGAGCATCTTGTGAAAAAGTGATTGAGGGGAAACAGGAAAATGGAAATGAAGGTGGTGGTGCAGACTTCTTTTGCAAAGTGTTTTCAGACCCGCAGATTAAAGCCAAATGTGAACCATATTATTACTAGTAATAGGATTTGGCAAACAAATGTATTACAACATTTCGAACAGTGAAATTTAGAGTGTTTGCAACTATTAAATAGAAAAATTCCTCCCAAAGAGACATGTACAGAGCTGTCCCTTTCTTGCAGGAGATGTAAAACAGGGGAATGCTTCAGAAATTTGCTTAAAACATTATTAACTCTGTTGTTTTTCACATTTTCTCCCCACATTTTTAAATTGTCTTTGAAAGTAAGTGACATCATGGCTGTACCAGCTGGAGAATGGCACAAACAAAGTGTACTGGAACAGGAGTGACAGACTGCAGGGCAGCTCTAATTAATAAATGACTTGTCTTGCCAGGCACAAAGCAGTTGGGTATTGACCTGATGAAGAAATTGAGCTTTTGCATGAGTAATATAATATTAAATAAAGCAGTGCGTGCATGTTTTGAGAAAGTACCTAGCAGGGGGTTGTATGGAAAAGAGAAGAGTGTTGGGGTTTTGTTTTTCTGTTTACTGCTTCTTCCTTTTGTGCTTTGCTGTGCACTTTTCAGTCTGAAACTGGAAGGGTGGCCAACAGGGAGCTTTTCTTCGGCATGAGCAAAGGGCTCCACCACAGCCCTCATTCCTCTGGTGCCTTCACTCTGCAGAGACCACTCTGCAGAGCACTGACTAAGTAAAAAATTCTTGCAGCAGGTAACAGTCATTTCCTGGAGTAATATATGTTCCTCATACATATAACATATATTGTCATTATATATATTTATTTTTGATGACTGTATACAGGTCTGTTAAAGTGAACCATCAACTGTCGACATATATTTTATTCCATTCTCAGTGTATTCATTCCTTTCTATACCTGTGGAAACCTGCAAGAAGGTGTTATGTAAGGTGATATTTGTCAAGTGTGTTTTCTGTCTCTTCCACCCACACTTTATTTGTTGTTGAAATCTCTCTGGGCATCACAAAGCTGAACAAATTCTCGTTGTAGCCCTATGGGTCTTTTACGCTCCATATGGGTCTTTAAGCTCTGTACAGATGATGCATGCATCAAAACTTTAACTTCGGCTTGCTGTGCTTGCAAAGTCTTCTGGTAAGGCTTTGTCTTAGGCTTCTTCCGAAGTCATACACCCACACCTCTCAAATAGTCCAGTGGCTTGGCAGTACTCCTTTCTGTGTCTCTCAGTCTAGGCTGGTTTGGAGGTTGCTTCATTTGGGAGACACAACAGTGGATATAAATTCATGCAAACACTAGAGAGAGATTTTTAATACAAAATGTGTTGTGCGAACAGGGAACATCATGGTCATCACCATCATCATCTGTAAATTGAACTTGGTCTCTCCTTATTCATAACTAACTTATTCATAACTAAATATTCTTTGAAGTTGCGTCACTAATTTTCCTGATCCTCTTGTTCTGAGCTTTCTCAGTATTTATCTATGGCTTAGAAGTGTTTTGCCCTTTGTCCTTCCTATAGTCAGCTTGCTTTTTCAGATGCAGAAATTAATTAACCAGTTCTATTGCACCTGAAAAGGACTGCTTTTCTTTCAAATACATCTTATTTTTTGGGAGAGAGAAGTATTTGCTTCCTTAGTGTCTAATTTCTTGCCTGTACGAGATGATCTAGTAAAGCTGGTTTCTGTCAGGACACAAACCTGTCTCAGAAGCAGACCAAAAGTCATTTAGAGTGAACAGCATGTTTTCCTATTCTGGAATTTCTTCATGCGTCACACCTTTTTTTTTTTTTTGTTGTCATCTCTCCCTCTAGGGCCGGTAGTGATTTATTTCAAATTGAAGTTTTGAGTTATATATGAAACTTATAATCACAAATTGGTAAAAGATCCTTTAAAAAATTTTAATAGCAAACAAAAATCCAAACCTGAAGAAATCATCTTTGTTTTAAACATAGGCCTATGAAACACTCTTCTCTAACACTATGTTAAGGTCAAAAGTTAAATAGTCAATTCTACTACCTCTTCTCACACAAGCAGAACTGCTTGGGCAACACAGTTCAAGTCAGGATCATGGTTTTAGAGATGGCACTTGTCTCATTATCTGCTGACATTTGCAGCCTATGTACACATATATGAAATATTTAGTCACCCCTAAGTATTTCTAGAGAGACATTTCCTTATCTGCTGCATGTATCTACCTACATATCATCTTCTGTAAGTGCCTCCATTCCTGCCTTGAATGCAGTGACTCTAGGTGAGTGTCTCAGGAACCTCACCTCACATCTCTATGGCTCTGCCTTGTAATTTCAAGGTCATACAGATAAAATTATCTGGGATTATTTATCTTGGCAATTACACTGGAATCGTTATCAAGGACACATTTGCTTCCACAATTGCAGCAATTGAATTACATTTCTACCATAAAATTGGACTCTGTTAAATGAGATAGTGGCTTTCCACCTTCAAGGTGTTACTAATTTCCATATCCTACTTCCTGTGTGCACAAATAAAAAGGATTTCATCATCTCTCCCCTCAAACTCATCCCAGATTTCAACAGCTTTGCTGTGTTTTTTTCCAGTTCATGCACCAGCACCTCTGAAAGTTCTTAGACAGAAAATGGGATTACAAATGGAATCCTTAAAAACAATGGCAAGATAACAGTTACAGAGGTGTAATAAGATCTGTTTTAATTTACAGAGTATGCATGAAATGACAAGCACATTAGTCAAAATAGAGCATATCAATTCAGAAGAACAAGATAAGACCTAGAGAAGGAGAAAATATAATTTCCAAAACTTATAGTTTTGCTTACAAGTTTACTTTTAAACACAAATATTTAGAAGTTATTTCCATATATATTTAACATTAAATATACTTTTTTTTTCCCCTGTAAGAAATATAGAACTAAGAAATTTTTTTTTTCTCAGATTTCTTACAAAAGCATTATGCTGACTTGATTTCTGTCAAGGACATACCTATTACTGAACCTCCCAGGCATATGTTGAACACTCTATTAGTACCAGGAAATGGCATAAATCTTACAATTAGGATAGAGTCAATGCCAAAGATATTAACTTAAAACCTAATTTTAGCACAAAAAAGGCATTTAGAAAAGCTTTTATCCACTAGGAAAAAAAAAGTGGCAGACATTGAGAAAAAAGAAACAATGTAACACATTTGCAAATGTCTCATAATACGTTTGTAATTTTCATTCCAAAGAACCACATTGTTGTCACGGAGTCTGTTCTTGTGCCCTGTTTCCCAAGGGTCCTTGTTTCAGAATTGTTATTCAGAGAACACTGCTGAGGAGAATCACTGTTAGCTAACTGGCATGGCAATTTCTATTGCTGTAGGGATTTAAGGAGCACAGTTGCCTGTCTCTAACACTCTTAAGGCCACAGAAGGACTTTGCCATGAGATAAGCACAGGATGGAGCAACAGGGTGGTGCTAACCTAAGGCCTGGTGGAGGCAAGATCTGGTTAGCTCATCCTGGTTAATGCATCCAGACAAAAATTCCCTGTGGCAAACAGTGTAAAGAAGAAGCTACTTATATGTGTATCAAACAAAGAGCACCCCAAGTTATGGGACAGATGGCATTTGTGACACCAATGACCACTAAAACCCCCCTGAATATGTCTCTGTGGATACATGGAACTTGGACTGTAAGAGAAGCCACCACTCTGGGAACTTGAGATAAGAATAGGTGGTACTATTGTCCAGGTGCTGTCTCAGACCTTGGGAGAGGCTAAAAAAGCTTGGGGAGAAGAATCTATCAGTGATAACGAACACAAAGAATGCAGAATTTATGGACCACAAGGGAAGCCAACTCTGAAACTGAGCTGAAATCAGCTCCAATGGGTAAAAGGTAATTCTGGCAGGAGGAGATCATCATGATGGACTCACAGCCTATGAACCCAAGAAACCCACAGACTCAAAAGAAGAGAAAGACTGAACATACAGACTAATGAGCACTAGACATGAGGCAATCATTTAACCAGTAGTGTAAGAGAACTGTATATCCAATGACCCTTAACTCCTATGTTTGCTAAGATGTATAAACAGTGAAAAGTTTTGAACAACAACTGAGAAGCCCAGTGTAAAGAAGGAGCAAGGGGATGCTTCTGGATCCATGTGTGATGACCATCTTCTTCTTGTTCCCTCTCTCTGTCTTTCCTCTCTTGCCTATTTCTTGTCAATTTTTTTTCTTGTCCATTTCTTTCTGTCTCTATCTCACATTCATTGTTAAATAAAATCTGTATTATTGATTTTGGCATATGATCTTGCTTGAACCTTAATTCTGACACAGGCATCTTTCACAAATCAGATCTTAACAATTACACAAATTATTTGGTGTGTATTTCCATCACAAACCTTATGGTAGATTTGTAATGTGAGTAGGTCTTATCCTCTATCCTAGGCTAGATCTGCCTGGGGAGCCTTGCATTCAGCAAAAAGTATTGTGGTATAATAGGAACCAATTTCCAGAACATTTGCTGCTGCTGGAAACCTGACATCCAAACTATCTGTATTTCAGGAGCTCTTTTCTTTGGATTAGCTCTAATAAGGACAAGTTTTGTCCCAGTGTCCGAATACTGACTGAAGAGTGCTTTGGGTTCTTGTTTTGTTTTAGTTTCACCTGAGACTCAGAGCCTAAGTACTATGAATAGTTTCTGGACAAGAACCATGGTGCAATAGGCAGGGAAGTAATAAGATTGGCTTCCAAACCTCCATTCTAGCCTGAACTGAAACACTAATGCAGATGCACTCAGTAAGCACTACACTCTAGAGCTAACAGTAGGGCTCCCCAAACTCCCTCTACAGTAAATTGAGTACGCTGGAAGTGCTCTTGAGCAATAATTCTAGCTGTACCAGCAGTGGCGTCTCCTCTATAGGAGCAGTGACTGCAGGGAGAGCACAGAACTGGCATTGAGACATACAGGAGTAACAGCAGAGTTTAAAATAAATCAGCATTTGGCTGTTTTGCTGGATCAATTTTGGTTGCATTACCATAGTCGCTAATAAAGAATTTTCCAAAGCCATGTACTGCATGAAAGAGCACTGCACATCCCAGTTTCTCTTGTGCTCACAGGAGGCACCTCTGCACTGCATCCTTTGGTTGCATTACCATAGTCGCTAATAAAGAATTTTCCAAAGCCATGTGCTGCATGAAAGAGCACTGCACATCAGAGATTTCCAGGCTGGGCAGGTGTCCAGGTTGGGCTGGTTCCCAGCAGAGTGAAACCCACCTTTGGCCAGTCTGTAAGGATTCAGATCTTATGCTCAAATATGGAGCAGGTGAAGGAGATGGAGATGTTTTACTTTCTTTTCCTTATGCACTCAGAAGATCCCCCGTGACTGATTCAGGACCAAGAGCTATTGTAACTCTACTGATGAGAAAAAAAACAAGTGAAATTTAAACACAAATCTGTCAAGATCAGTATCCTGGTTTACAATGTTTCCTTGGTAAAACTGAAAATAAGAATTGCCTTAAGCTTAGTCAATCTTATTTAGATTATCATAACGCATATTAATGTATATTAAAAGTAATTTACATACAGTTTTTTGTTCTACATAATGATTTTTATCCTATCAAGAGAAGGAAATTTCAGTTTTCTGAACTGAGATCCTATGGAATTTTCTGTTGGTCCATGAAAAATTAAAGAATTTTAACTTTCTTTAAATTTAGAAAGGAAGCACAGTTCTGAACAGATTTCCCATGAGAACAAAATTGCCTTCTCAGACTGTCTCTAGGCCATAATTATTTGCTCTTCACTTCCTTACCAATAATGCTCTGTTATGGCTGGCTCTGGTGAGAGCTTACAGAGTGTACAGAATCCTTCCTCTGTGTTTTATCTATATCTCACCTCTATTTCTTTATCTGTACCCAGTATGAATGTAGGTTGATCCTGCAGCCTTTGAAGGTAACTGTAAGAGATCAGGAGGAGCAGAGCTAAGGTCTAAGGCTTAGAGCACTTCAAATGATAGCTGGTGAACTGATTAATTCATCCTCAAACTACCCTTTGTCTTCAAGGACACTCCATTTAGAGGCAACTTTCCTCCTGTGTGCTATCAGTGGCAGGATCATGGCCATAGGCTTTCTACCAGTGCTTTGAGCAGGGAAATGTCTCCCTGCATTTGTCTGAAAAGTGACAGTCAAATGCAAAGATGTTGTGGAAAGGAAATAATAAATATTCAATTTTAACTAGAATGCACATTTTCCAAACTTTCTGCTCCAAATTCAGTGCACGTTTTCAAATGCAGCCAAGTTCAAGGCTTTAGAACATGCCTTTGAGAAATGTCTGCTAATGGTGTACTATATCTCAGTAAAATTTACTCACAGAAACATACATCATAAAGCTGTTTTGTTCCTTAATAAGGAATGTACATGTAGAATGAATTTTAATGCACTGCTTTTACACAACAGATTTATTTTCTTCTAATATTTTGCAATATTGAACAAATTGGTTTGAGAATGCTGAAAGCTACTTCATTTTGGCATGCTTATTTATACCTCCTTCTTACAGAAATTCAGTTTAATTTAAAATCATCAATAAAAATAAGTGATCTGCATCTAATACTTTTTTTGAGTAATGGTTGTGTGTGTAATTTATTTCTATCAGGATCATATGCACCTACCAACACTGGTTTTTTGCCGTCTTTATGGATTATTTTTAGGCAACTAAATTATTAGGGATTGAATTATTAGAACAGAAAAAAAAAAAAAAAAAGGGTTTTCATGCCTGGACAGAAGCCACACAAATTTTCAGATCATGAGTAGGAGAAGGAGCAGGATTTGGGGCATTCAATCAGGTATGCAGCTGCAAAGATAGATCATATCCGTTCATTTGGCCTACCCTGCAAAACAACTGTTTCTTAATCTTGGTAAAATCTTCCTCTAGCAGCCCTTCAGACAATTAAAAAGCATGGTCTTTGAAAGTGATCTTTTCTTTAATAATGGAGGCTAAAAAGTATGCCAGAAGGGACACATAAATGTTGCTGTAATTATCCCATGTTTCTGTCATTTATAAATGTATTTTTTATATGGACAGATGATAATGCCTACTAGATTTTCAGCATATTTGAAGACTAAGTTGTTGATGGCATTTCTCTCACTACAAAGAGGTATAAAACATGCTATCTGCATCAGCAGTCTAATATTCCAAAATCTAGGCCTAAAAAATATTTAAAATTACGTAAATCATGGAAATATTCCCAATTAGTTTTATAAATCCCAGAATCCAAACAATGTTAGCTGATCTGCTGGAGACTGGAAAGCTCCAGCAGAAACACAAAGTTGGAAATGTTCACTGTATTACTCAGCAGAGTTGGAAATGAGAAAGTGATTAAGAGTGATGAAGGATGGGAATGTTTGCATTCAACTCTGCAGCTTTTAACCACTGTGACCCTGCCTTCTCCTGAGACCTTACTCTTTGAAGTCCCACTCAGTTTCGCAGGTACAGCAGCAACAAATGCTGAAACTTTTTTTTCTTATGAGGACAGGTGTTCTAGATGATTTTAGTTCCTAAAAATCACTGGCGATCTTTTCGCCTGAGAAACCTCTTCTTGCTGAAAATCTAGATTTTCAGGCTCTGAATTGCCCCCTTGATGAAGCGGTTTCTCTCCATCAGCTGTGCTGGCCAGGGACATAAGTTTGCAAATCTGAAGTAGTCTTTTAATTGAGCTCATAAGAAGCTTCACTTTCTAATTGCTTTTCCCTGGTTTTGTTTAGCAGAGGATGTCTTCTGGGACGCATTCTTAGTTCCTACTTTAGCCTTATGACATAAGCAGTGGACTTCAAATAGGATCTGCACTACTAGAAATACCTTATGCAGCTGCTTCCTCTTAATATGTATGCACTTGATTGTCTCTAGGCAGTATTATCTAAGAGGAAGTGTGACTAGAGATGAGAAGATATTTTATGGATGATCCAGGAAATTCCACTCTTAATTTTCAAATTAATTCACGTTGACCATCTTACTCTACTTTCATGTTCTGTATATGAATATTCTAAAACCAGGAAACCAGATTGAAAATAAATAGCAAAATATGGAAGAAATTTACTATCATATTTTAACTAAGGCTATTCATTCTAGAAATCCAAGTCTACGAGGTGTATTTGATTATGAACATAAAGGTGTGACATGATCAATGGAGCCAAAAAGCATATTTCAAGCCAAATAGTCTTTGGGGCAAAGTTCCTCTCCCTTGTCTGTGACCACTGAAAATGCAGATATGTAAGTCAGATCAAAAGGGCTCTCTTCAGGTGCACTGGTCAGTATGGAGGAGGAACAGCTGTAGGGGGCAACTCCTCCCCACTGCTGTAGACATCAGTATGAGAAGATGATGAGCTCTTTAGACAGAGGCTGCAGTCAGTAGTTCACATGCAGAAGTTTTAGAAACCTAAGTGGAGGTGTGACCAGTGGATAACTTCCAGCAGTGCACACCTACGAGTCCTGCAAGCAGGAGAGTGCTGATGATGAAAGCCAGCAAGCTACAGCTCCGGCAGGGGATCTGATCTCATCCACAGATAATGGAAAGCACAATACAAGAGGCAGAAAAGGTTACGATAAAATTATAAAGTAAGGCACTGGAGATCCTGAACAATGGGAATAGCATAACAAATTGTTTAAATAATACCCTTTATTCACATGAACCCTCGGGGAGGGTGAAGGTGCTCATTCTACAAAGAAGGTACATTTCTACCTTAAAGTATAGAAACACATGTAGGATATTGCTAATGAAAATAAGACTGCAAAACTGCTCGTTTTCTCTCAAAATCTCATTTTTCGCTGCTTGTTTCATATCCATCTTGGTGGGAACTATCAACTGTAATTGAATTGTAAGTAGAATAGACTGGGGCAATGTGAAGGCAAAATGTTTTTTAAGATGTTTCTTTGGGAACATTTACTATTTAAATTAGCAGAAACTTAACATTTACTTGATTAGGTGCTCTTTTCTAGGAATGTTTGATCTGCAAACAATGTAGTACATGGCAACAGCCCCATAAGTCATTCACGGTGATATCCTTGGCCACGCATGAATTGTTTTAGCGTGCATCTTCAAAATAATTTAATCTACTTTTGCACTTAAATGTTCATGATTTGTGGCATAAATAACCATTACACATGGAATTTTCTAATAGATCATTCATTCTGTCAAAATAAATTCTGTGAAAATGCTATCAAAACTGAGAGTCTTGTGAAGAATAGAATAGAATGGAATAGAGAACAAGTCTTATGAGAAGTAATTGAGGGAGTTGAAGCTGGTTAAAATGAAGAAAAGAAGGTTCAGGGGGGACAATATTTCTCTGTACAAATACCTGAAAGAAGGTTGAAATGAGGTGTGGGAGGTCTTTTTTCCAAGGTAATAAGCGACAGGGTGAGAAGAAAAGGCCTTAAGTTGTGCCAGGAGAGATTTAGATTTGATATAGGAAAAATTTCTTCAATGGAACAGTGGTCAGGCATTGGAAAAAGCTTCCCATGAAAGTCATGGAGTCACCATCCTTGGAAGTGTACAAAAACCAGGAGGATGTGCCATTTGGGGACACCGTTTAGTGGAGAACAGGGTGGTACTGGTTTAACGGTCAAAAACAATGATCATAGAGGTCTTTTCCAACCTTAACGATTCTATTCTATTAATTGTTCTGATTTTGTTTATAAATATCTTGTCTTCCTCCTCCCCCACCAAAAAAAAAAAAAAAAAAAGATATTTTTCGTGTGCTGAACAGAAACTTTTGCACACGAGCAGATCCAATCACAAAGTAGCAAATGGTCCTGAGTTGGCATTAATGTGAAACCAGTGTGGTGGGATGTGACACACGCAGATCTGGACTGCTCACACAAGAAGGGGATATCCTGCATTTTCAAGAATGCTGAGCAGGTTACAGTCTGCTCTTTATGCTCTTCCAGTCACCCTTTCCTTACTTTCAGTAGTGCCGGGGATGCTTCAAACAAAACACAGATTTGTCATCTTTACTTTTGGGAAGTTCTCATCTTTGTGTATTTCACATGCCCTCCCTAAGCAATATTTATTTTGATTCTTTCCCACACTACAAAGAATTATTCTAGACTGGATTCAGAACCTGGAAATAACACACATGCACAGCTGACAACGTATTGGTGTTGTGTTACCCTTGATAAGAGCAAGGGCAGAAAGCTGAAAAAAATCCTCACAACTTTGCCTCCTGTTATTTAACTGAACAAAAATAACCAATCATTTGTCAAAAAAGAAAGTCAAGGGATCGTTTTTCTTACATTATTTCATGCAATGCAGTTGTTTTTCTTTTATCAGAAAACATGAAACCAGGTGTAACCATTCAGGATCTAACCCCATAATCTTTGCATCTTATACCATCAAGTGTGACAGTGATCAGTAACAGATGTATAATGTGACATGCTAATAATAAAGCCCACAAAATGGATGTTTATTTACTCAGAGGGAAAATACTTTCCCAATTCCTACTGTCTAGTATTTGTCAATGCCTGAAGCATAAAGATAACCTCCGTCTTTCAGTTTTTGGTTTGGTTTTCAATATGCTTGAGCATTCAGCTTTTTTTCCCTATCAAAGATACACAGTGTCTCAATCTATATATCATTCTCTTTGCTCGTATGAGTTTTTTCATTAGTTTGAAAGACCAAAATACTTACATATAAAAGTGTATGGCAATACTTTAGCTACCAGAATCTTATTATAAAGGCAGGATGTATGTAACTGGCACAACTTTTCATGACTGGAAGCTGGGAGACATAAAACATGGCAATTTGCTGCAGGGGTATACTAAGTATAATACCTAAAAGGTACTTCAGACTAGCTGTTCATAGGACGCTTCCCTCTGAATATATAGATCCTGCCTTTTTTCTGATATTCTTCTCCCTTTCTGGATTGTATGCATCCAAGGAGATGCCTGGAGAAATCCCTGGGGCTGTATGGAGGGTCAGGCTTGCAGCCACCACTTTTGTTTGGGCAGAAGCTCTGAAAGAAGTGGTAATCCTTTCCTATACACAGACCATGGCCAGTATCACCCTCTTTGGACAATTATATTTTCATCTAACTTAACCAGATGTTGAGTCTTTCCAATTCAGTCAGAATTTTGTGACCTCACCAAGGTCAAGGCCCAGACAAAGCTCAGTGTTAATTCTTGCCCACTTTCAGCCTGCTGTAGCCCTCCTGGGCTCCCATCTCTGGCAGCTTTACTGACATGGAGAATCTCCTCTCTGCCCAGTCCTCTCTCCTGGCAGCAAACAAGTTTGGACGCATAGTAAATACCACAATGAACAATCTGTTTAAATCTGTCCATAGGGTGTCACAAATGGATGTGGGGGTTTAGATAAGTCCTTGCCTTTTGCCCAGGTCTCAGGCAGCAGCCAGAGCTTTACTGAGGCAGCGAGCACCCCAAAACCCACTGTCATTCACAAGTGCTTTAAATCTGATTTGATCTATTATAGAATTATTCATTCAAAAGACATGAAACTGACAGACATAAGACTTAAAGTCATACTACACAGGAATTAGGACAAAAAGGGACTACTAATAGATATGTACAGCACAAGGTTAAAATCACCTATTAATGTTACAGCTAGTGAAATAGTATAACTTAGGATTCAATGTATCTTGCCATCCAGTTGTTGGTGAGGCAAACATCGAGATCCTTTCCCTCAATCCCCTGGGAAGTAACCACTGAATGTGGGTCCAGGCTCCAGGGAGAAGTCTCCCACAATTTCAGGGTGTGCATGTAGAAGGCTTCTGCCTCTGTGATAACTTGTGTGTCTTTTATAGTTTGCAAAACGGTGTCTCTTAGTCAAGAATATTTCTTCCCATATTTGCTCTCCAGACTAAGATGCTAAGATTCTTAGCTGAGATCTGAGCCCTTTTGGCACCAGGCATGACCCCTTGCTGGGCCTTTCAGCCTGGGTTATCTCTTTATACAACAACAATCTGTGGTAGAGAGGGGGTGAGGGAGATGTCCTGCCACATAGACACAGGCAGAAAACAAAAGGGTCTGTTAGTTTTAATCTTTTCAGAAAATGAATATTAAGACCATGAGTGATACAGTGTATACAGCGGTAACACACATTGCAATGTTTACTGATGCACTGTGAAATTTCAAAAGATCACTTTTTCCATTAAAAACTTAAGACCTTCATTGCAAGCAATGAAAATTGCATGCTCATTTTACAATATTTCCTGTCATCACTGCAAGACAGTTTTACTTAGTTTTCATTGAAGCAACAGAGCAGAAATATCATTTTAAATTTCACAGCCATTCATCTCCATTATTTTGTTAATATGCTCTGCCATTGCCACATCTCCAATCAACCGAAAAATATACTGAATAGTTATAAGAGGATCAGCACCTTCCAAAATAATTGTTTGTTCAGGTGTGAAGTGTCTCTTTCATACAGAGTCTTTACATTAATGACTGTGTTTAATTAGGCTGGTTAAAAGTCAGAAAGAAGAAATTCGTTCTCAGCATAATAAACTGCTAATTACTAACTGCAAGGAAAAGGTTATGGATAAAGAGGACTTTGCTATTAAGGCACATAGCAGAACAACTTCCATTCCCCTCACATTTCCTGCATTTGTTACAAACAATTGCAAAACTCTTTTCAAGGCTTATTGGTCTCTCCCTACACTACACTGAGATAAAGAAGCAGCTTTAATGCCAACGGTGTCATTTCCATTTTTATAGAGGGTGTAGAGGTATTTAAAGGAACGTTGCCAAGACACTAAAGATAGACGCTTAGAATTTATAAATATATATTTTGTTTGTTTGTTTGTTTGTTTGTTTGGGGTTTTTTTTTTCATTCAGGAACCACGTAACAGACATTTCAAAAACTCCTGTAAGAATGATATTTGCAAGCATTATTTGGGAAGCTGTTTTAATTTCAAAATACTGAGATTTCTTTCTAGAGAATGTCAAACTAATCATAATTACAATAATGAATGGCATTGCAATATGATTTTAAAACAAAGGTAACAGCTACCTAATGGATATTTGATTATTAGTTTTTCTTCTCAAGTCAAAGTAGTTCCTATTCACACTGTAGTGCAGAGCTGTGCTCCATGAGTGTCATCCCTGTCCTTGCTGCACACATGCATAGCCCATGTTTGTTTGCGTGCCAGAAAGGCACTGACATGGCCTTCATCTCCCTGTGGGATAATTCAGGCTGGAAGGGGCCTCAGGAGGTGTCTGGTGTAGTTGGGTCCTAAGCATTCTGCTTTACTACATTTAACTGGAATGGTGGTTTACAGGTCAGTATCTCAGTCCCTACCTGATTCATATTTGAAATTGTCAGAGAGACAGAGATGGAAAATCCTTCAGTTATTGCTATTGCCATGATTTAAATATGTCTTCTCCAGAAGTTAATTCCACCTCTTTGCCTTTATTAAACACACTATTTTATTTGAGGTATAGTTATTCTTCCAGCTGTTGCATTTGTTTTGCTACTATAGTAAGAAAGGCAGAGAAAAAAATTCAGCATTCAGAGTAAAAGGGCAGCAACAAGTTATGTTCTCACTGAGCCACAACATCAAGGCAAATCAGGATATAAACTCCATTAGCAGATTGCAGCCTTTATAGGTTTATCTGCAACATGCAGTGTTAAAAATATACTCTATGACCAAATGTCTGTGGTTTTGCTGCTGAAAGCAATAACTAGCAATGTCTGTGATGAAACATGTCTGAAATGAATGGGCACTGATATGCTATTGCTTTCCAGGTGTTTCTATTGACCATAGCATCCGAGTACTATTTTCCCTAAGATAGTGCATTCTTGCTCGCAGTGAAGCATGTCAGGAAGACAGCCTTGCCACCCACTTATTTTAAATTCTCTTGTTCTTAAATCTTAATGTTTAAAACTGTACCTCATGGGAATGACAGAGGCTTTAGAAATTTGATAAACAAGTACAGAAATGCATAATTAAGGAGCATTTAGAGGTTTGTGCAGAATCCACTGGGCAAATAGGCAAATGTTTGATAGCTAGTTAGAGGTCTCTACAGGATATCAACATCAAAGAAGGTAGAAAACAATCTGTTATGTCTTAATTCCAACAGCTACCTACTCACTTTACATACTTCAAACCAAAACAAATAGCATGTCTACAAAGTCTCACTGAAGTGGGTTGTAACTCAAATCATCCACCAAAACTGAATTTAATGGTAAAACAAACTTTATTGTGTACCTGCAGTATTTCTCAGAAATCCATGTATCTTTACCACTGAGCTGATGAGGATGGACTCCTTTACAGCAGGAGTTCAGCCCTCTGTCTTTAGCTGTCTGTGCAATGATAAACAAGACTTCCTCATTACATCCCTGTCATAGCTGCTGCACAGAACTTGTTTGCTAAGAACCAGAACCACTTTCAGCCATGAGAGGAAAGCTGGCAACGCAAAGAGCTGCTAATGCCTTGTCCCGTCAGAGGCCACAAAGGTTCATCAGGCATCTCTCAACTTCCAGCAAAGTAGAAGCTGCTGTCAACTTGTCTTAGCTGATACTAGGACATGTACTTTAGTTAACCCTTCTGCTTGAAAAGAACTAGGAATAAATTGTTTCAGATATATAGACACATACCTGTATGTGTATGTGCACATGCGTACTTTAGTTAACCCTTCTGCTTGAAAAGAACTAGGAATAAATTGTTTCATACACGTGTATGTGTATGTGCACATGTGCATATTCACAGGTAAAGATTGTACAGGTTTGTTATGTACATATGTTAAAGCCGTCTTTCTCTCTCTAGATAAATACACATTTAAGTGGGAATTTGTTTTAATATTTATTTCTTCACATCTGTGTTTAATTTAGTGTAATTTTCTTTAAAGAATGATTTCTATGAAGGGCTATTTTAATTCAAAGTTTACTTATATAAAATTCAACATTAAGGTTAAAATTCAGGTTATGCTTTTCTTACAGTATTGAAAACTCAGGGATCTCTTACAGGGTCTTCACTTTAGACCCAAGATCTTTCCTAGGACACCTGCCAGGTGCAATCCATCTGAAGCTATGGTGAATAACGTTGAAACAGCATGTCCTGAAAGGTGTTTGAAGGGCCGTTTCTTCCAGTCAAACTTCAAGCAGGAAACATGAACCTTTCCTTGGAAAAAGCTAACATTTTGAGGGGTTTTAAATACCTTTAGAATATATATGGTGTTTCTGAAGCACTAAAATAGCTCTTCCCTCACTCTGAGACTCACTCCTTAGGGTTGTGAATTTTAAGCATTCTGTATTCAGAGCCCAAGCAATGCTTCTCTCTGGGGTTTTAAAGCATGATCTTGGGGTGAAAATCTTCTGCTGACCACCACTGTAGTGTGAATGTTGTAATTCTGCTGCAGAAGTGAGACACTCCCAAGAATTCTGTTTGAAGAAGCAAAGAGCTACTGTGGGGACCAGGACAGACACCTCAACTTTTCAGAGGTGTACCATGGGGAAAAGATCACATTTTGATGACAGTTTAGAACAAGACCATGAAAGATCCTTATTTCTTTATTAGCAATGGAAGATGCTGGATCATACAAACTTGCCACACAGCCTCTGCTGTCTGGTGACTGATTGTCACCGTGATATTTTCTGAAAAATCTCTTTGCCCAGGATTCTTCTCCTAGGAAGCTGAGAGGCCTCACAGAAAAAATGTAAATAATAATTATCTGATTTGCTTCTCCCGTTTTGTTGCTTCGGAATGTGGTTGGTGAGTATTTGATTGGTTTCATGTGAATTGTTTTAACTTAATGACCAATCACAGTCCACCTG
Source organism: Passer montanus (assembly GCF_014805655.1). NCBI lineage: Eukaryota > Metazoa > Chordata > Aves > Passeriformes > Passeridae > Passer > Passer montanus. The sequence continues at coordinate 2,788,163 of NW_024370595.1, read as the reverse complement.
TGTTGGGACTGGAAGCAATCATGAGTTTTGATTATTCATTCTTGTTAAACTTTCTGATGTATCCTTTCTCTATCTTTAGTATAGCATTCTTTAATAATATAATATCATAAAATAATAAATCAGCCTTCTGAGAACATGGAGTCAGACTCATCTCTCACTTTGTTCTGGGGACCCCTGCGAACTCAGCAACTGATGACTTGCTGAATGTCACTCCTTGTCCACTCACTGCCCAGGTCCACATCCAGCACAATGCCACTCATTGTCTGAGCTGCAAAGGTTGTCTGCTCCTGTGTGCCTTGACTGGTTTATGACAGTTGCACAGTCACACCAGCCAGTCTGTTCTCCACACAGCCTTCTTCTTCCTTGTGGTTATGTCCATCTCTTTGTACTTCATTAAAATGTGAGACATTATGATTTGCTAGGAGTTGTCAAATACAGGTCACACCATGTACCAAAAAGTCATGAGCAAGAAGAATGGGAACAGACATCAGGAGCAAGACAAATAAAAACAGACAAATAGGTGCATGTCAGAAAAATTACCAAGTATGCCAAACACCCCTGTCTTCAAGAAGTACAATATCAGATTCACAAAGGTTATGTTTGCAGTCCAGATCCCACTGAGATTAACAATGAATTGCAATTCACCGAAGCAAAAGTTGATTTAATTTTTGAAGACGGCTGTTTTGTTTATGCTTCAGTAGAAGTTTGGGCAATCTTTGTTCTAGATAGTTGTACTCAAGTATATTTTTACAGAGTGAAAGATTATTTTTGGAAAGTGAACACAATGTTTCAGAAGTCAGCAGCTCAAATACCTCTAATCTGAAAAATTACTGTAAAAGTAATATCATAATATCCCTTCCTCTTCTCCTCTACTTTATTTCTGATATCAGAACAGTTAATGATTAAAATAAAAAGTACTTTAGAAATGAGGGAGTTTACTACAGCCAGTGAAAATATGTCTTCCTGAAGTATATCAGCAATAGCAAAATGTGCTTTGCAACTCAAGGAGTTGTAAGTTCCATTTATTTTTTCACACTAATGTTTTCTTTAACCTGGGCACAAATAAATTACTTACTGCTTCTTCTGCAGAAGGTTTTACTTATAAGAGTAGTAAAAAAAAAAATCCGCCAACAAAGATTTGGAACTTGTCTCTGAAAAAAAACTAGTGTTTTCTTTAACCTGGGCACAAATAAATTACTTACTGCTTCTTCTGCAGAAGGTTTTACTTATAAGAGTAATAAAAAAAAAAAAATCCGCCAAGAAAGACTTAGAACTTGTCTCTGAAAAAAACCCCACATGCATTTCTTTCAGACTATTGGTTGCTTTCTGCATATCTCTTCCTTTCTGTAGAAATGAGCATAATTTTTCAAAGTAAAAAACACCCTAAAATGTTCATCAATGGATTAAATTGGTTTAGTTCACTTTTCTATATTAGACTTCATTTTTTGTAAATGGAAGAAAATCAATTCACATCACATCAAGGACAAAGTGTTTGGTGCATTCCTCAAGCAATGTGTTCACATAAAAATGGAGACTCAGATGTTCCTGAATGAGGGTGGAACAATAGGAACCAGAAATTCTATTTAATGTACTGCTCAATGATAATTACAGACAAGTATACTCTGCTCCCTTCTTCCAGCTTCAACAAACTGGAAGCTGCTGTCATAAAAGTTATTGACTGTGTAAAGACCATATTGTGGCCAGGTATAGATTACTTCAGTTCAGAAATGCAGTAACTTGAACTGTTTCAGATGCCATTAACATTCCCATTCCTATTATAGAAAGCAAGAAAATTTATAAAAATCAACCTCAAGCTTCTGCAGCTACAGGCAATGTAGTTATATAATTGGAAGTGCAACATAGAGTACATTCTGGTGTTTTGAAAGGCTCAGAGGCCTGAATCAATGCCATAAATCAGAGGAGTAAATTCTGGTACAGAAAATAGATTTCTGCTTAAGTTCAAGTAAAACTCAGACATTTAAAATGTATACCTCCGTTCTCAAAATGACAAACAAAAGATAGTTGGAATTTAGTTGTCAGTACAGGTCTGATGTGTGGGCTGCAAACCCTACTCTCTTTATAACACAATGATATCCTGATGACAGTGGGCACATTTGCTTTTTTAACATGACATATGTTATTTTTCTGTAACCAGAGAGACCAGAGTCATCTGATGAAATAGTATTATTAATGGTGACTTTATAGAACAAGTATTTCATGGTATGTACCACAGTGCATTCCATGCATTATGGATGGTTTTGCTGTTAATCGAAAGATTCTCTGTTTGCCAGAGAAGTCAGAATTGACATATGATAGAAAATAATGGGAGCCCTTTTATTAGACACAGCTTAGTATGTCAGAAATTGTTTTTGTTCCCAAAGAGACCAGTGAATTGTCAAAAGCAATTGTGGATGTTCCAGAGAGACAATCATCCAGAGAAAATTATGTACAGCCCTTACTGGCTGCAAAAGAGTTGTATATTTTTGCTGCCCCCAAGATGATTGAGACCATGGGAAATCAGTTTCACAAGAGCCATGGTGGGCTGTACTTTGAACAACATGAACACCACAAAAATCTGCCCTTGCATCTTTCACATATTTCAAACTATCGGTTTCCCTTTTACATTTTTCCAGTTCCATTTCTAATGTACTCAAAATAAAATATAAAGACAGGTTAAGCCAAGAAAAGTCTATCCAGTCCTGTGTCTTCAGCATGCCTGGAAGATCTAAGAACATATTAGCAGTATAAAAAAACCATTAGTAATAATTATCTCACAATATTGACACGCTCAGAAATACTTCCTCATAATGCTCTTCCAGTCTCTGCACACTGTGGCTCAGAGACCTCCTGGACAGGGACAGAATCTTTGCCTTTGGGAGTCAATAATGCAGTTTTTGCCCCATTGATTTGTCCAGCTGTCTCTTGACATCATGCAAACTTTTAACTCCACCGTATCCAGTTGTAAAATTCATTGTGCAAGATGTGAAAAATAGTCTTTTTTTTTGGTCAACGTTTTAAATATGGCATTTACTGCTTTCACTAGATGCCCCTTGCACTGAAAAAGACAGGAAAAATCCATTCCCTGTTGACAATGATGTCAGCCAGCATCTTACCTGTGCTGTGTTCCTCTCTATTTCCCACCTGGTGAGCCCTTACATCTAGTCATTCTTTATTTATAATACCATTTCCCTCCCTTGGCCCTTGTCATTGCCTTCAGTGGATCTTTCCCACTTCTGCTCTACTGGATGGAGACCTAAGATCTCTGTTAAGTGTTCAAGGTGCAAACACCCTACTATAGAGTGTGTTTATACTGAGCCATGAGACTCCTGCTATTTTGCTGCTTCTCCTTTCATCATACTTCCCAATACTTGGTGCACCTTCTGAAAACTTCTCCCTGCTGACGTGGTTGTTGTGAGACTCTCCCAGCAGCCCCAGACCTCTGGCCTGGGGAGCAGCTGCTGCCTTAGAGGAGCCAGGGGCTGTGGCCATGCTGGTATCTGGGCAAGGATCTAGGGAGCTGCATCATGAAAAACTCAGCATTTAGAACTTGGTTGAAGACTTGAGTTCAGTGGTGGGACCGAGGTTTCCATCATATGGTTTTCTTTGGAGGAAGGCATGAACTGTATTTTTGGACAGACTTTGGCCATGTCAGTAAACTGTCCCCATCTTTCCTAGCACACTTAGAGTAACAGCAGTCTAACCTATCTGGCAATACTGTCCCAGATTTGCTGTTGCAGTTTTAAATTTAAATATTTTGCATTGGAGATATGTTTCATGTTCTATACCATAGTTATACTGGTTGAAGTGCTGCTGAGCACAGTGTGATGCTCATTATTTTAATCATATTAAACCCCATTAGGGAAGTAAATTGTGTGCGGTTATTGTGGGCTTTTCATCTCTTAGGTTAAGTTTCCCCACCCATTTTAGGAGGGTGAAAGGTTTTAATGAAGCAGTCTGTGCAGAGAGCACTGGCAGCTAGCAGCATACTGCTGCTCCCTTTCAGAGCAGAAGCTATGAGGCAATCTGGTTGTTTGGGATTTTACTATTTCTGTTGAGGAAACACATTTATAGAGCTTATAATCTGCTTGCAGGGCTCCTAGACATGCACAAAGAACTGTCTTGCTATGTGAAAATCTAATAAAATTCCCTTAAGAAAGTATTTAAAGTTCTGAAAGACAGACATGCAGGACCAGTTGAGAGCTGAAATTATGAAATAAGATGCACAAATTAAACATACTGGAGCCATGTTATTTCATTTAATCACGGTATTATAGTTTATTACGCATTTCAACATCATCATTGCTATTTAACAGATTATCACTGGTGTGATAAAAAAAAAAAATAAAAGGAATGACAGATTTTGGTCAATTTTGCTTTTGGCATTGGGCTTTGACTTGATCAAGAGTGATATGAAAGCATGGGCTTGTCAGAATGGGGCTGAATTTTGCTTTATTACCTTGATATAATTGGAGATATGGAGAGCATACCAACTTGAAAGAACTGACTTAAGGGATTCAACGACGAATCCACAAAAGTAATAACTATTTTCGTTGACTGTTAGGGAAAGTGTTAAACAAATACAAAAGAAAAAATAAAGGGCGAAGAGAGGAATGAGGTTTGCTGTAGTGTGTATAGTTTCAAGGATACTTGGATTTTTTGAATGCCAGATGTTAGGCTCTTTGCTTGGCTCAGATGCTTTGCCTCTGATGAAGACATCTAAACATAAGCATGGCAGTGTTCTAAAAAGGTGTGTAAATCCATCCATGACCAAGTAGAACTTGTTTCTGTTTCCGAGATAGACAGCCTTTTTCAAGCTTTCATATTCCTACTTTTTCTTCTTCACATGCCTTTGACTTTAATGTTTATGAATCTGACCATGGGCAGGAAGGCAGTGAAAGTCCACCCTGGGGGGGCAGGGTGGGACTTTCAGCAGTCAGACCCATGGAAAATGGGGCTGACACCATCAATCACTTGGCACCACTCACTCTGCTTCAGATTCACTCACCTGTTAGATGAAACTAGGGAAGAAGAAGCAAGATAAGTGTGATATAAATCAAGTACTAATTAAAAAAAATAGCAAAAGGATTTTCATTGCAAATCAAAAGAAGCATTGGATCACTGTTCTGGTTTCAGTTTCTACAGTAGCTTTAGGGAAAAATTCAGGTGGAATAAAACCTGATAGCTTTCTTGACACCCATAACTATCTATCTTGACAGTGAATAAAATTACTGTTCATTTAAATCTGAATTTTGGTTGAAATGTATATGACTATGAGCAACCTGCCATAGCAGGAAAACATACCAATAAATGATCAGGGAGCGTTTGATGCACTTTCAACAGGAAACCAAAATTACTATTTTACTTTGCTGTCACCTTAAAATGTCTCTCTTTCCTGTGACAATCCTTCTTCTCCTTCAAAAGGGCTTAATAATTATACATCCAAGGTAGCAGAAGATTTTCCAACAGGTTTAAAAACTAGAGCGCCTTAATTTCTCCATGACTGTTATTAGGAAAATGGGGCACTTATGAAACTGGGGCACCTGGTGACCTTACCAAAGATTTAAACTGAAAATAATAATGTTAAAAGCAGATAATCTAAATGAATCACATATTTTATAAAGCTAAAACTATTTCTGTGAAGTAGGAATGGAATTTGGAGAGTTGGTGTGTATGCATTTGCATTCAGACTGTCTGCACACACACAAATTGGGTGCTTCCATAAGCACATGGGCAGCAATGCAGCAGGCATTTGCAAATGGCAATGTGGCCACTTCTGAATGAGATCTGAAGCTGTCCCACCTGGGGCAGCATGGCAGCCTCTTCACCATTGGGATCACAATCTCATGACATGCCTCAGCAGCAGGGCTGGATCAAGGAGCTCTTTCCTTGACCCCTCTCACCCCTCACTATTCAGTCCATCTCTGGACAGCCCCATGAACCATTCTCAAGTTTCTGAGGAGCATCCCAGTGATGCCTGGGCACATTCCTGTGTGTAGACCAGGTCACCCTTGAAGTTTCTCATCCCAGCTGCACCAGGAGCTGCCCAAAGGAGCCCTGGAGCAGCCCCATGGGACAGGCTCATGCTGCAGCCACCAGGCTGGAGGACTCCAGCTTGAGGGAACACATTGGCTACGTGACGGAGCTCATCCTGACCAAGGAGATCCTGCTCAACCCAGGGCATGAGCCAGGCAGTGGGGATAAAACCCACCTGAGCTACGCCAGGGCATCTGTGGAAATAGGGGACTTGGGAGGCAGGGGGGAATAAAATATAGCTACTTCTCAGGAACAGGTACAAAATAGCCTGTAATAGCCTTTTCTCTAGTGTGTGCAAAGGGATCTGAGGGAATCTGCGTAAGTAAAGTGCATGCACCCCTAATTTATTAGAAATCTGAACTATTATGGGAGTCCTCAATAAATATACAGTTTGAACTCTGTCTGCAGTGCTGTGCTGTTCATCATCTAGGCAGGGGATATCACTATTTATTCAACTGTCTGTGTGGAGAGGGCCACTTTGGGAATAAAAAGCTTTTTCACCTCAGAAATATAATGGAAAAGAGTATGGAAAAATTATTCAGTAGCAGAGCAAAGCACCCAAAGCACACCTGGTAGCTTTGGGGAAGGGGAGATTAATATATTATCTATCTATATATATTTTGATACCTATGTACATTTCTGTTGTAGGTATAAAGAGCTTGCTACATTTACAACATTATAGACAGATTGTCTGTGGTATGCTACACCTGCATGTGCCCCTGATAAAGCTACATTGCAAATAGCACTAACACCAGTCACCTTCCCAGAAAATAACTATGCTTAGTTAAACAAGCAGCCTGGGGCTCCCAGGTTATGCCAGAGGACTGAAGAGACTGGTTAGGGTTGGATTTGAGGACTGTTGTGTCCTCATTTCAGATTCCCCCAGTAGGTCTTTGTACTGACTCCAGGGCAGGACAAACCTGTGAAGATGAATGTGGGAGAGAAGGAGCAGAGCAATCCTGCCTCTCTGGATGTGTAAGGCTCTGCAGAGCTCAACACTAATTTTCTTACACTTTTAGGACATGCCTGCATAGTAGTGTGAAAGGTGAGCATGGCTGATGGTGGTCTTGACTCTCAACTACTCCTCTCTACTATCTGTATGAAAACATAGAGTTTTCACACAGGCACTTGAAGTGTCAGTTTGGTTTCCAAAATCCCAACTGCTCCTATGATTTTTTTTAATGGTACTATATCACTTTATAGTCTGCCTTTATTTATGAATACAATGCATTTTCATTGTGATCCCCAATTTATTCCTGAGATAGTTATTCCTATCTTGTAAGGCATTTAAAAAAAAATTTAGTATTTACTCTCTACGATATTTGCAGAACTTTTTATTTCAACATTTATATCTTCTACAAGGTAAAAACAAACCTTAAGTGGGAGGGGGGTAAAAAAGCAATTGCTGCTTTCTTGTAAACATCACAGGTTAGGGATCTTCCCAGGGAACTGCAGTGCTCTTGATGTATGTGCTCCACTCCTGCCTTTGCTCTGTTAGAACATTTGGCACCAACAATGAAACTGGAATTAATGTACACAATGTTAATAAAAATTGTCCTTTCAAAGCCAGGTTCAGAAATGTGACAGTCCTTACAGCCAGATTTTGGAGGAATTTTTTTTTTGTTTGTTTAATTTAAGGACAAAGTACAGAACAAACCAGAATGGCTTAAACCTGTATGTTTTCAGTATCACTGTAGCATGACATTTTCATATAAACCACAGTGGCTGCGGTGGGACATTGCAACAGAGAACCAATCATGCACCCTGTGAAAACAAAGCTCTGTTTCACAACTATTTGTTGACTTTTATTCAGTATGTAGTGCTAAGAACTAATATGTTGCAAGAGTAGTTTTACTCTCCTATTTACAAAAAAAAAAAATAAAATTCTGGAGTGCTGTAACTTATTAACTTTGATTTTGAGACTGTCTGTAAGTGTTAATAAGGTCCATTTTCTGTCACTGTTTATAGTGTTTGCTGGCAGAGCTTGGGACTCGGATTTAGGAGCAGTGAATACTAATTCAGGAGATACTTTCTGCTGTTTGCACCTTGACTTTGACAGTGTCCATTTTTGAGGGCAGAAGCAGCCTTTTTCTCCCTCTTTTTGCAGTTGGCTACCACATTTGCAAGATTCATATTAATTTAGATCTCCAAAGGAGAATCAATTTTGCATGTTTTGACATGAGAAAATTTATCTCATTGCCTTTTGTCTGACCCTGCTTTTATTTTAGTTCTTATTTAAATTCACACAGTCTTTATCAGAAAGGTTATCCTAACTTTCATCTTTTGTATTTGTCACTGGAACAACTTGTTCTTGTCTATTGTATGAATATAGCACTCAGATCTCCTTGAAGATCTCCTTCTACAACATAGTCCTTAACAAGAGAAAATAATTATTTCAGTAGTGTTCCTTAAAAAAAATAATTACACCTCCTCCCCACCAAAAAAAAAGGTCAAAAAAAAGAAAAACAGAACAAATCCTTATCATTCAACAGAGATGAGGTCACAGCCAGGAATAGCTTAAGAGACTGAACAAGCCTTGCTCAATCTGCAGAGGGTTCTGATGAATAAAACTCATGGAATCCTGCTGTATTTTCCAAATATGATGGCTAGTGCAGTGTAGAAAATAGCATAATAAAGGCTGTCCCATATTAATGGCAGCTAATAAAAACAAATCCTCAAAGGACAGGTCTCCTGTTGAGGTTGTGGATGAGAAGGAATTTAGCTTCACTTAATGACATTCAGTGAAATAATTCAAAAACTATATATGAATTTTTATTAAACCTTAGTACCAATGTAAAAGAAAAAATATTGCCTATTACACATTGCTGAAAGTGGTCAAAGAGGACAGAAGGCATCTTGAAGATATTGAAAAATACTGAAGTATCTTTTTTCTGTTGAATGAATATGTGTAATAGCTAAGTGATGAATGAAAGGTAGAAGCTGAGATGGCCATTTCCATGCTCCAGCCTTTACTGTTAAGGTGCTTGGGTTTTCAGACAATTCACTTCATTCTGTGCCAAGTCACCTTGAAGCCTGGAAAAGACATGTCCAGAGGAAATAGGGGAACCTGCCCTCCAGGGGTAATGATTTTTCTCCATCGACTGTAGAGGGAGCCTAGAAACTAACTTTGACTTGGTGACAGGCTTAGAAAGGTGCAGGTCGATGTAAAATCCCTCTGGCTGTGTTTACAGCCATGCACTACTGACAACAGTCAGAGCTGGGTGCATGCTCAAATGGAAGAGAGCACCTATGACTTCATGCATTTTTTTTCTTCCTTTCTGTGTCTTTAGTAGTGTTACTCAGCAAACATTCATCCTCACATTTCTTTTTACTGCCATTGCATGACCATTATATTCCAGGCAACATCTAAACAATTCTGCTTAGCTATGATTTTCTTAACAAGGAAAAATGAAAAATTATGTGAAGCTCTTAGAGGCCTGGTCTTAAGAGTAGGTAAAGAAGTCTGTAATATAAACACAAGATTTCTTCTCCCTTTTCACTTTTGAAAACAAACAAAAAATGAAAATAAGGGAAATAAATAAGTTTTAATGTGCACCTACCTTTCCTCTCTTATTGTGTATTTTGAATTATGATTTTTTGTTCAAAAATATCCCTATGTCCTGTTTGCAAAATGTCATGCAGGTACAAAAATGTAATAGCAGAAGTTAGTCTTGCAGACATGTTCATCAAAACACACAGAAAATGAGAAGATTTATCCTTCATGCTGTGCACTTGATAGCTGCTTTAAAAAAAGGCATTCATCTGTATCAGAACATTTTAGCAGGCTACACATTTTGATGTATTTTACTGCTTAAAATTGATTCTTAGCCTTCTGACATTTCACTGTTTGGATCTAACATGGCACAAGAAGGGAACCAGGCAACAGTGTTTAACAGATCATATCAAGGCTGTTATTATGAGCCACTCTTTCAGAAGGTGAAAGATGGTCACCCAAGGTGCCTATGCACAATGAAACTTTTGCTGATGAAGGATGGGGTGGAACTGATTCATTCCCATTGTTTCAACATTTCTTTCACTCCAGAATGGAAAAAGAAAAAAAGCTTCTGGAAATTCTCTGTAAACTCTATAATTATTTCTGAGCTGGTAAACAACACATCATTTTGAGAAGTGAAAACAAAATGTTTCAGTTTCTCACCAGGTCCAGGGAGAAAGATCACCTCTGGCTTTTTCCAGGGTGTGTCTCTTTGTTGCTCAACCCTGACTTCTCTCCTAAATGAGACTCCTACTGCAGGCTGCTGTAGGTCTCAGAGCAGCTCCTTCATCAGCTGCAGTACAGCCTGACATCTTGTGCAACCAGGACATTGGTCTAGTCTACAACAACCCTTAAAAATAAAGCATTAGTGATTAAGAGTATTTTCAGCTTCAAATGCAGAAAGCAAAATATGTACACACATCTAGGCGGGCAGAGTTTCTCCCTTCTCTGTCTCACCACCCCTAGGATCCATTTACTCCCTGCACCAGCTATCACCCTCCTAGTAAGGCATCCTGAGACCTCAGTCTTTGGTTTGAAACTCCAGTCCCAGCATGTGCCTGTGCTCTGCTCCCCTTTGCTGACAGTCACAAGGAGTCAGTGCCCAGCTGTGAACTGCCAGTGTTATCTCCAGGAGACCAAGAAGGCAGGAATCACATCCAATGCCAAGCACACCTTGATGTGAGGCAAACACACTGCCTGCACTACTCCATTCTTTACAGCTGGCAAATGTTTAACAATAGTGTTATTTTAATTAAAAAGGAAAAAAAGGAAAATGCTTTCAAAAGGTGATACTTTTATATCCAATCTTTTACAGAGGTCAGGAAAATGCTTTCAAAAGGTGATACTTTTATATCCAATCTTTTACATTGACTTTTCATCAAAGCACATCAGATTTTTATAATTTAGTGTTAAAAAAAAACAGAAACAAAACTGAAACCAATGGCCACAACAGAACCAAAGCCCCACTAAAGAATCAAATAAGCCACAGTCTCTGAAAATTTCAGAATAGACTTTCCTTGTTACCTGATGCTGGGAGATGGGAAGGGCCACATTTCTGCTCCTGAAACCTTTTCAGGGAGAACTCTGGGATCTTTTGTGGCCTATGCCCATGGCACATCTGGTTGCATAATGAACGAGGGGGAAGCAGGGAAAGACCACGTGCTTCCACAGCACTGGAAAGGGATTCTGGATCACAGATCCTCTAAATATTGCTGGGCTCTTGCCCACTGATCATTCCAACAAATTCAGGAATATTGAACTAGAAATATAACTCTATTTTTTTGATATTATGAGGGAGGAAAATCCAATGTCTTTTTGACTCTGAACATTAAGACTTGACTTTTTCCAAGAAATTACCTGCTAAAAATTTGATTGAAGAAACTTTAATATGAGCAGGCATCCAGTTGTATGCATCCACTACCCCCAGGGACACAGCCAAGCAGTTCAGAAGACCATGCCCATAAAATCCCATCGAGAACCTGCTTTGGCCTTGTCTTTCTCCATCCTAATTCAACCCTAGAAAAAGTCACTTATGCATCCCAACCTTCATAATTCCAGGTAAGGGGAATGCACTTGGTTTCAGCCATCGTTGCAGCAGCTCTTTGAAGAGCACTTGCCCTGGGATCTTGCCTCTGATGCTATTTTTTATCCCAAGAGTTTGCACATTCTGGTTCCCAGTGCATTCAGGCAGGATAATATAGTACAGACCAAGGTAAAGGAAGTCAGACAACATTTATTATACAGAGGCACATACTGGAAAGAGAAAAACAGTGGTTCAGAGGTAAGCAAATCTGTGCAGCACCTAGAAATCAGTCATGCCATGATTAAATCATAGCTCTAATATTATGTATATTTATTTTCAAAGAAATTCAAATGGGTACCTTGGTCCTTTTGCATGCACAGTTGGAGACCTTGAAAGAATTTTGTTTCTCGGTCCTCATCACTCTTAATTGCTACCTTTTCAGGCAGTAAACAAAGTCACCAGTCACCTTTCAAAGGTTTGACAGGTGTGTCTTATCACATCAGTTAAATCAATGCAAGAAAACTCATGGTTAAGAAATCTGCAGCCAAGTCCAGTAGCAGGACAGCAGTTAATTCTTCCTGCCTCTCTGGCCTCATGTTCACTTTAACAATAAGCCCAGTAATAAACCAATTAAGCATAAAATATTTATAAAGGCAAAAATAAGAACAGAGGAAGAAGTGAAAACCAACCATCAGAAAATTGTGCTGGCATTTTATTCTTCACAGCTGATTTTCATCTAGAAGATTGCTCAGTCACCCTCACAGCACAGGCACTGCAGCATTGCGTAATGCAAAGCTGGCTGTAGGGTGACTTTTAGTGCTCCCTGTCTGTGCTCTGCTCCACTCTTTCTGTGCATCACTGGAAACAGGACTGTGTTTGCTTTATTAGGAATGCTGTTCAGCTGTTTAAAGGAGAAGTAACAATTTCACCCTTTGTTGCTTCCCCTGTTTAAGTAAGGAATATCCATGGCTCTCTGCTGCAGTTTGCACCACGGCTCAGCTTAGGCAGCCTTATTAGAGAGAGTCAGGGAGAGAATGCAGAGGGTGTTTTGCCAGCAGACTTGAGCATCTCCTGCCCTAGTGGATGCTACATTAGGAAGCCCTGCTGCTGCAGAAGAATAACCAGGATAGTGTGGTCCTGACAGTGCTGTACAGGTCACAAGGAAGAGAACATGGGCTAGTGCCCACTTGCAGCAGCTTTTTGACATGCATGTCTGCAGCCTAGGACATCCACTGCCAAGTGCAAGTGTTCATGAAAAACACCAGGTATGTGCAACATAGCAGCTGGTTAGGGGTGGATAAGACATTTGGATCTCAGGGTAGAGAGTTTAACTAACTTACAGGCAAGTTATCTGCACTGTAGATATAAAGTTATGGAAAACAGTTCTGCCGAAAAACACCAGGTATGTGCAACATAGCAGCTGGTTAGGGGTGAATAAGACATTTGGATCTCAGGTAGAGAGCTTAACTAACTTACAGGCAAGTTATCTACACTGTAGATGTAAAGTTATGGAAAACAGTTCTGCTCTCTGCACTGGCATCTTTTAAACCACCTATTAAGATGCTCCGAATTTTGGCCAGAACTTGTTTTGAAGTCAGCCTGAAGGCCAGGGAATGGGAAAGGAGGCTTGCATTCAGAAGCCAGGAGCTTGAAAAAAGAATTTGTTATTTTTAAGCATCATGATCATTATAGCTTTTCCCTTTGAGACATCTGTGAGAGAGATAATTTATACTGGATAACTTTCTAGTTGTTTTTGGAAATGGAGGCATCATATGTCAGAGCTGGTTTTCTGATAAGTTTCTGCTTTGGCTGACTTTTTCAAAGTTTCTGCTTCCCATTTGTTGGGTTATTTTGTGTGATGAACTGAAATTTAGTTACAGTATATTCAGGAACTGAGTCCTATATTGGGATTTATTGAAGATCAGCCTTGGTCACAAAAATTTATTCTCTTAGATATAAAATCAAGGCAAGAGAACTGTACAGAACTGTCTCTGCTTTCAGGGATGCAATCTGACTTTCAATACGAAAAATACTACATGACCATTCTCCTCTCCTCCAGATGATTCTGCAATTTGTACTTTAGGTTGTAAACAGCTACACTGTTACTGCCTCCCTTTCCCCACTGATACTACTACTGATGATACAGGAGGTTTTACTTGACAGAGAATTAAGTATTTACAATTAAATTCCTCAGAAGTACTAATGACACCAGTAGTCCTTGAGCATGTGCTTAAGTACCTAGATTGTTTAAAAATTGGTAAAATAGGTACTACAAACCACATTTTCTCAATTTCTTAGTTTTACAAAGCAATCTGGTCTATTCCTCATTCTGTCAAACAAAATGTGGTGTAATACCAGAGATGGAATCTGCCTGCAAGCAAAAATAGCTATGAAAGCTACAGTGCTCACCCAGAGCACCAAGGGAAAGGTTCAGTCCAAAGCATCTGGGCTTAGTATTGCAAAAATTAAAAGAGCAATATGACAAGATCTTAAATGTAAATTTGGATTTTGCTTTAGAATGCTGTATCAGTACCTGTGGTATTATGTAACGCTACAGCATGTTTCCTAACTTCAGCACAAATCCTCATATGATTTAATCAAAAGGTTAGAACCACATTTTAGCTCCCATTTTCCAACATGAGCTGGAAAAAAATGAGTAGGCACAATATTCTGGCTAATCCCAGAGAGTTGCTTTTTTTTCTTTTTCAGTTTGTTAATGTTTTCAGATACATGTTTCTCATCTCTGTAAGGATGAAATAAACAGAGTTTGAGCATAAGAGAGAAAAGATCCAGGGACTAAACATAGTATGTGGTACTAATGGCTGGCAGCTAACTGTGCCAGCTCAGATCTGTTATGATTTGAAGGCTATGGCAAGGAGGCCTTTTCAGTCTTTTTACAGTGTTGATGCTTGTTTCTTAAATTTTGGGGTAATTTCTTTCTCTCTGTGCTGAGAAAGTAGGTTCCATTTTTAATATCAAGTATTAAAGACCTACCTTTTAATTACTTTCTATCCATAAAGAAAAATCGTCTTCAAATTTTTCAGGGCACAATGACTATAATTCCCTGATCTAGCGGATGAGTTAGACTTTCCTGAAGCCTGGGAGATGTCACTTTAGACAGATGAGGTGCTGAATTTTCTTTCTCTGCTGAGAATCTTTTGACAGTACTAATCCCCAGCTGCAACAGTAAATACACTGAGCTTTAAAGATGACTAAATTAGATACAAATCCACAGGGGATTTCCTATTACCTTCATAAATGTAAGTATCTCCTGCTGATTAAATGCCCTGTAAACATTCTTAGACAGTTACTCATGCAGGTTGATTGTATAGTAGGACTAAAGAAAAATACCAGCTTAGCTGAATAAGATATTCTAGAAGCATTTTTAAAGTAGTAAGAGGCTAGGAGAAGAGGCTAGAAGTAAAGGCTAGAAGAACTAACACAATTTTAGCACTGAGAGGAAAAGAACAGCTGGGTACTCTTGGAGGGGCTGTACATCTGTCCTGTTCATGCTTCCACCATCCAACAGAACTGTAGCTTGTTATCTCTACCTTATCCACACTCCAACCAGATATTTGTACCTAGATAGTGGGGTAAAATAGCTCTATCATTGCATTTCTGAACAAGTGAAATGAATGGGAGAAATGTAGTAAATTATTCCATTTAAAGTACATAGAAATAGATTGATTTGAATGTATATGTGTAAAAAACGAACATATATTTTTATGTGGAATTACTGTCACATTTCATTTTACCATCTAATTTTCCTATAAAATTTAAAATAGAATTAGTTATCACTTAAATGTTTATAGCTCTAATGGAAATATTTCTGTTTCTCTTCAGTTTTAAGTGCCTGTTATGGGGCATCTAGGTGGGCTTTTTAGTCATACAAAGATAACGAAACATGGTAATGTTTTTGAAAATTAAGTCTATAGTAAATACTTTACATCCAACACATATTGTTTATGCTCATATTGAAGTTTGCTTTTGATGGTGATGGTGGGGTTTTTTTGTTGTTGTTTTGTTTTGTTTTTTTATTTTTTGATTTTTTTTGGGGGTTTGCTTTTGATGGTGTTTTTTTTTTGTTGTTGTTTTGTTTTGGTTTTTTTTCTTTTTTGATTTTTTTGTGGGGGTGGGGTTTGTGGGGGTTTTTTTTGGTTTTGTTTGATTTGGAGCTTTTTGGTTGGTTGGTTTCATTTTTTTGGTTTGTTTTTTTTTCTGTTTGGTTGGTTTTGGTTTTTCTTACAGTTCAAGAATTTCATGAACAAGGAAACACCTTTGAGGAATATCAGTGATGACATAGCAGTACTAATACTAAAACAAATTTAGGAGTTTAACATTAACTTTTGCTATAAAAGAAAAATTTGGGAGATGGGTGAATCAAACAGTAATGAGTCATCTTCCACATGAGTGGAGCACAAAGTTCCACTTAACAGTATTCCCAAGTTTCCGTCTCTGACATGTTCCCACTGAAACACAAAGAGTACACAAGGGACAGATGGATAAATATTCCCTCGGCTCAGAACCATTCTGCATCTTCTGCTGAGCCTACAGAATCCAAAAGTCAGTGCCACTAAGCAGAAAGAGATGGATCTCCCCTGCCTCCTCCTAGCAGGAATCTTTTATATTGATCTCAAACATGGATATCTTATCTTTATCATATTATATAGGATTTTAGAATCCTCTTCAAGTTCCTAGCCTGGGACAATAAGCAGTGGGATGGTACAGCTCAAATTGCATTTTGCTGGCCATTCTTCTTCAGCTTCTATGTTCTCCTTGTCCTTAAGGCACCCTCAGGATGCCATCCTTTGAGACTTTAGCTAAATATTTGTGTAGATGAGGGCACTATGTTCTTTTATGATTCATGAAAGTGTACTGGCCCATTAGCATCAGCAAGAATAAAATCCACTTTTCCTTTCATTTCAATAAATCTTTTGCATCTGTATGACTCCATCAGTCTGACAGTCTTAATGTTGATGTACCCTCCTTTGAGTAGGTAGCAAACCAAAGCCAAGGGACAAAATGTCCAGTAAACAGGAAACTCTGTAATTCTTTTAACTGAAGAAAAGAAAATGAGACAGAGTGAGATTATACAAGGTGTTGACATATTTAGACTTCTGTAAGGCACCTAAAATGTTACTGCACTAAATCATTTAGGAGAATGAATGATATAAAAGAAGTATGCTTTTCATTCAAGGGATGATTGGTGTGTCTCTACCTATGATTATAAGGAGTAAATCACTTTAAAGGGACATTTTAAAGAATTAGATTCTTCTAGCCTTTGGAATACAACTTTTAAATTATTTTCTTATATTATTATACAACTTTCTGATATTCAAAGACTGAGAAAATTGGAACCATAAAGAGAACGTGGTTAGGGAGTATTCTAATTTGCTCAGCAAAGTGGAAATTTCAGCACCAACTGAAGTGTACTACCAAAGCCAAGAAAAAGAATGAGACTGTAGGACAAGCAGAATAACAGCTGCCAGCCTGGGGAAAAAATGCTCTGAAAAAAACCCAGTGGTAAATATTTAGATTAACATAATTTCTCATGGAATTTTATGATCAAGAGATTGACATGATAAAGTGCATGTTTGCATCAGCTGATGAACTGTGTAGGGACACTGAGCAGAACTCAGCTGCCTGAACATGTGTCTAGTGCTGTATGAAGGGCTGCTCAGCACCCAAATCCCAAGACCAGGGTTTAAAAATATGGCAAAGGATCTACCAGAGATGAATACCCATCTAACATGTGTCTAGTGCTGTATGAAGGGCTGCTCAGTACCCAAATCCCAAGACCAGGGTTTGCAAAGGACCTACCAGAGATGAATACCCATCTGGATTGGGAAATAGAAGTTAAGCAAGAGACCATCTAAATTTTCACTAGACACTTACAATTAGGCAAACAAACCCTACCTCTGTTACTTCTGAATTTTAGTATCAGTGTAACTACTACCAGGACATGGCACTGTGCTCTACTTTCAATATCTTATCAAGATGGCTACAGGAAACTCAGCAAATATTTTGAGACTTAAAGAAAAACACAACTGACCATAGGCTAGAGTCTGCATATGGGAAAATTAAGTCTGAGAATACATGGGTTTCCAAAGTAAAAGACATAATTCTGCTAACTTCAACTCAAAGACAGATGCATTCTTAGCAAAAAATGAAATGGGATTTTTCATAAAGGTGTCAAGGTTATAGTCTGGGGAGGGGACAAAGAGTTTTGTCAGTTTTCACTTATTACTGGAAAGTGGCAATTACATTTGAAGACTTCTCTTAAAGAGCAGCTCTAGTTCAAACAAAATTTAAGTTTCGGTCCTCGTGATGGATGTGGATTGGGTTTTTAATCTGAGTTCATGAACTAGCTTCACTATGCATAACAAGGAAAGCAAATTATAGACCTGGGTTCAAGTTAATAGTGACCTTGAGATGGGGAAGAAATGGTCCAGCAGAATCTCAGGATGTTCAACAAAGAGAAAAGCAAAGCCCTTTGAATAGAGAGGAATAGCCTCGTGTACCAGGCTGGGGACCCAGCAGCAGAAAAGTAGCTCTGCAGAAAATGTGCTGAGGATCCTGGTGGACAGCAAGTCGAGCTGTGCCAGTAATGTCCCCTCAGGGCAAAGAAGGTCAACACCTTGGTCTGCACTAGGAGGAGGGTTGCCAGCAGGTCTCATCACCAGAGAGATACATCTGGAAGGTGCAGTTCTGGGCAGCTCAGTGCAGCTGCAGTGAGGAGATGTGGACATATTGGAGTGAGTAGAATGAAGAGCCACAATGGTATTACAGGAATTAACACACGTGTAGAGGCCCAGAGACATGCCACATACAGAGGAAACACACTGCTTGGTTTCAAGTGCTTGAATGCACCTAAAGTTGATTTAAATTAACTTTAAAGTTAGACTTTGAAAACATAGAAATGAGATCAGAGATTAACAAAACGCTTAAGCATGTTCCTATAATTCTTTTCAGAGAAATAACTTTATTTTTTTTAAAAGGATAGCATGTACAAATGGAGGGGTGAGGGGAGCCACAAGCTTTTCTCAACTGGTCTGCTAGTAGCAATTTTGACTTTTCTTTCATAACAGAACTTTCAGAAGATGAAAGGAAAGAACCAGTCCTTGGAATGTGAAGCATTTTAGAGAGTAGAAGCTATTTTTGGAGAGCCCTTTTTATAGACTGATTTAATTATTCTTAGCACAGAGCTAGATTTTCTGGTTTACATAAACAATGATTAATTGTTTTGTGATTTGCAGTCCTGTATGGCTGAATTAAACACTGTTTAGTGGTCAGCCATTGTGAAACTACTTTATACTGTACACAGGTGAATTGAAGGTGAATTTAACTCACACATAATAAGAAGAAATGTTGATGACATACTTGATCAACTGACTTCTTGAGCAATTTACAGAAAATAACTACATTAATAAATACAACTGGAAGAAAAATGGGCAAGTAACCAGCCTGCCCACCTCAGGTATCTGACTTGTACCTAACATATTCCAGTCCAGTGTTGCAATCTCTTCCAGTCCTTTCTTATCTGTATGTGAAAACACAACTGGAAGCTTCCAGAGGGATTACTGGACTACCTTAGGTACCTCTGCTGAGGAGCTGAGACCTTCAGAGATGCTCATTCTCCCCTTGTGCCAAATGAACTGAAGCATTTCCGGGGGTTCCTTCCATCACAGCTCAAAATTTCTGCCCCTGCTATGTGCCTAAGTGACATAACATTTTATTGATGCTTCGTCACCATGGAGTGGATCACATATTCAAAGTCTTGTTCTGTCCTACAAAATAGCTTTTGAACATTCATTTTTGGAAAATTTGTCTGCAATTACTCATCCAGTAAAGCAATGACTCTCACCTTCCAAAAATCTTCTAACCAGTGTGAAAGTAAAGTACTCAACTACTCTGTACTTCCCAAGATGTCTCTGCTGTAACCTCCAGTAGGTTCTCAGCTCATTTACACAGCTACCAGAATTGCCATTCTAGCATGCTGAGAACTGGATTCAAACTGCAAAACCTTTTTGCATTATCAGTGATCAGATCAGTCTCATGCTACTCACTTAAGACAAATGTTAATTCACTGTTTGGAGGTCAAATCCCCAAACATTGGTAATTCCAGTTACAAGCCATTCTCTATGCAGCAGAGATATATGCTCATTGTGCCTGGACACAGCTGTTTAATTTAAAATTAACTATCTGCTCAGTCAGGGGGAAGATATTTTCATTGGTGCTTTTTGAGAAAGGGAGGGAGAACATAAAATCGCTGAGATGTTTCACATGTCGGGAGGAGGAGAGAACTGCATTATGAATGAAGCAAAGTAATCAAACCAGCTGTCCTTTCCCCATCAGTTTCAGTTGCTGTCATATAAATTAGGGATGCCCACCTGCTTGGATAAAATAAAAATATGCAAAAATTTTCACTATATTTCAGATTGCCTAATTCATAAATTTAGGGATAAAAAGTCTTTGATTTAGAATTTATTTTTTTTTTAATTCTGTGAATTTCCTTCAGGTTGTATGATTCTGTGGGAAGTGTATTTTTAGACCTTCATGCTGAGGAGAGTCCTCACCTGGATAAGAATGCATCTACAAATATATAAGTACTTATCAGATTGTTCTGCGGTTTGCCCTTTGTATTCTGAAAGCTGTGGGAAGAGAAGAAGCTGAAGTAAATGGAGGGAAATCTGAAAACGGGAAGAATTTTGAAGATACATTAATGTATTTGATGGGTTTTTTTCACTCCCTTGAAAATTGTGTCCATCCCTGAAATAATGGGAGGAGATGTACTGTGAAATAGGGTTTGCTGCTGTCCTTGGTCTCTGCCTTTGGCAGAAAGTCTTGGTTTCTCTGACACGGGATTGTCAACTTTCTGAAGTTTAAGGGAATGACTCCTTATAAAAAGATTTCCAATTTGAAAAATGCCAAGGAAGTAGAAGGTGTCAAAGGTGTTAAATTGAGTGCACTGGGTTCATTATTTCAGTAATATACTATATGGAATATAAACTGAAGCTGTGAATAAATTTTATGTGCACACATGGTCTTCACATACTTAATCCTCTCATAACATGACCTTTTTATGTGAGGTAATACTGGTTGCCACTATAGTTGTACATTTCCACAATTTTTGTTTAGGAGAAGGCTGAAAACCCTTTATTTTGAAATATATTTTACTTTTACACTCAGCAATTAGGGTGACATGATTCCACAACAACAACTATGAGAAAAGACTGGATGTATAATTAGGCTGTTGTCTCCTATTTTATAGTTGTCTAAAAAAAATCAAACTGGCAGGCATAGAAGCTTAGAAGCTTAATGTTAACCTTGGCCAACAACTAAACACTAACCAGCAACTTACTCACTCTCCCCTAGAGGGATTTGGGACACAATTAGAAAGGCAAAAGCAAAAAACCCTAAAAGCCTGAGATAAAGACAGTTGAATTTAAGCAAACGGGGAAAAAAGCCCAAATTATGCAGAGACTATTACTTACTGCCTCCAGTACCAGACTGATGCTCAGTCAGGCTCTGAGCAGCAGCTACCCTGGAAAATCTAGTGCCCTTCCCCAGTTTTTACTGAGTTTAATGGAGTTTTTACACGTCCTACATGGCATGGAATGTCTCTTTAATCAGTTTGGGTCAGGTGTCCCTGCTGTGCCCCACTCCAGATTCTTGCCAAAGCCCAGACTGCTTGCTGGCAGGACAGAGTGAGAAACAGAGAGAGCCTAAGGGCAGTGAGTAAGCATTGATCAGAAACAGCTAAAACATCCCTGTGCCATCGACACTGCCTTGATCCCAAATTCAGAAGAGCACTACGTGAGTTACCAAGAAGAAAGTTAGCTTCATTCCAGCCACTTGTCTAAATTAATACCTGAGTCACACCCATATTTTTTTAGGTTTTCAGCCACTGTTTCCCTTTCACACGTTAAAGCATTCAAAACAAAGTCACATTGCAGTGTAGAGTGAAAATGGTTTCAGTGTGTTTGACTGCCTAAATTAATACCTGAGTCACACCCATATTTTTTTAGGTTTTCAGCCACTGTTTCCCTTTCACACGTTAAAGCATTCAAAACAAAATAAAGTCAGATTGCAGTGTAGAGTGAAAATGGCTTCAGGGTGTTTGACTGCTTCCACTTGTATTGATCAGTTAAGCTCCTATGCTACCTGTTATTTACCTAGACACGACTCTCCTTTTCACCAGGTGGTGTTGTATGTGTTTTTCTAATAACAGATTATGTCTCATGTTCTCTCTGCCATTCCAGTTGTCAGGCACATCGCAGAGGTCACAACTGCAGCAGACAGAAACTGAGCCTCCTCTGTAAAGAGGTAGACAGCCTCTTATTTTTTAGGTTATGTCTATGACAGAACTTAGACAATAAATTGCAGCTTGCAGAGACTCTTAAACTTCCCAACTTGGATCTTGATGACAGTGAGGCCAAGACACCAAAAGGCTAAGGACAGACTATAGGATGTATCAAGATCCCAACGTAAATATTTATGCAATCTGTATCAAACTAACTCAAGTATCTTTACAACTCAAAATATTTAAGTGTAGTAGGTTTTTTTGTACAGTAGAGAATAAAAAAGCCATTCTAGTTGATGCCCTATCATACTTCTTCTGGGAGGCTGAAATAGTGGCTAGATGTAACAGAAATAAGTTCTATATGACTGGAAAAATTATTATCTGAGATAAATAGATAATCAAGGTGTTTGGAGTTTTATCCAGGAGCACAGAGGATCTAAAAAGACACTTAGACACTTTCAAGATGTTGTACCCAATGGATGTCTCCAAAATCTTGAAATCAAGCAGAACAGGAATGGTAGAATATATAAAGATGTGGTTCAACAGACAAAAGAGTGTGCGTACAATAGATTCTGTTCTGAAATCCAACATCAAAAGTCCAGAGAACCCAATTACTTTCCAGTTTTTTCAGTAATTATTTCTGAGAATTTTCCAAAACAGAACAGGCACTGCATTATCTTGTTATGATGAGAATAATTTAGTTTTATTGAGTTCACTAAAAGAGTTTTAATCCAGAGCATACATAGTAGAACATCCATCAGTGGACCAGGAAACCCACATGCTCATTGCTTATTTTGTTCTAAGGGCTGCCCATCAAATTCCACTGCTAGTACAAATTTTAATTTCCACTAGCCTGTGTTACTGAAACAGTTGCACATTTCTGGAAGAGCTGATCAGGCTCCTTTTGTAATCAGTGGACATGGCAGACATCCCCAGAGCTGGTACATACCCCAGACACATCCAGTGGAATTAACAGGGAGTCCACAGGTTAATTTGGACTGCATGCAATAGGGTGGATGTCCTCTCTGTGTGTCACGTTCACATTAACGTCAGTCTGCAACATAACAAATCACACAGAAGACACTGATTTTCCCAGGCCCACCACACTACATCAGTGACATAAATAAAAAATTGCTCCCCTGACATGAGTCTTGCCTAGCAGGGATCTTGGGCCAGGCAGGACATGGAATCTTAGGTGTTTCTGAGGGACAACTGGACTTCAGATACTGGAAACAAAACTACAGAAATTTCAGTGTTAAATGTAAAATTAAATAATAATAAATAAAGAACCTCTTGTACTTTTTGCTCTTTTTTTTTTCTTCTGCAGGTGAAGAATTTTTTTTTTTTTGCATTTCTTGCTACAAGCAGTATTCTAATGAAGGTATCTTTCAAATCTGTTTTGTTTCTTGTCAGCTCCTTTTGGAACTAACAACAACATCTTCAATTCTGGTGTGACTCACATCTAAATTTTAAAACATATTTTGATTTATAGACAATGAAGAAAATAGTTCTATATACTGCAAGTTTCACAGAACTGTGTTTTTCTTAAGACAGCAGATTTGCTTGTAAAAAAAAACAAAACCAGCTCTAATTTACTGAGTATTCAAAGGATACTGTTGGCACAAACTATGACAAAAAATAACTCTATTATAGTCCTGCTCTACAAATCAGGCTCTTTTTCTCCATGCTATACAGAAAAGAACCTGAATAGTCATCTAAATGTTGACACAAAATTTCTTTGGACATTTTGGACATGCAAGTAGCAATTTGTATATATACTATACTCAATGTTTGCTGTCTATAGCTAACCCTATGAGGGCTGTTTAAGATTTGTAAAGCTGAAAGGCCAAACAAAGCATACATTAGTAAGAGGTTTCTACAGCATTCTGTGTCAATTGTGCTGAAATTGTTGTGAAACTCAAGGGAGTAAATTAGCTCAGGTAAAAACCTGCAGCCTACCCTGGCATTCTTTGCCTTTCTTCTCCTCCAAGACCATCCAAGACAGCACAGGGATAGCAGCAGCTGCCAGAGCCTATTGTTTGCTGATTGTACAGGCAGAACCCACAGAAAAAATCCTCTGCTTTCCACTTCACCAAGGAAATGTATGTGTGGTGAGTTTTCTGAGCTGCCTGTTTTGTCATTCAACAGTGAAGTAAGGACACAAAAGGCATGGGTTGCCAGGCTTCATTGGCAGAACTCCCATTTGGAGCAGCAGCAGAGCAGGACTCTGAGGACAAGGTTTTTAAGCTCACATCCTAGGAAAGTGGATGTGCATCACTGACTCCTCTCCTGAATTCATATGTAGTCTTGGTAGTATGCAACATCAACTGTAGGAAAATGTACCCTTTAGATAAAGTCCTTGAGACTTTGCATACAGAATCACTAGAATCTAGACTGATTTGATGTAGTGCACAATGTCAACATCTTACACATCATACTGCAAACATCCAGGGTTAAGTTAGGTTTTCCTTGCCAGATAGTGAGAAAGAGAGGCTTCTTCAAAACCTTCCCTCAGCCATTATAGTTGGATGGCCTGAATCTCTATACAACTGTTCTCTGCAGCTGAGAAGGGAGGGTGGTTTAGATGTCTAAAATAGGGAGCTAAGTATGCTTTCTACCTACAAAAATATCAAGCAGAAACACCTACATGACTTCCATCCCTGTTCAGTGAAGATCCAGTCAGTTCTTTGCAGCCATTTTCCATCTGTGACAGCGGCTCTTAACATTCAAGGAATTTTCTCGGAGTGCTTAGCATTAAAGCAAAATTGCAAAGAAAACTCATATATCATGTTTGAGTCACGTGGAACACAAGGCATATTTTCTTGATGCTCTGCAGCTTATGTGCAATTAAAGAACAACCTGCTCTTTTTATTGGTAATAGAATATAGAGCAGAGAAAATGAAGACATATTATAAAATATTGGAAATAAAGCATCAGTTTCAAAGCTTATCTACTTCTTTAATATATCATTTAAATATGCTATTCCCTAGTCTTTGCTTAGATAATTTCATGTGAACAGCTTCAAGAGTTTCTTTAATTCCAGTTGTCTTCATCAGCTTGCTGTATGGCTCTGTGCATTGTTCTACTGAAATCCATTTCACACATACAACAAAAGGGGATTTGCCCTGTAGAATTCTTTTGACTTCTTACTGAAAAAAACTTAATTTCATTTTTTGTCGTTTGAAACAAGGAAACACTCCCTGTCTTTGAAGCCAGACAAATTCTTTCTTTAGGAATTTGCAGAAGGCTACATCTGAACAGTTTCAGTGGGAACTATCAGCAGAGCATCAGGATGTGTTGAAACAGGGGATTAACCTTTTTGAGAATGGGATGCTGTTGCTAGGGCTCCCAGCACAATAGAACCTTTCTCCTTGTGATCCCTTGCTGTTACCAGAGTTTAAATCTCAAAGAAATACTGTTAATTCTGCAGCATGTTGTTGTGGGATTCCAAATACCTTAGAATGATTTCAAACCAGCTTCATGAGACTTCTGTAGAAGTAATAATGGCAATTGTATTAAAGAATGTCAATATTTTCAGTATGAAGAACACTTTTGAATACAGTTACCCTTACTCATAAAAAATTAGGAAAGCATGTGTGATTTTAAGTGACAGTGTAATAAAATTATAATATCCTTATTTTTTGGTTTTATATTTTGCTGTCATTTCCTCCTCTTTGTATTCATAATCCTCATTCCATTTCTTATGCCTAGTTATGAGCCTAGTTATATGTATATCTGTGTTTAAGTATAGTCATCTCTCCACATTCTTAAATCATCCTGTTTGCTGTACCACAATGAGCTCTATGCACAACAGCAGACATTTGTGTAAATGGCTGGCATCTGTCAGCCCAGGTGTGAAATCCTCTGTGTAGTGTGGCCTTCCTTATAAGAAGGTGAGGCCTCTAAGTGACAAGATAAAGGGGTGCCAAAAGAGTTACAGAATGTTTCCAGTGATATCCTGAAGGGGTGATCAGCTAAATGTTTGAACATGATTATAATAAAATGTTTCACCAGTCAATATTTGCAAGTTCAGGTGCCAAACTGCAATTAGAGGCTAAAGGCCAGGAGTGAGGTGGCACCTGGTGGCTGTGATGAACCCTGGCTCATCCATCCTATCCATGGCTATCAGCTGCCAGTCTGTGCTTTTTCAAAAAGCTGGGGGACCTGGGGGCAGAAGAGGAAAAAGTCGTTGAGTGATCAAAATCTCATAAAGTGTTTGGCTGGTGTAGTGTAGGTCTGCATTGCCAATAATGCTCAGCAGCTTTATGGTCCCTCACAGGAGAAATCTGAGTGAATGCACAGTAAAAGGAAAACAAATGCCTCTGAGGTATTTTGTTTAGGTATTTCTGGAATGCTTTCTATTTGTATTCTACAATTAAGAAGAACTGGAGTTGAAATGTGAACTAATATAACAAAATGAACATCCCTGGGTTCTGTGGTATAAATATGAGCACACATCTGGACATTGCTACTGCTGGCCAACTCCTAATTTTTTTAGCTCAGAATTCTAAAACCAGGGGAAATTCCAAAATTATTTAAATATTTATTTTCTAGAAGGAGCCCTAGATGATATAGTAGCAAAAGACCTACAGGCAATTGTGAAGCTGCTGGTAGGATGAAAGGAGCAATTTTCTCTGAGCAGTAAAAAGCTTCTTCCTCTTTTTAGCTGTCTCTGTCACTTAACCCATTCTCCTTGGTACACTGCCCCTGCCACTTGCCCTGCCTGGCAGGTTAGTGGTCATAAGATAATGAGCACTAATGAGTTTCTGCAGTGGATGTTATAACTTGGCTGAGGTTAAATATTACAAGCAGCCACTTGAATAATGAATGATAAAGAACACGAAGGCAACCTGTTGTTAGCACTTTGGCCTTTGAATGTCTGAAGTTGCTTGCTATTAGTTCTGACATTTAGCACAGGTACAGAGCAGCCAGCAGAAATCTGGAGTAAAAGTGAGGAAAGTTGTTTCAATATGCAAGCCATTAAATACTTTGAAAACGTCTGTTCTACACTGGTTTAGCTGAATTTTTTTTTTCCTGATAATGTTATTTAGCTAAATTGTCTGTTTTGACTGTTTAAGCTGATAGACTTGTGGGAGGAGCACTTCAAAATGAACTTGTCAGGGTTATTTTCATTCTGTTCCCCTTCAGGAACAGCTGTGATATTTTTGGATGCAGTATGGAAAATAACATAACTAACAAAAGTGAGTTGTCATGAGCAGAACCTAGTGATTTTAAAGTTTGATTCAAAGTTATTTTAAAATTCTAGTCAGATTCCCAAAATAGCTTTGAACAAATAAAATTATATATAAGAAACTTTGAAAGAAACCATCCTGACATATTCTGAAAAAGTATCTCAAAAAATTCTATTTCAATAAACCTGGTGGCAGAATGGAAGAATAAATCATAAATATTTATTTGTCAAAGAAAGAACTGAAGCAATCTAAAATGTTAGAATTCTTCCCTTAAAAGTAGAAGTTTTTCATTTCAGTTCATACTTCCCTTGCTGTTTAATGTTTAATGAGAAATTTTAAAGCTGAAGCAGAAGAGAATGAAAAAACTTAAGCACAGAATCTCATATAGCCCAACAATGAGGGTGTTCAATGATGGATGTATTATAAAACTAGCTTTTTGGGTTTTTAAAAGTGTTCTTAGCTAAATATTTTGCCTATCCACCCTGTTTTGATTTGATAACTTTATTTACAAAGAACAATGAGGGTGTTCAATGATGGATGTATTATAAAACTAGCTTTTTGGGTTTTTAAAAGTGTTCTTAGCTAAATATTTTGCCTATCCACCAATTGTTTGAATTCAATTTGGGAAAAAATATTTAGAAATTCTTTTCAAATACCAAACAAAAGCCCATTGTGGTCATAGCCATAGCTTGTAAATGTCAAATATACTTGACAGGGAAGGAATTCTTTTTACTCTCACCAAGAAAGAAGCAGAGCTACCTGTTAGAAGAAATAGGATATTTTTTTTTTTTTTAAATCCAGGTGTCTGCCATCTATTGCTGCCTACCAGAACAAAAAAAAATTGATTTCTTTGGTTTTCTGCAAGTTCTTGAGCATGAAAAAAAAAAAAAAAAGCCAGGGCATATATTTTAGAGTGTTTTACATAAATGAAATATTTCATGTTCATAGGCACAGCACTAGACAGGATTTACTCCTTTATTGCACCACTTTTAAAAGTAGGCTTGGGGGTGTGGGTGTGGTTAGTTGGTTTTATTAACACTGGAATTTGTCATATTGCCTTGGAGTTTTTTCTTCATAACCATTCTAAATTATTAATTAATCAGAATTAATCTTTATAATCAGAATCATATGAATTTGAAATAATTTTAATTAGACAGTTTTATACAAAAAATTTCTCCAATTAATTTTCCTTTAATTGCATGATGTGTTTTTGGGGAGGAGTGGTTAATTGATTGCCATTTCCTCAGGTGAAAATATTGGTTCTATTAGTTTGGAGGGTTGGAAGGGGGCCTTCAATTTACTTTTGTGTCTATTCATGTTTGTCATCAAAGTCTGACTGATGTCCATGCTGTGTTTTCTGTCTGCCTTCTCAATGTTTGTCTGTGGTATTTTGGACCTTTTTAATTCTCTGCATCTCATTTACATGCCAATACTGAAGAAGGCGCTTCTGTATGGCTTGGTCTTTCTCTTCTGTTTCACTACAAAAAGCACCATTTTTTATTATCCATAAATTAAGTATTTCATACCCATTGCCTGAATATAAGGTGTAATTATATATTATCTCTGCTTCTGGGTTATCAATACATTAATTAGCTTCACATTTTACTTTTGCTATCTCTTTGTTTTGCACACCAGAGTGAAAGAGTTAGCTTGAAGAGTTTCCACCATATAGCTATTTAAGTTTCCCTAATTGTTATCTAATACATCTGTTACCATCATTATATAATATTAATGGCAGCCATATTTCTTTCTGGACAGAAAATTATTGTTATTACTACAACACTTTCTAGTACGATCTTGGCTTGTAGTGGAAAGAAGCAATAACAGTGCAGGAAAGGGCCAAAATGCTTGGTTCTTTGATGTATGCCAAGGAAAATAAATTCATTATTACCTTTCTTTATCAGGGAATCTTGGTGGTGCTGATTGGGACATAGAAGAAATTGTTCCTCTGCCATGCATAAACATCTCAGCTGAAAGAAACTGAAATGGAGTAACCTCAAATACATGCTTATCCCAAGAACCAGAATCCAGAGGTTTAGCTCTTCTTCTTATGGCAAGCACACTGAAAATGTGAGAGATAGAGATTAAATAGACATCCACCTGCCTTACACAGCCTGTTCCATTGAACACAGACTTACACATTTGTTTGAAACCTTGATTTGCTGTATGCCTGCCCAAACTGCTTCTGATGGAGAGATAACACTGCTCTTACAAGTGGTTTAGCTTAACACTAAAAGTTGTATTGCTAACTGACTGTCATCATTTTAGTCTTTCTATGGCTAAGTGATGTTTCTGAGTAAAAAAATCAAAGAAATCAGGTAGCATACATGACTCCCTGGACAAGATCAGTAAAGACACTTGACTTAAAGACACTTAGTTTCCTTGTTCTCTTTAACCACTCTGTTAGGTTGAAACAAATGACACTAATTTCCATCACCTTCCTTGCTTCTTATGGGTAAAGAACTTATTCACTTTTGTGAATATCTTTCAGGTGTGCAATTGAGCTAATTTCTGGCAGTTCTCACCTTCTTCAATCTCAGGTGATAAACATCTAGTAATTAAATCTGTCATTGAAAGCATAAATTTCAGTATTTAGACATATATACAGTCATAATATAGAGATCCTTGATCCATGTATATATTTAACCCTCAGGGTTTTTCAGTGATTCATCAAATTGTCTCAGAAGAAATATTTTAACATCCTTTCCTACATACTCTTCAACTTCTAAATTGCTACTGAACCCTCATTCATCTGAGCCCTCTTCAGCCAGGTTTTAATACTACAGTGATTCAGAAGTGTCTCTTCACTTTTCCTCTCTTTCATCTTTCATTCTTAAGTCATCTACATCACAGCCCAGTATCCCTGACACCTGTGTGGTGTCAATCCGCCAAGATAAACACTTTTTACCTGATTGCATACCTGTTACTGGAAGTCAGATTTTTTTCATCATAACCAACTCATGTTGTTTGTTTTTAGTTCTTGTTGCTATGCACTTAGATTCCTCTCTTGGGAATGGATGAATTCCAGAGATATAACTTAAACCTTCTCTTCTTTGCACATTTTGGCTAGTGCAGAAAGTCTTGACCCACTCCAGTGTAAGTTCTTGTCCTTATGCCAAGAACATTCAGTAGAGTCCTCTCTGATATTTTCAAGAACCCTAACCCAATCCTGCTTTTCAGTTCTTGTTTTGTTTACATCAGCTTCTGTGATAGGATTTTAATTTTACTTCTCATAATTAGGGCTTTTTCCTGGTACAAGTTCTGTTTCTTTTCTACACTGGCTACCAAGACTCCTTGGCTCTCCATTCCACTTTCTTTGGTCCGCTAAATGTGCACATTCTCATTTTCCAGTTTATCTTGTGTTCCGGCCTCTTCTTTTTTTCCTTCCATGAAGCAGACCTCTTCTCCAGCTCCGAGTTCTCGCTTTTCCTGTGTTTCCAGATTCTCTTTCTTGTTCTGGTGTTTGCCCTGTAGTTCTGCTATGCCTCACATTTGCTGAACATAAATATGCCTAAAATTCAAGAGATCTACAGCTCAAGCATATTGCCAAGTAATACATCTTCCCTCTCTTGGTCATCCTCAGACCCTGACGTCTGCCACCTCTTTTGGTTATGCCACTTACTTCTCTTCATTTTACTGAGTTCCAGATGATAACTATACAGCCAAAACCAATATGAGTACTTGTATACTGCTGGCAGGAAAAGGGGAGGAAATTATATTACCTAAGGTTTTAATAAAGTAATTCAGCAGACTTGGTCTTTACTGAGAGACTTTTTTTCATGACAAAGGCTTTGTCAAGCTCATGAGCTCACATTATGTGCTGGAGTCTTGAAACACTTTGAATGATTATAGCACCAATGCATAAGTCTTCAGCTTTAATTTCTAATATTTGTAGGGTAATTTATATTTCTTTATGGGAGAGGTGTTAAAAAGAACACTAGTATATATATATTTTTCCCCCTGTTTTCTTTTTTTTTAAATGCTGCAGAAAAGCTAGTATCAGGTTAAGATCTGTGCAGCTATAAACCTTTGCCACCGGCAGGAATCTAGCAGTCACAAACAATTAGTTCTTTCTGTGAATGGTTCAAGGTTAATTTTAGCCTCCTAAACTGTCTCCTGCCAGATCTGATAAGTTTTCTGCTTTAGCTCCAGCTGTCTGGTCCCTGATGGGATTTGGCTACAAGGAGGATGGCATTATCAGCCCATTAACTATCACTAGCAGGAGAACTGTGATGCTGATGAATATTGATCACCTGTTCCACGGGGTTATCAGATGATGCTGAATGAACCTGACGCTTGGTTGTTTCTGTGGGTAGCTTTTATTTTTCACTGGCTGAGGGCACTTCTCTCCCTGCTTCTGCCCATGGAGGAGAGAGCAGCACGGCAGGGCACCTCTGTTTTTGCCACCACCAGGTTATGTTTGACTGTGGGAAGGGACTGAGGGAGGGTTTTACCCCCTCTGTCTCCCTTATCACACAGATTAGGAAAACATTTTTGTTAGTGATGCAGGGAAAGGCCCAGGTGGTTAGAAAGGAGTCTGAAAGGGTTTGCAGTCACTGGAGGGATCTGTGTGGTGCTGTCTAAACTGAGGGTGGTTTCCACCACTGGGGTGACTCAGCTGTGTCTAGGGTGGGTAGGTGCATTTCTACTGAAGTTGTGCCAGGAGACATTTAGGCCATTAGAGAAAGGTTCTTCCCCCAGATGGACCCTGGAACAGCTCCCCAGGGAAGTGGTCACAGCACCAGCCTGACAGAGCTCAAGAAGAATTTAGACAATGCTCTTGGGCACGTTGTGTGATTCCTGGGGCTGGCCTAAGCAGGACCAGGAGCTGGGTTCAATGAACTTTATGGGTCCCTTCCAACTCAGGATATTCTATGATTCTAAAAGATGTGGAAGGTCTACCTAGTGTGCAACCCAGATTCCTGTGGACACTTGAAATGAGAAGGTGTGCTTAGCTTTGTTTTTCATGGCAGAAAATTATGAAAAAAAACCCCTAAAACTATATACAGCCAATATTTGCTTCCTAACCAGAGCAATATTTCTTAGGGTTATAGAGGCTAAACATTACTTTGGGTTTTTCTTCTAAACCAGTTTGGAAAAAAATAAATGTTTTATTACTTTTCAAGGCATAGCAGCACAATTTCTGGGACTAGAATGAGGCACAATGCATTATTTATGCATTATTTATTAATATATAAAATATCCTGTCAACTAATAAATTCATAATTTGATAAAAAAATCCCTTATTTTGGATATTACTTCCCCTTTTATTTCATTAGTCTAGCAGTCACAATTCATTCAAGGGTGGGGGGAGAGGGGAACAAATCATATTAACACAAAAGGTCATAAACAAATATTTCCTAGGAGTAAGCGGTGCTTTGGAATAAAAACTTTTAAAAAGTGACATAACATTATTTTATCAAAAAGAGGGAAGAAAAAACCTAAAAGAGATGGTCTGAAATTTTCTCAGTGTTTTGGGTTTTTTGTTTAATCTTTCTCCAGTGCATGGTAGGAGAGGAGTAGATTTTCTATTTAAGATAACTGAATCTCCTTTTTATCCTAAATTTAATGCTCAACAGGTTTTTAAAAATCTTAGTAATAACAGTTGCAGTTTATTTTTATAGTTTTAGGGAACATTAGAATAAAGTTGTATTGTTTTCTTTTTTTTTCTTATGTTTCTTTATACAAGCATCTAATATATATTGTCTTCATGTACAAATATGATTTTTAAACATGGAAAATTCTAGTAGCAATCAGCATTTCCTCAACTGTTTTTTCCAGTTTACTCAGTGAGGTGAGTATCAGTTTTAGCATGGGAACATCCATCGATGAATGATGGCAGAGGAAAAGGAGAATATGGTGTCTGAAATGGAGATGATTTAAGTGTTGTGCCCTGACTTTGGAAAAAAAATCTGAAAAAAACCTTTTCTAATTTAGAAAGGGAAAAAACATTTCATGGCCTTCAGCAGATGAAAGCTTTGGAAAGCTTGCAAGCTCCAGCTGCTGCCAACTGGCTGTGACCCCCTAGGCAAGGCTTTCCCAGTATCACAGCAAAATCTTGGCCTCCCCAGTGCTCTGCATTTTGAGAAACAAGGCCTGCCCTTCAAAATTGTACCTCTGCTCCACTCAAAGCACATCACAAACAACATGCTTCTGCCAGTACTTTTGTTTTGACACATCAGCCCATTTTATAAATACTTGGGTTTCTGTGGGAAAATGTTTTGTCAAGAGACTCAGGTACTTCGGTGCTTAAACTCAGCAGCATTAGAATGCAGAATGGCTGATGAGAAATTGGATGGAAAGAGAAGCAAAAAGGAAAGAAAACAGAAGAGCAGCATAAGGGTCTGCTGGGGTTTTTTTCAGTTAGAGATCAATAACACTGAGATGGTCTTGATTACTCAGTGGAAATCGTTTGAAGAAAGCACAGAAATGTAAATTGAAATGCTCAGCCACCAGTTGCAAATGTGTTCCTCCTGATTATTTTCACACCTATAAATTTGCAAATGCTATTTAGACTTTGCATCTCCCAGATTTTTGGTGCTTATTGACAAAAAACCAAACAACATAACTCTGAAACAAACCAAATGAAAAACCACCATGGAATCATCCAGCACAAAAATACTTGAAGGATGAAGTAATTCAAACTGAAATTTTTGTGTGATTTCCATCCAAACTCCTGTTCCCCACTATCTGCAGTGATTGTCTTTTTCCCAGCTGGGATACCTGCAAGATGTAGTTGTGACACCTAAACCTTGAAAATAACAAAAATATATATTTTGATCAAGTATCACCTCTCATAAGAAGAAGAAATTAGGAAAATATCAGTAAATTATATTTTTTGACAGAAATGTTATGGAGAAAATCTAATCTTCCTTTCACTTCTTGATTTTTGACAGTTAATCTCTGATTATATATTGTAGTAACTCCTGTCAAGCTCCATAGTGCCTTTGTAGAGCTTACATATCTGTGTTCCTGTGTGAGTTTCAAAACAGTCAATCTTTCCAGGATTGCTAGATGATAGAAAAGCTTAATTCAATTAATACTTCCCTTTTTATGCTAGGAACTGCTCAGACCAGCAGAAACCAATCCACCATGCACATGGGGTTTTACCTTCACAGAGCATTTTTGAAGTCCCAGAAGAAAAATGAACAAATAAACTAGAAATCCTTGCTGAGTGGTTAAGGCTGAATACAGGATGTGCTTCCAGACCAAGCACATTTGAAGGTGCATATATTTGACCATAAAGGATTGACCACTAGCAGCTATCAGAAGAAGGAGCAGACTACCCAATACACCCATGTCACAGCAGCACAGTTCAGTGTCACCTTAGGAGACATTCTGTGACACCCATGGATTGTTCAAAAAAAACTCCACAGCAAAGAAGAAAAGAAACAAGAAAAACCAACCCACACACACATGCTCTCACTCTCATTCTTGTGTCACATTACTTTTTCCCCTCTGTCTCAGACCATGGCAGAACAAATGCTGGTATACAGATGCAGTCAATATTTTCTACAGTTTCTTAGAAACTCTCTGAGGACATCACTCAAGTCCAATAGACCAGAACAACCTCTGGAGGTGACTGAGTTCTCTGTGCAGTAGAGGAACACTAAATGACACAGACTTGAGCTGTCTCTGGAGAAATGCAAATGTGTCTTCCACAGCTCATTAATTGTGTGACTGTCACTGATAAGGGACCTCCGTTAGAGACTGAAACAATGGGGCAGAATTCACTCCCATTCACTGATTTTTTATAGCTCATCTTAAAAGCTGTCACTGTTTTGTTGGTTTCTCTAATAGGAAAGAATACAACTTCTCTTTGCCTGGCAGTACACATTCAAGTGTATTTCTTTGCAAAAAATGGGAATTGTGGCTCCTATGAAAATATTACTGTCTTCCAGTAATTTACACTAATCTGGGTTTGGTCCAGCTTCCAGCTGAGCAGCAGTAACTCAGCCATTCTGGAGCAGCAGCATCCACCTATGGCATAATTCAGATGCAATAACTGTGCTTTGAATTCATAATTTGTTTAAATGTGATCTAGCTTTTAAGTGCAAAGAAGCAGTAATGTACATGCAGTCAGGGATAAAAAAAAACCAACAACAACAAAAAACAACCAAACAAGAAGAACTAACCAAAAAAAAAAATGTACATGCGGTCAGGGATAAAAAAAAAAAAACAACAACAACAAAAAACAACCAAACAAAAAGAACTAACCAAAAAAAACCAAAAACAAGTTCCAGGGAAAGAGGACAGAGAAATATGACAAAAAGCATCACAATAACCACGCTTGTGGATGTCACCCTACATTGGAAAATTCAGGAAGAGTGCTTGATCACAAGTGTGTTTTTTGGCAAAAGCTTTTTGAGCCTTTTGAATTCTGTGTTTGGAAGCTTTGAAGTTGTTTCATCCTCTCATGCTGAGCCTTGTAGGGATGGATGTGCATACTGTCTTTCTGGCCTTTGAATCTTCTTAAACCTTCTTAAACCTTATATATGTTTAATGTTTTTAAAAAGCCAGCAGAAAGCCTATAAAACACAATAGCTCAAGGCATAGCTATAGAATATACACTTCAATGGGGCATTGCACTTCAAAGGACTGTGACAGAGCAGGACTGTGAAAACACTGATACTGAGATGAGTAAAATACAGTTATAAAGTAAAACTGTGTTACTTTGTGACCTCAAAAGTCCTGGATCAACAGGCAAAAAGAGTATGTGGTGAAGTGATGATTGTAAATTAAAGTCTCAAACATCCAGCAGCATCAATCCATTCATAACCTCTAGAAATGCTTTCTAGAATTTTCAGAATTAGCCCCCTTTTCTGATTAATCATCTCTTCTGGCTCTGCTAGGGGTGGACAGTTTGTAAGTAAGGCACCACCTCTCAAATATGCATACTGGTATTACAGTGCAGAAAAAAGCAGTTGCACACTTCTTGAGGCTATTGTTGTGCTACCTGTTGTGCTCAGCTTGCCTTTGTTGATGGTTATGCTCAACACAACCAAGTCTGCACATACATCAGGGATCAAAGACACAAGTGAAACAGGCAAGGGGTCATGGCCATGTCACTCATTAATTTCTGTTCACTGATCTTGACATGGTAAAGAGATGGTGATTTTGGATATTGTGCCTGTTTAATGACAGACAGTGCTTCCTACCCCTCTCTGCCCACTGCCTGTTATTGTCTCCCTTTGCTGTGAATATTTGCAGCATTTGTTTTAATTTTGATGCAGTGGCTGGCACTCCAGTGGGGAAGAAGCTGCTTATGAGCTAGTTATTCCACATAATTCTCTGCCTCTTGGTTTGGTGGGGATTATTTAGCATAGGAGTGATTATGCAGAGAAGAACATTTCTGAGCTGCTGAAATAAAAGCTACTCTTCACAATGTATTAGAGTGGTGGAAGCTGAAAGGGGCACGCTTAAAACGGTCTCTTCTGAGAAATAAGGAGGGATCAAAGACAAAATAACTCTTAACATAACTTTGGCAACCTGACACAGAAAGATAGAGCTCTAGAAACCAGTTCATGCATTAGAAAGGCGCTGATAGAAATCACTGACAAATTACTGTGCCCTTAAAAGTTCTGGGAGTCTTGGACAGAATGCAATTCTGCTGCTCTCTGTGTGGTGCTATCAGCACCTTGCACCCACAAGTTTCCTTACCTCAAGTAAGTGCCCTAACCATTTGTCTCAGTTACCAGAAGTCCATTCTGTCCTGAAGAATCCTTCTGAAAACATTTAATTACAACCATATGTTCCCATCAGAAGCTTGAACAAGTCAGCATTTCCTTTGCTTGACATCAAAGCTTTATCACCCAGCTTTAATTGCCAAATCTATCAGAAGGGGCTGTAGAGACAACTAAAGGAGTGTATTGCTCATCTGCAATTAAACCTTTGCCTCAAAACTGATTGCAAGTTTGATTACTCTGGCCAAAGCTGCTGTGAGTCCTTCCTACTCAAAGCAAGGCTGGTAAGCTCTGGTGTGGTCAGGGGCTGGGCAGAGGTGGGGGAGGCCACCTGTAAAAGTAAAGTTACACAGGGCATGTGCCCAGGGAGTGACTGTACTTTTTGCCCAAGGGTATGTCACCTACATTTGTTGTTTCTTCAGAAAAGTTGAACTAAGGCAAAAAGGTAACAAAAATTTTTCTGACAAATTACTGAAACAGCAGAGTTTCAGCTGGCAGCTTGAGGAGAGCTGCCTGATGAGCTGTTGTGACAACAGAGCCAGAAAACATCACAGAGCCAGCTTTAGAGAATGCTGAGGACAGTGACAGATGAAGGTTTGGGAACAAGATGCACAGGAATGAATATTTGCTATGAAGGAATATCTGCTTCTGCTCAGAACACTAACTTCAAATGGTGAAGTTATTTTGGTCACCAACTCCTACTACAATTATTTCTTTACCCAAATTTGTTTAATTTCTACAGAAGGCAGATGAACATGTTTTGTATTGTTCATTAGATTTGTCCTGAAAGATCTAATATTATGCTTATAATAACTGAAATAAAAAATACTAATTGATTCTTTAACCTCATTTATGACCATTAATGGTACCTACTTTTCAAAGCCATGTACACTTGTGATAGCTACCCTTATGAAGGCCCCTGGCTATAGCTCTGCTTTCAGGCTGTACTTTCATCTGCTTAATCCGTTTCTCAGACTTTAAAACTGTCACAACTTAATAATCTACTAAGCCCCATAAAAGCTGTGCATTGTTTTTGTCTGTAACCACAGAATTTCCTCTCTGCACAAAACATGATCTGCTTGCAACACCAATAAGGGAAACTTTGTCAAATGATACTTCCCTAATGAAATATCTGATGCTTGCAGAAGAAATAAACACAGAATTACAGAATATGCCAAGTTGAAAGAGACCCACAAAGATCATTGAGTCCAACTCCTGGCTGGCCCTGCACAGCACCATCACCAAGAGTCCCATCCTGTTCCTGAGGGCATTGTCCACGTGCTTTCTGAGCTCTGGCTGGCTGGTGCCATGAGCACTGCCCTGGGAAGCTGCTCCAGTGCCCAGCCACCCTCTGAGTGAAGAACCTTTTCCTAAAATGTAACCTAAACCTTCCCTGACACAACTTCAGGTGGGGTCCTGTCACTGGTCACCACAAAGAAGAGATCATTTCCTGCCCCTCCTCTTTCCATCATGAGGAAGTTGTAGACTATTAAAAGAAAACTACAGTATCTGCAATAATCAAAACATTAGAATATTTTAGTAGTGTATAATATCTTTCAGATGATAGTAATAGATGTATTAATACTAGCATTTTAGAGATTGAACAATGCTTTGATAGAGGGTTCAATGTCACCTTCTTCAACAGGGATAAATAACTTCATAAAAGAAGCAATGCACTTGTTTTAAGGGCTCCAGGCACTTCTCTTATTGTGTTTCAGTTTGTTTTGGAGTCAGATATTTTTACCAGGATAAGATACTGCTGGCTAATCATGTCCTGGGCTGCATTAAAAGCAACATGGCTAGCAGGGCAAAGGAGGAGGTCCTTCCCTCTTACTCTTCTGTCACAAAATACTGCCCGGAGTGCTGCATTTAGCTCTAGGGCCCCCAGCGTAAGAAGGACACAGACCTGTTGGAGTGAGCCCAGAGGTTACAAAGATGATCAGAGAGCTAGAGCACCTCTCGTATGATATCAGGTTGAGAGCACTAGTATTGAACAGACTGGGTAATGTAGGCACACAGGTTGTGGTAATTGGGAGGGGGGCTGTGGCCGAGCCTCATCCCCAATGGTCTGCAGCTGTGCAAAGCAGGTGAGCAGCATTGAAACAATGAGCCATGGAGTGCTGAGGTGTACTGGCCAATCACCAAAGGGAACAGAGGTCACACAGTGCAATGCATCAGCATGAGGGGTATAAAAGGTTGGGCTAAAGACCAAGAAAGAGCTGCTTGATGCCTTCTGAAGTGGTGTGATGTTACTCTGTATGGAGAGATGCTTGATGCCTTCTGATGATGTGTGGTGTTACTGGTATTGGTGAGTGCTTAAAGTCTTCTGAAATTGTATGGTGATACTCTGTGTATTGTGGCCATCTCAACTGCAACAGGGTAAGAAATGGGTTTAGGGAGACCTTACAACATTCTTTGGTAGGTTTAGGTAAGATATTAGGAAGAAATTCCTTACCATGAGGATAGCGAGGCCACAGCAACGTGTAGCCCAAAAGAACTACAGCTGCTGCATCCTTGGAAGTGTCTGAAACAAGGCTGGATATGGCTTTGAGCAACCTAGGCTAGTGAAGGGTGCTCCTGCCCATGGCAGGAGGCTTGCAACTAGATGAGCTTTAAGGACCCTTCCAAATCACACTGTTTTATGACTCTGTTATCTAATTAGTTTGGTAGGTAATGAAAAGCAGCCCTTACAACATGCCAGCTCTCTGATTGTCAGACTTTTGGCATTTCAATTGAGGTAAGTTTTGAGAGGAAACTTGCATATGGACAGTGGAGCCACTTTGAAGAGTTTTCTGCCACGCAAAGGGAGAAACACAGGGGGGAAAAAAAACCCTTTGACATATTTCCCATGAGGTAGCTTTGACTTCTATGGCTTCAGTTTTAGAAAAATATTTGCTAAGATAGATAATTAAGATTTCAAACCCCCCATGATCTGGGCTCCAAATGTTGCTGCAATAAATGGGGCAAGGGAAGGATGAAAATTTTCTGGAGATTTAACAAAGAAATAATGTCATGAAATGAAGATGATGACTATGGGAAAGTAAACCCAGAGCATGGAAAGGATTTATGGGCAAGGCTGTGAAGATTCAGACAGATAACTTCTGGGCACATATGAAATGATAAATCACAAGTATCATGGAAGACCTACACTTGTTCTTTTTGAATTTGAACTTTACCACTGCAGAAATGAAAGAGCAAGCCTCAGTTTTTTCTGCTGATTTAATAGAATTTAATTTAATAACACATGTTTTCCTTATCTTTCTATCTCCCTTTGCCAAGTGAATAACTATAAAATGCTGACATTTTTATTTGGCTCCTAATAAGAAAATAGAATTCTAACTGCGAAAACTGAAAAGAAGGTTAATTGATCATTGTCCCCTTATAGGGGAACCAGAATAGACAGAATTACCTGTCATCTGATTTGTAAGTATAGAATAATGCTAAGGTTTAATTTACGTCTTATCTCACCATGAACAGTAATTTGTCACAGAAGAAGGTCCCTGAGGGAATCAAAAGGATGGGACAAAAGCCTAAAGGGAGCTACTTTGCACCAGGGACTTTAAAAAGTGCCCTCATTAAACACACCTTTTTTTAGCACTCTGCACAGGAGAGCAGAAGCACTGAACCAACTAGCTATAAACTCTCTAAAGCTTTCTCACCGCTCCCATCTGTAGGTTTTTCATTGCCCAGGTATACAAGGCCATGTCTGCTGACCTGAACTAGCCAAGGGACTATTCCACACCATAGGATGTCATGCTCAGAATATAAACTGGGGGAGCTGCCAATCACTGCTCACAGGCTGGGCATTGGTCAGCAGGGAGCCAGCACTTGTTTTTCTCGGGTCTTGCTCCTCTCTCTTTTTGTTGCCTGTTTTGTTACAATTATATTACTAATAGTAGTAGAAGTAACATTTTCATTTCATATCAATGATTAAACTGTCCTTATCTCAATCCATGGGTTTACCTTTTTCTCCAATTCTTCTTTCCATCCCACCATGGGGGCATGGCACAATGTGGGTGTGAGGGAGAAGCTGCGTGGTGTTTGGTTGCCACCAGGCTTAAATCAATCCATAGATGACACTTCCAATGATTTGATATGAATCAAGATAATGTTTTGTTGCTATTTGATTGCAAAATAAGAAAACTAAATATCAAAGACATGTTAAAATAGCTGGGTTTGGGGTTTTTTTGCACTAGTGCAGCAGTGCAGTTAAGAATAACATGTCTGATTTGAGATCTGAGAAGTACTTTTTGTGAGCACTCCATTATGCCCTCTAGGATTGTTGCTTTGCAGATCAACAGCAGCAAGAACACAGGATACGACTTGTTAGATGCATAATTTCCATTTAGAATTAAAACATTGTCAGTACTAAGTCGTTCCTGGAATTCATATACATTTCCCAACCCAGCTGACAACAAACTTCAGCCCCGTTAAGCTTCTATGATCTTCCCTTCATTAAAATGTATAAATAAATGATGTGGTAAATTATCTCATGTCTAACTCTTGTCTTGTTAGTAATCTAGAGGGAGATGAAGTTCTTAGAACAGGGCAGGAAAGACAGAAAATACAAGATGATTAACTTATCTTCAATTTCACTAACACAATTTTTTAAAAATAGATGTCTATTCTTTAAAATATGTTTTTCTAATTGCGGAGGAGTGATCCTTTTATGGCAATAATCTTTTACCTTGGAGCGGTAAAGAAAAACACCCCCTAATAGAGGTTCCCACAAATTGAAATTAACCCTGAAAGAGTTCTCCAGAGCCATTACAGAAAGGAAAGGAGGGAGTTTTTTACCTGATTATTTGTATTCTGAGTAAAAATAAAACCCCTCCCTTTTTCACTCTTATATTAAAAAAATGCAATTATTATTTATTCATTGCTCATACAGATGATTGTTGTTGCCAATAGGTAAATAAAATCAAACACTCTGTCCCAAAGAATTTATAATTCATGCATTAATGGATGGGAGAGGAATAAGTAAAATGGAAGAATAATGGCTACAGAAAAAGGTCCCTGCAGGCTCATTGGTTTATTTTGCATATGTCAAGGTAGTATGACAAATAAGCATACATCTGTGTTTGTATGTTGTATGAAGTATGCATAGCATGAAATCCTAGTTATGGTCTGACTAAGGCTGTGAGAAGATGAACCCTCTGTTTGTGGGTAAAGGACTCACAGTCACAGGGGAGAAGCCATAGAAAGAGCAGCAGTAAAAAAATAGTGGAAATAAAGCACAGCTTTGATGGGGAGTAGGTGAGAACAGGAGTGTGTCCCAAGACAAGGAATGATGCCTCATTCCTGCCATGCAGTTTAGCTGGAGGAAGGTCTACCAGCTGCTG
The DNA here is from genome assembly GCF_014805655.1 of Passer montanus. Lineage (NCBI taxonomy): Eukaryota > Metazoa > Chordata > Aves > Passeriformes > Passeridae > Passer > Passer montanus. The sequence continues at coordinate 2,746,094 of NW_024370595.1, read as the reverse complement.
CAGCAGATGTGAATTCCTCAATGGCAGTCCCCTTCATGCTGTTGTGGGGAATGGTCTCACATTCCTCATGGTCCCCAAGAGCCCAGAGCCTTCTAATGTTGACATCGTAACAAACTGGTGATGCTGAGCTCAGCTCTGCCAAGGTGTTTGATGCCATCACAGAAAATGATCCTTTGGAGCAATTGTTAAAGGCTCTTTCAGACAGAATAAATATGTTCTATATCAATAAAATGTCCATTAAATAATATAATAATGGTCAAGCCACACACAGAGAACTCAGTATAATCATCTTTGACTGAAAAATGAACAAAAAAATATTCTTTCTGTCAAACTTAATGAAAAAGTGAAAATTAAATACCAGCATCTTTCTTCCATAGCTGCACAGGCTTGTTTCTTTAATGAGCAATCCCCCTTTGCTCTCTTATGAAAGAGAGCTCATGAGAGCCAGGAAGCCAAACTCAATTTCAGAAAAATACTCCTGTATTAGTGAAAAGGATGATTATGTCCACAAACCCTGGCAGGAAAAAAAAAAAAAAAAGAAAAAAAATACAAGAACAACAACAAACCTTCTTGGCCATGTTGCCTACAAGAGCAGACATCTGCCTTTGCATTTGGAAATGACCAAGTAGTGCCAGTTGGCATTTTAGGTTGGCAAAATGTGCACAAGTAGGGCACAGGCTCAGAGTGGTTATTAGCCCATTGAAAATGTGATGAAAAATCTGTGCACATGGGTGGCTTAAAGATGTTTAAACATGACGATTAAATGTAAAATGACTGTAGTTTAAGAGTCGGTCTCAGTGGATATATTTAGTCTTGCAAAAATTCCAGAGCAACCAGGCTGCTTCCTTAGCTGTAGTTGTAGCTGGTTGTGTAGACAACTGAGGGAAGGTTGAACAGGCAACCCAGGATTGCTCAGGCAACTGAGCCTCAGACCAGGGGAATGGTGTAAATAGAAAAGGTGGTTTAGCCTTTCTGTGCTCAGCAGGGAAACAAGAAATAAATGTCTCTTCTGCTAGGCTAGGAAGGAAGTCTAGGAGCCCTTACCTGCCTATAATAATATCACAGCTTCCAATAGGGTCTGAAGAAACAGATTTCTAGTTGCTCACCAGGAGCAGAGGGAAGGGACAGGCTTCTCTTCTGGACATTGATGCTTCCCTGCTGTGCTGAGGTGGACATTTTTGAGGAAGTGTGTGTTTGTTGTCTCTGCTGCTCCTCAGTCTCTTGGGATACTGTGGGTTTGGGAGAAGGGTCTCAAGAGAAGAAGGGGCAGTGGTTGACATCTAGCTGACTCTGTGAAAGGCTGGACAGGGACAATGACAATGGCTGCCTCTCACTTGGGAGCCTAGCAATGACAGTGTCTGGCCAGGACCTGCTGTTCTCCAGCTTCCCATATCCCCAAAGTGGAAGGTATCCCAGAGGGCCAAGGCAGCTGCTATTCCATATTTTTGGGCAGCCATGGGATTGCACTTAAGAGATGGGAGAAAGGTGCAGAAGTGAAATATTCCATTGCCTTCCATTTCCATCAGCTCGTGTTGCATGCTTTCCCCCCTGTGCTCCTGTTAGACATTTCAGCTTGCTTTAATGGTTCACAGAGAGTGCACAGCAACACCTTCCCCCCTGGAATGCAGCCACTGTGCTGTGCCCTCCCTGCTCTGCTGAGAGCACCACACCAAACCCAAAGGGATGTCCAGCAGCAGATCCACAAGGGATGACCTTCCTTGCACACCTGGGCAGAGGCACTTTTTTTTTTCCTGACTGTGTGATGCAATACAGAGCAACAACACATCCTTGCCCCACAGAACAGATCCTGGAAGGCAAAGGGCTCTCTGCAGTTTGCAGCCACCCAGAACACTGCAGTATCTCACTGGTCAGCCACAGACTTCTGCATCACATGAAATACCATAACACCAGCTCTGTGAGGTATGGGAGCAATTTACTTAACTAGCTTATTCACTTGATTGATGCTAAATTAATTTATTTTAATGATTTTGATAGCAACAAATGCAGAAAACAGTACAATAGTACTTTATAATTAGACTGCAATCTTGTGCTTTTCTCCAAATGCTGCAGCCTCTTTCTGAGATGCTAAATAATTTCTCCTTTCAGAGGCCTGAAATTATTTTTCAAGACACAAATCAAAATAATTTTCTCTTTCAGCCTTTCTTGTGCCTCATGTTTTTCAATTTTATGCTACGTTCTTATAAAGTAATTTATAAAGCTTCTTAACTTGAACCAGCCCTGCAAAATCATTTTGGATATTGCATATATTAAAGCATATTAAAACATAAAACACTATTAGAAGTGGCCATCAAAGAGCTGATAGAGATATTTAGCTGTTGTGCATGGTATTGATTTCAGTGAAAACTGTGAAGTCACTGATTTATACAAAATTAGTAGAGCAAATAAAATGGAAGACTGAATTTACATTGAAAAGTCATAGCTATGGAATCAAGTGATTGCTGTAAACACCTGAAGAGTGAAAGAACATTCCCCAGATCATGTAAGGTATAGCAAATGTAAATTCAGAGGGATTGACAAAGGATACTTCACTCCTGTAAGTGCATTTGAAATACAGGTTATTTAAAAAAGATCCTTAAAAAAAATGTAATTTCTTTCTGTTTTTAAACCTCAAATTTAAAAACATATTTGTCTTCAAGTTTTTCCTTTTTTCTCTATTCATTCTTTATTTGAAGAAGAGTTGGACTTTGAAAATGCTTGTGGATTCTTCAGCTCAGGATATGCTATGATTCTTCAAGAATGCAAAATTTAAAGTCTAATTTCAAAGTAAAAGCAGGGAACATCACAAGAAGGGTAATTAATAAAACTATTAAAAAAAAAGACTATCACACCAAATCCCCACCTTTTTTCACTGAACTAAGCATGGAGAAAAAACATCATTTTTTTGAGAAGAAAAATGAAATAGTTTAAATGGGAATTCAGGCAGCTAAAAATGTTCATTTCAGAGATTTAATTTTTTCTTTTCTACAGTTTTTAGGAAGACCATTTTTTACCTTTTCTTTTTTTTTCCTCTCTTCCTATCCAAATAATGTAAGAAGCAGATTTTTTTCAAACTAGTTTCATTACTTTGTGCTGTAATGGTAAGCCCTGGCCAGCTAATCAGAGCCCTATTCAGTCAGGCCCTGCATTCATTTGGACAAAGTTGCTTAATTTATAAATCTGACAGTTAATAAGTTGGGTTTTTTCAGATTGGACAGAAATGACATAAGGACAAAACATGAGTATTTTGACAGACTCCTGGTAGGCAGTTCAAGGCTAACCCTTTCACTGGCAAATCCAATCATTTAACATCAATCCAATTTATGTTCTGTTGAATATTAAGAGCAAGCAGTCACTTGTAGGCAAATAAATGCCTCCATATAAAACATTTACACTTAGAAACAAGAAGTAAATTAATGTCCATCCTGTCTGTTTCTAAAAATTCATTCACATGATGTTGCATCAGTTTGCTTGAAATGGGAGATTCTGGTTTTAAGTGACATTATGACACTTGCAAATAGGTGATGGCTCTGTCACCATTACTGACCTTATCTAAAAAATACCCAAAAGCCCCAAACTTCTCTGCAATGAGTTTGCATCTTATTTAAGAAAAAAAAAAAATAAGGACTCTAATGGCCATAAAGAACATGTGGTTCTTAGCCAAGTTTGTCTGTCTGAATAGACTGTTGACATTGCCATTTTCTGGACATTCTGTCTACTGGCTGGAATTTAATTGAATTTTAGTTCTAATTGTTATTCAGTTAATGAAAGAGGGATGTTGTTTGGATCTTTTTTGCCTTCAGAGGCTTCTGTAGAAATGAAATCTGCTGTTGTGCATAGACCATCATAAGGTATATTCCTTACTTTGTATTCTTGACCTCTATCTCTCTCCTACCCTCTTCTGAGGATTAGCATAAAATTTCATTGATGTGTTGGCTTTCTGCTGATCTTTCCCATAGGGATAACCTTCCTGAATAAAACTTTTGAAAATACAAGCAGAATTGGTTTCATTTCAGGGATTAATGACAATTCTAAAAAGACGAATAATAAATTCTTTCAGGTTGCTTAACTGCACTGGAGCATATCTGAACCACAGACTCACTCCAGGCTACCACTTTCTGCTGAATAATTTTATATGAAAGCTATTTTAAATGTGACCTACAGTATCCCAAAGTACCCCAGGCTCATCTGCTTTTATATTATAAACATCCTGTTTCTTGAAGACAATGCAGTTATGCAACTTTTGAACAAGGATTAAAAAAAAAGGTTGAGGCAAACAAACTGCAAATACAGCTCTTGTGTCACTGGAGGAAACCTTACACAGAACAGGTAGACCTGATCATGTCAAATGCCAGGCACTTATTTACATGCATGTTATAAGGACACCAAATTTGGCAGTGGTAGAAATTGGAAGTGCTGTCTTCTCCTTTCAAATCTGCCTTTAATATGCAGTATTCTCTAAATAGAATATTTTAGCATGTTTCTAGCCTCAAGAAAATTATAAAGGAGAACTTGGATATTCACTGCAAATTATTTTCCGACACTGCAAAGGTCTAGGATTTTTTTGGCACCAAAGTACTGCTATGCTACCCTGTGATTTGCCTTTTCCCCTTGGTAATTCATAGTGACAGACTTTTAAACAGAATTACATCCCCCTAAGCAGTTTCCTGTTCTCTGGTAATGGGCAGGACAGCACAAACAATAAGGAAATATGACTGGAATACAGACATGGCTGTCCTTGTTTGGCATCCACACAGAGATAGGTGTTCACCTTTTTTTTTCCAACAATGAAAGGACCCCCTGTGCCCTCCGTGCATTTTATTTTGGAGGGAAAAACAGTGTGTTTGGGAACATGCATAAAGAGGGAAGAAAGTTTAGAAAAGGAACCCTGAATAGACCACTGTTTCTCAAAGGCTGAAGGTTGCTATTCTCAGGAGATCAGACCTTTAAGCAGCTCAGCTCTTTCACAAACCTATTGTTGCTATGCCAGAATCCTGTCATTGTGGACACATATTTTATCCAGTCTCCTCATCCCTTATGTCTGTGCTGTGAGTTCATAACTGAGAGGCAAAATAGCAACACACCTTTTTAAAGAGCTTCAGAATAGAATGTATTACTGCCACATGTCTGTAATAGAACAAAAAGCCTTTTTGAGCATTGATCTTCCTGTGGGGAAAGAAGTAACCATTGTCTTTTATGCAAAGGATAGTAAACACATAGCCTGGAACGTGCCATAGTTATCTTCATCCAAAATCAGTGTGTCTATAGGGAAGATAACTGAAAATTTTTATGTCATTTACATGTACAAACACTTTTCATGTCTTTGAGAAGGGAATAAAAGGACAAGCATGCAGACATCTAGAAGCCTCTGTGGGACAATCAAAGACGTTTACTGGTAAAGAACCATTATGTGTTTTGTGTTATTTTATTTGTATCTTCCCCATCTTTTATATACCATAAAAACATAAAATAATATCACAGTAACAGATTACGAACTGGTAAAACTTCATTTACTGTTATAAATTGATAAGTCAGGTCTGATTCTAGCCTTAAACCGTTTTTTTCCACTTCCTCATCTAGAATGAAACAGTTTTTCCATGATGCCAGCCAACTATCTGAGACAGCAATGAACACTGTAAGAGAATTCATAATTAGCCTCTGTGGCTCTATTGCCAACAACCTTTTAATCATCAGGGATTCTTTCTGAAGAAATTGGTTTTTGCCCTTGTTGAAGAAGAGCAAGGATCTGATTCTACTCATAAAATTTATAAGACTCTATGTCATTAATTTATTTTACTTCATTTTTTATTTTACTTTTCCAACCTGCAGTACGAGATTCAAATGTGAACTTATAGTCGGACACACACATCCTATTCCATTGCAATAGTATGGAAAAGTCACATATGGAAGAAAGGAACAGGATGGGATCAACTGGCACTGAAGCACCTTCCATGAGGAAAAAATTAACAGAAATCTCTTAGGCAGATCTCTGGTTTTGGATGAAAAACATGGAATTCAGACTCCCAGGCTCTGGTCTGATCAAAGAACCTGGTGTCTCATGGTCAGTTTTGAGGTTCTTCATCCTCCAAAGCTGATGCCAGGCCTCTGAATAAGTCTCTGTTATGGTCAAAATTTGTTCCCAAACAAAGGGAATTAAGAGGGAGGGGTTTTTTTGAGTCAGGAGCTGTCTAATAGTTGGCATCAATGAAACTTTGAGCCTCATTTTCCAGGTACCTTTTTCAGCTCTGCATTGAGATGTCTTTATTACAGATATGCAGCCCAGAAGACTGTCATAAATGTTAAATGCTGTCACCCTTCACATAAAAAGGATGAAAAAGGCACACTGCTAGATTTCTGTGGTGCAATTGCAAGGCTAATATATTTTTTTTTTAAATCCTGGAGTCCTTAGATCCTGGACACTACTGTCTCACCTCACCACAGGTTAGCCAGGACAGGTCTTCTACCATATGATTAAAACAAAGTTTAAGAACTGTATTTTGACTAGTTTTAGCACACTTTTACCCTCCTTTCTCCAGACCTAATGGCTAACTGAACATGGCTGGATCCCAAGCCATGTTTTTCCTGACCCACAGAACTCCTCCCCTCCCCTTCCCTCCCCTCCCAGGGGGTGATCTGAGTACTCTGCAGAGACATGTGGACTTCATAGCCTTAGTGACCCCTTCCAAGGGGAAAGAATCTCCACAAGCCACCGGGCCCAACTCTCTGCTCAAAACAGAGTGAATTCTGGCTCGAGGAAACCTGGCTTGGCTTTGTCAGTCCCAGGCTAAGGTATCTCCAAGCCACTCTGAGCAGTCTGGTGCCTCTCAGGAAGCCCCACATTTCCTGGCCATGTCCACTTACCCCAGTCCTGCTCTGAGCCTGCCTCCTTGGCAGGAACACCCAGAGGGAGATTCTTCCAGCCTAAGAGCTGGGTATCTGACCTGGACCTCAGAAGGCTTCAGTCTGCCACAAAGAAATAGGTGCTTTTAAAAGTGAATTGTGTGCCACTTTTCTCCTCTTATTATAGAGCTTGCAGCCTATTTAACTCCTCAGAGAAAAGCTCCTTTCCCAGGCTCAGGGGTTTCAACCTAAGCCAAATGAGAAGAAAACACCAAGCTGGCTTGAGAGCAGAATGTGGGCAGAGACATAATTAAAGCTAGCTGAGGGACTTTTAAGCTATTTTGGTGAAGTAATGTGGTAGCAAATTGGAGGAGAGGATTTCAGGATTACCATTTTGAACTAGAATTGAAATTTGGGGAAAAAGACCCAACTAAGCCAGCACTGTAGTTTGTTTCACTATTTTTAGTTAAATGTCTGTTAGTAACTGAAGCTTCACTTTTTCTTTCAGTTACAGAAGCACAGATTGAGAGAATGTTTGCTTCAGTTCCCTGTTTCAGATTTTATGCTGAGATTGGGGCAGTAATTAAAAAGTGCATCAAGCAAACAGAACATGTGAAGATTTTCTTCTAAAACAAACAGGGCATCAGGAATAATTAGAGTTTTTTATTCTCTTGCAATACAATAGTGATAAGAAAAAGGTGTTGCTCTCCAGGCAGCAATGTCTGAAGCAGCCTTTCAAGACAAACAGAAAGTTTCTATTTGTTTACTCTGTTTTGTTCAAAGTGCTTAGCTGGGATTATATTCTCTTTGCTTCTTCAGCTGCCTTCTCCACAGTCTCTTTTATCCCTGGCAGTTTACATTTTCCTTCATAGATTGCATCATTCATGTTTCTTTATCTCATCTTTTCTTGGAAATTGTTGTCCAACCTCTTGTTTTGTTCCTCAGCCAGCATACTTATTTTTTTGCTTTTGTTTTCTGCTCTGTCTTTTCCCACTTTCTTATTGCAATTTACCCTTGGTGAGCTCCAGTTACCTAACACAGCCAGACGAGATCTCCCTCTGGGAACTGCAGACTCCTCTCAGTCTCCACTGACTCTGTGGTGAGCAATGGAGTTACTGAAGTTCAGAGGCTGGTTTCACTAAGACCCTGGAATTTAGAAGCCAGCTGGATGGAGGGAACTAATATTTCTTGTAATACAGACTTTTTGAAGTTTAATCCCTTCATTCTACTATTTTTCACTTGTTTCCTTCAGCTTTCTCCAGATTTTTTTTCTCCAACAGTTCCTACATCCCTTTTAAAACTGCCTGCATGGACAGCAAAGCCCTTCTCAAACTTGGATTGGTTTGAACACCTCACATCTGAACATAATACTTTCTTTCTTTGAAGCATTTCTGATTCAGAGCTTCATCTCTGGCCCTGCAGCAATACTGGGGCACCACAGGAGAGCAAAGTCTCTGAACTCTGCTACAGTTCCCACACTGGAAAAGTAACTTGGATGCAGTAAGAGCATCTCCTGGTCTTTCTGCAATTCACATATAATTCAGATACATTAGTGAAACCTTTAAGTAAAAATGTTGCTCTATTTTACCTTCTCTCAAATGCCATCTATTTTGCCTACTGTTAGGAATGACCCAAGCTCCCATGTGTTAGTCCATTTTTCAGCTGCAAATCTCTACCCTCTATGCCCACAGAATGTCTTTTTGTCCTACTTCCACTCATAGCAAAAGTTAAAAAGGCAAAGGCTGTACCAAAAAATTAAAATCTCATCTGAACTCATATGATCTACCAACTTAAACTAATGCACCCCAACAAACTCATATGATCTGTGCTGACAAACCATCACTCACTACCCTCATCCTTGCACACCTGCAGAAGATGAGCAGGGACAACAGGAGCACCCTGCCAGCCCGAGCTTTCCTGAGTCCTTGCTGGCAGCACAGTGTGCTCACTGCTATCTGCACCTCATCAGTCATATCTGAGAACATAATATCAAGAAAATAACATACTTGGGAAGTGTGGGAGGGGAAGAGGCATTTCTATATAAAATTAGCCAACAAAACATTCTCAGAACTGTATGACTGAAGTCAGTAGGAAAGCTGAAGGAGTTTAACCACAGTAGGTTTCCCAATTTCTTGGAATAGAGAGCACCAGGCTTTCACAACATCCCATAGGGCTTCTGGAGACCTTCTAGTCCCAAAAGAATCACCTATGATGTGATCAGAATGTGTCAAAACCTGTATTATGTAAACACCCCTGTCTTTTAGCTTAAATATTCCTTTCTCCATGGTGTTTACAGCTGAGAGCTAGAGTTTCTCTGCAGAGAAACAAGCACTGGGCTGTTCCAAAGAGACACTCCTGTACCCAGTGCAGCTGGATGTGTTTAGACACCCACCATCTGGGTCTCACCTGACACAGATGCTTTGTAATTACCTGTATTTTGGAGGAAAGAGGAAAGGAGAATGTGGTATTCACATTCCCTGAACAAAGAGAGACATAATTCTGTCTCCCAGGATTTTTTCTGGGGAGGCAGTCAAAAGCTCAGGGAAGAGAAAACAATTTTTATCTCTAGTTGCTGCTCCTGTTGTTTGGCACATGTGGAAAGTGTTATGGAGATTGTTTACTGAAGAAGATGGTTGTTTGGCCTGATTGGCCAATAAGGAAAAAGCTGCGTCGTGACTGTCCAGACAGTCACAGGTTTTTCTTTAGTAGTATCTTTTCAGTATAGTATCTCTTTAATACAGTATGGTATTAGTGTAATATACAATAGCTTAATAAAGCATTGTTCATTGTTCTTTCTGAAATCATGGAGTCAGATCACATTATTCCCTACATTAATCTCTTTAATACAGTATGGTATTAGTGTAATATAGAATAGCTTAATAAATAATTGTTCAGCTTTCTGAAATCATAGTCAGATCACATTATTCCCTACATTGGGGTCATCCTGATTCAATAGGAGAACACACATAGAAATAGTGTAATGGTCATCCCTTGCAACAGTTTGTCTTTTGTATTAATATAATATTTTTTGCTTTTGTATTAATATAATATTTTTTGCCAGGGATGTTTCTTTTGGGTTTGACTGCTTCTTGTGTCTCCTGCAGTTCCTTCTCATGTTCTGAACAGGATTTTGGATGCTTAGGGCAGGCAGATACCCTTCAGCCCCCTACCAGCCCTGTACTACCTTACCGCTGGCAAGCAAAATGATCTGGCTGCTCTAGCTCTTTGCTTCAGTGAAAACAAACCAACCAAACAAACAACCAAAATCTCTAAATAAGACAGGGATGAACACCATAATATCAAAATTACCCTCCAAAAATATTCCTGCTCAGGATTTGTCTAAATTTAGGAGTAGTCTAACTCATTAGAAGCCTCCCTGTCTCGCCTGGGATTCCCTCAGGCACTCAGAAATCTGCAAATGTGCATGACAAGGACCTGCTCCATCTTGATAGTTGATGCCCCTGTATAAACTCTTTTACCCAGGAATTAAGCACATCCATGCTTAAATCTTCTACAGTCTGAAATATATTCTGAGCTCTTCCAAGTTTCTTTTGTGAGAATTGGATGCCCACAGCAAGAACTGAGACTGTTTTGTTCATAAATTACCAAGCTCAACGCCTCCTTAGTGCTAGGGGAGTGGGTTCCCCGTCTTTCCCCTCTATTCCAATTAACCTCCCTCTTTCCAGGAGCACAGCACAAACAGCAAAGGATTAGGTGCTCTGGCAGGTGGGCTCCTCTTTCACAGCCAGTGCTGAAGTTCTGCCAGGCTGCAGAACAACACAAAACTGGGAGAAAAGCAATGCGGAAGTCTGAAGATCTGTAGCCTCCTGAACATGCTGCAGGGAGGTTCCAGCCCTGCTGCTTTCTATTGTCTGGAGCATCATCTCAGCCCACATTTATTTTAAGCTTGTGTTTACTTTCATTGTTACTAAGAGAATTCTCTCAGTACCATACCCACGTCTCACCCTACCAGAGTCACCAATTTTTTCTAACATCTACCAAGCAGTTTTCTTAATTTTTTTTTTTTTCATATCCAGCAACATTCAGGCCACTTAAATCCCATAAAAACTAGTCCTGCTTCTTAGTTACCTCTGCACAACTATCTCTGTTTCCCAGGATTGAAAGCTCTTGTTTCCTTTTGCCAAGAATATTTCTTCAGGCCCATAGCTGTCAATAAAGCTTTTTCATTGATTAACATAATGAAGTTAAACTAAGAACAATTAGTCTCAAGATCAGTAATTGTATTTTTTTTAGACCCATAGAAGACTTTATGAGCTGCAAGCCTGATTGTTTCTCCCCACAGCCATACCAGCTGGTCTGGAGAACGATGTGTACTTCATCTCACTCCTGTTTGTGATCCCGACAGCTATAGTACAGGCTCATCTCAAATACACAATTTTTAACTGTGTTTCATAACTTGATGTGCATTTTTGGGGAGGTGGATGGAAGACATGGCAAGTGGCAGCTATTATTTTGCCTGGCAGAGAGCAGGTGGAAAGCAGGCCAGCTGCAGGTAGTCAGGGTGGAAAGCTGCTGCTGTGCCATTTTAGAATTGGCAATTTGCAATCGGGAGAGACATTTTTCTATCCTGCCAGCTGGAGGCTCTTGGCAATGTGGTTATGTTTTTAGAAACCAAACAAATCAATCTTTCTTAGTTTTCCCCAGAGTTTTGGATTTTACCTCATGAGATTTGATCTAAAGCTTTTTATCACATCTGACTAACAAAAGACTTATTAAAAATGAAAGAGGACACAAGAAAATAGGAGGAAGTACAACTGTTCATCTGTATTCAGCAAATCAACTACTTTGAACACATGAAAATCAAGTGGTTCTGAATTTATTTTCCATTCATGAAATAAACCATTTCACGCTGGCATAATATGGTTACCACTCCAGTTTAAGTCCCTGTAAAGAAGTACAGGGGTTTGGGTTGTTTTGTAGTACTGTACATAAATATTCTGTGCCTCTTGTCTTTAGCAAGCTTTGATGTATGGTTTGAACTTATGGTATATGACTATTTGTTCATCAATAGAGCAGTAGTTTTTGTTTTCTATTTTTAAAATGTATTTTAATGTCTGTATTGTTTTTCTCTGGAGATTATGCAAATAATGATTTTTCTGATTGAAACAGATTGAACTAAAAGGCTTAAAGTTTAAACTTATCTTTTGTTTAGCATTGCTGTTTATGAAAAAAAACTCTTGAACATGGAGACCATTTGTCTTGGTCTTTATTTCAGAGAAAAATTAGCCCTCTAACTTGTACTGTGTATTCTACCAACAGAGGTGTGATTTCAAACCCTTTTTGTCACTTGTCCCACATTTGTAGCTCAACACATTGTAGCACCAAGTCAGTAAAGCACATGCAGAAATTTGAGCATATGGTTAAAAGGAATTGACTTATTAGAATATGCTGAAGCACGTGCTTTTATATTAATGTGGTTTATAAGTGCAATGTCCCAAAATATCTACTCTCAGGGCAATTAGGTTATGTAGGTTTATGTAACTTTATGGAAAGGAAAAAATTATAAATTCAGTCTAACCTATTCCCCAGATCTTCTTCTTGTCTTTACAAGAATGCAGGATAGAAAGGTATTTGTAGGATCAAAACATTGATAAAACTGCTTTGCAGATATTCAAGTTAAAAAGCTGTTGTTTGGATAACTGTTGTACTGTCTCCAGACCTCAAAGCTTTTGAAAAAATAATTGAATGATTCTACATGAATTTGTCACTGAATTAAGAGGTTGCTCTTTCTAAAAAGAGCAACACCCAACATTTGACCTTTTCAGCTGTACTGAAAACAGCAGCCACTTCATACTACCAGCTATGGTGAAACAAAGGTGAAGAAGCACAGAAGCTAAGACTCATTTTAAGAGAAGGTAAGTCATGCTCTTAACAGATGGGACCAAATTTCCCAATTCTTCTGACCCTGACAGCTACTCTTCAAGAACTTAATCAAAACTGAGATACAGAATCACAGAATTACTTTGGTTGGATAAGACCTCCAAGTCTATCCAGCCACAAACCAAACACTGCCAAGTCCACTACTAAACCATGTTCCCGTGTGCCACATCTTCAAGTCTTTTAAATATCTCCAGGAAAATCCTCTCCTATAGTTTAAGTTATCAAGTCATCATTGTCAAAAGGAAAATCTCTTCTAAGTACAATTTCTAAAGATACAGAATTTAATTTTCAGTGTAGCATGAAAAACATGCCATTCACTAAAGGCCTTTTCCCTGAGCTTTTTTAAGAAACAACTTCATTGCAAAATACTGCACCATCTAAACAAAATATGAGGAACGCAGTCATATTGATCTAGATCACTTCAAACTTGAGTAAAATTTGGAAGATTGACTATTTTGAGATTTTAATAATACCTTTGTCTTTTCAATGTTATCTGCAGGAAATACCTGCATCTTGGGTTTTTTTCAGACACAGGATGAGAATTGTGCTTTTCAGTATTTCAGACATGAGCTGGTAGTAAAATGGTTTCTGCTCTGCAAGAAGATGGGTAATAAATGCAGCAGCAATTGCATATCAAGTAAATGTGGTATGAAATGTGGTTTAGAGTTCCATAAAACAGATGGTAATGCTTCTTCTCATAATAAGCATAGAAGCTGTGAATTTGCAGCATGAATTCAGTGTCCAGGCATAAGACCCACCAGGGCAAGAGGGAGTTACAATATTGAAATCACAACTGCTCTGCCAAGTGACTGTGTAGAACAAAACTTGTTTCCTTCATCTCTGGGGGAAGACCCCCCACCTTTACAGAGGGCCATAAAGAGAAGTCACATATGAGAGGAAAACAGAGGTTAGAAAAAAAAAATAATACTAAATTATAAAAAAAGAAAAATCTCTGAGAGCCTGATCTGCTTTTCTAAATCACTGTTCCAGCCAATGTTTGTAGCCAAGTTGCTGAAGCTCCAGCACTGTGCTGAAGTACCGTGTAATTGCTGGGGGATCTCTTTGCTTCAGAGGTGCAGAGCAATATGCATTTATCCTGCTAGTTCTGTCTGGCATGAGAGAGAAACATCTTCTGGGAGATTCTGTCAGAGTGATAAATAACAGAAATAATTTCTAAACCAAAGGAAATTACTGAGATTTGTTGTGTTCCAGATAAAGGACGTCACTGTGCACTATTTTATCTATGACTTCAGCTGCTGAACTAGGGCACGGTTTCATGATGTCAATGCTCTGACTCTCAGTCCCTGTTGCATCTCCTGACTCAACAGCTCCAGAATTTTCTCAAGCACTCTTTAGTGCAGATTTAGGGCTTTAATGGTGGAAATAAATAACGATGAAAGAAGCATTTAGAGATCTATTAGCTCATGCATCTTGAAACATATCAAGTGGGCTGTATTACAGCATAAGGCTTTATGTGTCTGAAAAAAGGCTTATAGAATCTCCAAATCTGAGTTCCTCTCTGATGCTTCAAGGAAGGAGGTCCATGATGTCCTGGGGCATAGGAACAGAAAAAAATAAGCTGAAAAGTGAGGTTATATTACCAGTGCATACCAAAATGAGCTGCTAAAATCTCAAAAGCAGGAGGGAAGTTGAAAAGCCAGATAAGATTCACTAAGAGATATGAAGATGGTTGCCAGATGTAAAACACGACTTCCAATGAAAGATTCAAAGATCAAGCTAGTTTATCAAAAATATGCCAAGAGATGCCTTCTTCACTGCCTGCCCATCTCCACCAGAATCAGAACATGGGTTCTTCAGCCCAGCAGATAAAAGTGTAACTACATGAAATAGCTGGGAGCTGAAAAGCTACTTTGATTCATAAGTGAAATAAAGCTCATTTTTTTAAGCTGAAATTTTTTTTTGGCTGGAAAGAACATATCTAAGGTGGAAAAATTTAAACTTGGGCTGACAGCTATCTAGCACAGATGATCCAGCCAGTTCAAATTAGGGTTAGATGATCTTTGTTGTCCAGAAGATCAAACTTACTGTGAATTAGCTATGGTGCCTTTTGAGCTAAGAAACTGTGGGGGGAGGCAGCTGGGGAAGACAAAAGAAAAGAAAATAAACAACTTTGTTCTCAGGTAGTTTTAGCACATGGAGAGCTGGCTGAGTCAACAAGAGCTCATACAAGTCCCATGAGGAGTAGCTGAAGGAGCTGGGGTTGTTTAACCCTGAGAAAAGGAGGTGCAGGGGTGACCTTATCACTCTCTACAACCACCCAAAAGGAGACTGTAGCCAGGTGAGAGTTGGCCTCTTCTCCCAGGCAACCAGCCACAGGAGAAGAGGACACAGTCCTAGGCTGTGCCAGGGGAGGGTTAGGTTGAACACTGGGAACAAGTTCTCCACAGAAAGGGGGATTAGATATTGGAATGGGCTGCCTAGGGAGGAGGTGCAGTCACTGTTCCTGGAGATGTCAAAGATTGGACGTGGAACTCAGTGTCATGGTCTGGTTGACAGGGTGGTGTTGGGTGACAGGTTGGATTTGATGATTTCAAAGGTCTTTTACAACCTAATTGATTCTGTGATTCTACAATGTACAGGTACTGGACATTTACTTTAGGCTGCTGGTCTGTTTTCCCTCTCTGGACAGCCAGAGATATGGCATCATGGCTCGTTTCCCACTCCAACTGCAGCAGACAGAGGAATTGTCCCATAGGAGTATTATACTCACTGACCAGAGATGGAGCCTAACTCATAGACTTAGACCATCTAGCCTGCTTTTAGATGACTTTAGGTGAGATAAATGCTACTGTCTCTTCTCAATACACCACATCAGTGGAATTTTTAGGTTGCACTTTTTTTAGACTAATTTCTTTAAGACAAAGAGAGGGTTTTAATATATTAAAATAATATAGTAGAAACATGAATTATCCTTCACTCCAGAGATAATGTTCTGAGGCATTATCAAATTTAAATGATACAAGGTTTTTATAGCTCCTTGTGCTATTAAGTTACGTTTCTTTGTACAGTGATTCTGGGATGTCACATTAACTTCAGCAGAGCTGTGCAATGTAGTTAAGAGAAAAGTTCTGTGCAAATGTTTTACATTAACTTTCTTGAGCATGGTCTTACTTTCCTTGTAAAGAACTGACATTGTCTTCAATGAAAGCTTTCCCTGAGGAAAAAAAAAAGAAGCAGGATTTGGCCCTTAGCTATTATGTGCATCTTAAAGGCATTTATTTTTTTCCTTCAGTACTGTTAAAAAAAAGCCTGAGATACAGCGCACGTCTTCAATATATGCATATCAATGTGGACTAAATAATCAGTTCCATAAATGTGGGCAAGCTGAAATAAATTTTGTTTCTACTTTCAAAACAGGGAAGTGATAAATTAAATTGATCTGCTTGTTTGCAAACAGTGATGTTACTTGAGCTAATTTTGAGAGTTCAGACAGTGCCAAGATAGAGAGGAAGGAAATGTTGATCTGCTTGTTTGGAAAGGACATTAGGCAGCTTACCATCTTAAAGTGTCTGGCATTCTGAGGAGGTGACCAGGTTTAATACCACTCAAAAGTGCCATAGCCTGTTTTTTTTTTGCTCTTTTTTTTTCTTCCTTTCCAAAATGAGGAATCATGTACTTTAAAATGATTGGTTTCAATCTAGACAGTTTGTCTAAATAAATGAGTCAGGGCTGCATTTTGACTCTTCTTGATTGCCTGTGTGAAAGAAATTCTTGGCTAAGGCCCATTTCCAAAGGGAGAGAAGCCAACAAGGCCTTGTGCAGTATGGAAGCCAATAACTATATGTATTTGGAAACAGCACTCTTGGACACTGGTCTGTTTTCTTCCTGTTACCTTCCTTCGGTGTTGCCACAGTAGATTGCCAAAGCACAGCACATTTGTTTTAAAAAGGAATGAAATTACCTTCAAAGAATCGTTTGTAGCTTACCCGTCTTGCCTGGCCTGATGTTGTACAATACGTGTTTTGCACTGACTTCCTCAGTTATTGCGGATAGGCAAGTATACTCAGCCTCACCCTCTTAAAATCATGGGAGTTCTATCTTTTCTGTGGCAGATTTCTTCCAGTTCACTGGAATCTGATTTTTATCTTTCCATGGTGGCAGCTGAAGCGAAAACCATGTCATAGAACAAGCAAGGGCAGCCTAAGACCAGAACTGAACAAGAGCCTGTATGTAGAAAATTTATTTAGGATGAACATTTAAATATATGCCATGTGTTGTTATATTTGGAGTTAACACTACTGTGCATTTGGAAGAGGTGGAAGAAAACCTGGTGTTAAATAACAAAGTCCTTTGTTTCTACAATATCAATTCTCACTGTGTGCTAAAGTAATTGATAGTTGTGTAAAGAATCAGCTATGAAGTCTAAATATTTATAAAATATCTTTTTGAAAGTGTGGCTCGTGGCTCCATGTCTAGCTCCAAAAGTCAGTATAGAACTGGAAATGAGAATGTAGCTACTTCATTATGTGCAAATAACAGTGTATTCACACAAAAATTATAGCACTTACCTTTTCAGTTTATAAATAATTTCTCCACAGTTGACAAATAAAGTAGTTAATTATTGGGGAAATTATTTTTTTAAATAAGAACCTTAGAGTGCTTTTTTCAGCATGCTATTTATTTCCTATACAAGTTCATTGTTTAAATAACATTGCCTTATCAAATTCCTAGACAACTGCATTCATTCTGATAAAATCCATTCATTCCTGTAAGATCTATACGTATTTGAACTATCCCTCATAACAGGAGTCATCTTTTTTTGGTCCTTTTGCAGAGGTGGGGTTTTTTTTCTTACTTTTAAATTTGTAATCCTTTTTTAAGAGGAAAAAAATTGATTTGACATTGTTTTATTCTGCTACCAAAGGCAGTAGGCTCAGATCACCTTGGTACTTAGTGGACGCTTCTCTTTATCTCAGACTTGAACTGGGCAATAGATTTTGTGTGCCTTTTTGTGCCAAGGTAGAGGGACTTCAATTTCTGAACCAAATATTAGCCTGGGAGGAGTACTGGCAAGGAAATATCCATTGTAGAAGTTGTGAGCAATGGGTCACTCTCATACTAATCAAAATAAGTGCTGTCATTGTGGACATGAGGGAGAATCTAAGTATGGCTTCACTGTGACTGACCTACATTTTTTAGGAGCCTACCTGGAATATTTGCCAGGTGTCATTTCAGAGGCATCTTTTCATTATCTTCAGATATCAGATCTAGACGTTCCGATAGGAAATCACTCTCAGAGAGGATCTGCTTTCATGTTGGAAGGTTAATTTGTTTACTTTCAATTTACCATTACTGGGACTTGTTTAGCCTTTCTTTGCAAGGTTAAAGAGCTCTCAGGTATTTTTACTACACTTACATATCTACTACAAAGCCACCTCTCAACCATATATTCATTGAAGTGAAATACAGCCTTGTCCAGATCTCTGCAAATCCCATAACCTTGAAATATGAAATTAAATCAGTTCTAACCATTTATCTGTGCAAAAGTAAACCATTGTCATATTTTTACATGTTTCATGTATTTTTCCCTAGATAGATATGTTAAGTACTATTTTGGATTTTGCAGCAGTGTCACGAGTGATTATTCTTATTCACACTGGGAGTACTTTATAACAACACTGGGTTTTGCTCCAGATAAGCTCACGTGTGCTTGTGTGACACTGCAAAGCTGACACAGTTTTTTGCCTTTAGTTCTGAGATAACAGTTTTGCAACTAGCTTAAATGTATTTTTATGAACTGCAATGCTCTAGAAATCCCTGTCCTTAGGACTCTTTTTTTCCCCTCACTTAGCCACATCTGTGTTCTCGATTCTCACAAACCATGTTTTCTGTGTTTAAAACAGATTTCATTGGACTGAGGCAGTTAATAAATTGGTTCCGATAACACTGAAAGTATGACTAGCTCTCTTTACTCTTTGTTAATTCACTAATCCCTATGTCACTTGAAATTGGTTGGGCAAATATTGTGGAGCTTCAAGAGAGTTAAAACTGATGATAATCTCATCCCATCTAGTTTGAGTAATCCTGGACATGCTGTTAGCAGCAATGATGTTCCATGGGAATGCTATGGCAACATCAAAATGTTGGCTGTCTAGCAGGCTTACTGCATCCTGTGCATGATCCGTGAATAAATAGGGGAATTTAGTTCCTGGAGTGTCAGTCTGGCACATTTCACTAGCACTACATTCACTTACCAAAAAAAAGTCAGCCAGTCATACAGAGAAAGTGCTATAGTGACTGAGTGATAAATCTCCTGCTGCTAACCCTTGTATGTAACAACTCTAAGAAGCTAAAAATAGATCATCCATGGCTTAATTCAAACAGGAAATATACTCTCCCTCAATTTGTTTATTATTTTTGTTCCCAGATGCTCTTCTTTGTTCATACTGGTTTTTATTTTTTTTTCGTCAGTGCATCTCCTTCCTAGGCTCTGGACATATAAGCATGTTTACTTTCACTCAGATGTGATCTTCCTCTGAACCAAAGGCTAGAGATAAGGTCACTTGCAGTGAAGTACTAAGTTAGAGCTAAAAAGCCCAAAAGGGATATTAGTCAAGGGTTCAGTGCATAGGAACATGTTCCTACTGTTTCTAGTCTGCTGCAAATGAGAGCACAATGCTGTGTTTGCACTTGGTTCGGTCATGCAGTGATCTCCAGTTCCTCAAAATGAATATAAGCCTTATGCCCACATATTAGTCTCTTTTCCCGTGTATCTTGAAAAAAGGAAATGTAAGGACATTTATAGGGTTATGTGGCTCTTTTAGATGGCACCTAAAAATCAGCAAGATGGGAGTAGGGTAGACCTTACTCCATTAACAATAAGACCTGAAGCTCCCTAGACACACATCCCATGTCTGGAAAGACTCAGTGAGAAGAGATCAAAGAATCACAGAATGGTTTGGATCAGAATGGACCTTAAAGATCATCTGTTTCCAACTCCTCTGCCATGGGCAGGGCCATCTTTCAATAGAAAAAGTTCCATCCAACCTGATCATGAACAATTCCTTGGATGGGACACCCACAGTTAGTCTGGGCAACCTGTTCCAGTGCTTCAGCACCATGACAATAAAGTATTTCTTCCTAATGTCTAACCTAAATCTTCTTTCTTTCAGTTTAGAACCATCACCCTTCATTCTATCACTACATAGCCCAAGCCCATCCTGCCCATCTTTCCTGTATTCCCTTATAAGTACCCTAAGGGTGCTGTAAGGTCTCCCCAGACATTTCCAAGTGATTTTGTGAGATTTAAAAACCTGACTGAAACTGTCCAGGGAAGTATTCTCATGGTTTACCACCATTTCCATTAAAATATTTCTATATTCAATCCAGTTTTTTTCTTCTAGTTATTTGAGCTTGTATAAATTCAAGCTATCTTTGTACTGCCCACTGTCTGTTTAGTTTTTTACTCCATGGATGTGAACATCATTCTTAAAGAGTCTCTTTGGTAGACATTGGAGCTTGTATAAAGTCAAGCTATCTTTGTACCGCCCACTGTCTGTTTAGTTTTTTACTCCATGAATGTGAACATCATTCTTAAAGATTCTCTTTGGTAGACATAGGTGGAGTTCCCTGAATTGTATACAACTGAAGTGTGTTCAAAACTGATAGCATCTGAACCAACTGCTGTCCCACTGAGGGGGGAAACCCTAGTGTTTGCTGAAAATAGCTTCATAAAATATATCAGCTCCACACTCAAATATGAGACAGTCAAATAAAATTAAAAATAAAACAGCTGCTAGGAAAATTTAGGAAAGACATACACAACTAACGGAAAAATACCTTCTTGCTCCTATGAAAATTGGATGAGTGGGCAGGGGCTACTCTTAAAAATGGAAAAGACACAGTTTAGGGAGGATGCATTGTACATCTCCAGAAAGAAAAAAAGTGGGCTGGGTTTAATTGCTGTCTCTCTCAAACCATGAACTCCAGTTCTGAAACTAATATGAACTAGGATCAAAACCAACTAAAGGAGGTGATTCTTCATGCAACACTATATGAGTGACTCTCCTTGTCTAAGAAAATTAATGAAACTGCAGATGCAACATTACAGGTGTTCAGGAGAAAAGGGGACAAGTAAATCTTAGCCCACTGACAAGACAATAGGTTGACTGCATCCTCTGCCAAAGCCAGTGTTGCTATGATGATGTTTGATCCCCTCCTCACCTTTATAGGAGAGATGAACTTAAACTGGAAACAAGTGAATTCAGTATCCTGTTTGAAGAAGACCTTATTTATTTACTTTTTCTTGTTGTTCTGACCTTCAGTTAATACCTTTGGATAAAAGCTGACATAAAAAAGTAACCTTAAGACAGAACGACATCATGATCATGAATGCCAAATTTCCACATTAGAACAGGCTGATGAAAGTGTCTTAAAGATTAATGAAGCTTAAGGAAATAAAGCTGCAACTTTTAAAACTGATTTAAAAGAGTAACTTATATGTACAAAGGTTGTTCAAATTCAAAAACCTCCCAGCACAACATGCTCAAGGATTATTTTTTTTGAACAAAACAATGAAAACTCATCTCTGCACATGTTTAAAGATTGTATTTTAATCACAGACTGAAACAGAATGATTTACAAAACTGATGGTTAGATTTAAAACCAACCACTACACCTTTCTGTGGGAATATTCCCCCCACACCCTAGCAGATTAGGGATTCAAGTGAAGAACAGAGCTGTTCATGTTTGCCTTTGGGACTGAACAGTGATTTCCAGGATGATGACTGATGCTGCAAGAATTCACCTAAGATGCTTTTCAATGCATTTCATTTACCCAGCTGAAAGTGGCTTCTTCTAGGGAAGCCTGCTGGCTTCATCAGAAATCCCAACCATCTTGCAGCTTTCTGTCCAGAGCCTTCTCTGCAGCTCCTCATCATATGCCACGTCAGCCGATTTTGTCCTTTCCTCATTGTAAAGGTAGCAGCCACCAGCTCCTTCCAGCTCGGGTGATACTGCTGCATAGATGGTTGTAGAGGCTCCTTCCTCTGGGCTCTGCAGAAACAAAAATACCCAAATCCAAGTGAGGCAGGTACAGCAGAAGAATTATATTGCCGCCATAGGACTTTATCAGTGACAAACATCTTCCCTAATTTTGCTTTACACTTCTGGTCCTTATGAAAACCCAAAACTTGTAATAATAAGAAAGTCACTTATTCAATTTGCAGAGTCCATTTCTTCAATAGCACTATATTAAGATAGCTTAAAGCCAGAAGAGATAAATGGAAAACTCCAGTCTATTTTTTCAAGAGTTAGTCAGATGGAGCATACAAAATAATTGATTTTGCTTTCACAGTTAGACTAATAAACCCAAAAGCAAGCACAAATATTAAAATCCTAGTTTAATTATTCATTTTGCAGGGATGAAAGGGTCTGTGCTTTGCCCTCAGAAGATGAAGTCTATGCTGTACATGCAATGTGTTCATTGTAATAACAATTGTGACATGAGCAAAGGATCATGGAAACCATGACAGCAAACTAAGATTCTGCAGTTCAGTCCAAGCAGGCAGGCAAATGAGGGAACTACATTTTAGACACAGCATAGTTATCATCGTTATTCTTCTCTGTCATAAAGCAAAATGGTGAATGATCTATAATATCTGATATACCATGAGTATTAAATGAAAATTCATAAGTGAATAGCTTAGAGTGATAACTCCTTTCATCCCGAATATATGCAAAACTTTTACATTGTGCATTCAGAAGAATCACACAGCTACCACTAAAATTATTTCCATGGCATTTTTATTCTAATTAAAGGACATTTTTAAAACACAACATTTTATATGCTTTGCCTTTATCAGTGATATAATTATGATCAATGCCTGCTAGATAATAATGTATTATTTTACAATCCTTGCAGTCATTATCTGAGGCATTAACAGTACTGATACTGCTCAGAGCTTTGTCTGCAGCACCTGACAAGATGCTTTTTCCTGAAGAACTCACTTGATGAATGAGACAGTAGTGAATAGGTTACTCATTGCCTTATTAAAACTAATAAATCTAAGTAATTGAAAGATTTTTGTTATGTTTGGAGTTTTAAAGAAAATTATTGTACTACAATATTCTGTCTAAAATCACTTAAAAATGCTCCTTTATCTTGGTTTAGTGCTCTACTGCTATTTCACCCTTCTTTATCCTAAGGAAAATAGTGCTATTCATACCTAGTACATTATGTAAATAACATAAAGAGCCTTCACAATTCTTTGCTCATAGACTGGCTAATATAATGATCAACTATGAACAGCAGTATAAAATATCTTGATATTGTAAAGTAGCAGAACAACGATGAATATGAGCATTCCTATTTTTATACAACTTTTTGTGGATGACAGAGAATAACCCTACTCTTGTGCTCTACTTAAAAAAAGTAGCTACACAGATAAGCCATTACTTCATGTGATAGTTCACTGGACTTTATGTTCCTGCATTTAACAGGTCTCCAGCACAAACAGGCATAACTGTCAATATCATGACTCCCAAATCTTAATGACAACAACTCAACACTAAAATGCTTTAGAAAAAATTTTCTGTGGGTGGAATTTGTGTGATTATGTTCTTATGAGCAGGGCTCTCTACCACCTCAGAGATTGGTCTGTATGGATAGTGTTACAGCATCAGAAATACCAGGCTGCCTCTGCTGATTCAATGGTCAGGTTCTCCCAGGATATGCAGAATTTCCCAAGATTTTTACTTTTGATGATATGCCACTTAAGTTTCCACCAGAGAAGATCTATACCAAGAGGGTGGTCAAACATTGGAGCTGGTTTCCTAGGGAGGTGGTTGGTGTATCCCAAGCCTGTCAGTGGCATTTGAACATGCATTTGAACAACGCCTTTAAGAATGTGCTTTATCATTTGGTCAGTCATGAACTGGTCACTGCTGTTGCAGGTCCCTTTCAACTGAAACAGTCTATTATATTCTATTCTATTCAAAATGATATCAAATATTTTAAATAAAGCTTATGCACTAGCTGAAAGTGTTTACATACTCACACTGTGATTTATAAGCCCAACAACACTAACCATCCATTAAAGTCAGCTTGTGTAACTTTTCATATTATTTATTTTGCTCCTCCCATCCACCACATGCAATATGCTGAATTGAAATGTGCTAAATTCCTATTTAGCTTCTACCACCTGATGCTAGAAGCAATTATCTAAACATACAAGGAAAAAACCCAACTACACTATATTAAGGAATTAGCCATTATTTGAAGTGTCTAAGGCGAGGTTGGATGAAGTTCTGAGCAGCCTGGTCTAGTAAAAGACCTCTCTTCCTATGGAAGAAGGGTTGGAACTAGCTGGACTTTAAAGTGTCTTCCAACCCAAGCCATTCTATGATTCTAGGATCCTAGATAAGAAATATAATAAGGAAAACAAGTAAGTTTTCAGTGCAACAGAGAGTGAGATGCTTGTGTATGACTAATGAATTGTCTTATCCTATCTTCTGAGTGCTTAATTAATTATTAAAGTTTTATTTTCCCTTTCTTTATAAGCTCTTCATTGTTTTGACATGCTTCCATGTTTTAGTGAAAGTAAAATTAAACTCTGCACCAGGAGTGGCTTGCTGGAAGTTTGACCTATTTGTTTTGAGGGGCTGAAGTAAAACACATTTTGCGATTCCTTCTCTGGATCTTGTCTATGCCTACTATGACAGCAACTGCACATCCACACACACAGTCAAGATTCTTTCTGGGAAAGTGTTGGGTCTACTACACACCCAAAAATCAACTGCAACAAACAAAGACACACAGACCATGCAGACATCCTGTCTGTGCACCAGTGCCTGAGGACCTCCTGGGAAGGATGAAGCTGGCAACAGGCTGCAACCACTGGAGCAATTCATGTGGATCTGGACAAGGATCAGGATTAATTTTTCCAGCAGTGGCAGACTCACTCATGGGTGCCAAATTTCCTTTGAAGAACTTTTCCATAGCTTTTTTTTTACCACATGGTAGGCCATCAAAAGATGAGGAGAAACCACAAAGCCCTTGGAAAAGAAAATGGCCACAAACAGGAGACTACTGTCAAAGCAACACATCTGACCCACCCTTTGATGCCAGTGGCTTTCTAGGAAGGAGAGCACCTGATAAGAGACCAGAGAAATCACCAGCCAATGGACAAATATCTTGACCTATAAAACCCCAGGATGTTTGTCATGATGCTCTATAGAAACATACAATGAAATAAACCCAACTACGGCAAATTAAGGAATTAGCACATCACAAGTGTTCAAGGCCAGGCTGGATAAAGCTCTGAGCAACCTGGTCTAGTAGAAGTTGTCTCTTTCCATGGCAGGGGGGTTGGAACTAGATGGACTTCAAAGTCTCTTCCTTGAAGTACTATACCAAGAATTCCAGGTAGACAGGAAGTAATAGCAAGTATAATTCTAATCACAGGGGGGGATTCTCTACTTATTGCCAGTGTAAAAAAGCCTTAAAAAACAATAAAAGAATAATATTTGTATATACAGAATCAGTAACACCTTGTTCATTAATTGACTGGACTTGCACTAAGAGAAAGGGTATGCCTATACACAATGATTCTTTACTCTTCAGTTGCCAACTTCTTGGTATTGAATTAATTTTTTTTAATTGGAATTTTGTTTACAAACTGTTATATTATTAATAACCAAGGAACTGTAATTAATGCCTTTGTAATATACAAGTAAAACTGATTTCTGCTTAACTTCTTCCTAATGAAATTCTGAACCTGTATTTCCCTTTGCTTGTTATAGTATTGATCACAATTTTTAGCTTTCGTTTTCAAGTAACTAAATGTTTGTCTTCAACAGTAAATAAAGGTCTGATTGAAAGTACACATCTTTTCTCCTTAGATGTATAAGTTGTGGAAGGAGAGAAAAGATAGCTTGTGACCAGCTTATTTAAGCAAAATGTAGCCTACATATATAAAATTACATTATTTTGGCACTATCTATTCCCAAAGAAAAAGCCTTTTTCTTTTTACAGAAGCTCTGATATTTCTTTTTTTTCTTAAGTATTCATCAATTATAACTCATCGACAAAGAATAATTTTCCCTCAGTATGAAATGGAATATTCTGTTCTAGAAAAACTGGGACAAGTGTTAAGAGGTTTTGTATTTTAGTTTTGCTTTTTTAGGACTTGCTAGTTCATGTATTTTGATTAATGCAATTTTTAGGGACATATAACTTTGTCTATGTGCTAATTCTTGCAGAATGTGCTAGCTGACAAAAGTCAGTTCCTATGGCCATGTCACCATGAAATGTTACATCCTTTCCATTTGTCTAAAAGAGGGAGCAACATCTTAACTCTTTAGAAATCTTGTGTCTGCATCAGTTATATGTGATGGCTTTGTGGTGCTTTCCATGATAATCCACGTACTCATTCACTTCCACCTTCACCTGGATTCATAACTCAGAGTCCTGGGTAGACTGTATGTTATGTTCATCAGAAACCACAGAAAACTGGACAGAAAAAAATTTAATGAGCTCCTATAATTCCTCCTCTGTAATCCCTTCATTTTCTCAGTTCCACTTGCAGCAACTACCAGCAAACAGTGACAAACTCTTCTATGTGTCTTAAAGACTGTGACAAATAGCTTGAATGGACAGCCTGAATATACTTTTATTTGTACTGGCTAACAGAGTTGGCCATGTGATTGAAAGGGCAGCAATGATACAAGCCATGGTATCAGGGGATTTATGGCTTTGGGATAGCTTCCCCTCATCCCACTCAATCAGAAAATTTTACTTGACTTATGTTTCATGAATTCAGGATTCTGTCATCTCGAGAGATTACAGGAGAAAAGGTTGGGTGCAGAGGACAGAGCTGCTGGCAAAATCACTCACTGACATCACAGCTGAGTTTTAAGAGACATGAACAAGGAGTCAGAGATGTGCACACAGGACTGCCTGGTAAGATGGAAGATCACTTAAGGCTGAGAAAAATCCTGTTAAAACACCTTTATTCCTATAATTTGTGCTGCAGAATACATCAAGTATCGATGGAATAACTCTCATCAGCAACATTAGGTAGGCTGCTGTAGGAACTTTCATCAAATGTGGGCTTATAACACTGGGCCTAGCTCATGTTCCATTCATTAAATCATGCACCTTTCAGTTCATGTGGGAAATCTACTCATAAACTGATGCATTAAATGAGCTTGCAGATGTTTTTTTGTTTGGTTTTGGTTTTGCCACAGGTGTTCATGGTGTTCACTCTGTGGCTTCACTTTTTTTAAAAGAGTGAGTTCCATCAGGCCTTTCCTGGAGTGGGTAACAAATTCCCTGGTTCCAGCTAGGAAAATGCAGAAAGCACTGATCTTCTGGGCATCAGTACTCGGACACTTTTGCATGTGTTCCTTCACCTTTCTCAGTGATAATTAATCTGGCAATTTTTTCAAAGTGCTGGTATATTACTGACTTGCTTCTGTACTGAAAAATTCTGTATATGCAGAGCTTTCTTCTTTTTCCATCTTCCTTCAGGAAAGACAATGATCATCTGTGATTCCTGAGCAGTACTATGCATACATACTGTAGGGATTAGCAACAACAAAGAGAACATGAAATTGCTCTTACTTGGTACACAGCAAAGTCTTTCATCTACTTGGTGGCAGCTAGTGGAGGGGTGACACCCAGTCACCCCCAAGGCACTGCCTGACTCTCAAGAAAAAAGGCAAACACAGAACATGGAATAGTTTGAAAAATTTCAGAAACAGAGCAGCTGGGATTGTGTTCCCATGAATATTAAAGCAAACAACCTTGTGAGAAGCAAATTACCTGTGTTTTAGGGTGCACTGACTACTATGACCTGTGAACACTGAATCATTTCAAAGGCAGGTGTCCCGGGAAGACACCAGGTTACTTTCTGGTGCAAGAGTCCAAGGTGAAATAACAACAGCTGCTGTAGAGCCACAGACTCCAGGTGAACACAGGGGCTATGTGTGTATTGTGTAACTTGCACTGTCTAGACCTCCTAATGTGATTGTTGCTTTGAAAATTCCAGACAAAAAGTATCCATTGAAATACTGAGTATGAAAACAAAGGCTAGAAAGGAAACCGTGACGCAGGCGTATGGACGTGCTTGCTCAGCCACCTTTGATCAGGCTGCAGCAGCTGACTTTATGTCCTGGTGAGACCAGTGGCCAGGACCAACTGCCAGGTCCCTAGGAAGCCAAAGCTGCCAGACTAGTGTGGCAGCACAGCTTTTCAGCAATCTCTGCCTTCACTCAAAAGGCCTGGTTTCCATCTGTGTTCTCTTTCCTTCTATTCTTTCATATATAGCTTGCTATTATGCTATTTCTATCCAATTTCTGCCTTGATAATAGACTAGAAAGAGATATTTTATTGAATATAGTTCTCCCTAGATACCTAGTCAGCACTACCAAATTAATTTCTCTTCAATCCCCAACTTGTGACAATGAGAATTCTTTAATAAATTCACTGCACAATAAAATTCTTCAGATTTTGTCTTTGAAAGAAATAGCAGAAATTATTCAGTTAAAGTGTGAAGCCTTTCTCCTGACAATGTTGTGGCCATGGAGAAATAATTTCTCAATCAAAGTTATAAATATATAAAAAAAGATTATAATAAAATAATAAAAAGATGAAACTCTGATGAATTAGGAACACAAAGCAATTTTCACACTAAAAATGAATCAAAATTTGGAAGGAAAGGAGCTTTTATAATCTGAATAATTCATGACTATGTGGGGAAAAAGATAAGTTTTCCCTGAGCACAAAGATACTGAAAGAAGAGAAGCAGAGACTGCTGGCAAACAGACACAGAGAGTATCAAATCCTGAATCTGCTTTTCTTTTGAAAACAACTTTTCTGGAAAGACCTTAAAAAAATTCAGGTACACAGAGAGACTGGGAAGTCCCACCTTATCTTCACATCAGCCCCTGCACTGGTGGCTGGGATACCTGTAGATAAGGCAAGCTATGGAAGAAAGGAACTGTCCTCAAAAGACTGTCAGGGTCAGCCTGTTGCTCAGGGAAGAAGCAGGTACGTGCCCAGATCTGCATTTCCCATGAATCTTTTGATGGAGTTGGCACTAGATGTTTTTAATTGGTTTTGTGTCAGAGATATGCCTTCTGAGAAATCTGTTTTGTTAAAAAATGGCCAAATACCTCTACTCTGAAGCCATGGGGTGAGTCTTGTTACAGATTCAAAACCTGAGCAAAGTTTTACTGAGGAAGGCAGCTGTCATGACTCTGAACCCTCTTCTAAAGCAGCTACTTCAGGCTAAGCAGGTGTGCTGCTTTTGGCTGGGACAGAGTTAATTTTCTTCACAGTGGCTGGTATAGGGCTATGTTTTGGATTTGTACTGAACACAGATTTGATAATATAAAGATATTTCTGTTATTGCTGCGCAGGGCTTAGAAAGAAACAAGGCCTTTTCTGCTTTTTGCTGCCATGCTGGCAAGGAACTTGGGGGTGTGTGGGAGGTTGGGAGGAGTCACAGGTGGGACAGGTGATCCCAAGTGACTAAAGAGGTATTCCAAACAATATCACGTCATGTTCAGGATAAAAAGTGGGGAGAAAATGATGGGGGGATATTTGACGTGATAGTGTTTGTCTTCCCAAGTCACCATCATGTGTGATGGGGCCCTGCTCTCCTGGAGATGGCTGTCTGCTCATGGGAAACAGAGAATCAATTCCTTGTTTTCCTTTGCCTGTGTGCATGGTTTTTGTTTTCCCTAATAAATTGTCTTTACCTCAACCCACGAGTTATTAAGGGGTCTCTTACCCCTTCTATTCTCTCCCCAGTCCCACTGGTTAGGAGTGAGTGAGCTGCTGCATGGGCCTTGGTTGCTGGCTGGTGTTAAATCACAACAGAACATCATGGGTCATGTCAAATAACATGAGATACTTGTGTTCTCAGGCAGTGAGTGAAACTTCTCTTGGCTGGTCAGCTTTCTGGGCTA
The DNA here is from genome assembly GCF_014805655.1 of Passer montanus. NCBI lineage: Eukaryota > Metazoa > Chordata > Aves > Passeriformes > Passeridae > Passer > Passer montanus. The sequence continues at coordinate 2,716,421 of NW_024370595.1, read as the reverse complement.
CGCTGAAGAAATCTCCATCAGTTTCAAGGAGCAGCTCCAACAGCTGTAGCAGCTACAACTCGTTTGTAGGTATTATAAATAATAACATATATAAAATAATAAAATTATATTTGTGTCTTAATTTAAAACTGAATGTCTCTCAGGTTAGAACTGCAATATGATGTTGGTGATGGGAGCAGGACTGTTTGTGGATCCATACTTTGCATTTTCTAAGATATTGAATAGAGGACTAAAAGAATAATATTCACTTTTGTTTCACTTTGAAATAGAAACAAGAACCCAACTTTACATGACTGAATTTGAGCAGGGACTTGAAACTTTCGGTCAAAGTCATTAATCATGACTGAGTCCTTTATTCATTTTGTCAAGTGCATTGAGGAATATTACTTTGCCTGGAGGCTGATCCCTAAGCTTGCTCTGCAGCAGACAGTGATGTCTTCAAAGTCAGAACTGAGATATCGCTGCAGCCACTGAAATCACTTTACACTTGTTACCTCGCTCAGCTCAGTAACATTATGCAAAATTTGACAGATAGGAGCCTGCTGCCCCAGACATTGCATAAACATCCAACCAGAGACACTCACTTGCTGGAACATCCAGTCTCTAGGAAATAAGACAGGCAATAATAGACAGAGAGAGATGAAAAAGTATGTGTACTTCACAAAATACTGAAACTTCTTCTGTGAGCATAACACTTGGTCTGGTTAATGAGCTCTCTGGAAACCAGGTGATGTTCTGAAGCTACCTATTGCTAAGGATGACTGAGTTAAATCACTGAGAATTGTCCTGGATCCTCACATAATCTGGAATTTTCTGCAACACTTCCATTCAGAGACCCACAACATATTTATTGAAGCAAATGCACAGGTTAGAAGAGATAAGGAAAGAATGAGTCTCTGAAATCCTAATCCTGATGCCTCGTGTATTAGGCTGTAACTCCTGTGTTTGTACAGGAAAACACATCATTTATTTGTTTACTTCCACCTTACATTTTCAATGCCTTATCTTACATGAGTACATAGGCCAGCCTTAGTTCCTTGAATTCTTTCAAAGAAGATAGATCTTGGCAATCAAAACAACACAGCAAAGCACACAAAGAAATATTTGTGTTTGAAGTGGTAGCTGCATTTTTAGCAGCCCCAGAGAACAGGAGACACAGAAAGGCTCAAGGTGCTGAAGATGATGCTCCTGAGTGCATATACCTCTGAACAATTTATTACTGGCCTGCTCATGCAAAGTAAAATACCTCTGCTGGCTTTTGGTGAAAACACAAGACTTCAGGAATAATCTATATGGGAATTTCTGACTTGTAGCACCCTACCATCATCTCTACTTTTTTACTTACTGTTTAATATTTGACAAGTCATGAATCTTTTTTTCCCTTGTTATAAAATAGAAACTGAAACATCCCCCACTTCACAACTTTCTCATAATGACTGTTATGTATTTTTTAATTATTATAAGAACTGAGGATGGGCATGGAACTCCTAAATATTTAAAATAAAACCACAATATAGAAAGCCTTTAGGATCTATGATGAGATCAAAAAGCAAAAAGACTATACAGAACACAGACAAAATGAAATAACCCAAAATTACATAAGCCAGCAGCTATTTCACAGCCTCTTCTGTTTTAAATTGCTACAACCCCCATTTTGCACCCCAAACAGCAGCAGCACTATTTCCAGCTGTGGGCTCAGCCAGGTGGAGGAGGGCTGGGAGAGGGTGGCTGCCAGCCTCGGTTTCCTATGTTTCCTGCTGGAAGCACCTCCTGAAAACAGACAGTGAAGACGTGAAAGTGCAAATCCTTTCCTGGATCACCTGGTAAGTTCAGCAGAGAACACTTTTTCCCTGGGACCCAAGCAGGCTATAACCCTGCACTGCCAAAGATGAGGACCAGAACTAGTGAGGTGACAAACTAACTCAAAATTACTACAGGGTGCTACATCTATGCATTAATAGCATGCAAGATGAATATATGTCTGGGAAGATGGAAGAGAGGAAAGAAAAAGTACACTTTCCCCAAAATTTCTTAGCTCTACAATGCAGTGGCGTGCTAGCTGGGCTGTAATATGTCCTGCTGATGGGTCTGCTCCACACAAAGCTCCTCCGTGGAAAAAGACTTTCACCTTGCAGTTCTTATCCTCACCTTGGGTCTCAGCCTTTGCCTCCTTGTCCCTGAGCTGCTGGGAAAAAGGAGTTTAAAGCAGGTCACCAAATACCATTGTTGCAGTTCAATCCCAGCTGGCAATTAATCCACTTACTCCCCTCCTATCCCCCAGTGGGGTGGGGAAGAGAGTCAGAAAAAGATCAAATCCAAGATTTCTCACTACCAACTGACTGAGGTCCCCTGAGCAGCAATCAATGGCTCCTGGCCAACTCCCTTCAGTTTAAACACTGAGCATGATGCCCTGTGGTATGGAATATCTCTTAGGCCAGTTTGGGTCTTAGGCCAGTTCTGGCCATGCTACCTCACGGCTTCTTGTGCATCTTCTCACTGGCAGAGCACAGCAAACTGAGAAGGCCCTGGCTTAGCATAAGCACCACTTTGTGACAGCTACAACATCAGTGCGTTATCAACATTATTCTCAAACTGAATCCAAAACTGTACCAGCTGCTAAGAAGAAAATTAATTCTATCTCAGCCCAAACCAGAACAACCATTTAGCAATGTCCATGTCCCAGCTTCTCTGAGTTTCTGGTTTTTATAGTTATTGTGCTTAAATTATAGTTTCATAATATTTCCCAGACTGAGAGGAGAAAGTCCAAACTAGAAGACAGATAAAAGTGGTGGGGAGGGAAGGAATTTTATTCTGGAAATTTGTTTCACGTAATTCCAGTGGCTGGCAATTTCATCATGTAATCTTGAATGATAAACCAGAAAGATATAAAGAGGGTTAATTTACATCTGTGTCTAGTAATAGCATAAAGATGGAAAACAAGAAGACCCGACTTATTTCCTATAGTTATTTTAGTGGAAGACTAGAATTAGGTGAGAGTGGCTCAGATTTTCTAATCATATCTTTTTAAGAGATAGTTCAAATAAATAATTTTAGATTTTATGTCTTTGATTTTGCCCAATAATACTTTCTGTTTAAGTAATAAAATCCTTGAAAAATTACAGTTCTCTTCATTTTAATTAAACTATTTTATCAGGAAACCACTTGTAAAAATAAATAATAATAAAAAAGTCATCTTGTAAACAGAACTACCATTTCCCATTTTCTATCACAATGCTATCAGATTGCTAATGTCATGAAATAACGGATGGATTCAGAAACCATGCCATTATGGAGCTGTCTATAGATTTTATCCTTTGCTACCCAAGAGAAATTCTAAGTTTAGAGGAAAAGGCAACATTCAGTTGCAAATTGACATATCCGAATGCTTATTAACCCACCAGAATCAACTTGTTTTTTAACAAAATACCTAAAAATGCAAATGTAAAGGATGACTGAATCTGATTATTCAAATCAAGTTTTTGTTGTGTAGACTGAAAGTGAATTCAAGCTCTGTAACTTAAATCCTTTTGTTTAAGTCAATCAACCCCAGGGCTCTTCACTATCTGCAAAGGAATCTATTGATGGCTTAAATTCAGAAGAGACCCAAAGAACATGTATAATTTTAGGCAGGCAAAGAGTGCCATTGATTTAAATGAGATTAGTCTCTAAACTATGTCAGACAAGACTCGAGGCATCATATCTTTAACTGTAGAGCTCATTAGACAGAGAGAAAACATGCAGACCCTCAGCCACACAAATGATTCTCAAGGTTTGAAATGGAAGCAACAAACTTTCATTTTGAAAACAATTACTCAAGAGTTTAAGCTCATCACATTTAATCAGCTAAATGGTCTAAGGCAGGCCTCATAATGCAGAGGGGACTATAAGCCTATGGAGAGGTGATATATCTATTCATTTGCAGGGGCTCTAAAGGAAAAACAAGTGTCAGTTCTTGCCAGTGGAACATGTAAAGGAAAGCATGAAATGTCATGTATATGTTACATGTAATTGTTAGCTTCTGGTAAGTAGGAACACCTAGATCTGCTATCCACCGAAGTTGTCACGTTTAATACCTGGGCTCATTTCTAAAGGTATTTTGTAAACCTTCATTAAGGTAGCAGATGGAGTGAAAAAAATTGTGACTCCATTGCAAAAGCCAGGGTTGAATTTGGTGACAGATGTGATCCTTGCCATGTTCTTGTTTCCTTTTCCAGATGGCAGAAGTCACAGCAGAGGTGTCACATTGATGTACAGGTGAAGTGGCGTACCCCATTCCTGTGTGAATGACTACACTGACTGTCCCAGCTTTTGCTGGAGGAAGAATTGGTTCAAATGCCAAAAATGAGTTCTATAATGAATGATCAAATCTTGTTAACTGAAATAGGACAATGAAAAATTGGAAAGGAAAAAACCATTTAATCCCTTTCACAAAAAACATCTTTCCCCAATAAGCTAATAAAAAGAAAAAAAAAAAGAAAGAAGAAAGAAACCTAAAAAAAGGGGTTGTGAGGCATGAATGCTAAAAATCCCAACGATATTTCTGAAACTTTTCTTATTTCTTTTATTTCATCTTCAGGTAGCTCCTGTCTCTGCAGAGTTTCTGACTGGGGTTTTGATACTGGAGTAATTCAGGGTTTACATAGCCATGGCCCAAAGGCTTGCTCTTGCAGAACTATTGATACACAAAATAAAATTGTGAGAATTAACCTTTTCTTTTAATTAAGGTCCCCAGGAAAGCTCCTGTTGCACTGGAATTCATAAGGCTTTTTGACATAAAGGTTAGAGCAGTTGTTTAGAATGGGAAAAAAAATACTGTGAGGTTTTGTGGTTTGATGAATATATTCTACTGATTCATCTGGTGCTGAAATAATACACTTTATTTAGGAAGCTCAATATTGAATTATGCTCTTTGGTAGTGTCATTTTGCTACACACATCCTTTGTTCAATCAATGAGCCCCCTATCCCTGCTCACTCTCTCACTTGAGGTGATACACTGCAAGCAGCAAAGCTCCAGATGATTAAACTTCTGCTTCCCAGGAAAAATTCCAGCTGAATTAATGCAGAACTGTGCCAAGGTTTAAGCAACTGCTTTTAACTCATAAAAGCACAGGCTGAGGTCTGAGCAGAGCTCAAACACCAGTGTTGGGCGCTATCCCAGCCCTCCCCTCTGCCTCTCCTGCCCGCACAGCCGCTTGCTTAAAATTCTCTTCACCTGCAAGTCTGCACAGCTCTGCAGCCGCCTATTGTTATTTAACATGTACTTCACAGTGGAATTGAATTGTTCCAATCAAGATTAGGTTCTGTTTCTCTATGTGGTATGCAAAGCATGTCTGCAGACAAAACTTTTATCCATTTCTCCACCTGCCTTTTCATTGTGCCCCACAACAATCTCACTGACAGTCCCAGTGCTTTTTCATTATCTTTTCTTCATTAATTCCTAAATGCCTCTTGCCAGGCCCTCACTCCAAACTGTGGCTGCTACATCAGTGTGCCACTTGCCCCACTGGCTCAGATCCCTTTCTGCAGACCATATGCCATGTGGAGGAGGAAGGGGCTCAGGGTAGGAGGGTTTCCCAGTGCAGCACCAACACTCTCCCTCCTCAGATCACCCACCTATGTCACTGAGCCCCTTTAGAAACCAAAAAGGGGTAAAAAAGCAGACTTCAAAGCATGAGCTCTTGAGGTAGGTGGTATTTACAATCTGTGGTGCAAACAAAGGAGTAAGCCCAAGCCTTACTGCAGTAGAAAGAGGAGAGGAAAATACTAGGTGAAAACTTGTCAATGCATTGACCCAGCCAAATCTGACAATTCAGGATAAATGGGTGGCTCCACAAACAGGGACAAACCCCTAAAGGAGGTCAGACAACAAGGCTCCTCTTTGAAGCAAAAGAGTGGTGTGACAGGATGTTACACTGCTGGACATGTGGGGCTGCAGTAAAGGATCACGAGTGAGGCCGGTCTCCAGCCAGCATCAGCCACAATCCCTCCTGCTGCTTGGCCCTGGCCAGGGCATAGGACACTACTGCAGCTGCAGGGACAAGCTGCGAAGCTCTCTTTTACCCTGCAAATCTGCTGAGCTGATGTGGCTATAAGGGTGCCACAATCAAAAAGGAAGGGTTTCCAAGCAGTGAAATTTTTATATAAAAATAATCTAAATGGCTGGGTTTTATCAATTGCATCAATTCCTTAGTGTCCAAAACATAACTGACCTTTGCTTTTAAATCTGTGTTCAATAAAAGATTGATTGATTGTGAACTGATTGTGAACTTTGCAAAGTCTGTAACATGGTTTAGGGAAAAATACATTTAATTTCCCTAATAGCTGCTGACAGTCTGTGAAACAAATAGTTTTAATTATTTTCTCCTTGGTGAATTTCAGCTCTCATCATTTAATCAAAAAGTAGCACATTACCAACAATTGAGATTAAATGGAAAGACATACAGTAGGGAAAATAGGAAATTACATTAGCACTAAACAGTGACAAATATGTCCTTCTTATTGCACTCTTGTCCTGATACAGCGGAACATTTACAGTGCCCTGATAAAAAAACCCTTTAAAAACCCAAGTGAGCCCTTTAGACTTTTCTTATTTATTCTGAGACTTATGACTACTGAAAATGCCGATGTGGTCTCTGCAATAAAAATATATATATATTTTAAAGGCTCATTTCACATGTTGATGAACAGATCTTACACATTTGTGCAAAGTAAATGTTACTCATGTTTTTACTGGCATGACTGATGCATGAAAATAACTACAGAGCTAATCAATAGGTAATGACTGTATTTCACGAGTAATGCTCTATTCAGAGGAAAAAAATTACTGCAATTCACAAACAATTATTGACACCACGAAGCACATGAATCAATGCCCGCTAGAGATCTGCACGTTATTTAAAATTTCTTCAGCAATATTTGTCTTTGTTCCTTAGACCCAGTGTAATTTTTCCTGCCTGTTATGCTGCAAATATATTAAAGGTTAGTGTGAATATATTGATGACAACTAGAATAAAATGTAAAAGCTAGACTCCTGATGGATAAATCCAACTATAAGCAGAGCACTGTAGCCATGGGATTCCATACAAAGCTCTTTCTTGCATAAGACATGTTTTGTCACAGAATGATCAAGACCTCACCTCTTAAAGGCTCAGTATGACTCTGCTGGAATTCAATCTTTTTAAAGTCTTCCCTGTTGCTTTTTCTGCCTGCAATGGTTTACTGCTGGGAGCAAGTGGAAGGATATGAGGTGGCCAGAACTGGACATGATGTGCCTCAGGCTTATTGAAGTGTCCCAAGGAAACAGATTTATCACTGGCTCTCACAGGGAACCAATGAATTGGCCTAATTCTCTAATTATAGCCATTTGCCTTGTTTTTATTGTTATCTCTGTGTAGAGCAAAGGAAAGCCATTAAAAAGTCCAAGGTACAAATCTGAATTCTCATTTGTTAGCATACGGGAGAGAACAACACATCTGTTCTTCACTTGTATAAACAGATATCCAAGATGTACAGGGCAGTGAAGAAGATGATTACCACTGGCTCTAACATTTTTCTTTTTGATTCACGTGTGGCTTGAGACATGGCTGGTTTACAGCCTGATATGATACTCCTTTACTTGAGGTTTTAACTGCAAATCAATTCTGCTTAGCCCAGAACAAACATCTGGTCCTTGCTTAGAAAATGAATTGAAATAATATCATGCCTGCCATCAGAGCACAGCTACTCAAACATCTGACAGCAGTTACCAGCAGCACCTGATAGGAGGGACAGATTTTCGAAAGAATAAATGCCCAGCTGTGGCTAGAAACATATTTGAGTGTCTTGCTACAGTTCTGCATAAGAAAACAGCAATCATTTTTAATTACTAATGTAATAAAATGAGGAAAAGCACTTTGGCTCTTGAAAAATCAGGGAGATTCCTCTCCTAGTCTAAATTAATATTAAGAAGAATTTACAAATATTTTCAGATGCCCACAGCAGAAAAAAAAAGCACGCCAAACAACAAATATAACCACAACAAGAAATCCAGAGAGAAAACAGTGCTAAGGTACACATCTTTACATAACATGTTTCTCTAAGGGAAAACAGATACCTGAGCCAAGTCTGTTCTTTAACTACTTCTCTGAAAATATAAACTCAATTCCAAAGAGCTAACCCAGGGTATTTTTTTCCTTTTATTTAGGCAAGTATGAGAAATCATAAAATAAGATTGAAAATTGCTTCAGCATACACCTCATTTACAAGTAGTAGACAGCTGCTCAGTCTTGTAAAGCTTACTTTTGTACTGAAAAGGAAATAAAATCTAGACAGTACTCAGGCTGGAGCTAACTGCTGCTACATTAAATAAGTGCAAATATAACTATTTCAAAACTATAAACGATGAAGTAGGCTCAATGAAATGGAGATGAGAGCATAGCCCAGAATATATTCACATAATTTAAAAACAAACATTAAAAATGTATTTATGGGGTGATGAGCAGGAAAGGAGCTGCTCTTCCAAAGCTCTGAGCTTACAGCCCTGCTGGCTCCTGGTTTTCCAGTTTAATATAGAGAAAAGGTTACAATCATCGATCTCATTCCACGAGTTGTCAGAAGAGCCAGCCCTACGTATTTCATCATTAAGAAGCCCCACTGAAGAGGTGTTTTAAACATTTGCAATGGAGGTTAACTGAGCACTTGCCAGCTTCTCTGTAGCTCTGCCCTTTCTTCTAATTCAAAAGTATATTAACTGGAGGACAATTGCAGATGGTCTCATCCATAACCTACAGTGACAGTAAGAAGCAGCAGATCAAATTAAAAGGATCTTGCAGTCTCCCAAAATATTCAGCATTTTGCATTTTGTTAGGGTTATGTACCTATCCTTCCTAAACATTCTTAGGTATTGCAGATGAGTAAGGTTAAGAGTGGAAGATTATTGAAAACTACTTAGTAATATCTGTTTAACTTGTAAACCTACAGTAGGTTACATTTCTGGTTAGTATATGATTAAAAAGAAAATTACATTTTATTAACATAATTTTATATAATAAAAAAGTTCTATACTTGAAAGTAAGTAATATTTTAACATGAAAATTATCTAATCTCCACAAATTTAATCAAAGGGACTCCAAAACATGAGAGGTACTCAGTCTCCTGAATTTTAGGTACATCTATTTTTCTGTGATAAAGGCACTAAGAAACCATATTAATACTTGTAAAAATCTGTTAATAAATACCTACTGTCATTTTTACAGAAATACTAGCTGATAGTGAAAACATGTAAAAACACAAAATAAAATTATATGCACTTGCTTGACAAAAATACCTTCTACCTACCACACATAAAAATAAATAATTTTTTTATGCGAGAAAGAATTGAAAGAATTCTACTTACATGGAGAAATACCTCGTAGTACAAATGACCCAGCAATGTGGTGTTTACCACAGAAACTATGGAGTGCTTAATAATTCCTTGAAGTGGAAAAACCACATGCATCTCAGTGACATGATTCATTGACAGATATTTCCATCATAAATATAACAGAAACCCTACAGGCCGCTGACAGCAATGAAAGGTGAATGAGAGATTACTGAAATACAGCTAAATTGCAGGTATCTTGAGACCTATGTTTCAGTTCACCACACCATTTATTTCTTGACAGTTCAAATTTTCTGTATAATCCAAAGGATTTATTTTGAAATCTAGACAGTCATTTATATCGGGGAGCAAACTTTTACTCAGTCTTTTGGAGCACTGACACATTTTAGCTCTCACAACAGATCCATGAGCAGAAGTCTGCAGCAAGTCTGTTGCTCTGATTTGAAAAACCCACCTAAGAAAGCACTCAGTTTTGACCTCCCCATAATATCACATTATGATTTAAATTAAAAGGGCCACAAAATCAGAAAACAAATCAAAAAAAGGGAAAAAAATTTAAAAATATTTAAAACATGTAGTATAATTTCTCCCTAAGAAAAATACAACAAGTAGCAGTCACAAAAGAGGAATGTAATAACTTTCCTTCCCTTAGAAAAAAATCCTGAACCAAACTCTGCTCTGGACATTTTTGAAATGGAAATCTTTGCCTTTCTAACTCTGGTCTACTCTGAATATTCAGCTGAATTCAACTCCTCAGCTGACTTCCAGCTGACTCTCTGCTGAGGGGGTCTCTTGAGCATTGACCAACTTGTGAAAAGCACACAGGGGAGAGATCAGCCTCATGGTTATGTCAGTTATCTCTACAGCTCCATTTGCTGCTTTATTTTTTAAGAGTATGCACAGATATTTTGACCAGGACAATACAAGATTTTCTTTTCATTGGAGGCTCTTCAGGCTGATCCATAGCTGTCATCTTCCCTTTTTCTTCTCTAACCAAAAGCAAGGACTAAACTGTTGGACAGTTCAACACAGCTCATAAGCAAACTGGAAGAACTACTGTCAAGAAAGGTAAGGATGGAGGAGAGTTCAAGATATGGCACATATTCACCAAAGGTTTACCTAAAGAAGAGTTTGCTAGGTACTCAACAAGTTCAAAATCAAAGTGGACATTTCTTGGAAAATCTTCACTTTTGTACTCTTATACTGGATTCATTTTTTTCTTCTCAGCATGGGAGTAAACCAGGTAAACCTGGGACAAAAAAAGCCCAGGATTCTAAATACAAAAAGGATTCATAAGCAACAATCCATCTTGGGACATCTCTGACCTAATTTTGCAGATAACCTATCAGCTGATCTTCTTCTCCAAAACCTATTTATACTCCATCATGAAAACAACACTCTTCTTATAGCTGCCACACTGTGGAAGCCATTCCCAGAGTATGATTCCAAAGATTAAGAAAAGTTTCTTCTTCTTCCTTATTTCTTTCTCAGTTTCTCAAAGTAAATACATTTCCAGTCACTTCACTTTAACTCATTATTGTCTTGAGTAAATTGTTTCCCTAAAAGTATTCTTATTCCTGTTTGATTAGAGACTATTACTAGATATCATGATATAAACTGACAATTAAAAGAAGGGAAAAAAAATTCCAAGAGCTTCTACAGAGTAAAACTGAAACCAGCTCACAAAAGATGTGTTGTCCTTATGGTAAGAGTGACAGCACTGGTGCCAACCTTGAGCAGGATGGTACCTGCTCACATCTATAAAGCCTAGTGACTGCAAATTCTTTCTTTCCAACCAGGAGAGCGTGTGACAGATTGTACATCAAGTGTACAAGAGCTGCTTCTGAGCACTGGAGGTACTTTATAATTCCCTTGTCTCCTCTGTATAAACCACTGTGTAGTGACCTGGAGATGACAAATCCAGGTAATTGAATACAAACACATTTCGTATTTTATCACTTTTTCAAAAAGCTGGAGATAATGACACCAGCAATCTGCCTTTAACCTAGAACTATAACAAATGGGTCAAAGCTCTCATGGGAGAAGTTGTACAGCCAAGATTTTGGGTTATAGATATATTTTGCAGTGAAAATAGTGCTTGAGGTTTTCCTTAAAATAAGGAGAAAAAAACACACCAAAATGAAAACTGAGCATTAAGTGTATATAAAATAATATTAACAGGGTAATTAAAAAAAAAAAAAAAAGAAACCCATTGCAAAATGCCCTGCTTTTTTTCTTCCAGATCTTCTTGAATGGATTTCAAGCAACATCAGCTGAACATAGTAATACAAACATTTGAAGTACTTACTACCTCTGGAGATTTGCAGGCTCTCTAAAGAGATTAGGGTTCAGTGTATCTGTGCCAGCCTTAATCCACTTCCTGAGATAACAGGCATATAAAATAGGACACATGTGCCACAAACCTAAACCAAGCAAGAAAAATAAAAGGCCAGCCCCAGATCAAGGAGAACCTCTAAGGAGCAGGATCAGACATGTCTTACATGCTTTACAAAAGAACAGTACTGCACACAGAGGATATGAAATCAAATCAGATAATCCTTGGTAGGAGAATATGCAGTAAGATTCAGACTTGGATGCTTTTGTGTTCAGATCTTATTTACTTCTTTAGCAGGTTCTGATCAGCTACACTTGTATAAAGCCACTGATGATGTCCCACAAACTTCATGATGATGGAAGTCATCATTTCATGTGCAAAGGAAAACAGGCACCTAAGCTCTTGTTACTGGTTGTGATGCACAAGAATTGTGGTAACTGAACTCCTCTCTGAAAAATTACCAGGCTACATTCACAGCTTGAGCACTCATAAAAATAGCCTTTGCAACTGGACAAAGTACAGCCCTGACAGAAAAAAATAAGTATACTGCCCCATAGTATCCTTCCTACATAATTTTTAGAGTCAAAATATAGCTTGGGTTGAAGAGATCTTAAAGATCACCTAGTTCCAACACAGCTTCCATGGGCCAGGACACCTTCCACTATCCCAGGTTGCTCAGAGCGCCATTCAGCCTGGTCTTGAACACTTCCAGGAATGAGGCATCCCCAGCCTCTCTGGGCAACCTGTTCCAGCATATCAACACCTTCACAGCAAAGAATTTTTTCCAAATATCTGACCTAAATGTACTCTTTCAGTTTGAAGACATTTTCCCTTGTCCTGTCACTACATGTCCTTGTATAAAAAAAAAGTCTGTTTTTCTTGTAAGCTTGCCTTTGACACTGGAACACCACAGTTAGGTCACCAAAAAGTTTTCTCTTTTCCAGGCTGAACTATCCTAATTTTCTTTGCCTTTCCTTGTAGGAGACATGCTTCATCCATTTAATCTTCCTGGTGTCCTTCCTCTGAACTCGCTCCTACAGCTCAATGCACTTCCTGTGCTGGGGAGCCCAGAGCTGGATGCAGCACTCCAGGTGGGAGGAACCCAAATATACTCACAGTCTGTGTAAGCTTATTTTCAACACTGAGTTGCAAAAACAACAAGACAGCTTTTCTCTTTCTACAGTTTTAATCATCTTAGGATAGTATATGACAAGTGACAGACTGTAGAAGACTGAATTTTGCATCTTAAGCTTGGCAGGCAACAATACTGAGTAAGTCTCTTCCTAAGACACAGCCAGCCTCAGCATACTGATGCTGGCTGCAGGGGTGTGACACGGCTGGGTTGGGGCTCACAGTGCATCTCACAGCAAAGAAAACAGGCCTGCCAGGCACACTGCACCAACTCTGGCCCCTGCTATTCATTCAAAAGGTAACAGATATAATAAATTGAGTAAAATATTGTAAATAAGTTAGTAAATTGGTAGTGGCTAGCTCCAAGACTTTGATGAGCAATTAGGAGACATGGGGAGCAACTCAGTTTTCCAGACTGTACCTGAGCCTAGGATCAGCAGCAGCACCTCCTTCCTATTCCAGTGAGAGAAAAGTAGGTCAGCTCAATGGGCCAAATAAATACCACTATAAATCCCATCTCTGATAAGCTGTCCAAGTTCGTTCTTGTTTTATTGCACATTGCTCTGGTTTCATCCAAATCCTCTTCTGCATATGTTCTGTATTTCCTGCAGAGTGCCTGGTCTGTGGTAACGTAACCCCTGTGGTTACTTCCCCTTTCCCCAGCACTGAGATGGCACCACACAGATGTAGTCATTTGCCCTGAAAAGACTCACAGACACAATTTAAACAGATGTACAAAAACCACTAGCTCTTGAAAGATTGTATTTATTAACTATGTTTGTGCAACATCTAGGATCAGGTTTCTTCTAGAAAAAATGGGGACAAGAGGCACTAAACCAAAGCCCCTTCTTGTGTTTACCTATTAAAATCCACCAAATCCCAAGTATTTATCTTGGAACATAATGAGAATAAAAAGAACCACTACATCACGCAGTATCTCAGTAGTCTTTCTAAAATGCAACACAGAAGTTTGTGGCTTGCAATCATAATCATTATAGTCATTACCAAAGCCAGAACTACTCATGTGACTTCTGAACTAAAATTTTTCATAGCTCACAAACTGGGTGGCAGATGATCCCCTTATATTAAAAAAAGTGTGTTTACTGTTTGCAGTTCATCCTCAAAGAGGAGATGGTGCTTGCTTCCCATGGTTCCCCTTGTTACAAACATTAGGCTATTATAAATACACAGAGGGAGTACACATAACTACCCATGTAAATGCATGGCGATATCTGCGTGATAAACTGTGGAGGCACACCATGAATTGTAAACACTTATGAGAAATGCATTTCATAAGTAACTGGGATTTCCTCACCCAGCGCTGCTGTAGTGAAGGCACACAATAGATTATAAACATATATGAGAAATACATTTCATAAATAACTGGGATTTCCTCATCTCTAGCTGCCCACGAGAGAACACATTTCCCACTTATATGGGAAATGGTCTAACACCTGAGAGCTGGCATTTGCAAAACCAGATTGATAGCAGATTACTTGTGCCTCAGATGTAAGAACAAACCTTTACAGTTCCTATTCTCTCCTGTGCACATCCAAAATCCTACCACCTTCAGTTCACTTATAAAAAACCTAGAAAATTAACATTGTGCACCTTTGGAAAGGATTCATCTTAATCAGCTTTATACAGCACAGAGGTCTACAGCTGAACTAGTCACCAGAGGACCCCTTTGTCATTCACAGAGATAAACTGCCACTTGAAGGACTTCATTCAGTGGTCCAGCTGTAGAAATTTATCTTAGGATAAGACAGGTCCTGTAGCAGCAGTGACTATAAGGAAACCACACCTCCAATGCTGGCATCTATTTTGCAGAGAGATTTATGAAACAGGAGACCTGTCAGAGGTGACTTCCAGGCATAAATGCCACAGACCTCTAGAAAAGGGGAAGTTTTCTGCTTCTTGGTAGAACCTGACATTTTATGTCAACCATTGAAAACTCAGGAAAACCACCAAAAATTGTGTTTGTGTTGTTCATGGAAGAATTTCCTTACTTCACACTGAAAGGTTTTTCAGTCTCCTTCAATGACTGGTAAGTTACAGACTGTCATATTCAGAGAGGGGGAAAGGAGGGCCTGTAGATCTCCAAAATCAACTGTAGTGGATAGGTAATGGGGCTCTGCAATATAATTATTTTTTTTTTTAGGGATACATAACTCACAAATAGCAAAACAATGAGGAATTTAGATAGACCACATACATATATATGATTATGTAAATATATGAATATATCTATATCTATATCTATATATAGATAATATATATACCTGAATATGCACTGCCCACAACTTACTCTTCTGTATCTTTTTATTTTAATTCCAAACTGCTACTCACTCATAAGCTAATTTGGAGGTTTTTCCAAGGGAAGGCAGTGGTCTTCCTCCTCAACTCTGTTTTCCAACTCATTCACATGGAAGACAGAAACTGCCTGCAAGTCCTGTTCCTACCCTTGCTGAATGGGTAATTTCATTGGGGCTGGGGTTGTTTCCTCTCTCTTTTGTTCTTTCTCTGAGAGATATACTGATCACAAAGATTAGTGGCTGCTCCATATCCTGCTGACAGTAGGTTCAGGTTTCCAAGTAGAGTTATACTATGTGACCATTTTAAGCACATAGTGATTGACTTAGTACTTCTCTGATGCATGAGGAGGAATTACAGTAGTGTGATGCTATAACCCATAATTGAAAAGATTGTGCTAATGGTCCAGTGGAAATTTCAAGATTCTCTAATTTCCCAATCTTTCAGGCTCTTTTTTGAGACCTGTACTTTAGAGACATTGAGGAGATTTTTTTTTAAACTGAGAGGAGTCGTTTCAGAGTCCCTGATATGTGTTTGATTCACAGCAAAATTATGATCCTTTTTTGTGTTTTCTCCATTTTCAACAAGTCTGACTGGGAATAGATTACCACACAAAGGTATTAATCAAATACTTAGGAAAGTACTGCAAGGAATAGATTGATGGATGGAAAATGTCTTTCCTAACTAACTCTGTGGTTTCTGAATATGAAACCAGTTACAGATTACAGGATGATAGGTGCTGATGTGCTAACAGTGGTTAGGCTCATATATTTTCACAATTTCTTAACTGTTTACTTACTGTCACCGCAGTAAAGCAATGGAGGACTACTTTTCCCACTCTTTTGGATACAAATTTAAATGCTTTCACATAAATAATCTTCCTGGGCTGTCAGGTTAAATCAGCAATCCTCTAACACACCAGAGTTAAGGATAAACCCTCTCTTACACAGTAAGACACAGAGCTTGTGGCATTTCAGTTGCTTACTGAAACGTCCAAAACAATTTCACACAGAGCAAGCATGGGTTTTTACATAGTGCACAGTGTAGTTTTAACCTGTTTTCCTTTCGACCATTTCCTGGGCTAAAAAGGGTGAATCCTGTAGGCAATATTAGACATAGAGACAGTTTTCCTGTCCTGTGAACAATTTTGAAAGAGGGAAGACAATCTTCCCATTTCACACTGTGAGAAGGGAAAAAAAAAAAAAAAAAAGGATGCTTATTTTTATTAAACAACTAAAATTGCAGGACAGGATACAAAATATATCTCTGTGCACACTACTTCACTTTTTGCTTGCTCCATAACTGTTTCAGCCTGTTCCAACTGGCACCCTTCAAGAGGAAGCTTGGGTGTGGTATGGGGATAAATCACATCAGCAGCTGCTCCAAATAAGTTATAAACAAGAACTTGAACATCTTTGACTCCCTGTGATGCACTGTGACATAATCCCACAGGTTTTGTGCTGTATTCTACAGCAACTATTCACTCCTTTGTGTGCCATACACTGAGGCAAGCAACACAAATCCTTCATTTTCCTGCCATCAAAACATCCTGTCACAACTCTCAATGTGTCCCTTCAAATAAATATTTTAACCACTTAGACCTTAGAAAACATGCAGAAAAATAGTAATATCTGGGCATGCAGGGGGGTCACAGGCTCAGTGGAGAGCAGGGTCCAATGCTATTTATGTGTGCACTGAGGGCCAGTCTACCTTAGAGGGGTCTGACCTGACTTGGAACAGACACACAGGGCTCTGTGTTCAGAAGGCTCTGTGCTCAGCAGTTACAATAAATAAAGCAGCCAAGCTCCATCCACATACCCCATAACAGGCAGGACCTGGGTACTTAACCAAGTCCAGGAGTTCACATGCAAGAAAAAAGCCCAGATCATCAGGATTTGGGAATTAAACAGTAGATTATTTACCAGCCTTCTCAGGCTGGTTCCCTCATCTTTCCCTCTAGAATCATTCTATGGCTGTAAAATAATGAAATACTTAACAGATGAAAAAAAGACACCTATGGCTCTGAAAGCTTAAATCCCTCTACCAGTGTGTACAAAAATGGTATCTGCTGAAAGACCAGTGTTACTGGATTCAAGCAGACTGTTTTCTTCTCTATGTTTTTGACCAGAAAAACCTTTTGTAAAAATTAACTGCAAATTATACGTTTCTGCAAGTTTTCATTTTTGTGAGAAAGGCCCAGATTAGCTTTATGTGAGAACCACACACTCTCATGCACAGAAAATGTTGATGCTGATGAATTGCTGCTTTCAGCTGTGGGATTTAATTACTCTCATTCTCTTACAGCTGGTGTTATTGTGTGGTGATGTGTTTGTCTTCTGACACCTGGGGGGTAGGATGAAATGAATTTACTATATTCACAGTGCCAAAGGGACAGTTTGAATAAGAAATGCTGCAATAAGACCAGCATGACTATGTCCTCTGGCATGAATGATGAGTCCAGGTCCTTTAGATCTTGTTTTCTAGATGTGCTTACTGACTGGAAGCATTTTTTAAAAAGGGTTATAGGAAAATTACACTAATGTTAAGCTTATTTTGACAAGGTGAAGGAAATGAATGGGTGTATATTGACTGATATCTATCCAGCCCATGTTCCTGAAGCCTTTCCCTTCATTTTTACAGGCTGGCAGGGTCACTAATCCTACTCATTTTCAGTTTGTCAGTCAATAATCACTTATCTGGCACTATGTCTTTGGAAATGACAGCTGAGACAGGATCTGATGCAAAGCCTTCCTTCCACAATGCCTTCCTAAATACCAATCTGAGCTGGCTGAAAGGACCAAATACTCTATATCTGGTAATGACGTGTTCACCAAGCTTGTCATAAACAAGGTTTTGGGGAACTTTACAACACTGCTATCTGTCAAATGTGTCTACTTTGATGCCATAATGAAGACATACGAAGCAGAACAGTCCCTGTTATCGGACATTAATGAGAGTCAACTTTTTTGTTTTGCTCTAAGGCATTTTAATTGTATCACAAGCAGAGAACATCTGGTTTAAGAATGAATATTCAGTATCTGCTGCAGATGCAGAAATACTTGGGAGGGAAATGGTACTTCCTGGTTTCCAGCCTGCAGAGTACCCAATGCTAAAGCTGGTGTGTTGCACACTGAGCTAAATTGCAGTTTGATGTTCAATGAATGACTTTTCAAGTTATTACTATCTCATTAATTAGTTAGTGTTTATTAGTTAGGACTTTATCTCTTCAAAAAGAAGATTAATTTATGTTAAAAATTACTAAAGGATAACATAGTTCATTGCATTCTGCAGAGGACTGTATCAGCTCATCAGGCTTTATTTACCAAAAAATCATAGGGATAGAAATATATTTTTTTGAGTAATAATTTTTTTCTTGTGTGATAGGTCCATGTTTATGAAAAATACAGAGAAAACATTTGCAAAGTGCAAATTTAGAGCACCACAGCTCTAAATTCTGAGAAAGAATCGAGCTGAGTAAGAATGAAAACGTCACTTCTAAAGGGCAAGCACCAACGTCACAAATTTTATGACTGTCACCAGAACCTTTCGTTTGGCCTATCTTATTTCTACAGAAATGCCTTTCACTGCAACTTGTGGGGGGAAAAACACCAAACTGATTTGGCCAAGACTTTTCTGAGCCATACATATAAGTTTAGAAGATAATGCTTTGCAATTTTAAGAAAATCAAGCTGTTAATACTTTGAGTTAATTATGCATACATATCATGGCCTATTTACAAGACTGTAGGTCTATTCATTTAAGTACCTAAATATCTTGAGGCAGCTCCAAGGCAGATGTTGAGCCAACAGCCTTGTCTGCCACACTGAGCTGCCTCAAACATGAGCAGCCCAGCGAAGGTGGGGGCCAGGCTGCAATCTCAAAGAGGTATTTAACTTGAACATGACTGGCACCAGTGCTGGCAGAAATGCATTGAAAAGTAGTGGGGGCTCTGCCACTTTATTTTGAAATTAAATCAAACAAGATGTTGACTCTCTCCTGAGGGAATGCAATGCGATGCATTTCCTCACTGAAACTCTCTGGGCTGTGCTGGCTCTCAAGAGTGCCATGTTGCAGTGAGTGAAGCAATTTCCAGCACACATTTAGAACCCACTCTGGAATACTTCAGGGTGACAATAGTTAGTTAAGTCAATATGATTAGAGAGCTATCACCTCATTTTCACTGCATTACTGCCATAATCCTAGAAGAAAGACTCATATAAGTGCTCAGGAACAAAATTCCAGGGGAGAAAAAGAATCCATACTACCAACTATCAGCTAATATTACCAGACAACTGAATTTTCTTGTATCTGCTTTCTTACTTTTCTCAGGGGAAATTTACCCTAATGCACGAGACCAACACAAGACTCACACAGGCTTGAATGTTGAATACTACAGCCCTCAGTAGAGCACTATTAAAATTGCCAGGCAGGCTTTTAATGTGAGCTTGCTGTGGAGCTAAACATCTCCTTGTGATGCCAATCAGGGCTCTCCTCTGGGATGAAGCACTCCCAAACACCCAGATATATCCTAAGCAATAAGCAAAGAGTAGAAGTTGGAACTGTAGCTCAGAGATCTAAGGGAGGATGGGAAAAGAGAAAGTAAGAATTACCCTCTCCTCTGGCTTTAGGGAAAAACACATTGAGTGTTAGACAAAAATGTGAAAATCTCAACCTCGATAACTGAAGCGTTCAGATATCCAAAGCTGAGGTTATTCTGACTCAGAAAGCAATTGATACATTTGCTTTTCAGACAGTACAGGCATGGCTCTTCTATACAGATCAGTATGTCTGTCTGTCACCTATTTAAAGGAAGAATTTCTTTTGAGCAGTATCACATCCAAAGAAGAAAGAAATGTTCAGGAAATATCAGTGGCAGGACTGTTAGAGTTGTAAGAATGGGAATCCCTCTCATGATAAATCATTCTAAATGTTCAATAACATCCAATTCAGTGTCTAAACATCACCAGTAAAATACAAAAATGTCTCCTGGGCACATCAATAAAACTGGGAGGGATCGAGCACTGCAAACAACAAGAGACTTGAAACTCACTCTCAGATGCAAGAATTTAGTAAGAATTTTGTTTCTCTAGAAGAAATTCTAAGCACAACTTAAAATTTACATGAATTTTTTATATTAGGAAGGTGAAGTAAGTCCAATGAAAGAACACTGCCACCCAAGACTGGTATTCAAAATGGTAATCACAAGAGGGAAAACAGGTCTCATGTACATGGTTTGGCAAAGCTGCAGTCTGCTTCTTTAAGAATGCATTACAGATTATGAGCATTCTTATTACAAATTTATTGCAATATTCAAGGTGCACTCAGGAGAATCTATTTTTTTTAATATGGGTTTATTTGTTTGCATCTTATTTTATAGTCACTCTTCCAGCCTCCAGTTCATTTCTAAAATGAAAGCAACTGATATTTCCATATCAAAGTTTAAAATTAATTTGCTTTGTGGGACATGCTCCTTGATGTAAAATACTTCATTTTAATTAGGACATTTAATTTTCTCTAATGGAATCAGGTTCCATTTACTTAATCCAAAACTACTTTCTGAAAGAGCTATAAGCAGTACATTTTCTCAGCACAAGCCCTTCAAAGGCCTGTGTGCATGAGGAGATTTCACCTACACAGCTAAACTGATTTCAGTTTAATCTACTTACACCCCTACAAAACATTACCCATAACTGAGTCTGCCCCACTTCTGGATCAGCTTTATTAAACGACTTTTTGTTTCCTAGTGCAGACCAGGACTGGATAACAAAAAATCAAATACCATTACAAGTAGGTGTTAGAATGAAAAACCTAATTAAAAATTGTCCCGCCTCCCTGAGCACAAGTGTCTGGACCTCACATCCTGGAGCACAGCCACCTCCCACTGCCACTTTTGTACAACTTTTTTCCTCCCTTTGCCCTCCTCTCTGTAACATGTGGTGTACATGTAGACCATGCCAGATCATGTCTGATTCTCTTTAAGAGAATGAACAAGTCATTTCTGAGGAACACTTTGCATATTCTGGCTCCATGTCAGGGTGATGTCCTGCCCCCACGCACGCACAGAAGCACGTGGATAGATCAGGGCAGAGATTACCAGTGCATAGGCAAAGACTGTGAAAGGCATTCCCTTTCCCTACTGAGACAGCTTGCTCCCTCCATTTAAAATAAATGTTTGTTTGCTGGAAAGCCTGTCTTTATTGATTTTGTACATCTCATCAGCACAGAGAAATGTAATAAATACCATACACTATTATCAACTCTGAAACACCTTCAGCTCCAGGACAACTGCAACTTTGCACAATGCAGGGGCACAGCAACAAAATGATTTTAATAATGGAATACCTTGAAAAATAGCCAGGCTGTCATCCATTTGACCACTTTCACAACCCAAAAGACATGCTTGTAGAGCTCAGTATTCACTACTCCAGGGTCTACTACATTAGCAGTCACATGGCTTCCATTTGCAGTCAGAAGATGCTGTAGTCGATAGGTAAATAACACAAGGGCAAGTTTGCTTTGGGCATAGGCTCCATGGGGTGAATACGAACATCTGTACACAGGAGAGAAAAAGAAAGGGAGATATATGTAAAAATAACCAGAAGGAGAACAGAATTGCACAAACATCAAACATACCACATTTTGCAATATCCAGATATACAATAAGTCGTCAGGAGAAACAGCTTATCACTGGCAGGCATGTTGTTTACTCCAGTTCTGGTGATTACTCCATCAGACACCAAGGCTTATTTATAGCAATAAAAATATTAAAATAAAATTACACAATACCTGCCAGAATCTCTCTGTCAAATTCTTTAAACTAGAAATGCTGAGGCATCAATCTCTAGGCTATCATCACCTGGAGGCCCTTAAACTTCTCTCTCCTCTTTCACTCTGCTCTTTCCAAATATACACACCCCACTCCCTGTTAAACCTATGACTGATCATACTACTTCTTGTGGCTATTATTATTTTTACTGCATCAGAACCTACTAGTTGAAGTACTACTCTTCCCCTGTGTTGGGAAGAGTACAGATGAGTAAAGTACTCATTGCAGCTGCCCTGGTCACACATCAGATTGTGCACAGCTAAGAGATGGATAAAAAGATAGGGCAAGGAGAAGAGCTGCAAGTGCAACCACACTTTACAGGCCATATACAGCCTTCAAAGCACAGATGGCTGGCAAAGTCTATGCCAAAGAGGTATGACAAAGGCACACAAATTCGATGAGTTACAGCAAAACATCACCTGTTGAGACTCCAGTGCACCTCTCATCTGGATGCCAAATGTGCCTTTCTTTCAAGTTAAGCATTCTAGGAACTGCTGAATTGAGTTTCATAAGATGCAGGCAGCAGTATTTTTTTTTTTTATTTTTTTTTAATTAGCAGGCTATTTTCAGGAAATTAGCAGGTATGTCACTTAAAATGCTCTTTCCGACTGAGGCCTCAGCATCACTTCCACAAATTCCTGTGCCATAACAATTTACTCCTGTAATTACCGCAGCCTCTCATCTAACCTTTTTTGTGCTAAGCAAAACCAAAGGTAAATGGTGGCATTACAGACAGCTCTTAGGCAAAGCAGCAGGAGCCTAAAGCAGCAGACTCCTGGGAGCAGTGGAACTGCTCCAGCCCCCATCCGCTCTGCCTCTGCTAAATCCTGGGAAGTGATGCTGCATGCTGCAGCTGCTCCCCATGTGGAATCAGGGGTTAGGGTCCATGCAGCAGCAGAGCCTTAACCTGTTTGTGAAAGGTGATAGAGAGGCGCCCACCCAGGAACAGAACTCTCTTTCCTTGTTCCTTCCTTTTCCCTTGATGTTGTCCTATCTCTGTGATGGCCACAGCTACAGCTCCATCCTCTACACCTTCACCCTAAGTGCAAGAAATGTCCAGACTAGGGATGCTCTTACTCTGCAAGAAAGCCTGCCTGTGATTTCCGTGGCTGTTACTTTGTGCAAGTTTTTATTTTGAATGAATAGTAAACATATGAATTCATTTTGTTATCTCATTCTTGTTGAATATCTTATTTATAATATCCTGCGCACTTTATCACAGAAAGCCCTGGATGTTAAGAATCAGGCTGACTCTCTACAGAGGTATAAGGCTACTGTATCAATTTAGCTGTCCATGTTATCTGCAAGGACTCAGAAACTTGGAGACACCACAGTAAATAATACAGTTTAGCTACAGGAAGTAAAAGACAACAGCAGAAAACAACATTGAATCTCCAGTGCATCTCTTTACTTTTTTTTTTCCTGTCTCTTTTTTTTGTACAAACAAATCACAAGCAGACTACAAAACCATGATATGAATTGAGAACTAAAAAGGACAGCTGATCACAGGTGGCCCTTGCAGCAACCAACAGCCTCAGCTGTACTGTGCTGGATATCTACATTATCATAAGGATATCACCTGCACCTTTGGGCAAAATGGGCTATTTAAAGAGTAAAGAACAATCACTGCATGAATATAAAAGTGACTTGGTATTAGTCAGGAAATTGCAGTTATATTTTCAATTCAGTAACGTCCATGCTCTGATCTGAGACGCTCAAAATGTCACCTTATGCTTCATGCATATTCCAACCACTTTAACTTGAAGGACCAGATCCTCAGCTGCTACAAGCTTCTCCTGTGCACAGCCGTGCGGGGCAGAGCTCACACTCCCCATGGGAAGCAGCATTCATCCCAAGCCGCCTCCGGCAGCCAGCTGGCAGCTCCCCCTGGCACTCCTCCACCAGCGCCACCATTCCCCCACTGAACGCGAGCTGGGGCACGGGACAAGCCTCCGAGTTGAACCAGAGTGAGCTTGTCTGGCAAGTGGCTCGCAGGGAAGCAGAGCTAAGGACTACTCTGACTTGTTCTGCCTGGGTCTAGTTGGGCTTTCAGTAACCTTCAGATGCCAGGCAGGAGGATGCTGAATGCTCCCCCTGACTCCCCATTCCCACATTTTGTGTGAGTGATGTTTTGACTTACCTTGTGGCAATGAAGCATGAACTACAAGGGCTGGATCTTCCAAAGCCTTGTATTTTGCATATGTATGTATGTCAGAGAAACATGAGTGCTGAGAAGATATAAAAGCTACCCAATCAATGAGGAAGCCTTTTATATCACAGTGCAGAGATGCAAATGATCTGCAAGGCAGCCAGGAATCAGACTTCAATAAAATAATATAGATATGAAGTATATAAAATTGGATACACAGAGCAAAAACTTTTGGCAGAGGCCCTGCAATGATTAACTTCTCTCTTCCCAATTTCTGTGTGTGTGTTTTTTGTTTTCCAGGAATCTGACATCAATGGACTACATAAGACAGAGGAATGACGTGACACAGAACTGATGAGGATTTCTGTTGAACTGTTTTTTGTCAGACCCCATTTTATTAGAATCACGTTGTTTAAATACTACACTGAAAAAATAAAACAACACTAGTTGTTTGACTTCATTAGATCCAGTGTTGATTTTATGTATCAGAAAAATAGGCACCTGAACTGACACCACAATTTTTTCTCCTAAGCACACACATGTAGAATCACAGAAGGGTTTGGGCTGGAAGTTTAAAGATCACCTAATTTCTCTAACCTACCATAAGAAGAGACATCTTTCCACTTTACAAGATTTCTCAAAGTCCCATCCAACCTGGCTTTGAATGGATGGGGCATCCACACTACCTCTGGACAACCCATTTCTGTGCCTCACTACACCTGCCATAAAAATTTCTTTCTTTTGTTCAATCTAAATCTCCCCTCTTTTAGTTTAAAACCATAAAATGAATTCCTCTTACACATGGAATTATCTGGCTTCAAAGCTTATGCATCTAAATCTTTCCTCTCTTGGCACTTTATGCTCTGTATGCACATTTTTTACAATGAATAAAAGTATAATTGCATACTAAGTAAAATAATATTGACATTATTTATTGGCATTTCCACATTTTCTGAAGGTTCTAAAATCTTTCCAAAATAAAAGTGCATACAAGAGGAAAACCATCCAAGCAGAACACAGCTTACCAGCAAACTGTGTTAGCAGAGCAGAGCACATGAGGTGCCTGTGGCAGTTGGACTTTTGCTGCTTTGAGGACACAGGGCATCGATGCTTTACAGCCAGGCAGGCACTCTTAAGCAGAGAAACTCTGCCTCCTAACTAGGCAACCAGCCAGCTCCCAGTGGGTGCTGGTCAGTCAGCTAGAGAGATAAGGAGGCACTGGTGTTCAATGCCCAGGGATACATCCCAATAAACACTGCCCACCCAGCTTGGGCGATGCCAGGCAGCATGTGCTGAGGTATAGCAAGCCTGTACACAGTCAGCAGCTGGGGAAAGTAGAGAAGGACTTAGTGGGAAGAGGTTCAGTGGGAAAACACAGCATGGCATCAGTAACTTGGAGAAGGTCATGCTCTCTCCCTTGTTTAAGTGGGGCTTGCTGTGGACCATCTTCTTACCAGAGAAAACAGTGACATGCCTCAGAGGATGCCCCTCCATAGCATTTTGCTGGGCAATGCACAACTCACTAAATGAAAAGTACAGGAGGAATTAAGGCAGGTAGAGTTTAATTCGCTGCTTTGAAATCTCTCCAAGAGAGCACCAATACACAAAACCTTCTTCTTCCTTTAAAAATAATGTTTTATGAATTCTATACTGATGAATAAAGGGTCAGAATAAAGCAGGTTCTGTATTTTGTGTCCAAATATTTTTTAGCAGAAGTTCTTACTCTGGCTTAAGATTTTTTTGCAATATAAACTACAGGTTTGCCTTACTACTGCAAAAATTCGGGAGGAGAAAATAAAGGCATTATTTCAAATTTTTGCAAGACTAAAATAAGTAGGTATTCCATTCTGGAGTGAGTGCCTTGAGGTTTGCTGATTTTTTTTTCTTCTTCTTCTTTTTTTTTTTTTTTTTCTTTTTTTCTTTTATTCCACCAGAAGCTGATTAGCTGATTTTTCCACTTATCTCCATGGTGCTGTCTCCAGCAGCAATCTCCCTATGGAATGCATTTTCAAAAGGTAATGAGAAGCCAAATTTCAAACTGAAGCCTGCAGTGGCTAATTAGGTGTTTAAATATGGACTCAGCTGCTATCCCAGTTTGAAAACTGAAATCATGTTTAGCACATCTCCTGGCAGTTTTACTTGTTTCTCCTCAGGTTGGCTTTAGTTGGTTTGTTTTCCACAATGGTCTCCCACTTAAGTCAAATGATCCTATGTTTAGTAAAGAGCATTGAGTGAGGTCAGGGTACCCACTGAGTCCCAGGGGAAGCTGTGCTGCCCAGCATAAATCACTTCCTTCACCCTCCTGAGCATGGGGCTCTCTTGCTGCTCTCAGCTT
The DNA here is from genome assembly GCF_014805655.1 of Passer montanus. NCBI lineage: Eukaryota > Metazoa > Chordata > Aves > Passeriformes > Passeridae > Passer > Passer montanus. The sequence goes on along the minus strand of NW_024370595.1, from coordinate 2,689,973 downwards.
TGCCACCCTCACCAGGGGCTCCTTTCATGCTGTGCACACACCTAACAGACATCATGGACTCGCGGACAGCAGCCTGTACCCCACCACAGCTTGCTTCAGCAAAAGGCTCATGGACCTGTGATCATCCTGACTGGCACACAGATCAGTTTAACCCAGCCAGTGCTTGCACCGAATCTTTCCTGACGTGAACCTTTCACAATTGTCTTGCACATCATCCTCCTTTCACCCATCACCGCTCCCCAATTCCCAGGGTGTTAATTTACCTGGAGGGCAGAGTGCACCAAGATCAAACTGCAGAGAACCCAGCTGCTATGTGCTCCATTAAAAGACAAGTGATGCAAAACGTGGCTGACATGCTGGGCTTTTTAATGAAAGGCCACACAAAATTTCAATGTATGCCTTAGGATGAATCAGGGAATTAAGCAAAACACAGGCTTGCTGTATTAAAATGACTAAAGCTTCCTAATGACTTATGTATTAATCTTGCAATACATCATCACCATTGCTTAGTCAAGACTATAAAAGTCTATTATTAAACACTCATGAAGCTTTCACAGTCTTATATTTTCTTTCTTCAGGGAATGCAGCACAAGATTTTTCAAGTTTTGATAGATTTTGCAGTTTATTTTGAAGCAGCTAGAGAAATATATAGGAAAATAAACATGTCTTTACTGGTTATCATAAACAGTTTCTTTCTCTTCTCTTATGAAAAATCTTGAGTTCTAAATATTGTTTATTAGATGAAAGCAGGCTTTCTGGCAGTACTACATATATTTATCCTGTGAACACATTTTCTGAGTCTCATTAATTGTGATTTTCTCTCAATAAAAACCAACCAACCAAATAAAGAAACAAAAAAAACCCACAAAAAACCAAAACCAAAACAACAACAACAAAAAAAACCCACCCAGAAATACAGACAAGGCAAAAAGACCAAGCTGGAGAAAGAAGAATAAATATATTACCACTGACAACCAGTATTTTACCAATTGAAAGAAAGAAGCATATACATTAGTAAAACAAAGCTCAAATCTAAGGTATTAACTTATCTACTTTTGAGATGTTGCTGCAGTTATGTTTTGCACAGCAGCTGTCCTGTTAGCAACTACTGCTATAGGCTGTCGCACTGTCACTCATCTCATGCACGACTGGGCATTTTGTGTGATCCTGAGAAACTTCTCATGTACTTCTTCATGTATATTTCTTCAATATATGTCATGCATAACCTTAAAAATAAATTGTGAGAGTATACATATAACAATTAAGGTGGCTGAAGCATAAACCTTGAGTGAATAAGGAATGCAGCATTAGGGACTCCTGAAGAGCCCTCATGACCCTGTGATGAACTTGTTCAAAAGGAAGGCCACCAGAACAACACATGAAATTAGTGGTTCTACAGGAGGTAAAAAGGAGATCCTTCATGTCCTAATTTGTGGCACAGGGGTTACTTAAGCAGTCATAGGCCAGTGGCAGAGCAATCCATCTTGCCTTTCATTCCTCTTCCTGCAGCGAGCTCTTCAGTTCCACATGTTGTTCACACACAGCTCTGGACAAATCCAGGCTTTGGCTGGCATCTTTCAGCTGCAGGAAAATAACACTTTTCTTCCTAGAATTAGAGTATAAGGGTAAAAGTCCAGATCTGGGAAATGCTCTCTCTATCTAACAGGTAAAATGTTGGTAATGGTCTCAGTAACTGGTATCTCAGCAGATCAGTGACTCCTGCCTTGTGCTTAACCCTCAATGCAGTAGAAGTCACAAGCTGGAAGCTGGTTTTGTTTTTTTGTTTCTTTTTTAAAGCCGTGCTTCCCAGCTTTCAGCACTTCACTGCATAAATATATAGCATTGAGCGATTAGCCCCTTCTAATAGCCTTTAGGAAATGCAGGGGGAACAAAAATTTACTTATTGTCTCTTGAGGACTACATTTAGTAAAGAAATGTAGAATGTCTATCTTAAAATCTTTTATGAAAGGCAAAATAAGCCAGGACTTGTCATCCAGGGTGTTACTGTCATCCAGATGGAATCAGAGCATCATTTTTCATTTGGCTGATCCCTACTCCTAATGGCAGGAGGTGAGATGCCGAGAGCTATTCTGATCTACTGAGAGTGGCTGTGTGCAGCTCAGTTGCTGTGTGCTCAGCACAGCTCTCAAATGCATATAACATGAACTTAATGGCTGGTCTTCTCAAAGTCTCACCAGAATCAGTACCTTTAAAGAAGTCAAATTGTTCTGTTTGTGTACAGTTGGTGTTAATTTCAAATGTTTTGGTTTATTTTAAATACCAATGTCAAATTCAAGTTATAATTACTGTACCTCCATTCTTCCAGGAAATAGATGTCTTTATTTAGAATTATATAAATTGCCACTTTTCTACAGTCAGGGCATTTGATGCAGTGTAAAGTAGGTGCTAACAGTTGAACTGGTGTTTGACCATAATAGTATCCCTTCATTGAATTAAAAATCTACATTAAACAAATGAATGAGTAAATATATAAAAGGAAGCAATGGTTTGCATTGCTTTGCCCAAGAAAAAGATCACGGCTTCAAGACATGTTCTGTGTCTTTATGACCCTTTGGAGGGATGGGGAAACAACAAGGACATATATCTTTTTATATTATCTCTTGGGTAATCTGGATCTCAAGTTATTGAAGATTGTCACGCATCTTGTAAGATTATCTATAGGATTATAAATGGGTGGAGGTCCTCTCCACCTACTTGTGGAGAGCTTCCTACCTCTCCTGCAATAGAGCTTTTAAGTTGAAAGACGTAATGGGGGGGTTATGGTTTCTTTGCTTCCACCAGAAATGCACATAGGACCACAAAATCCCCAGCAATAACTTGAACAATCCAAGATATTCTTAAAAAGCATCTTGAAACTGGTGTAGGCCTTTGCAGATGAGCTGCAGTTCTGAGATTTTCATTTTGGAACTCAAAAGGAACTGTAGGGTCTGCATAAGCATAATGGGGTGCTACCATTTCAGATCCAGCACAGTACACCTACTGTGTTGGCAGATTTACAGTAGACTATGTTGGTGAATATGCAAAGATAATTTAAGGTTTAACTGAGGTGGGCTCAGCCCACTGCACAGCCTTGGATTTAAGGAGGGGCTGAATAAGTTCTGCAAGAGCAAATATTACCCACGCTGAAGGATTGGTCTGTCTTACAGAGGAAATGTGCCTGCAAAATAATTTTTCCTTGAGATATCTATAACTACTGTGCAGAAAGTGCTATGCCATCAATCTTTGTTTACAGAAATAACAAAAAATTAGCAAGTCTGGCACAACATACTTTTGAAAATCAGTTTCTGCTAGTTGAAACATTTAACAACTTCTGTTTTTTAGAACTTTTCTTATGGAGTGAGAATAAGAAAACCACAGCTTCAATCTGAGTGATAAAAGTAACTAACTCATAGTATATGAGTTAAGACAAGGAACAAACTCATTAAAAAGACAGCTATTTGTCAAAAGCCATCACCAGAAGCCTTCTCCTCAGTTGGAAGACCTTCCTAGATTAAAGAAGAAATACAGCTGAATGCCAGCAGGTACCAGAGGAATTAAAACATGGAAGCATTCTGCATCCACGAAATGACTCACAGTCCAGACACAGCATGAAAGGCTTTTGTTCTTGTGAGACTGTACATCAACAGCATCACTCATCCACTGTCAGAAATCAGGTGGGATTTAAATAAGATTTATATATGAAAGGGGTCTGTGAAGAGAGAGGGTCTTATCTGAGGAACATAAAAATACCAACTTGAGTGAAGCACAAAAACCTACCAGAAAGGAGTAATATACAAAGCAGTCCACAGGCAGTATTGCAAATGGTTATTTTTAAGCACTATAAAGAACAATGTCAGCAATCACCTTCTGCACCATTTGGCCTTAGAGCTGAGTTTTGGGGTTCGCTTCACAAATTTCCCAACACTGTGTCACCCTGGAATACTGTAAACAGGGATCTGTAATAGAAAACCAAGCATTTCATAATAAGAGGCATGGCATGGCCTGGGACCAGAATGCTTAAGACCTCTTACACCTGCAGACATGCCAGAACCTAGTGAAATCTGGCAGGTTTAGCTTTCCAGGAAATGACAAGAAGTTTCATGTCCTGAAAAACCAACACAGTCACAGAGCTCCTCTGCCCCAGCCCACTGAAAAAAAAAAAAAAAAAAAAAAGGCAAAGAAACTGCTGCTTTGACAGATTGGTTGATTGATTTTTTGGTGGCAATGCAGGCACTGAACATGCCCACCACTCCTTTAACATTACTGTTAAAAACTCCTGAGCTTCCCCTAAAGCTACTGTGAGCCACAGTGCTCCTTAGTCTCTGTCCCTCTTGGGAAGCTGAGATTTTGGTGTGTACAGCCCCTCTCCACCTCCCATGGCAAGAAAGGCTGGGCTACCACAGCACCCAACATGTAATGAGAGCAGAAGAAATGGAGCAACAAAGCTACAACTGTATCAGACATTCTGGCAGTATTAAAACTCCTGGGGGCTAAAATATTTTATGTTTACAGAGATTCATTTTACTCTAGAAAGCACAGTTTTCACAACATATTTTTATTAAGAGCTTGATTGAATCAAAAGACAAATTTTTCTTCACTGGTGTGAGTTTCAACTGCTTGGTCTGCTTTTGAACAGATCAAGTTCTCCTTCACTGAACTAAGTTTAGGATGAGGACTAGAGAAAAGATTGAGAGTTAACAAATCACAGAGGCAGAAATCTGCCTTCAGCATCCTGCACAATACCTCATAATCCTTAATCCTTGCTTGTGGCAAGACATGGAATGTATGGCTATGAAGAACCAGGAACAACAGCAGGGCTGAACCTGGAGGGGGTTTCTGGAAGGTGAGCTGATAATTTTGAACATTTCTCTGAACACATCATTCCAGGGATTTACAGGCATGTGTGCCAGCCTGCCCCAGCTATGCTGGGCAGCCCAAAGAGCAACTCACTGACAAGATACAGGGAGGATGAGGGTAGTTAAGATAACTGAGAAAAAATCTTAAAACACTGGAATAATCACCCAGGACCAGCACTCCAAACTTTTATGGTTCATTCAGCTTTAATGAGTCTTTTTGCTGACAGAAAGATGTTAAACTAACCTTCCCCTCTCAAGGACAAACAAGCTCTCTCTCTGCTCCCAGTTCTCCAAGTCCCTTTTGCCCTCCATATCACATGAATGTAATACATTAACTTACAAATTACCACAGAGACATCTTGACTATCTGGAAAAAGCACATCTGTGACTGCCACTGTCCTGAATGCCACGCAGATCTGGCTTCTCCCACCCAGCCCATGGTGCAGGGAGAGGCTGGGCAGCAGGAGCACCCATATCTCACATACTTCCCAGCATGCTGAGATTTTGAACTAGTTGTGAATCACCATGTCCTACTAAACCAATAACCAGTATTAACAATCCCTTGTGAAGAACATTAATTCTTTTAGACAAAAAGGAATTTAACATTGTGACAACAAAGTAGCTACATAACCCCAAATACATGTAAGTCTGATATTTACCTTTGTGGTATCAGTGTTACAGTCTGTTATTGTACTCCAGAAGTCAATCAACCTTAAAAGCATTTTGATTAGGCAGAATGAAAATACACTGATGAACGTAAAATGAAAGCTTTCTAAAGTTGGCATCCTGACTTAAATATTTCTTTATCATTGGTTGCAGGAACAGGCAAGAATGGATAAAACACTTGATGCATTTGAGCTAGAACTCTGTCTTTTGAATTGATGAATTGGTCTGCTGATACAGTAGCCTATTTATTTTTTAAATTAACTTATAGAATTTGAGATCTGTGCCTTCCCCAGTACACTCATTTTCCAGGCCAGTCAATTTTTGCAATTAATGCTAATCGCTGCAAACACAAGGGATCATTTTGCAAAGCAGCAAATCCTTTTGCATTTATACAGAAAGCATTTGGCAAAGAAGGACTTACGTGTGTGGAGTAAGCATTTAAATAGTTATCATCTAACTCTATACAGGAAAACTTGATAGCCTGCTGCAGGAAGGACATGTCTAAATGAATAAAGCACTGTACTGCAGTCAGCATTTGGTCTTGTAAAGGCAACATGATTTATCTTGCAAATAGAACCAGAATATGCAACAGAAGACATCATGCAGAAGCTGCTTAAATGGCAGAACTAAAACAGAACTATATATTTCATGAGTTAAATAAAACCTATGATAATATTTATCTATCTAATGATCTTTTATTATTATTATTTCTATATTTTTTCCAGCACTTTATTGAACAACAGTCCAGTGACACAGCTCTTTATAAGTTATTATGAAAGACTTCTGTACTGGCTAAATTGGATTTACAAAAAAGGGGTAATCATGAAAATCTCTCCTACTTTCCTTTCCTTTTACAAATTTTCCTTTATTGTATAAGAAACAGAAATATACCCAACAGCACTATGCTACTACTATGCTACACCAGCTAAATATTTGCTTCTGCTTGAATTTAACATGTTATAATATCAGTTCTTCCAATCAGAGAGAATTAAGGAACTTCAAGTGGCAAATCAATAATGAAAAGGCACTGAAGGAACTAATTGGGTATTTAAAAAATAGAAGCCTTTCATTGTAAAAAAATGTTGACTCATCAAACCATTCTTAGTAAAAAACCAATCCATTTTACTCAAATGTCCAGCTTAAAAAAAAAAAAAAAAAAAAAAAAAGAGAGAGAGAAAAAAGTAATTTGAAACTGATGGAGATACTTCAAAAGGGTGGTTTAGAAATTAAATGTTGGAAGTTTCAGTTTCACTGTCGTACTTCAAAATCTGAATACCAGTGTACTCATAGGGATAATTACAAATAAATTTTTAAAATTATTTTAGAAAACTGAAATCAAATGGTTTGGTTTCAAAAATGGAGAAATATTTTCCAAAAGTAATTCAGCATCTTAACTTTTAGTTGCTCTTCATGGAAAATATTTTCCAAAATTTAGTAATGCTGATGGAAAAAAATCCTCAGCTTTCTGCCCAAACGTAATACAAAATTTTTAACCAACAAACTTCACATACATGGAAGAAGATAAGATGAAGGACATCCCTCATCCAAGAACTGGAGACCTCCAGACAGTTTGCTAAACAGATTTTCCCATCAGTACCTAACACTTCCTGTTACAGTTCTTTGTGAACTGCTTAACAGAGTAGATGAACTGGAGTTGCCTGGTCTCTCCAGAATCTTCCTAGGTCTAGGGCATAGCTGTTTATCCTATTTTACACCAGCTAGGACACACATGTGGCAGCTGGGAATTTTGCAATTTTTTTCATATAACTTCTATTGTCTCTGACATGATTCATACACTAGGGCTACAGGGAAAATACAGAAATTATATCTAATATATTATATTCAGCTTGGAGAGTTTCAAAAAAATCAGCTCCTTCTGCATTTGGAGAGCAGAGGAAAGGGAGCAGAAAAGTGTGACTAACTGTTCTTGAATATACAAGAGATGTGAACCAGAAAAGGAGCTGTGTTACTGTGGCTGGGGAGTTCATAGATCTGTGATTCACAGCATTACAGGGCCCATTTGGTATGCAAAAAGAGAGGATGATGAAAGGAATAGTTAGTCATGGAGAAAAAGCTAGACAGAACACACAAGGATGCTAACCCCTGGGAAAGGAGCATATTCAAGTGTGATCCACAGCCTGGGAAAGAGAATACGGTCTTTTTTTCTTTATTTTCCTAAAAATACCTTCTTACTTTGGTAGGTAGAGCACTCAAAGGAGTGTCCTATACCTCAGCCTTGAAAGAGCACCATGAACTCCCATGAACTGCTCAATCCTACCTCAACCCAATTAGATGGTACAGTATTCTTCAAGCTTTTGCTAAAACCAGACAGCCATATTCTCTCATGACCGTACTTTTTTTGTCCTCTCAATTTAGAAAGTATTATTAAAGGCAGGGAGAATAGGAAAGAAGGCCATGCTAGCTGTGCTGCTGGAGCACACCAGTGTACTACCCTCTGCATGGAACTGCTGAAATCACCACTGTGGAAATGCTTGCAGATAGGTTGTGTTTCTCTTAAACTTTCACCTCCCTGAAAAGAGTCATGTTCAAAGTAGGGATGAAGGGGAATGATTTGCCTTAGGGATCCCCTTGTCGACTCATGTGATTGCTGGAAATTGTTGAAAATGGTCTGGATCTAAAAGACCACAAAGGCGTTTGATGTTCTTCATATATATCCTTCAGCAAAAGAACTGGGAGAACAGTCAGTGCTCTTGTGCGTGTGCGTTTGCATTTTCAATAACACACATGAAACAAGCTGTGCCCTGCCTGTTTGGAACAAGCTCTATCCTGCCTTGATGTACCCATGCCATGTCTCTTCCACTGGTGTGTGTGTGTGTGTGAAGAGGAGGGGTAGGAAGGGGGAGAAATGGCATTCATAGGGAAGAGATAGAAGAGGGGCTGGGGGAAAAGATGAGAGGAAGATAAATGGAGAGGAGGAGATAAATTATTGGTGGGTAGAAATAAGACAGCCTCAAAGCAAAAAAAAAAAAAAAAAAATAGGGAGGGAAAAGGCTATTTAAACGAAAAAAGTTTAAAAGACACAGATGAAGAAGCAGGCAAGCATGAAGAAAGAGACAATGAAGGAAGGAAAATAATGCAAAATGCAAAAGGACAAAATTTAATTAACCATCCCACTGAAAAGAGCTAATCAGGGCAACATGGGATAAATCAGTTTGGTAAAATGGCAGGAAACAAACTAAAGAGGAAACATGGAGGACTAACACAGCTTCATTTAACACTGTTCATGGGACAGGCCTTCCAACAATTATTTGTTATGCAGTTGCCCTGTGGCATCTGATATGGATGATGTCTGGTTTCAGATCAGATCTCTCACCACCAAGTACAAGCAATGAGGAGAAATGGCCACAAATGTGACTTCCAACCCAGAGTCTTCTGGGAGAAGGATTCCACAGAAAAGTCTGTGGTAAAGCAGAGAACTGAACCTCAGTTTAGTGTCTCCTTTGAGCTGAGACAAGTCTTCTGCTCTTCCTTCTCTGCCATGCCTGATGGATGAATTCCTGCTCCAGTACTGTCACTCACCTCTAGTCAGGACACTAGCCCAACTAGCATCTAGGAATAATGGGACAAGAGGTGGGTAAACAATTCAGCCTGCTGCCAGCAGCAATTTCCCCAGCACAGAGTACATCCCCCTTTCTCCAATAATGACTCCAGATGTTTTTTTGCTGCTTTCCTGCTAGGTTAGGACTACCAGCCAACCTGGGAACATACACCCAAGTTGTAAAATTAATTATGGCCAACTGGCACCACTCAAAATAAAGAAATAAAAAAAAAAAAGAGTATAAAAATTTTAGAATGATTTCCCATTCACACAAGCAGTAAAAATGAGATATGGCATCACCAGGAAACTGTTCACCACGGGTGTCTTTACCACATCCATTAAATCTCCTGAATGTTGCTCTGAATTACAAGGCATCTCCAGGGCCCTGTGGAGTAGGCAATGCCTGGCTATGATACTCCCCAGCAGTCCTCCTGCTAAACCCCTGCTCACACTGTAGGGACACACTCAAACACACAAGTGATCTCACTGGTTTTTGCAGCACTGTTTATGGTGATGTCAAACTATTTGTCTGAGTGGGGGCTTGTTGGCAGTTAGGCTGCAAAAAGAAATACCAAAAGCATCTTTTTACACCTGAACCAAGGAAAGGTTTGGACCTGAATTTACAGCCCGCTCTGGGTTTCACCAGTGTGCATATGTGCAGGCACCACTGCTGCCTCTGAATGATTCAGAGCATCTGTGTGGGAATGAGCAGGCAAAATCAGTCAAGAGTCTGTCATCCTTTATGACCCTTCTTACATCAATAATGTTGAAAGGTAAAGGACACAAATGCTGCAGGTAAATCTCACTGGTATGTTATTATTCTTTATGTCAGACTGGTCATGTTCTTGCTCAACCATAGCTTTCCAAACCAAAACATTTCTGGTTCCTTTAAAATATGAGTTAATAATGACAAATCAAAGATAGGGATGATCCTAAATTAGAGGCGCAGTATAAGGCCTTGCTATAATAAAGGAAACTACTGTTATCTAGAGACACAGAACAGTCACATTTAATTCTGCATTCCGCACTTTAGCCCAAGAAATACTAATCCCCTTAGCCCCCTTGCATGATGCCATCCAGCACATGGCCATCAGAAACAATGACTACGCACATCAAGTGAAGAGTAAGGGTAATTTCCTGTGGTTGTTTTACAAGCAAGAGATTAAATTGTGACTACCCTGCAGAGGTTTAAACAATGGCTTGTAATAAAACTGATGCCATAACATGTAATCAGAAGTTTGACATGCCTAATGCAGCATTCATATGTAAAATGTCTGCAGTGGAAACAGCCCAGCCCTGTAATTTCAGTCTTTGTTCGGAAATGAAACCTTGGGCCAGGTTTGATGAAACCTCTGATCATCTGCTGAAGTCCCTGTCAAAGGATGGAGACAGATTTTCATGGAAATGACACAGAAGTCAGACTGGCTCCACGCAGGCAGGCAGAAGCTCTCTGGAGCCCATGAGAAGGCAGGCTCTGCTTGAGCCTGTTAGTAAGCACGTAATTGCCACGCATGACAGCATGGGGAAATTTTGAAATTTATCTGTTATCTTGCCTGTTTCTCTGCTAACTAAACTATTCCACGTAGTTCTTGTACAACATCAGAGACATTTACCACATCATTTGATGTCTCCCTAACATTAGAAATATCCCACAGACATTCATCCACAGTTTTCCTAAACGAAAGCAGGAGGTCAGAAGTCATCCATGCATTTAAGCCCATTTTACTGGATTAAAAACCCAGGGTGGCCACAGCCTGGGGCGGCTCTTAGCGAAGCACAGGGGGTGGCAGCGACAGGAGCCAGGGTCCAGCGTTGGCCAGGCTGATGTGTGACAGGGCAGGGACCGCAGGGCTCGGACGGGGACAGGCAGCATGACACAGCCTGGGGCCGGGGGCTGGGTGGGGGAAGCTGGAGAAGGGCTGTGCGGGAAGCCACGGGCGATGAGACGGGGATGTCAGGAGCAGAGCAGGACAAGGCGGAGGCAGAGGGAGCTGGGGCCGGCGGGCAGAGCTGCCGGGCGGGAAGGAGCGGCAGAGGGCCGGCACAGCAGCTGTGTGCCAGGCAGCTGGGCAGGAAGGGCCAGCTGCCCCCGGAGCCCAGCCAGCATCCCTGCTCGCCGGCAGGCAGCGAGCAGCCACAGGCGGCTGTCTGAGCTCATCTGAGCACGCAGCCTCTCGGGGACGAGGTCTATTAGCATCCACCCAAGCCATGTCAAAACATCCCGGCTACGGAGCGTCTCTCCCTGATCAGGCGGTGGCGAGTCCAGGCGCCGCATGGACCACAAGCATCACCGCAGAATAAGCATCAGAAAGCAAAGTGAGGTTTTCGAAGTCCAGAATAAAAGATGTTGTTCAGAATTTATAAATTATTTGTACCTTTAGCTCAAGGCTGCAAGCTTTGATCAGATGTTAAATATAATAAGCAAGTGCTTGAGAAGCACCATATATTTTATTAAAACAAAAAAAAAAAGGCAACAAAACCTCATCTCATAGTCAGTAACGATTTTCTTGTATTTTAATCTGCACAGGATTACTACAGACCAGTGAATACCAAAAAGGGATCGGTACCTGCTTTGTAAGTCGTTTAGGTGCAATTTGCCTACATAATGGGTGGCTGATGAGACAGTGATGATCCTAGCGTTGTGACTGTGCGTTCCTGATTGCTTCAGCGTATCCAAGAGGAGGTTAGTCAACAGGAAGTGTCCCAAGTAGTTCAAGCCGAAGTGCTCCTCAAAACCATCCTCCGTCTTCCTTTCAGGGACCAGCATCACCCCAGCTGAAGGAAAAAGTAGAGGTAAAACCTGTTGATTTATTTCAGAGGAGCAGCAAGCTAGAAGGAGTACGGATCTCCTGCTGCAGAGGGTAAACACAGCATTCAGAGCAGTGAGTGACTGGTGATGGCATGTAAAGTCGGCACTGATTGACTCCTGACAAGAAAAATGACTAAACCCCCACTTTGGTTTCTTTATCCACATAGTGCTGATTGACTCTCCCCGTCCCTGAAGGACTCTGAGTCCATTTGTGAAAAGTGTTTTCAAGAGGTGGGAGCTGGGCGATCTCAACTTTCCCTCCATCAAAACTCTGAGCAGTGGAGACAAGACCAGGCTAAACAGCAGACCTGCTCTCCCAGACAGCTTTCTCCTCGATCCTGGCTGGAGTTGAAAGCTCTGGTGAGTCTACATCTGAAATCTGCAACTTCTCTCTCACTGGTGTGGGTGAGAACAGATGTAGTAAATTTACCCAATATATCTTAATTACCATGCTTACAAGCAGCTGCATATTGAAATTAGGTTTTCAATGCTTATTTTGGCAATATTTTTGCATAAATTTCCACAAACCACAATTTTCAAACTCAGTGTCTAAAATAAGTATCCACATCCCCATCATGCAATGTTGATTTCAGCATCTTGCAGAGAATTCTGAGCTCATGCATAAACTATATCATGTATTGAGGCTATGTGAGGGATAGTTACACTGCTCAGTTATAGCATTAACTTGAATGCTATAAATTTTTCTTATTTTATTAAAATTTAACTACTTACGAGTGGACATCATCTTTGTCATTTAAATGTAGATGGACATAACTCATGGAGAATACTTATTGGATGCTTCTCTCTAACACCCATTAAAATGATACAGCAGAAAAGCCACCTCTGCACACAAGACATGACAGGGTGTCAGCTTAATCCTCATACTACTTCATGTGCCCACTAAAAAGCCTTTAACATCCCATTTCCTGATGTCAGCCTGACCTGATGATGGCACATTAAATGACCATTTCAAATTGCACATGCTGTGCACCTACATCCCTGTTTTGGAGGTTCCTGCCACCTGACAGTCCTGCTTTGTTGCTGCCTCTTGGACTGAAAGAGATATTTTTGGGATCTTTTTTTAGTATGGCAAACATCCATAGGGATTCACCTGTGGCTTCCTGCTGTTTAATGAAGCAACTGGAGAAGCAATGGGAGGGGAATAAACTCAAGAAAGCCACAGAGAAAACAAAATGTTTGGGTGGAACACAGCATACCTGCAAATGGAGAACTTAAGACTGAACATGAGCCATTCTGACTGGTGCACAGTGAAAGAAACACAACACAAAATACATGATGAGGCTCCACAAAGGCTTTGATTAGCATCTCCCTATGTAATTTACTGCTGTAAACTGTGTATAATCACATCTGTAACAGTGGCTGGGACTGAGAACTGCTGTGAAGGTTATGGACAGATGCAAACGAGAGACAAGTCCAGCTGTGACTTTTTCTTGTTTTCTGGGAAGAAAGGAAGGATGGGAATGGCTTGGGGATGGAATGAACCCCAGGCTCCCAGACTAAGTCTCAGCCTGCTACAGTGCAAGTTTCAGCATAGACAGAGCTCAGCATGAGCTGTTGGAGGGCACATGGAAACATTGCTGCATCTCTGAGTACCAGGGCTAGTACAAGGAAATTATTGGCATATCTCTGAAGCCATTCTGCCCTCCAGAGAGCTCTGACACTTGGAAAAGGTGAAAGGTAGCAATTTGTCAGAGTTCTCTTTACAGCAACACCAGTGAAATACAAGTCCAAGCAAGGCAGCCAATATAAAGGAGCCCTGGCAGCAAGGCTGATCTGCACGCCAAATGCTGCTTCTGCATCTGCTGGGATTGCTGCAGGGCTTGATACAGGACCCCTCCATGCATGAACACGCTTCTGTGGGTTGAGTCAGATGGAGGGATGGAGAAATATGTCCTGTGTGTTAGACAGAATCTGTTAGACAGCTGCTACAGCTTTGCATCGTGAACAGCAGGCAATGCCAGGGAGGCTGCCATCGCTCACGTTAGCCCCGAGGATGCCTGTGCCACTGCAACTTCACCCTCGACCTCCAGAGAGACACAGGATTTCAAGAACACATAGAGGCTTTGCCCTCCACCCCAATTAGTCTCCACCATCTGTGCTGTACATCCTGGAAGCAAAAAAACCAGATCTGAGCATGGGTCAGGAGACAGAAAAAATTTTCATTTATGCAATGCACAACTGCAAAGATACACACTCCCCAATATTCTTTTGCTCATTCTTCAAGAGCATCCCCTGAGTAGAAATTCTGGTCAGGTCCTTGAGCAGTCACAGTCACCTCTGCCTGCATCTGATGCTACTACAGTTCCCTTTCTATCTTCAAGAGCTGCTCAAATAATGTTAAGCCAAAACACCTTTGAAAGACTTTTTCTGTTTTTTTAAAGGCTCCCATCTTTCAGGTAGTTCATATCAAGGCTGTCAAAAAAAATAAAATCTTGCCCTGTAGTCTGAGGGCAGTTTCTCTTATTTGAGGAAAAGCCATTTTTAATTTACTAAAGTGAGCATACAAAGGAATACCCAACACGAAACTGAACCTGTCTCCTTCCTTAACAAAAGGGAAAACCTTGTAAGTGTAGCAGCAAGCTCTCTTTCTTAAATTATTAACTACCTAACATTCAGTAGATACTAAAAGTGGCATGCTATTGATTTTCTCTTGTCCAGAAACATCATCAGCTTTACTTAAGGGTCCCAAATGTTAACTCAAAAATGAAAGCTGGTTCTACTTTTAATTCTTTGAATTAATCCAATACTACTTGAAACGTTAACAAATTCTCTATCTTTTAATTGTAAACTAAGAATGACCATGCTTTTTCTTCTAATATGGAATCCAAATAACTCAGTATCTTTCTGGTTTTAATTATCAACAATCAGCCTTATAATTTTTTTCAGAGTGTATGTGAAATTTGAAGTGGCAGCACACAAACCATTAATGCCAAACACCTCAGTTCTGATATAACCTTCTTGTATGTTTTTCCCCTTGATTTAGCTGGATTGTCTCCAGAAGATTCAGTTTTAAAATATCACTGATAACATCATGGCATAAGAAAATGAATTAATAAGTAAGCTGAACATAAGCTTCTACTTTGTAATTGATTAGTTGTTGCTGAAATATTCCAGCAAAAGTCTGATAGAAAAACAACAAAAACAGAACATGGATGTGTGATTTTGCAGAGGTAGTAATAAATTAGAATAAGGAAAATATTTTCCTGCAAAACTATGCTGAACAACTGTTGTTATAGATAGCAATACATTCCACTGTGCTGCAGCCCTGCATTTATTGTAATATGGTTGAATTATACACATTTTTAAATAGCTTTAATGAATAACAAAAAATATATTATTTTCTAATTCTATGACTAGGCAATCAATAATCATATTTCTCACTCAAAGAATGTATACACTTCATGAGAGCTGTCTTTGTAAGCAAGAATTTATGATGATTTTCTATAAAAGTTTTTCTGATCTATCTTATGTAATTTAAAGAGCAAAATGGATCTGACACTGCATGCAGCAAAACAAAAAATTTTATGATAGTTATAAATATTATAGGCGAGACATACCCCATTTTTATTGAATTATACAGGAGAATTTTCACTACGCCTGCTCGTACTGCAGATGATGACAAATGTTGCTCTAACTCCCATACCTCCCACTGCAAAGACGTCCTCCATCTCCATTATAAAATGTGTTTTAAGAGCCGTAAAAATACAAGTATTTCACTCATCTGGATTTATTTACAGTGAGCTACTTGGAGGTTTTTAAAGTCAGTTCTCTCCAACTCACTACAAAAGAAAAATTTAAAATCTCTTTTTCACGTACAGAACAAAATGTCTGCCTTCCCAGCCAGGCTCACAGAAGAGAGTTTGGAGGCAGATCCCCCTCACACAAGCTCTTCATCTCCAGACAGCCAAAGGCTGGACAGATAAAGCAATAGGTCAGCCACAAACACACATAACACCTTCACAGCAGGAGGGGAACCTTTACAGTCACATTCACCCAATTCTTGCTATTTACAAGGAAGAGATACATACTGTACCAAAAATGTTCCCAAGGGGAAAAATTAGGAGACAGTTACTTCCAGTAAAAACACACAGCCTTTCCTCCTTTGCACTGTCTTAGCTGATGCCTTTGGCAGCATTTCCAACCCCACGAGTGCAGCCACACAGGGTGACCCACCCCCACTTCACGGAATGTCAAAACTGCTCTGCTCTGCACACCCATGCAACGAAACACCTCTGGGTGTATCTCCAAGTAAAACAGCATGGCACTTCTCACCTGAACAGGAGAACCATACAACAGCAGCCCTGGCTAGGCTGCCTGCACCAGATTGCTTGGTCCACCTTGTTCCACTGGGCTGTGAATTCCAAGAGTTTGCCTGTCCTGTGGGTCTCTCCTGGCTAGTGAGCAACAAGAACATGCAATGCCTTACTGTAAGAATTGTCCCCAGAAGTGCTTACTGGAGGCACAGCTGTGCCCACATGACTGCTTCTTACAGGCACTGCTGCTTCCTGCCTCGTCTGGGCTGAAGAGCAGTGAATTGACAGCACTGCTCTAAAAGCTGTGACATGGCTGCCTACTAAGCCACATCCCTAACCCAGAGTCCAGTGCTACACGGAGGCCACGTGCCTACTGGTATGCCAGAAAAGTGTTCTGAGTCTCAACAGGACCGCACACAGAAGCCAGAATAACGGGTATGAGAACTGAAAAGCTAAAGATCCTAACAGTTTAGAAGAAAACCACAAAAACACAAATGAAACTTGGTGCAACTTTCCAATGTTATTGTCTTACTCCCTGTGTCCCAGGGAGACCTTAGACTCTTGCATTGGGAGGAAAATGAAGCAAAGCAAGAACTTTTACCCCATGGCACAGCAATGACACCTGGATGACACACAGATACCACACCAATGCATTTGACCATAGGGGAGATGCAAAGGCACCTGTTAGTCTGTCTGGCATCAGTGCTGGAACAATGCCCTGTGCATGGACCTTTTCTGGAAGGTACTGGCCACTGTGAAAACAGGTTTGATAAATGAAAGGGACCAAGCCTGGGGTTGTGGAGAAGAACCATCTCCAGAGGATTAGGTTTCTCCTGCCTCATCCCAACCTGCCTCATCAGGACAACTTCTCCACAGGAGTTTGCCTGAGCCTCTGCTCCAGCATTGAACAAGTTCCCATGAGCTCTCATCTCCTGCTCCCTACTTCCAAGATGTTCTGCACCACCCATTGACTTTTCTCATTACTTTTCCTGACAACTTCCCCAATAATTCCCTGTGCCAGGCAAAATGCATGGCCATGATGAACAAATGAGTGTTCTGCTTCCCTCCTCCCTTACCACCACAAAGCAGTGATTCCATGCTGGTTTTATCAAGGAACTGCTTGTGTTCAGGAAGGAGGGGAGAGGCTCAGCTCCAGACATGCTTATCAACTTCATCTACCTCTCTGCTTCCCTGAAAATGGTAAGTTCATTCTCCCTAATTCTCTCACCCAGCCATTGTAGCTCCTTTGTGTGTCAATCCCATATCCCTCTGCACCCTGTCACACACCTGGCTCACCTTGCCCTTGCTGCTGAGGTTTGTTTCTTGCTGGAGCCATGAAGCCTCTGTGGCACTGAGGCTCCTCCCAGCCTCTCCATCCCTGCTTCATTATCAACCAGATGTGACTAAGTCACAAGTTTCTTTGTACAAGTTACATTGAAGTGCGTGATCAAACAAGAGAGAGGTTCCAGCCCCTTCTCCACCAGGAATGATAATTCTCATCTCTGTTAAACATCAGTAAACTTGCAAGTAAGAGATCAGTCAAGAACACCTTCATAGAGAAAAGATTCAATCACTTAGTACCCAACAGAGACTTCAGTCCTCAAGATTAAGGACTCAATCCCTGTGAATTATATGGTGTCTAAGCATTTCCAACCACTGACTGAGACATCTACAGTTCAGCCAGGCGTAATGACTCTTTTTGCCCACACTACCCACCACAGCTCTACCTCAGTACTTGCTCTCTTATTAATTTTCTGATATTTAACAAGAACATATGCTATGTTCTTAGTTTAACTCTCTATAGAAGTTTTTTAATCAGAAAATGCAAATGTTTTGCAATCAAGGTTTCTGTCATCCTGATGGTTCCCAGCTAACTGTCCTGTTCCTCCCACCCATCAACTCTTCACAGGCTATTTTTCATGGGACAGAAACTTGTCACAGAGATCATGGAAGACTGAGGCCACCAGTCTGGAGAGTGGAGAGACTGGAGGAGCCTGAAATGAGACCCAGTGCCCATCTCCACCAAGCTCAGAGGCAGCCAGGAAGAGCAGGTGGGATGCTGGTGCCCAGGCTCAGTGCTGGTGCATTTGCCTGCATGCAGCACCTCCCACCACAGCTCAGGGCTGTGATTTGGGCAGAAAGACCTGCTCAGGCTTAACTTGGGACATGCTTGGTACAGACAAAATATTCAGAGAGGAACACATAAAAGGTGGCTCACAAAGTGCAGTGCTTAGCAGGCTTCTGACTCGACCCTTCAGGGGAATATTCCACACGTGGCAAAAGATGCAGCCATCACTGACACAAAGGCAAGATCTTGTCTACATTCAATTCCACACAGTGTGATAAAACCCAGCATTTATGAAAAGCCTTGCCATCATCTCTGACATTAAAAAAAATTCCTAAGATGTTTGTCTTATCATTGCTGGAAACAGATAAACTGTTTTATCTGGCATTACAAAATAAATACAGAAAAATAGTCAGCCTAAGGCAAATAATCGGCATGGAAACTCTTAGCCCAAACACTAAAAGTTTGGCAAAGTAGTAGGAATTGAAAACTGAGTAATGTCTGCTGCTGATGCTCCCAGACCCACCTATAATGTTCACAAAGGAGTTGTGCACTGTATTAGCTGTGCGGAAGATAAAGCAATGTGTCTTTCCAGAAAAAATAAATTCTGGGTTTCTCAGTAAATTAAAGAAAAGGAAAAAATGCAGACAATACACATTAAAGGACTGTGAGAACAACAACCAAATCTTGGTTGATTCAGAACATGACCAAACTGGCTGTAATACCTCCATAAGAATAGATTCACATTCTGAATCAAGGTCACACTGCTACACGTGAACACAGCACAAGCTAGTTCCTTGGAAAATGTGTCAGTTAAAAAAAGTAAATACATTCCATAACCAAGGTTTTGATTTTACACTAAAATAAATCAGAGCATTCCTAATTAGGTCTGGTTCAAAAAAACCCTGTGTTTCCTAAAAATATGCTCAGTAACTGTTTGGTTGAGTTGGCACAATGGTGAGTTAGCCCACTCACAATCAGAAAATAGGAAAGTCAGTCACAGCTTTCTAATTCAATAGGATATTCTCTCAGAAGAAGAAAATATTTCAGTTTGCAATTTGTATAAAAAAATATTTTTACCTAAAAGCTATGAAAATATTAAGTAAATATAAAACATGGCTCACTCCTGCCTTTCAGAAAAGCCAATGGCAAATGTTCCACACACTTAAGTAGAACTGGTTGAGTTTCCTAATCCATCAATAGCTCAATTTTGTATCTGTCTTCCACTGATAAAATGCTCAAATTCAAGACATAAAAGCAAATGTGTCAAAAACCTGCAGCATGTGGAGCCTGAGATATTTCCCCTTTCACAAAATGTTTGATATCACAGACAAAAAAAAAGCTTTGGAAGTAATCACAAAGAGAAAGATAATATCAACGAAAGTCAGGATTTTCATGAATGAAATCCTTACTCTTTGAAAGCCAGAAAAGTCTAAGGTTACCCCTCTAACTTATTAGTTCTTACAATAAATAATAAACCTTTTATAGGAAATCTGACATCTTCTTATAAAATACATATAATTCTGGCAGACAAAAGTGCTATCCAAGTATAATAAAATCTCTAGCTGATGACTGCTGCTACAAGTCCATACTCTAGATAAACATGGGCATTGCACAACTCTCATTTGCTCTGAATGTGCCAGGCTGGATACTGCCAGCAGTGTCATGGTGCTCTGACACATGTGCCCAGACAAGTTCCTCACAGTACCCAAGGCAGCTAATACCTGTGAAGAGCAGTGTGTGAGCAGCCAGCCAGCCTCCCCACAGTCAGCTCTCCAAAAAGATGACCTCTTCTGAAAATCTGAGAAGATTTGCCATGCACTGAACTTCATAAAAAAAAAAATATGGCCCTGGGAGTTTCTTCTCATTTTAGAAAGTGTTAATACTGCATGTTAAAGTCCTTATGAATCTTCCAGTTTTCCCCACCATACATGGGAAATCCATTGTAAGCCAATCCCTCCACCACCTCAAATTAGCTTTTCCAGGTAAAACCATTCCCAAAGTCTCAGCTCTCCCATGATGTCTAGTACTTATCATCCATTACATACAGGTAAAGTCTATTTGCTCTTCTGCTCATTCCCTTCTCTCTTTGCTCCTATCCCTCTGTACCTTTTCCAGCTTTGGGTATTACTCTAATTTGTCTTTGAGGAAGGATACAGATGAAACATGATGTTGTAAGCAAGACACTGGAAGAACTTTAATGAGATATCATATCCTGAGTTCAGCACAGCTTTCCTGTGCGGCTGCAAGAGAAGCATTAATTTCAATGAAATCCAAGTTTCACTGGAGTAACAGCAACCCTCCTCACTAACTTTCCATCAAGGCCTTCTCCAGTGAATTTCCACATCTCTGAGGTTTCTTTCCTTTTCATCAGAAGAGTCAATGTAGCCTGCAGCTGCTACAGACAAGGGAGCTGGCTGTTACCTAATCCAGTGGGGCAGGATCTTTTCATAGATCTCACTGTGATAATTTCAAACAATTTAACTATTAGTAAATTCAATTTATAAATATGACCTGTGAGTAGGTAAGTATGTATAGAATTGTTTGCATTTGATACATGCCCTTGTTCCTAGCCCTCGAATTTCACTTTTCTTCTGAAGATCTGATCCTGCAAATACTCAAATGCAAGAATAATATATGATCAACAATGACAGCATCTATGGGACTATTCAAAGGACTCCTAGCAAAGGATTATGGCTGACCTGCACATGGCTGGATTATATGTAGGTAACACAAGGAAACATATATATTCCACATACTCAGCTACTGATACAGCTTTTAATGTGCTCTAGGAACTAAAGAGGTAAGCTTATACACACTTATTCATTCTTTCAAGAGACTGATAATTTCTCAGATGATCCACAAAGTACCAAATATGATCATCTGAATTAGCTAGCAGTTCAGGAATATTGATTTTAAATTGGCCTAGATAAGCTTCAACCTGAAATACATTAACTGTAATCTGTCTACAATACACTAATAATAGCCTGAAATCTCTAAGTCGGCATTTCATTGTTAATGAGCTAGACAGTTCATCCAGACATATCCTGGTGTCCCTAAATATCTTGTGATTTTTGTGTTGGCTCTGTTGGTTTTAAGATCATTAGGTACTGTAAACAACGTACAAGCAAACACATTAACTACAAGGTGCTAAGAAACAGTTCTAGCACACAGAGAAAATGCCTGCCTTCAAGGCTAGAAAAAACATCTCTGGCATGAAACAGTGACTGCTGGTTATGGAATTTTACAAAGTGCTTTAGTATCTGTCCCTTTTTCAACCACAAGAAGACAGCAGACTTTCTAATGCATTTTAACAGCAATGCCATTTTTAGGAATATATTAAATAATTAACACTAGTGTACATGCTGTAATTTGCTAAATGCTTCTCAGCTGTACAGAGACACAGTTCTTTCCAAAACAAAACTAAAAATTAGCACCCAAACACTAATTAGCAGACTAGAAGACACATTCTTCTGACCTTCTGTCAGATAAAGCTTTCTTCACTGCTTGTGCTGCAGCCCTCTTCCTGTGGCTTACAGTTCAACCATTTAGCTGACTTCTTGTTTCCTACAGAAAATGACTTTGTTTTCTATGTCATAGCATTTTTCTCTTTTTAGCATTAGCACATTATATTTTAAAATATACACTATTTGCATTTTTAATATGTTTTGTTTATTTTAAAAACCAAGAGCTGAGCCTACACATTGCTGATGCAGAAAGCATAGTAATGGAAAAACAAGCCCTTATTTGTCAGCTGAAATAATGCATGCGTTCAACCAAATTTTTCCTTTTAAATTAGAAATTAGAAAGTTAAATGTACATGCTAAAATAAACTATAACAAAAAGAGGAGGTGACTAGTGCACTAATCTCCATTTAGCTGGATACCTAAACTTCACATTATTATTGTGGGACCTGGATGTTTAGCTCTAGGAGAATACTTAGAAACTCAGGATTTTAGTATTAATTTAATTTCCATCTGAATCCTTGAGTTAAGTAAGGGATAGAGAGCAAATGATGAAGAGATATTTTTTAAAAAAATCACCAGTGACCTTAAAAACTGCTGAATTTCATACCAATCCTAGGTCAGACATGTAGGATTGATTATTTATTTAGGATCGTAATTCACATGAAATCCCTTGTCTTTAATAATATTTTAATGTTAATTTCTTAGCTGGCATTCTTGTAAAATGTTGGAACTTTTATCAAGTCATTTTCAAGTGTTTGGCTTTTTGACAGGTTTGCACAAGTCCTCAATGAATATCATACACCTTCACATTCATACAGTATACATATCTATGAGATAATAGGTGGAAAGTTCACTAACATGCACATGATTACATCAATTTAAAAGATTTAGATTTAAGCAATTAAATAGTGCTAGTATGTAGTGCAACAATTTCATTGTAACAGTTCTTGCATTTTTACACTAAATGTAACAGAAAAGTTCAGCCCTGATAATAAAATGCTTGGTCCTATGAAGACAGAAATAAAAAAATTGTACTAGCTTGCTGATAGTTTGATTCAGGTATCATGGGATGCATACAAAATCTGATTTTCAAAACCTATGGGAAAGGCAGTGGAACAGGCAACTGTGATGAGGCTTTGGAGAGAGTAGCGCTTCCAGCTCTGCAGTCCATGGTGGACTGAATCATCCTCCTTAGTGCATTTGAACAAAAAAAAAAAAGTAAAAATATAAAAAAAGGACAAAAGAGGAAAGGAACATGGAAGGAGAAAAGCCAACCAGATAGCCCATATGTCAGCACTTGTCTTAATTGTGCTCAGTACTGTTGGTTTTTGTATCAGGCCACATCTCCTCTGTTAGGTATGTCCATTTTCCTCTTATGTAGCAAGGAAACATTTGGGCTTTCACTATGAAACAGAAGTTACTAGTGAAAATGTGCTTTCACTAGTAACAAAACTAAATTCTACAGATTATTTACAAAAGCAAATTAAAAGGACCATAAGAAAAAAGAAAATATATGTGGGAAAGAGCATTCAGAAGTGGAGTCATTGCCAGGCAATGGCCAGAGACTAACCTAATTCCCTGGAATTCTTTACCTGTACCTTGGACATGATTCTGTTAAGGCAGAAAAATTACTTGGACCATTCATTTCATTGTAGATTCTAAAAGGATTTTATCAAACAACAGATTTCTCTTGCCAACTGTATTTGGTAAAAAAGCATAAGTGAAATCAAATGGCTTTCTTTCAAGTTACAAATACATAGACTGAAGCAGGCAAATTTTACTCTCAATCTCCTTTCTTAAAAGAAGTGTTGGACTTACATTCTTTGGTCTTGTAACATATTAAAAACATAAAAGATCCATTTTCACACAACTTTGTCTCTTGGATAAGAAGACACATTTAATTTTCATCCAACCCAATTCAGCAGCAGCTAGGGCAGAAAAAAATCCCATATTCCAGAGGGCTTCCCAGTTGCTTCAGCCTCTTCATTTTTCCCCCAACTGACCTCTAAGCCCCTGCTGACAATGCTGGCTTTGCTCATGCTGAAAACTAGTGCAGGGCAGGCATTCCTGATGGGTACATAGAATTAAAAACCCCTTTTCCCATAAAATGCTGTTTTTTCAAATAGTGTTGTTCCCATTTGTAGAACAGTTTTTATTCTGCATGTTTAAAAGTAAATCTGGAAAGACTTTGTAACTAGGCTTAAATACTCACTAATTAACTGTAACTATAACTAGGCTTTTATATCCACCTCTAATTATTGCATGATTAAAATAATAATGGTAGGCTTTTTTGACTAATCAAAGAAAAATGAATGTTTAACTGAACATTTCACAAATGTTTCATATCAATCAGCAAATAAAAAACACTTGAATTTTTATTACAGTATTTGTTTCTGTTACTGAGAGCTCTTTGAGGCACCAATGAACATAACAAACCCATTTATTTACAGCATCCTTGCTCTCACTAGGATGGAAGTGTGCACAGGAAAACAGAAAATGTTCTCTGGGATGTCTTAATAGAAAAATATGTAAATAGTTGAGAAAACAAGAACAGCAGCATATTTCAGCAGCAAACTTCTAAAAGAAACCTAAATTGTTGCTGGCGGGTTTTTCCCCTATTTAAATACACAGGTGAAAATTCCCTTTTAGGACAGTGCATGCACAGCATGCATGGTTTCGTGAAGAAAATTATTGTACAGGCTGGCTTCCAAAAATACTGAGACCACAATACAAAATTAGATAGCAAGTATGTGAATAACAAAAGCTAAAATCCCTAAAAATAATTAGATTCATTTGATAATTGTATGAATGCAAGATAAGTGTGGTCCTTTTAATTTGTGCTCTGACCACTGAGGATGCAGTTGTATGAACAGCTTTCCAGTAGCACCTGGATCCGATGCAGTGACTTCTCTGAGGTTGCTGGATAATTTGCCAGATTACATTTCAAGTGGATTAAACCCCCAGCCCAGCTCATCAGTCACCCACAGTAAACAAGTGTTTGTACAGGGAAAAACATAAGGGGAGAGAAAGCAAATAAAAGTGAAAGGACAGATTTTCTACTGGCTTCTCTTTCCTTTCTTATTTTTTCTTATTATACTTCTTATAAATTACAAGTTCTCTTTCATTTCTTAGTTTTCTTAGCGGTACTCAGATTCTTGTATAATTGCATTCTTTTTAGTGCTGGAGAGCTAAAAAATCACAGCAAAGGAACTAGACTTGCAATAACAAAATGAGCAGGTGTGGCATTGAAGTGTTCAGACTCCTCACCTAACAATCTCTCAAAAAATGCAATTTAACTCTAGGAAGACATAGCAGTTAATGCAGCCTTATGGTAAGCTGCTGTATGGTTCAGATAATCTATTTGAAATCTGTAGTGATAGACGAGACCTCCATTTGTCTCAACTTCCCCTGAAGACATATGAAGAAAAAAACAGAACTCACCATTATTCACCAGGACATGGAGTGGACAATTCCTTGCTCTAAACTGCTGCACAAATTGCCGTATAGACTTCATGGAAGCCAAATCACAGTATAAAAACTCCACTGGGAGAGAAGAGGAGATAAAAACAGAGTTAAGTCAGTTACAATGATATAAAAACACATAGACATCAACAAGGACTCCTGTGATAACATCACTAGTAGAGTAAAAGTTTTAAAAAGAAAAAGTTTTCAAAGTCCTGGGTGAAGCCGGTCTCAGGTTCTTTCTTTCTCCTTCTTCCCTTCATTTCTATTTTTAAACTATTGATTCTTCACAGAGCAAATGTGGGAAAACTGTCTGTCAGGAGGTGAAGGAGGGCATTAAATGAAGCAAATATGCACCAACCCTACTGCTCTCACTACTGCTGCCATTTAAGAAGAGGAGCTACAGTGCTGCAGCAATGAGATGATCAGGATATGGCAGCTGGAAATCAAATGGGGAGAGGAGAAGGCACATCAGACACTGCAAGGTTTCCCTCTGCTCCTGATGCAAATATGCTGTCCTTTGTTTTTCCCAGATTATTTTCTAAGTATATGTGGTTGGAATAGCTTATAAAGCAAAGCTCTATTGCCAGTAGGAGACATGAGCAGCAGGACACCCTGAACACAGCAACTCTACTGATTACTAAAAGCAAATAGAGCATTATTAGAAATGCTGTGGCTCCTATGGGCATCCAGGGACATTTGGTATCCAGCAACAACCAACCATGAAAATAGAGCAACAACCAACCATGAAAATGCCATTTAAATATGGGTAAGGGTTGTGCTGACCCTTGGCTTTGGCAATGGCAGTGTGATTTGAGAGGACCATAGCTCACACGAATATTGTGGTAGCATCCTGCCTACGCTGCTGATGTCAGTCAAAGGGCAGGGTGGAAGGGGGCTGGAAATTCAACTGTACCAACAGGATGGCTCAAGGGGCAGGGAGTCAGTCTCAAGATATATTTTATTCCAGTATGTCTTTATTGACAAGAAAATACATATCAAACAGGCATCCATCCTTTTGTCCAAAGCATTACTCAGCCATTGACCTGTGCTAGAATGCTAGAAAATTAATTAGTCAAAATAAAAAATATTACTTAAATCCCCCAGCAGCTTTAAACCCATCAGGTCTTAAAATTCGCCTACTGCAGTTGTTCAGCTTTCAACCCCAGGCTCTCACAGCACTGCCTCATTGATTGCTTTTCCTTGCATGAAGCCATGACCAGAGTTATGAAGTGAAAAGAGGCAGTGCCCCCTGCCAACAGCAGTAGCTGTCCCCACACAAAAAATCCAAATTCTTTAGAAGCTCTGCAAAGAGGAAAAAGAAAGAAAAATTATGACCTTGTCCAACTGTTTTAGCCTTTAAAAAAGTATATATTGCATGCCAGGCTTTTGGTTTGTTTCAGCATTAGCTGTGTTTTAAGGAAGACTATCTGATGCTCTACCACAGATATTAGTCTCTCTTCTGGTTTCCTACTTGTCACTGTAGGAGTCCAAGTCAGCCAGCTGTTGTCAACTCCACCCTGCCAAGGCACTAGGGCTCTGAGGTGGGTTTGTTTGAACCTCTTCCATAAAGTGACTTTTCCAAGGAAGAGCAAAAGGTGTTTCAAATTGACAAAGTCAAAGAATACTGAGCAACTTTCCATGACTAGGTCCATCAGAGAGAAAGGCAAAGGCTGTACAAAGCCTCTCCCCTTGTTCACTCTGTCCTTGCAGGGTGTGCCCTTACTGTCCTGTTTCATTTCAATGAGCTCCCAGATTTCCCAAGCTGTGGCAACCTCTGCACAGATGCTGTCTCCAGGATGGTTTTGGCCACCACATCAAAGGACTGGGGTTTCAGAGGCTCACTCACCATGCTTTCCCCCCTCCCTGCTGCCCTCCCTCCTCCTGGCACCAGGGTCACTGCCCTGTGCTCCACAGGAAGGAGCAGCCACCCCCTTCCTTGCACATGGGTCCCCCACCTCTTCCTATGAAAGAATCAGCCTTTGAAAGAAGGGGAAAATAAAGAGATACAGTTCTTCAAAAGTGCCTTTCTGATAGGAGGATTAAACTATTGGATAAATAGGCTCCAGTGCAGGCTGTAATACGAGACCTTTCCTCTTACTCTCTTCCCTGGTCTATCAGGGATGTTTATCCTGTCCCTACCAAGGCTCTGAGCTATAATGCCTCTTTATAGTATGTCACTACAGTAAGAGATTAGAAAGGCCTGCAGGCACAACAACAAGATAAATAAAAAAAGATATTCACAACTGTAATTTAATTTCTTTCCAGGAGAACAGTTTCTTTAGTTCCCTTAATATGAAGCTTTAATAATCCTTATTACTTGGAACCTAGACAATATTAGTCCTCTGAAATTGTCGTAGTGAATGTATGTAAATTATTCAGTGGCCAGGTTCATTAAAAAACAAACAAACAAACAAACAAGAATTCTTAGCTTCCACTTTTAGGACGGTGTAAATAATTTTTTTTCAAAGTGGCTCTAAATAAATACAACACTGTCCCATGAATAGAAGTGGACAATTTCTTGATCTCTCTGCAGACCTTTAGGCACTCAGCCTCACTTTAATTTCATGGAAGCCCTGCAACTGGAGATGCTAAGGAAATGTAGAAATTAATAACTTTTGTCAGTGTTGCTCAGGCCATTACTCCTGTGGCCTAGCTGCTGTATAAAACCACATGAATGGCACTGTAACTGCTCAGATATCCAAAACCTGGTCATAATAAATTATTAATAATTAGTGCAACAATGAGTGAAGACCTAGATGAAGATTTATGCTGACTCTGCTGTTGTTCTACTTCATTAGGCAGCTCATCAAGGAAAGAGATTAGGGAAAGCATGACCCGCTTCTTACGAGGCAGTCACACTGCCGATGCAAGAGTCACTTTCAGTACAAAAACATTTCTCTTGGTACAGGAGGCATTAGGCCTTCATCAGCTGCAGTATTTTGTGGCACAGTGCAGGCTCCAACCATTTCTCCATCACCAGTATGGACTCACAACATTATTGACTCTATTGCCACTACATATGCAAGAAAAGTAGACCTCTGAAGGTATCCACTAACCTGAATTTAAATATCTTCCTTATCTGGCCTTGCATTGCCAACAAGAATGGTGGTTAGATAATGTGTGCCAAGAGAGTGCTTTTTAGCCTGACCAACGCAATCTCATCCTTCCTGATAATTAACTTTTTGCAGCAGCTGTCTGATCTCGCCTCCCTTAATTTTCCAGTTCTGCACAACAAATGCTCTCCTTCATGATGACTGTACAGTGCCCAGACTAATGGCACACTAGGCCTAGGCTATCATTACTAAATTTATTTACTTGGGAAGAATGTCATCATATTCAGAATTTGTAAAGCACGTGCCATCAAAAGATCAGAACATGCTTTGGAAAGGAAAACAAACAAACAAACCAACCCCCAAACTTTCTTTATGTTCTCAGGCCCAGAGTCCTTGTTGGTGCTCATTTGTGCGTGGCAGCTCTTTGCCAGGGAGGCGGATCCGCTAGCGCGGCACCGCGCTGACCAAGGTGCCACTCCCCTTGAGAAACTGTGCCAAAATCTGGCTCCCAGCCGTGTGCTGACTCATAGGCAGGGCCTTGAGCAGAATCTGAGTTTCTTCTTCATCCCATGGTGATTTTTTTTAATCAGTGTACTGGAGAATTACAAATTGAGAAGCTAAGAACAATGATAAGTTTTTAGACTATTTTGAAGCACGCACAAATATACTAAGCACAACAATTTTTTTGATACCTTAGTTTGTATTATTGAGTTTCTGACGGGCTGTTGGGGTCCACTCCAGCTAGCTATAGACCCATGCTCACATGACAATTCTTAGACGAAAGTAAAAGATGGAGAAGCACTATTCTCCAAGAGGTAACGTTCTCTCTTTATTCCAGGAGAAACACACGATGGACAGACACATGGGAGAAAGAGCATTCCCCAGTGTCAGGGAGCTTTTACACCCCGGGGAATGGGGGCAGAGGAAGAGGTCCACAGCCAATGGGATACCAGTGAAGAATGGTGAGGGGAGTGGTAACCCAGGAGGGACCACCACGGGGTACTGGTGAGGGTGAGGGAAGGACCATGTGGTGGGGGAAAGGGATAACAAACCACGTGATATAACATAAGCTACTCAGTGCAATATAAAAACTACCCTGTGCAAATTTCCAATCACCCAGTGCAAAACAACAACTAAATAAACTATTTAGTGCAACACAACATTAGTTAATAAAGACCAGTGTTTAATAATGTGAGCAAATGACCAAACTGAATTGTGAACTAGGAATGTAACTAGAATTACTTCAAGGAAGCAAGAATGCCAATGTTTTTCCATATAGCAGAGGTATGAGCAAAAAGAAGGTGTGCATTAACAGCAAGAAAACTGAAACGTGCCAAAATTCTTGTCTTTTACAATAGTGGCTTTTCTGCTTTAGAGTTTAATAATCTAATAAGTTTTCAAAACTACCTAGTTCTTTTCATTTTCTGTATGCTATTAAGTACAAAAATAGAGAGTAGAAGGCACAAACAGAATAAGCTACATACAGAATATTTGCAGCGAATGCTACTGAAATACTCAGATGTCTAAATCTTCCCCATTTTATCTCTTTTTTCTGTACTACTTGCTTTCAGCTACTTTTATAGTGACAGACGTGCCCGTATTTCTTTCTTCACACACGTTGGATGTGTCCCATGTTCTTATCTAAATAATTTTTCCAGTGAAAGGAAGTACATCCATAATTGTCAGACACTGGCTAACATTTTCACTCTTAAAAATATTTTTCTATTCTTTTATTGTAATTTGATGACTCAGTTGTCAGAGAGTTATTAGCTAATGAAATACAGAAGGAGCAAAATTTCCCAAAAGACATCCAGAATTACTTATGCTATTAACCACATATGAATAGATATGTATATGATGGTGCTCCAATTGCTGCTTTCCCTAATTGCTTTCTTTCAAACATGTATTAGCCTGGTGCAGCAACTTTTCAGCCAGCCACAAGGAAGTCAGCACAATGTTTTCTGGCTGCACCTCATGAGGCCCATACAGACCCCACAAAGCCACGCTGGCTGCCATGTGGGACAACGCTGAGATTGCAGTGTTTGTTCCTGCGTTTTATTCCCCTTGCTTGCTTGGTCATAGTAACTAGAAGGAGAGAGCCTGAATGATTGGCATCTGGTAGCTCCTGGAGAGCTTTCTGAGCCCCACGAAATCCAGGAGGAGGCCCAGTGTTAGGAGAGCCTGACACAGCCCCCAAGTGCTCACACTCCTCTGAGTTTCCCCTTCAGGGTCAGCTTCCCCCATTTCTGTCCTCCTGCTTCTTCACACTATTGCCACAACTTCCTTCACATCCAGAGTTACCCTCCTTTTCTTTCCGCACCAGCACAGTTGACTGTGACTGCACATTTCCTCTGTGTCTGTATCACAGGGCATAAAAAGCATGAAATGGGAATTTCAGTCTGGTATGGAAGGAAAATTCAGAAGTAAAAAAGATGGACAGATATTTCACTGAACAACTGTAACTTCTGAGATGTTTACTGATCATCTGAACACACTAAAATGCAATGTTATGATTCCCTCAAAGACTACATCACTTAGGCATGGTTTAGATCAGATTA
Organism: Passer montanus; assembly: GCF_014805655.1. Classification (NCBI taxonomy): domain Eukaryota; kingdom Metazoa; phylum Chordata; class Aves; order Passeriformes; family Passeridae; genus Passer; species Passer montanus. Next base: position 2,659,201 of record NW_024370595.1, on the reverse strand, counting down.
AGATGAGATAAGGCCACCTACCAACTACCATTTTTTATGCCTTCAGCTCTAACTCACCATGTTGAAATTTTTATGGACAGCTACAGCTCTGCTTCAGCAGAAATCATAAGTCAAAGTCTACTTGTATAGTACTTATGCCACAGAAGTTTTCTGTTATGCTTTCAATGTCTTTGTGTTAAAAACAGAGGATATGTTCTAAGGAAAGCTGCAAGTCTGCCCAGAACTGTGGGGAGCTGAGAACTACCGAAAGGAATCGCTTTGCCTGTTCCTACTTGCCACCCATCTATCCAGTGTCTGAAGACAGCAGAAGGAAGAGTAACTTCTTCACCAAGGAACAAGGAATGCTTCCCAGACAAGATAATAAAAAACGGTGTTCATTTTAGTCAGGTATTCATCTTCAAAAAAAGGATCTCAAAGGTACATCGCATTCTGGTTCGTGTATCTCCACAGAGGGGTTATACTTTGGCATCTGCACAGCAGCAAGAAGAAATGTGGTTCTGCTCATAAACAACTGAGAATCTGAAACAACAACCTAAACAACATGATTCTGAGAATCTGGACAGTGCCATGGGGATGTTCATCAGAAAGGACCCTTAACAAGTCAAAAACCTACCATCTGCTAGATGCTGCACTGCAGAGCCAGGGAAGCTCTGTCAGCAAGGTGGCAGGTGAAAACGAAGTGGAGCAAGCCTCAGGAAAAAAAAAGACCATGAACTGTGATGAGAAGAAGACATAATGCAGCACTGACTGGAGTCTACTTGCCTTTTTTCATCACTCTGTCTTTACTGCCAATGGAAAATGCAAAAGTGGTTCTACACTGCTAACATAAACTTGTGGTTTATCATTCTGCCAGCTGGGTATGTGCAGCAGCATACAAAGTCCCCATCTACAAAACATAACTCTTGTTAACAGAGTTTTTCTACATTGTCTGGGACTCACACAAGGGCTGGGATGCAAGTTCTGCTCAGACATGGATGATGACAGAACACTGCATGCTATTCAGGACCATAAAATGCTTACTGTAGAAGGACTTCTCATTAAACAAAACCAAACAAAATCCTTCAGGTAAGCAAGGCATGCACCAACCAACTGCATATTGAGCACAAGAGGCAGCCAACATAAATGCAGCAAGCACAGTCTCTCCTGATTATGCCTTGCTCCTACCTTCATGCACTTGATGACCTCTATGGCCTCTACACCACAAGCACTACATAATCTCCTCCATTCTATATTAGCAGCCAAGATTCACGGAGGTGAAACATTAAATTGATTGGCACACAGATTAGTATGTGCAATCCTACCCATGATACTGGTCAATGCTTAATTCCAGTTGTGGTTATGGTGGCAATTTTCAGATTTTGGCTCCTTGCAGACAATTTGTAGAATTATGATAAACATGTGACCTTGGACCAATGACTGCTGGGCATTTTATAAGTTCTCCCCAGTATTATTCTCTGTATTTTATTAGCCTCAATAATTTTGTGGCCCTTTATCAGACCACTGATCTTTCACAGTCTATTAACAGGAATAATAAAGCATGGGTAACTCTAGAGCAGCTTTACTGCTCAAGTTGACATTTGTGATATACCACTGAAGAAGAAGACAAATTGAAGACATCCATCTGTCAAAGTGTGTGAGTGCAGTAGCACAGATCAAAATAGTGAGCATATTTAAAGATATACCATTTGAGTACTTTTTATATTAAAAGATAGATACACTCTCAATTTAAGGCAGCCTAGTTTGTCTACAGCCTTTCAGCAGGCAAGTAAGAGCACCCAAATTCAGCTGCTTCTTCTCTGAGTCATCCATTCTAGCACCTCTAACTTTAAAGGCAGAATAAAGAGATGAACTTCCTGTGCCTAATGTCAGCCTTTGCAAACAGCCTCCCTGTGTCATCCTCCAGCCAGTTCAGGGAAACAAGAGCTCTGTATCAGTCTCACAGCATAAAGAGAAATAAAAAAAATATTAGAAACAGCAAATATTAGAAATTAATGTGTTGGGGTTTTTTTGCTTCTTCATGAAAGTTTGAACTTTTTCTGCTCAAAGAGCTACTATAAAATAAAGACACTGGGTGCCATTTCTTAACCATCAAGCTTTACTCCATTGTAGTGAGAAATGGGAGAAAGCATCTTAATCAGGGAGCTGTTTTCTTTCTCAGAGGTGGAAGAGTAAAATAAAGAAAGGAATTGTCTTTCAGAAACTGAACAGTCTGCCTTAGCAACTTCCAGCTAAGGCAAGGAAGTAGCTAAGGCAGTGCTTAGCCACTTCAAGAAGAAGTGTGTGGCCTAGTACAGTGACTCTTTAACTTGTTACATTTAAAAAACACCCCTGTAGCTCTTATGGACTGGTTAATCAAAATTGACAAAATTTAGGGAAAAGAACATTGTTCCAGTTCCACCACTACCAGCAGATCCCACTACTGCTAAAATGTCAGATCATTACAGAAGAGACCCCTGAACAGCCTCACAAAGCACAGTGCCAGAGTACTTGGACCTAAGAGCAGGACAAAAGGGAGGGAGTCCATCTAAAGCAACACAAATGCCCAAGTGTGGCTCTGCTGGTTGCAACACCAAGTGGGATGTAATATAAACATGTTATCATTTTAGCACCGTTCATACAGGCATGGCATACTCTAGGTTTTCCAAACATGCAAGCAGTGCTTTGCTGTATATTGTCTGACATTTTCTGTTCAGTGGGGCCAGAGCTTGAAAAGAAGTAAGCTACCATCATCTTATCAGAAAAGTAACCTTGGGAGATGATGGCAGCAGTGGGATCTACAACTCTACAGGGTGAGAAAGGTTATCTCAGCTTCCCATGGGTAAAATTTCCTCCAGATTATTCACTGGGGAGGCTTAGATTTTTTAGAATAGCAAGTACACAATAGTAGATATATATAAAGTTTCCTCACATGCTTCCTCCTCATGAGTTCAGATGCTCACCACCCAGGGTTCTGACTGTAGGGAGACAAAGTCCTCTGTTTTCCTCCCCTGTTGCTATGGAAAGACTGTTTCCCCCCCTCTGAAGAACTGTTTTGGAACTCCTTCTGTCACCATTTTGAGTATCTATGGGTGTGCCTTCACATGAGTTCAAAGGAAATATAACTTTGGCTTTTCATAGGACTATTTAGAGCCCTGTGAAGAAATGGTGGGAAAAGAAATATGGCCATGGCCACATTAATTTCAGTCTGAGCCTGATATTCAGAAGGTGAAAAAAATTGTTGCAGTGAAAATGCTTCTCACATCTGTTTTTGAGGATGGAGGAAGGCAGTCTTCCTCCTGTTAACAGCTAAGCATGCTTTCTTCCCTCCAGAAGGATAAAACCCAAAACCAGGTAAAATCTCTCTGCTTCATGGGGACAGAAGAGCTCATAGTGAGGCTCTGAGATTAATCATATATGGTCAGAAGAGAAGACGGTATACCCTTCTCTACTATTATTGCCCTCATTGCTGGAGGATTGGTCTGGATTATCTCCAAGAGTCCCTTCCAACCCAAACTACTCTCTGATTCTGAATACTTTTAGACATATTTTCCTCTTGCTTCTTGGTGAACAGATTTTTATATTAAATTTCATTGCTGCATTTTGTGATTTGTAGATATGGGGTTTGGTTTTTTTTTCTTCTCAGGTGGCATTTACTCCTTGGAATTACTTAACTGCACACTGTGACTTCTATCTCATTTAAAACCTAAAAATACATGGCGCATATGCGACGCACACGACACGTTGTCCTGTATTGACACTCTCTGTCGGGACTGAAACTCAAGTGAAGCGCTTTCTGGATGTAATACAGAGTCAAGCTGTTAATGAAAATAAAAGTCAGCAAGGCTTATACAAGATGACAAAAAGAGAATGCACTTCAGCAAAAGCTAGGAGCATGATTCTTCCTAGAGATTATGCTGAGTCCTCAACTGATTTAAACTGGTGTAGTTTTGCCAAGTATATGGAGCTGTCATTTGTTTCCAGTTTCTCTGCTCTGGAATTACACATTTCCAATGCATCTTGGGTTGCAAAGCTTTAAAGTTAAAATATCAACTCACTTGTACAAGGATGCAGACAAGCACATGAAAGAGAAATGCCAAAAAAAGGGCTAGAGACATTTTGCCGGTAGTCTTCTCCTTCAGAATATTTTATTAGATGAGTATCCTGACTAAAACAAGAACCAGCACTCATCTTGAGCTGTTTCTGTCTCAACTTGCAGAATTTTTTTTCTACATGAACAGCTTACTTTTCACAAGAAATTTAAATTTATTTATTTATTCAAAACGTTTTCTCCAAGCTAGCAAAATACTACCTAATTCAATCCAGCTTCAAATTAGATATCTTGCTCATATCTGTACACCCCTAAATCTTGCTTCCAACAACCTCCTTAATTTATTTAACTTTTAGTGTGAAAGAAGCCCTCACATTTCCAGTGTATTCATTTTTGGAGGGAGAATTAACATGAGGTTCTATGAAAAACAGGCTGTTCAGAAAGTGAAGGGTTTGCTAAAACAGGGCCTTAATTACAGACACTCATAGAGCCTTAACATTTGTAGAACTGACTTTTTGTTTTAGTTGCTACAACAACAAATCCAATAAAACTGCTTTTGGACTGCAATGGCTTAGTGCTGATGATACCTCAGTTCCCACAGTAGGACTGAGCTGGGCCACTTGGCCATTGTGGTGCAGGTCTGGCATCTATCATGGATGTAATTGTCAAGAGATGTGAACTGACTCATAACCTTCAGTCCTGTAAATTTTATCTGCCATTCTAGATTTAAGTATCAAATATCTCAGTCAAAATTCAGAACGCAACCAGCATGTCCCATTCTGTCATGCAGGAGCTTCTTTCCATAAGCCAATATCAAGTATATACTTGGAGATGTGAAATAAATCATTCCTAATAGGACGTCTGTTAGTCTGTCTAGATATTTCATAGATAACATCAAATTTTGATTCCTGGACAGACTTGAATCATTATGTGATGGCAAAACAGATCTCCCATTGGCTACATTTCCTGAAAAGAACATCTACTTTCTGAGAATATTTGCTTACCTTTTCAAAACCACAAAAATAAAAACCTCTGGTGTGAAGAAGCATGTTTGTAATAAGCTTCGGTATTACCGCAAAAACACCTCAGCAAATATTCTGCTTCACACCCTCTGAGGTACCACAGAGATGCTGATAATGCCTCTGCTTTGTAGTACTTCAAGGATAGAAACCTTGCAGGGTCCAAGAAAATAAAAAGGGAATAATATTTCCAAGCTCCAGGCAAGAACAACTTGGAGTTGTCAAAAATACATCGAGACATGAGAACTATCCATAAAACATACTTAGACAAAGACTACCTTCCTTTTTCCCAGAGGTTTTCTGCATTTCTCTCTCATGTCAGTCCTAGTGCTCATGAGGCAAGCTTGAGGGGCTCTCAGATCCAGCTTCAGTCTGGGGTTTTTTTGGGGTTTTTTTTCTCTTTATTTGGAGATACTCTTTGCATGGATAATAAAGTCACTGCTTCCCTGTGGCAGCAGAGGTAGCAAATGTGGCAGAGAGTAACAGGAGCAGGTAGCAGGGGTGGGGGAACTGCAAAAGGCCCTTCAGATTTAGGGCCAGGTTAATCACAGCTCACCTGGTTTCACCCAGGGGTGTCTGCTCTCCCATCACACCCTTGCCCCACTTCATTCCACCCACACAGGTCTGCTGGTGCAGCTGCTTCTCCTGGTTCATGCCCACCTATACCTGGGACATCACCTGGGCTATGGTAAGGGAATATCAGTAACCTTGCAGAGCAATACTGTTGTCCTTTCCCACTCCTCCAAGAGTCAAGATACATCGACTTACTTTTTCTTTTTCTTCAGATCTGACATGAGACTGTTTCTCTTTCATGCTTAAGCAAGCTTAGGTCTGTAGAGGGCTTCTAAGATATGATTCATCTGACCTGTTTCACAAATCTAGTTTAAGATGAGATGAATCATGTCTTGCAACTATTTATTCCTCACCACAGACTGCAAAAGAAGCTTGGGGACACTGACTCAGATTAAAACCTCTGTATTACGAACCTCAAAAGTTAGTTGATTTCAATCCTAGTGTTCAGTTTCAACTAGTAATGAACAAACAGAAAATAGGTGAAAAAAATCAGAGAACAGGGAATGTGTGCAGATGACTCACTGTTATTCACCATACTCAAGCTTTGGGGAAAGAAAAAAAAAAAAGAATGAGAACTTCCAGAAGAATCTTGCCAAAGGCTCAGATAGAACACAAAGAAAATTCATGCTGGAAAAAGATAAGAAGTCTTGCAGGGTGTGTTTAAATTCCTCCCTTATTGTGAATGCCTCTGAAATAACTGTGACTTCTCAACAGAAAATTTGAGACACTGTTGCACACTCTAATTGACAAACACATCTCAAGAGTAAAAGAATGTAAAGATAATTCTGGTAGCTGGTTTTGGTGACATTGTGTATGTACATGCATGTAACTGAGACTAAGCTTAAGCAAACTGAAAGACATCATAATTTTTACAGTAATGACACTGTAGCTGTGCATCCCAGGTGAGAAGTGGCAGCTTTGCTGCTACTCTATAAATCACACACCTCTCACAGCTACTAATCTGCTGCAGAGATCTTTCAGGCTAGCAAAGTGACAGGAAAAAGAAGTGCAGAAGAATAAAATGCTAAGAATAGAACCAGTCTCTTGATTGCTGCTTCACAGGCTGCCCTGTACACTGGATCCCACCTCTTTTCTCTTTTTACTTCTATACAAATAGGTATTTATTATTTTTTAATGAATATATTCACATTAAAAAAAGCTATAGGTTTTTTTCTTTGAGATGGATTCATCTTTAGGAAACTTTAGATCTCTCCTCTCACCCCATCTTGTTTTGTGCTTTATTATTCTTCTCATGTCACTTCCTTTGCTGGTCCTCCAGAACTTTTAACATGATCACTCTAATGTAGAGTCCCTAGTCAGTAATGGGGCTTTAAAGCAATTATCGTTCATAGCACTTCACTGCTAATGCTGACCTGGAATTTCAGGCAATGTCAGCCAGAGCTGCTGAGCAAAGAGCCACAGGGTTCTTCTCCTCCATCTCAACGTTCAGTGCTTCTGGTATTTTCATTCTTCTTAAAGGCAAACTGACTTTTGGATATCTGTATATTTCTTGCCTTTAGAAATGCATCCCATGTATTGTTCAGTATTGGCTCATGCCGATAAGTACTTTCATTAGACATGTTGTGAAAATTCTTGCTTTTGTTAGAAAAAATAACCCTGGGAAGGCTACATCCAGTTGGAAAAGGTATACACATTTGGGAACTATTTAGGAAAGAAACAGATATTTTTAACTGCCTATAACCCCTTTCTTTTCAAGAAAAACAAAACAAAATATTTTTTTCTAAAGGTGCATCTTGGGGGAGGTACCAGGTGAACAAAAAGAGGATACTGAAGTCTTTCTCCTATTCAAAAATCCAACTTGTGAATGACAGTCTTTTTCCACTGCCCTTTACACCAGTTTTAGGAAAATAACTACCTGTACAGGTCTTTGCATTCCCATTCAGTCTCTGGACTTTATGCAGATACTTCATTAGCTAAATTAATTTTTAAAATATGTTGGTGAGATAGTTCTCCAGGTCTGAATTTCTCACCTTGAGAAGGGACACAAGGTATGGGTCAGTCACTCTACAGTGAAGGCAGCCAAGCTTGCTGAATTAGTGAAAAGAGATGTATAGCACAGTTAGACACATAAGAAGTGAATGAATCTATTTCTTTGCACACCTGCTCTCTCCTTAGCAGGGAAGAGATCAGCATCAGAATGGTCTGTCTTTTGAAAGGCGAAAGTCACAGCACTGTTTCTTCCCTTTGGTGCACACCCTTCAGGGAAAAGCTTTTAAGAGAGATGAGGGAGAAAATGGATCCTCATTAGTCTGCTTATTCCCAAGTATAACTGAATACAGTTAAAAGGTATTTTCACCCATTCTCTAACCTAAGAAAAATAAATGCAGAAAAACAAACCTCTTTTAAATTTTGCATCCTCTGCAGGGAATTAACAATGTATGAAATTATTCTTCCTACTCTTTCTGATGTATTATTGGCATTTACTTAATGAAAAAGCTAGAAATTCTCCTCACCATAGATTACTATTCCTAACTCAGTGAAAACTGTCATCCCGACACTATGAAGAAGGGATTTAGAGAGCTGAACCTGGCAGGATACTGCATCTGAGAACATAAAGGTTTTGGATTTCTGCATACTGATAAACTAGCATTTTTGGGGAAGATAACCCCACACACATATATTAGGGAAAAAATCAGATAATAATTTTTATTCATGTGAGCATGAGATTCCAGCAGACAACCTTTAACAGCAGGTCTGGATCTGAATGGTACTGTTTGAATACATTTTGAATTGCTGCAGAGCTCCAGATTAATAGTGCTGCAAGATCAAAAGTCTGTGATGCAAAATTTTAGTGTTGCAAGTCATAACATAAAACCCACACTGCCTGATTTTAGCAGATTCTCACCCACCAAAGTGCCTCCATAAGCCTGCATTTATGGTTCAGCTCTACATCTGTAAAAGGCTGAATTTGGCCTCCAATGCCACAGAAAGCATCATACAACCCACCCTGGTGCTAGGAAGGGTGGTAGGTCTCCTTCCTGCCCTCCCTCTCCTATCCAGGAAAGAGCAGAACAGATGAGCTGATGCCCACCTGGGAAAACATGTCAGCTCTGCCTGGGGAAAAAGGGGAATGGGGCCACTGTGAGACTTGGACCCAGCCTGGCGTCACTTGTGCCTCCTCTGGTTGCTTCATAGGAGTGACACAGATTCCCTCAGCTGTTATTTTAGGGGGCAAAAGTAAATTTGGTTAGCCATGTATAAAGCTCTGGAACAGCACATTTCTAATAGGTAGGTAGAGTGCTAATTTAATGGTAAATTATATATTTGGGTTAGCAGCTTGGCTGCTTTGTTGTTCGGTTCTTTCAGACAAATTGGATGGCGGCCATCAGCTCTCTGTGATTTATCTCTGTTTAATTTTTCCACTTTTTCAGACCTTTGGCTGTTGGTAATTCAATTTCTGGCAACTGCAGACCTTCACTCCCTATTATAAGTTACACCCCAAGGCAGACATACTGCCATCTGCACTGCAACGGTGGTGGTAGCTAGTGGATGCAGAGAGGCAAGTGTCCAGATGCCACTTGGGCTCTGAAATAGATTTAATATACAAATGACTGTTTGGATTAGAAATAGTATCTAAATCCAAATATGCACCCCTCAAAAACATTAGGGTACTCTCCCAAGGAATCACTCCACTCCATACCCTACTTTTGCGTTTTGTTTGTCCTCACAGTTTTCATGGATGAAAGAAAGATGAAGAAAACTAAGAATTTTCTTTGCTCAGCCTTCAAAACCGTCAAAGGAAGAACTAATCCCCATCCAGTCACCCTTCATACACACTCACTTCACTCCCCACATCTTCCCCAATCCTCTCCTCCCAATCTCCATGCTCTCCAGAAAAAATCTTCTTTTGGGAGATTTGAGCTTACAGCAAATCATCAGCTGCTGCTTTCCTGAGAAATATATCTTGTTTTCAGCTATTGGCAGCAGCTCTCCATGGGTGACAGGCATGGAATAGTGCCACAAGGTTCTGCTGCACTTAAGAGCAGGTAGACATCATCCTCTGTCCAGCAAGCCTGAAAATTATACTAACCTTGGCCTGAATTAAAATGGGATGATTATAATATATTATTATCTCAAAATCTTTCTAAAAACTCAAAAAGACATCACTCACTGTGAGGTGGGAAGACAATTCAGGAATGCTCAGATCAACACCAGTATAGCCCATCTTTCTGATCTCCTGCATGGCACAGGGTCTGACCCCCACTCACTCATTCCTGAGTCAAACCTATGATTTCTCAATGAGCTATGGCACAGCTTGATGAGCTGCTAGCAAGAAACAAGGATGCTGCTACTTCTCCACGAGCTGGTTATCCTGAGATGTAGAAACATGGCTACATCTTCCTGTCCTCTGATGACAAAGGGGAACAACAGTAGTTATCCCACATGACAACCAACGGGCTGGAGAGTTGCTTATGACACCACTGGAGAATTCCTTTGTTTCTTTTTATGTCACCTTGGAAAAACAATTTAATGTACAAACTGCAGGTTCATTGGCATCTCCTAAGCAGAGATCCACCTGATATTATCCAGGCAGTGTTTCAGCTGTCTCTACCCAAAGGCTTCAGCGTCTGTCTGATAATATATCTTTAAACTTTCTGGACTTCACAGTGAGAATGTGAAAATTTCATTTGCTCTGTGTTGATAGGCACAGCTATTCATAATACACATGCCAACAGCCTGTGTGGGCAACAGCTCACCATACTCAGCCTTCATTTCTGTTTTAGGGCTACCTTCCCAAAGAGAATAGGTGAAGTGAGAATAGGAGAATCAGACTCTCTAACACTCATCCTCTGGTAAACTGTTCTGAAAGTCATGACAAAAAAGGTAAATCTATCATGAGTATTTCCTATTAAAAAAAAATCCATTCTTGTTCTCTAAAGACATCTTTGCTGTTGCCTCAGCAAAGTTAATGAAAAAGAAAGGGAAGCCCGAGCCAGAGAGAACAGAGAACAACTTAAAGACATTTGGGGAACGTGGAATTAAATTCTGCTGGAGGGTAATATTCACTTTCCACATAATTTTGTTTTTGTGGAATAAAAGACTTGTTACAGCTTGGCAATGCTTTTCAAGAGATCTAAATTTCTAACAGAAAACAAACCCTTTAAGATGCTTGACTTGCATTGTTCCAAGTTATTACATTCTTTAGCTCTAGTCAAGATGGTTTTGATATTTTAATATCTATTTTATTAACATAAGCAGCAGTTGCATTGTGTCTGCATAAGATGTAACTCAAAGCAATGATTTTATACTACTTTAATGTAAGACTGTTTTGAAAAATGTATCAAAAAAACTGTGAAAGCAATTTGTACCTCAGCAAAGATTTTAAAAAAATTAAGAAATTAAGAGAAAAATGTTTTAAAAAGGTACTTTACTCAGTATCACTCTACTTAAAGAAGCAGCAGATAAAGCACCAATATTGTACAAACTTATCACATTCGTATAAGAAGACTCAAACACTCAGAAAGTGAAGCACAGACTGCAGAGCCTTAAAAGACACAGATCTAGAACAGCCACTAGTCATGGAAAACCTTGACCTAAGTATTCGGGTGAGCTAGCAAATATTAATGTGCAATATGGTTTATATACTTGAAACATCACAAGATTAGAAGAACAATAGAAAAAGGTGAGATTGCTTTCTACAAATAGCGAGAATCCTGTAGGCCCTTGCTGCAGTTACAGTTTAGTGGGATCCCTTTGAAGCCAAAGGATAAGCTGTCCTGTGTGAGAACATCAAAGTTGTCAAATAATGACACATTGCTGTGGCAAATGCTATGGCTTTCCCTTATCTGTTCACAGCTCTGCATTTCTGCAGGGAAGTGTGGAGAGCATGCCAATGTGCACTGGGATGGCCCGACAGATACGAATGCTCGTCCGTGATGATAACAAATGGTACAATTATCCGAGTCACAACAAAGCATGGAACTGAAAAATTACTAATTCAGCTTACATATCACATTACCCAATCTACCTGAAAAGAATGTGTTATGAGTTTTGAAAAAGTGCTAAAAATTAATCAGACCATGCAAAAGACATCTCCCTAACCTGTGAGCCGTTTCCTGGCCGCTTACCACATTTATTCCAGCAGTCTGTGGGATCGATCCGTTAAAATGTAGCATTAGCTAGGGAAGGTATTCAGTGCCATCTGAATGTTTGAGAGCTCCTTGAATCCAAGATTTCAAACAGCTTTGTAAGCAAAAGTGACAGTGTTTATCAAGGAGGGTAAAATATAGGAAAATAATTATATACACTTGTAGTTAATTATTTCACTTTTGAAATGCAAAAAATTGATCTAAGAAAAATAATTGTTAAGAACTCTTAAGAATGAAAATACAATGGTGATTTTCTAAATTAATTTAACAGTTGACTTACTTTAATTAGTGATAGATTGTTTATTGCAAGTTTCTTTAATCACCTTCTATTTACGCATGGGAGCCCCAATCTTGGTTGAGTCATAGGAATCACTGTAATAATAAACAATGTAAGATATGATGTAACCCTTATGGGTTTGTGTTTGTTTGTGGAACAGACAGCAAAAGGATTGGAAGACTTATTTTTATCTTACTTTAATAAGTTATGTGCAAACCACCTATTTTAATTTAATGTTAGTAAGCACAGAGTGAGCAGACCTTTTCAAGTCATGGGCATATCCACATGTCCTGTGTCATATCCCATCAAAAACTCATCAACTTCTACTTGAAATACATCTTTTCTTGCAGTATTATGGGAAACCTAAGTCATAATTTCACTTACCCAGCTGATGGGAAAATAACTTCTAACCTTCTAACCTTCATGGCTAGTTTATACCTCATTGGTTTTGTAAATTGCCTTTTGCTATGAATGTGCTTCTACTGGTTTCATTATTTGTCCTAGTGACATATCCATGAGCAGCAAGAGCATCTTCTCTCACATTTAATTATTTTTCAACAAAACCAACCAAGTCTACTTAGTCCTCTTGTGTTAAAGCAGACTCTGTTTACCTCAGGAAGTCTGCTCCATTTCAGTTGGAGTTCATTTTACTGAACTTGAAGAGCAGGACAGTACTTTGTATTTTAGAAGGAATGCAATGTAAGTTGAAAATTTCCTAATTTCTTTTGGGTACACACCACCAAATATATCTTAGGATCATTTGTCTTCTCCAGAGGTATATGAAAGTCTAAACTGCTAGAGACATGGCTTCTCTTTGTCATCTTTAGTCATCCTAGTAACACTGAACACACAGACATCTTCCTTTTCCTCAGCTATTTTTAGCAGATGAGCTTTGAGTTTATAGCTAAAATCTTATTTTATGTTACAGCTCAGGGAAGACTTTTGATACCAGACAGACAAAAAAAATCATCTCAGTATTAATATTTTGAAGCTTATTAGCACAGCATACTTCTGCTGAATTTCATTGCATCACACAGAGCTTCATTTGAGATGATTAAAATTTAATATCAAGACGTTCAACTAAGCTATGCTGGAAAATCTTCCATTAAAAATCGTTTAAGTTTCATCACACCAATCCATGGAAAAATCAACTATGACAGGCTCAGGAAAGTTCACATTTAAATAATGCTCTTTACACCCATACAGAGCACACAGAAAAAGACAGCACCAAATATCACAGCAAATTTTTAACACACTACATCTTCTTTGATTGATGTTTGGGGATGTATGAGAAGAAAAATGGGAGAGCAGAAGAAAGGACAGTGCTTCGAGGTAAAGGTTTCTGATCTCATTGAATGGAAAAACACCAGATAAAACATGTCAAGAATGCAAACAAAAATGAAGACTGTTTCCACAACGTATAATAATCTGTAGTAATGTGAATAATAAAACCACAGGAGTTACTTTGGCTTGAATTTTTGTTGGAAGGAGATAAATTAAACAACAAAGTATTGAAGAACTTTTTTTCTCAAACATGTCTGGTGACCATGAGGAACTGTTAGAAAAGATAAGTATGAAGATGGTTGGAGTTTGGGGTATTATTTTTTTTTTTTGCTGGATTTGTGGCAATAGAGGTTTGTTTCTTTGATGATATTTTTGGTTTTGTTATTGTTGTTTTGGGTTTTGGTTGGGTGTTTTGGGGAGGCAGATGTTTGTTTATGGGTTTTTCTTCTACTTTTTAATGGTAATAATTTATTTTAAAACTTTTTCCAGTTTTATCAACAGTACTTAGCTCTTGGAGAGCTGAGTCTCTATTTTGACTTGTATTCTAATCAGAGGAATCAAAGCACTCCAGACACACTGTCCCAGTCACAATCAGCAGACCTGCAGCTACTCTGCAGCTACTCTGGCCTGGCTGAGTTCCTGGCAAGCAAACTCCAGTTCTGAAACCACATAGCTATAAGAATAAACTTTACTTTCCTGACAGCAAACTTCTTTAATATTTTTGATTATTCCCTCACTCCTGTTTGATGAACCATATTAACACAAACAGTATTGATTTTTTACATATTTTTTGTACTCCCTCTGTCATTATTGTACATTTTCCTACCAATATGAATGTCCTATCACAATTTCCATGAATACATCATATGTCTTTTGATTCATGACTTTTCCTTCCTAGTATCAAATCATATCCCTCTTTACCACATTCTAAGTTATAACAGGAGAGGGAATTGGTGATTTAAACCTTCTTTTCATTATTCCTTCACATTTTGCACTGCCACAGAAAGAATTGTTTTTTCCCAGTGTACAGATAGCTCTTGACATTGTGCTCTGTGCAAGCTGTGGTGGGTAATTGAAATCCATCTGCTCATGAGGGATTGCTACATCCAAACCAACAACTCACTATCTTGTCTCCTGCTTCCTGCAGCTCCCTGTGGGGTCAGATGTCCCTCTTTTAGCCCCAGTCCCTCCTCACTGTCCAGTCCCTCTCCAGCATGGACCAGGCCTGGGGGATCCCAGAGCAGTCAGTGGCACATTAAAGAGTTCATCCTAGTTCCATCAGACCCATGACTGGGGTCAGGATAGACAAGCTTGCTCCAACCCTCCCCCCTCAAAGCTTGTGAGTCCAACCCTGACATCTCACAGGATTCACTACACACCAGTGCTGTCACTTGTGAACATATTCTTACTCTGGCCCCATGCTTATGGAGTAGAAAATGCATGGCATGTTTAAGCACATGAATGGCAAATAGGTTGTATGTGATCTTTGTTTTCTAATTTTCTCTTAATGAAATTCCATTATGTTGGAAAGAATTTTAATGAAATGCATACAGGAAACAAGCAGAAATCGTTTTAAAATTAGATTTAATTATGCATTAACTGTGAGTCTTGTATGCAATGACCTGATACAGTACTTAACATGTTTATCATTAGAAATTTAATGATAAAAACAACCAAAAAATGCTTTTGGTCCCTCTAACAGTTGGATAAAAGCATAATTTAATTGGCTTATTAATGGGTAGAAAGTCAGCGTGATCCAGGAATGAGGATCTGCCTAGAGGATTAGAATAAACAACTATGATGAGAAAACAAAAATGTTTATATTTCCACTTTCTCAGATGATAATTTTTTAGCTGTTATATAGGATATGAGTACTAAGAAAGTAAATTACTTTCCCAATGTTTCATTTGTCAAAGGTGGCTCTAAGAGCGGTAGCTGGAGATGTTGTGTGATGTTCCTGTTTGCTGCAAAAGTCCGTGTCCAAATATAATAATCATCCATGAGAGACTGCATTCTTTGTGCATTCTACTTCTACAGTGATACTGAAAAATTAAACTGATATACCTGCTTATCTATTCCAGCTTTTGTTCTTTTGCTAAGAATCATTGACCCACGTAACTATTTTCTTATTCACCTCATAACAGTTTTCTCACAGAGTTGGTGAGCTCATTAATTTAAAGGAAAGCTATTTTGATCTAAGACTAGACAAGATGAAAAATTCATCTCTTCTGGAAATTTTTTTTTCATTTATTTTGTTTTATCAGCCTTGTTATTAAACCAAATTTCTCATTTGACCTTATCTGCCTTTAACTGAGGGACATGCATCCAATGATCCCTGTTCAAATTCTTCAATCTAAGTCTGGTCTTCAGGGGAGACCACACATTACACAATCACTGCTATAAACATCCAAAATGTTGTATTACAAGTAACTGTTTTTCAGCTCTCCCTAACATATTCTTAGTTGCTTTTGTTGTGCCTTTTATTTTTCCCAGCGCTGCTAACAGCCCTTTAGTTTTAGTACCTTTTGCATTTTTTCTCTTAAAATTTATGACAAGGGACTGTGCTATTCCAAGGAAAATCT
Source organism: Passer montanus (assembly GCF_014805655.1). Taxonomy (NCBI): domain Eukaryota; kingdom Metazoa; phylum Chordata; class Aves; order Passeriformes; family Passeridae; genus Passer; species Passer montanus. The sequence goes on along the minus strand of NW_024370595.1, from coordinate 2,643,329 downwards.
ACACGGTCAGGCAGAAACTCAACACAGATTTTTTGCCTGGGGTGTAAACTGGCAGGATGCAAGTTGGCTCTGGTCTGGAATTTGATGTAGAGTTGTGCATAAGCAAATACGCTTGGCCAACACTTGGATCCAACACCTAATTTTCCTTTTAAGGCACTTTCTACAGTTCTTTAGTAACTTCCTTATGTGTGTGTATGCATACATGTATGTATGTACATATATACATATTTTTGTTGCAGCAAGTCTGATTTTTGAAGTATGATTCAGGGACTTAAAGTGCTTCTCCTTCCTTTGATTTTGTACAGCACTTCACAGAGCAAGCATTCTTGACATCCTTAATCTTAGGGTCTTATTTTTTTTTTGATCCACTGTTGGTTTAGAGTTGTTTTCCTTTTTTGTTTTTTGGTTGTTTTTTTTTCCCTAGGAAAAAAGAGATTGATGCATACAATTATCAGGAGCACACAGAAAATGAGTTAAGGCAAATGCTTCACTTGCCTACTTTTTGTGGCCTATGGGTTATCCCAATTTATTAAGGTGAACAGTGCAATTACTCTAATGCAAAGCAAGTAATTTAACAGGTATGTCATTTGAGGGGTGGGATTTTATTTTTTCTTTTCCAGGCCAAACTGTAATTCTGCCCATTGGAGCCACCTCACTCTGCCCCCAGAAACCAACCACTTCCAATGAAACATCAGCAGAGAATATTTTCTAGCCAGCACTTTGCATCAACACAGTTCATGCAGCTGAGAAGCAGCTGGCCAGATTTTAATTGAGCTTTCCCAAGTGATGGACCTCAGCATGGGATCAAGCACAAAGAAAATATGAAGCAACTGAAATTGAGAGGAGGTGACAGACATTCAGATGGTAAATGAAGCAGCAGTAGCTGCAGCAAATTTCAGTCTGGAATGCCTGGATGATGCCTCCTTCACACCTGGCTTCCTGAGGTTACAAACAATCCCTCTGGAATGTTTTCTCCCCATGGCAGTTCCCACACCTGTACCAAGGATGCCAGCTGCACGGTGGGGCTCGAGCACCCACAGCTCTGCTCCTCACTGTGCTGCCCACTGGAGCTGCATCCTGTGGTGCCTGTGGGGCAGGAACCCTCCTCCTTGTGTCAGCATGCACCAAACATATCAATAGTCTCCTTTGTCCTTAGAAGACTATTGGAAGCTGTATTGCAATTCAAACCAAACTCATTTTGGAAACACTGTGCTGTGATAAAATAGTGCAAGAAACTCATCTTCTAGGGGAAAAAAAACATCATTAGATGAAAAATACATGGAAACAGCTACAAAAAATATGTCAGAGCTGTACTGCAGGGTTTCAGTATCATTTGCCTCATTACTGAAATTAATTCACAAGACTTGCCATGATATACTGATAGTTGTAATACTTTAAGCTGTTGTTAAGAATTCAAAACATGACAATCAGAACAGCTCTCTTCATATACAATTAGAAAATTCATTTGCTTGTTCATCGCAAAATTAGGTAGTGGAAGCAACCAGAAGCTGGGAAGGCAGCCAAGCAATAAAATTGATTGATTGCCCAAACACATAAAAATCATATCCACAGCTTTCAAACAATCTCTCAAAAGCAGAAAATCAGCTCTTCAACATTACCAAACAACCTGGTTAGACAGGATGGCAAACCTGCTGTTATATGGAAGACAAAGTTTGTCTGTGAGGTGTAGCTTACACAATTACTGGTTGCTCAAAATAGTGTGCACCTCCATAAGTCTGTCTCTGTTTAAAAGAATTAACAGAAATTGTTCAGAAATTTCATTTTTCTTTATTCCTCAATTACATAGACATACAGCTGTGTGTTGAGGGAAAACATACCAGTCACATCACCTATGGGTTTTTTTTTCCTAAAATATACACTCATTTTACTTATCAACTGCTTCTTTCACAAGGCTACAGACTACTTCACCACAGCACATCAGTTTTCTTCGGTTCATACATTACAATCAAAGTGGATCAATCCTTATAATCAAAGGATCCAGATTTCAAATTATATCCATCTCTCCTGAACTGCCACATCATTCTCTCAAAGTCCACATTGTCCAAATCAAGTACTAAACAAGCATTTATAGTATGAATGGGGTATAAACTCCAGAAATGAAAGCAAGTTTGGTATATTCACAGGCAGATTTTTCAGTGAAAGGTGGGTATATTCAGCCTCTAGTTGTCACCAGAAGAATAGCTATTCAAAACTGGGCAAATAATTCAACTAAAGGTATTTTAATTAAGCAAATTAACTGCTTTTTCATTGAAAAAAATCCCAATAAGAAATCTGAATTCAGCCTTGGAGAAGGTGCTGAATATAGCTCCCTGTGTTCTAGTCAAAGTAATCTCAAAAACTGTTTCTGATCCTCACTAACTGAATCAAGGCCACAGCTGTGCATTCAAAATTCACATTGGTTTTCGTTGTTATGATTATGTGTGATAGCTGAAGGATCAGAATTCATGGCACAGAGCATTCAGAAGGATTCAGTGTCTTGCCCTGGCAGAAGCCATTGAAAATCCAAGCCTTTTCAGGCTCTGATCAAGAGAAAAAATTACTGGTCCAAAAACTTGTTGAATTACTTTTCCCAGGAGAAGTTGCTTATGAGACAAAAATCTAGCAAATATATGGCAATAAATATCTTCAAAGACTTTTGTAAATATTAACTAACAATAATTAATTTCACTAAAATTTCTACTTGACTCTTAAGTGGTTGGTTAAACAAAACAGCCAAACAAACCTACCTGCATGCTTAAACTAGAGCTTCTGAAACAGATTTGATCCACATTAATTACTAAAAATAATAAAGCATCATGAATTTTACCTACATATATTGAATGGACATTACTCAGCAATCTCTGAGTTGTAAGAGTTGCAATAGTGCTTTTGGTTTTTAAATTGTGGTTCAGTTTTCCATATCATTATAATTACTGCAGCTGCACTGTTGCCAGCAAAATCCTAGACTCAAGCTCTTGGCTATGACAGCACATCTAAGTAATCACCACGGAATACTAGGCTAAACTCAAACAGGTTTATTTTTATGAGCTATATACATGAGCAAAAGCTAGAGCATGTTTAAACAAAGCAAATCAATTCAAGTAAAGCCTCCCTACCTAATAGATTCACACAGCTTATTAAGAAGAGCAAACATTAAGAACACCCATTTTCTAAATGAGAGAAATAAGGCCTTGGTTGTCCTATCTAGGCAGGGCAGGGCATAGGCCCAGTTTCAGGATGTCTCAGTGCTCAGAGAAGCAATTCCATTATGAAATGAGTTTACTGTGGACTCTTCACTCCTTTGTCCTTTGCTTGTTGTCCTACTTTGCTACCTAGCAGAGCTGTTTTGATTAGCTGATGACTCCTGACTGGGAACGACACCCTTTGCAGGACAGCAAAGTGACTTCTTATTCAGCTGGGCTGTTCAAATGACAGGACAGCTTCTTCCACTTCCCATTCTAGAAAATCCCCAAGTGCTTCAGAAACTTGTCAACTGTAAACAAATACTGGCTCTAAAGTAATATTTAGAGTAATATTCTTAGTCAGTGGAAACTATCACCATCATTTCCTATAACGAAAACTCTCCCTTTCACATATTTTATTCCATCCCTAGTAAAACTTGAAGAAATTGTCAACGTAAGTTGGTCAACAACTGTATCATCCTTGGACTGTGACACCTCAGATGCTACAAGTTTTTTTCCACTGAGTTGTCCATTCTAGGACACAACTGTAATGGCTCTAATTTGTCTGTGAGGGAACCACTGCCACGCTAGGGCCTGTGAGCAATGAATGCCACACTACAAACATTCTTTTTAAGAGGTATTCAGACACACAGATTTGGAGGCAACAGCTCCAAACCAAGAAACTCTACTCTCCTTAGATTATACCATACCTGGTTAGGAAGATAGCATGAGTATTACAAATTACATCTATGAGAAGACACAGTTGGTCTGATTTTCCTTGTATTTTGCCCCAGCAGTTGTAAGTATGGACATCATAGGCAACAGAAGTGTGAAAAAAAGCTATTATTTTAATTTGTAGCACTTAGCAACTCCTTAGCCATGGTGAATTTGTCCAGATGAATGACTAGAATGAAAAAGACTGGAAGGCTCAAAAGCTCCAGAACAGGAATTGATTAGCTGAGAATCTCTTATCAGAGGCACTGGGCATGGGTCTGTGGTTCATATACACAGACACAAATCATATTCAGAAATTGATTGCTTAGTTCATTATGTAAATTTTTACATCTAATTACAAAATACATGCTAAGGAGTGCTTCATATTCCAAGGGATTTTGATCTCTCTGAAAATTATTAAATGCAGAATTGGTAACTAGATTAATCATTTAATAAAATTTTTTAAAGGAAAATATAGGAAAATTAAAACAATTACTACACAACACTGTGACTTCATGCAGAATTAATTCAGAACTTCAAATAAAAAATCCAGTTTGCTTGGAGGTTTTCCTGTTTATCATATTTTTAAAACTGTGTATCTGACATCATAATTTACTTTTCACAGTACATCTTGCAGTCATTTCTATTCTCTCTCTGGTTGCATAACCTCTTTGACCAAACAACCTGGAACTACATGGTTACTTATGAAGAGAATTTAAATCGATAAAATGCTAATATAAGTGGTATTGAATGGCACTAGAAAGCTCACCAACATTACTGAACAGATAAAATTAGCATTCTTCTACAATATTAAGACTCCATCACAGAATGCAGCTCAGAGCACATGCCTTTCTCTTTTATTCAAATTAATGCCTGGCTTTTCCTTGTTCTGTGGCTTTATAGTAATGGAGAATTATCATGGAACACTCAGTTGCTGCCCAGGTACTATTACTCACTGGAGTCCCAAACCCCACCAGGCAATCAAAATATACATTGAATAAATAATGTGGTATAAGCTGCATGAATATCTGGTTCTGTCAGGAAAATAAATATTTTAATACTTTCTTTTGCTTTCCTCTCCCCTCATCAGTCAGGAGATGCTCTCATGAGCTGCAGATACTTGTAGTTTTGTAGTTCAAGCAGTATTTCCTCATTATCTACTACCTATAATACATGCATAGGGTCTGAAAAGTGAACTTTTCATACACAAGGATTGAATTCTGCAACAAGCTGCACAGATGCTCTATATTTGCTAAGGCACAAACCCAGGTTCAACCTGTTTTATTGAAACAGAGACATGTCACACCATGGAACCACAAAACTTACAATTCAAGCATTTTAATACGGCATTTAATCACAGCTGTTAACACTTGACAAGAATGACCCTGTTTTCCTTTGATGTTTTCCTCTATGCCTCCAAGATTTGAACAGAAAAGTAGCTTTTTCCTCACTGACAGAAGTGTACATGGATAAGCTCAATGCCATCTTGACATGTTTCTCTTGGCTGGATTTTTTTTTCCTATCTTGACTTACATTTCTTCTTCAGACAGGGAATTCTATGCAATTGCCTTTATGATTCTGTGCAAGAGTGGTACCATTAAAGAAATACATGTTCACAGGCCAGAGGAATCCATCTGTTTCCAGATATTTCATGCAAAACATCTTCCCTCCCGTGAAAAGATGAAAGCTGCAATATCACAGTCTGTCTTAGGTGTTTCCAAGGTGGGATCTCCTCTCCAATTCTATCTGTAGAGGGTTCTTTCAATACACTTACAGTTAATTCATGATATCTGAACTGCAAATCCCACATCTCTGGCATACTGGAATTTCTTTCATGATATAAAATTCAAGCTCTCTCTGAAAATTTATGGTGTTACAATGATGCTTTATGGTGGGGAAAAAAAAAACAAACCGAGGAAACCAAGCAAAATCCCTAACTGAAAAGCTCTGCATTATAGATTTTTATTCTTTTATAAATTTTCACTGACATCAGGTGATCTGCCCTCTTTGTACTGAGTACCCATGAATAAGCTGAGGAGAGAAGTAGCCTGCTTGATCACAAGTATTTACAAAGCAAATCTCAAACTGTTTCAGCAGTCCTGCAGTGGTGCATGTGGAGCTTGATATTCTTTGTGCTGAAGTAAAATACATTTACATCAGTGGGAGGCTTTAGAGAAACAGACTGAAAAAAGGAAGGATAATGATCAAGACCGTTGAAGTCCTAGGGGAAGTTGTGCACATTGACCCAGACTAAGGCTAGGTAACATACCATGATGTAAGAAACTAGGGCTTATAGGAGGAGATCAAGCAGGCAGATGGAAGAACAGATAACTGAAGGGAATTATCAGAAGAATTTACATCATAAAAGCTGAAAATAGAGGCAAATATGACCAGTAATTTGGGGGAAAAAACATGATGATGATGGTCAGAAATTTACATTAGCTTGAGGCAAGATAAGGCATAAGACTTGGAGATGAAATTATTAATATCTTCAGCAGGGGTAAAAACAAAAGGGGAAAAAAAAACATCAATAGAAGTTTCTATTACCCTATTTCTAAGCAGAATACTTCTTACTCCCTTAGGTGTTGCATGAAGCTTCTAGAACACTTTTTTAGTATTTTTTAGACATAACTGAACATAGCCAAATCAGAAACAATCTGATACAAAAATAAAATAAAGTCAGAAAAAAAGAGATAATTTGAAAGAGCTTCTGCAATAAAGCCTCCTGCTGAAAGACATGAAACAGAACATAGAAAAACACTTAGCAGATAATGTTTCTGCAGATTTACAATAGTCTGTTTCAGAGAAGTCAGGATATTTTGCCACTCTATCATGTCAGTTAGTCTGTGAGGCTGAGAATGAGCAATCTGAACTGGAAGCACAACAAAGGAACAGCAGGAACTTTACTGACAACAACAGAAGATTAAAGGAGAGGAACAATTGCATTGATTGTCTGCTTCAGAATTGCAACTGGAGAAGGAATACTGCTGGGGAAAAAGAGACCAGAGGAAAACCAGAAGGATTCTATTCTCAGACTAATCTCCTATTAGGGTGTCCCAGGACAGGTCTACTGTGCTTAGTTTCAACAAAAGGAAGTTCCCATACTGACCAATACATAGCATTTCCTTTAGGAAGGGAGAATAAAAGGATATTTGAGCTGAGGGGAAAAGCATTAATAACTTCAGTGAGAATTACATATATTTACACCCAGCTTGCAATGTCCTTTCGAAAGCTGCAAATATGAGGGGTGTCTAGGAAGATGCAAGTTGTGACTAGGAAGCAGCAAGATGAACTAGATTTCTGCAGAAGTAGCTACAAGAAGCCATATAGGTGTAGGCTGTATGATATCCCACTCAAAAGTAATGCACAAGACATAAATCAGTGACTATAAAGAAGAAACACACTATCTTTAGATTTACAATAAATGACAGTGGAATCACCTCCATTGGTGCTGAAAATTCTATTGGTCTATAGCTACTTTTGCATGTCACTTCTGCATTTTCCCAGAGCTCTGAGCTGGATTCTGCATTGTGTCTGCAAGGAAAATCAATCATTTCTGAAAGGAGCAATGGGAAGTGTTCTCCTGTATCTATAACAACCACCTTCATTTTAGCTGCAGGTAATGTTTAGAGGAAAAAACACAGAAGTGATTAGGTCATTTAGAGAAAGTGCATTTGCCCCACTTGATGAAATCTATTTTCTGGATTTTGCCCAAAAGGGAAAAAGGGCAGCTCAGTCAATGAGCACTTCTGTTTCTAGAACAAACTGTTTTGAGTTTATTAATATTCCTGAAAGAACTGGAGAGGGAAATTATTAGAAAATTATATTTGAAATATTACCTTGAAGTTTTAAGCATGTGTTCCAATAATCTGAGTTTAAATAATTCCGCTCTCTAATTATTATTGACTCAGAGCACGGTTACTAAATTCTAATCAGAATTGTACTTCTCTTTCAAACTATACTACTTTCACAAAACATACGCTGTAGTTTAAAGGAAAACCATACACCTGTTATGATTGCATTAATGTTAGGCAGAGTTGCAACACATTACAAAAAGGACTTAGTTAAAAGTAATGTACACCAAAATTACTAAAGAAAATTCAGCAGCACAGATGATCTTAAAAATATATAGTGAGGTAACTCTTCTTTGTAGATAATACAGCATATTGTGTGTTTATACTTCTACTGAAAATCTGCTCTTATTTCTGCTTCTCTCATCTGTTAAAATCTGAAGCTCTGTTCTGTCATTAACATTCAATCAATCTACTCACATTGACTTAATGAAGGAAAAAACCACCAAAAGTACTATTCAACCAATATGGACACTGAGTATGTCATTTTCAAGAGAGATCAGACTTCCTGAATTAATGTTTCTCCTTTCATCTTCATACAAGAGTGCTATTGTCATAAATGCAGAGTATTGAAGGACATAGTCAACCCTAATCTAATACAGTATTAGGAATACTGCATATTTATAAGTTGAATAATTCAGTTATGTAAAAGGAATAATGCACAGATAGGCCATCCATTGGATCCACAGACCTTGTACACAATACATGCAAGGTTTCTCCAAGGCTGAATTTCCAGGCTCTGTGTATTACCAGAATAAAAGAAGGAGGGGAAAAAGAAGCTAGAGGCATTTGAAAAGCATGACAGCTCAGAGAAATCATCTGCATACCATCTATATGACACAGCTAGAATAAGTCCAGTAGTGTTCACCCAGCTGCAGCCTAAGGGATCTGTCATGCAGCCAGCTGCTGCTGCTATTTGACATCTGGGATCTGTAACTGGCATTCAAAAGAAAAAAGGAAAAAACAAAAAGGGCGGGGGGGGGGAAAGAATTGAAGAGTTATGTGAGGTTAACAACAAACCAAAATTCCCTATCTCTTCCAGTACTTAAGGCATTTCTAAATGAAGTAAATTTTGTTGCTGCGGATGCACTGCATGCACACTGCTCACAAATGAAAGATCAAACAACGCCTGGCAAATGAGTGAAATGAGTGCATCACAATGAAACTTTAGAGAAACACATTCATACTGCTAAGAGCAGGACTGTGTGCCCATATCTGACCAGCAGTTTTGTTACTTACAGCTCCACTTGCAAAGATTACCATGGCGAATTCCTGCCATGGGGCTGAGAGCTCCTGGTTAAGGCTGATTCAGTGGTCTCAAGCATTATACCAAGGGTATCCAATTCTCCACACAGAGAAAACCTCAGCCTGATTTCCCCTGCCTGCTTAACAGTGCTTACTAGGCATAGAGAGACGCTTCAGTCAGTGAAGTGACTGAGAATCAGCAGACCTGGGGAAGAAAAAAACATCCTGCCAAAGAAATGCCCCTTGCACAAAAGCCTGGATCCCCTACTGCACCAGGGACCATCTGCACAGCATCCATGGGGTACTGCAGATGTGTGGGTTCCAAGTTTCAGAGTTTTGCAAATCTCTATGAAAGACAATAAAACCGTTAAGCAGTACTCCCAGATTACTGCAAAAGCTGCAGACAGCTTCCCTGTCTGTGGCCTGAGCCCTTCATCAAAGGTTACTCTCTCTGTCTGAAGAGCTTCTCATCCTCACATGACCCTCTCTTCCTCTCATGACCGAGACCACTTGATATACACATGATTCAGATATGCCTACATGAAATCCCAAAAGCTTTACTAAGTGTAATTTTATAGAAGCAAATTGCCTGCTTCTCTGAGCTGGATCAGCAATGTTTGCCCCTGTCAGCCCACAATGCTAGTGAAGCTTTGAACTGCCACAGTGACTCTCTCAGAGAGACCTCGCTGGCAAAGACCATGGGTGGAAAAAAAAGACTTCTGTGCCCCTGCACGTGTTTCTGTGGCAGTTTCTATATTTACATCTTTAGGGAACAAACTCTGGGCCAGATTTTGTCACTCCTGTTCACAGTGAAGAGTATCCCACTGTACAAATAGTCCTGAGGGACTATACTGAGGCAATCTGGATCATGTTGAAGAGCTCTTTCCACTGTGAGAGGTTTATTTTTCTGTCTGGCTTAAAGATGGCTTCAGCTGAACTATTCGTAGCATTCATGGTGGTGGCAACCTGTGACCTTTATGTGGGAAGGAACTTATCTGCCAAGGGTCCTCTGCTCATGGAAGGGGCATATGACACTGCTTTGAGCTTGGAACATCTGCATGAAATAGGGAATGAGAAAGGTAAGACACATCTGCATTACACTGATGCTACTCACAGGCATGTCACCAGCAAGTACAGACACAGCACTGCAAATCTCTGCAGAACAGAAAAAACATTCCAGATACTGAAGACTTGGCCTTTGCTCTTGGCATCAGACAACTTGCAGCATTGTGCTAGCCTGGAAATTACAGTTTTGGAAGCTATGGAATTGACAGCTGTATCCAACATGTATAGATGATACTGAGTACATGTACTTGAAGTGTGCTTCTGTATGATATTGAAGCAAAGGCATCCCAGATGAAGGGCAGAGAAAATGATGCATCTGACTTCATCTTATCAGAAGGCTAATTAATTACTTTATTATACTATGTTACATACATCTAAACTGAATCTGCCATGCATTCACCCTTGCTCACACCTGCACAGAGCAGCACTCATCTCTGATTCTCTTGTGACTGTCTCATGACAGTCTGGACTCACACAGACTCTTGGCCCTGACAGGCCAAGGAAAAAAAACACCATATTGCATTCTAGTTTGGCACAAACACATGCACAGCAAATGATAAGAATCGTGTTTTCCCCTTCTCTGAAGTTCAGAGAATATGAATCTCAGAAATCTATGGGAAGAACTGTGCCTTGCTTTTCTCTGTGAAGAGAAATGTGGCAACAGTATGAGGCTTGGATGCTGGAGCTGTGGCCATCACACCAGCAGTTTTTCACAGAGGACAGAGCTTCTTCCTGAGGCAGTAAGGAAAATCCCACTGCACGAACCAAATGGACAAACATGCATAAGGTATGACTAGGCACATTCATAGATAACAGATAGATTAATAGATCAACCACAAAAATAACACCTAATATTTTTGTATTTTCCTTTCAGCATACCTACATTTCTCTGAAATCTTACATAGCAAAGTATCTCATCAATGAATAGCTACTATTTGACACAACTAGAAGGCAGTTTGGATGCCTAGAGATTTTACTGTGTGTCTAGCTTAAACAAAAAGACACAGGCAGAGGAACTGAAACAGGGAAAAATATCAGCTGCTCATGCTTGGCCTTAAGACACAACCATCAAATAAAATTTTGGAGCCTCAATGCTGATTTTAACTCACAGATCATGTACCCTGGCACATTTACACTAATCAACATCATAGAGAAAACTTTCACCACTGGCTCAATTCAGAAGACCCGTGGGGACCTGGAAACACAGAGAAGTATATAAAAATGCACTGTGTAATTCCAGGAAATTCAGGAACAAAAATCCCTGAACACAGTGATGTATTCCTGTTACAAAGATTTATAACTGACTAGGCTATTGAAAAATTCTGATGTGTTCTTATCTAAACTATTTGCTCCATAAATGGCACAAATTATTTCATGCCCTTTACTGTTTCATTCAGTGATCCAAGTTCCGCCTGGCCCCCAAAGTAAAACTAAAACTAGAGAAAGAACAAACTCTTAGCATTGCAAAGGTTAAGCCATCCCTTCTGTGCCTGCGATCAATAACAGTCCTGCTCTGGCTGTGTTTATGTTGGGCTGAAATCCTGGCTGACACATATTGAGTCCGTGCAAATTTCATCCAGGCTGAAGGATAATGGACTGGGAGAGGGCTGGCATGCAACACACAGGAACTGTAGGAAAGGAAAACTCTGTGGGTTCAGGGGTGCAAAAAAAATCTGCTAGGTTGGTTTTGGGTGAGGGCAGGGGGTGGCTGGTAAACATAACCTTGGACCAGGTTTTGGCCTTTCCTTTGTGGGTCCTCAAACACTCCAGCCCAACAGGCTAAATGGATCACACAAGATCAATCCCTTCAAAAGAATAAGGAGGACGAGCTAAGCAGATTTTCTTTTGTCAAGGGTTACCCATTCTAATGGCTTTGCTGGACTGAGGCCAGCTACTCCAGCATACATATCTTTTGAGTTTGTCTGGAAGTGGTAGGTGTATTACTTGTTAAATTACTCTTCCTTATCTCATATGAAAACAAAAAGTATATTAATTTTCCTACAAAGAGACACAAATTGTTTTGTAGCAGATTGAAAAATATATATAACTGCCTGGGAGCCTTTAACCTGTTATTTCACTAATTCCAACAAACCCTTTTCCTCCCTGTAAAGGATTGAATTATGCATGGCAGCAAAGGTTCAAAAAGAAAGGAGGCAATCAGTTAGCTAGAGTTGCCTAGATGTCAGCTGTCTAGCTCTATCTAACCACTTAGGTTGCTGTCCTTAAAAGAGTTGTCTAAGGTGCACGAGACACCTTTTAGGTGTGCCAGTCTCTCTCCTGTTAGTAGTGAAGGTGTTTGGGTAAAGAGCTTGAAGGATTCAACCAGTTCTCGTGGCTCGTGAGACGTTCCATGGGGCCATAGAACACAGTGCAGAACCACAAGAGACTGAGTCGAAGCTCCCAAAATCATCCTCACCAGCAGCACCAATTATTGGTTTCTTTATTGCTTCACGGCCTGCCAAAGGGCACTCCAGTTCCCCAGGACCAGTTCAGGTGAGTTTTGTCCTACAATCAACAGCAGCAAACGTGTGCAAGCCACAGCAACCCAGCAGAGCTGCTTCTTGCACAGTGGTTGCAGCTGAAACTGAGCAGGAGGAGGGCTTGTCCAGCCCACCAGTCACTGCTGCTTCCCACAGCACTTCCCATCAGCTCCCAGGCACTGGTGGTTTGGCCACGCTTGCTGCCCAAGCTATGCCTCAGAGACACTTCAGCAAGCGAGAAGACCACAAGTTACTCAAGACAGTCCATAAAGGCTTTCTCAGACACTGAGTTTAAGCAACAGCATAGATGAGGTTAGACAGACTGACCATAGCATGCCCAAGATTAGCTATGCCGAAGGACTGTTTCTAAAGAGGATATCATGCTGAGTAATGAAAGGCCTTGCTTCTCTCACGGAATAAAAAATGCATGAAGTACGTCTGAGTTCCTTCCTCACAAAGGCGTCTGTTGCTACATGAATGAGGAAAGAGATACAAGCTTGCTGTCTCCTGACATCTTCCAAAAAATACACCTAAAACCCGTATCTGGAAGAACTTGTTTGTACCAGATGAAGTCTTTACACTGGATGAAACTGAGGTTTTGATTCAGCAGGGTGGATGAGATGCCTCATACAAACCTCTAGGATATAGATCTCCCTCTAAACCCACATTGCTAACTCTTGAAATCTCCAACTCTCATAATGCTGAAATATGATTTTATCCCTCGATCACCTTGATCAGAAATTCAAGAATCTCAATATTTCTACGAGATACATTCACCATATTCTATCCCACCCCCTGTGGAATATTTTAAAAAACACCAATATTCCTAACAGTTTTGACTTGATGACCACTTCCAATTCAAGTAATTTAGTGGAAGCATGTTGTACTCTACCCTAGTTATCCAGAACTAAGTAGATTTCCATAGTTTCCAGATTTCCTCTCTGGAAAATACAAAGGTGACAGTCAACATTGATATGTGCCTCTGTCTTACCCTGATATGGGATGTAGATGCTACCAGTCAGAAGCACCTTTAGGGTCATTGAGTTTACACATAGCCCTTCAGAAGCAACTGGGACCAGATTATATTTCTCAGCCTCAGAAAGCCATGTGGCTATATCACCCAAAATCATGACATGGGTAGGTACTATGTAACACGCACCTTTAACTGAGCCTATTACAGTCTCAACATTCTTAAACAGGTCCAAGGCTCTTTGATCTGGGAGATGAAAGGACAACATGATTCAAAAATCTAAGTTAGGCACTTCAAAAAGCTAAAGTTAGGCCTGGCAACAGCAGGCAATTTTTTTAATAGCGGTAACTAATAAGCACTTCACACTGCACGTGATATATTCTTCCTAAATTGCATCAGATGTAGTCTTGGGGCCTCTTTTTCTTCCCATAAAGATCTAAGAAAAGGTCTGCTGACCATCTTATCTTACATCTCTCTGATTCAACTTTTTCAGTATATTGCATAGTTGGTTTTTTTTCCTAAATAACCTTCATTTGGTTATAGCATACATGAAAATTGAAATGAACATTTCAAATACTGCATTATTATTAAACTATTTCACAGACACAACTGCATTTTTTTTCTCATGCTTTGCTGGTGCCTATGTTTTCCCTCCTGCACAGCAAAAACAGATAAACCCCCACTTCTGTCTATTTTAACATCTCCCAGCTTCTGTCTGATCTATCACAACTGCACACTTTGAAAGACTTTACTCTGAGAAAACTGCATTTGAGCTAAAAACCAAACCATTATTTAGGTAAGCTTCTGTCTGATCTATCACAACTGCACACTTTGAAAGACTTTACTCTGAGAAAACTGCATTTGCGCTAAAATCCAAACCATTATTTAGGTAAGCATCTGTACTTTTGCCTCTGCAACTACAGGGACAATACATAAGGACATAGAAGTTCTAAAGCATTCTAAGGCTTCTTATTTCCCATTTCCTTCAGACCCCTGCTCATCAAAGTTTTTCTGCAAGTCTGAAGAAAATAAGGCAGGGAAGATACTTTTTATGGGACAATGTTTCTATGGGATTTACATAAAAAGATTACACCTTTGTTTTGGAGTTCCACCACAAAGAATTGTTCAAACATGGAAAAGATGATTAATATGCTGCAACATCTTAGGCAGGAAAGCTTATCCTACAGGTGGATCAAGGAGTCCAGGTGTTTGGAAGGCTGTCCCCTGCCTCCACCAAGGATTCCAAAATCACATACTATTTCTGGAGCTTTTTAAAACTACCTTGTTAAAACACCTGGGCTCTCTCAACTCCTTCTGCTAAATATTGCCATGGGGAAGTATTACATATTACTCATGTGCACCTTGATATAACTCACAAAAAATAAGTGATCAATGACAATGAGAGCCAGGCATTCTCAATTAAGATACTATCAGCTCATAAAATAGATTTTTTTTTTCTTTTATGCCTGCCAATTCTTAATTAAAACAGGTAGCGTAAGTGCTAAATGTAAGTGCCCAAATTGAATTTGGAAAGGCTGAAATTCCCAAAGACAAGCTGTTATTGACATGTTACAGACGAAACAACATATTAATTCCTTTATGAGTTTTCACTTTTGGCTTACATAAGAAAAGATTAATATCTAGCCAAAATAAGTCTCAATTTATAATTTTCCCTATACTCACATAGTGAAATGAAGCTTTTAGATCTTCATTGTAATGATAAATAGCACATTAAAAAAGAAAGCATACTCATGAATTCAGAGGCTGACTGTAATTAAAAAGTCCAACAATTGCTCATCTTTAGAAACCATTCCTGTATCTCATCCACACTGCTCTGCTTTCTGAGACTTTCACAAAATGAGCCAGGATGCTGAAATAACCATTTAGTCAGCAATTTATATCACTCTTGAAACTGAATATGGAGTTCAATACCAACTGCTGCTGTTCATTTATTGTGTTAAAAAATGTGAAGGATCTGTGTGCATACAGTTAATGTGTCCAATGTAGCCAGCAGCTCTCCAGTTGCAGTTGACTTCATAGTCATCCCTCAGCTATTGCTAACTCTTCCACTATTATTATTGCACCCCTATGCTTGGATCTGTTTCTCGAAACTCTCCCTTGTGAGATAAAAATCGTCCATGCCATGAAAGTACCACTCAAAATATCTTACGCTTGTCTAGCTGTCTATCTTCATGCTAGTACCTGCATCCCTTTCAGTTCAATATATCTAGGTTAAAGGCACACGTTGCAGGGCTCACAAAAACCTTTACAAAGCCTTCTGATGTTCTTGCCCGCAGCTCATGTTTCTCTGACTCCTTCTTTTACTACAAAAAAAAAAAAAGGAAAAAAAGCCTCCAAATTTATCCAGCCTTTTCCTACATATTTCCTTGCTGCATTCACTTAAAACTAGCTTCACTTTCCAGGCAAGGTTTCTGATCAGTCGACACAGCATTCCCATTTTTCTGTGTCTAACCACTTGCTCTTCCATCTTCTCAGTAGACTTGACACCCACACACTGAGGTAGGTAATTTACAGGAGAACTCCTGAATAAAATATCCTCTTTCCAAAGATGCTACACAGCAGCAGCTTGCTGCTGTGCATCCTAGTGTGCTACCTTCTTGGTGCCTTCAGCTCCTTGCTTTTGCAACCTGCAAGCTTCCTTCTTCAGTTCCACAGAGCTTAGTACAATTGCTATTATAAGATTGAGACAAATGCACTGGCTATTTCCAAATCATGCTTGTTTTATTTGAACATTTGCTGTTCTGTACACAAATCACTGGAAAAAGAACCAACCAACCAAAAAAAAAAAAACCAAACAAAAAAAACCCAAACAAAAAACAAACCAAAAAAAACAAACAAACAAACAAAAAAAAAACAGCCCAGGTTTTCAGTATCAGGTTTGTTTGGACCCCAAGGAGAACCTTTCCCTATGCCCCTGATTCTAAGGCTGGCTGATGCTCCTGTTCACCAGGAGCAGTCATTGCCTCTACCTGCTGCCAGTTCTGAGCACCCCCCAGAGAAATGTAGTGGTTCATTTACTTCATACCCAAACAAGTGCTGGGTGCCAGGTGTTAGGAATTTTCTGTAAAGCAGGCTGAATAGACAGGTGGTGAAAGTTGCTGACAACACAGAAATATTTAGCTTAACAGAGGCTTGGGAGGATCATTAGGAACTTCCTGAAAGATGGAGCAGAAGTGGGCAATTAGACAACACTTAACAGGGGAATGATTGCAGATCCGTGCAAGGTGCTGCTCCCGAGCAGAGAAAAACAAACAATGTTCTGGAAGAGTGTGACCTCTTCAGAATAAGGACCTCATTAAAGGAAGGACTGCAAAATGTCTGCAAGTGTGTGTGTATGGCAGGCAAGGGTGTATAGCATAAAACAACTAAGATCTTTGATTTGTTGCCTGTAACTACCATGAATAAAAAAAACCAGCACTTACAGAGACTATTTTTGGCTTGATTTCTTCCTTAATAGAGAAAAGCCTGGTTCAGCCTCATTGCATGGGAACTGCAAGCTGTTGGGAACGCACAAGAATCCAGCTGCTTGTCAGGCAATGTGTAGACAAAAGGTGACTGAAACCAGCTAATAGCCAACTTTCACAGGCTACTCTCCCTGCAAATTAGTCCAATGCTATGCAGTGTTTTCTAAGCAGTCAGACTGATTAGCATATATGAACTCTGGGATATACAGAAATCACACCACTATTCAGCACTGTACAAGCTAAATAAGGGTTTAGAAGCCTTCAAAATAATCCTTGCAATTAACTGTAAATTCATTGGAAACAAAAATATTACAAGGCATGCATTTTAAAATATGTAGCTGAATTACAGTTCTTACTGACTGAAGAAATAGACAAATTTAGTTTGTGGGTCTTTTAGTAGCAAGTATGTACATGGGTGGGAATAACAGCTGCCTGCACACTTCTTATGATTCAGATTTGAAGAGCCATGAGACTCACCTCCCAGAACAAATTTATGGCCAACTGGGATCAAAATTCTGGCCTCAGTACCTTCAGTATCCCTGAGTAACTGTCCAGATGAATTGCTGGAATTGTCACTTTCCCATTAAATCTGAGGCAAGTTTCTAATTGAGGCAGTATGTTTGAAATGATGAGGTAGAATCCCTGATTAGGTTAAAGCCAACTGGTAGTTTTCAAGAAGACATGGAATTGCAGCCCTAAACCCCATTATTTAGAAGACTATAATACTCCCCCCACAAGGGTTAGAAATATGTGAATGCAACAATCAAGTAGCTTTGTAAGTAATTTTTATTGAATGTAATCATACAAACTGTTAGGTACAGAATGCTTGACAGTTCTTCTTAATCCTGCATAAATGACAAGTTCTTTTCTGACCATAATATTATATCTATTTTCCTTTAGTGTTCACTTTTTAAGGAGTTAAGGAGTTACTTGGCCCCTAGGTGGGAAGGATACTGGTCAACTTAAAAGGAAAAACAAAAAAAAAAAGAGTCAATAAAGGAAAAGTAACATTAATTGTTTGGGTTTTTTTTCATTCTATCTTCCTAAAGCTCCAGTGTGGTTTCACAGGTTTCTACCTGCTGGCTGTTCATGTCCAGAATGAACATACAACCACTAAAACAGCTTCCCAGATTTTAATAATGCTTGAGAATTGGGTCCATATATGCTGATGGAAGCACTTCAAATGCACCTTCCACAAAAGAAAAGGGGAAGAATGAACAGGGCTTCTAACCTCAGCAGTGGTGATCTGTAATACTCTTTCAGCCTCTATTGTACAAAACACATAGAGCAGTGTGAGTCTCCAGTCCCTAGACAGCAGGGGGAAGCTCTGTACCTCCATGCCATGGATGGAGGCTTTGGATGTCCTTCCCCATAGCATAAGTCAGGGGCTTTCCTTGCTAACCTAGAGAAGCAGGAAATGTTTGAATTTATCTGTGCAAGGGATAACTAAAAAGGCAAAAGACAGCCACACTGACAAGGGACTGGCTGGGGGCAATGATGAAAGTACATTGATGGATAAGTAGAGGTTAAGTTCCTGCCTTTAAATTTCTGTGTCTGTCCACTGATACCTACTTCTGCCTTGCCTTTGGCAGGCAAACTCAGAATTAGTAGTTGCAAGATATACAAAAAAGAAGCCAGAAATATTTAGAAACACATACTGGACTTGAGAAGGTAGGTTTGGGAAAAGGACAGAGGGATGGTTCAGTGGGAATGGAGATGCCAGGGAGCCATTGAGATGAAGAGGGCAGGAACACAAGAAGAGAGGAAAACCCATCAATAGCTATTTCATCCCTTTCAGAGAAAATGAGCTTAATGATTCAGTCACTCTTTCTGCTTTTCAGTTGAATAATAACGGAAGTTATCTTTCAGGCTTTTCCCAAGGCTAGCATGATACCACTTCCTAGGACAAAAACAGCCACTGGACATAACATGTCACTCTAACTCCATGTTTGTTTTCTTTTAATTTGACAGCTTTGAAACTAATTTAACAGAATAGTTTCCAGAGAAAAGATATCATGCAATCCATATCATTCATGTGTACCCTTCCAATCCTATATAAAATCAATGAAGAACCTTGTTTTTCCTGGTTGGGCAGCAGGATGTCTCCATCTCAGAAGCCAGCTAAAGAGAAACTAAAAAAACTTAGCATAGTGGATAAAATATGAAGAATATCAAATCACATTGTTCCATTTAAAAATGTGCAATTTTTATGACTATACAAGCACCATTAATCTGGGATAATTTTTAAAATCAAAATTGAAAAAGCGCAATAAAACTACAGGTTGTTCCTATTGATATGTAATGCTGGCTTGCAGTATGCAAACCACAGAAAGCAAAGCAACTCCTATGAGTACACGAGTACTCTCTTAAACATAATATGAAACAGGCAGATATGTGTTACAAAGCTGTATTTTCTATTCTGTATTATTTTATTTTAAAAAGATGGAAAAAGAGAGAGTAAGAAAAGGACAGAAAGAGTGAGGAAGAGAGAAAGGAAAAGAGTGACAGAGACAGAGATGGAAATATAAATGTGCCAGGAATTCTGAACACTTTGAAAGATCTTCAGAGAAGACAAGGAAAGTTAAGTATACAGAATGGAAAGGAAAACACACAATTTTCCTTGATGGAGCATTACGGGGAATATGGAAGCTGAGGGTTAAAATAAAGCCTGGAGCCTCACACATCCTGCTTGGGGACTTAAACAAGCCTTGTGTGCCCTGTGCTAGCCCAGCTCATCCCTGTAAGCAGGTATGGCTGTGAAAGCTGTGTCACTGCTGACCAGGACACGACTCTCTGAGAGTTTCTCTAAGTGTAGTAAATGCAACTTCCAAAAAAGAAATCCTGAACTGCAGAGTGACTCCAATTCTTTAATCAGGGACCATCTACTCAAAAGTCTGCTTAGCATAAACACTAAATAAACAGTCAACCACTGCACATAATATTCTTTGGATATGATCTTATGCTCCTTCAAGTTTATGTGGCAGCAACCTCTTTCCAGGTTCTTTCTCTCTGTTTTCACACGCTTCCTAATCCTCGTCTACTCCTTGTGTTGGTTTTCTCCTTAGTCTCCCTTTCCTGTGAGCCTTTAGGATCTCTCCATTTTGTTTGGATTATTATTATGTACATTAGTGTCTTAACTGTCTATTATGAATTAAATTTAAAACTAAATTTAAAAATATGATAACTCAAAAAGAAAATGGAACACAAAATGTGGAATTCATGTTGTGGAGTTTTTGTTCCTCCTATCATTTTCTTATCTGTTTTCCTTTTTTCACCCATTTTCTCCCATTTTATCTGCCTGATTCAGTTGCTCTTTGAACACATTGGTACATATTCCTTTTTATAGCATCCATTGCAGTAGAAGGCTTTTTATTTAACTCAAAGGCTAGACTATATTAAAAAAAAATATTAACTGAAATGAATCTGCAAAATCTGAAATTAACCTGCAAAAAAAAGATAAATTCTTTTAAAAATGTTTTAAAATAAAAAGGTCAGTAAAAAATCTATTTTTCGAGTAAAAGAATAATTTAGTGCTGGTAGCATAAATTTATACTATCCCTCTGAGACAGAATACTCCTTATATCATCAGTGACATATAATTCCACCTGGTGCTAAAAGGGAACTGAAGGAAAAACATCACTAATTTTTAGCACCAGAAGATGGTGTGTTTTAAAAGATTGCTGCAATGGCAGCTTGTGGAAAGGGTCCATGAAGCCAGACAGCAGGGAAAGCACCACCCAGGTCCATTCCTCTTGAGCTGCAGAGAACAGACCAAGGCTGGGACCCACAACCACAGTTTCCTTTCAGCCCCCACCCACTCCTTCCACACCCGTCCCCCATGAGTCACCACACTGCCCTGGACCCAAACTCCCCAGAGCATGAGCTTCTTACAGTAGGCTGAAATAAATTAATTAAATCCCCTGTTCTGTCCTCATTTTACTGCCTTACAAATCCCTAAAAATGGGGCTGGCAGGTAGCACTTTTCCAGCTGAAATGAATGATTAGCCATTTTGCATCCAGCTTCTGAAAAATAACCCCCATGGAAACACCTCGGAAGCACAAAAGAACGGCTTTATTTCAAAACATTCTCTTTAGAAAATAAGAGACTAGAAATTTAAGAGACTAAGGATATAGATGCTCAATTTTCACACAGCCTAAGAATGGTATATCTGGACTACCTTTGAAAAATTACCTTGGGCACCAGCAATTTACATTACCTGATGAGCTCTTTGTCATCTAAACAAAAAAAAAAAAAAAAACAACCAAAAAAAAACCCCACCTACTAAGATGTCTATCTCAGACTCCCCTAAAGACTGTGCACCCACTGCACAAGGCTGAGACATTGGACTCTGTCCCAGGCTCCAGCCTGGACAGGCTGCCACAGGGAGACAGAGGCAGATCCCGGAGCTCAAAGGGGCTGAAGGAGCTCTCAGCTCAGCTTGTCAGCTCCCCAAAGCTGCTGCAGCCACGTGTGCTGCCCATCTCCACAGGTACACACACTGCCAGCACCCCAGGGCCCAATGCCCACCAGTAAATGCAAACATGGCCCTAAATGCTCAACTTCTGATTGCACTGAGATGAGGAAAAGTTTAATTGGATATGGGAACAGTGCAACAAATTGTTCTCTTCTGCAAGCAAAGGCAAACATACTATTTTCTCCTGCTGGGTGGAAACACAGAAATGGGTACTGCTTTCTGACTAGCATGTTTCTGGAGGTATGACTCAAGCAAATTAAAAACAAACAAAGAGACAAACAATATTCTGTCTCTCCTGTCTGCAGGACTGACTGAAAGGGCATCTAAAGTGGCAAACACAATATAGTTACATATCATTGGTAGTCAAGGTAACTACAGTATTATGATTCCAGACTAAAAAGTTGTTTCATGTATCTTCCAATATAGCAGTCTTCTTCCAGCCACTTGAGATTATCTTAACTGGAGGAAGAGCCTAAGATTCTCAGGAGAACTGCTCTGTATATCAGCCTTGTTCTACGCCAAATAAGCACATTTTTTGACATCTCCCTCTATTATCAATAGCTAATGCCTCAAAGTATAGTCCTTCATGGCACTGGAGGTGCACTTTGTCTTCTACTTTCAGAAACAGCCTTGAAGGAAATCCCAATTGAAAACTTCACTTAGCCAGGGAACAATTAATTTTTGCATCAGCTCAAAGAAAAAAAAAGAAAAAACAAAAAAAAACCCAAAAAAAAACCCCAAAAACCACCAAAAAACCCCCCCAAAAAACAAAAAAAAACCCTAACAAAAAAACCAAACAAAAAACAACAACAACAAAAAACCAAACAAACAAAAAAAAGAAAAAACCCCAAACAAAACAAAACAAAACAAAAGAAATACCACCAAAACCAAAACAAATAGACAGATAGATGGAAAGCCCAAACAAACAAAAAAAGAAAAAAACAAAAACAAAACAAAACAAAAAAAATACCACCAAAACCAAAACAAATAGATAGATAGATAGATAGATGGAAAGAGGGTTCAGACTAACACAAAATAAGTGTTTTCCATAGGATATTTTCATTTTGTGGTAATTTTTAAACAAAATTTTTTTAAATAAACTTCTACAAAATTTTCTTGTTCAAAAACTCAAATCATTTATAGTGTGCATTTTCAAATCAACACAAAGCATTGATAAGCTGAAGTTTATTCATTCAAGAGGATTTTAAGGTCTATATTCTAAAACAAAGATTGTCTTTTATAGTACAGCAGTCTGGGACATAAGACACACAGCTGGGATGAAAAGTCTTTGATTTAGATTGGGTTGAACACAAACTGCCACTTTTCAAGTTAATCCCTTCTACAGAGATTCTGCACTTTCTCTGTGTTATTTTGTAGATATGGGTGGAAAAGTGTTTCTTTCTCTCTTTTGCTATGCAAACAGACATATCTCTTGGAAAAATTCTGTCTTTACAAAAAACTGTTCCTACTAGGACCATAGAATTTTTGCATGGACTGACTTTCAAATGCTGATTATAAGCTAACAGAAAGCCTGCAATATTTTAGGTTGGAAAATTAACTTGTTGCAAACCTCCAGTTCAGAAGCCCCCAATTGCCATGACAAAATTTTGAAAAGGAGAAATTGCTTTTTGCCTTGTATTATTTTTCCTTCCTTTTATTTTCCCTCTGATATGCCATCAAATTCTTAAAGAGACAGAAGTACAAACACTCTATCATTTAAATGAGATCCATGTTCAGGAAGCTTAGTTGTTGTAAATTACTTCTTAAAAAAAGCACAAGTGAGCATAAGTGAGATTGGAGTAAAATGAGAGGAAACACAGAACAAGAGCAAATCTTGCCCAGAGCCATGGAGATCTCTCTCCAACCACAGGCCCACATTTTTCATGCTTGGGAGCTAAGACATTGGCAAGGATTATTCTTCAACTAGGTGAAAGTAAATGTTGGAAAGATGATTTGATTTATTTTGTCTCCTCAAGTCACATCAGTTGTGAAGAGCCAATCCTGCCAAGCAGCCTGAAGTCAACAGCAATCTTGGTAAGAGAAGTCAGTGGCAGACATAATGTTAAAATCTAATAAGGAATGAAACACAGCTGAGCATCATCTTTGGGAGAGTAATCAGGTGGTGGGAACAGTTCACATCACCTTGTGCAGAAACAGTGCCTCAATATATGTAGAGAAATACAAACTGAGACATGATTATTAGGCTTGTAGTGATTATCATGTTGGATGTTTGGCTTAATTGAAGAGTTTATAAGTGTCTTTAGGAATATTTCTTTTTCTTCTTACAAACTAGATTTTCTAGCACCAGGTATCAGAAAAGACCATTAAAAATGCTGGCATTACACACTTCCTGCAAGACTTTAGGCTAAGAAGGGTTTCAAAGTTTACACGAACATGATAATTTACAGTCAGATTATGAAAATGGGGCAGAGATGACATACATCATGTAATCCTGAACACATAAAATTCGTAATCTATATTTTAAAACTCAAGTCTTAAAACCAAAAATTATCTATGCCCTACACAAAAAAAAAAACAAACAAAAAGGAAAGCAACAAACAAAAATCAAGAACAAAACAAAAACCAACCAAAGAAAACACACAAACAAAACACACCCGAACAACAGTAATAAAAACAACAACAGCAACAGCAATAAAACAAGCCAAAATCCAAAACACCGAAAGAAACAAGAATGTAAGCTGCTTCAGCTTACATTCTTACTCTAAACATCAGCTTTCCTACATTTCTTCCCTTTGTTTCCACAGAAAGTTTATTTTGCTTGCACAGTTGTTATTTTTTACACTGCTATGAAGTTCTTTTCAAATACCTGCTTCCCAAGACTGAATTATGGCCAAATTATTGCTATTCCTATCACAATATGCACTTAATATTGGCACTGTATGAACACTGATACAGTTTCTGGAAGGCCCTGAAGTCCTGGAATCTGGGTATGTTACAGTACCTGTATTCAGGTCTGGACACACAAAGCAGACAGGGTTTCATGTGGGTTTGGCAGCCAAAATTTGCTGATATACCGAGTTACAGGGTGGCTGAGGCTGGAAAGAGATTGCCCCTTCTCATGCTGGGCCATCTGGAGGTGGTTACTGAGGTCTGTGGTCAGATGGCTTTGGAGAATCTACAAACTCTATGGGCAACCTGTGCTGATACCCAAAAGCTCTTATGCTAAAAATAAATAAACAAATAAATAAACAGATAAATAAATAAATAAAGGGATAAAGGTTTTTTACATTTTAAATGGAATTTCTTGCATTTTCGGTTGTGCCCCCAGTGCCTCTGGTCCTGTCATTGGGCACTGCTGAGGAGAGCCTGGCTCATAACTCATTTAAGAACTGGGACATCTATTCAGAGCTTCAATTTTTGCCACAAATAAATAGTCCTTGAAGAACAAATTAAGCATGAGCACAGTGGCACTGGTCCTTGGGAGGTGCAGAGGCTCCTCTCTAGCAGTGCTTCCTCTGGAGCTCTACCACACTGCTGCAAGGATGGAGCTGACAAGGAAATACTGGCAGTGCCTGCACATGCAGGCTGACCAGCACCTGTTGTTTGATGTGCAGCTCATACCTGGGAGGTTGCTCACACAGCATACAGACTCTGCTTATTCCACATTTATTGCAGCCCACAAGTTCTCCATGCTCTTGGCAGCTGGATCTCCAGTACAGAAGCCAATGGCATTGCCACAGAAAATATTCTACTTGTTATAAGCAAATTAACTTCTAAAGCCCTACATGTAACTCACGGAAGATAGGTCTATATAATGTAGGTCTTGGAAGAGAAATATGAAAGCATTCCAGAGAGAACACAAATTGCTTTTTTCTTGGCTTTGTCTTTCAGTATGTGCTGGCAATTTTCTTGAAAACAGACAAGGTCTAGAAATAGCTCACACAACCTGCCTGCAACTACTGATCAAGATGGAAAAAATGATGGCATATTAAAGGATGTGACAAACCCAGGAGCACCTTTACTCAGTCACTGCACAACATCATGCACTCTACAAGTGCATACAAGAGGATTAAAATCCTGTAAAAGTCTGAAATGGGAGCTTTTTCCAGCCTTGAAGAGGCAATTTTAATTTGAAACTCCCTTTCTCCAGATTGCCTTCAGTAGGGCAGCACAATCAGCAAAATCCTAACCTCAGAGCTCTGGTGCCATTAGTCACACAAAGCTTTGGTGATTTACTCTCAGAAAATCATTTCAAGACACCTGACAGGACTTTGTTATTCTGCCTACAGCTACACCTGTGCATTTCTTTGTCTCTAAGTTTCAATTAGAGATAATTTAAATAAGAGAAAATCACATTTCCTAGTGGAAGAGCCTGTTAATGAAATGTGTTTCACATTTCCAATGGAAATGGGAATTCAGGAAACTAACAGGCAGAGCTTGTGCCTGCATTATGAATACATTTCCCATTTGAAAGACTTTATCTCCATCTCAGTATCCAGATATGCAATTCATCTTCAGCTATGCGAACCATACTCATTTTGCTCTTAATTTCTGATTTGCCACACTGTTAACATGACCACTCAATTTCCAAAGTGTTTTAAGAAACACTTAAGAAACACTTGGGGTTAAGAAACCCCAAAAAATAGGGGGTTGCCTATTGTTTTAAGTATCTGTAAGAACTGAGAGGAGAAATCCTGTATCATGTTACACTGGAAGTCAAAAGGAGAGCAAGAAAAGACATAAGCAAACAGGCTTAACAAATTTAACCATAGTTTTGTATCAAATAATTATGCAAAACAAACAGAAAACCAGGACAATTGATTTGAAAACTTTTCACCTAAGTGATTTTATTAGAGGGCTCTGGATACACCTTTCTGTAGATTAAAATCTTCCCTGCTTAATATGAAGCAAAAAGTCACCAGTTTTTCTGGATAAGGGACAAGTGGTATGAGCACAGAGGAAAAGTATTAGCCCATGCATTACTTTCTTGGTCTCCAGAAAAGAGTTTTTCATCCTTGTGCATGGGGAGGATCCAGTCACTAATTTAGATTAAGTTTAACTCATCCATGTTTTTCAATATTCAAATATGTTCATATAGCTTGAATATACCTAATATAACCTCAAATGTGTCTGTGGAAGGAAAATAAATCTTAATGTTTTGGCAAGGTTCTTATACCTGTCATCAAGTGACAAAGCAGAAAAACTCTGCAGTCCCACACAGGGTCCTGCAGAGTGGCACAATGTCAGACTGAGATTTCTCTACTCCCATTCATTTCAGCACCTTGGCTTTTAAGATGCCTTCATAAGCCTGGTGTTCAGCTGCACAGCTCCAACTGAGGGCAGTCATTCACCTGCCAAAGCCAAGTACTGGAGATAAGGCACCAGCACAAGAAAAGAAACCAGGTAGGAGGAAACTGCACTGTCATTGTCAGGAAGCTCTTTAAACCAATCCTACAGGTCTTTCAGCAGTGGTAGAGAAAGGATATTTCAATAGGATGTGGTAGAAGAGACAAAGTAACCTCATTAGGTCCAGCCACAAGCCCAGGATGTGACGCTTTTACAACTCAAAACACCACCAAAAAAAAAAAAAAAAAAAGTGACACAAGCAAGCATAAACTCACACATGCTTATGCACACTTATGGAAGATATGTCTCAAACACAAATATTTTTCACTATCTTTGACTGGTTGGATGACCACTTTCATAGTGACATCTTTGATGTGCTATGCAAAAGAAATCCTGGCAGACATTTTTGCACATACTAACAAGGCAGCAGTCCTTGCTGAACACTTTGCTGAAGACAACTCCAGCTAACATGATGGGAATACCACCACCATGTTTAAAAGTTTGTGAATTTGGGAACTCAGCAGAGGAGTTCCTCTAGCCTGCAGGGAAAGCTAACAAACTCTCTGGTACAGAGCAGAAAAAGCTGGACTGCTCTGTTAAAACTGGTGCCTGACACAGCAAGTGTTGTGGGGAAACCACCCACAAGTTATTCTGTAATTATATGTGGTACGAATCAGCCACATTAGCCTATCTTCTCTCACGTCAATTCTTCAGTCTCAGATCTCTAAGAAAAGGAAAAATTCCTTATTTATTAGCAAGTTATACTACAAAAGGGAGCAAGAGACCTTGCCATCTCCTTATTCCCTGGCTGAGTCACATGTAGCATAAACATCTCTAGAGAAAGCTCTGGGAAAAAGCCAGGCTTTTTTTTTTTTAAGACAATTCATTCTACTATTTGGCCCACGCTGTCTTGATGTGGGTCAGACTGTAAATGACACAATTTGGTTGCCACTGTGCTAACCTCTGCATTCCTCTAACTCTGAGGGAGAAAGTCTGTTCTTCCTTTCTCACCTGACTTCAAATGGAAGTTTCATGAATGCTGTGAATTTAGCTTGTAGTTTTATAATTGTGGTTTTATTTGAATTGCCGCAAAAATGTTGGGTGCGATTAAACACAGGCTTCTCCTTTTGAAGAGGTCTATGCTTAATATGACTTTTACACCCTCTTCTCTTACTAAATGATAATTTTTGTCTCCTTTGACTCTAGTTGCAACTGCAGCTCCTAAACTCTGGATGTGAGAGCCTTCCCCTGGTACTGTGCTATGTGATATTTATGCATAAAGTTTTGCTAATTGCTGATTCCATCAGCATTCATGAACCTTTGCTGGAATGAATGAAGCTTTCATTCATGTTTATATATGAGTTTTCAACATTTGTATGTTTGTAATCATCATGCTAAAACCAGCTTTCATTTGCAGACATAAGCTGAGGGTAACTGAGTCAGGAGATATAACTCTGTTATGTAAATGGAGAGATTATTTTGCAGTATCGTTGAGAGCTGAGTTTATTACAGAAACCCCCCATTTCCACAGCTCAGTGAAGTTTGTTCACCACTGATAACTATGGTTGCACTAACAAGCAGTTCAGATCAATAGAAGTCCATTTCTGAATCTCATTTTTGCAGGGCACCTGACATAGGCATTTGCTGTAGGTCTGTGGAAGGCTCAGATAAACTCTGAAGTTTGCTCCCATGCAGTAATGCTCTGTTACTTCTGCAACTCACCTCCCAGGCTAGTCCTGTCCAAAGAGAATCCAGGCCAGGACCTGCAGTGCCCTTCCTGATAGGAACCTGCACTGAGCAAGCAGCCAAGAGCTGAGGGTTGCCTGAAAAGCACCCAACTGATCTAACTAATGAACACACTGAGACACACCCCATGTGCAAATTACAGAGATTTATCCAATTAGAATATCTCTGTGGCAATCCCGAGCCATCAACGATTTTCCCAGCCATATAATTGCTACTATTAACAACACAAGTTCCCAATTTAACAAATGGAAGCAAGATAAACGTCCACATCATCCTGGCTTCTCCCAGCTTTGTGATTCACAGTGTAGCAATGTGTTGCCCTTGGTCTTTTGGAAATAGTGCTGGTGTGAGAATTTTAATGACAATGCAACACTACTTCTGGC
Source organism: Passer montanus (assembly GCF_014805655.1). Classification (NCBI taxonomy): domain Eukaryota; kingdom Metazoa; phylum Chordata; class Aves; order Passeriformes; family Passeridae; genus Passer; species Passer montanus. The sequence continues at coordinate 2,614,426 of NW_024370595.1, read as the reverse complement.
CTGCTCTGGATATCTGAGGGCTGTGATTTCTTTATCATGGAGGAGGTTCTGATGGTTAAGCTAACTGGGTCTATCATGCCCCAAGGACTTGTAGCTTATTTGCTTCCACTCAACTGCCCATGTACATCCTCCCTCCGTACACTTTGTATTAGGTTACCCAGAACAGAGACCCAAAACCAAGGAGGACACTTAAACAGTCTGGAATCAGCAGGAAGAGGAACCAAGAAGATTTCTGATGCAACATCACGGGAGAGGGTAGGTGGAAGGAAGAGATGAAGCGCTACAATGTTTAGATTTTCTGAGTCCTTTAGCATCACTGCTTTGTAGCAAATGGCTGCAACTGCTTTCCTCTCCAGTTCTCTACTCTCTTTTGGTATTGGCTCTGCTTTCCATGCCTCCAGGATGGGAAACCAGGCTTCCTGCCTCCCTGTATTCAGAAATTTTCTCCATTCTTTTTTCATGTCTTGTCATGATTTTACAAGAAAAAAAAAAATCCCATCACCTGCATGTATAGCCTTTTTATTATTATCTTGTATCCTCCTCTGCAACTGTTAGCACATTATTGCTCCTCAGCTGCTTCACAGGAATTACTTAAGTACATGCTTCGAATCTCACTTGTCCCAGAAGTAAGTACAGATTATGTCAAGTAAAACTACTTACCCTTAGATATCAGACAGAGCCCCAGACAGACAAGGCCAAGACAGAGAAGGATGACAGTGCCTTAAAAACATTGTAATTACTTGCATTCAATAAGCCTGGCATCTTCCCAGAGCTGTCTCTGGGGATGTTTGTGCTATGTATGGCTCAGCCAGGCAACAAGGAGAGGACAAGGTCTTTTGCTGACTTTTGCTTTTGTTGCTGTCTAACCTGATAAAAAGCAAGGAGATTTTCTTCATTCTAAGGAATCTGAGATCTAGATACCAAACTGATGGTATCCACTCATACTGTTTGTCCATAACAGTTATATTGTCCCAATCTTGACCACACTGACTGCCAAAAATACTATTTTGAGTAGTTGTCCTTCAAGAGTCTGATGCTCCTGATGGCAGCGGTTTCTGTAAAGCAGGGTTTTCATATTGGCCATGAAAAATGCTCAAAGAAAAAGCAGGGGAAAAGGGTCAAGACAACTGACAATGTTTTCATGTAGTGACTAAACAGATCTTGAACTGTAGCTTTTGAAAAGGTAATACTCTTGCACAGCCCTGTCTTGGTGTTTTGGTTTGGATACAAACATCATATAGCCAACCAAGGACACTTAGTATATACACACACATCCTATTAAAAGCAAAGTGCAGATTTATTGATAAAAAGTAACACAGGAGGGCCTCTCAGTTCTGAACAAGTCTTCTGTATAGGACATTGCACTCGTAAATACAAATTTTCCTCAATCAGTCAGAAATTCCAAAAAGACGATACTCTCCCAATTTATTTTTAGGCCAAGCCTATCAGGGCCTGAGATTACTTAAGCCTCAGTTAAAATAATTACAAGGAGGAATAACTTCAGTCAAGTTTAAATACTCTTTCAGCTTCCTCAAACTGACATCTGTGTCTTAGGAGTTTATAACTGAGGGCTATAACTGACTTTACTTAGAAAAAACAAGAAAGACTGGAGCTCTGGAAAAGCCTGTGATCACACAGAGGGAGAACATAACATAGACCCTGGTTTATTCAGATTGATGCAAGTCACATGACATTATTAATTCCAACTGGTTTGGGTCTCTGCACAGAAACTTCCAGCAAAAGACTTTAATGATGTAATAATTACCTTTTTCCTTTCATGATCCTTCTAACTATGCCTTAATTTATGATGCTTTTAACTAGCATACATGTATCCTGAGGCTATAATGGATGCACATTTATTTAAGTAAAAAGATAAATCATAATGAAAGGGTTTTTAACATAATAATTAACATGTATTTTGATCATCATAACAGTAATTATTAGAGGCACAAAAACAGAATCGGATCTCAGAACAAGCTATGAAGATCCTAAATAGGTTGGACTAGCAACACTGCCCTATTATTTTGCCAAGAAATTATGCGTCAAAGTGGCAGGAATGAATCATCAGGCACCATTAGGAACTACACCCAGTGACACCCAGGGACAAAAATGTGAGCTACACTAACCTCCACCATAAACTGCAAATTACAATTGCAGAGCAGGTAGTGTGAAACATGCCTTTTCTCTTAGTTATCAAACCATGCTGTCCTTATACCTCTACAAACATGACAGATGATCAGATAAAAGAAATAAGAGAAGAACCACAGAAAGGTAGGAATTTAGGCTTGATATGAAAGGTCCATTAACACTGAAGAAAATGGTTTTACTTTGCAAAGTATTATAAGCTCTTAACATGTGTCAAATGACCCAGTCAAGCAGCCTTGATCTTTCAAAAACCTTTTAGCTTCTAAAACAACCAAAGTGAAAGAGCACACACTATTGTATTTGCAGGGACCCCCGTGGCAGGGAGGAATGATGCATCTGACTCCATGTTCTCAGAAGGCTAATTTATTACTTTATAATGCTATATTATATTAAAGAATACTATACTATACTATACTAAAGAAACAGAAAGCATACTTACTGAATACTAAAAAGATAATAATTAAAACTCGTAACTCTTTCCAGAGTCTCAACACAGCTTGGCCCCGATTGGCCAATAAATCAAAACAACTCACACCAGAGTCCAATGAAACAATCACCTCTGGGTAAACAATCTCCAAACACAATCCATACAAGCAAAACACAGGAAAAGCAAATGAGATAAGAATTGTTTTCCTTTTATCTGAGGCTTCTCAGCTTCCCAGGAGAAAATTCCTTGGCAAAGGAATTTTTTCAGAGACTGTGAAAGCCACACACATGCTTTTACCTGCTGTCCTTCCCCTAGTAAAAATTGTTGGCATTCTGACTTTTTTCTCATCTATTAAATCATACACATACATAGGCAGACTATAACTTGCAGGTAACCCTTTTTCAATGACAAATGGTAAAGCCAAACAAGGCTGAAAACATTTTTAAAAAAATATCCTGAGTCAGATTTATTTCAGGAATTCGGTTCATAGAATCACAGAACCATTTGGGGGAAAAAAGGACCTTAAAGAGCATCTAGTTTCAAACCTCCTGCCATGGGCAGGGACACCTTCCACTAGACCAGTTTTTTCAAGGCTCCATCCACTCTGACCTTGAACACTTCCAGGAAGGAGGCATCTACAACTGCTCTGGGCAACCTCTTCCAGTGCCCCAAATTTTTTTTTAAAATTTAGCAATACACAAGGGGATCTCATATAAAAGGAGATGACAGCAAAAAGAGAGGGAAAATGGTTTCTGAAAGGAAATATATGATATGGTACCTTTTCCAGTCAAAGTTTCTTCTTTTATTTTCCTCACCGCTTCTTGGCCATCACTTTCACTGTTTCCAGCTGTTAAAGGACAGAAAATGAAAAATTAGCAATGCAATCAATTTAAGGATTAGCAACTATGAAGTGCCAACCACAGTGTAAAACCAGTATGAAGTTTTAGATGGAAAGGTGTTCTGTAGAGGCCTTCGAAGAGGGCTGCAGAAATGCACTGTGATTCCCACAAGTTCTGCCAGTTTATCTCATTCATTCATATAAAGTAGGACTATCTACTGGACCAGCAGACTTGAGGTTTGATCGTGTGATACAAGTGAATTGTATCACATTCAGATTCTGCAAAAACTTCACTACAGGTTAGAGCAGATTTCCCCTTCCTCTTTTTCGAAAATGAAGACTTCCACAGTTGGAGGAAAGTCCTGACTACCCTGTCTCAAATGCTCATGAGGCAATTTATTAGTGCTGGCATAAAATGTGATTAAGCATCACATAAATGTCTTTTGTACCATTCAGCTTAAGTGGGTGGTTAGTAATTGTCTGACATTTGTTTGGCAAGTTTTTTATAACAGGTCAAAGGAAAAAACATAAGCAAAAGAGATATAGGAATTGTTAACACAAGTTAAATTTTTTAAATTAACATTCAATTTATCCATCCACAAATATTTTCCATAGCATGAAACATCAAAATACCTATGGTTTATTATCTAAATTGGATAACAATACTTCTATCTCTTAGGAACTTCATGTAGTTGCCTTTCTATTTTCCGCATTATATAAAATTCTGCCAAAGTTTCTATACAGATTTTTTTTTTGTGCTAGCCTTCAAGTATCCTGTTCCTGCTTTCACAGCACCACAGAATAAGATGAAGTTGTAAGAGACCTCAGTAGGTATCTTGTTCAGCCCCCTGTTCACATTAGCTGGTATATGCTTGTATTTGCTCTAAGATGCATTCTTTCGAGAATGTAGTCTTAGCCATGCTTCTGCAGTAAAAAAGGACTTGAAACACATCTTTGTTTTCATGATATGCAAGAAAACACAACATTTACAAAAATGTAGCCAAAATTAATACATTTAGCATTCCAGATACTGGAGAGAAAATAATTCTCACATAAAATCTAGAGTCATACACGTGTACAACTTTTGTCTACAAATTCCGTTTAATATGGACTTATGTTGCTCAGACTGGAAGGAAGGAAGGAAGACAACAAAGCAGATATTCACAGTATTTTCTTCTTGCTGTTTTTCCCCTTTAAAACCATCCAGCCTTGCACAGAAGAAAAACATTCAGTTTGATGCTAATTTCCAGATATAGATGCAGCATCAACAAACAAACCCTCCAGTGAAACTGCCATTTCTGGAGAAAATTGTGCACGGGGTTTATGGGCAACAGATTATTTTCCTCACTGTTTCACCTCAAGTAATGTACTAGAGTAGGATTTCAAACTCAGTGTTTTAAGCTGTATACTGTTATGCTAGAAATAAGAATACTTATGTGCCAATTCTGTGAACATCTTATTTGATTCCTCTTTTATCCAGCACCTCTCGTGCAGAGATCAGGCTTAAAGCCCCCAGTATCTTGATATAACTCTCAGTATGTCCATTTAATTTGTTCTTTTAAAAGAGTTTGTGTTCACAACAAATTTTAATTTGCTTTATTTTGCTGTTATATAAATGGTTATTCATTAAAGCTCAGTGCCTTCCAAATGAGCTCATTTTTGTCATATTTGCATATTTTTCACTCTAGACCACTGGGAAAAAATTATTATTTTGCTAAACAGTCACTTCAGATGTCTGTTTCCAGCCTGATCCAACAGAGTTTGAAAACCAAACACTGAAGGCTGGAGTATGGCAAAATTGAAATAGCTTCAGTGAAAACTGCCACAATAATAGAGGTTTTAAAAATCCTTCTTTCAAAGAAAATCCTGTAAGAAAGAATAAAGTCATTGAACAAATGACCAAAATCCCTACAAAAAGCACAAAGACACTTAGATCAGAAGGATACCATGAAACTGGGAGGCTAATCTGGGCTTCTGAGTTAGGTTAAGGAGATCAGCACTCCCTTGCCAAGGGAAGGTGGAGAGAGGAAGGGGATGTTGCACTTTCGCACTGCTTCCCTTCTAGTGCATCCTTCTGGCATCTTCTAAGCAAAGTGAGTGGCAGGCATCAAAAAGATCAACCTCCTTGTAAGTGCTATATTAATTATTCAATTTTTTTTTTCAAAATGCTTTTTAAGTCATCAAGCTAACACAGTCAGCTTTGAGTTGGGAAAAATCAAAACTAATCTGCAACTTCTTGATGAAATTGGGTCACTAAAGGGCACAACCTTCAAGTGCACTGAACAGATGAACAGCACCCTAAATTCAGGAAGGGGATGGTTTGCTAGATGAGGGTCAAATTCTTACTGCAGTCAGCTGGTTTAAATCCTCAGTATCATATTTGTCATGATTCTTTAAAAAAATTTTTCGATACACAAACTGATCCTCTGGCTGGACATTTTTTCAATGATTCACCATAATTTCCATATGTTCCATATACCAGAATTTGTCCATTTCAAGTGTTATAGCATCTGTCGCATAAGATCTGCCTACTCTGAATTCAAATGGTTTGATGGGAAGGGTAAGAAAGGGAAGAGAGATCATGTATTTTATACAGAGAGGGAATCTTAGAAAAAGCTTTGAGAAAGAGGGATTCATTGTCTTGGGAGCTTAGATCATCAAAGTACCCAAAACCATAATAATCTTGCTTTTCATGCTAATTTAAAATATCTACTGGGAACCCAAAATAGATATAATTGTCTCAAGAACTGTTTATACAAGCAGTTCGGTGCCCTACCTGATGGGGTTTTTTCCACTTAGTCCACACAGAATAGTGAAGAATTTGGGTGAGACTTATTCAATAACAACCCTGACTAAAATAAATTCTGAAAAAAACCTAATAATATAAAAATAAAATCATTCTAAACAGATGCACCCTTATAAAATCAGATATAATTTCAATGGCACAAAAATATAATTCTTAAAAAATACTGGAAAAAAAGGAAAACATGTTTAAATATAATTTTTAGTCAAATCTCCTCCACGTTTACTTACACAAACATCACAAGTCAAAGCAAGTTGATATGAAGCCATCAGAGAAGTACACACTAAAATTCTTATCAGTACTAATAGACTTTGGATCTTTTCCTAAATGTCAGGCTCTCTTATCTTAGTCACTTAAGTAGATCCTAACTCTGAAAGTTATTTCAGGGATTTCAACAGAATTATCACAGAGATTGCTCTATCTGAACAAGGCCTGAAATAAGCATGGCCCTTAGAAAGCCAGCATGGGCTAAAAACACATTATCGCTAATTAAGGGGTTCTGATACATCTATATGTATTTTTAATACAATATTTTAAATTTCTTTTAATGTGACTATCTCTTCAAAAGAGTAATTGCTACTCACACACTGAATTTATGTAAAAGACTGATCCTGATAAAGAAAGCAAGAGCTTTTCCAAATGGCATTTTGCAAAACTAAGAATTTGCAATCTTGATGTTTCAAGAAAATTTCAGGGCATTATAAAAAAATTTAAAATAGTCTGTGATCAACAATAGAGCCTGTAAAGCTTAAGGTTGCCTGGAGAGAATAAACCCAAAAATCTAAAAAGCCTTTGCTTCCTTAAGTTTGCCAAGGGAAAAGTTTCCTCACTTTCAGTAAGATAGCACAAAATGAAGGCAAATAAGAACTTTTGGAGATGAACACCAAGAAGACTCAAGGCAACCAGCATGTGGTGTCCAGAGAAAGACCTGACCACTCCAGCTTGGAGCCTGAGCCACCTTGTGCACAAGGCACCCCTCAGCCTGCGATAAACCCATTGCAGGGACCCCCGAGGGAAGGCAGGAGGGAGAGCTGCCCAGTGGCTGGGCAGCCGTGCTGGCACATCGCCTCCAGCTCTTCCCACACGCCCCAGCTGCTGGCAAGTGTGACCCCCTCAGTCACCAGTGCCTGGGGAGCCTGAGATAACGCTCATCCCTTGATTTATGGAGCCATAATTACAGATCAGTTACTCCCTGAAACAATGGATAACTTTCCAGGGTGTGCAGCATGCCCCATGGCCCTTCCCTCTCCCCACTGCTGACTTTGAACAACCCAAGTTGAGAAGTGGTGCCCATAAACCCTTACGTGTTTACCAGGAAAAGCTTGGTGGTACAGTAATCAATTCTGCATAAGGGTATTCCATCTGACTGGCGAATTGCAAAGGATAATGGTTAGATGCCTTTGTGCAACAGAATACAAAGGTTTCCAAATGGAAATTTGAATCAAGATGCCTCCTCAGAGTAGCATAATCCTCATTATGATTGAAGGGGAACTGATTTCTTTGAAGCACCAGCCTGAAGACAGGGCTTATGAGGGCACCCAATGCCTTGAGAGGAAAACAAAATCCTATCAGCTAGGGTTAGGAAGATTATGATTTTATGAGTGTGCACAAAAAATAGAATATGCCTAAAAGAGAGGAATAACTGCCCCCAAAATCTCCAAGGATGAGAAATTTGAACTCAATACGAGTAGTTTTTTTAAGGAATTTGTAAGGTTTCTTTTAAAGGAATTTGTAAAATCTTCAATAAAAGGAATACAGATCTTACACCTCATCTGTAAAACATTTAAGGCATGGATTTCAATAAAGCTAGGTATAAGGATGTGACCAGATATGAAAAATAAATTGTGAACATGATACAAACTTCCTTGTATCTAGAGATACCACATGTCTTTTGTCATTGAGTTCATCACACAGCAGTCACAATTAAATACATGTCTTTTATACATGAAAGGTGAAAATATTGTTCTAAGTGTTCCTTTGAGAAAAGAAGCAAAAAATGAGCAACGGAGAGAATGTTGATTTGCAAAGGGAAAAGAAATCCTCATTATTGCCTTAGGTTCCAGCTACCCACCTGTTCTAACAGGAGGTTAAGAAGGACCCTGTTTACAAACCCAAGATACATCTAGACAAGTGCCCTCTTTCCAACAATAACCTGTAGCAGATACTTAAGGATAAGACACAACAGCAATAAATCTATGAGTGATTTTCTCCAGTACACTCTCCCAGAAACAGGAAGTTTCAGAGATTTCCTGAATCCAAGGTCACACATAGCCTCCCAATGAACATGGCCTGCACTACTTCACCTAATTGCACTTTCAGTTCATTCAAGCGCTTGACCACCAAAGAGTTCTGGGACAGCAGGCTCTGTGATTTAATGACACACTTAATGACATTCAAAAGGTTGTACTTCAGTAGCTTGTTTGTTGTGTATTTTTTATTTTGTTGGATGCTCCCTACTTTGTGTACAATAATACAGGGAATGACCACTTCTCCTTCACTTTCTACACCATTCATAACTGTATGATATCACACCTCAGTCATCTGTTTGGAAGCAGAAGGACCTTTGTTCTGTGCCCCACCTTGTACAAAGCCATCCTCTACTCCTAACCATCACTCTTTATTTTTTTCCAGTTCAACCAGACTCCTTTTGAGTATGCACAGCAGGATGATCCAATGGTTTCTATAAAGGAAGAGGGACGCTTTCTGTCCTGTTTTCATCTTCTTTCCTGCTAAGTAATATAATTTTATTTGCCTTTATGACTGGCATGAAATATCGATGATGTTGTACATAGAGCTTCCAACAGTAAATCACAATATTTATTTAACTCTTTGACTAGCAGTTAATTTAGGTCCTATTCTTGTAAATAGATAGGTGTGGCTGGTTTTTCTCATATTCTGCATTTGCATTTACTAGCACTGTATTTATCCATCCTTTCATAACACAGTCATCCACTGTCGGGAGATTATTTCCTATTCTTCATAGTAGTTAAGATTTCACAAGGCATCTCTGGACACCACCCAGTACCACCCTTTGCTACAATTGGTGGCCCAGGACCATGTCCAGTCAGATCTCAGGTGTTTCCAGGGATGGAGACTCCTCAACCTCTCTCTGCAGCCTGTGCCAGTGTTTGACCACCCACAATTAAAAAAAAAAAAAAAAAAAAAAAAAAATTTCCTATTAAATACTTATACACTGGAAAAGGTACACCTAACCCTTCTCTACTTTTCAGGAAAACAAAAAAAGTTTTTTTTTCCTATTAAGTACTTATACACTGGAAAAGGTCCACCTAACCCTTCTCTCCGTTTCAGACAAAATGCAGCTCTCTCAAGCCTCTCCTTACATGTCAGAAACTCAAATCCTTTAATTATCAATAGTCAAACAATTTTGAATATCACACATTTAAACAAAATGTATCATCTCACTCTTTTACATGTCAGAAACTCAAATCCTTTAATTATCAATAGTCAAACAATTTTGAATATCCTAAACACATTTAAACAAAATGTATCATCTCATTCTTCAATCTGTATTTGTATCTGTCTTTTATAAATGTACTGGACATCTGTCTAAGGGACCATAAGTATCTTTGCTCCAGCTCAAAGCTGATAAATTATTTCTTAATATTGTTTTTTGCCTCCTATTCTATTACTAAACTACAAGAGATCTTTCTCTTATCTGAAGACAAGCCAGCCACTTTAAATCTTTTGGCATGAATCTTAACAAAAACTTTTGAAAACCAGCATTAAATTAATTCATGGAGTTATTGAATATTTCAAAACATCAAGCATAAATGCTTAATGAATAAATTAAACAAACACCTAGAAAAACTGCACTAACTCTTCCAAAATTACAATAACACATATTTAACTCTACATGTTTTTAAATGCCTGATTTATCTTTAATATAAAAAACACACTTACTGGCCTATGCACAATGTTTTCCAAAACTGCTCAGCACTGAATTTGTCCACCTTACACTTCTCCTTTACCAAGGATTATTTAAGGTTTTATGCAGCAGATACTTTCACACTTCTGATGCATTTTGGTTTTAATCACAGTGACCTGTTTTAGATTGTTTTAATTTCTTTTTGATGTCCAATACCGTTTTTATACTGAGTTTGTAACAGTCTTCATACTATTTTAAGTATCTTTTTAGCTGCTCATTTTATATATTTCAGAGACAGTGAACAGATTGAAGACTTCAAGTCCATTTGGTTGCTTCTCATAAGGTTGCCTTTCCATCCCCCTGAGAAAACTTGTTTTCCTCTAAACCCTTCAAAACCATTCTGAAATAGGCATACCAGAACACAACACAGTATTTAAGGTTCTGGCCCACAAAGGATTCATACAGTTGAATCAACTCATATTGTCTATTTAGTTTGTTCATTTTCTAATAATTTCTAATATTTGTTTTGATTTTTGCACCCTATGGGGTACCACTGAATTTCACAGAATGACCTGTTTTGACCCTGAGATCTACTTCTGAAGTGGTGATGCTTGACAGAGAATCCATCATGTCTTCTTTTGGCATTAAATTTTTTCCCCATGTCCATCACTCCATATTGATCTACATTGAGTTGTACATGCCTTTTAACCCTCAGCTTCTTATGGTCTTCCTGCAATTCTTCACACGTCCTTGGTCTTTATCACCCAGAACAGTTTGATACAATTTGAAGCACTTGTCAGTTCATTATGTGCCCCTCCTATAAAATTATTTGTTGAAAGCACCATGTGTTAAAACAAGAACAGATGTGACAGTTTTCCAACAGAAGTTAGGGACTAAACTGTTTGACAAAATTCATACATATTTGGAAGACTGTGTGTGGCTGTGTGCACATGTATGGTACATAATTAACAGTACTGTAAACAGAGTTTTTGATAACCCTGATTACAGTGCACTGATATGATAAAACCTGAACTGAATTACAATTGTAAAGGAATCTTATGCTCATAGAGAAAAAAGAAATCATCACCCACTTTTTATAGGTTGGCAACATTTTGACGCTTCCTGACTAGCTCTAGAACTCATTCAGACTTAAAAAAACCTGGCTGAAATTAGGAAGATAAATACTTTTCAAGAAAAAATATATAACCCAAGCATCTCATAGATCTATGTATATTAAAAAAGACTACTAAAGTAACCCATAGAAATTTTCAGTAATTGAAATTAAATCAAACTCTCTTTGAAAATGAACTATTGCACCATCTTGATAGGATTTAATTATTCCTCTAAAGTCACTTTGTAGTATTATACAAATTCTGATTCATGGTGCAGAGAATCCAGCTTGAAAATTGGAAACTAATGGGAATGAAAGAGGTGACAGAAATATCTCTTGCTTAGTCTCCTGCAGAGCTTACCGAGGTCACACAGAAGTGCTGAATCTGGTGATGGAAGTACATTTATTTATGCCAAAATTGCAGGGCTCAAGCCAAAATTGCAAAGCTCAAATAAGTCACCTGAATATATATACATATATATAAGTATATTGGGATTGCTTCCTTCAAAATGTGAGCCTGTCTTAGAAACTTATGACACTGATATACTCAGACATTAGAGATTGATTACACTGCCCTGAACCTGGTGTTTTATACCAAGCATAAGTGTAACATTGTAAAAGTGCAAATCTTTTGATTTTTATTCACATATGTTTTCAGATAGAATTATCAAAACTTCTACATTAGATATTACCACGCATTATCTCAGCCTTCTTTTATTAATGTACTGAGGACAAAAAAAAAAAAAGAAATCAAATGGAGGCTTTTCTTTTTTGAGTCAACAATTTTAACATGCACACACAAAATCCTTACAAAATTAAACATCTGTGAACAAGGATGGAAGGAATATGAAGACTTTATGCCTTTTTATCACTCTAAATTGAGACTCACAAAACTGTGGCAAACACCTTGAACCAGAGCTGAACGTACTGTGTTTTATGCCCTGGGTTGGGGGAGGTCATAGAAATGTCCAGGATATCCTGATTTCCAATGTCCTCATTGTGAAGAGCATATTTATTTGTAAGTGCATACAAAACACCACCTTCAATATCAGTCACTGCTGAATACAATGTGTCATTTACCTTCTCTCTCTGAAAATGAAATTGCAAGTTTATTGATCAACTAGTAAATTGCATAGCAGAGAGCAGGAGTTCCCTGTATAGCTTGATTGTGAAGATTCATCACAGCCATCAGTTTTCCCCACCAGGGGTTTGGTGCTTGCCATGAGATTTTCCTGAAGTAAAAGCCCTGCTGACTGTGAGCAAAGCTACCAGGAGAAGCAGCCTGGCAGAAAGCCTCAATGAAATCTATCAAACATACAGAAAATTACTTTCATCATTTTTAGCATTCGTCAAAACCTCTTTCCCAGGGAGAGGCTGAGGGCAGGGTGAGCATCACCTGCAGAGGGAAAGCATCAATGGGGGATGGAGTCTTGTGCACCAATGCTGGGACTGGATAGCAAGGAGGTTTAAAAGAACTATGAAACCACTTGCTGTAAAGGCTCTGAGTGAACATACTGCCTTTTCATACTGTGCCTACTCAAGCTCCACAAGATAACATACTTTCTACTTATTTGCTTTCCTCATTCCATTGGTGGATTGGATTCAAAAGTAGGTTGTTTCAAATATTTACTCCTCTAAAATGTCAAACTGAATCAAAATCACATCCATCATAAACGGTGAATCATTTTTCACATCAGACATTCAGGCTTGACTCATTTGCCTGCTGCAGAGATATCATCCTTTATTGCTACAGCTCCTATAATGGCAAACAAGCATTCAGTGATTGAGCATGATTGACTGCAAGCTACACATGAGTCTCTCTTGCAAGCCCAAATTCACTTAAGATCCACACCTTTTTCACAGAATTTCATGTCTATATACAAACACAGGGTGAAAACATTTCTGGAGGAGAAAGCTTGAGCACGCTTGCTCTCTTATTTGAGCCTTGTGTGGCCTGAGGCAGAATGTGCTAATGCGTGCCAATGTGCCAGCAGATATTTCAAACACACTCTAGACACTTGGGCCCAATAGTTATGAGCAAGGATGGAAGGTCATTGCATTTAATGTGTTTTTGAGACTGACATGATCTTGCAGCTGGAAAAGCGCCTGGGACTATCCATTCCACTGACAGGGCTGCTTTGGTCTGAAGAGTTTCACAGGCAAAAAAGATGGCTGTGACTCATAGAGCTCAGTGTTTAGGTCAGAGTTTGCTTGGAAGAAATGAATCAGCTGGTAGACTTACTCATCGAATGCTTCCTATAATTAATTTCATTAATTCACCTTTTTAGGGATTCGTAATGAAAATAGAAAGACTGATACAATTGTGGAGTGAATGGAAGTGTGTGTGTTTGTAGGCACCAAAAGAAAGAGCAAAGTGTTAAAAGAATGTCCTTTATTGACAAAAAAAGACATGTTTTGAGGACACTGTTCCTGTGCCGTGCATGTCAAGGCCACAGCACAGAAGACTGGCAGCAGACAACCATGCACTCTGCCATCAGGAGGATAACATCTCCAGGTTACAGCAAAATACCCATACAATTATTTTTCCTGTTAGCCTGGCCTAAAAATAGGCTATAGACAGAACCTATATATATATATAGACCAGGAAAAATGTACTGAGCAATATAAAAGATCACTGAATAGTAGTGGTTGGAAGGGAGCTCTGTCCAATCCCTCTGCTAACACAGCTTCACCCAGAACAAGTAACACAGGGTACATCCAGATGAATTGTTAATATGTCCAGAGAATGAGACTGCACAACTTCTGTGGCAGATCTGACCATAAACTAGCCTGTCACTTCTGATCAAGAAGAACCACAGGGACAGGATAAGGACTGTCAGCTGGCACGACCTTTTCCCATACTTGGGTGATGCTCACAAGATCACATGAGCTCACACATCTTGGTGCTTATGAGACTATTGGTGTGAGGGTGAGTGAATGAGATTTATGAGGGAGTGACTGTGAGTTGAAAAAAATTCAGCTTATTTACAGATTCTGCACCTAAACCTCATCCTCCCATTCCCAAAACTCTTCCACTGAATTTTGTTACATGGAATACCCTAAACTTTAAGTGATACAAAATAAATCTTGAAAAAAAGAACATTCTATGCTTTTGTGACCCTATGCAATGAGAAGAAAATAACTCTTTTTGTTTTCCCAGTGAGTACATTTTTGCAGTGCACGTTAAAGATGAAAAGCAATTTTAGTGAAATATTAATGCTGACATCATTAGCTACATCTAGCTACATTAGTAACATCTAGCATTTAGCTACATAAAGAAGCATCTACTTGCACTTTGCAGACGCTTGGGTTTGACACATCTATTAAAACATGTATGAGTAAATGGTGTTACACCTGTATGATTCCAGGACAACTCCATTATGTTACTGACTGCACTACATTAAAAGTACACGGCTACTGTGCTCTCGTTCATTGTTTGGAGTGGGAATGATATGTGTACAGAACCTTAGAGAGAGCAAAATCTCTATAAAAGCTGAACAAAATGGCATTACCAGCTTCATAGTGCACAATGAAACAGCAATCTGTAGTGATTCTCTGGAATACAAGTTACAGGGGTTTAGGTAAAAATCTAGTTAAGGAAAGATGAAATGAGAAAATGTAGCATTTTAAACATATAACTATTCATTATACTACATTCTGATTTAGTAGAGATATTAGTGCATAAATATATATATGGAGTAGAAAAAGCTTTAAAAAATATGAAGTCTCTTAAATAGTGTCTGTGGTAGAAAGAAGAAATGGTGCACACAGGACAGTTTTTGAGTTCATAGAGAAATTCACCTAACTTCAAATGTGTCACTCTAACTCAGTCACCTTATCAACACTTTATTACCCACAGAGAGAAACAGGCAGCTCCAGAAGGTGAATTGCCCAGTCCATCTCAGACCAACACGACTGAATCTCTAGGTATTTATTTTCTTGTCTTGCCTACAAAGGCCTCTTACAGTGACAAACTGAGAAGTAAATGTGCAATTTTTACATGGATGAAGTTATAAGGTCTTCCTCTATCCTTATAACACAGATCATCCCCCACTAAACTATGCTGTAATACTACTTCACTGTACTACCCACTATACTGTAATATTCTTTCAACTCTTCAATTTGTTTTCCTCTGAATGAACACATACACCCTAATGCTGATGCATGACCCATTCCCAGTAACAAGGAACCAAAATATTTTTGTAATACTCATTTTTTTAAGGTTTTTTATTGTTTAGTTCTTATCTAAAGTAGTACAACTCTTCCAAGTTCGACAGAAAAAATCCCATCCACTATTTTTTTTAAGATCTTGCAAAGCAAAACCTAAATCAATCTTTATTTGTGCTGAACACTAGCAAAATATTCTCCTACATTTCCCTGATGCCTGAAAGAAAATATACCTTAAAAGGAAAAAAAAAAGACTTTATGAAACAAAATGTATATTAAGAAAATAATGACTTTACCTATTATCACATGCATGCCAAGTCTTGCCAAATGCTTCACAGTTTGGTAACCAATTCCTTTAGTGCCTCCAGTCACTATAGCAACCTTTCCATTTTGTGTAGGGAAAACTATATGAGAAAAAAGAAATAACACAAGGTTAGTTCACAATAGTAACACAATTAAGAAGTTAAGGTGTATTTTAAAGAGTGTACACTTAACAGACCACTCAAGCCAGCCCAGTAAACAATCTTAGAAGCAAACTCTGTATGGAAACAAAAACTATGGAACATCCACCATTATTTACTGCACTATAATTTTCCATTGTTAACAGTTCACTAAAGACTGAGGTTGATGACACAAAAGGTAAACAACCACTCCAGAAATTTTCTCATTTCTATTTGCATGCATTTCATCATCCTGCAGTCATCTGACCTTTAAATTTTCCACCATAACTTTGTTACTGAGCAAGGTGGTGGCAGTTACGTCAGCTCAGGGATGGCTTACTCAATGTGTACAGGGAAAAAAATTCAATTGGCAGCATGATACCCTGAAAATTTCTTGAATGACAAAAGACCAGCCTCTGTCAGTAACATGGAGGAAAGATCTCAGTTAAAGGTGAGCCATCAAAAGTACACCAGCTGACCTAATTTCCCTGCATAACTGAGTGCTTTCCCTTCTGAAATCACAAGGCCCTGATCCCCAAAGAAAGGAGGAAGCAATTTTCTTGCATGAAAGCCCCCATCTGCTTTTTCCACCCCTGTCCCACAGAAGCCAGCATCCCCGATGCCCATTGTCAGCCTCCACTCCAAGTACTCCTTGACCCACACACAGCCTGGCAGGCAGGGAATGCTCCCAAACTCCCTCTGCTAGAGGGATGGCTTAGACACATCCTGTGTGTCCTGCGTTCCCAGGCAGCCCTCAGCCTGCCAAGTGAGCCAAGAAGCATTGGGATGGCTCTTGCAGAGCAGCTGCCATTCCAGCTACAAGCTCTCACACTGGGTGCAGGTTGCACAGCACATCCCTCCACCACGGAGGAAGTCCTGCAGCCAAAGCAGAGCAAAGGCATTATCATTTAACTGCTTGGGAATGGTGTGAATTAGGTCTAATATCAATTATAATTTTTTTTTTTTTGGGTGGAGAATGTTTCATGTGAAGCACCATGTGGTCCTTAGGTGACCAAGGAGAATTTCTAATTTGCTTTGCAGACAAAGCTGTGAGGTATTTGCACAGGAAAAATAGTATTGAATATTTCATTTTGCTCTGGTGCAGTGTCCATAGGCAACACTATAGATATAGAATGTTTAAAATATGCCAAGTTTCATCTATCAAAGGACTTTCTCTTTTGATTTCCAGGTTTTTAGGGGATTGCTTTCTTGCACAACACCAACTCATATTTTACATAGTTATGAAACACAGTACTAGCACTGATACAAGCTTCTTTCTTCACAGCAACTTCAAAAAGGATCCACATTTCATCTTTTCTGAAACATAGTGATTTCCATCATGATTCAACATGAATTTCTGTTCTCTTCAAGTAACAACTCGGTTCTTCCCATCCATGAAGAACAGAAATTGTTTGTAGTTCTTTGAAGGTAAACTCCAATTACAGTGATATGTATGCACATAGGTGTCCTGACATATATAATTCAAGCTAAATAAGACTTCTCCAGGAGCCTTCTTAAGCAGCTTCAATTCAGCTATCAGCAGCCCTGCAATTTCCACCAAAAATACTTCTGATCTTAAACTCTAAACAGAATGCCCACAGATCCAAATCTTGTCAAGAGAAAATGCACTCTTTTGGGCCTGAGTACCTTCTCTTCCTCTTCTGCCTCCCCATGCCTCCTTTGCTTCCTGCCCTCTCACCACATTGCTACCTGACATTTGGATTTCACGTTGCATACAGGTGCTGTTACTCATTTCCATTACTGCACCACCTACTGAATAAGAAGTGACATTTTAATGCAAAATTCACTTAGAAGAAAATTAATGAAAGGAAAGGAGAAAAAGAAGTCAGGACTGGGGAAGGGGCAATGACATGAGGTGAAAATGGAAAGTCAGAAGACCAAAGCAACAACAGGTATCACTGTTATGTGGTTCTTATCAGAGAAGCTGATTTAGCAGATGAAAGAAGTCCAGTCCTACCCTGTCCACGGTCACTGCAAAGAAAAGGACAATTTTTTGGTCCTAATGGCCACTTAAAGACTCCACTGACAAAATTAATTCTGTGTGATCCTATATTACAGAGAGGTTTTAAAACAGGCCTGCTTGTAGCAGCTAGCTCCAAGGACCTAAGAAAGCAGAGAGGGAGGGAGAAATGAGGGCTGCAGTCACACAGATAAGTGGTCATTATCTGTTTTATTTCCAAGAGGTACAGCTTCCACATAACATGGTTTTGTATAGACACAACACTGCATGGCACAACTCAGTCTATCCACTCACTTCAGTCAAAATGGGAAATGCAAAGGGAAAAACTGAAATACATTGGGGAGGGGAGTGGGGCAGGAGGAAAATAAACTCCTCAATTAATTCTTAATTGTTATTAATGTTAAAAACATGTGCAGTTTCCATCAAGTCAGATGTCTTAATGTAAAATGAACCTCCATTTAAATGAGACACAGCTAGTATTTATTTCAACAAAAATAGTCAAGATCAAATACAGGCTCTGTGTGTATCCAGGGGCAACTCCACTAAAAGGCAGTTTTTTAGTGCCCTGTTCCCTCTAGAACTCCAGCTTAATGTGGAATTTACAACTTTCAGTGTTAAAACACTACTTCTATGATTAAATTCAGCATGAAATTTTCAAAGCAGACCTGGGCTCAGCCTGGTTTTCAGCAGGTACTGGTTTATTTTGTATGAGAGGTTGAGGTGAGTGCAGCTGGAGCCTCACAGCCCCCCCAGGCAGGAGGCAGTGGAGACCCACCAGCTTTGCAATGCCCAGAGAGGTTCCCTCTGGCACTTCTTGCAACTTATTTAAACCACCCCAGTTCTCTCTCTCCCTCTGCTCCTGGTAAGGAGGCAGATACTGATCTCAAGTTCAGAGGAATAATGCCAGTGATATCTCCGTGGGACATGAGAATGGTACAGCCCTGTGCTAATGAAATCCCCTGACCAAGCAGTAGCTGTTAATTTCCCTTTGTGTTCAAAGAAACCAGCCTGCAGTCCTTAGGTGCTCCTTTATCACACCAATGGCTGAGAGAAGCTTTTCTCAAGCTGCAGGTTCTGTCTGCATTCCAGTGTACTTGGACAACATATGAGCCTGTTTACTTTGCAAGTGGATTACCCTAAAACAGGAAAATAAGGCAGATTTATTATGTCCTGATATAAGGCTATTTAAAAACATTTTCCTTTTAAATATACTTGTCCTTAATCAGAAATAAATTCCATGTACATAGACATCCTCACACAAATTCAATACTACAAAGAACATAAGGCAATTCTGTAATTTTAAAAAATGCTAATTTTCAAGGGACTCTGGAACAGGGCTGTCAGGGTGCCCCTGCAACTGCCAAAACCACACAGAAATAAGACAGTCTGCAGACCCATATCAATGACCAATTCCATATCAATGACCAGTTCCTGCCAGCAAAATCTCAGCTCTGGAGCAGGGATGAAGGTCATTGAAGTAGCCAAATCAAAACAAAAGCAGCAACCTTTCTCTTTTTTTGCAGAAATACACCATGTGAATACTGACAATGCAAACATCAGAAGAAGAGCTTCCCTTGAGAGTAGCTTGCTTTGGTATTCTGAAATCTTTACAGGACATGGTGCTTGAGGCCAAGGGAAAAAAAAAGAAAAAAGTATTAGAAGTTTATTTAAAGCAAATTACATTAGATTTTTACAAAGTTCTATCTCCTATCTTAGTAATCCAGCATTTGCATTGTGGCACATTATGGGTCATTGTGGCACACCATTGGACATTAAACTATAATTTCTTTATAATAATTTCCTCATTAACCTTCATTTTAAGACCTTGATGGCCAAGGGTAGAATTTAGATTGTCTGAATCAGTCACCTGTAGTTATCAGGCAAGACCTGAGCACAGCTGAAGGCATCCAAAAAGTTGGCCAGTGTCCACCTGTGAGGTGCCATGCTGGGACCTGCCCACACCTCCTGAACTGGCCACACAGTGCAGGAACTTTGGTGGTATTTGTGCTGGAGAGATCCCTACAGACAAATCTCAACAGTTTTTTGTTGGTTTTTTTTTTCATTCCTGCTATAACTGAATAATTTACATGCAAATATTAGGCCTGAAGGTAACTGGCAGAAGTATAGATGGAAAAAAAATTAAAAGAAAAGAACTAACAATGAATATTTAGTTTCATGACTGAGTAATAAGATCCAAGTTTGGAGCCATTCCTGTATAGCAACACTGAGTGAGAAAAGAAGGCAAACTGTAATTTCCAGTCCTCATCTAACACCACAGGACAAGGCACAATCAAGTTCTTCTAGATGGATTAAAGAAATCATATAGCTCAGTGTACCGCAGGATTATTGAGTAGTTTTTCCTATTGCAAAATATTCTGACTCTTTTTCTCTGATTTATACTGTGTCAATGTTCAGATTATAGCCATTAAGCAGATGTAGAAAAAATAATTCAATTTCTACTCTGAGAGGCAATCAGTAAACTGCTGGGGAACCCATGCAGCTTTTAGCAACAGCCTTTTTTGTGTGTCTTACAGAGACATCTCCGTAAAATTCTGGTTTGGCAGAAACCAGGCAAACAGGGTCTGGATTTAAATGTCATTCCAGGACTATCCTAACAGAAGACAATTTAGGTACTCAAATCCTGACAGATAAGCCAGACAAACTGTGTGTGCCTCAAGCCTGTCCTAAGCCTGTGCAGATGATTTTTCAAATGCAAATTGTCTTCCCAAATTTGCACACCAAAATCTTTTCTGCTTCCAATCACTTTCCTAATGAACATCAATATGCAATCAAGATTGAAGGCCTTTAAGGCTGGAAACCAGGTAGGTGGCAACCAGCCCGACGAGTCCTTCTGTGAAAAGGCATCCTGCTGGTTTCAGCAGCTGAGGCCACCGGGCCTTCTGCTGATGAACAAATGCCATGCACACATGCAGCTCCACAGGCACACGGCCAACAGTCCAGCACACCTTGGATGGCTGGATCCATGGTGTAAGGGAGACTTATCTGCCCAGGGACAGCATCTGTTTCCAAACAGCTGGAGTGCAGCATCATGGAGGTTCCATGGTGTAAGGGAGACTTATCTGCCCAGGGACAGCATCTGTTTCCAAACACAGCTGGAGTGCAGCATCATGGAAGCGAAAAGCCTCCCAGGTTTTGTTAAGAATCATGAGGAAATGGAGGTATCGGAGAGGCTGGCCCTGGAGTTACTCATGGGAAGAGAAAGGTGTTGAAGAACCAGAAGAGCAGGAGAAACCAAACCATGGAAATGTGTCCCTCACCCTACAAACTCATAGGTATCTCAAGGTGCTATTAATGGAACAGCAGCAGTCAGAAGGCTCTAAGAATTTCAGCAGTCAGGGGAAGACCTAATTTAATAAAGCTCCCACGCAGCCACTGACAGGGAATAGGACTGGTAACAACTGCTCACAAAACCACAGCAAACCCCTGGCACACATAAGTTTCTTGTTTAACCAATGCACAAGGCACACAGAGCCTGAAATGCTGCATGCCAGTGAAACAACAAACAACAACTCACACTTACCAATTCTGGAAACTCACAGAAGTTCCATCCCTGTATTTCAGGGGAATGCACACTCAGCCTGTGCCCCATGAAGTGGACATTTCCACAACACACAGAGCTCCCACACAGCAGCAGCAACTTGTCTGGGCTGCCTGGGAACCCAACCAGTGCTGTAACTCCAGCCAAGGCACCACATATCCAGGATGCTTGGACAAATGGCCAGAGTGCAGCAAGGCAGCAAATGACACAAAAGGAGAGGAGCTGGCAGACACACCAACTAGAGAAGCAGAGTGCTCAGCCAGCTAAGGAGATAACATGTTTACTCATCCCTTCCTGACACTGTCAACACAGGAACAAGTGACATTTCTTCAGAGTTAGCAGCAAACATCTGCTGAGCCAGACTAATGATTTTTTCTTAAATTGCCAATGAAAACAACTTAAAAAAAAACAACCAAACTTAAGGCTGCTCTAAATTTATAACATTTGTTTAGCTTTTTGATAAGCATGCCAGCTTGCTTACAGGGATGAAGTGATAACATTTTCAGGCAAGATGACAAGCCCTTCACAGAAGACTGAGATACAAGCTCCCAAAATCCACTACAGGACTTGTTCCTAGATATTTCATTTAACACATACAGAAGTCATACTACAAACAAGCAGAACAGCTCATTTTCCTCTTGTTTTTTCAACTCATGAACACACTGTGGAGCCTTGGGGGGTATTAGAGAGCAACAGGTATTATTAGAGTCCAACATCACAAGTTTGGAGCATGAGTATCCACAACAAGACCTAACTATAGTTTAAAAAGCCCCCACATATTAGAAAATATGCAAGATAAACTGGTGCAATAGTAAGATGGAAGTTATGATGCCAGCATTACAGTCCTGAAAGAAATATTTTTTACTAAAGAAAAATAACAATACCCTAAATAAGGCAGGTGCTCAGAGCAAGAATTTTTGGCACTCAAAAATGCAAGACCTGTGGAAAGACATCTCTCTAACAGTGGGAAGGGAAGTGGAAAGCTACACTAAAAATTTCATTTGCATGACACACCTATCTGCATTTCTTCTAGTGATTCTTGGAAAGACAGCATAAATGCAGATAAAGGGAGAAGCATGTGTAGAAAGCAGGGTGTGGAAGGGGAAGCAGAAGGAAGTGTTAGACTTTCAAATAAGACACAGGAAAAAGTTTTTTGGTCAAGATGAGGTCATTTTCAAGTGCTTCATTCCCCTTTCCCCTCTCTTCACCTTCTCCCCACCTCCAGGTATTCAGGTGAAAGAGATACAGCTCTAAGCAATTTAATACACCTGAATCATAAACGTCTGCATGGTGATATTGTCTTCAAAGCCAAAAAAGGGCCCCAGTGAGGACACTGGCACTGCTCCTTACAGATGTAAATCAACCATGGTCTGGTGGGGTAAGTCAAGGTACTGATCCACAGACTGCTAGAAAAGTAAGCTACAGCTATTACCAAAGTAATCAAAAAAGTATTTCCTCTCCACTTGCACATATATTTTCAGTGCCCTGTTTTTCAGAGCATATGACTGGTGTGTTTGCAAGTGAAGAAGTCCTGCCTAGCTAAAAGAGCCAAGGGAAGATGCATTTTCATACATCTTTCGACTGGAGCCTGAGTGCTTTTGCTTTATTTGTCTAATAGGATGCTCAGTAATGTTAGTCTTGGACTCTGTGATGCTGCTAGACTTGGCATAAGGGCTGCATGGAGAAAATGATAGTTGGAGTTTTCAAGAATTATATAGACGGCAATTTTCCAAACTGATTTATGCTATCTTCACTCTGTCCATGAAGAACCTCTTCCTCTAGGAAACCCCATGCAGACCTTCTGCATCAGGACCATTGATCATACACAGCAAAAAAGCTGGATGTTGCCACCTCTCCCCCAAGAAAGAGGGGGATGAGAATACAAAAAAGAAAAGTAAAGAGGACTTTTAATTTGAGAATTTGTCTTATTTCAGAATTGCCTTTCACTCAGACAATGGGAAATAAGGCTGCATTGAAAAATGATTTGGTGAAGCATATATATGATTTTTTTACAATACAAGTTCAGGCTGATTTTGACAGAGATATTAGGAAATTTGATCCTAACAAATATGAAGCTGCCCTAAGGTAAAAGAAAGCAAAAGTAGATGAGAGGGTGCAGTTCCCAAGTCCTGAATTTCACTTCTGGCCAGAGTTCCTGAGTACTTTGTTCCTTTTGCCAAAATTCATCTGAAGATAACATATTTGAATTTTATTTTTTTTTTATGAGTGCCAAATAGATTGATTGAACACCATTATACAAATCAGTCGGATGGAAAATACCACAGTTCAGCATTAAAGTCTGCTGAAATTTAATCAGGAATCCAAGTTTGCCCACAATCTGCTCTTGGGAGGAAAGTTCCCAACCAAATGTGTAGAAAAGGAGAGCACTTGATCCCTGGAGGGGCATGGGCTGATAGAGAAGTAACCAAGAGATGGAAAAGTTGCTTTACATCGACAAGTACAAATTATATTAGTGAAATTATGGCTCTGCAAGTTCCCAACAGACATCAAGCAATTTCTGCCACCACACACTAGTCCTTGTCTTATGTATTCTTGCCATTTCTGGCTTAAGCCAGTGTTTGTTTGTGTGTTTGCTTGTTTGTTTGCTAGTTTTTCTGGAAAAACGCTAGTCTTAAGGATTATTTCAGATAAAGGCTGATTGTACATTTGACAAACTTGCACAAAAATATCTGGCACCTGACTACCCACTGGCGTTACACCACACATGGCATGTTTTGCTTCACTGGGCAATCATTTTGTGTTGGGACAGATGCCAGCTGGGGACTTGGATGAGGCCATGAAGCATTGCCTTCGCTTGGAAAGGAGGGCTCTGCTGCCATGAGGCTGGACTGGAGAGATGTGAGGGACAGCACTGTCAGTGGCAAGGCATGGCACAAACTCAGCTCAGCGACAGTGATTCATATGTGAGCAGTCCCAGACTCAGTCATAAAAGGCAATTCACAAAAATATAACGTTGGGTTTTGTGAAATAAGTGCAGAACGGTTGTTGCAATAATATGAAGAAATCCCACTAATTCCTTACACTATACTGAACAGACACAGCCTGCATATGAAAGATTACTGGATTTGTTAAAAATATCATGAGAAGAAACATGATGCTAGCTCCAAGAAAAAACTAATCTTCCCTACATATGCATATATTTAAAGGCTCCATTTACCCATATCATTTTTTTACATGGGAAAATACTATCACAAGAATAGAGAAGGAGATTTTTCCATTTGTATTCTCTGCTCTGCTTATCTTTCATTCCTTTTATATATTTACCTATTAAGTCTTACTCTTTGGCTTTCTTCTCTTTCACTCCAGTCACACTAAAGATAGGGAAGTTATAAACAGGTGTATCTTTAAATCAAGAAAAGCATCTGATTATCTTTTGAACAGATTTACTGATGCTTATTCCCATACTCCCTCCCTCTGGGCAAATGTAATTCTGCAATACCTTGGGCAATGTCATTTTATGTAAAACTTCCCAATGCTCTTCAAGTCATGTCACCATGTAATTATACTTTTTTCCTGTTGTGAAATGAGAGATGAAAAAGAGAAGCTTATCCCAGGATATTTAAATAGGGGCAATGGAAATAGCTCTGCATAGTCTAGTAGCTGTAGAATGCATTTTCCCATCCAGCAAAAGTTTGAGACATTAGAATTACTTTTTCATTCTCTACCAGGAACCGAAGATTGTCTAGGCTCCAAGATTTCCCGAACAGCTAACGAGTAGATGCAGCTGCATCTGACAATGCTTTACATCCCTCAGGATGTAAGAAACCATTTCAAGTTCTTGCTTTCAGACATACCCCCAAGCATACAAAAGCCTTCCCAAGTGCAATTCCCTATTTCCGAGTGCTATTTCCCTACAGTGAAAGTTTCATTTTAACCAAACATTTGACATTTAAAGACACTTTTCCACTCACTAAAGTCCCAAATAAATGTAGATTTCTCCAAATCATGTTCATAAATCCAGTGAAGAAGCCATAAATAACAATCAAAATGAAATGTGAATAATCTCAGAAAAGGTCTTCCCTTGGAAAGACCACATCCCATATATCTAAAAAAAAACTTGACAGTTATCTGCATGAAATGTGGCACAGAATTCTTAAGGTTTTAAAATTTCATGTCTAACTATGAAAAATTAGCATTTGGGTTACAGTTTTGACCAAAAAGCAGGGTAATGGCAGTGAGTTTGAAATGCTGGAGAAAATATGAATCAGCAGAGCATGATGCTGCCGCCATTTACAAATAGAGTAAATGTCATAACTGACTGCAGAGCAGAAACCTCATTTCAGAAAACTGTAAGTGATGGTTATTTCACAACAAAAAGACTTAAGAAAAGGAAAAAGGAAAGAAAGAAAAAGGAGAAGGAGAAGGAGAAGGAGAAGGAGAAGGAGAAGGAGAAGGAGAAGGAGAAGGAGAAAAGAACAGCTGATATTCTTGATTTAATCCCAAATGCTATAGAAATAAACCTATGCAGGCAAGTCCCAACACCTTGCATGGAAGAAACATTCCATCATAAACCCTCAAGTCTGGAGAACATTTTAAGTGCCCAAAGCTCAGAAAGTATGGGAAGTCATATATTCAGCTTCTGCTGAAACTCAGAATGCTGAAACTCAGCACTCTCCTGGAGAAACTGGCTGATTGGACAGACATACTGCTTGCTGTGTAAAATCCTGGCTGGCTGGCCATGGAGAGTGTGGTGGTGAATGGAGCTACATCCAGCTGGTAGCCGTAAACAAGTGAGGCTCCCCAGGGCTCAGGCTTGGCATCAGTCCTGTTTAACATCTTTATCAATGGTCTGAATGTAGTGATCGAGTGCCTTCAGCCATTTTTCAGATGACACCAAGTTGGGCAGGAGTGTCAAGCTGATGGAGGGCTGAAAGGCTCCACACAGGGAGAACTTGACCAGCTGGATTGATGGACCAAGGCAAAGGGTATGAGATTCAAAAAGACCAGCTTCTAGGTCCTGAGTTTGGGTCACAACAACCCCATGCAGTGCTACAGGCTGGGAGCAGAGTGACTGGAAAGCTGCCCAGCAGAAAAGGACCTGGTTGACAGCATTTGAACGTGAGCCAGTGTGTGTCCAGCTGGCCAAGAATGCCAGTGAGCATCCTGGCCTGTATCAGCAATAGTGTGGCCAGCAGGACCATTGTCCCTGTGCTCAGCACTGATGAGGCCACACCTGGAATCCTGCGCTCGGTTCTGAGCCCCTCATGACAAGAAAGACATTGAGGCGCTGGATTATTGCCCAGAGAAGGGCAATGGAGCTGATGAAGAGTTTGAAGAACAACTCAGTCACAGAGCAGCTGAGGGGACTGGGGGTGCTTAGCCTGGAGAAGAGGAGGCTCAGGGGTGACCTTATTGCTTTCTATAACTATCCAAAAGGCATTTTAGCACGGAGAGGTTAGATCTTTTGTCCCATGTAATGCGACAAGACAAGAGGAAATGGCCTTAAGCTGTTCCAGAGGAGGTTTATATCAGATACTAGGAAAAAATTTCTTCCCCTTCCCTAAAAGGGTTATCAAACATTTGAACAGGCTGTCCAGGGGGGTGGTTGAGTCACCACCCCTGGAGGTATTTAAAAAACATGTAGATGTGTCACTTAGGGACATGGTTTGGCCATGGACTTGGCAGTGTGGGTTAACTTGGAATTTTCCAACCTAAATTATTCAACGATTCTATGATTCATCAGCACTTTCATATGCAGAAACTGAAGCAAATAGTGATCTCATTACTTATGGTCAAACTGGAAAGACTGATCTACTTATGGCCAAACGACAAATCCAAACCAAAAGCAAAATATTGCCACCTGCATTTTAGCATCTCACCAGAAGAATTAAAAAGACAACAGAAAACAATTTATACTTTGCACTATGACCTATACCTTTCAAAAGACAAAGTATTTTAATTTCTATTATCAAGACAGTATTGACTGTGTCATCATATTCCTAGATAGTACAGGATATATTGTATCACAATCCTCAATATCATCTTTACAGCTTCTACTTTTACTGCTTGTGAATTCCAACATCTCTTATTCTGACCACATGCTATTAAAAGATTGAATTAATCATTCCATCTTGCTCACAGCACAGATGGAGAGATACAGTTGGGCAACCAATACATTGGGAAAGTCGATTCTTTAAATATTCCCTTACTATATTATATTATATTCTGGGAATGTGAGGGGTGGGTGTGTGTGAAGAAAAAAAAAAAAAAAAACCATTGGAAAGATCATTAAGAGTAGTTTAAACTGCATCTCCTCTCTTCCCAGAGACAGAGAATGTAATTTCCATATCCCAATCAAGCTTAAGAGCATCCAGCTGAAGGTCACATTCTGATCTGCCTCTTCCAGCTGACAAAAATGCTCTGCTGCCACTCAAACAGTCTCCTCTGCTTCCTATGGTTTCGGGGTGACAGTATTTCCATCAAATAAGTAAGCAGAAGTCATGAGTTGGTATACAGAATTTAAAAGGTAATTGAAAGTTTCTGGAGTAGTTCACTTCAAAACACTGCAATCACTTGTGAACTGAAGTGCTTGTTATTATATACAAAGCTCTAGTAATTAGAATCAGGAAGAGAGGTACAAGGTGATTAGAGAATATTGAGAAAAATCTAGTTAACAGGAAACATAGCCCATCAACCAATCAGTACTAAAAATTTCCCTGAGATACCTGTAATTTATTAAAATATAAAATGCTAAAAAGCACATTTCCATATTATTAAAAATTTTTGAAGCAAATCAGAAGACATTACAGCATTGACATTAATGTGAGAATAACCTCAGATGCTACTGACTTAATAAAACCATGGAAAATAGTCTCAACATCCCTTCCTCTCCCTCTCTGCCCTGTTTCCACATCCTTCAAACCCACTCCTGGCCAGCACATTTATGTCTTTGTCTGGCTGACACCTGGTGAGGAGTCAGGGCAGGGGCAGAAGCTGTCTGTATTGTCACTCCTAGAGGTGCCTCTTGGCAAAAAGCAGTGGCCCCAAGGAAAGCAGGGCTCATGTGGAAGCAGAGCAGGCCACTGAGGGGGACACTCACAGCTGCGTAGCCCCAGAGGCGCTGCCTCTGCAGGGCACTGCCCGAGCTTGATGCCCCAGCTGTACCAGCTGCCCAACCCCTGCTGCCACCCTCCCAGGGCCATCAGCCAAACTCCAGCAGGAAAAATCCCTGATGGAACAGAATTTTGTGGGGTTTTTAAATTTATTTTTTAAAGGTAGTTCTACTGAAGCCCCTGAGCCTCTGGATGAAGCTCAATTTTGTACTCAAAACTACTTAAAAACCAGTTCTAACTTGGAATGAACAAGTACAAAGAGCTTGCACATATTTTGTCTTCAAGACAGCTGCAACATTTGTGCTCCAAATATGGAATTTCATTCATTTTTCTCTTCTTTGATAACACAAACAGGTCAGGGTTTTCAAATTGAGCATGAATGTGCAAGTACAGAAGGGTCTAGACTATACCATATATGAAATTTCCTAATTGTTTCATAACAGTCCTTTACTAGAAAAAAACTGATTTCAAAATCCTCTTTCTCAACACATGCTGGAGTGATCTCACACTCATGGATTTTCTTTCAATTTTAATCTTTCTTGTTTCTCATAAAATATGCACTGAAGTTTTCAAGGAAAACAACTACTTTGCAATAAAGACAGCTAATTGTTTTGATTTTTTTTTAATTAGATGTTTTCATTCTTCAGTGAAAATTTTAATTTGAATTAAATTTTATAGCCCATCAATCTAGAGCAGATTCACAAGACTTAGGGAAATAGTTACCTTAGAAGAACAGCTACTGTGCATGCTCTATAATTGGTCTTCATCAAAATTGTCAATGATTTTTAATATGCAGGTACCACACAGATTAAAAGCTGTTAAAGTATGTCTCCATTTAAGAGGCCATCATTCCACAGTGTCATTATCTGCTATTAATATTTCAATTAGAGAGCATCACATGCTGCTTTGAAGAAATGTGCAACTACTCACAAGACAAGTCCCATTATTGATAATGCTGCAGGAGCATGACACAAACATCCTATTTTTATTCCTACATTTAATTACCTTCTATAAATATCTTGCCAAAAATTTAAGGGATTAACTCCTTTCATATAAAAATATGCATCTGTGTTGACGAACACCTTCCAACCGTTCTGCTTCTAAGAAGGGAGGTGACAGCTACAGGAATTATACTGGCCCTTCTGCAGAGGCACTTTACAACCTCACTCTTCAAGCAGGCGTTCAAACAGGCTGATACATCACAGTGCACCCTGGCACTCCTTCTCAGGACATCAGCCAGAACTACCAGCACTTTTCAGGCATCACTGGTACCATAAACAGGCTTCATGCCTGCTTTTTTTTCCACCTGACCAGAGGATTTAGCTCAAATGTTATGGCTCTGCAACAGCCAATTTGGTGTGCAATATTTTTCAAGGCATGATTTCTTTCTCTTTTCTGAGAATAAAAAAAACAAAAACACTTTCTTTGCTATAACAGATCTTATACTCTTATTTTCATCAAGCCAAGCTGATCATCAGTTTCCAGTAAAGCTGATACCTGGAGCTACCTCTCAAAGGTAGGTCTAGCCAGGTAACAGTGACAGGACCAAATAAAATGGCCTGACATTTTGCCAGGGGAGGCTTAGATTACATATTAGGAACAGTTTTTTCACTGAAATGGTGAAAGCATTGGAACAGAATGCCCAGAGAATTGCTCAAAAAACATGGGGATGTGGCACTTAGAGACATGTTTTGCTGGTGAACATGATGGTGCTGGGTTTATGCTTGGACTTGATGATCTTGCAGTTCTCTTCCAACCTAAATTATCCTATGATTTTAAGCCAATAAACAGCACTTTCATTCCACCCCACTTAACAGCAAAAAGTTATAGCTGTGTTTAATTTCTGTTGGGTGCTAAATAATTAAAATTATTTGAATGAAGCTTTCTTTTTAAGAAGCATAAAGGAACTTAGCAATGTAAACATATCAAGGGGAGTAAAAAAAAGAGAACTTGAGGAATAAAAGCCCAAGAGCTTGTACTGGCTTGTTTGGCAGCTCTGTGCTGTTTCCAATACTTTTCTCTCTAGGCCTTTTTCCATAAATATACAAGGCACTTGAAACACATGTGTTACACTGCGGACTGACTGATAGGCGATTTGAAGGATATGACCCTAAAATGCAATTTCTATTCCAGACTCCAGCCTTACAACTCCATCAGCCCCCTGTAACACACGGAGTAAACAGCCAGCCCACTCACACTTGATTCTCTGGTGGGGCTTTGCCACCAGCTAGCATCTCTCCCAGAAAAAAATCCTGGTTATACAGAAGGTAAAAGGTGAACAGTTCCTTGCAAGAGAAAAGTGAGCCCCTGCCAATTCTGCAAGCTGCACCAGCAGCTTCTGTAGCCCTTACATCAGCATTTCTTTTGTTATTGTACTTGAAGCTTTGCAACTATCCACACAGAAAATCCAGCAGTGCTGAGGGTCACACCACCTCCATTTCAGCACAGCACTACCTCCTTCCCAAGGCATGCTAAGACATCTGGCCAACATGTCTGCGTCCTCATGCAGTCTGTGACCAGTGTTGCAGTCCCAGCAAAGCCCAATCGCTGTTTCAGGCAGTTACCAGCATTCCCTGTTTCACTTGGGGAAATAAAAAATATCTTACTGAATAAGCTGTTCTGCAAGTGCTGTCCTGCTAATCTTTGTGGCAACTTTACAGGGCAGTGCTTTGCCCAGCATGGAGTACACCAGCACAGCCAGCCCCATGCAGGTTTATCCTGGAGGAGAGAAGTGTTCAAGTTAAAAACCAGTAGTTGCAGTCAAATGTGAGGCACATGGGAGCATAGTCAGAACAAAGAGGGACATCCAGAACAACTCACCAGGATGACATCACCTACACTCCTGCTACAGCAGTGACATTTCTCTAGGGAGCACAGGCACTTTGGCAGCCCTTTATTTACTCAGCCCTTTGTGTAGTTAAAAATGTCAGAGACTGGGCAGGAAGAAGAGGCCTCAGCATCTCCCCCTTCAAGCTGCCATGTGCCAAGCCAGAGGAGCACACTGCAAAGCCACTTTGACACGGACCCTGATGCCTTTGCAAGGAACAGATCACACCTGCAGAGAGGGTGCTAGCAGAACAGCCAGACACATGCTGTCCAGCAAGCCACACAGCCTCGGTTGCTGTCCCCACAACCCTCAGCAAAACCACATGCTAGCCATGAACCAGACCAAACTTGCAAAGATAACTTTGTTCTTTACAGCCAAGGGTGGCAGCTTGGATAAATCTGGACTGAAAAAGAGTGAACTTCATTGCTAAATTGCAATTATTTTCTATATACATATGTGGGTATGTATATGTTTTTTCTTCTTTAGGGAAGAAAACAAATACTTTGATAATTGGATTAGAATACTGGGAAAAAAATCATGGTTTTCACTTGTGCTAGAATACTTTATGACTAGCATTAATGAGTACATGTTCAGAAAAAAAATAAAATACTCTGAAAATTGATGTGGAAGAGATGGACAGAAGATACAGTTGATAGCAAAAAACCCATTAAACATCATTATATTAGAGCATAAACTGTTAAGTTCATATGCCATCATAATACAACCCTAACAGGGTCATGCTTAAGCTGAAGTCCGGGCTTCAACATTGCCCACCTATTTTGTTGTTTTACATCCTCTTTCTTGTATCTTCAAATATGCCTTTCTTCCTTGGAGTGCTGGACAACTACACATAATGTCTTTAATAGATAGACTCTGAAAAGGAACCCATGAGGACCACAGGAAGACATGAATACATGCCCAAAACCAAGTTCAAAGAACTCTGCATCTACTATGCACTACTAATGGCAGCGTTTGCAGCTCTTGACACTTGTTTCTGACTCAAATTAGTTGCTCTTCAAATATCTGTATCATATAATTAGGAAGTACAGCATCATCAAGAGAACATGGATTTTGCATTTCTTGACCTTTTTCCTACTAATTTTCAGCAGAGTATTTAATCTTAAAATTGTACACCATGAAATGTAGCGATTCCAGCTAGGACTGCACAAGTAAGACTGGCGTATATAGGTAGTGGTATTAATTAGCATGAAAACACTTCAGCCGGCAGATTAGGTGATATCTGTATTCACCTGGATGACTTTATTCATTAACAAGATGTTATTTTGGAAAAATATGTCCAAGAAAAGTCCTTGTACCTCAGCTATAAGAAGCGTTTTATAGCGCAAATGTCCCATTTCTAGTTACCAGTCAGTTATCTAGTTAGTTCTATCTTATATCCAATTGCCAGAAAGACAACAGTTACTGCTCTGCAGGCACTCTGTTCACTGGCATACATTCAGCAAAAAAATTACAAGCTTGATTACTCAGTCCTGGTCTGCAGAAAGTGTAGTGCCAGTAACGTTTTGTTTACAAAGTCCTTTCATTCTGTGTAATTTTTAGACTGTTGCAGATTTCATAAGCCATTTGCAGTGGTACCACCGAACCGTTTTTAAAGAATGAGGTCTGACTCCAACTCCTCTGTAATTTCCTTAGTCGGGACTGGTTGACATGCTGTTAAAAAAATACTGTCATACAGAAGTATTTGTTTCTGTTTTGAAAATAACCTTCCTAGAACAGAGTACACCTTGTGGGATGGCTTTGCAAAGAATGCAGCCTTGGGGCCCTAATCAGCAGTTTGGGTACAAATGGCTAACATGGACCATCACCTGCCTCCTGCTGCAGCACATCGCACCCGGGCAGCTGGAGCTGGCAATCAATCTCTTGCCCACAGGATAGCAGATAAAAGCTTAATCCCAAATTCATTGAACACTCATAAGGTTCATTAACTTCAGCTCCTGGTTTGTACATTTCCTCATGCCAGTGAAGTTCACATCTGAAGGTAACTCGGTGCAGAGCTGAGCAGGTGTTTAGTTATACCAACCATGTTACCAGTGTTACCAGTGTGTCAACAAGAAGAAAAACAAAGGTTTTAACTGTTCCGTCAAACTCCTCCTTCAGAAACAAGTTCAGTGAATTTTTTTGGTCCAACTTTCCTTTTTTTTTTCTTTACGTCTCCAGGATAATTTAAAATATTGATCAATGTTAGCAATCATGGTTAGGCATTCCCTCAGACAGCAAAATGTCCATGACCCGGAAAGCATAGTCTGGCAGAAAACAGGCACACAACAAAAAGCAGAAGTATATCAGAGCCAAGCACTCTAACTCAGCTTTATACAACTCAGAGGATGTTTTGGGTAGGTTGAGGGATGTCATTTTCGTGCCCATTTAATGTTCTGTGAAGTATCAAAGCTATCCTAGCAGAGCACAGATATGATTAAATGAAAACAAATGTCATTATTTTATTACAAAACTATGTCACTTTATTTTTTCTTAAAAGCAACCCTGATGTGAAGCAAAACTTCCTTGCCTTTTAGTTATCTGCTTTGGGAACTGCAGCCCTCAAATATATTCTTTCCTTGCTGGCAATATGCCCATTTGAATCTTGCTTTATTCCACCACATCTGCAGCTCTAATGCAGTAATTTATACAGTATGACAAAGCCACAAACCCAAAATCATTCTCTGTAATGACATCTGTAATTTAGAAACTTTGAGGATAGAAAGCTTGAAACTGGCAGGCAACAGTTTCTGCAAATACCAAGAGAGGACTGTGTGCGTGTGTGTGTGTGGATATATAAGTTTTTATTCTTAACTGCACAAATCTTGATCCTTGCCCAGTCTGTAAGGCAAAGCACACATAATCTTAGTGGCATAGGTATTGAAGTATTTCCTAAGAATGCATTGTTCAATACATTAAACATTTTACCACAACTGAGTTGAATCAAGAATCACACATCAGTGCCCATGGAACTTCAATACTACTGCAGCACTGCGCAAGGGAGCCCCAAGTAAAGCACTTGTGGCAGGACAGTACCTACATGGTCTAAGAAAACTGACTTATTACTTAGCTACTACAAAAATATCTCTAAAAATAACATCATAGGATCTACTACTTCCACCTGCCTTCCAGCCATGCAAAATGTTAGGAGGGTGCTTCAGCACTCACATCTAAACCAAACAAGACAAGGCTGTTGCACAAGGTTGTGCAACTTGTCTTACACAGGCAGACTCACAGGTGGAGTCCACACAAGGTCCTGCATAACTCAAGACCTTAATCCACCCAACTGCCCTGTCAGTAAAGCTCTTACATTCTTCAGTTGAGTTTCTACAATCTCCAGTGCCTTCAGCTGAAGTGTGGCTGAGTGGAATTTGGTTAAACAACTCTTTTTATGATGCAAAGGAACAATTACATTTTCTAGCTCATTTTCTTGAGTTGCAGCATCCTATCATTAGCACCAGAGATACTAAAGCTAACAGAATTTGCTCTATCACCTAAACAAGATCTTAGGGCAAATAGCCCCCAAAACTGCAGTAATTAAAAGACTGCAGAAGCTTGAATTTGCACAACCAGACATTGCTTGGCAGAGAGCTGACTTGAAGACAAAGACCATATATCCTTTGCAAAGATACCATCTGCCCATCGTTAGACTCAAATGCACAGATGGAATCCATCACTTGGCTCTGAAATCCATCACTGCTTCAGCTGCATGAGCAAAAAGCAAACACTCAACCTTCCACCTATAATAGTGTACCCCCATTTTCCTCCTTTCTTTTGTTCTAAATTAACAAAGGAACCTAAGTTCCTGTTTACTGAGGAAGGAAGATCCATGCAATAGAAATGCTCATTCACATCTACTAGAAATGTTGATTTTATGCTTGTAACAACTGAATCATTGAAACTGAAACATCTTACAAGCAGAATAATGACTAAGTAAAAGAGGGTTGTTCTTTCACTTGTACCCTCATTGAAATACCATGGGTCTCATTGTATATTGCTATGATGCAGGTAAGGGCACAAAATGAGGTGCTTACATTTAAGCCTTTTACTCAGGATTTTACCTAAAAATGTAAATATTTACACTTCACATTCTCCCATATTTGGGCAAAATGCGGTTACAATTGCCTCTTTCAACAACAGAATAATTAAGCCTTCCAGTGTATGAATTGTGGGGGAAAATATTTCTCTTACTTCTGAAGCTCACCTACATTTGGGACTTAAAGTGTTCCAATAGCTTTTTTAGATAGAATAATTCTATGGCTACTAACACTGGAAGCACAATGGAAGACAAAATGGACACATGTAAAATAAAAAATTTTACCGTGGTTTGCATCTCATACACAGTCCACCCAAAATATTTGAAGGATATTAAAAGAGACACACTTGTGATGCCAGCATTTTTAGAAGGTCTAAAGGCAGAGCATGCAAAATGGATTGCTTTTGGACATAAGGTCCCTAAATCTGTATTTAGACACCTAAGTCAAGGAGTTAGTGCACAGACTCTGCAGACTCCTTTTAAGGCCACATTTTCTATCACTTTAATTTTAGCCTAAATATAAATATAAAATTTTGTAGTCCTGGTGTTTGAGAACTCATCACCCGGCAGTGTCACCTTCTGCACAATCTTCTTCTAGGGGTGGCCAATCAGTCCAGAGAAGAAGCAGAATCACGTCAAAAGCCCTGGTCCATCCCCTTCCTTCAGGCATGTGCAGACCAGAAAGCAGCCCCAGCAACACAAAAACACAGGGAAAACACTCTGGAGGAATCTGTTTTTCCCTCTGCGGAGCACAGCAACTTTCCTAAACAGCCTAGAGAAAAGGCAGAAGTGCAGCCAACAGATCAACTTTGCGCACTGAGCTGATCCCCTCACTGCAGGGAAGAGCTGTCTCTGGGATAAAATAAGAATGTTATCTTCCATCAGCTCTAGCATGCATTGCCAAAAAAGGCACAAAAAGCATATTGCAATGGTCTTAACAACTGACAAATAGTTTCATATATTATCTCTGAATTTATCTGTCTAAAAAGAACTGTGAAATCTTCGTGAACATTGATGAAGGGGAGGTGGGGTGGTGTGGGCAGAGCATGCACAAGGTGGTTTGTATACAAGACTACAGCAGAACTTATTTATGTGAGCACTTTAAGCCCACTTGGGTGTTGAGTCATACCTTCAGATACAACACACACAAGGTTGTGCTTTTCTCACTTCACTTCTCTGAGCAGGTACACAGGAATCTGTGATCAGCAATGCCAGTCTCATGCTCTCAAGACCATGGGGTAAACACTGTATTATGCTCAACCCACTGCTCATTGAAACCAGGCAGCAAATCATGAACAGTGCAGGTGAACTTCTGCCTGCATTCACCAAGGCTTGAAAACATGCAGGTCACATTCTCCTACTCTTACACCTGGAATACAAGAAGCACACAGCAAATAACACAGCAAAGAGCAGCACCAACATACTTGCTGCCTGCACAGGAAATAAAGTGGGGCTTAGAATGAGGGACAAAAGGAATACACGCTCCACTCATCCACAAGACTGGCTTTCTCACCACAATGTTCACTCCCTTGGGACCAGACAGATTTATGATCAGTGGCAAGTTCTTGGACTGCATGTGGATGTTTATCTATGTAGATCAATGTGTGAACATATCATCCAGAAACAGTCCCTTCAGCCCACATTCCCACAGGCTGGAGGCCAGGTCACAGCTTTAATCTCCCTTCTTCTCCAATAGCTCATTAATGAGAACTCTTCCCTGGCCATTTGGGAGTGCAGGAGTTTTTTGAAGTTAACAGAGCTCATTGCCAGCAGCATGTGAACACCAAGAAGTGTGTAAAACAATTGGTTTACAGCGTTCTTAAATGTCAGACTACAGGAAGGCCAGTCATTTAGCATTTTTAAATGCTATCAAGATTTTTGGACAGGAATTGAAGACTCCTGATAAAATTTCAGTGTTTTCCCTAGGACCCACTTCCTATCTGTTCCCATAAGCAAAGCAATTGCATTTCCCACATTTGTTATTACATTCCTTCTGTTCATATAAATTTTGCTGTGTGCTCAAGAAACTTTTATTTGGTGCCAAAGCACTGAGTGCATCCCAAAGCACAGACTCACACCAAACAGCACTAACACCCATAACACAGATCTGTGCATTGCTTGCAAAGCACTTCATTTTTCTCTCTCACACACACACATCAGAAGGTCGTTTTTGAGAAG
Organism: Passer montanus; assembly: GCF_014805655.1. Classification (NCBI taxonomy): domain Eukaryota; kingdom Metazoa; phylum Chordata; class Aves; order Passeriformes; family Passeridae; genus Passer; species Passer montanus. The sequence continues at coordinate 2,576,958 of NW_024370595.1, read as the reverse complement.
ATGAAAGTTTCCCTTGGAGCACTGCATTCACAATATGGGATGGGATGTTTCTGGCATGAGCTCTCCTGATGCTGACTTGACATCTTCCTTGTTATGACTGCAAATTCCTATCACTGTAAACCTAACTAATGACTCATGAGAGAAAAAGCAAACAAAAAAAGCAAAAAGAAAGGGAGAATGAAACCCTTTCAATTGCAGTGTCTGTAGACACAGCGACACACAAAATGTCTCAAATTTAAAAGAAAAGCAGTATCCACTGGAGAAATAAAAAATGAGTGAGTTTTTCATTCGTAACTGCAAGTATTTGGGGACAATGAACAGACAGAAAATTGTATGTAATCAAAGAAACTGCCTTTTTAAAAATAACCTTATTCTGCATTGTTTTGGGAAGCACTGTTGAACATGACATCATGCACATACAGCTATGGACAAAAACAGCCATATTTTCAGTGAACTAAGGAAAACAAAGGGATTAATTCTCTACAGATATAGCCAAATTATGAGGCTATCACAAGTATTTACAGATGCACTTTAATTATCTCCTTCCTAAGAGTGTTAAAAAAGGACATTTGTCACTTATCTCAAATGAAAATATCCCCTCCTGTCTCTTATACTTACAAATAGGACTGCCCCACTGCTTCTGATAGATGAATCTTGGTGTACTTCTAACCATGGCATTTATTCCAGGAAAACCATTATAAGTGTTATCCCCAAAATATCTATCAAATAGGAACAGAAGCTTTACTCTCTATATAAAATATTTATTTAAATGTCACAGAACACTCTTTTCTATGTCAGTATTAAACACATGACTATTTGAATAATCACAAAATTTCCCAGGCAGAGCTTCAGCCTATAGCACAAACCACTATTTTATTATGGTATTTACCTTAAACCCCTATCTAAGGCAAGCAGCACACATACTATTTCTACCCTGACATGCTAATTATGCCCTGGGCTCTGAGTGTAGTTTCCTAGCTGTGCTGAGCTCAAATCCCCAGCATATTCCCCTTACACAGGCAATTTTGGTCCCACTGAGCCGTATGTCCCAGTGTACAGCGCTGTGAGGACAGGAAGCACCAGCCCTGCCTTCTCACAGCATGGCACAGGTGCTGTAGCCCCCATGGACCTGGAATAAGAACCTAGTTTAAACTCTTTTTAAACTGAATTTTATCTGCTCTCAAACAAGTCTCTCTATAAGAGAAGCAGCTGGAGTTTGCCTCCCTACTGCTTCCACCCAGCATTCTGCCAAGGCAGGACCAGGGAGAGAAGACAGGATGGATGACTTGGCAAACTCAAGTCACTGGAAATAAGTAATTGTGATGCAAGGAAACCAGCACACATGTGCAGCAGGTAATAGTCTTTTCAAAACCTGAAAAAAGTTACATCTGATCATCATTTCAAAGCACTGCAGATGGCAGCATCACTTCTGTGATCTTCTGGCAGCAAGATAAATCAATACCACTCAGTGTGGAAATGTCAGCAGAAATGCTCAAAATCTTAATATTTTAACAATTCCAAGTTCTGAGGGACTCTTATTTGAAAATATTTGCTGCAACAGCCTTTGAATTTTAAAAAACATATAAATCCAATTGTATTTTTAAAACACATAGCAAGCTCAAAGACAGTGGTTAGTTTTTAATTTTTTCCATTTTTTTAATGTTAAACTCAGTTCCTTTGTGGCATTTTAACCCAACTGCAGGGCCACTGAAGGGCACTGCAACAATAAATACATATTTAATTGATTTTTATTGTTCAATCTAAAGGAAATTCTTTTGTATGTAAAAACAACAGCATTATAAACTGCAACTGAAGAGATGTTTTGAAATTAGTTTAAATAGTATCATTAAGACATGCTTTACTGATGTGCTCTTAAGGCAGACATAAAATGAAGCTGTATCTTCAAATTCTCTCTACAGCACCAAACGTTACTAAAAAAGCAAAAGCAATTTCCATAATTTCCCTATGTTCCCTAAAAATGTTTTGAATTTAGCAGAACATTAATTTGGAGGAGATAAGGCAAGACAGACCACACAGTCTGGTCCAAAGGGAAAAAAAAGCCACAAAACTTAAGAGACCACAAGAGTCCTTTCAGCAGAACTAAAAACAGTCTAGACTAGATAACACCACCAAAACCAGGATCACCAGATCTTCAGAAGGACACTCAGAAATTGAGACTGTCAAAAGGAGGATGGTGTGCAGACAATAAAAAGCAATTTTTCCAGCATGAAGTTTCCTTTATCCAGTTGTCACGGAGTATGTAAAATACACTACTTCTGTGTTCATAATCACGCGTTTCCCCTCCTTCAGAAATGTCCTCAGGCAGCCCCTTCTTTTTAAAAATCAAGAACTAGACATGACTTTTTAAGTTTTCAGAAGTCCTATAAAATATTACAAATAATCAATTTGTGTTTCTTTTGCTTTTAATATTCCTGCATGCTTACAAATGCTCCTGTAAAGCTAATTGGACACCACGACATTGGTTAAAGAAAATGCTTGAAATTAATCTAACAGACCACTGCAACAGAAACTTAAAACTATACACCCTTTCCATAAATAATACAGAACTTTATTGCTCTCCTTTAAACCAAATCACTTCAGACATGGTTTGCTGGAAAAAATTCACCTTTTCAACTTCAGTATGGATCAGGATTTTTTCTTTTGTCTTCTCATAATCCCTGATGGCAGAGGGAGGTGAAATTTGTGCAAGAGTTGGTCAGAAACCTAAAACTCCCTTTAGTTATATTGTTACCCCAAGAAACCTCACCTAGCCCACTGAAGTTTAATCCTGAATTGGCAATACCTAGTTGGTGACAAGGGCAATTCTTCTTTTGACACAGAGTACATACTTTGAGAGCCTGTTAAAATTCACTTTTTCAGCATGAAAGTACTCAAAAGCTGAAGTTTGTTCCTCTATTGCCCCTCCAAAAAGATGTCTCAGCTGTACTGAAGGGAAAAGGAAACGTTAGGCTGTGGATTTAAGAAGCTGTCAAGAAACACAAACATAAAGTTGACTTAATAGCATTATTAGGAAATTGTTCTGGGCCCACCCTTAGCAGCAACATGAGGGTTAACTCAAGTTGTAGCAATATTTAAAACAGCTCTGCAATTTTCCTTCTCCACCCAACCAAACAACAGAAAATCTTGTCAATAAATGAAAAACACCACACGTATTTAAGTGAGAGAAACCATCTAAACTTTCAACATTTTTCATCCTCATTTTTTTTTAATCCAAAAGATTTGTACAGCATTTTTAAAAAATAACTTACAGGATCAAAAGGAAAATAAATGCATAGCTTTAAATCCTCAGAATACAACCTCCCCCTATTGCGGAAGAGTTCAGTCATAAAGTGCTGTAGATATGACCACACATCAGACAGATAATCTAGTAACTAACTTATTTTTCTGATTTATTTAACAATATTCCAGGTTTAGAACATTAAATAAAAAATCTCACAGACAATGGGTAAGACTAACAATGGTTTTGCTCTTTTTCTTCTCGTTTTTTTCAAAGAATGCTGAGACACATCAATTGAACCACCTACAATTTTATTTTGGATACCAAAAAATAAAAAGAAGCTGGAAGGAAGAGAGCAGTGCATTGCACTGATCTCAGTAAAATTTCTTGTAAGCGTCACTGGTTCTTTTCAGCCCTAGGAGGATGAAGAAGGATACAATGCTGCCAACAGGGGAAGGCCAAGTCCAGACTAAGGGTGCTCTGGGCTTTGCCTTGATTGTGAGGGCACAGCTTTAAATTATGCTCATGTAAGACAAGATCCACACACTTCACACCAGCATTTGTGCAGGTCCTGGAGGGAGGGCTTGCAGTGGTGGTAGCAGCTCCTGCAAGTGATGGCCACAAAAACCAAGAGCTCTTCCTGGCAGACTGCTGGGGTGCCACAGGAGCTCAGGTATCTCACTCCCTTCCATAATTTGATTTTGTTGCCCTCACAGATAGCAGACTTACTTGTGGAATTTTAGGCCAAGCCTGCATTTTGTGCCTTGGGCAAACATATACACCTCTTCAGTGGACATGGAGAGTAGCAACATTCAACAGGATGCACAGTGCATGTACTTTGTACAAGTGCAAATCAGTTTTCAGGGGGCTGGAAAGTGAAACCCCAGGCTTACTAACAGCCAAACACAGGCTGCACCACTTGCTAACTGCATTTTTCCCAGGCTTAAACATTTTTCTTTATGTAGTTGTAAGTACTTACTCCACTGTTCCTTCAGCCTAACCTCTGTCCTTTCTCCTCACTCACCCATCCCTTCCCACCACCTACAAAGAACACAGAGGCCTCAAACTTCCAAAAATTATTAAACCAAACCATAAACAAACCATTTGGCAATAGATTCAATTCCATCACCATTCCCATTTTTGTATGTTCCTGCTGTCTGTGCTCTTTTTAAAACCCAATGTCCACAGGTGTCATTGTGATGAAAAAACCCCAACTTTCTTCCTCCAGAACAGTAACACACAGATATTGCTCAACATAGTTGTAGACTAACAGTGAGGTGGGGGAGTGAAACACCAGTAACAGAAATAAAACCCCAAGCAAACCTTGATTGTAACTGGAAAATGCCAACAGTTCTCCACTGCAGCTCAGAAAAAGAACCTGGTGCATCCTATTTTGTGTCTAGGGTGAACTCTGATCCTGTTTATGACCTGCAGTATTTCATAAGACATTGGGGGCGGGGTGGGGGTGTCAGGTTGGTTTCCTTTCTTTTTTCTTGTTTGTCAAGTTCTCAAAGGGGCTTAAAACACTTATGCTGAGAGACACAAAGGGAGTAGTTACAATACACAACTAATCGGAAACAGTACTCAAACATTACACAGGACAGGACTGAAGTCCACTCTACAAACTGAATTAAAAAGAGACAGGTGAAAAAAGATTGTAAGTGCTAACATAACAAAAAAAATTTAAAGATTCACTAAATACATGTGAGGAAATTCAGGGGTCCCCTTCTTTTAAATATATTTACATAATATTAAAGCTTTTTATTTTGCTTTTCTTGCCAACAAAATTTTCAACCTACCCTGGGCAAAGTCCCCGTTAAGTGAAGAGGTTATGGAGTTTATAACACAGACAAACCAGTAGACCAGTAGCCTGCAGACGTCTCCCTGCCCTCTCCCCATCCCTCCCTTACCAAAGGCCTGATGCCTTGCCTGCTACACACTATGCCGTGGCATCAGCCATGGCATCAGCACAAGGTGAAGGTAACACAGCACTGCCTCGACCCCACACTTGGTTCCCACTTTGCAAAAACACAAGAGACTACAATCAGGTCTTGCTTAGACACAAAGCAAAACAAACAAAAAAACAATTTTGCCATTTAGCTGCAGTTAAATGGTAAAACTGGACTAATGTGGACACAGCAATACCAGTTTAAGTGTTCATACCATTTACACTGCACTGGAAAGGAAAATAAATTATCGTGGTATAAATGCATCCACACTACAGCCTATGCCAGCACAGTATCAGTTAAAATAATAACACATCAGTCCCCTAACCAACATAATTGTACCAGCTGTACTTTACTAGCATAGACCAGACCTAAGACATGAGGTAGTGAAAATTAGGCTCAAGATCTTTTTTCATTCCATAGCAACAATATATTCTAAAAATATTAACTGCTCAGATCTATGGATTTTAAAAACATTTTAAAATCCAAAATTTAAAGCTAGCATCCTGAGTCACACAGGATTTACAAATGGAGGCATACATTTAAAAAAACTTCCTCAAGGTCCTAACTCAGGAAAATAATTTTATGATAGAAAGCACATAAGCATGTGTTTGTCTCCCACTGAAACAAGTGGAAAGGAAGCACATAGATAAGTGCTTTCTGAAATCTGGGCCACAGTCAAAAATCACGATCTTTGTAGAATTTATTTCCTCATTCATTTCAGTGCTGTTTGATCACAAGTCATTCATGTTTTAAGACAGTGGGAAAAACACAGACAATGGAAGCTAAATCAAGTTTGTTACAACTGTTCAATATTTACAGCATTCATAGCATACAACAGAAGAATTTTTGGTAACTTAAGACAAATACCTCTTTTCTTTGTCATTAAATGTACCGCAGCAGTCCTGTTAAACAAACCCACTGTCTCGAATATTAAAGAAACTGTTGTTTATGTTTACCGAGTCATTTAAATTAAAAATCTGTTCCTGTTCCAAACCCCACTCTCCTTCATCTTCGTCCTCCGGTTCTGCCTCAGACCCATTACGACTGTTTTCATACAAAAAGATCTGCTCATCCACATGAGCTGGGGCTAACCGGTTTCTCTTTGCACTCACAACATTAGCAGAAGAACCAAAAAGGCGTTCAGGGAAGACCCTTGTGGCCAGGATACACCAGTATTTTTGAAGAACCTTTGGTAAAACTGGAAAGAGTGCTAATCTGTCAGACCACCACTTCAATGGGTCTTCATTCAAACCCAGGACCTTTTGTGACTTGAAGTTGCTCAACTCCTCAACGATTTGAGCATGCCATTCCTCCTGGTCTTCCACGCCTCCTGTCTGGCAAAAGATCTCTGCAAGCATGTTGTTGATGACACTGGTAGGAGGAGGAGTAGAGGAGATTATGATTTTTTTCATAGGGGGCTCTTCTGAAACAGAGAAGAATTTCTCCTCAGTTCTAAAACTATTTTCTTTTACTTTCTCTAGCAGGCTTTTTGCTTCTTCCACCACTCTGTTTTCCACCTGCTGCCTCTCAAAGGCTGAAAGAAAAGGCAGTTTCTTGTAGCGGGGATCTAAGAAAGTTGCAACATTGAGAAACATGTCTATCTCAGGTGTGTGCTGGTAGGTGGTTGACAACTCTTTAGCAATCACCTCCTTTGCCATGCTGATTTCTTTCAAATCGTTCTCTTTGATGTTCAGAGTGGTATTCAGAAGCATGTGGAGAAGTGGCTTTACCATACTTATCGTCGGGTACTTTGAAGCAGACATCATCTCTGCAACCTGCTTGAAAGGCTGGAGCAGCTCCACCAGCCCTTCGATTGTATTCCACTCACTGGATTCCAGCATGAGGTGGTGGTTGTTGCTGTCCTCCACGAGAACAGCCGCAATGACAAACTGCTGCTCCTTGAGGCGCTGCAGCATAGCGAGCGTGCTTCCCCACCAGGAAACACGGTCGCTTACCAGCATGCAGTGGAGAATATTCTGCTGCTTCTGCTTTTCGCTCAGCATGTACATTGCGACTGTAGACTGCTGAAAATACTCCACCAACTTTCGACACCTGGCAAGAAGGTTGCAGAGTTTGGGGAGCTGAAAAGCTTGTTGTATTCCTGCATTAAAAGTGTGCCCCAAACAAGGCATCTGTACGGGAATATCTAAGAGAGAGCAAGCTTTTACAATGTCTTTACTGTAATCTGTTGTAGCACCAAAGACTTTTGTATTGATCCCCCACTCAATGAATGTTTCATAAAGGACTCGTGTAATGGTCTCTGCAGTGTTATCCTCCGGTACTTCGAACGTTTTCAAACAGCGCGAGTTCACAGCCAGGCAGTTAGCAGGACTGCTGCTGAGAAAGTGAACTGCCACAGTTACATACGACCTGTTCTGGTTTTCGCTCCTCCACATGTCTGTGGATATGCCACACCAGAGAACCTCAGTGAGCTCTTTCAGCACAATTTCTCTAATAGCACTGTACTTTTCAGGAATTGCTTTTGTACAGAAGTACTTCCGGCTCGGAAGTTCATACCTGGGGTCTGCCGTTCGCAAGAGGGCCTTGAAGGTAGGTTCATCCACGATGGAGGCTGGATACATGCCCTCGCAAATTAAGCTGATGACTGCAGATGTCAGTTCCTGATGTTTTTTGTTTTCGTAGTTCTGGTAGGTCTTCATGATGAGGCTATCTTGAACAACCTGCTGCGATGACTCCGGCTTGATTTTTGAAAATGCTGTGGCAAAGGCTTCCCTCATTTGCTCAGTGTTGCTTTTCACAAACTCACAGAATTCATCAGGGTGATTTTTCTCAAGGTGGTAGGAAAGGTTGGATGTGTTTCCTGAATAGGCAATCTGTGCCATGCAAATACGGCAGTAGATCTTCTTCCACTGTAATATGCATCCTTCTGCATTGGTATCAAACCCAAAGTACTTCCACACTTTACTCTTTGCTCTCGGGTGAGCCACTAACTTTAGGTCTGATGGGGAACCTTCTAAACTTTTATTCTCCATTGCTTCTTGGCCACCGTCCCACCTTTTGATCCTTCACTCATTAATGAGTACCTGATAAAGGCAGTAAGATAAAGATACAATGAGAAAGCACAAGTTTGACCACACTCAACTATGTGAAATCAGCGTTTCTGTATCAAGAAACCTACTCACTAATTACATTTGCAAAATTAAAGATGAAATTTGCAGCAAGTGTGACCTATAAGAAGCCCACTGGATTGTCAAAAATTAAAAGGGGTTTTAATACATCCCATTTTTCTGTGAAACTGAGCTAGAACACCAGAGTAAATATTTTTTTTCTGGAATTTCATAATTCTGGGTAGAGAAAGCATAAGTACCACCACAGACTTGATAAATTACTGTCACAAGAACTGGTCATCTGCTATAGCATTTTCCTGCCTCTTAAGTTAGAGCTAGACTAACATCCTCTTGCCAAAGAATTACTGAACTGTTTTTGCTGTTAACATTTATTTCAACTGAAACCTGATAGTGAAGGAGCAAAGGTTTTCTTGTTTATTTTAAAAGAAGTTTTGCAAGCCTGATCTAACAGTTCCAGCTTTCACTTTAAAAATATCATAAAAAAATCTATGATGCAAATTATGGCAATAATCTGTTCCTCTCAAATGTAAAGATGTTTTCTGACTGAAATAAAAGGAAAAGGAGGTTGAACCTACATGCAGATCAACAATACATGTCTGACACCTTTCCTGTCCTTCTCTTTCTGAAATCAAAGTCATCTCCTGAAGTACTAGCTCACATTTGTGGTTCCTGGAACACTAGTACATTATAATCACAGGAAAAGCAGACAGGGAAGCACTAATAATTGTTATTATCCACATCAGCTGGAAAATAATTTTGCAGCACTTTCTTCAAAAGGCTACAGAAGCTGGGAGGGGATGACACTAGAGATGAGTATGGTGATAAGGCAAGACTTGGCAATCTATACCTTGATATCTGCACAGGAAAACACTTCTTGTGCAGTCACATGCAAGTGCTACTTGAGGCCTACAATGCCTCTGTAAACAGTGCTGGCAGCTGGCAGCCACCAAAGCTGATCTCACTACACCAAAAAGCCAAGTCACAGCACAACACGATTGCACTGACACTTCTCTATTTCTTCCACTCCACTGTGACAGCAACAAGCCATTTTCCAGGGCCTTGGCCAGCACTGAGAAGGCAGGCATTAGTTAGACAAGGATGCAGCTTCCTTCACAAAAATCCAGAGCAAGAGAACAGGAGAGGAACATAAGGAGTGTCAGACTGAAAACAACAGCACTGCTACTTCTCTGCTGCTCAGGAGCTGCACCTGTGCCCAAGCCAAGAAATCCTCAGGTGGTAAGACTGGCTGGTTAGGGCAGGAAGGAACAATCTGACTTTTTCATATTGCTGCAAGGGAATATTAAAAAGAAAAAAATAAATAAAAGCATGTGTGCAAGCTTCTCTGGTGTGCTTTCTACTGTGGAGAACATTCACAAGAAAAGACAAGTTTTCTCTCTAAACTGCAGCTGGTATTTTGCAACATTTTCTGAATGCCCCGAATGGAAAACCAAAGACAGGTTAACTGATACTAAACATGCTTATCTAAACACAACTGTTTGTTTAGAAGCAGAATGAGAGATGCAGGGCAGGCATTTTATTGGATTTGTTCTGAAGATTTACTTCTGGGTGTAGACACTTTGCATTTTTTCCTGAGGGAGGGGCAAAGTTCTGCCTACTAGCATGCCTTCTACTGTGATTCATTCAGTGCCTTTAAGTTGCCAGGATAAACTATTGATTCAACATGGTAATGCTGCCTAATTCCAAACATGTGCATATCAACAGCACCAAGGTATGCAATCCCACAAAAACGGATGATTTTGAAAGACCAAGTGGTGTAATGTGTAATGAGGTAACCCTGCCATGCTATCAGATAGTGCACTGACACATCATATTGATACATATTATCATAGCTTTTAGATTCCTCTGTTTCAATCCATGACATGGTGTCTCGAGGAAGCACAGAAGTTCATGGCATTTCATTAAATCTTACAGCTACCCCTGCAGTTTACCTGGCAATTCCTGAAAGTAAGGAGGAAGGCACTGAAATAAAAGCGCTGATGCATCTTTAATGTTCAAAATTAGTATGACGCACCTTGGATCATAAAAAGTTCATCACCAACTGACAAAGCAGAAGGTTTTTCAGAGTATAGGAGTGTTACAGACTCACCCCACTCCTCATTCTTATGTATGTCACAGCTTTGCCTTCATTTTGTGATGTATCAGGCACTTGGCAATAGTGGCCCAGAGCAGCACTGCCACAGCTAAGGATATGCCAGTATAATACAGGCTTTAGTAGCAGCTCAAATATAAACTGCTCATCATGCCTGCCTCTCATAGAGTGTTATACAGCATAACTAGCATTATGAACACAAACACAAACCCCACACCTCTCATTTTACTCCAGGAAGAGGTAAACTTCACTTTCAGAAAAACAGTGTTCATAGTCTAGTCCTGGCAAAAGCAACAGCAACCCTGAATTCTTACCCACACAACTGCACCTTGGAGAAGCTGCTGTTTCTTTCCCTTGCCTCCTCCATGCAACACTACCAACCAGTACCAGGACAGAGGTTTCTAAGAGCCTGCAGTGAGGATCCCCGGCTGGCTTTGCAGCAAACTCTGCTGCCACAGGAGGAGGAAGAGTCCAGACTTTCTGTCCCTAGCACCTCATCCCTACTGTTCTGGGGGCAGACTATGCTGTCTCCTTACACCTCTCAGACTCCCTGTCTCATTCTCCTAACATAAACACATGACTTCCCTTTCCAGGGCAGGCCTTGGGCCAAAATATCAGTGCTAGTGGTGGCTTGCGTCGTGGAAAGTAGCCGTGCTACCCTTGCAGGCAGGGCTCAGTTTCCCCACTGGCAAAGAAAATTGGTTCAAAACCCACACGACAGTCACTTGGATTGTGAAACCAAGCACCGGGATGTGAGGGAACGTGGGGGGGCAGACACCCTGCAACCTTTGTTCTGCCTCCCTGTGCATGAACAGCAATGGCACCCTGTGGGGATCCCTGTCCCACAACTTTTGCCTCAGTCACCAGAGGGGCAATCATAAAGTGATTCCTCATTCCGAAACTAACTTAATGACTCTTTTAGGGGCATGCGTGGGGAGAGAGTATAACTGCTTGATGTAACTGCATTTTTGCCTGCCATCAATCCTTTCTACCTGGTCATTTCCTTATCCACCTCTGGATGATTTACTATCTGGAGCTCACACAGCTTTGAGCAGGAAGTGCTCAGGCTCCCACTACGCTTTAGTCACATAAAGTAAGAGACCTCAAAATATGAATCAAAATTAAGAGATGCATGATCCTAAATCAACATTTCACAATTAACTGTAAAGAAACTTGGTATAAATGTGGATACTGAGTAACTATAAATTGAGGAAATTAAAAAAATGTATGAAATTTCAACCACTTTTAAGAAGGAGTCACCTTTAAGTTCTCCTTAACTTAATCCATATAATCACCTTCTTCAGATAGTTTTCTACACATTACAGGTTCCAAATTTAACTACAAAGACTTTCAAAGTACTACATAACATTCAGGATTTAGATTTCCTCTACTAAATTTCAGTGAAATATGTATAGTAGAAGAAAAAATGTAGGAGAAAGATGCCAAATAAATTCCTTGAGGAGCTGGTAATTATATGAACCATTTTTCTTATCGGTAGGATGACTTTTGATGATCACATTTCCACTGGTAATATCCTGGTGTCACAATTAATACTGGTTTATCTTTTATCAATCCACTGATTAGATTTGTGTTCTTAAAAAGCTGTTTTAATCAGGAACTTTAGTCATTCAAGGCTTTTTTCCTCCCTCCAATTAACTAAGATTAAGCACTGTAAAGAAGTCCAAACAGTAATTTCTAAGAAAACTATTAATAGTTTAAACCACTGAACACTAAAACTACATATTAGCAGTTATACTGTTTATGCAATTAGTACTTGGAGAAGTATTTTTAAGTTTAACTTAAGTTCCCCTTTATTTGTGCACTTTCCTCTATGCCGATTTTAGTTAGCGAAGCAATCGCTAACTGCACACCCTGTTTGTAGTCTCAGCTCTATATTTTCCTTCCCCGAGCTTCAAGATCAGAATTTCAGCTCAACTTCCCTACTCTGTGTTGAGGTGGGGGACATTCACTTGAATAGAGGATGTTATTATTTTTTCAGTTTGCAAGTCAAAACAATTACCAGGTTTTTGCACTGAACCTAGGTTTCAGAGCTCAAACTCTTTCCCCCAAAAAAAGTCTTCAATTCCATCTATAAAAAAATCAGATGAACTTCAGTAGGATGTGAAAGAACACATGGGTCACTTTTAAAAGCACATGTGCCAAGAGCATGCAACTCTTGAGTTAGGGTAAGGAAAAATAAAAGTGAAACTAGTTTTGTTTACTTGGATTAAAATCCTGAGTCCTTCTTCACAAGAAGGATAAGAAAGCAAGATTTTCTTGGAAAATTCAGAGGCAGAAGGGCTGCATTCAGACCAGAACCTTTCACTCATCCACTGAGCTAAAGGACAAGCCAGCAGACATCTCTCTCTTTTAAATCTTCAAGTGAGATTTGCAGTGCTGTTGCACAGAGTGGGAACTCTGATATGGAAAACGGGGCCAAGGAAGACAGGATCAGAGGAATGGCTACCTCTGCCTCCCCGTCCTGTCCGTCCCAGCTCCCCTTTGCCACTCCAAGCTCTCCCGAGGAAAGCACCCTGACAATAAAATGCCTGTACTTGTGAGAGTTACGGACACCCCTTAGAAAAGATACAGAAAATTTTAAACATACACACCTTTCTAGATTACCGTCTGAAAAAGGTACCCCAGGTTTTCTTACAGGAATTGTAGTTTACTGATCCAAGATTGTTCTAACAACACTTTTGCTTTTTGTTACACTGACATCACTATTTTGAAGTTATTATGGAAACGAGGTATCTGGGTAAAAAGACTCCAGTTGTTAAGGTGAATCATTTCTTTAAGCAATGGCTGGACACAGCGAGTGAAACCAAGGCAGCAGGTAACTGCCAAGAGGGAACGGCGTGCAAACAACTAGCTGAGGAGGAAACTACTTGTCCTTGGGAAAAAAATTCACAAGTTAGGGCTCAAAGAAAACTTTTCACATCTGTCAAATCTGCCTTGGTCCCACTTGGTAAGTGACATTTCCTGGGTTGGATCTTCATTGCCTTCCTCTGGCATTTCCAAATTCAACGGTTTTTTTTCACTAGCAGCAAAGAGCAGAGTGCAACAAAACACTGGGTCACATTTTCATCATGCTGTTTCTCTGTGGTTCAAAAAAAGATTTGGAAAGTGTTACACACCCTAGGCAAAATACCCAAATTTCCTCTGCCAAGAAACGCTAATGCTAGAAAAATGTTCAGATGACTTCAAACCATATGCGCATCTGCCCTTTTTGTCACCAGGGTCCTCTCGTTTGTTTGCGGGTTTCATTGCTGCCTTTTGAGAATAAGGAAGGGAATCCCAACAGAAGAACCAGGAATGAATAAAAAGTACACAAAACACTACCCAAGGATGCGACGTGTGACAAGATGAACAAATAAGCTCCTATTATGCGGTGTACTTATTCTGTCTCCTTCCCAGTACTTCAAGTATTGTCTATGCCAATATCCTCATCTGCCTGAACTCCTTACTGAAACACTAGGCCCTCTCAATATTACTTTTTTTATGGTTCCTCTGGTTAAAACTAGCTACAGGGCCACAAAGGCTTACTTGCTGAAAAGGAGAGAAAGTTAAAGGCATGGACTTCAATGCAGCTGTATGGTCAGCTCTGATGATAACCTACACATCTGCCTGAATTCATAGTTTGCTCTTAGTTTATAAACTCAGAAACATTTTATTCTTCAAGAGTAATGCAAGCAGATCGTTGTTTTTTTCTGACAAACTCAAAGTTTCCCCTAAGTCAGCATTGAACACACTGTTGATCCAAATCAGAAAAGTGCAAAAATTTAACTTCTTAAACCAACGACTAATCTGAAGTCTTAGAAAAAACTACAAGTGTCACTCACTTGTCAGCTTAAAGGCTGTCATCGAGTGTCAGCCGGTATCAAATACTAAGCTTCTGGAGCACAGGTACGTTCCGCTCCCGGAGCAGCCGGGACAGGGAAGCCGAAGCGGCGGTCCCGGCCGCCCCGGTGCGGTGGGGGCACAGCGGGAGGCGGCAGCAGGAGCGCCCGGGCCGGGGGAGGCTGCTCGCCGCTACCCGCCTTCCAAGCACCTACCTGGGCTGAGGGAGGGAGCGCCCGCGCGGCTCTGAGCCGAGGTCTCAGGAGACACTGTCAGAGAGCCAAAGAGAGCAAGAAGAAGAGCAGGGACCCCCGGACCACGGAACCCCCACACCGCCTCCCGAGGCCACAAGTCAGGCCGGCGTGCAGCCAGGCGCCCGTCCCGGGCCCGGCCCTCCGCCCCGCCCCGCGTCCGGGGCGGCCGCGGCCCGGGGCAGGCCTGGCGCCGGCAGCGAGGGCGGGGTGCGGCGGGGGCGGGGAGGGCGCCCCGCCAGTCGCAGCCCCTTCGGGACCGCTGCCCTCGGGCAGCTCGGCGGGTCCTGCTCGGCCAGCGAAGGGGAGCAGGGGAGGAGTCCGGCGGCAGCGCCCGTGCCGGGGCCGCCGCGGTGCCTCAGCCCCTGCCCCGCTTCGGGGGATGGGGCACCCCCACGCTACAGCCAAGGTCGCGGGTGCCCTGCCCCGTTCTCTCCTTGCCCCCGTCCGGCCGCTCCCGGCTGGGCCGCGCGTTCTCGGCCCCAGGGCCCCGAACTGCCGCCTGCCCGTGGGGGGTGGGGGGAGGCGCGGCAAACTTTCCCCTCTCCGCGGCGGGGGCTGCCGCCCCCCGGCCCGGAGCCGCCCCGCCCCGCGGCGCCGGCTGCGGTGCTCACCTGAGGCCGGGGCGCACCGCGGCTGGAAGCGGCGGCGCAGCTGGTGCAGGATGACGCGGAGGCCGATGCAGTACACCCGGAGCAAGGGCACCAGCGCAGACAATAGCGACATGGCCGCCTCCCGCCCCGCGGCGGCAGCGGGCTCGGG
Organism: Passer montanus; assembly: GCF_014805655.1. NCBI lineage: Eukaryota > Metazoa > Chordata > Aves > Passeriformes > Passeridae > Passer > Passer montanus. The sequence goes on along the minus strand of NW_024370595.1, from coordinate 2,561,719 downwards.
GCGCGGCGGGGAAGGCACCGGGCGAGCAGGCGGCCGGCGCAGTGTTTCCGCCGGGCCGGGCCGGGCCGGGGGGCGCGGCGCGGCCCCCACCCACCCACGGAAGGGAAAGCGCCGCCGCTGTCACAGCAGCGCCCGGGCTCGCCGCGGCTCCCGCCCTTCTGGGCATGTGCGGTGGCGGGGGAAGGGAAGGGAAGGGGCGGCGGCGGGCGGACCGGCCTCGGCGGCGGCGGCAACAGCGACAACGCGGCGGCTCAGCCCCCGCCGGGACGCCCGAGCAGCTGGGCAGGGGGAGACGGAGACGCTGCAGCGAGGGGGGAGGCGGTAGCGGCGTGACAGCCGGCCCGGTGAGGCCGCCGGGGTTGGGGCGCAGGGACTCTCGCTGCCACATCTGTGACAGCTACAAGCCAGTCAGTGCCTAGGCGGAGCGAGGCACACGGCTTCAGGATCCCGTGGCTCAAAGCGCTCCTCGGGTTGTCTCAGCATTTCCCTTCAGTCTGGCACACATGAGGGGCCGCTGCGGACTCCCACGGCGTCGCTGGGTCTGGGTACGGCCCCTCTCACCTCGGGCATCCCTCAAGCTCACTCCTCCCGAGGTCTCAGTTGCAGGTACCGATTTCTCCAAATGTAGCTCAGTGTACGGAGCTTTCCTACCTCAGGAGCCGGGATTTTACACCTGTCTGACGGATACCTTCTTTACAGTGATAAATGGTATATCGCATGCATGGTATATCGTGTTGTCACTTTTCAATGCTCAGCCTTAGTCTGAGTACTCGGGACAGAGAAGCGGGTCCTATCTACCAGTTCTTGGCTGGTTTCGGCTGCAGGAAATAGAGCGCCTAGTCCTGATGCCGTGGTTTTCATTCACAGAACCGGGGGGTTTGCAGAAATGCAGATGAGCCTCAATATCGATACAAACTAAAATAGTCATTGCACAATAGGAAACGTTGGCCCATATATTCAGTTTCAAATCTTTAGGTAACTTTTTGTCTCTGAGAAAGATGGGAAGCCATACAAAGTTCTGGAAGTGTATTTGAAATGCAATCTCCTAGCCTTTAAAAAAACCCACTCCATACCTTCTAAAAAATAATACAATTAACAACATACTTTTTCAGTATCAGATTACATTGCTCAAGCAGAACTGACTTCATGTCTTCTGTCAGAAATACACCTAAAGTAAAAGCACAGTGTGTAGTTGCTCCAGGACAAAACCAACCATTTAATTTTATGGATCTCTGGTGATTTTTTTTTATTAACACAGAGAATTAGGCAAACATAAATTATAGACATCATTAAGTCACATCAATGAGGGATTCATTCTTAATGTATATTTTTTTTTTTGCAACCATGCATGGAATACTAGAAAGAGCAACACATAAAACAACATGAAAGAAGAAACACATTTACTAAAGGTGAATTATTCTTTCAACTTATCTCAGTAAAAATCAAATCCTGACTCTTTTATGTTGCTTTATATCCTTTTCTCAGAACTACACCATTAATGAAAGCCCTTTCAACATTAAACTGTGAAACTTGCCTACAGTGTATTTACACAATCTGTATATAAATAAACCATACTTTCTCAGGTTTTCTACTATAATAAAATCAATTGATGCATATTCAAGCTACTGCAATAAATACTCCTCTGTCTTTTTTCAGACAATGCTATCCAAGGAATTAGACTAAGTGAGGGAAAACTGATGGGTTAACATTACAGTCTTATTGGACCCACCACTTTTTCTCAGCATGTTGCAAAGGATTTTAAGCCCTCTGTGGTTCATGAGTAGAGTGTCACAGAAAAGATGAGAAAATTTTTTTCCAACAATGTATTATTTTTTTTCTAAAGCTAATAGGCCATGCAGGAGGAGTGAAAATAATTACAACAGGCTGTAGTCTTTGATTCTTTTCAAATAGTCTTCTAATACATCCTTATTTTAATCAATACTTTCTTTTCTTTGGTTTTCATCAGTTTGCATCTTATTATTGACACTTTGGTTTTCCTTGCAATCATTTACTCCAAACCCCCAAGTATTCAGGCTGGAATCTCATCCATCTACTTTAGATACCTCACTGAGACATTATTAGCTCAATGAAATTTTAGGTGTCTTAGCCCTGGAAGGGACAAAAGGAGCAATCTAATTCCTCAGCTTTGCTGTATGGGCAGAGGACACAAAGAGAGGCACTTCTGAAGACCTGCAGAAAATGACAGCTTTCTTTGAGGCACTTAGAGTGCCTCCTTCTTCCCACTGGCTGCAACTGAACTCACAGTGCCAGTGGGCAAAGCCAGCCTACAGCTAGAGCACTGATCTCCTCTTGGAAACTCATCTGAAACACTCCTAACACTCCATCGACACAGGATCCAGCCTCTCTATCCCTACTGCAGGACTGACGTTAGTGAGATCACAGTGCTTCCACCCACATTTTGCATAAAGATGCAAAAACTTGTAAGAAAGGAAGTGGGTGATGTTTTTAGACTCTAATTAAGCCCTGAGCTCCAATTTCCCAGCAGAATGGCATAACCAGCAACCATCAGGTAGTGTGGATGGTAAGTGTTGCAGCCCCATGAGGCACAGGGCCACCTCAGAGAAGACAAAAGCAAACCCAAGATTGGCCTAGCAGTCCAGATGCTCTCTGGCACAGGGTGGAGAGTTAAAAGGTTATGCTTTGTTTTTCTTGTCTTCTGTATGGGAACATCTTTTCCACATGTAAGTTTGCTCCCCTTGTTCTTTTCTTCTCTTGAGATGAGAACTGGAGCCAACAACTCCTCGTATCCACGCACAGTAGCAGAGATTGATGCTTCCCACCCAAGTGTGGTGTGTGGTGCAATAGTTGGGGCAGTCTTGTAGAATGTCAGTGACACATCAGTCCCTCACTAATGGTAAAATGCACACTGGCACTCCTGTGCTTAGCTCAAGTCATGCTCTCAGCCTTATGCACCTACGTGGAAACTGATGGCCCATGTCGGAAAAAGTCAGACATAATTCTGACTGCTGCTAATTTTTCAGGCTTCTAAAAGGGATTTAAATGCCTGTCTTCCTAAGCTGGATTGTACTGGGACTTGAGGCAAGAGATAAGTGCCTATCTTCCCAGAACAGGATCTCCTTAACATGTGTGGGTGAATATAGTTAAATGCCTGAGGAGCTTTCAGGTTCAGTAGGGAGTTGCTCACAGTAATAGGCAGTGCTGGGAAACAGTCAGTTGGGATTACATCTGGAATTCATGGTAGGGGTTTTTGCACCTACAGACAATTTTGACAGGCTGCCTTTTTGGTTTTGTTTTGGTTTGGGTTTTTTTGACCTATGCCTTTTTTTTTCCTTCCTCTATATAAGAAGAGTAATTTTAGGTTCCCTCAAACTAGACATCATCTTGCATAATATTGGGCACTTGAGCATAGCAGGCCTGTACGGAGCTGTAAGCTCTTAGGCAGCCTTCGTAGTAGCTGGGGGAGGGTCAGTTGCTTAGAAAGAAACTTTCCCAAAGGGAGAGATGTCTGCAAACTACACAGTCCCAGGGACTGAGAGCAGGCTCCTCTGCTGTGAGCAGTCATCTGATGGGACATGCCTGCTGTTCTCCAGTGACACTAGGGAAGATACACAGTAGATTGTTCTAAGATCAAACTTACACGTAACAGAACCATGCTACAGCATTTCCCCGTCAAAGAATTATCACTGAATGGGGATGGCTTTTGGTCCCTCTCAGCCTTTTTCAGATATTTCAGTTTTCAAGAAAATGGTCTCATTGGGAAAAGAATTGCCTTTGTCAGTATGGCTATAAGGATGTGACACCCAAGAACACAATAAAGAAATCTGAGGGTTTTTCAGCCTAGCACTGAAGTTCATGGGAATGAGGCAACAGTATTCAAATCCACATTCCCTGAAAAATCTATGTTTTTTAGACTAGAGAAGAACAGGACGAAATATGGACTAATAAGTGCAGTGCAGTCTTGGAATAGGGACAACTTCCCCTCTTCCACAAAATTCTCAAACCTCAAACCACTCAGCTATTATGCAAGGAGCATAGTGTGCTTATTGTTCCTACTGAGTTGTTTTTTTTTTTAATCAATCATATCTGCAGCAAATGTTGTATTTGTGCATGTAAGTATTCAGTGTATGTCACACTCTCAGGATCTATCTGCTCTGAAAAGCCTGAAGTATGAGTAGCTTGGTCTGGTTTGCATTCCCCTTCCCTCTTATGCTTTCTCCATATCAGGTAAGTTCTAAGCATCCCTCCTGCCTCTCAGTCAAGACTTAGAGGCCAAAGAGTTAAAAGGTATGCAGAAAAAAAAGTAATTACAAAAATAAAAATATTTTTTTAAAATCTCCAAACGTGTTTACCCACAAAACTTGCATGGAGATATACATATAAAGCAGGTGAGCTGCTAACAAAAATACACAAGCTTTTATTAAAAACTTCTATCATAAAACACTTAAAAATACTGCATATATTGAGAATTGAGCAGGGATATTAACAGGCTTCACACTGTACATGGCAACTTAACTTGGCTAAAAGAAGAATAAATCATGGAAATTCTAGATGTAACCAGCATTATTTCAGCAGTGGAAATCAGTTCTTATGTAATTCCTGGATTTATTGGAAAATGTATGTAAGTAGATTAACTGATTGATTAACCTACATGAAGTTTCAAAAGCACTTTGACAAAATCCTGTGCACAAGGGATGATAAGCACTCAGGGGATAAGAACCAGCATATATGTGAAACAGAAGAATAGAAACAAAACCCCACAGAGAGTAAAACAAAGGAATTGATTTTTATCAGAAAATCCCAGCAAAAGAAGAACAGGGTGTCAAGGTTCCACTGAACATCCAGCTCTGGCTAATACATTCCTTAGTGCCTCAGATGGGGTAAGGGAAAAGCTGTTGCATTATAATGGCATAGTGTTTCTGTTAATCAGGACAGGAGAGGAGCAGAGGAATTTCAGACATTTAAACAAGCAGGGTGTTCTGGCAATATTCCATCACCAAGAAAATAATGCTATTAAATAAAAAAGATTAATTATGCCCACTATAGAAATGGCTTTGTTGACAGTTAGTTCATTTGTGTTAAAAATTTTCATGTCAATAACTGCCATGTGATTGTTTCAGTGTTTGTATAGGGATGTCTGCAAGCACCTGTGTCATTGCCTATGCAACACTGCTCAACCCATAGCTAAGAGTATTTTGTTAGGATTCAGCAAATGGACAGAAAGATTATTATGGTCCAAAGCAAGAGTTTTCCATAACACCCAGGTCCACCACGTGTCTTTGATCTCTTCCTTAGCAATACTGTAAGACAAACACATCTTTCATCAGAAGTGTGGCTAGCACCATTCTAATATGAAGGAAATAATAAAGCAGAATCACTCCTTAAAAACTGGGCATCGTGAGTTGATCTGCACCTGTATTTTTATTGCATCTGCTTGCAAGAATACTTGAGTGCCACATAATATTGCTCAAGGCAAGGTTTGTGGGGAAAAAGTAGCAGACCAGCTTTCAGGTACATGTAATCCTGCCCATCCCCTTACCCAAACAGGACTATGACAACACTGCTGCTGTTGGTATTGAAGGTTTGAAAGCAGAGTGCACTTGTCTCACACCTGTGCTGTTTGTGGGCATTTTCTGAATATTACACTCACTGCTGTTCCAGCTTGCCAGTCAGCTTCAGGAAGCAGTGGGATTGAATCCTTTGAGGACATGAGAGTCTTGGTTTTGTTCATATCAGCTATAGATAGGCAGGTGACTCCATGCCACAAGCAGGGTGTCCTCACACTGATGACAGATGGGTGACCAGGTCAAGGAAGCTGAGAGATGGAGTTTGAATGTCAAGATCTTCAGAGCTGGACAGAATTGACCAAAGTGGCAAGGATTGTGCCCCATGCACATGTATGTGAAGTTGGGACCGTGACTGATGTTTCAGACAGTCAGTGGAGGCACCTGCTGCTGCCAGAAGAGGGCAATTCTTACCTGTTTTGAGCTTTTCATACAGCTTGAAATGACCTGGCTTTGTTCCCCAGTCTGTGTGTGCCTCACATCAGTATGAAGATACTTTTCCACATGTATTCCTGTTTCAACAATTTACTTAAACAATTGACAATTGACTTCTTAGATTGGATTCACATGTTGTCTTTAAGACCCACATTGCTTTTGCACTTGGCTCCTTGGGGGCAGGTTCTGACCTCAGTGCTCCCCCAAGCACAGAAGGAGCATCTCTTATTTTTGTTGATGTTTCTAAAGACTGACTGGGGTGTTTCCAGCTGCCTTTCTCCAGGACTGTGGCATGTGAGAGAGCAAATGCAGTGGTGGGTAAAGAGATGTGTAAAACAAGCTGGAGGGAAGATCAGGCCAAAACATGATTCAGAGGAACACATGCAGGTGACAGAAGATAGGAACTGTGAGAAAGCCTAGAGGTTGATTCACTTTGGTTTAACTTTGCTAAAAAATGGTCCAGCTCACTGCTAACCTAGATCATGTCATGCAGTGGGAAGGACAAAGATGGGCACCCTTCTGGTCTGTAAAGTGAGAATGTTTGAAAGCAAGTGGAGCTGAAAAGCCTGGTGCACTAAAATCTTGTGGCAGCTCTGGGGTAAGGGGCAGCTGCCCCTCCCTGACCCCAGGCAGAGGTGTGCTGAGAGGTGGATCACAAACAGGAGGGATGCAACCATGACCTTAGCTGGGACATGTGCAGGGCCCAATGTTATATTTCTCCCTTCTGTATCCAATACACTGGGGGATTACTGAGAGTAGGAAAGGGTCTGGCAGGTCTTTAAGCCCCTTTTACCCTTCTTTTTATCCCTTCCCTCTGGCACAAATACTTCGCACTACTCTTTGTCAATGGGTCCTGCCTCCTTAATCTCCCTAGACACCTATTACTGCTGCAGCTTGTTCCTTTAACTCTTTCAACAATCTCTGCACTGTTACTTCTCCTCGTCCTGGGACAGCCAGTGCCCTCTCCCATTTTTCTCAATTCCATCTCACTTTACTTTCTAATCACCCAGACAAACCTGTCTCTCAATCTGCCTACAATCACTCATTCTCTGTTCTCTTGATCACACCTGCCTGTCAGTTGTCCAAAAAGATTACGTACGCCTTGAAATTTCCACTTACTTTAATAAATGAATGATTGCAGTGTTATATAACTTGTTTATGTTTGGCTTGTGCACTACTGGTTTGGACTTATGCTATTCTATAGCATTACATTAATTTACCAAACACAAAGGAACTGTGTGAAAAGCTTGCATGGCCAAGAAATTAACAGACTCAACATTTTAAATTTGAAGGGAAAAGTTAAACAAATAAGTAAGTCCTGCTATTCTTGAGGAAAAATTCACATATGGCATAGACATGGTAAGAGGAGACATCTGATGGTTGAGGAGACATTTCTTATTCCTTGTCCTTGAGATGATCCAAGTCTCAGTAAACAATGAGCTTTATTTTTCATTCTGCATCTAATTTTTCTCAGTGTAAAAGCAAATCATAGCGTGATCAATGCCAAATTGCCTTAAGAACAACTGCAGAGAAGATTCAGCAGGGTTCACACCTTGCACTTTCTCCAATATTTGTCTGTGAGGCAGTGCAAAATGTTCCAGAATTGTAGTTTGACCCCTAGAATGTATGTCCTAGAAATTATCACAGAAAATTCATTCTGCTTATAAAAATAATTTAAAGGATGGAAAAAGTCAAAGGCTCATCCTGACAGCTGTTAAGAACACACTTTCAGTTTTGATTGATCACTGGAACATGCTCCCCAGGGAAGCAGTCATGGCACCAAGCCTGCCAGATTTCAGGAAGCATCTGGACAATGCTCTTAGTGACATGGTTTATTTTTGGGCAGTCTTGCAAGAAGCAGGGACCTGTAATCAATAATCCTTTCAGGCTCTTCCAACTTGAAATATTCTATGATTCTACATCTGATTCCAATTTTATATATGATATTAGTCTTCATATTTTTTAGAGGCCATAAACTATTTTGATTATATGTAATCCATTACTTATGATAATTTAATTCTAAAGTCTATTAAGACAGCAGTTTAATTCAACATCATTATCACATCCCAGTCTGCTGAGACAGTACAGAATGAAACATTGGCCATTTTTTAAAATCTCTTGCTAGATGTTCTCAAATATGTAACAAAGTGGGTAATTCTTAGTCCTCTGGCTTCCCTGAGTGCTGAAATTGCTCGAGCCTGATAGATGAAATTCAGATTCCCATGAGGTGCAGTGGTTAGAAATGATGCATTTCAGATTCTGGATTAGTCTTGGCTTCATATTACTTTCTAAACTGCTGCTGCTGTTTCAGTAATATCAGCCATTTGTATATAAATATCAATGTATATAAATACATTCAGTATTTAATGACAACAAGGCTAACCTAAAAGACTCAGCTATTGCTGCTTGTATAGATGTTAAATTCTTAGTGTCTGAGTTTGGGGATTTTTTGTGTGTGTTTGTATGTCTAAGAGCATGTGTTTAAGTACCAGCATTATATTATAAAGTGACATAGGTATTTTACATGCATAAGAAGCTTTTAAAACAGTTTTACAACAAGTATTTTTTCATCAAGTAAAAGGCCTTAATCCAAACCAACCAACAATTAAAGAGATGACTTGCAATCTTTAAACCTACTCCTTATAACTAGGCTATTTGTTTTCTAGAAACTTGCAAAAATACCATCACCCAGTCAGAGCTGTCACTCTAACTGTTAATTGATAAGTATAGGATAACCTGCTTTAACAGTACAGAACATTTTATTCCATAATCCCAGCTAGAAGATGTTTTCCTACCCCCTGACTTCACTTCAAAGCAGATTTATCTGAAGTCTAGATTACTAAAGTGAGTTTAGACTGCCTTAGTAATGAAAAAAAGAAAGTATATACATTGTAAACATATATGCACATTTATGTGTACAGAGAGCAAAATAACATTTTCAAATTGTATTAAGCCTGTGAATGGCAAAGGGCATTTCTTGCACCCAGGAGTGAATAGAGAAGTGTTTAAAGGTATTGGTTTATGCTGTAACTTCTTTACTCAAAGAAGTTGAGTTTTTGTATATAAATCACATTATGTATATCACATTTTGTATATAAATCACATTACAGCATTGCTACTTCTTTAAATAAAGGTGTCATATTGGTTATAACACTGACTAGCTACAAAAAACTAGTGATGGAGTCCAAATTCTCCTGACAACCATATAGTCAAGTTGCAAACCCTAGGAAACAAGTTTTTATTGATCGAAAGTATAAATTCAGAAGCCTTTACTACTGTTTCAGATTAAAGAAGAATAAGCAACAAAAACAATACATTATGTACAGGACGAGTGGCTTTATGCTCATAGTTTCACTAGCTGGGTTTCTAATTGCAAAACAAGGGGGTTTCCTGCAACTTGCATGTTGGGACGTGCACCCATTTCACTTCTGGCCAGCCTGCCTTCTATTGGGGTTTTGCTTCTTAATTATGAGACTATTGACAGCCAATTCACTGTGTTTTAGTTGGTTTGCTGGGTTGTTTTTGTCTTTTTCTCACGGAGAAGCCAAGATTTCATATCTGGCTTCCCTTGTTTTTTCTTAGTCATGATATCAATTACGCCCTTGTTTTGCATTGTCTTGCAACTGTTGACAATATGTCATGTTGACAATGTTGACAATATGACTGTTTACAATATGTCATTAATAGCAATCAAGGATCTAGTTCTGTCTTTCTTGTTGTTGAATTAATATGGAGAGTATGAAGTGAAAGAGAACTTTACTGCTTCATGAAAACACAGTTTGTTTACAGAAAAATGCACAAATTTGCCCATAATCAGACTCAAAGAAATGGCCTCTTTTCTACCTTCAGGTTGAATTTTCTTCTCTATTTAATTACTAACTGTTCCTGCTGCTAATCAAAAAAGTTAGTTTAAATCATGATATTATGAAAAAAAAAATTTACTCAGCTTCAGAAATGCATATAAAGAAATGCATGATCTGTAGTTCAGGGACAGGATCAGGCACTGAAGAGCCACATGGATGAGATGGAAAATCAGCACAGATTTGTACATATCTGTTACAGCAGCCAGGATCAGATATCTTAGAGGAAGTTTAAAATCTTCTCAGCAAACAACCTCCTACGTGGTAATCTCTACTTTCCTTTTCTACCTATTATACTGCTATTTAGTAATGGTTGTTATGCTAAGATTCTGAAGATTTTATATCCTTTTTTTTTGTCCTGTTGCCAATTCTCTTTATATATATTTGATATGTAGGTGATACTCAAAAATATTTTTTAATTTTATTGTCTCTTCTAGGTCTGCTGCATTTTATTTATATGATTATATACATCATATCACAAAATATTTTAATATTTTATAATTTACCACCTTCTGATTTCATTGCATAGCCCTTTACTTTTGTAGAAGGCAGGAAACAAAACTCTCAGTCTATCTTTAAACAATTTATTTCATAAACAGCCTTTTTGTCTTACTCATTTCCTGTTTACTGTAAAAGGTCTTCTATGTCTCTTCAGAGGGAATTCACAATTCAACACAATCTGTCAACTTTTATCCTGTTCAAACTGTACAATGGAGTGTATACTGTAACTGAGACTTCAACACGGAAAGAGGTGTTGATATGAAGAGTATTTCATATATTTATAGAGTAAAACTGCAAGTGTAAACTAGGCAGAGACTAAAGGATGAGTAATAAGTGAACCACCAACAAGGGATGTTCTTGTTAAGGCCTGCACAGAATCAGCTAGTCATGCCAGGCTGCTGTCTACCCTATTTTGAACTGCAAAGTCATATGATAATACAGATGACAACTGCTCTGGATGTTTTCCTAAAATTCTGCTCCTGGGCTCTCATGCTGTCTCCAGCACTGGTGCACCTCATTACAGCCATGCAGCCCTGGCATTAGAGGGTGAAATCTCTTCACATGCTGGGAGTGATGAGATCGGTGCTGCCGATGGACATGAGCCAGGATATCTAATGCTGCAAAATGCCTATGAGAGCATCTGCCCTCTCATCAGCACACACAACTGCTCTCCATCTGTGCCATTCTCCTTACTCTGGGACTGCATCACCCCTTCACCAATTAGGCCATTATGCTGCTAAGGACAATTTGTAAGTAATATTTTTGGTGCACTTTGTTTTTCCAATTACGTTTGTTTGCCATTTAAAAGAAAAAAAGAAAGTGAGAAAAGAAAGACAAGAAAGTATTTGCAATGAGTTCTTGAAACAGTTTAAATAGAAGGCTTGGTCTCAACTTTTCCTCTTTAATTATCTGCTTCTGCTACTTGGAATTTTCAGGGCTGTTTGAGCCCTGTAATAACTTGTGTGATTTATAGTTATAATGATTTATTCCTGCTGGGGGGGAAACCATGCTGATTACTTCTCTCTTGTTTTTGCTGTGTCATTCCCTATGCTCACAGTATGTATTGCAATGGGTTTTCTAAAAAGACAAAAAACTCCAATCGATATAATTTTCTAAAAGCAAACACTTGATGACATTGACATTGTACACAAGCTGCTAACTATATCATAGGTGAAAATAAACACACCTGCTGAATGAATGTGTAGATGCTTCAGGTTTTTTCCCAGAAAAAAAGTAGTTTTCCGTATAGCAAGAATCTGATGTGTTCCTTGCTATTTTCTTGCTTACACAGACCAATCTACTGCAATCTACTATATTTGGGCTTTTTACTATGTACTAGACTGATAGTTTCCGAGATTTTCCCTTAATAATTTCAAGCCATTTTTCTGACCATTGCACTGGATGATGGGCCCACTTAGTACACATACTTAAGCTTGGTTGCTGTTTGAAGGTTTTTTTGCTCTCAGACCAACCAGTTTATACAAACTGCAGTGATTACAGTAGAAAATAAAACCAACTGAATGTGGTTTGTTTGTCCTTTGACTGAAATTCATTCACACTTTTAGAGAGGGACAAGAAATACATAATTTTGAGTGCTCAGGAGATGACTTTTGGTGCATTCAGGCCCTCTGCACAAAGGGGAACTTTGCTCTTCTTTCAGTATTAGCATTGTGCCTGCAAATAGAAATCATATTACCTTCAATTGCATTTACTATGCATCAGTGGCATACTACTGAAGTTTGTTCTCTCTCGGGTTTATTCTGCATTTACGAGAGGAAAGTAGGTTTCACTACCCAGGAGACACATTTCTTGATAACTTCTAGCCACCAGTAAAAATCTAAGATAAATTATTGGTGACTAAAATCCATGTGCATTTGAAGTGTGATTTTGTCACCTCTGTCCAGTGTCTCTGTCCAGAAATTATCATTGGTGATGATAGGAAATATTTGCGTCTGGGGCAAACAAACGAGCAGGTAGAGATGGTGCATAGCAGCTCTACACTCTGCTGCACATTAACTCATTTTCTTGTCCGGGAATCATTCCACAGATTGACTAGTTTTATTTACCAGCCCTCCTAGACAGAGTTTGGAAATGAGAAAAAAGTGTGTTACATTTATTTATTATATTGTTTTCTTGCTTCAGTCCATTCTCTGCAAAGCTTCTGTTTATATTTCTTTGTTGCCTTGTACCTGCACTTGCAGCTGGAGGCTGCTGCCTCTGACCTTTCTACAGAGCAACCCAAACCCACGCTCTCATGTCTCAATGCTGTGACTCTTCTGAGGATCTGGCTGCTAAGGAAGGAGGGTCACTACCAGAATACAAATACCAAGCACTCCCAATTGCCACCCAGCTTCATCAGTCTTGGAAGCAGAAGAAATCCTCCTGCACTTTGTGATACTTAGTGGATTTGCAAAATCTTAGCTTTGCCTGTTTTTCAGTGTCCTTTTTTATTTGCCTATGGAATAAACCAAATGAAAATATTCAAACTAAGAAATAAGACCTGTTGTGTGCCTAGAAAGAAATATATCTGTTAAGATCAGTAACAATTACATGACAAAACCCCTATGGACTAATTAGTAGTCAGCAAACAAACACTGGTTTTCTAACAGAGATTTTTTTTTTTTTAATTTTTTCCCCCTCTGATAATCTGCCAGCTCCTCAAGCATATTTCTTCACCTCCTAATATTTTGAAAGGCACAGTCACTGTCTCTTGCATCTTTAGCACCCACCAATTCTAATCAAAATATCAGCAATGAAGATGGATATCCCTGTCAGGCCTCACTTCATCTCCTAGTAGAGCAAGGAGGCAAAGCCAGTGTCATAAATCACCTTCCTTCAAGGGTATAGTCAAGTGACATGAGAAGTTAAAGGTTTAAAATAAAGTTTCAACTTCACCTGTCACTTTCTCTGTCACAGAATGACAAAATCCTAGTGGATACAGTCTAGGTCGAGGAAGGAGAGAGAGTCTTATGGTCCATATTGCCAGCTATCTCCAGGCCTAGTACTAGTTGTAATCCTTGGAAATGTTCAATGGTTCTATGTTTCTATGGCCAGGAGAAGCTAATTTGCAGCTGTTAGTATCTTTTCAACAGTTATATAAATTCCTTAGGCTGAGAATTTTCTCTGATAATGCATGAAGGGCAAGAATCAAAGCCCAGCAAGTCCATGGATTGCATCTCAGTAGGCTTTGATTCTCTTTGGACGTGACACCCAGCTACAAAATGAAAGGGCAGAGCTGCACAGAATATTCAAGAACACTGTGGAAAGGAGCATAGCGAGGGAGGGCTGGCTGGAAATACCCAGCACTTTTTCAGGTCTGTAAAAACAGATGACAAATAGAAAATAAAGCAGCAGCCAGAATGACCTTCCAACACAAAATATTTCCCTCCATCAATCCTAACAAAAAGGCGTTGTAGTAGGCCTCCAGTAGTCTGTGTGCTCAAGCCAGGAGCCAATCCTGTCTTCTTAATTCTTGGGGGCTTTTTCAGCCTTAAGAGTGGCCAGTCTGCTTTTGGGGTTGGTTTCCCAAGAGTGGAAAAAAGGTAGTGATAACTGAAATGTGCATGCTGTAGAAAATCTGTTATCCAAACTGTGACTCTTCTGCTTTATCACTAGCCACTACAACACTGCCTTTGAGTCTCAGATTTTTTTACTGACCATAAGGTCCCTGTAATTAAACCATGATTTTGTTCCAGAAAGTGACCCTAGGTTAAAAAAAAAAAAAGGAAATAAAGGCATCAAATGATTCCACATAACTGCAAATGATATCTTCAACTAACTTCATACGATGTCATGAATGTCAGTGGGATTGCAGGGATCTGGAAGGTGGATTTGGACTGCAGAACCATAAATCCTATGGGACAGCAGCTAGAAAAACACCAGTCAACTTGCACAGCCCAAGCCAAGCTGCAGAGCTGATGGGTACAGCTAAATCATGCTGTAAACGTATAAAGTGAAAAAATGTTCCAGATGGTGTGTTCTTCCCCTTAAATCCTCTCAGGTCTCACCTGGGGATATGAGTACCTCTAGACGTAGTGATAAAAAAAGAGGCAATACCTAAGAAAAGAAGTCTAATATACAAAAAAAAAAAAAAAATTGAGCTCTACATGAGTGGTTTATTGCAAAAATCTTAAACTTTCTATACATATTTTTCTTTGGTTATCAATAGCCTATTCTTTTCTAATTTCATAACCTAAGCAAGAAGGGAACAGATCAAACAAATGCTGTCATAAGAAGTCAAAGACATTTTATGCTTTGCTAGATCCCATTGCTGAAATGTCTGATATTAGAAACAATAGAGCAAAATATTTAAATGACTAACAGCTATTTAAGAATAAATGTGCCTGGCATAAGTTGCATGGACAGTAAGAAAATAAAAATTAAGGAAAATTGCTCAAATAAAAAGCATAAGATGCAGATTTCAATAGATTACAACATGCAGGCCAGCATATTCTAGCTGCTATTGCTCTATTTGGCTTAAGAAACAAAACTATTTAGGATAATTATAATTACAACCAGTAAGAATTTCCACATTTGAGGATACATTAATATTTCAACATTTGTTTTCATGCTGAATCAGAATTATAAAAATTAAATTCTTCTCAGAGAAAAATTCTGAAATTATGATTTTTAGGTATTCCATATAGATACTGTCAAAGCACTGCCCTACGTATATCAATATCTGCAGCATTTAGTAGAAACCTAGCTTTTAATTCATTATTCCAATACAATTACGAAGTCAACATAAAAGGAATAGGAAAATTTAACTCTTTCAACTCACAAAACAGAATATTTTGATGTTAAACAAGAATGTTGTGGAGGAGATTCTAAGCACTGTGGAAATGTCTGCATACTGGCTAAGTTTTGACACCTTACAGCTCCACTTCTCTTTGACAATATCCTGATCATGAAGTCTGTCTTTCCTTCTTGTTTCTTTCCTTCCTTTCATTTTTTTTCTTTATATGATGATAAAACAATAAATATGATCACGATAAAGCAATTTTACTAGTGTATGTGAATTTATTTTTTTTCAATTTATTTTTCTTTCAATGCCTATATGGAAGCCTTCACATCTTAGGACTAATGTGCAAAATCGAATCCTCTTAAAACCCAGGCAAGGCAAAGAAGCAGATAAAATGATGGACAAAGAGAGATGTGCATTTCAGAGGAGAGCTAGGATTAGAAGCAGCATAGCCCTGATAAAATGATGGACAAAGAGAGATGTGCATTTCAGAGGAGAGCTTCAGAATGTCATGCTTCTGGAAAAACAGCTCAGTGCATCAGTTCACAGGAGAGATTGGCCAGCTAAAGTGCTGTGCATAACCTCAACTTTTATGTCTATTTCTGACCACAAAATTGATGCCTGTGGGAGTGCAGGTAGTGGGTGGTACACCTGCAGGAGTTTGTTAGTTCAGATCTTCTGGAGGCAGATCCTGCCTGTCCCAGCAGCCTGCTTGGCTTGCATCCCAGAGGCATCTGGGCTGTGGAAGAAGAGGCCCTTCACGAGACACTCCTGGGTGTGCAGGTGTTCAGGCTATGCCATGGACTTGGTCCAAGGTAAAAACCCCTGGAGCACCAGATCCCTTTTCCTCCAGTCTGCTTCTGCTGAGCTAGTGCAGACATAGCCATAAAATTCCATATACCATTCACCAAATGTAGAATATTCCTGCAACTCCTTAGTTGAGATTGGACCTTTTGAAAGTATTTGTGAAGCACAATCCTTGGAGCACCAGATCCCTTTTCCTCCAGTCTGCTTCTGCTGAGCTAGTGCAGACATAGCCATAAAATTCCATATACCATTCACCAAATTTAGAATATTCCTGCAACTCCTTAGTTGAGACGAGCTTTTGAAAGTATTTGTGAAGCACAATCCCTAAGAAACATGGTAAAATGCTATGGAAACATACACATCTTATGGCAAACCACAGCACAGGTGGTTTGTTACCCACCCATGAAGGTGGTGCTTATTGGAAGGTAGAGAAGTTCTCCTGCACTCCCTGACCTGTCTTTGTACCCCTTAGTCTGCTCCTCCATGTCTGGAAACTGGGTAACCAGGCAGGATGTCTCCTGTGACACCCTCACAGTAGATGTGTCAGCAGCACTGGGAGGGGACCAGCTGTCGTGACCACACTCACAAATGCCTAGTTCATTGAAAAGCCAAGCTGCAGACCACAATAACCTGCTGTTCTCCCTCTGACAGGCAACTGCATCAAAAGCTTTGCTGGAAGTAGGGGAAAATAATGCTTGGTGATGAGGTGTTTAACCCCACAGCAAGAGCTGCAGTTCCACAGCCCAGTTCATCCTGTCCCTGCCCTGCACAGGCTGGGCCCCCCAGCCCTGACCTACACGGTCCCCAGAGGGAATGCTACAGTGCCTCCTTGTACAACTCTGGGCACCTCTGCCACTGCTTCAAGTGGCCTGCCCGTGTGTTGGACAAGCAAAGGATTTCCACAGAGCAGCCTCCACACCCAGGCACCTGCACGTGGTGCCTAAAGATGGGCTCTGCAGGGATTTGCTCTTCACTTTTCTTTTCAATAAACTGTCTCCGATAATTGCCTTGGCTTTAGAGCTGAAGGCCTCTGGAGTAATGAACAACTGTTATTTCTAGTACAATGGGATCGTTGCCTGTAATGTTATCCCTTAATTGCTACTGCGGTGCAAATTATGAAAAGTAAGAATATCCAAATATAGAGACACTTGGCCCTTGTGACAGGAAATTAAGGTCTCTTCTCTGGCACTGCTGCATGCCCTGAACTCCCACTCAAGTCAAAATGAATTACATACATTCAATATTTTGAAAAACAAGCTCTTAACCTCTACAAACGAGCTTATAGAGTTCATATCATATGTGTTCTGGCAATCCCTATAAATGTTCAATCCTTTTTCAGATCCTACTAATCTTCTGGGCATCCAAGTTCTTTCAGAGTTAAAGGCAAAACTTGCCATTAACTTTGCTGAAAAGGATGAAGTATACTTTTAAAAAATAATGAATAAATCTGTGGATGCATTATCTTTTGAAGTTTTAGTGGTTTGGGTTGCTTGATTGGTTATTTTTTAACAGCAAGAAAAAGCAAGCAAATGTTTCTGTATCATCCAAAATATCAAATCTCCTATCTTCCTTCCTATTTTTGACACCTTGAGAGTCTATCATTTTCAGCATCTTGGATAAAAGCTTTTCTATACCTGTTCATGCCTTGCTTTGGTGCTGTACTCCTAGAAGCAATAATGACCAGAACAAACTTAGACATCTGAGAATAAGTGTGTTATCTCTACAATGCCTTTTTAATATTTCAGGCATTAAGAGTCTAAATGCTTAATCTCCACTCTGAAGTGTCTGAAAAGCATGGTATTGTCAAACAAAAGCAGTAAACTGCTGAGGAAAGTTCCAATCCTTCTCTTACTGATGTCAGTGGGAATTTTGCCAGGAAGCTCAGCATGACAAGAGTATAGACCAAAGTAATCAGTTCTACAGATGATTACATGAAAAGCCCTTCATTATAGCATGATGATTGAGTATTATTACAGTCATGAGACACAGACATCTTCTGGAACCAAAACCAAGAAAAAGAATGTATTAAGGCTATTCCTCCTCCGAGTTGGGCCTGTTTGGCAGTGGCCTTTCATCAGATGACTTTTCACATGTCAGCACAGCTACTTTGGTATTGGCCACAGCCTGATATGTACAGCGAAATGAGCCCAGATTTCCTGCTGCACAGTTCCTCTCTGCTAAAGGTTTCTCAGCCCATGAAAGCTGTGTCGTTTGGTAAGTAAAATATTTTTGGCAAACTCAGGAACATCACACTTTGTTGTCCATCTTCTCACTTCAGTTCAAGTTCAGTCTTGCTCCACAGGTGCCTCTTCCAGGCTGGAGAAGGGAAAGCTCATGTGTGACGGCTGATGTCTTGACGAAGGGACACTGTGGCACAGACCCCCAGAGCCAGACGCCCGCTTCTGCAGCCTCACCCAGCCTGCCCAGTGCTCGAGCTGAGAGCAGGAGGGAGCAGGAGGTTATGGCCATGAACTGGGCACTGAGGGCACGGATGATGCGTGCAAGCTAGCAGGGCGCCCTTGCAAACTCGTTCAGGATCTTCGCGTTCTTCAGGGAGCATTTGTTAGGCAGATACACTGATGCAGTTTTGCACAGTTCATCCAAGAAAGTGAAGTTTCACAGTACCCTGCAAAAGCAAAGTCTGTATGAAGATGGGAATATGACTAGAGTTTGTATTAACTTTGGATTACAGTGTTTTATTATTACTTATGTGTAAGGAGGTTAATTTTCTCTCTATTACTTGGGGATCAAACAGAAGTCTGCGTTCTCTACTGAAATCAGTCCTTTGTCAGCTTAGCAAAATCTGTATTAATAAAGACAAAATGTAAATATTTATAAAACACGCACAGTCATCCCTCAGTGTTACTAAATCATTAATAGTGTCTGGTTCTGGTTTGTATTGTCATAGTCACAGGAAGATGCAGTGATGACAGTAGGAAAATACACATCCACAGCAAGTTTTAGATACATTTTGGGGAGGATTTTCTTCACTCCCTTACTTAGGAGAGGAGTTCTAATGGTGCATTTTGATTTATTTTTCACATGTGTATGTTGCTTATTTTTCTTATCTGAAAGGAACTGTGACATTCTCCCACTACTTCTTGCCTGAAACTGCTCTCTGGATTGCAGTTCTGATTGTCTCTTCTTGAAATTATCATTAAAATGGTACACTGGCAAAAAAACATTTGTCATGGTTAGGGATTCTGAAATATTTTCTGTTATTTTCATAATAGCAGTTAATAATTCCCTGAAGCTATGCATTCGATTAAATACCTTTTCTTTCTGCAGTCCTCTGAAACAGTGCTAAAAAGTCACTGCTTTTTCATTTTAACCTCTCAAGTGATGGGCAACAATCAGTTGCCTAGCAAGCACAAGTACTATTGTTTGTGCTAAAAGGTCAAGACAAAAATGTGCTGAAAACTTTCTGGATACTTATATAAAGAGATGAGTTATGACTTGGGAGTTATTTATTGCACAGAAGAGTCTGTATTTGACCCTCTGCATCCTGCTCTCATGTACTTTATGTCACTTTAAGGAGAGGAATAACTATTTCTCAAACAAACATTCTGGTATTACAGAAAGATAACAGCTACCTCTCAGTTTAGATGAACTCAGAAATATGCCTAGAAAATCATTTTTCATCTGCTATAGAAACGTCAGAGTTCCAGCTTAAGCAACAGCAGTATGAAATCCTTTTCTCTCTTTGACCATGTACTAAAGGAGCCAGTAAATGAAAAGCTATTGTGTTTATTTTCTATGGGCAGATACCACATAATAATGTGGTAATACTTTTAATGGAAATCCATCACACAATATATGTATTACAGTTCAGAATATACCATCTACTCTAACCTATACCATGCCTCAGTTTTTGAGATCTTTGTACTGAGCAGCTCCCGTGTCACATGGTGCAAACATGCTGCACCTCTCAGTTGTGTGGATGTATCTCTGGGGTGCCACAAGCTCAATTAGTGCAACATTATTTTCATACAGAAACCTTTGGAAGTGAGAGCTCAGTCTGGGTTTAGGCTTTGTGCAAATCATAGTGGGAGGGTATAACGAGAATCTATGTGTTTTATACAAAGAGATTTGGCACACCTATAGCTCCTATGGTCTGGAAGTGAAATTAAACTGCCTGTCTACCACCAGCAGTAAAACCAGCAGTTTTGAGGGGGGTGCCGGGGGGGCGGGGGGGGGTGTTGTAGATGGAACCTCAGCTATCTTTCTTGTGGTTTTTAAGACACAGGAAAAATTTATAGGTAAAACAAGAGAGAGCCCAGCATCTGTGTCACGTATTGTGCAAAGCTGTCCTGTCAGCCACACAGTACACTAGAAGGCATCACTGCATCCTGTGTCTACTACAGCATAACAAGAAAGTCTGACAGACAAAGCATTCACTTTACTCTCACACAAAGTAACAGATCTGTCTGGACTAGGCAACCAAGGTGAAGCAAAATGCTTCCCCTTTCCTTACCTACTGCTATGGATGCATAAAAAGTGGATGGCACATGAAAACATGAGGAGAGAAGAAAGAAGCTTCTTATCTTTATTGAACTCTAAAACTTTGCCACCAAGTTTCCAAATTCAAAATACTTTCTTTTTCTGCCTCATCTGTCTCAACACAGACCACCAGCTAACTCATATCTGGGTCCTGCAGTGAGCTCAGCTGGGCTGGCACAGCCTCTGGCAGCATCTGGAGTTCAGGCAGGTTCAGCATCCCACTTGCAGGGACTCTGGCAGGGTCAGGACTCTGTCAACTGATCCAGAAGTCTAAGTGGCTATGCAAATGTTTACAGAAGCATTAAAATAAAATTTCCTTTGTGTTATTAATTATTCTTTCCCTCCAACTGTATTGTTTGTATCAACCATTTCTGAAATTACTGTTCTGGAAGCAAATGCACTTGCATTCTCACAGATTTTTTTATTTGATGATATTTCTCAAAATCATACAATCACAGAATATTAAAATGGTTTGAGTTGGAAGGACCTTAAAGATCATCTAGTTCCAACACTCCTGCCATGGCCAAGAACACCTTCCAATATACCAGGTTGTTCAGGGCCACCATCCAATGTGGCCTTGGACACTTCCAGGGATGAGACAGTCACAACTTCACTGGGCAACCTGTTTCAGTGCCTTACTACCCTTATAGCAAAGAATTTATTCTGGATATCTCATCTAAACCTGCCCTCTTTCAGTCTAAAGCCATCCTTCCTTGTTCTATCACTACAAGCCCTTGTAGAAAATCCTTTCTCAGATCTTTTGTAGGCCTTCTTTAGGTATTGGAAGGTGCTATAAGGTTTCCCCAGAGTTTTCTCTTCTCCAGGCTGAACAACTCCAACATTCTCATCCTGTCTTCACAGGAGAAGTACTTTTTAACACCTTAAAAAAATAAAGGAAGAAGAGGTGGAGAGGTGTTTATGATCTAATATCCTTCCTAATAACCACAGTAACCTGAATCTTCTAGAGAAAATTAGCATTTATCTCTTCCCTGGTGTAAATCATTCTAGCCCACTTTCTCAATTTGCCTGATGGTGAAGTATTGCTAAGCAACACCACACTTGCAGGTCAGCTGCCACTTCATGACTATGCCAATGTCAATTTTTTAAGGCCCACACGATATCTTTTTCAGAGATTATGTTGCCATTTAAGAGCATTTAAAACTACTTAGCTAATCTTCCTACCGTAATACTAGCTCTTGCTTAGTCTAAAGCTGCGTTGCTATGGATGAATATTGCTTGGAGTGTCTAAATATTTGGAAGTAAAACCAGCCATTTTCTTCAGTGGTATAATGAAGTATGGTATAAGATCAAGCCTGATTTTAATTATAAGTTGTCCTTTATCTTACTCTGCCTGCCTTCCCTGTTTTTCATGCCAACAGCAACTGTTTAATTGGACTTGAAGGAAAGCTACACAGTTAGCCTCAAGTAGCAGATGAATCATTCTAATGTCTGATAACTTTTCCAAATAAAGGCCTCTCTCTCCAGGAGCAAATGTCAGCCTCCATCACTTAACAAGCTTATCTGAGCCCATGTAGTGAGCAGGGACATGCTCACACCGAAAAGCTAATGGTGGGATTGTCAGTGTGTTGCCAAACTTCTGAGTAGTACAGTGATATTGCTGACTTCCAGACAAAGTTCAGCACACAGCCTGTGCCTGAGCAAGCACTGAAAAGTAACAGGTATAGGACAAATTGCAAAAATTCCAAACCACACAGCCCGCAAAAATGTAAGGTGCTCCTCAGTGGGCCTCCACTGGTGCTGGAGCATCTCCTGCTCTTGATCTGCCCAGGTGCTCCAGAGGTGCCCTTCCTCTGGGAAGCCCTAGCATTGCCCATACAGTTTGATCCAGATATTCACCGACTTCAAAGTGCCAACTAAACACGGGTTTTCATAAAAGTAAGCATTTGGATACAGCACAGAGACTTTTTTAATGCCAAGCATCTCATTAAATTGTCAACTTCCTTGCAAGCATCACTTGGAGTAGCAAGAACAAGCATGGGAGATAAAATTCTCCGGCGACCTGCGCTGGTAAACCAGGGCTTCCAGAGCCAAGCGCTCAGGGCTGAGAGTTCAAGCAGTGCTTGGCTTGCACCCAAGCCCCAGGAGCCCAGGGAAGCCAAGGCAGAGCCATGGAGCAGGCTCCTCTTTACGCCCTGGTGGCATGTTTGCTGGGCAGCATCTCCCTCTGGAGGCTCTCCCCAGATCCTGCTTCCCATCACCAGCCCCAGCTGGGCAGGAGAGTCCACCCCAAAGCACCACCTGAATGTGAGGCTTGGGTGAACCTGATTTTAATAGATGTCTGGCTCAAAATAGTACCTTCAGACTAAAAGAGCATTCTGTAAAATTAACATTTCAGGAATTGTTTTTCTAATCTGTTACTGAGTCTGTGAACCTTTCAGGATGGCTTTTTTCTCCAATCCTGATTATTAGACACACATTTTTCCTAAAATTATGGGGAGGCTAATGGAATCAGATGAAATTAGAAAGTCAAAGTTGATGATTCTAAGAATAGAATCTAATCAAACACAAACATGACAGTTGTCATCACTGTCACAGTATTTACAGCAATTTTTCTGTTAAATTATCCATGTGTTTTCACCAACATAGAGGTTAGTCATTCAAGCCATTTTAATTATATTTTTATATTGCTGTCTCATTTTTTATTTGTTTGGATTTCTTGTTTATTGGATCTTTGATGGGATCCATACATACTGAGGTTTCTCATACTGCTCTGAAGCTATATTTGGATTATCACAACCTTCAAAATCTCAAAGATGATCCTAAGAAAATTGAAAAGATGGAACCAAAGTTTTCACAGAGATCCAGTGACTCCAGTAAACCTCTACAGAGCCCCAGGATCTCCCTCATCACAGGGACAGCAATATGCTGCCTGATTTTTTTTTTGATTTTTTTTTTTTGGATGGAAAAGACAGAACACTCACATGCATTCAGCATGATAAAGACTGAAAGTCAAAAATTTCTATCCAGCTTCTAAAATGTCAAGCAAAATGTCAGGTAGCACAGTAATAAAAAAGGAACATCTGACATGAAACAGGAGTACTCTGATTAGCACGTTGCTTTCTAATGAATGTCACACATTCAGCAAAACCACTGGCCTTCAGAAGTAATGAAGTAGTGACTGGATGAAAAAAAATCACAGCAGTTCATCAGTAACTCCCAGAAAAGCTCCTTTATGAAGTGAATCTTTCTTTGGATACTTCTGTAATTGGACACATCTTAGGATCAAATTCTCACATCAAAGGGTAGACATTAAGACCTCACCAGAGGCAGTGGATCTTTATGGATCTAAGAATAAAAGTTGGCATTCATTGGTGTTCCTCTAGGGAGAAGGGAAAGTAGAGAAAAATAAGTTTTAATTAATGGTGATCATCTGATGGAGAATGACAGACCTTTATAGAGATGGTGATCCAAGGTAATTAAATTAGATGATGGAGACTTCTCTTGCTGCCACTTGAGACAGAAGAGCCAAGGAAGAGTGGCCATCCTAAAAATAATTATTTATGAAACCCACAAAATAGGTCCAGTGGACTAAACCCCTGTACATTACAGGAAGTGAACCTGAACTAAATCCTGCACAGCAAAACCTGTTTTGCAGATGGGGAAAATTAAATTTGCAGAGCACATGCTTGATTTTTCAATCAATTATTATTACCACCCTGCAACCCAAGGGAAGTCTACTATCAGTGAAACACAAGACCAAGGATGCTTCTGGCCAAAGGAATCTGTAGTCAAGGCAGACAACTCATGAGACATGAAATAAACTATGCCTTACAATTCTGTTTTTCATCTGTCTCACTGCAAATGTTCCTGTCTAACTCCTAACACCTGCCACCTTTAACGCAGTCCTCCAGTAAGCTGTTTCTCAATGTTAGTACAAGTGTTTACTGTACCAAAATCAGTCTTCTCTTTTTCAACACAGTGCTTTGAGAGACACAATGTAGAATGTTTTATTACCCTCTAGACATTTTACAATGTCTAGTAATTTTATATTTTCCCCTCAGAAAGGTGGCATTATCCGCTTTGATTTTATACTTTTAAATTCATGTGTGCTCACATTAGCTCATTTGCTCATACTTCAGATATTCAAAGACATCCTTTTCTACCATTTGTATCAGTAATTAACCATAGCTAAACAGGCAACTTACTGAATGGCAATGGTGGGATTCCTTGCTTCAATATATTAAAGAATCACATCCCTTCTCCCCTACATATTTATTGTCTCTTTACAGATTTATTATCTCTTCAGCTACCTACACAGGTGTTTTTCTTCAGCTGTTTCTCAACTGGTTACAAATATCCAAAATTCTTAATAGAGGATCAGACCATTATTCTGACCTAAAGATCAGAGTAAGTCTTTTTACATATTTTATTTTTATTAATTGATATAACTTGTATGCAGTTCTGTTGGTACACGATTATCCCACTTCTTTTTGACAGCCCCTGTAAACATCCCATTTGAATGCTCAATAATTTGGTGTATATTGCTATCCTTTTACTGTTCATTTTATTGGGATACCTAAAAAATCCTGACATTTTTTGGAATCAGCTTCCTTTGAAGTTCAACGGGATATAACCACCTACTGTCCTTTGCATCTTTTCACAGCTGTAGTCACAAAATATTGTGCATTTATAATATAATAATAATCACTTGGCAGAATAACAGCAACCCAGAGGACCAAGTATATAACTGCTTAATAGATCACAGCTATGGGCTCATAAAGAACAGAACTGTAGAAGTATCTATATCTAAAATGACAAAAATTCTCAAATTATAAAACCACAGCATTTGAACAGTTTAGTATTTTCCTGATACTAGCCATAATTAAATTAGATTTTACAGCTACTGCTACAGATTTCTAGAACTAAAAAATATTATCAAGTACAGGATGTTGCTAGATAAAGAGTCATCAAATATGAAATACCCACGATGGAGAGCTTCAGTTGCTGGTACACAAGCTGCCCAAATGCCATGAGACTGAGTTTACAGATGCAGTTTCTGGACTCCACCAATGATTGCTTCATACAGCTGAAAATCCTACAAAACATGGGAAAAATCACTTTTGTGGATTCAATCCTAACCAACATTGTGGAGTAAGCTCAGAGGTAGATAGATGCTGAAGCACTTAAAGCTGGAGCTTCTGGAAAGTTCTGTAGCTTCCAAAAAACATACATATTTTTCAGGCAGCTGTGTGTGACCAGTATCACTAGTAAACAACAGCTGGAGCACATCAGGAGAGCTTCTAGACTGCACTGTGTGCTGCTCAAAGAGAAGGCCTCTCACACTCACTGGGTGTGATGTGATCCAAGGTCTGTAAAATGGCAATAACCAGCATAACCATTTAAAATACATTCTCTTGATCCAAATCAAAACACTAATGTAGATGCTTTTCATTAATCCCATGCACTGGTAGTTAAGTCCTTCTATTACAGGTTTGCAATGCTGTTGCTGTGTCATGGTGCTCGTTCTTGACACATTTTATCTTCAGTAAAAAAAATAAAATTAAGACTTAGAAGAAATATTGCTTGACAGTGGGTCAGATGAGTACCCTGAAAGTGTAATTTAGCTTTCTGGGCATTTGGTTTAAAAGAAGGTTTTTCCTAAAATAAGCAATGCAGGAACCTTTGCAACTGAACTCAAGCATTTCAAAGACCTTGAGAGAGACTTTATCAGTAAGGAATTGCCACCTGTAGATAAACAGAGATGGGGAAGGCAAGAGAAAGAAAGCCAAACCCAGCCCAGCCAAGCTAAGCCAAGCCATGAAATGGAAGGCAAAGCAAGGCAGGGCAAGGCCAGAGAAAGCATACCATAGATTTGTTGTGAATTCTGTGAGGTTTGTTATGTGAACATGTTTGGTATCACAAAGCTGCCAAGTGCAAGATAACTTTCACAGATCTGTCAGGCAGCTGTGTTACAAGCCCTGCCTGCTCATGTCCAGGACTCAGCTGGGCTGCAGCCAGAGCTCCTTCTTCAGTCTCCTTAGAGACTGCTGGAGGAAGGTAGGTATGTTGCTAAAGCCACATAATCTCAAAATTCACTGGGGCCAAATGTAGATCTAATCAGGGAGAGAAAGGGGCTCAGTAGTGTCCACTTCCCTACATCCTAGCACTCCTGCATGCTCTTAGGGTGCACTCTGAATTCTAGATTTGCTGCCTCCTTGAAACATCTCTCTCTGTGCAATGTTCTTTTGCCTCCCAACAGTCTTCTCCATTTCTTCCATGCATATCCTCTGCTCCCAGACTTGAATACTGCAGTGGGTACCACACTGCATCACTTTTTCACGGGTGGAAATATCAATTAAAAATATTTGAGTGGTTATTTTCAACAGCAACAAATGAGTTGTCATAGACAAGTACAGAAATAAAGTCCTCAGAATTCACATTCACACGTGAATTAAAGTCTTCACATTAAAAGCAAACCTTGGTTAGATGCTATAAGCCAGATTTTGCAATTGAGAGTCTAATAATTTCCAAAAAAATGGTGTTAGAGAATGTACATGCAACATACAAGCATAAAGATTTTCTGTGTCATATACTTCTTTGTATTTCCACCTATATTTTTGTACAAATAATGAATGCATAAGAGACTCATTTCCCCACAAAATACAAAAATGAAAGTGCTTGCTGTAAAAATGCAGACAAGTTTAGCCAGGAGATAACTCTAGTTTAGGATGGATTAATTGTTCATTATTATTCTTTACAAACTTTGCAGGAAGCCTGAGAGATAAAAACTGGTCCAAGGTCTCTATTTTCACTGTCAGTGATGCTTGTGCAAAATCAAAAAAGAATATATATCTTGGCATGACAGTAAGGCACCAACAGCCCAAGGCTATTCCTTTTCTACACAGATTTCAGTGTGAAAATGGTAGGAAAACCAAAATAATTTTCAAGCTGCTAGAGGGTACTGTCAACTGTGAAAAACAGAAAGACAGCTATAAACATAATTATTCAAGTGCACCCTCTGAACTAACAGGAAGATTTTGAAGGGCTAGCACAGAATTTTTAAAACATGCTAAGCAAGACATAGTAAACTATTATGGTGGTTTCCTTCTTTATAAAATACTTTTACAAAAGAGATATTAAGCAGATTGATTTGCTTCTCAGCAGAATGCAGGTGGAGGATAAGACCCGGGTAAGGGGTAAGTTTTTAACTCCATTTCTTCAGCATCTCTGTTAGATGTTTTGCATAACAGTACCTTCTGAAGAAATTTGCTTGAGATCAAACTCTAAGTATCAATTAAGACTTTACTGGAAAATCTACAGGAGTGAAGAATGAATATTTGATCCTTAGGCATGTAAATGAAGAGGTCATATTCAAAGTATTTTTCCTTTTGCAACATGAAAGAGAAGATTCCCAAAGGATCACTTGTGTGCTGTCACTGGTCTGTGAGCCCCTTCAAAAGGCACATGCCCTGGAAGAAAAAGGCACCCATTGCTGTGGTGGCACCTGTTACTGCAGCTGCTGCTCTTCCAGGTGCATGGCAAAAGAGGGCAGTGGAGCACTGTACATTTCAACAGATTAAACTAATGATCCCTGCAGGTCTTTTCTCTACATTTCTTTGCTGCAAAAATTATTACAATACCTAAGAAAGCAATTATATTGTATTAATAACATCCAGACAGTTTAAAGAGAACATCTCTTTTGCTTTCACTGAAAATAGCATTTCTCTCCCAGCAAGCCTTATAATCGATTGACTGAAATTTCATTACTTCCAAATCTCCAGTCACAGGAGGCATTGCATTTTCACCCACTAACAGGATTCTCCATGTTGGTTTTTTTTGCATTATCTCTTTCACATGCTTTCCAGGGAAGTTTGCATTCCTGCCTGTAGCACATCTATCCAAGTTTAAAACAGCCAACAGTATTTTAAGTGCCATCGCATGGAATGGGTTTTGTTTCCATTTCTGTGCCACTAATAAGAAACCATGTTGGTTTTAGCCAATGTACCATGGACAATCATTGCTTATGCTGGGTTCTTTCTTTCTTAATTGATTAGGCAGTTCTACCTTCTGAATCCTTCCTAAGTGTTTCTAGACTTTTTCTGTACCACATCCATTTCAAAATGTGTTCATTCATGCAACTTTAAACATTTAGCAATCCACTTCAAAATGTGATTGTTCATGCAACTTTAAAGATTTAGCAACGTCATTTTTTGTTCCCATATTTAACAAAAGAGCTTGAAGGTCAAAGGCATCTTCAAACATTTCTAGTTTTACACTGTAATATAACCAAATCTGCAGTTTGGAGTTGCTTTGGTTTTCCAGTTGGAGTCTAGAATGATGCTTCCTTTTTGCTGCAAGTGGCAGCTCCCACTTCAGTGTAAGCTGACATATATAATATGTTGTTAAAAATAATGACATATTATTTAAGAGGAATGTTCACAGTAAAGAACCCTGCCCTCTCTACCAAACAACCCTCTTTCATCTTGTCAAAAACAGCCTTTAGTCTTCCTTTAAAATGACAAAGGTTTACAGTGTCAATAAACTCCTTGGGATGGCAGTGCTCTAACCAGATTTATTAGCAAAGCTCTTACTTTACCATTATAAGCCAAACGCTGGTACTCAAATGTCATTCATTACAAAATCTCACTTTTTATTTAATGGCTATAACATGTCAGCACTGTCTCCAATGTTCCTTTGATGCAAAAAGACAAGGGGATATGGCAAACTTTGATATGCCACATCCAACCTGAAGTTTGAATTATTTATAAATGCTTGGAAAATTACATGAAATGATAGTGTACGATATGCAATCCATTACCACTACATTCTCAGATCAAAACACAGTAATCACCAACATCATTATCTTGTTTCAGAGCAGTTTCAAGGGCAGCTCACTGGACTGGGATTACAGAGAGTCAGTTTATAAGCCTAGCTCTTCCATGGTCCAAGTAGAAAATTCAAGGAAGTGCCCCCAGCCTCCTCAGCCTCAGTTTCCTCTCCTTTATAGCAGGGGGACTAACACCCATCCTTTCTGTAAAGGGTTTGGACATGATGGGGTACGTAGCTTTTGTATTTACAGTATAGAGGCTGGATATTATTTCTGTTATTACAGTTTTTGTTCTATTTTTACAGGGATATTGTATTATTCCTACTGCTACAGTT
This sequence comes from Passer montanus, assembly GCF_014805655.1. NCBI lineage: Eukaryota > Metazoa > Chordata > Aves > Passeriformes > Passeridae > Passer > Passer montanus. The sequence goes on along the minus strand of NW_024370595.1, from coordinate 2,532,209 downwards.
TTCTGCCTCCAGGGTGCTGCGTCTTGAGCAAACTCAAATGCAGGCTGGTCAAAGTCGACTGCTGTTTACATTTGAAAAATATTTTAGGAGTGTAAGACCATCCTTTCCACACCAGTGCACTTAAATGTACAGAAAAATCAATAATTTTCTCTACGACTGACTAGGCTTTTTCCAGTAGGTCTTGCACAGTTAAAAAGGCATAAACCACCCTCAAATATAAACAGAAAAAAACTTGCAATAGTGCTAACTGTGCAAAAGTGGATTTTTTTTTTTGTGAGATTTTTACAGAAATACTTTTATGCTTTGATTAACTCCCTGAGACAGAAAACTTTTCTTAAATGAAGAAATATTGTTTAGTCTTTACTTTTATTTATTAATTTTGTCCTTGACTAAGTAATAAAGCCATATTATAGTGTGTTTTAGATTTCAAGCAATTCTTCCTTTCTCCTCTCCTTAAGAATTCTTAATTTCCTGATATAGGTTTCTGTACACATATGCCTTTAGATTGCTTTTTAATATAAAAACTATAGATTAAGATTTTATCATTTGCATTTTATATCAAATAATAAAATTTATATAAAGATAGATAGATAGATAGATAGATAGATAGATAGATAGATAGATAGATAGATAGATATACACACATTCAAAAAACTAAGAGCTGAGAAAGTTCAAGTCAGGGGAAAATCAAGTGACTTTCCAAATCTCTGTTATAACACCAGAGTTTCTATGGTGCTACAGCACCAAAATAAGGGCATTCCACATATGAAAGCTGAGGATTCTTTCAAAAGACAGAATACTTTATCCAAGGTGCTGAGTAGAAAACGAGACAAGCATGGGTGGGCCACCATCTCGACCAGAGATAAAGCCCATCCAGAAAGTTAATTCAGAAGCATCTTTAATTTGCAAAGGGGTTTATTTCCATTCTCACTCCTGTTGGCATAAGTGCAATGAAAGGCCAGAGAAACTTCACACTGTCAGGAGTTCCAGGAGCTGCTTTTGCAAACAATGTGGTTTCGCCCTTCATTTCTGGGGTACCGACCTGGCGTAACAAACTGTAATAAATTGTGACCTAAAGTTAAGCAAAACAAGGAAATCAACATGAGTTTGGTGGTAATAGGCAAATGAAGTGACCACTTGCAATTCAAGCATCACTGGTAATAAATGTGTGCACATGTGTGTTTGTATAACATCTTTTTTAATTCCTGATAATAAATCCTCTTGGTGCAAACCTTAATGTAACAGATATTACACAGAATGCTTTGAAAACCAGAACTATTATAACTGGTAAAAAAGAAACCAACAAAATGCAGGTAAGTAGAAGGATTTACATGTGGGTTTAAATTTTTTACAAATTTACTTTTTACACATTGGAAAAAACAAAATTAAGCTTTCCTTAGCAAGGACCATTATTCAAAGGACAAATTATTCTGGTCCACAAGTACCATCTGCTACTATTACAGCAAGGGAATGAAAAATGTAGTCACTTTCTGCTTTGAAAGTGCTTATTCTCCTCTCTTGTGATGCTCAGAGGTGATGATAATTTTGCATTTTTCAGTCTGTCCCCTATCAGGTCACAAAACCTGCTGCCTACACAGGAGAAAGGAAATCCAGCACAGGTTTCTAGCAGAACAGCTCTGGTGGGAGGAGGATGAGACTGATAGGTGATAGGGCTGCATGTTAGGATAAAAAAGCATGAGGAAATTGTGTTGGAACTGAAATCAAGCAGTAGACACCATCCAGCCAGTTATTACACTCTTACAACAAAAGAGCTCTGCAACTACCTGCTAACTGAAATGGTAAGAGAAAAATAAATGGATTTCACAGTTTAAGCAACTGCTCTACTCATACAAATGTAGGTCAAAAAGAAATGAAGTCACAGTTCTAGTGCAGAAATCACAGGACTATAAAAGAAAGGTTATTCACAAGCTCAATTCAAACAACAGCTATCTAAAAAATGGCAAATTAAGAAATGCATTTTACTACACAGACCACAATGTTATTTAATTAAATATCCAATAAACAGATAGCTAACATGCCCATGCTGGGTCACAACATCATGTTGTTTGATAAGGCACATCACTCTAAACATTGTATTGTGCATCTGAGCTTGTTTCCCAGACTTCACCAAAGAGTGACTGCCACAATACAGCATGTCCTGCAGGTCCACACCTTGCCAGACACTGGAGAGCCTCTGTCAGGGTAGACTCTTCTGTCTTCAAAGTGCATCTTCACATGAGGAATGCACCTGGGAAAGCCACTCCCCAGAGGATTTGCCTGACATCCATCCATCCATCCATCCATCCATCCATCCATCCATCCATCCATCTTCCAACCATCAGTTCATGCTATACTGTATATTAATCTTTTCTTCCAGCTACTAGCAAGGTATCCTGCAAAACTTTTCCCACCCACACAGCACAGCTACCACTGGTACATCCCATTCAGGATGCTGCCTTTCAGTGAACCCCCTCCTTGCTGAATTTCAAGAGGCTTTAAGTTGTTTTTACAGTTATCACAAGAGCCATTTCATTTCTCCAGTCATCCAGAGGACCACAGTGTGTATAAGAAGTCTAGATTGCCTAGCTGACATTCATAAAATAGTAGCAGAATATCCATAAGCTTATCCAAGAGTAACTCCATTTTGATTCATACTGAGGTTCTCAGGAGTGATGATTCTTTCACTTTGTTTCAAGAAATCTGCTTAACCAAAGGCACACATTACATAGCTATACTTTTCAACCATGTATCATTAATTTCTATTTCATAAAATAACAGTTTGCCTGTTATTTTGTTAATTTAGCAGCATTTTGTATAGAACACATATTACACATTAATAGATGTTACTAGTTTTAAGCTCTGTGTATTATATCAATCATAGCCAAATAAGCTTAAAAAAGGTACGTGGCTACAGAGGCTGAAGAGTGACAAAGGTGGCTGGATGTCATCCTAACTGCATCCCTTCCTTGGCTGCTACTTTCTGCAGCCTGAAGAAGGACTCCAACTGTTTATTAACACGTGGCTACAGAGGCTGAAGAGTGACAAAGGTGGCTGGATGTCATCCTAGCTGCATCCCTTACTTGGCTGCTACTTCTGAAGAAGGACTCCAACTGTTTATTAATGCCTATATGTATCCTCAGAACCAACGCCTGTGCTAACAGAAATTGGCACCACTCCACTGAAGTCAGCTGAATGTTTGTAACAAATGAACAGCTCCTCCACAGCAAGCAAAATTCTGCTTTCCTTTATGTATCATCCCACATGCCCATAGGATTTTGCCTTCGTGATTAAAAGAGAGTGACTCACAATAGTGGCTGCAGTGTCTTCCAAGCCAGTCCCAGCTTTGTCTGTTGTGCTCTACCCTCCTTCCAGCTGACCTTGTTTGTGTTGCCAAAAAAGAGAAGAATCCTTAGCTAATTGTGGGAAATGGATAATATAATAGATAGTATAGTAGTAATAGTAATAGTAATAGTATAGATAATACTATTTCATAATACCATTACATGTTTATCCTTGGAATTCACAGCACTTTCAACATGCAGTCTCAAACTAAATTAATTTGGTGTCAATGTCTTGTTCCTGGGGCAGGAACAGTCAAAACACTTAATTCCTAAAGTCAGCAGCAGGTCCATAGAAGTCTGAAATAAATAGATTACATATACTATCTATTCACCTGAATACTGTGTAAAATTTTAAAAAGGGAATTGTCATGTGAATTTAATAGACAATACAGAACCTTACAGCTTCATACATAATTTAGTTTTAGAACTAAGAGAGCTTTCATGAACTCAAGTAAAAAGCAAGTTTTCTCTTCCACTTGTAATTTAAAATCTCTCCAGGCTTGTAAGCCCACATGAGAGAAAAAATTAACGTCACTTCAAAATTCTCAAAAATAGCAGTTTATGCATTCAAATATGTAAGTTTTTTTCCTATGCTCAAAATGTTTTCATCATTTTTTGATACATCTCCAAGCAAAAAAAAAACAAAACAAAACTGAGGTACAGAAATGTGGCTTTTCATGTGTTTAATAAGTGGGGGGTGGCAGTAAGCCTGTATACTAACATGAGAGAATCACTGTTTAAACCCCTGACAACAGATGCACTGCAGCTCTCATTTATCTTGGATTTGCACTGAAAATAATTACTCTTGATAGCTCAGTCTTGCAAATTTGGAGTACACTTAGGTGTATGATGAAAAGTCAGAATAAAGGGGGCCCACCATCACCTTGTGCAGCTTCCCTGAGTCTGCCCACCATCCAGTCAGACAGGCAGGTACTGCAGCACAGCTTGGAGCACTGAGGAAAAGCCTTTTTCTACCTGGGAAGGAAAGGTATGCCTTTTGCATTAAGTGCCTTTTTCTCTAGTTAGTAATCTGCTTTCCACCTAAATATAAGCTGTGAGTAGCCTAGGTATGAGATGACAGGTTTGGTTGAAGCACGCCATTCCCATGAGATTGCTTTTTTCTTCAAAGCCACAGTTCACATTTAAGCCAGGCAGTACCTGAAAATCCTACAGTACCAACTACCTGTACGGCCACGACAGTTAATGTGACAGGCTTTGTACAGCTGAAGACAAACATAAAGAAAAAAACTGGACCAGATTACAGAAGAAGTTACACTACACAAGAGTATGCCCAGAATGATTATATTGTAGTCAGAGCGATGTAACTGAATTCATTTCTAGTTCCTAGAAACGTGCTGGAGTCCCCACAGAGGTGTAAGAATTAAGCAGGCTATAAGTATATTGCAATTTTTGTCTTCATCCTTCAGGCCACTGTGATCTGTGAAGGCTTCATCCTCCACATATGAGCACAGTGATCATTCTGCCCTAGTGGTGCACTGGCAGGTTCCACTTCAGCTCAACACCTCACCATATCCAGGAGTATTGCATAGGATAGGAACTGTAGATGTAAAATGCAAGGATGATTAGGATTACTGGGAACAGATTCCCACTCAGTTCCAGTCCCAGTTATGTGCCTCTATCCTTTTGGTTTACCTGTCTAGCACATATTAAGAGTTAAGGAAAAAGTGCATAACATAATGAGCCAGTGCTCATTCCCATAGAAGACTCTCAAGAATACATGCTTGATAGGATCATACAATCCTAGGATAGTTCAAGTTGGAAGGTAGCTCAGAAGGTCTCAGAAAGTAGGGCCAGCTTTGAGGTCAGACCGTGGTGCTCAAGAGGTCTTAAAAACCTCCAAGGACAAAGACTACTCAACTCCAGCTCTGGAGGCTTCAGTGCAGAAAAGACATGGACCTGTTGGAGCAGGTCCAGAGGAGAGGACACAGGAATGACCAGGGAACGGGGAGCATATCACCTCTGCTATAACAGACTGAGAGATGGGCTTTTCAGCCTGGAGAAGGTTCTGGGGAGAGTTTATAGCAGTTTTCCAGTACCTAAAGGGGGCTACAAGAAAGCTGGAGAGGGACTTTTTACAAGAGCATGCAGTGATAGGAAAAGGCTTCAAACTGAAAGAGGTTTAGATTTAGAAAGGTTTAGATTAGATTTTAGGAATAAATTCTTTCCTGTACAGATGGTGAAAAGACTACTTGTCCAGAGAAAGCAACTGGTTGTCCAGAGAAATTGTGGATACCCCATTCCTTGAGGTATTCAAGGTGAGGCTGGATGGGTCTAGTGGAAGGAGCTTGTGAACAAATTCAAACACAAAAAGGAAGCAAGGACATGAGCACATTGCCAACTCATGTACCTAACAAAAAATTTGCCATGTTCCCCAGTTTTCCCATATCCTGGGAAACCACCTTCTGGAGAGAAGCCACATTTTCCTTAGTCTTCCTTTTATAACCCACATACCTACTGAAGGGGTTTTTTGTTGACCTTGATGTTCCCATCCAGATTTAATTCTATCGGGGCTTTACCTTACCTAACCCTATCCCCAGCTGCTTGGGCAATCTCACTGTACTCCTCTCAAACTATCTATCCTTGCTTCCATCCTCTGTAGGCTTCCTTTTTGTGTCTGAGTTTGGCCAGGGGCTCCTTGTTAATCCACATACGCCAGCTGGCATTTTTGCCTGACTTTGTTTTTGTGATACATTGTTCTTGGTCTTGGAAGAGGAAATCCTTGAGAATCAACCAGTTTTCTTGGGCTCCTCTTCCTCCCAGGGCTTTATCCCACAGTACTCTACCTAGCAGATCCCTGAGAGGGCAAGGTCAGCTCTCCTGACAAGCAGGGTAGAGAGCTTGCCATGCCCCCTCCTAAGGATCTTAAACTTCAATGTTTCAAGGTCACTGCAGTCAAGTTGAATTATGCAGTATCAGTCACTAGAAACACATACTGATGTCCTTCTGTGTGCTCAGTGTCTCCCTTTTATCTTCACTGATACCAAGACCTCATTAAACTCCCACTCAGCTATTGTACCTCCTAAGTGTGCCAGAATGGTGTTGCAGTGGAAAATAAAAACAAGTCATTAGAATGGAGATTAGCGGCAAACTCATTTTTAAGCCCATTTATATACACATATCTCACAAGGGAGGTGATGATAGTATGTTCAGGAGTGCATTAATCATAAGAGCTATATAAGAAACACACAGTGCAGGTTACCTATTCACATACAGTGTCCATGAAGAGCACAACTTAATGAAGACCTTGTTTAATTTTTGCTGTAGGTATCACGATGACTTTGGTGGGTATCCATTTAATAGGGTTCACAACAGTCAAAACTCACCACTGAAATGGATATCAATAGAAAATAAAATTTTCTCCAGGAGTTCAGCTTTACTCCAATAGGCAATTAATACAGAAGAGGGTATTCATACAAAACGCACTTTTTTTCCCCATAGCCCTTGGTAATACATTGCTGTATTTCATGCAAACCAAAACATTTTCTTACTCAGGTGTTACATAAAATATCATAATACCCAAAAAGCATCATAATCCTGCAGCAGGTTTCACGTGAATAAGTTTTAACACTCATGACTTCAGGAGGATTCTTACATCTTTTGCACTTAAAAACATAAATACAGAAGATTTATTACATCAAAGAGTTGTACACTTGTACTTTTGCAAGAATATGTTGGCTATTACTGGTTTGAGCCAAAATATTACAGTTCTGCTATCTTTTCTCTGAGATGTTCTTTTCTCATATGTATTTCTTGGTCATAATAGGTTAATTACCTAATAGGATTTTTCCCTGTTAAGTAGCGACTTTGTCTCTTTGAGGTCAATGGAAAACACAAGACATAAAATCTATTTGTTATTAATGTATTTCTTCCAGCCCACATAACCAGATTGTTTTTTCCAAAGTGAATGGAGCAGTAGCATTTTCTTTATAAAACGATTCATTTATAAGCCCAATATTCAACATCACTCATATGTGATCATTGAGTCCTCAAGAAAGCATCTGCAAAACTATCTGTTTTTCATGTAAATTCCAACTGGGCATTAAGAGAGTCAAGTTTCAAGGAAAAAGGAAAAAAAATCATGTAAAGATTCTCAACTTGCTCTAGAGTTGCAAATTTCTGATATGATGACATAGATTGTGTAAATGTATATACATATATACAGGCATATGTATGCATGTATATTTATATGTACATACAGTTTCTGTGCAGCAAAGTGGTAATTTTAATGCTCTAAGTTTCTCATATTCCTTCACATTAGTGCCACTTCTTAAAATTTGAACACACTGGAGTCTCTCTTCTATTGTCTTGCTCTAACACTCTTCTTTCTTTTCACAAACCTTTGTCTTTCTTCATCAGTCACAAGCAATTTTTTCCACATCTTTTTCACAACTGTAATCCACGTTCAAACTACACTCTACAGTGAAATACAGAATGTCTGAATGTCACCTTATTGGTGTCCTTTACGTATGATTTAATGACTTGTGAAAACATCAGTAAATATCTTTAGTATTCCAAAGTAATATATCAAAACATTCAAAATAAGAATGCAATTCTCAACAGCAGACAGTGTTATGAGCCTCTCCAAGCTAAAGCTGACATTTTCTCACTCGGGTAAAATTTTAAAAGTTATCAGAATGCCTCTAAGAAGAGCAGATGCTGCTATGCAACTACATGTACCATACCAGCAATGCATATTAAAAGTAACCAGTAATTTTTTTTAAGATATTTTAATAGATATTAGGATATTTCATCAGAAAAAGTAGCTTAATGTAGAACAACAAATAAGCAAGTGTGTGCTGGTTTCCAATACACTTGTCATTTGGTCAGCCCACTTCAGGAAAATCAATCCGTGCAGTTTGTCTACAAACCGCATTACGCACTAAGTCACAGTTCAGAGGATTAATGCTTAGAAGGAAAAGGAGAAAACACTCATGCATCAAAGAAAAACTGGGGGAAAAGTCATCCATTGAGAAACAGCAGTGGAACTTTCCTGTATGTTTGAGTGTCCAATTGTAGCCCTGATGTGCCATGCAGCAGGGAAGGAGCAGTCAGGCTCATCGTACCCGGAGCAGAGATGGATCTTTAGGTGAGGAGCAAAAAAGCCTGCTTTTCATGACTCCCTTACACCACCTTTTCAATAACTCCTTACACACAGAGTTTATATGAACATTACCAATGCAAGACTGTCACTCTAGCCAAGCAAGAAGCAAGATATGGCCTGCTCAAGCTGCAGGTTTAATACACTTGTTACAGTGACACTGTATTCCCTCATACTGCCCCCAAATTTGTCATTTAAAGGGCCCTTCCAGTTTCAAGTGTAGAATTGTGGCATCAATTGTACAATTAATTCAAACCATTTCACCTCTGCGCTGCTTATAAACACACAAATTGGGCCAAGTTCTTGTCACATTCCAAATAATCTAAGGCTCATAGATTTTAAGACTGCGAGGAACAACTACAAAATCATCACCTTGCATAGAACAGACAGTAGAAAACCAGTCCTAGAATGGGCCCTCCAACAAATGCGGCTGGAGCTGCAAAGGGCAGATCTACGTGTACTGCCTTACAGCAGCCTGAAAGCTCTCTGCTTTACACTCACCTGAAGGGGAAAAAATACAGCTGAGCATCTGGATGACACAAGGACATCTCCAGGATGCAGCACTGTCCATTCTTGGACCTCGGCTAACCTTTCATCTCTGTGGAGACCCTCCTATGCTGGAATCATCTTCAATGCTCATTTTAAGCCTGTTTCAGGGAAGTGGTGTAAGATGCACAGAGGGCAAACCAGGAAGACACTGATTCGTATTAATCCATTTTATAAGGAAGAAAATAAGCAAATCTGTGATTTTTATTGCCCGGTTACTCTTCTTACATGCCCTGTACAGAAAATATTTAATAAATCTGCAAGGAATTTGCCTGACTAGGAACTGAGTAAGGAATGACTTATCCAGAAACATACTGCATGTTTAAGTTTGATGTGACAAGATCCCTAGAACCATGATATAGCATGCTACCTTGCAGTAGGAATTAATCCATAAAATTCATTACACTTCTGCTGACGAAGCAGGGGTAACTTCACAGTTTCTTTCCACACAAAAAAAAAGGGGAAAGATTTGAAATATCATTTAACACAGTTTTTGAACAGCCTATTAAATAGCTTTTAGACTAAAAACATAGTTTCAGACCATGAAATTACTAATTTTTGTAATAGGGTAAAAAATTTCTCTTTGCTTAAGTAAAAAAAAATCACAATAACAAGTTGTCTTTGCTTTAAACAAAAGCACATGCTTTAAACAAAAGCTCATGATGTTACAACCTCTCTTATTGCAAAAAACACTTACAGGTGATCTATATCTACCTGATGCACTGCATTTCAGTCACAGGTGTTATTTCAGAGCTCACCTTTGAAACACTCCCGTACATTAAGAGAGAGCAAGATGGGGAAAATTGTTGAGTTGAGGCATGAGCACAAACACTAAAGAGAAATACAAAGACCACCAAACTTCTCAGCAAACAAGTAAATAATTACAAAAATAAGGTCTCTAGGTATTCCACGGTAATCATTTCTACCCTTTTTACTGTTTTAATATCTCAACATTAGTATAACATCATGCTGTTACAAATTCACATGCTAATCCGCCAATATATTTCTGATTCTGTCAAAACCAACTGCAAAATTCCACGCAAAGCCGGGCAAGGCCAGGATATCATTCCCTTCTATGAGGCATTGCAGCAATAGGAAAAGGTGTGTTTCAGATCTTTAGGGTTTTACATTTGCTAATACACGATAATGAACACACAGAGTTTTGAACTAAAGCCAACACATCTGTGACTACAACTACAAATCAAATTCAATACTGCTAATCATTGCTCTGCTTATTTTTCAGTTCTGTCAGGCTGGAAAATACCCATTAGATTGTATGCAAATCTTATGTGTATATTTATATATAAATACATATACAGTCACCTTATTTAGAATAAAAACAGGTATTTTAAAAGAAATTCTACATCATGTCTCCTAAAAATAATAGGCTTAAAAGAATGATGAGCCAGCTGGGAGCACTAACGATCAGACAGTAAGTGAAGGGACTGTTTCATGGTTTCTACAATTATTAAGTTGATTAATGTCAGTTATGATGGGTTGCACAAAATATGTTTGGTCATATCAACACTTCAGATATTTAATCACCCGCACACATATCTCTTGATATTTAAAGATTTCTGAAAACTACATTAATTTGCCACATTTCATCCAGTTCTATAAATAACAGTTTGGTTTACTGTGAAATAATTAACACTAAATGGCAAAGCCTCTATAACTGTCTCACCCGCTAGCTCCTGCCAGCTGGGAGAGGGGCAGAAGGTGTGCTCTGCTGTTAATTCGGAAGGGAACATGTGACACAACCTGACATGTCAAAGTGTGAAGAGCTTTTTGCTACTTTGGTAAAAAAAAAAAAAGTGTACTGACTGGAGGGGAAAAAAATAAAAAATATGAAGAAGACTTAGAGGTTGTTTTATTTCCACATCATTACGTGGATAAGGGAAACAGAGCTATAGCCATTTTTAAATGTCTGTAAGTTTCCCCCTCCTCCTCCCTCTTCCCTTGCTGTTCAGAGCTGTTGAGTAACAGACATTTCAGAGCGTGCATGGGGAAGTAAACAAATGCATTGCTACTGTAGTTGCAGGGCAAAGAAACATTGATGTCACTGCTGTTATAATCACATCAGTAGCGTGTGTTAACGGTAATGTCATGTTTGATCAACTAGTCAGGTCAAAAGCCCTTCAAAATACAGTCTGAACAGAAGCACAAACCAAAATGGCAAGAGACTCACCTTCCAAACAGTTCCCTCCGCATGCAGACCCCTGTTGCAGAGGTGAGCTTTCGGTCACCAGCACTCAATGTCAAATCACCCCGAATCACACAATTACACTTTACAGTTGGCTGGCTCCCTGTTCCCCTGCTTGAAATGCGAATTTGATGTTTTTCCTCTTCCCCACTGTGTACAGGCACCCACACCCTGCGGCACCCGAATACATCCCGCCAGGGATAATGCACGCAGCTGGAGTTTGCTCCTATTCCTGACAGCTTGCCTGTCAAGGACAGAAACAGTCACAGCCCAAGTGTTTGGGACCATTTTTCTTTCAGCAGGTCTTTTCCACTTCAAACACAATGTGTTGCTGTCTCTCCGCTTCAGCACAGGGTATTCAGTACAACCAAACAGTAAGAGCAGAAATCGCCAATTTCTCTCAGGTGGGAAAACGGCTGGGCAGGATACATCCCCTCTTGTGTCCCAACAAGTCAGCATGTACATGTTCGTCAATTGTGTACTTTTGATCAACATTTTCTGAAATTGCCCAGCTTGAGCATGTGGTAAACCGCTGAGTGTTAACCCTTTTACAGAGAGTAGCACGTACGAAATGCAGTGTCAGTGAGACAGACACGGAGCACTACCATCCAGAACTTCCCATGCACATTTTTCTGTCATCTCCCCCACTTCCTTCCATCAACCTGGCCCTAGAAAGGAGAAACTCATCCCGCTTCACATCCCCTCCCCGAAGTCTGCCTGCTGGCACCAGCCGGATACCTGACATCTTCCCTTCATTTTCTGTAACTTCCCGATTTGCCCCTGGACTGATGAGGCATTGACTTTCCCCCATCCCCAGGGCTCACCTTTTAGGTCTGCCTGGCGGCGCAGCCACCGCCTGCATACCAATGTGGGGCCGCAAAGGCAGCGCGGCGGCCGCCCTCCGGCACCGCACCCGCGCCCGGCCGCTCCCGCGGGCGCGCTGCCTTTTGCGCCTTGTCCCCTCGAAAAATGTAAAGCGGGGGGACACGGGGACAGGCACAATTTATCCCGGCCAGCAGGACGGGTCCTGCTTCTCCCCAAGGGACACGCATGCCTGCGTGCAGCAGGCGCTCAGGCACGCACATCCACGGGTGTGTGTGTACGCGGCGCTTGTGCCACATCCATGTGCGTGCGTGTGCGAGTGTGTGTGTGTTTGTGTGTGTGTGTGCGAGGGGAGGGGAGCAGAGCGGGAGGGGAGCGGAGCGGGAGGGAGGGAGGCAGCCCCGCCGCACCCGCGCATCCCCCGCGCCGCGGAGAGCGGAGACTCACCGGGTCACCCTGGTCTCTGAAGGTCAAGCTCAGGTTGGTTTCTTGATCGCAGTTGTCCTCCGGGCTCTTTCGGCTCGGTCCTTCGCTCGCTTTTTTTTTTTTTTTTCTTTTTTTCTTCTTTTCTTTCCTTCCCCTTCTCTTCCCCTGCTCGGCCGCGGTGGCGGCGGCTGCCGCCCGGAGGGGCTCCCGCTGCCGCTCCCGGCCCCGCGGGGTGAATCCCGGCTCCTAAGCCCTGGCCCCGCGGCGCCGCTCAGATCCCATGGTCGCAATCCACATCGCGGCAGATGTACCACAGAATCACGTAGAGGATCAGCAGGATGGCGAAGATGAACAAAGCCACCAGGATAGCCTTGGTCACCGGAGAGATGAGGGACTGCATGTCACCCGCGGACCGCCGCCGAGGACAGACGACTCGAGAACTACACGGGGGCAGCGAGCGCGGACGGATCCCGCGGCCCCTGGGCACCGCGGCCCCGCCGCGGCTTCAAGCCCGCCCTGCGGCGGCGGCGGAGCGCGGCCGGCCGCCGGCAAACTTAGGCGCGGGGGCGGCCCATGGGGGACAGGTGTCAAGCGCCCGGTTGCCCTGCAGGTCTCCGACGAAAGCCATCCACGGGGGAGGGAAAGTTGCGGGCGGGACGCGGCGGGCGCCGCCGCCCCCGGCCGCAGAGGGAGCGTGCGGGGCCAGTGGCAGCCGCGGGCAGCCCGGCCGCGGCAGCCTGGGACCGCGCCGGCCGGCGTGTTCCGCCCAGCCGAGGTGTTCCCTCCCCTCCCAGCCGCTCGCCCCCTCCTCCTTCCTCCTCCTTCCCCTCCTCCGCCGCCTCCTGCGGTCCCCCCGCCTCCCGCCGCGTCGCGGGGGAGCCCCGCCGGCCGGGTCTGTGCTGTGGTCCTGTCTGTAGCGGGGTGCGAGGGAACGGGATTTCCTTTCCCTGTCCATCCCCTCCGCCTGCATTTGGCATCTTTATCCCCCATATCCCCCCCCCATCAGAGACCGACCTGGAGCGGGGGCCGGCGGCGGGGAGGACGGCTGAGGCTTGTCTCCGTTTTCTAAGCAGAAAGGTCACTCCTTCCCACCTCCAAAAAAATTAAAGTTTTTTCTTTTTCATTCAGGCAGGTCGGCATGGGTCACAGCCTGCCAAGCTTCCCTCAGCGGTTCTGTGGCCTTTGGCATATGCACCAAAGGTGCACCAGGACAGATAGCACGAAAATAGGGCAGGAAGATGGAAATTGTATGAAAGAGCATCGCTTGCATATTCACCCCCAGCAGCAGGTCTGGTTTAGCTTTCAACTCACCCCCGAATTCTGCAACGCCAGAAGTGCCCATGTAGCGGCACATCACGTGCACACCAACCTTGGCACTCAGCACCTGAAGTGTGTCCAGACACCTGCCTGCCTGGCCAGCACAGCTGATCAGGACCAGGCTTCCAGGCGAGGAGCCAGGTGCCCCAAGACCAGTCCTGCACTGCGAGGCAACCAGAGATGCAGGCACCCTTCCCTCAGGTCACCCAAGCAGGTGGCTGGTGAGGGCACCCTTGGTGGGACACAGGCTGCTCGTGTGGTGTGAGCTGCTTCTGGTACAATGCAAGGAGCCTTCCCTCAGGTCACCCAAGCAGGTGGCTGGTGAGGGCACCCTTGGTGGGACACAGGCTGCTCATGTGATTGAGCTGCTTCTGGTACAATGCAAGGAATTGCCACCTCTGATCTCTAGTGGGGACAGACCAGGTGCATCTTCACAGAAGGTTCTTGCTGAATTTCAGTTCTGAGTGCAGTTGTATCAAAAATACAGAAACACAGAAGAACATCGTTGAACTGTGTAAGGAAGAAAGGGCTGAAAGAAACCTTGAGACATCATCCCCCAAGAAGGACAAGAGCAACTTTGTCAAGAGGGAGAAAGACTTAAACTTCAATACCTGAAAAACAGATAAATGAAGTAGGACAAGAGCAACTTTGTCAAGAGGGAGAAAGAAAGACTTAAACTTCAATACCTGAAAAGCAGATAAATGAAGGATAATCAAATTCAAGAGGAAGAAGGTAAGATACTTCTATGTAGGTATTCCAGGCACAAATATACTAGAGGAAAAACTGTTATTAATGCCAAGCATGGGGATTTAAGATGGAGTGGAAAGAAAATATTAGGAAATATTAGGAAAGAAAAATATTAGGCCCTTAAATAAGGAGGCCTCCAATGCAGTGAAATGTCTAAAGGGCATGAGATAATATCTGAAGAGAATGTGTTGCAGGACACATTACACAGCTTTTTGAAAAAGCTCAGCTTTTTTGTTCAGAAGGGCTGGTTAGCTCTTTAGGGATACCCACCATGCCGCCTCTGTCTCTAATGCTTTAGTTCCAAATCTGCAGTATGCAGATGGCCATTTTCCCTACCTTTTTCCTTTGGTATGACCACCTTGGCCTGCACAATTTTCACTGAACCTTTTGATGATGCTTGCATCTTGTTTAGAGCTGTCTTGCCACCGGCGTGCAAGTACCAAGTTCATACAACGCAGCTTGGACTCCAAACAGCAACTGTGCTCATTAGCTTATCATTTCCAGTTCAAAGAAGTACTAGATTCTGGAGGCAGATGGCTGGGTGCTCATGTCCTATTCTTCGAGACAAATGTTTTCTAATCCACTTGCTGGACATTATATTTCCTTTGTAGGAAGGTGTCATTCCATGTAGAGTAGTTGTTCAGCAGATTCTCACACTCAATGGTTTGTGAATTGCCATCAGCCTTCCTTGGTTTGCCAGCTCGATAAAGTGGTACCAAACCTGGCAGTGCCAGGCACAGCAGTGGGAAAGGCAAGGCATGGCTGATAGCCTCCGTACTTGTCAGCAGGAGAAGCAAAATAATGCACCATCATTTCTGAAACCAAAATGTGGTTGTGTAATGTGCAATCTGTTCTGAACCGGTTTTGAAATCAGTTTGTTTAATTTGCATGTACTTATGCACGAGGGCATTCCTGAGTAATTAAAAATATATAGTCTCTCTGAGTTTGATGTTCTGTCACTAGTGGAGCCTGAGCCAACACAGAAATCACAAGTTAAGCAGCAGATATATTGCCAAAGCTGTCCTTAGTTAAGAAAGCTGATTTAAACAAGGAAGTAAACATAAAAACCAACTTAGTTTTCAGATGTCTTATTAGTAAGCAGCAGGGAAGAAGGAAATCAATCTTTGCCAAGTGAAGAGAGATAACAGTGACAGAAAAATCATTTTAATTTCCACCTAGTAAGCTGATATTAAATTAAACAGGAATACTAATACATGTAGCTTTTAGTTTTCTTTTTTTTTTATTCCCTTTGAAAATGTGCTGCATCAAATATACATTTGCAAGGAAGAACATGCAGAAAAGATGGGTTAAAAGACCCAGAGTCACAACATAATGCAGGCAGCTTTAAATGCCCAAATTAAATCCCATGCTTGGGATTTGTAAGGGATGCTTGTGCGACGTAGATGGTGCAAGGAGACCGGGCTGTTTCTTGTTAATTTTACCAGCAATCTTAGCCAAAATGAAGTTATCCTTGCTCCCTGTCAGCTCTCCAATCCAAGATGTTTGTTCAAACCTGCTAAAATCTATTGGAAAGACGGGGTCAGTTTTAAATTCCCCAGGCTTGGACAGTCTATGTCATCCTGGATTGCACTAATGGGAGCAAATCCTGAGGACTCATGGTGCATCCCTGGCTTGGGAGGGGATCCAAAGCCATCGGATCCCTGGGACTCAGCTGCTGTGTTTGACAAGGAAGCAGCCAGTGGTGTGTGCTGGTGGATAAGGCTTGTACAGACACAGATTGCTGCTCAGAGAAGTTGTAACTGTTAATATTCTCTCACCGTAACCCCAAAATTGGCAGCAATGCAAAACCAATGTGTTTCCCTCTTTCAGTAAGGACAGCAGCAGACTGGGCAGGACACTCATGAGTTGAGGTTGAAATAAATCGCATTTCTTAATTCCTTTATCAATAAAAACACCTAACCAGCCTAATACATTTAATTTTTAAGGACAGTTGCTTTTGCATATAATTTCAGGGGTGTCAGTGAAAGGCTTGTGATTTGCACTGGTGTTAGCTAGAGGCAGTTCTGGTGCAGATAGCCAAACACAGACTGATCATTTCTAAATATGATCTCTCATTGCATGCCCAGTTTCTAATGGCTTCATTGGAGTTATAAATCCAAGAAAATATAAGAAGACATTTTCTGGTTTATTAGAATGATTTTCAGATTTCCAGAACAATTCCATGGAGAATGAGTGTCAGAGACATGTCTTAAGATGCCCAGTGACTGCACATGGCCAACTGTTCTTTTCTGGTTTATTAGAATGATTTTCAGATTTCCAGAACAATTCCTTGGAGAATGAGTGTCAGAGACATGTCTAAGATGCCCAGTGACTGCACTGTCACTGGAATGTTTCTGCACTGAAGAGAGTCACACATGTTAGAAACACTAAAGGCAATTGTGAACAAACAAGCTTGAGTGCAGCAGTTTGTCTGGGATTGCTGCACTGTGCTCAATGCATGTTAATTTACCCCAGCCCTCAGTCTATTATCTTAAAAATTGATATATTCAATAATTTTTTTTGCTGTAGAAGTTTTATTACTCACTGACTTCAACAAAACCAGCATTTTACCTAATTACAAGAAAGTACAGTTAATTAGTGAAAAATTGAGTGTAATCTACTAAAATAATACTTGAATGTGAGCAGAAACAAAGGAAAACACATTTTTTAAGGGACTGATGGTGCTTATCAGAGCCCTCCAACTCTATGGCATCTTTCAAATAATTTCCAAGCCAAAAGTGATGGAATGACTGACTGCCTGGCAGCTACCTCTGTAGCTTTAGTGATTTTTTCTGAGTGGATGCATGTCTATATCATAAAAACACTGATGGAAGTGGCAGTAATTAGATTGGACAAATCCATAGATTACATGTCAGGCTTCAAGTGCCGCTTTTTGGGCCAAAATGCACTGCTGCCGAGACAGTGTCTGTTCTGTGAATTAGAAGAGAATTATCAACCATCTCACATTTCATGATGATGGACGCAACATAAAAGCCTGGGTAGACATGAACACGCAGCATGAAGAGCAATCAAATAAACAGAACATATCTCCCTCTCAAGAGTGAGCCAGAAAACAAGATCTGAGTTATCAGATATGCTAATTAATGGACCTCTCTTTGGGCAGCTATTTGGATGAACCAAAGCAATGAGAAAAAATATAGGATTTCATAATCCATATGCAGTATTCAGAAGATGCAGTTTAATGTAAGGGGGTGTAAGAGCTTATATTTTGGAGAAATTCACAGCAAGGAGAGGTAAAAAATAATGGTCATTTAAGGGGAGAAGAAAAAGCTCTTATTGGCCACAGCAAAGAACAGATTAACTGAGTTTTAGGCAAAATGCAAGTTTGAAAAAAAATGTTCTTTATAGAATACTTGAGAGTAGAAATGCAGGATGGAGACAGGAGTTACATATTGTCAGGCTGCATCACATCAGTAATACCCTCCTGAGGTACTGGAGTTCCACTTACCAGGTTAGAGTGTTTGGGAAAAGAAAGGCAAGAAAAAGTAACTAAAATTACTCAAGGCTGTAAGAATTGAATCTTTACCAAATCAATGCTTCAAACTGGGGCAGAAAATCAGGTAGGTCTACTTTGCCAGACTCTCTTGAAGCTACAGATACCAGCCCTCCTATGTTTTCAAGGGAGATAACAGCAGAGGATGGACAGATCTGTTTGCCTTTGGGTTTACTTAGAGGCCCTCTGAGCCTCTCTCAGGGCATCTGGCTTATGGCACAGACAATTACATCCCTTTGGGTTTACTTAGAGGCCCTCTGAGCGTCTCTCAGGGCATCTGGCACAGGCAATTACATTTGGGACAGTCTTTGTGCTGTTGCCTCACACACTGCTGGGCCTGTCCTTGTGCTGCTCCTGATCCAAACCTGACACCTCATCCCAGAAAAAGAGGGAAGGCAGTTTGTGTGATGTTGCAGGGGCTGGCATGGCCTGGCCATAGGGACCATATTCTCTGTATTTCCCAGGTTGAATTTCATCCTGTACCTAGCTGAGGCTGTGTTTGATGCCAGCTGGATTTATTCTTGATATCATTGTCTGCTAGAGTGACTTGGGATTTCTGAGATACCACGAGAGCGTTTTATGTCCCTGTGGTTTTACAGTAGGGTTGAGACTTGGGAAAGCTCAGTTGTACTCCTGTTTGTGGCACTGCTTCACTAACCTGTTTTGGGTGATTTACTTAATTCCTCTGTCCAGGAGGAGTAGAAAGTGGATGTGATTGCATTGCTCTATTGTTGTGAATGTAACTGTGAAATACTGCACGTTCTTGAATATCATCCTTTTTCAGATATCAGCCAACTGTTACTGGGTCTTAGGGAGAGGAACATGTGATGTGACAGATACACTTCCCTGACGAGAAAAATCAAGCTGTTTAGAGAATGAAGGTACTCCTAAAATTGCCGCTTGCACGAACCTCAGATGCACTTTTGTTCTTCAATTTTATCAGCAGGAATTTGAAAACCTGGAATAAACTCAGCAAGCAAGTTAAGAAAAAGGAGGTTCAAAGGAGTTATCTCTGACCTAATTGTTTACCAGCACTTTTGATACATGTCTTTTGGATTAGAAGGCAGAAGAAAGCTTATGTGAGGCACATGTTCATCCTAATAGATAGCTAATATGGCTCAGCTGTGTTTCCATCAGATTTCAAAAGAGAAATCTGATGAAATTTTAATGCCTTCTCCTCCCCACCTGGTACAATGTTGGAGAAGTCTATAAATTTTTTTTGTTGTTTGACTCTTTAAATATGCTAATCTAGTCTTTTTTTTCAGTTAGTGCAGGGAGAGAGAAGTATACAAATTAATTGCATTCACCTTTAAAGAATCCTCAATGAGTTAAAGATTTGGATATTGAACATCAAAACAGAATCCTTTCAACTTTAAATCATTTTCTCTAGCCAGTGACCACAGAACTCTACTTTGGGACTAATAGGTTCATTCACCCAACCACTAGACACACAGTTTTGCTGTGATGGAGATTGGCTCCAACAATCAAGCTGTCATTTAAAGAGCAGAAAGATGTCCTGAAAAAAAATGATAGCCCATGTGCAGTGTGAAAGAGATCAATATGCCTAACAAAAGGCTCTATCCCACGTCTGTTTGAAAGATGAGGAACAATGTATTCTGCATGGAGTGAACTGTTTTTTTCTTCTATCTGTCTCTTGATAGTAGTCAAGAGAGGTTAAACATGGTCACTTTTAAATGCTGTTGTCCTTTAACGGCATTTGTATTTTCTTCTATAGATTTTTCTTTTGCAGCAATCTCATGTTTATGTTCAGCTTCCTCCTCTGTTTCCATGCCATAAGTCAAACTGGCCAGCTAAGAGAAATGAATCCCAAGCCTGCTTGAGGAGCAGGTTAATAACTCTGGCTTGATGGGTGCTGGCATCAGCAGCACTTTGTAGTTTCTTCTCTGTGTAGCAGAGTGGGGTTGGTGTCCCCTCATCAGGGCCCACTTTGCTTTGAGCAATTTTCTAAGAGATAGCAAAAGGCAGCCTGTGTTCGGAGTATAGTCGGAAAGCCGAAACGTGTGTGCAGCAAATAAGGCATTGGGAAAAGTAGGCCAGGGCTGGTCATGACAAAACCACTTGTTTAAACAAATGTGCAGGATTACCAGGTTTTGAGCAGATCAGTCCTGAGTGAAACATGTAACTCGGATGGGAAGCTTTGTTTATCACAGCATCTCAGGAGCCTCTCAAAACACCTGTGCATACTAGCAGATGCCCAGCCACTGACAGGATAAGGCTTTAATGAAGTTTAGGAGGAGGAAGAGACTGCTACTAAATAGGAGACTGAATTATTCAGAGCAAATAAAAACTTGGTTTAAGAAGTATAATGAGTTCAGCTAATTCAACTTATTCACACTAGCAGAAATTTCTAACATTCCAATAACCTATTGTGATAATGAGAGAAAATATTTTTTGGATGGTCCGAAGAAGCCTTTCAGATTCAAGTTTGACCCAAGTATAGCACTCAGAATGCCAGATTTGTCTTTAAGGATTTTATTATTTTTCCTCTTCATTGCTATAGGCTGCACTGTGCTGCAGTAGGGGTGTGTTTTCTGAAACAGATATTCAGAAAGAAACTATATTGGGATTCACCATACAAGCACTGAGCACTTTTCCAAAAAGATAGGCAAAGAAATCAAGAAAAGTGGATTTATATTCACTTCAAAGCATCATGCCTGATTATCGGGTGAAGAAAAGAAAGATAACAGTGCAGCATGATCAGTAACAGATGAGGATTTTGGCTGTGTAAATGTTATTTTCCTATCAAGATCACACTGTCTCCCTTCTGATCCCAGAGCATGTGCACTGACTGTCTTCTCAGAGTCCTTTTCAAAGGGGCAGCTCAGCTTTGGGTACATTGGTCAGATGCAAGCTGATCCATCCAGAAGGTTTGTGTGCCTGCAGCCTCTTGAGAAGCAACAACCTGCCATTCCTCATCAGTGTTTTGTGAAAGAAGCACGATTTTCTGCACAGCAGAACTTATCACCCAGATTTTGACAAAGCTAGTCACAATAGCTTGGCGCTTTTAATTGAACTTTATGGAAATCCTGGCAGTTAAGTTTGCATGTCTGTCTTTTAACCGTGCTGTACTTTAGGGAAATACTGAATCATGGAAAAGCAAACATTCTCACCCCTTCAAGGACATGGACACTGGAAAGCAGGAGGGGAATTAAGAGGGCATATAGTGGATTGTTGAGAATTTTCTGCCGGAAAAATTTCCGAGGAAAAATATTCATCTCCTAAAAACAAGCTCTTGGTAGAAAATTTTCACATTTGGAAAGAGTATTTTGGTTTACACTGGGAAAATGGATGTGTTGGTTCTGCCATTCCTAGCCAGATGAATCTTACCAGCTGTGCTCTCTGCCTTCAGGACTTTATCAGAGGCTCACTGTGGGGCACCAAAATGCTTCAGTTCTGCACCATCGTGGCCCTTCTCCTGCTTCCTTCTCTCTGGAGTCTAGGCAAGTGGGGTAAGACTGCCATAAGCTACATTCCCACACTTAAAGTTTAAATCCGACCTACACTCGCCTCTTTGCATAACATCACCTTATCTTGCACTGTAGTTCAATGGGCAGAGGTGGAGTGCATCAGAATTGGATTCAGTTTCCTACTCTGCCCTGGGCTCCACAGAAAATGCTAAAGAAATCAAGTAGCCTGAAGACATAAAATAGGGATAATAATAATTCCCTTCATTAGAGGTAAGGGTCTCAGGATAAGTATGGTAGAGGCTATGAGTAGCCATATATGACCAAAAATGGAGCATATCAAAGCAGAGATACGTATTGTCATCAGAAAGGGGAATAGATTCAGAGACAGGAGCTTGAAAACTGCCTACCCATGTTGTAGTCATTAAAGCCGTCCTGAAGGCAGGCAAGGGCAAAATGAGATGTGCTCCTGATGCTTTGGCTTTTTGTGCCTTCTGCATTTGAAACAAATTGTGGAAGCTACAAGGCACCAGAAGCAGTGTTCTTTGCCCAGTATGACCAGAACAAACCTGCTCTGTGTTGTCTGTGCCAAGAAGGAAAGGTCAGATCTGATCTGTGACCCCTTTCTAATGTCAGTGGCAGGTGCCCATAAGAAAAATTAAAAGCTTAAAAGATACTCCTTGTTGAAAAACATTCCTCTGAGGAATTGTGCAGAGCAGAATATGGAAGTGAGGGAGAAAGCTTCAGTGTTGGGGAAAGACACCCTTCCTACATTGCAGCAGATTGTAATACCAAAAGAAGATTTCTTTTTACGTTAGTGAAAAAAATCTAGAGTAATGTGTAAAAGTAAAGCCTGCCAAATATTGAGGCCAACTGACTTCAACACAGAAACGAAGTTGCAAGTTCTTATGTCTCATGGGCATTGTATATTTTTTATTTTAGCACAATGTGCTAAAAGGTGGTTTTGGTACAATAGAGTACAAGTTTTAAAAAGTCTGAAAATGGAACAGACTTGCAGGCTGTTCAAGTGTCCACAGAATATTTTGCTGCAAAATCTGGAACCAGACATGATATTCAAACACAAAATACACACCAACTTCCATCATCATACCTCAGAAATCATTAAAGGATCATATTTTTGTATCAAGGATAAATTTAGGAAATAGGCTAAGCTTTACTGAAATTGTCGGTTACAAATTTGTCCTGTTTGCCTTCATAAAAGATAAAACTAGCAAGATTTGATTACAGTTAAATTGATTAAATTAAGTTAATCATTTCTCTTAACTAAGGTGTAGAATCTAATAGGAAACAGTTTGGACTCTTTCCTTCCGTGTATCTCTGGACAATCTCTGCTAATTTCTGTTAATTCAGATAATCTTTATAATATTGTTTATGTTTTTCCAATTTTGTCAAAGCAGGAATTTATTTGGCAAAAGTATTGATGTTTCTAACTTACTGCACATAACAAGTAGTGTAAGAGCCAATAGTCTTGAAAATATGCATCCAGCATTCTGTCCTTTGCTCATACAGCAAATAATGCTTTAAACAGCATTATTTTCATCCTTCCTCTTGTTTAGGAATTGGGAGAGCTTATTCAAAACTTTTCAAGAATGTATATGTTAAGTATGAGATAAAAACAAAAGTAGAAACTAGAATGGGAAAGCAGCAGAAAATCGTGTAGCAAACACTTTGCCATTTTAGTTTGATTTATGCCCTTGCATTTGCATGGCAACATTTTCAGCTGAATCCTGCACCATTTGTGTCAGTGAACTTCTATCATTAACGGTCAATAACTTGCTAGAATGTTCTGATTTTTATAAATTGCTCTTAAATTCTGTATCTGCTCTTCTTCCCTGTTCCATAGCTATTTCTTTGTCAGTCTGGTTATTTATGTTGAGACCAATGATGTAACCTGCAGCTACAGATGAAAGTTTGCAGCTTGATCTCAGTAATGTCTTAAGCTAATGAAAACCTACTTGTAGAGGCAGGTTGCTGAGTAATAGTAGTTTTGAAAGTATGTAGTAAGAGTTCTAGTTGGATAAAAAATAATTCTGTCAAGAAAAGAGAGCTCTCAGCAGGGAAAAATACCCGCATAGTACAGTACTAATAATTCCTAAGGGTGCCTCTGCTGGGTTGTTTATTTCATTCATTTCTTCTTGTCTGAGAGCTCCACCTAATGGAATCGAAAGGAAGGTATCAACCTTTCAGCTTTTTTTCACTAAAATCCTTCTCTTTACTTTCATGCTGGTGTTTGTGTGTCGCCAGGGTGGAATGTGGGAGGAGATGCATCCTTTGACTTTTGGAGTAAAGGACAATTAGTGAAGAGGAATTTTGCATTATGCAACTTCCTTTTTTAGTAGCACAGGATTTGAACTTACTGCAGTTTCTGTAAAGTAGATAAATTAAATGTCTCTGAATTTTTGCACTCAGTTTTCTTAGCTGCAAGATGACATCTTGCACAGTCAGGGCTTCTTAACTGTGCGTACCACTACTGCATATCACTGCAGCACTTTCCAGGGGTAGCTTTCAAGATCAAGGTCTGAATCTGCAGAGAGAATAAATGACACCGTAGTACTATTCATATTTACACAAACTCAAGAGAGAATGCTATTGTTACTGCTCTAAAGCATTCCCAACTATGAGATTTCCACCATCACTGTTACCCCTGCAAACATTCAGAAATAACAAATTACTTCCCTCTGCCCTATACATGCCAAAAGTCATGTATAATCATAAAAACCATGAACCAACCTTTTATATTAAATTTATTCCAGATTTTAATTCTTTTTTTATTGTTGCTGCAATAATGTTGTCAAGGTTTTCTTTGCAATAGGGAGGGGTAGGTATTTCCCCTTTCTGCAGTGAAATCTGAGATCCTCACAGTAAGCAAGATCTTTTAGTATCCAAGACCTGAGGGACATGATGTAGAACATTATTAAACCTGCAGCCTATAAAAACCAAGACAATTGTGTGTAATATTTTTAATAGCTTAACCCCATTACTGACAAGGTGTTATTTTGCTTCAGCACAGAGAGTTAAACCCAACAGAAGATATAACAGGGCCAGGAAGAAATGCAAAGCAACATGAATCCTTGAAAATGCAATAAGAGTGCTGTTTGTTGAATGCTTCCTGATACCTGTCAGACTAAAAACATTTTACTCCTCAAAGTCTAATTATAAGCCAATGGATGCTACCTTAGAAAGAGGGCTGTAGGTGCTGACAGGTGTCTAAGGAAATAGAGAGAAAAGGCCATCAGCAGACAGGCACTTTTTACTGGTGTAGAAAGAGAGAAGCTGAGTCAGATGCTCTGTATTCAAGGTTGCAATGAATGGCTGGAGGTCAGGTAAAGGGAAATATATCCAGACAATTGTGTTGCTTTAAATACCATATCAGTATGCCAGGACTCATACAGTAGTGTTATTATTGTATTGATATTGTTACAAATATTGTATTATAAACCATGGTAAACTGCCTCAATTCAAAAAGGAAAGAACTCAAATAAAATCCCTGCGTGACTTGGTAGAAAAGTTAAGGAGGTCACGCTATTGCAAATTTCAACTTATGAATGAAATTACTGGATTCTGAGGATGTATGAGAGGGAATAGACTGTGGGAAATGGTAAACTCACTGTAGGAAGATGACTGGGCTGAAATTAGAGAAAACTGGGAAGTTGTATTTGAATCCTAATGAAAGTTGTAACAGTACTGAAGTTATGGGGTGAAATGCAATTGCTGCTTCCTGGATGGAATGTGGTTTGGCATGCATGAAACCTATTCCACAGTGACTCCCCACATATTCAACCAGCAACCTTAAGCTGAGGTTGTTGAGAGGGATGAAATGGAGGGTAGAGCATAGTGGAGACATCTCAGCCAGGCTCTGTTGCAATCCTTGAAGGGGATCTCAATGATATCACACAGCCAATGAAGTGCACAGCACCTGCCAGCCAGGAGAGATGGGAGCAGATGTACTGCTGCTGAACTGTGGCAAAATCACTCTCCTTGGGTGAAGTTGGTTCATTATAACCTAATTGTAATACTAACACACACCTCCCAGATGTGCCTGCCTCCAAGGTACAACCATCCCTCACTGGGTATGTGCTGAATATTTTCCTGACCATAAAACATGGTGCTAATAACACCAAGGCTGTGGGTTTGAGCCCTGTGTGTGTAAGAGCTGGCCTCGATGATCTGCCTGGATCACTTCCAACTCAGAATATTCTGTGGTTCTGGGATTTAAGAGTATATTATTCCATAAACTATTTAGTGTGTGTCCTTCAAGGGTGCTAGCAGTCATACTTGATAAAAGTGGGGAGATCCAGGAGGAGGCCCCTATTCCTAAATTTTTATAAAGAATTCAGCTGTGAGAGATTGTCAGTGCATGTCCCTGAGCAAGTCAGCTGAACTGCCCTCCAATACAGCACACTGATCAGTGGAGTCCCTGTAATGGGACACTGGCACGCTGGGTAGGCACGAGGATCTCAGATTTCCTGGGGCACCCACGGACCAAACAGATAAATGGTGCAAGGAAACCCCCCATTAATGTGACATCCACAGAATATATCATGCTGCCACTGCTGAAGTCAGAATAATGGTTCCAGGGACCACTGGGATGATCCAGATGGGTATTTCTACATCCTTGTTAAATCTTGTGGTTTGTACCTGTGGATAAGTGCAGAAATGAAGCTTTGTTCTAAAGGCCTTCCTTACACGTCACTGTAAATTTGTTCCACTCTGGGAAACTCAGAAATGACACATATGGCCATGCTTACACTTTTAACGTGGTGAAGAAAAAACATGAGGGTGTGAGTCTCCCAGAACACCACTGCTCATGACTGCTCCTTGCCTCAGGCTGGAGCTAGGAAAGGCTGCTCCCAAAAAGCTGTGAGGAAGCAAAAGACTACAGGTACTATAAGCTTTCTTCTTGGCAAGGAGGCTTAGCTGATTCCTAGAAATGAGCAAGCTGACATCTACTTCTAGCAACAGACAAACTTTAAGTAATCCTCTGCCTAAGTCTACATAACATCTCATGTTCTGGTTGCGGTACATCCTGATTTGTCAAGTGGACATTCCAGAGAAATACTACAAATAATAATATTTCATTCAACAGTGTTTCCTATATTAAATAGAAACTGAAGCATGCTGTGGGAAATAGATTTTTTTTTAAATGAATTTTTGATTGTATTAATTCGCCTACAAGGCATCTTGGACTGTGACAGTCTATTTTCTGGATTATTTAATTTCTTATATATAGCAACAATGACTGAACTTCACCTCATTAACTTTATGTTTCTGCAGTCTTGTGACCATGTCTGAAGCACATCTGAACTCCCTTTGCTATCAGTGGAGGGAAACAGCACTTTCTAGTGTACCATTCATTTCAGAAAGCAGCTTCAGCATGAGGTGTGTCACTTTGTAGAAACAGCCTTTTCATTATATGATAAATGTATTCTGGACAGCTAATTCAGATATATATGTCCAGCCTTGGTATGATGAATCATGTTCCTGATGCCTACACTAGACTGCCATATACATTTGGAAGAACAGCATGCCTGTTCCAGGCGCCTGACTTTCAGCTGGGTATTACTGAGAACCCATGGGCTAAAGCAGCCTCTGCTTAGGAGGAAAGAAAACAGTCAGAAGTCTGGAAAGAAGGATGGTGAATAAAATATGCTGAGATTTACTTCTCAGTTGTTCCACTGGCCAACCCCATGACTTCTACTGTCAACAGCAGCTGCTTCGTGAGGCACCATGGTCAGGCTGATCCTTTTGCTCTGGCCTAAAAGTTCCTCAAGATGCTGTGAAGTTTTTATCCTGTCAGGTCTCTGGGCCTTCCTCTCAAGTGGAATGTGGAGAGAAGTTTTTTGGGAAAGAGTGTGGTTGACTGCAGTATGATGCTGATTCAGTCCTCCAGCTTTAGTCCTATAGGACATATGTTAAAATTGGCAGATGATGCAGAACTCATGTGATTCCTGTCATAGCTAATACTTCAAAGTAGCTGATTTCTGCTATGTTGTATGCCATGCTTTTCATGCATTTCCTGCTTCCCTCCTTTTCCCTGCCCCAGCTCCATGCCTCAACATCTGCTTTTCCTCACTGTACTGTATCACTGCCTGGTCTGTGCATTGTTTATGTGGCGGCTGTGTCTTTTGGGGTAGTGCTGCAATACAGAGCATCTGAAAAATGAGAATCAGCAGCAGTGCAAAGATACAGTTTTATGGATCTCAAAGAAAAAATTGTACAAGATGCACTGATCTTTTTACCTGCTTTTATTCTGCTAAGGATCTAAAATCAGTAAATGCTGCAACCATTACTTAAGAAAGAGGAAATTAATACAAGTGTGAAGTCAGCTGAGTTGTACAGATCAGGTTCATCTTTGTGAAAAGTGTTCATCCGTTCATCGACTGTTGATTCACATGAAAATTAGTTTAGCTGTACTGCTCCCTCTAAAGCTTCAGCTACACTAGTAAGTTAAATATGCAGAGGATTGTTCTCTGGCAGGGGCCAACTGACCCCCAAAACCTGCACCTTTTGAGCTCGCAGACACCCACAGCAGCATGTTTACTTGCATACAGTGTATTTGGACCTGTCAATGGCCAGTGCTGACTCCTGAGCCATGCCTGCAAATTCCCTGGTCAGGCTACAACCGTGACCTGAAACATTTTTTAAGTTTAACAACACAGGTCCAAGGTGTGTTTAGTGTGAACAGCCTAGCATGACTGTCACCCAAGTGCTGTACTGCAGGGTCAGGTGGCAAAGGGGTGCTTGTCCACCCCTTTAATAAGCAGTCATGGGGAAAATAAAACTGTGTATAAACTATGCTGAATCCTGAAAGTGACTGTTATTGCTATTATTTTAATCTTGGTATTCAGAGTTACCATGAATTCAAAATTTATGAAGGTTGAAGCTTTATAAACAAGTGACACCTCAAACTGGAGAACAAATTGTGAGCATTTCTTTTGTAGTGATCAATTTTATAAAATCTTTAAAAAAAATCTATCAAAGTAATAACATTTATAAAGATATAAATTGGAATATAAGATGGGGATATCTGCAACAAACTATGAACAATTGGTAGATTGTTCTGCCAATTATTTATGGAAATATGTATTCCATAAATATGGAAGTATCGTTTGGTGTTATAAATCTGCCCAGATGAGTATTTTTTGCATAAACTCAGAACTGGAAAAATTTTGTGATTAAACTCATTACAAGTAACATTACTGCAACACACTTTGTTAAAATAATTTATTTTTTCTAAGTCAATAGCTCATAGGTTGATCTTTTTATTTCTTTAGGGAGTATCAACTTTGCCAAAGACAAAAATTGTCTGCTCTGAGAAGTTAAATTATTTCCCTGGCTAAAATCCAGAGACAATATTGTTCTGTTTGAAATATGCAGGCAAATTGGCCAGATCTATGCACCATCCCTCTTTAACTGCACACTGTGAACATCTCTATGGAGAGGTCCAAAGGTTTTTGCATGTGAAAACAGGGAGAGGACATTCCTACATACTATCCCATGAGGAGTGAATAAGTGATTTGGGAGCTAAACGGTGTCTCTGACTGTCAAATTGGACTTACAATACATTTCAGAACGTCACCTATGAAAGAGGTCAAAGAAAGAAAATGCAAACAAACCACTGTCAAAACCAAATAAATATGGATAAAACAGGATTCGCCTGCTTCCTGCCAAATTAAAAGTTG
Source organism: Passer montanus (assembly GCF_014805655.1). Taxonomy (NCBI): domain Eukaryota; kingdom Metazoa; phylum Chordata; class Aves; order Passeriformes; family Passeridae; genus Passer; species Passer montanus. The sequence goes on along the minus strand of NW_024370595.1, from coordinate 2,503,046 downwards.
AAAAAAAATACTTCTGTCTGGTCAAGTGAAACATCTTTCATTTAGAAGAAAATATTTAATTTGTTTCTGTGGCATTTCTGGGAGAAACAAAGGGGGTTTTGTTAAAAACAGAAGTAAACGTCAAAATCATCAATTTAAGGTGCTATATTGCATGCAATTTGAGATTGACTGGAACACTGAAGTAATTGAATGAATGAGTTGATTTGTCCTTGTGGGGATTATTAAAATTCATAAGGCCTAACATTCTTTCCATGCTGCAGTGCAGGTTACTTTGAAGTTTCTTAAATTTCAGACCCACTCCCATGTAGTTCTTAACCAGAAGCAAATCTGTTCTTTGAGATAAACCTCTCTTATTCTGCGAAATCAATGTTTCTTTTCCTGCCACTGTAGCACTGTAGCATTAGGAAACACCACTGAAGATCCCACTTTACTACCATCACCTTCAGAAGCACGTATTCCACTGACTTTACTGATAGCAAGGTAGGCTGTTGCTACAGAATACAATATTTTCCTGTGAAACCAAGCTCTGTGCTGACTTCAATGGAAAATTTCCTGCTAATGGAGCATAGGATTAAGTAAGATGATTGTATTTTTCACCTCATTGAAAACAGAAATGATGCAGTTGCTTTCCTTAGCTCATCTTTTGTAAATAATTAGCTGTACTGCAATGGTATTTACTTTGGAAGTATAATTTAGTAGGCCAGAAATTGTGAAATGCAAATATTAGAGCCTAACAGTCTGATTTAGTTTGAACATATAACAGCAACTGGCTAAGTTCTTCCAACCCCCTGGACACACCAGCAGAGCTTTTACTTAAACTTAGTCTTTAAAATAAAAAAACAAGTCTGTCTGGTTTTGCACAGATACAATTTGAGTAGCAAGACAATTAATAGATATTATTCATACCATCATTTGAATCATTCTTAGCTTGAGGATAAGATTATGAGTTCATATTCTGCATTTGTGCTTGAAAGTTATTTGTTACTATTTTATGTTTATTAATAAATCAATAAGAAATTCAGTACTATGCACTTGTGGTGTGGTGTTCTTAGAAGAGGTTTAGGATTAGACATGGTGCAAATATTTCTTGTTCCTGCTGAACATTAAAATGAACAGCAGAATTTGACAGGAAAAACCCCCAAAAACACTGATAATGGATCAACCCTGCATGGTATGTGGGCCTCTACTGTAGAAGCCTTCAACAAGAGAATTTCATAGAGAAACTAGATATTTCAGTAGTGGGTTTAATAGATTTAGAGAAACAGCAACAGCAAACTCTGGTGGAAGGCACAGAGAGGGGAGCCCAGGCAAGTTCTGTCTGCCACCATGTCTCCCCTGCTCCCAGCACCTGCTGGAGGCAGAACTTTTGAGGTGCTGGTCAATCACAAACAGCATCTCAAGTCAGACAGAGCAGGTGGAGCTCCAAAGTCCAGCTCCCACTGTGATGCTGACCTGGGTGGCACATTTCCCAGCAGAAGCAGAGTCCCTTTCCCTCCCAGGGGGACACTTTGGTCAGAGCAGCTCCTGCAGTAGAGTCTTCTTGGCTGCAGCAGCATCACTGCACAGAGCAGCTGCACGTGTTGGTGCTAATCCAGTTCTGCAGAAGACTCTGGTCTTAACCAAACTATTTTTGCAATCTGTGCACTGGGTCTAAATGGAAGATGGCTGTGGCTTTGCTGCAGTGGATGGCAAGTGCCAAAATACAGGAGGGTTTCTGTGTTTCTGGGACTGTGTTTCAGGGTCATGTACTTTCAGCTTCAGCCCAGCTGGGCATTCTAGTTTTAATGCAAAAGCATTAGATTCAATTAGGCCAAACTATAGGAAATCATTAAGAGCTCAAAGATTTCTAAATTAGATCTAGCTGAAGGGTGAAATGTACATTTTCACATAGCAGGCACAGTGCCTGCCAGGGGAGGTCTGTCAGGGCCGTTCCAGCTCCCTGCTAGTAACTCCCTTCTGACAGAAGGAAAAAGAACTTTAGCCTGCTTGAGGCATTATATAAAATCAAAAATAGGGTTAGAATGAAATTACAATTACAAAGTGCTAATTGAATCATGGGCACAGTGACTGCTGGAGCTAATTAGAAAGGGACAGGGATGTCTGTGTACCAGTCCCTCACTCAGGAAGCGATTTGCCCCAATTCAGGTTCTTTATATCACTTATTTCCACTCAAAGCAGCTACTGGCAGACAGAGAGGTGTTTGGCTAATACAATTTCCCATCTTGGCATTTTAACATAGAACACTTCAAGGAGACCAGGACTTAACCACATGCAGTATTCTCCCATGACAGATTATTCCATTTAAAACTCTGATTTACTGCAATTTAATGCCAGGAGAATGAGAATTGTCCTGCAATTGTACATAGGCATGTCAAGCTTGAATGCTTCTAAGAAAAACAAAACACAAAGCAAAAACCTGTTGGCAAACAAAATTAAATAATGTTGTCAGATATATCCAGTAAGAAGAATTAAGCTTCCCTTCTTAATTTTGTACATTTATTAGGTATCAATTCCATTCCATACAGTGTAGTATACCTTGAACAACAAAATAAAAAGCACTGCAAAACTCATTTTACCTTTCTGAAGCTTATTGTGCTTCTTATAATGTAGATACTGTAAAATATAATCATATGCTATTATGGATGATTTATTCATAGATTGTTCTTTAAAAAGGGGGAAAATGGCTATGTTATCATTGCAATTTTGGGGTTTTTTCTATTCTTCTACATTTGTCATTTTATCATTAAGTAGAGCAGACAAAGCCACGTGCTGAATAACAGCACCTCTCTCTCATGAATGCAGGAAATGGGAGGAAGGAGAGCTTGCATTAGAGGGTTGGCTACTAAGGAAAAAAATAAATCACAGCACAACTTCACCCACTGTTACTCAGTGTGAAATAAAAGTAAGATCCTTTACCATTCCCTGGCTTCAGAAATATGTATACCTACTTAAGTAAAATGTGCACTTAGGTATGCACAAAACTGAAGCATGTGTTATGTCCCACAGTCTAAGACCTACAGACATCAATGGATACTGACACTGACTTGGAAGGGGATGAAAGTGGGAGGAATTTTGCCCACTGGTACCATTAACTCTCGGAGTTTTCCAGGTTAGTAATTTGAAAAATGTTAGACAGAGCAGGAACAGATTACATACTTATTAACCATTTATACAATTTCTACCATTAATTTGCTTCCAAGTATCACAGCTCAAGTAGTTTTTTAGTGTGTTAGCCATAATTATAATTGGTTTTCATCGCCCCTTCTGTAAATCATGCTCACAAAAAATAAAGAAATTTACTGTTATCTTCATGTTGAAGTTATATGAGTGGAGATTGCTGCTAAAATAGGTGCTAGGAATTCATGAGAGGGATGAAAAAAATTACAGAATGACTTTGATATGTTTGCAAACTCAGTTTTTATTTCCATTGGTACTTGTAAATATCAAATATGTATAAATTGTTAATACTGTAGAGAAAAAACTCTGTGCAGCTCAAGTGAAAATGAGAACAGCTTCTATCATTGTCTAATTTAACACAGAACCAGCCTATGGCAGCTTTTCCCAGGAACAGAATGTGATATCATGATGCATAAGAGACACAAGCAGAATGAAGTCTTCCAGATACATATCTTTAACAGCACTGAGGAGCCAAGCCATAGACTGAACTGTAACTTAGGAGCTGAATAGAGTTTGAAGGCTGCTCCTAACCCAAAGAATTTAGGAAATGTATATGGTAGAGGAGATACAGCAAGACTATTAGACTCAAATAGAGGAGGTACAGCAAGGCTATTGCACTCAAATAGACTTTTTAAGCAATGCCTTGTGAGACTGCTATGTGTAAGATACAGTTTTTTGACCATGTTAGGCCAAAAAGAGATGACAAAGGAACATGTACATCTGAGAAGATGGGGATGGTGTAAGGAACAGATGATGCTTCCTGCAGGAGAAAGGAACCTAGTCTGCATATGCCCCCATGCCTGAAGACTGAAGAGCTGTTCTGAAATGCACAGGCCATTCTGAGTGTTTCTTACAAGAATTTTAGGAGTCTTTCTAAAAGAATAAAAATAAAGCACATTTTCTTTAGCAATTTTATCTTGGGAAATTAAATAATGGTAGAAATTCAAGCATCATCAAAGTAGCTCAGCATAATTTGCTGCCTTGAGACCTTCAGAATTTATTTGCTTGCCTATCACAATTTCCAGAAAGATAGGAGGAAAAACAGACTTCTCTAGGCTGACTCAAGCAATCCTAAGTAAAGGAAATGTTAGGCAGAAGTGCAATTATGGACTTGATCATATTACTGCAAATATATATTGATTAAAAATATATAAAGTTAGAACAGGAGATCAAACCAGGCCAACAAAATTAAACAAAAATTTGCTAATTTCCTTATATGTTTGTAAGAGTTAAAGATTTCTTTTCTGTCCTATCAGATAAAAAAAGAAAAATAATTTTCTTAATTGATTTAATCACTGCATTTACATGTTAGGATTTTAAAGCTCATAATTTTTCTCACAAGCTGAACAAGGGATTGTTGCTTTTATGGACCTAGTTAGTTTGTATCCTGTATAATCTCTTGCCAGTTTATTTTCCTATAATTTTAATGTCACCCTATGTACTTCAAGTGGTGTGCTTAGTATCTGTAGCAAGATCCTGGAGCATTATTCTACAGGTGAAGAATTTTCCAGTTGGATTTTTAAGGAGAGATGAGGTTATCAATCTTGGATGAGATTTCACTGAGCTCCCCTAGATGGCACTCTGTATGGATACAACTAAAACTGCTGCAGTAAATCTTTCTCCACCCCAGCTTTATGTATTTTGCTAACCAATTACTCCAAAGTCATTGTAAAGTGAGGGTGAAAATTCAATTTCCATCTTCAGAAGCAATAAGAGATAAAGCCAAGGGGGAAAAAGTAATATTCACAGTGCTTTGCACACCAAATGGGGTTGGAAAGTTCTGCTTCTAAGATCATAATCACATAATCACTCATTATTCTTTTATGGTTTTTTTATCTTTGCTTATTTACAGGTAATCTCTTCTATATAGTATCTTGCCACTGGCATAACTACAACGTGTATGACTGGTTTTTTGCATCTCACAAGCTGGAAGAAAGCAACTCACTAACAGAAATTTCATGCCCTTGAAGACACTTTCATGTGTCTTCTTTTGTGTGGAATGATAATATTAACAGAGAGGGATGCTTGATTTCTTGTTTCTGACACTTCATCAGCTCCAGAAAGGATTTTTTGATCAATGGTGAAGGTGCTAGATTTCTAAAAATCCCCTCTTCTTCATTTTTCTACCATCCTCTGAGTGCCTTAGCTTGCAAGTGGCATGCCAGAGCAGCATACTTCCAGCCTAAAACAGTAAAAGGGGAAGTGTATTTTTGTGTTCAGCCTGAATTTTGAGCATAACCTAGAGGAATATGTGTGGGACTGCAGATGCATCCTCATGTCCAGTTGGCTGTACCTCCTGGTGCCTGAGTACATACCCTAAATATGCTGGCTTTTGGGGGACAGGTGGGCTGCAGGATGAAGTGCTGTCCTCAAAACCCTTGCTCATAAAAGTGTAGTCTGCAAAATCCTTTAATAGCTTATAAAAATGCAGATTGCTCATGATTAAAGGTTTGTAGCCAGACACAGCACATACATTTCTAGGCTTACTTATTAGCATGTTCTGCGAAAACAAAATTGAATGGTTATGCCCAGTGGCTGCTTTTTATTCAAAATAGGACAAAACAATTGATGAGAAAAGGAAGGAAACAGAGCTACCATTTCTGGGAAAAATATAAACAAATCCTGGTTTACAAATAACTTTCACCCAAAGCCATGCTGTGTACTAGAAAGAAACGCAACAGAAGAGAAAGCAACAATATACAGTCACAGAATCATCAGCGCTGGCAGAGACCTTTAGGATCATCAAGTCCAACCATCAACCCAGCACTACCACTGCAGCCCCTAAACCAGTAAACCATCCCCAGCACCAGACCCAGGCACCTCTTAAACACCTCCAGGGATGTAATTCCACCATGTGCCTGGGCAGCCCATTGCAGTGCCTGTCTCAGCCCAGGGCCATTTCCTCTGCTGCTCTCACTGCAGGCACAGTAGAACAGACATATCCTCTCGTTCTGTCATGAGCCTTGTTGCCCTTCGCTGGACACACTCTGTCACCTCAATGTCCTTTTCTACAGCATTCAGAACTGAATGCTGTGATTCAGGTGTGGCTTCATCAATGCTGAGAATAGAGGGAGGATCCCTTCCTTAGTCCTGCTGGCTGTACTCTTGGTAAAAATGTGAACTTGTATCAGCAACAATTATTTGCTATAATCTTGAAAATAAAGATGCTAGAAGGAGAATCCCATTATGAACGGTGTAAGACAGTTTGAATTTTTAAGCCACTGTCAAAAATTTCACCAAAACAAGAAAAAAAGAATTGCTGCCTCAAGGCCTGCAGAATCTCTAGGAGTCCAGAGAGCTGACACACATGTCTGAGATTGGGTTCATGATGGCAAGGTTCATGGCTCCTGGTCCTCTGACCAGAACTTTTCATTGTCCAGGGGACTGTTAGCTATTGTGGGCTATTCTGGAGTGGATTTTTCATATTTGTTTGTATACAAAAAGGACAATTCTTTCTAATTTCTCAAGAAATTACTGAATATCTTTTAAAAACTTTTCCACTTGCAGCTCCTGACACTTAGAACCACTTGGAATCATCAAAGGCTTTTGCCAAAATGGGGAAGGAATACAACAAAAGACAACAGGGTTTGAGGTACACATAGTTACAAAAGCAAGGCCCTTGAAGTCAAATAAACGAAAAGAAAAAAACAACCCAACATGGATAATACTGTCATTCTATAATCCCTCCCAGATATAAAGGTTTGCCCTCAGCTGTTTGGGTCAGTCAATAGGCTCTCAGCATCAAGCCACTGAAAACAAAGACTCGTGCAGTGATGTGTTTAAAAGCAGCCTGTGCATTGCACTTGATCAGCATATTTTTCCTCTTTATCACTTTCAGAAAGCCTGACTGACTGCTGTCACTTGAGAGGCAAATAATTTAGACTGTGTCTAGGAGAGCTGCGATAGAAGATAAATAGCTATCATCAGAGTGATAGAGTGGCACATACGAGTCATGGAGCCTCATGATGGCGGTCTGATTGCTAGTTTGGAATCTTGTATTATCTGTGCTAGCATAAGAACAAATTTCTATAAATATGTGGTAGAAAGGGTGCAATTTGTTCTTCATATAATACCTGTTTTATGCTCTAGTGGAGCCAACTGAGTCACTGAAGTATCAGCACACTTTTACAGTGCTTTTTTAAAGAAATATTCTCACAGAATCTGAAATTGTGTATGTCACTAATTATGTTATCATCAAAATTTGTAAGTGAGTATTAGCACCCTACTTCTTGCAAACTGCAGTTTAAACCCATGTTCTAATATAAGGTGCTCTCAAAAAATCAGGCTGCAGAGGATTGAGGCTGGACTTTCCAAAACAGTGGGAAGATTTTCCCTGGGTTTCTCTGTATCTTAGTTGCTTCTTGCTCAAATGTGAAGGGTAGAATCCCCCTCTCCTATGGAAACAATGTGATGGTGAATTCATTCCGTTTCTTGGAGCACCTATATCATGGAACACAGAGTAATGGAAAACAGATACATCACACAAGCTGGGATGAAATAATGACCAGTGAACAAGGCAAGAGGCTTCCCACAGAACAGCATGCTGACAAAGGAAATAGCTGCTCAGGAAATGATTCCTTCCCCCCTGGGAACAGAGTTATCACTCTGTTCCCTATCACCAGGACCAGTGGGAAAAACCCCAATCTTTTTAAGACTTACATCACACTACAGATTCCCAAGTGGTGCAAGACAGCATTTAGCAGCTGAAAAATGTGTACCTCCCCATGGTATATCTTAACTTTTGAGACAGAAATTTTGTAATTTTGCCAAAGTACCATTAAAAATAATGTTACTGAAAACTTCTGTTCACACAATCTCCAAAAACTAAACCTGGAGTCTTCTACAAAGATCATCCTGATTAAAATGAACTTCTCAGCTGTCCTTATCCTGCAAGTCCAAAAGTGTGCATTTTCCCCTGTTGGAAAGATCTGCACTGGAAAAGCTGAGCACGGCCTTGTGCTGCTCTATCACTATTAATATAAGATTATGAAGACTTGGACTACTTCTGTAGGAAAATTTGATAAACACATTGAAAATTTATTTAGCCAGCTGCCAACCTTTATCATGTGCTTTCCCACAGTGAGTAACTAAGGGTCCCTTTTCTGTCTTGTAGCAAGGACCAATGGGAATTACAGTTCACAAACGATAAAAGAACCTAAACCATGGGTGTCACTGCAACAGGAGATGTGTTATATACAGCTCTGTGCTGGTAATTGTGACATTAGAGAACCTGAACACCTTCATCACATTTTCATTGACAAGGGAGTCAGAAGCACATTATTTCCTTACTGCTTTTGCTAATAGTATACAAAGAAGTATCCTGCTTTGACATTCTTACAAATGGCTCTATTGAACAGTAGGGAATGAAATACTCACATGGAGAACATCACATAATGCTCAGTGCTGCCTGTGCAGCTCTCCCAACAAGTCCCAACAAGCTTCAGAGAGAATAAGGCACTTTGTGGTGCCACAGATGCCAGTGTTCAAAGTACAAACATAAAATGAGCTTTGTCTACAGGGAGATGCAGGCAACTTCCTAAGTCTGTGTGGAATCTGCAGATATTGTTTTGCTTTAGCTAGAAAGGCCTTAGTTGTTTTTCAAAGAAGGATGAGTATAAAGTGAAACCCCTTCTTCATGTCTTCTGTATCAAGTCACTTGATATAGAGAGAGCTCAAGTCCAAAAGTCCTCCTCACAGCACTCGTATCCCAGGAGTACCTCATGGCCTGTGAGATATCCTCCTATGAGGTTCTCTAAAGCTTGTTTGCCAAAGTTTATTTAAAATTTCACTGGATAAACTGAAGAATCAGAGGTAGAGTAATGCAGAAGGCTGCACACTGCACCTGCAGGAGGCATGCTCTCTTTTCTTAAATGATTCTTCTTAAATGATTAAAGGAACTTGAATCATTTTATATGAGGTAAAAACTACACCAACATTTAAAAAGTGGCAATGAGAGTGTTACTATGGAAGGAGTAGCCTCCTGCATACTGATGAGAGTTTTGCAATGCAAGTTTCAAAAGTTGGTTCAGCTTCCTTTGGTCTTCTTTAGACTCCTTCATATGTAAAGTTAGAGAAGGAATTAATAGCCAGTGGGGGTTTTTTGAGTTTTTGTTTTGTTCAGGTTTTCAGCATATGACAAATGCTCTATTTCTGGTAGAAAACATTTTTTCTTTCCCTTTTTGTTTGGCCCATACTTTCTTTGATTTCCTGGCATTGGCTGAAAGGCCAGAACAGCTCTGCTACTTCAGTTGCTGGATCTGTGTCTGATTTCATAAAACATCTGCAGATTTACCATGCTTTAACTTCTCCATGTAAACACTGTCTTGAGATATCATTAGCTGAAAAGTATGAAGAAAAGAATGAGGATACAGGAAGTGTGGAGAGCTGGCAGGGTTGTATTTCTGGAAATTTTATTTTAAATCATTATTAAAAAAACTTGTCAGTTTGTACAAATTATTGGTAGCCCAAAGGCATACTCAGGAAAAGGAGATTTTATTCATATGGAAAATAAACTGTGAGGCCAGGGAGAGAGGCATCATAGTGTATTCTTAACAATGACAAAGAAGGAATGGAGAAGGAAAGCACTGCTCATATGACACTTAGAGTATTAAGTTATATTGTTTGCACTGGCCTAGTTATACTTCCTTCTTTCTGCTGTAACTAAAATAATTCTTCAAAATTCAACAGTATTCCAGTTGGAAGCAGGTGGAGTTTATACCACTCAAAAAATTAATTTTGGAAGAAAGAACTGTGAGTCTTTGACATGAAGCCAGTTACATTTTGGAAAGCAGAGGCTGAATTATGGAGGAAGGGGTTTTTCTGCTGGTTTTGGCTGGTGTTTGGGGGTTTTTTCTTTGTTTTTGTTTGTTTGTTTGTTTTTAATTTAATCTTAAATGCATAGAGCTGGATCAGAGCAGCTACCACCCAAAAATCTCCCTTAAAAGGTGAACAGGACTGTATACACTCCTTTGGATGTTGACATCAGCTTCCCGTGCTAAGTTTCTACTTTGCAACCTCATCATAAAATTTCACACTGGGTTAAATTTTGGCATGATTTGGAAGAAGATGAGCCAGGAATTAATGAAGAGGACGATTCAGCAGCATGATAACCAGAAGCTAATGCTACTACTGCTTGAAAAAATGGGGTAGGGGAAAAAAGGAGAAAGGGAAATGCTATGAGCAGAAGATATTTGCTATTCTTCATTTCTTTATAATCTACTCCTTTTAACTTCAGGTCTCCAAAGAGATATTTTTATCAGTCCTTATTGTTAGCAACATCAGTTGCTTCTGTGGTTTCCTTACAGTCTAGTTATCAAAAAATCTGTGAAGTTGTTGAATATCAACTGCTACCTAGAGCCAAGTTTTGCTTATAAAGCCCGTTAGATGAAAATGCCAGATTCAAAGGCTGAATACAGAAGAATTTGTATAATTATAAGTTGAGCTCATCCAAAACAAATGTTAGTGGAGCAGATCTTATGTTTCCTCAACCAACACAGACATTCACCTCTGTTAAGCTCAGTCTTGCTACATGTCTGCTACCACTGAATAGTAAAAAAAATAAAAAAAATCCAGCAATTATTTCCTTGGGAATATGCATTCATTACAGTGATTTCATAGTACTCTGACTGTGTGTCCTTTTGCTCTTTACTTCCTCTCCAAGGAGCTGGGATTAGTGTTAACATGACATCCCAGCTAGCTCAGCAGCTAGTCCTTTAGTACAGGTTCTGCTCTGCATCTGAGATGAGACTGCATGTCTTATTGAGCACTGGCCTTGTGATGCATGCTAGTAAAGTCATATTTTTTCTATTTATAAAAGAAAGAACAAATTATCATGTCCTGGAGTTCTCTCATAATAAGATTTTGCTGTACGAAAGTCTAATAGTTTCCTCCCTCCATCACTCTTTTTAAGTCTCACCTAAAAAGCCACTAAAGTGATTTGTTAAAGGCTTGTTAACAGCTGTTCCCTTCCTGTGACTTTCCCCTCGTGGCTGTTGTGTGAAATAACTTTCTGCAAGAGAAAAGAAAATGAATCATGATTATTTTTCAATGCATCCTCACTCATCATATGAGCTGTCAGTCTTTATCATGTAGGCCCTACAATCACGAGTGGTGACAAATGCAAAGACAATGAAGTCATCACCTAATTTTGAGGCCCATTTACCTCTTTATCTCTAGAAAAATTACCTGGCTGGAAATAGAGGGATTTTTCATTTTATACATAAGACAGGCAATTGTAGCTGAAGTACAACAGAGCCTTGGGAAGCATGTAAACGTGGGGTTTTTGTTCCCCCTCATGATCTTCTAACATTTATACATAAGTAACTCAAGGTAACAAGTGAACATTTCTGCATACCCAGTGCTGAAGCAAAAGTGTGTACAGAGCTGGTGGTTTTCATTAGGATCTTAAATACTCAGTCTCTGCCTGTTCAGTTTGTTACAAACTCCTCTGTAAGTGGTTGGGTTATGTGACCTCTGTACCATGGCTGGTTGCTTTTTTCCCCTACAGATTGTCTTTGTTATCTTCAACATTCTTGAGAATGTTTCCTGATTAGAGATCTAACATTGCCAGCTGTATCTTCCTGATAACCTCAGCTTGCTCTGGGGTCACTGAACAGGTCACATGCACGTTTTACATATCCACAGCTTACTAATAAAATTCATGTCTGTACTGCTTTATGCAGCACCTTTTATTAATATATATTCATATATATTAATATACATTAATATACTATTATTAAAAATATGCTAGTGGTGATCTCTTCAAGTTAGATTTCAGAGGTAGCCATAAGCACATAGTGTGACCACAAAGGTAGGGGCTCTTCAAGATGTCCCTTGGGGAGATGAGTGAGAGAAGGAGTGAGAAGTAGTCTCCTACTCTGCCCCTCCACTGCCAGCTCTCTGAGAAATGGTGTGCTGGAAGGGAAACTGAAGCCACCCCTCCTGTCAGTGGCTTGCCATGTCCCACCACTATGTCAAAAGTCACCATCTGCATCTTCACCTCTAGCTCAGACACATCATGTGGCTCCACAAATGCCAGCCTCTACAGTGACCAGAGACCCCTTCCTTCCTCCCCGGGGCCCAGCAGCTGTGTATTCTTTTAAAAGGGAGATCAGTGAGTGGTTTGGATGCAGGTGGTTCTCATGTGAGGGTTACTTTGCTTGCACACGGTGTTGTGCCATAGCAAACTGTCCTCTCATTGCTACAGCAGAGATCTGAAGTGCTGGTGGGTCAGCTCCTGAACAGCTGAAAATTGCAGCTGAATTTTTCTGGTTTATAACCAAGATCTGTCACAGTTTTCAGGTTTGTAAAGGACAAGATGGGTTCAATGCACCAACTATATCCAACTGCAAGCTGTCTGATGAGAGAAAAGGACACGAGCAGCTCACTAATCTTTCTCTCAGGCTGCTGCATCCATCATGTTCCTTCCAGTCAGATGGAAACAAGATGAAAGTTTGGAAGACTCAAGTGGTATTGAAAAGAGAAGCAGTGCAGGAGCACTGCCCAGTGGAAAAAAGATGGAAGCACCCCTAAAACAGGGAGATGAAGAAAAGGAACTTTGCTTAGCTTTCTTTCTCCTTTCTGAGAGGCTTCAAGAACTTTCCTCAAGATTTACATCTATTGGACAAGCTATTCTTAACAGGAAAATGGAAGGACCTACTCTAGGAATTAGGTCATACATTCCAGCTTCCTGGCAATAAACAATGGAAAAGGATCTGAGTGAAGGTATCAGTCAACACATAGGTGTGTTTTTTTTTCCTTAAAGCCAGGAAGCCCAGTCTATATTTTCTACTGCACTGCTGTCATGGTGTAACCACAGTCACTTGCTCTGTCCCCACCCCCAGTGGGCTGAGGAGGAGAATTGGATAAAGATGAAACCCATCAGTTTAAATAAGAACAGTTTAATAATTTCAGTTAAATATAATTAATAATAATCATCATAGTAGTTGTAATGGAGAGAAAAGGAGAGAGGGAGGAATAAAACTGAAGAAAGACAAGTGATGCACAATACAATTGTCAGCACTCACTGACTGATGTCCAGCCCATCACCAAGAAGTGATCAGCCCCTCTTGCCCAACTCCCCCAGTTTATATACTGATATTCTATGGTATGGAATATCCCTTTGGCCACTTTGGATCAGTTGTCCTTGCCATGCTTGCTCTTTGCTGCTTCTGTACCTGCACACTGGCAGGGAGGATGGGAGCCTGAAAAGTTCTTGACTTAGACTAAGCACTACTGAGCAACAAAAATCCAAAATACAGCACTGTAACTTAAATTAATTTTGTCCCAGCCAAACCCAGGATGCCCACTCTTGTGATTTGAAACATCATAACTCCTTCAGAAACACTGGGAGATTGTCTTTTAATTTCACTTGGCAGATCACGAACTTTATTTTAAAATCTATTAAAATTGACAATTTCTTTTTTTTTAGTAAATGTTTATTGATTATAATTTCTAATTTTCCTTTGTTCATTCAACTCTGACACGGCTGTGTCTTTTGGTCAATATCCACTTTCTAGTAGCTGATCAACTTCTCCTTGCAAAGTTCAGATTTTATCAATTGGCTTTTATATAGTTATTTTCAAGGGGAAAAAAAAAGAATGTAAACATTTCAACAAATATTTTTAATACAAAACTAAACACTCCAAAACCAAATCCAAATTAACCTCAGCAATTCTGATCACCATGTAATAGTAATTACTTGGTGGCCATTATTCTTATTTTTGTCTGGACTCTGCACCCCTGCCCCTTGGGCTTTTGCTCAGCCTAGAAGCCTCTAGAGGTTATGTAGCTCTACAGTTGAGTTATGGGTGGGAGGGCTGCCAGTACCACTGCAAAGAGAACATTCAGCAGTGCAGTGGTCCTGTAACAGAGCTACAGAGAAAAAAAGAATATTAGCAGATCTCTCACAACTCTCTCAGTATTGTGGAGTTATGCATTGGAGCAGGGTTAATCTTCAGGGGTTCTATTTGAAAAAATATGAAGTCAGATGAAAAAACACCAAAAATCAGATTTTAAAAGAAGCAGCTTTTAGAAGAAGATATATTTCTCTAAACAAAGCCCAAGATAAGATGCCGTGTATTTGCAAATAAATAGGAAGAAAAAATAACCTACGAGAAGTAGACCCATTCTTGGTAAAAAACCTCCTCTAGATCATCTTGTAAAGTCAGATCAGGTTTACTTCAGTAAGACATAAAAAGCCATTTTCAAGGTCAATGGCATCTTGTTGAATAGGAACCTTGATTGATGCCTACTGGTAGTTGGCAATATGATGTGAGATGATGGAATTCATAGTACCCATGGGAAATTTTAAAACAGTATCAGCTTTCTCAGAAATGACATAGTATGCTTGTAGAAAAGTTAGAGGAGAAAAAATATCAATTACCCCTACTGACCCCTGCAGCCAAACCAAGCCCATCAGAGGATCTTTGAAAAAAACCAACCACCAACCACCCAAAGAATCTTCTGGGTCAACTGTTCATTAATTTTAAGAAACCAACCTGTTTGGATCCTTTGAAAATCCTAGATACATCATGCCTGTGACATTACTCACATGAGTAGGAAAAAAGTCTCCTGTCTCCAGGACCTTTATGGAATACTTAAATGAGTAAGAACACGTTATTTTAAAAACAAACAAACAACCTCAGGGTGGGCTAGATGTAAATAAGGAGGGTGAAAGAAGAGTTATGACAAACAGGAGAGGGGGATGAATCACTGAAAGTCATATGATGGAAATGCAAATGACATAAGAAAGAATTTGAAGCTTCCAGAAGAGGAAAGCAAAGAATGCTTATGACTATTTGCTGATTTCAAAGTAATTCATCAACACTTCCCTCTCCTTTGCTGTTTTTGAAGTAATCAATCATTGCCAAGAAAAAGTGGAGTAGCCCTTTCTTTAAAAAGTCATGATGGTAGCTGAGATCAGCTGTGGCTTCTTCTTAAAACAGTTGCTGGTTTTCATCCCTGAGATGAGCAAAGCCTGAGGAAGTTCTTGATTATAAAATACATTATTTTCACAATACAGGAACTTAATTCATATCCACTGCTCTGCTCAAGGGCTGGATGTTAGTTCTAGATTCTATACAGCTTTGTGTGGAGTCTAGAACAGTGGTGATGTGCTGTTTGCATAATTAAAAAAACTCTGTACATTTTATTTGTCCTAAAATTTCAGCTATTGGAATCATGTGATTAAGAACAGACCTTTTTGTTTTCTC
This sequence comes from Passer montanus, assembly GCF_014805655.1. NCBI lineage: Eukaryota > Metazoa > Chordata > Aves > Passeriformes > Passeridae > Passer > Passer montanus. The sequence goes on along the minus strand of NW_024370595.1, from coordinate 2,487,657 downwards.
AGTTACAACGCTTCACTGTCATGGTTTCAGAGAAATAGTTACAAACAGGAACCATGAATGTTCAGTACAGAAACTGGTAAGACAAAGTACATTATTTTAATAAACTACTGGAGTTTTTTAATAATCCAGTGTAATTTGATGATCAGTAGGAGATTTGTCCTGAGCAGCTTGCTCTGGCTGACCTTGCTTCAGATGGGGTGTTGACTAGATGATTTCAAGAGATGCCTTCTGATTTCAATGATTCTGTGTTTGCAATTTTGCAACGTCAGACTCTTCATTATGATTGTAGAAGGGTTCATCTTATAAATAGCAAAAAAGACTTGTTGTTTTCTGTTGCTATGTGCCAGTCATTTCCCAAATGTTTCTCCTGTAGTAGTGAGTGTGTGAGTGCAATACCCTCACATACAAACACAAAAACAGATGGTCCTTGCTCTTATCTACTCTGTATGAATGACTTAGGTATGATAAAAAGTAGAATTGGAATTTCGTTTAAATGCCTGTGTCAGAATGATAACTTGAAGATGACATTTCAATAATTGTGTTAAGTCAGGGACAAAGGTGAAAAGTGTGAAGGTGCCCATCTCATAATTCTTTCAAAAGAATGTACCTGTGATATGTCACATCTCCACCAAGGAGGTAGGGAGTTCTGAGAAATAAGCCTTTATATGCAGCCCCATCTCCCAGTGTGACCATGCCAGTCTGTGGATGTGTGAGAGTCGTGGTATTTCAGAGGACTTTTGGGATGCTGGCACCATTCCTAAGCAGCCATGTGTGAACATGCCTAGAGTACATCACCTACAGAGCCTGAGCACTGTAAACCTGAAACACAGTAAGAGATCAGTAGAATCAATTGCACTTTCATTCTATGGAAAAGATAAATCATAGAGTATTACTTGTATTGGAACAAGCAATCACACTTTGCCATTTTTTTCAAAAGATATCTTTCATGGTGTCTCTTAAGTTGCTGAAGCCAGTGCAATCCAGATCTATAGTGAAACTGTAAACAATAGTCCAACATGTATCACTAGTTTTAGAGCAGCTCTTTCCAGCATTTACTTTCTGCTCTGAGTACTGCAGGACTAAGGAGAGTAGTCTAATTGCCTTTTATTAGTCAGATTTCATGTGTTTTACCAGGAAGACTCAAATCTTTTTTTTTTTTTAAGATAAAAGCATGGAGAATTGTTTTGAATGCAAACCCCCTCTATGAAGCACACTTGAGACTGTAACATAGTTTTGGAAAACAATGGAAAGAAATCTTATTAATAGACAATTTTTTAAAAAGTTTTCCTTCATTAAAAACTGTTACAATATGTTCAGTATACTGACTGCACAGCAAAGAAATCCTGCAGGAGAGAGAACAATAAATCCAGCTACCAAAGACTTGGAGTTCAGAATCCATGGTATTGTACCAAAACGCAAGTTTCTACAGATACTGTGAGAGAATAGAATACATCAATTGAAATTGCTTTCACCCTCTTTTTATGGAAATCCTAGGCTATTACAAAACTACTCCTATTTGTAAAACAACTGAGTGTCAAGGGCAAACTAATGAATCATCACTCTGCCAGAACTGATGCCAAGAGAGGCTGATCTAGAACAGAGACTAGACAGAGTTAAAGGAATAAAGTAGGTATTTTTTAAAAGCATTAGAACCACAAACCTCAGGAATGAATGGCTTGCAGGGAGAGGGAAGCAGTGTTCATGCAGCTGTGAAGATTATTTTGCACTTGCTGATCATCTTTAATAGATGCATTTTACCCCTTCTCTCATTCAAAATGAAGGATGTTATTTGAAATTCTCAAGTTTGACTAAATAACATCACAGAAGGAAAGGTCACAAGCTGAGAACAAATGTCAGTATCTATCAGCATTCTCACTAGCAGTTCGCTTTATCTGAAAAGCTACCCGAACTGTTTCACACAGCTGCTTGCACTAATAATTACTTATGTCCTTGCTATGTTAGCTTTAATGCTTATTGAAGTTGGCCACAAAAACCTTACATCTATGGCTAAACAAAACAGTCCTTAGCTTATGGATTGTTTGCAAATGAATGTGTATCTGGTACATCAAGACTAACATTTCCTTCATGTATTACACTCCACATTGCTGAGCTTCAACATGGAGAGTATACAAAACTGACTTAGCTGCTACCTCAGTAGCAAGTCTGTGGCTGGAAATGCTACTTCTCTGAGCCTTCCAATAAAATTTTCATATTCTGCATATGGAATAGCATCAACTTCATCTGGCTCTTCCAATACAAATCCAGCAAGGTGAATGCAATGATCTCTTTGAAAACCACCATCTATCAAATGGTAGGTTGTTTTTCTTGACATATTCAATCTACCTGTATGGAAAGTTTTGCACAATGACATCTTCTTATTTTCCACTCATCTAGTGGGAATGTTCATGCATTATCATTTTACTGAAAAACAGCAGTTATTCTAGCTGCAAGGATAACCTTGTTCTCTAAACTGCTTAAGCTCTTTTTGTGTGTCCTTTTGCCTTCAGAAAACAAAGTAGCGTAAATGAACAAGGACCACAACATTAAACAGAACAACGTTTGTCTCTTGTTCTGTCATATTAATCAAGTGCTAACAATGCACTTGTAGTAAATATTTACAAAATGCTTTCTCTTGTGTTTTGGGAACACATTCTAATTGCTGATACAAGCCAGGAAGGATGTCACTGGCCTTCTTGGTCATCTAGGCACACTGCTGGCTCATGTCCAGCCAGATGTCAACATAAACACGCAGCTCCTTTTCTGCTGGGCAGCTTTCCAGCCACTCTGTCCCCAGCCTGTAGCACTGCCTGTGCTTGTTGTGACCCAGGTGAAGGACCCAGCACTTTGCCTTGTTGAACCTCACACCACCCATCAATCCAGATCCCTCTTTGGAGCCTTCATACACTCCTGCAGATTCAACACTCCAGCCCAACTTGGTGCCATCTGCAAACTGGCTCAGGGCACACTCGATCCCCTCATTCAGATCACTGATGAAGATATGGAACAGGACTTGCCCCAACACTGAGCCCCACGGAACACCTCTGGTGACCATCTGCCAGCTGGATGGAACTCCAGTCACCACCACTCTCTGGGCCCAGCCATCCAGCCAGTTTTTATGAAGTGAACAGTGCACATGTCCAAGCCATGGACTACTAGTTTCTTCAGGAGAATCATGCGGGAAATGATATGAAAAGTCTTATTAAATTCCAGGCACACAAGATCTGCAGAGTTTCCTTCATCCACTAAGTGAGTCACTCTGTCATAGAAGGAGATCAGGTTGGTGAAATAGGACATGCCTTTCCTAAACCCATTCTGGCTGGGCCTGATCCCTGGTTGTCTTGTGTGTGCTCACAATGGCACCCAAAATGATCTGCTCCATGACCTTTCCCAGCATTGAGGTCTGGCTGATAGGTCTGTAACTTCCTGAATCCTCCTTCTGACTCTTCTTGTAGATGGGGGTCACACTTGCTAAGGTCCAGTCAACTGGGATCTCCCTAGTGTGTCAGGACTGCTGGTAAATGATGGAAAGTGGCTCAGTGAGCTTTCAGCAGCCCCCTCACCTGTATCCTGGTGGAGATCACACAGACAATGAAGAACAGCAGATATACCATGTCTTACTACTCCAGAATGATTTTGAAAGCATCACAGAGGCAACACAGAGAAAAAGATAAAAGATAAGAAAGTAAGTATACTTTTTGACTTTGCTTCCTTCCTTAACTATTTAGCAAATTACACCCATTTTATTTTCTCTAGAATGAATTTTCTGCACAGGAATCAAAATTAACAGAAGGTAGCTACACTCTAATTGAAAAAACTTCTTTTTCAAAGCAGGCAGGAAGAGGGATGATTTCCGGACATCTGTGAGTCATAGCATGCAAACAGAAGGCAGATGGGCATGCTTACTTGGCAGAACTTTTTTATAATTCAGTGTAACTATTTTTTTAGCTTTTTCCTTAATTACATTTACATGAGGTGAAAAGAATAACAGGTCCTAGGATGTTTGATTTGGATTTGCCCTATCTGTACAAAGGCTAGGACCTATCTTACCAGGATTCCAGAGGCTAGGACCAGATAAAGTCAGAATTTAAATAGGCCCATGTTTAGTACTCCATTTCTATGAATCACATTTACAAAACATTACGTTGAAAAGAGGACTAGAAAAGCTTGGACTCAGTGCTGTTTGTACTAAAAATCTGCTAAAACCCTGTCTGTCATTGTAGATTTAAAATATGTTTTTAGTACTGTGTTTCACTAGCCTCAACAGTATCAACACACCAGAGAGCCATGCATGCATAGAAGAGCTGGAAACCCAGAAATAAGGTTTAAATGTTATGATTTTCCATGAGCTGAAAGGACCTGACCAGTTCAACTGCAGTGGAAATGGGTTGCTACTGCCTAACCCTGCCCCAAGCACCAAGTTTTTGGCTTGCAAATGCTTCCAAGAACCTAGGCTGTTACTTAATATCCTATTATCTAAGAGCAGCATTTTTGTATTCTGCTCAGTGTGCTGCATGCTCCTCCCAGAAACACAAAACTAGCATAACTCCAGTTTGAGAGAAGAAAGGAACATGCAATAAAAAGTCCACTGGGCAACAAATCCCCTTCCTCTCTTTGCAAGTCCATACCTAGACACAAACATTTTGATTTTCTTCTAAACCCAATACCTAAAATGGAAAAAAACCCAAATAACAAAGCCAAACTACCTATGATTTTGCCATGTTATCAGGTGGTAATAAATTTGTTTTGTTATCTGGATGATGTCTGGAATAAAGAAAATATGAAGCCTCCAGACTGCAGCTGTGCTGATCTTCAGCTCTCTTCAGACAACATCTATGGCAGCAGGGCTAGAGATTTCAATAGTAAAGATTCTTCACAAACCACAGGTGCTGTAGCAGTTAGAGTTTCGACATACATAAATACTGCAGAAGAGAAAGAAATAGTACCTGCACCTTGGCAAACTTTCTGGGCTAGGCTTATTTATTTGGAGTTGGTTGAGTCTTAACAGTCTTAAATGGATGGCCCATGAATTCCTGTTATCTGGTTTTTTAGCCTCTGTGAATAAATAAACCACAAACTATGAAAAGATTAGCAGTGTTTTCTCACTGTTGATAAGTCAGAATCCAGTCAACCAGTGTACTACTCCAGGTTTCTGCTGATTAAAAGGCTCTCAAAGACTTAACTGATAGAAATTTAAAGTCTCACTCTTTCACAATGGAGCAAATCTCCTTCTGAGGGGATGATAAAATAAACTGTAGTGCTTGGTATAGTGCCATTCAGCAGATATTTAGTACGAGGTAGGACTCAGAAAACAGTCAGTCTTGACTGAGGTTTGAGGCTTTGCTCTGAAGTATTTTACCAAACCCAGAGCATGTGGAACTCCTCCACAGAAAGTCAGATCCTCGACTTCGTCAGCAGAACGTATACTCCACAGTTGCTCCATTGCTGAGTGAAGCTGTCTGGAGGAAGGGAAGAAAGCTCAATCTTTGTTCAGCCAGAAAGTTTAGACCTCTCCACAGATGCAGCTGGGGGCTGTACACTGCCCTGCACAGCTGCATCTGGCCTAAGCAGGCAGCTGGGATCTGCCAGTGTAGGAGCACAGAAAATACGATGACTAACAGTTGCCACTCACACCCTTACATTATTTCCAGTTTGACAAGACTGCCCTTTTCTGATATTTTGTCTTGCCATAGTCTCAGTCACTTCCAGAGGGTAACATATATGACATTAATTTTTGTTATTTAGCATTTGATCTTTTGACAAAAGTCAGCATTTGGTCCCCAGCAGGCAGTTTTAGGACAGCTGAACTGCTCTCTAAGCAATCACAGAGGAGCTGGTTATATCACATAAGCCTTTTTGTGTCATGACTAATTTCAGATCCTCCCTGTTTCTTATGCAGATTCTTGCCTTGTTCCCTCATGCACAGAGAATTAAATTCTATGCCTACATCTCTTCCGGCTTCTCCTCTGGGACACAAACTTATTCAGACAAGCTCAGGAGGCAACAGAAAGACATCACCAACAGCACTGGCTATCATCCCTGCAGAACTCCTTTGCATTCCAGTGCATGATTGTCCCTAGCATTGTGGGGCTACAGGAGCCCACCTTCTTCCTATAACTGCACTCTAGGTCAATGGCCCTCTTTTTTCTTACCCTTTCCCAAGAAAAGTGTCCTGCTAGGTCAAACTAGATTGCACTCTCCTGCCCACACTGAGATTTTAGCTTTCTGTGTTTTCTCACTTTGGTAGGAGAAGCAAAACCTGTGTGAGGTGAGTGAGTATCCCTGCAGTTCTGTTAACTACAGCACTCCTGACAAACATCTGCTGAAGGATATTCCCCTTCACAAGTGCAGCAGGGGTTGTTACAGAATTTTATCTGGCCTTTGCACCTCTGTAGCCTCATATATGCAAATGCCTGATACTGGTAAGAAAAATGTAAGATGAGGTAAAGTATGATTGCCTGCCCTATTTTAGGTTTATTTATTCTCCAAATGAAATTAATGCACACACAGGTGTTCTGTTCCCAGAAACCATACTCATCATTAGACAAAATTCAAGTATGAATAATTAACTTACTTTATTGTGTCAAATTTGGGGCAAAACAAGACTACAAAGATGAAACAAAAGACAAACAAGTACATAGACCCTACTGAAACAAAGACTTCACTTCTATTTTAATTCTGATGAGACAGCTGTCTTGCAGCTTTTGCTGCTCTGAGTAAATCTGTCAGGTTTCTTCACTCACAGAGTACTGCTTGTAGAAGTAAAATTTATTTTGGTTACAGCTCATTACTCACATGTTTCTTTAAATATTTTATGAAAGTGACATCAGGTGTGTCAAAAGGCACTCCTTATGACTGCTTTTGCAATTACAAAGCAAGTCTCCTAGATACTATTTTCTCTTTAATTGGGTAGATGAACTCCTTCTGTAATAAACATGCCTGTACTAATAATAAACATCTGTACTATATTTACCTAAAAGGACAGACATACTCCACAGCAGGACCATAACATATTGTGATTCCCAGTCACCCTGATTATGGGATCTCCTGAAAAATCCTGCAACTATATCCAATGCTTAACTTTTCAGGAGAGATGAATATCCAGGTCTTCACCTTATTCAATACAGAAATTGTGCAGAGAGGTACATCTGAAGACAAGGGGTGGGAATCACTCCCAGGTTCCCCTGGTAGAAACTCAGCTTGTGCAATTGTTGATGGAATTTTTTCATCTGTTTGAAAAGAAAGTGCATGTTTCCAAGACAATTTAGCTATCTTTCTGTTGTGCATATCTCTCTATCTGCCTGCTTTCCCAAAGGCAGACAGTAGGAATAACAACATACAGCCTTGTAATTTGAAGAAATTAATACTGCTTTTTTTCAGAGACACTGGAATAAATTCTTTTGCACTCCATCTGTTACATATTTAATAGTAAGGGAAAAAATGCTGAAGAACCCAAATGTTCTCTGCCAGTGTCTTCCCTGGACTATTTTCATTTTCATCCTCTTGCCTTTGCTCTAAGTTTTCTCAGATTGCAGCTCCTTAACATAGCACCACTCCCAGTGATCTCTTCAGGTTCCCCATTTCTAAACAAGAACAAAAGGCTGTCTTGGCTTTGCAGGTGACATGTCATCTTTTCTTTTCAATACAACACAAGGTTCTGATTCCTTCCCCAGAACCTTAAGGACCAAGCACTATGCTGAAATCTCTCAGAGCCTTTTTCCAGAGCTCTGAAATCCAAATAAAAGCTGATGTTGAGTTCTTCTTCCTGATTTTCCCCTAGACAGCAGAGGCTTAACTTCACTCAGCCAAGAGCAGGAACACTCCCTCAGCACTATCCTCATCTGAGATGTATTTAAGCAACCAGTCGGCTGCTTTGAACAGCACAACGTTAAAAGCAAAGAAAATATTTTAAATTATATGCAAAGCCTATAGAAATAATTAGTGAAGTATAACCAGTATAAAAAAAAGCATCACACTGAATATGACTGTTTGAGTATGTACCAGAGAAAACAAAATCAAAATTATAGCCACTCTAGCACAGAATTTATAAGAGACATACAGAAATAATCCATCCAAGCACTGTGGGACTTGCCTTCAAGCTAAAGATCTAAAAATGTTGGGTCTTTAAACTAAATATTTTGTGACCAACTGTTATTTGGGACCAGCTTTGTTAGTAAGATTCACGACAATTTAAGAAGAAAGGTGCAATAGCCCGAGGCTAGAATTCAGTAATTTTTTTTCCCTGCGGTTCCTTTTTCATACTGCACTTAGTCAAAATATTACAAGTCCAGTGCAGGGAAAAAAAAAGAAGCACAGAAATTTTCAGCTTCAGTTGCTCACAGCACAAACTATGCTGACCTTTTCCAGACAATTACATAAACCAGCAATGATAAGCAGTAGGGATCCCTATTAAAATACAACCCACAGCTTTTGTATGTGTGCATGCCTTCTTTTTGACCCATGGTTTACTGGCTACAAAAGAAGATTTTATGAAGAAAAACAACAGATATGACAAATTCCAACAGAAATCATCTTCCAAATATGAGCAGCAAGCATAATCAGAGCTGAATAAAGCATTTGCTTAATTTGCTAGGGATAGTCTGAGGCATTTTTTATCTTTCATATTCAACTCAAACTAGGCATGCCAGTAAAACCCCATTCATCTGTTTCATGAGTCATAAGAATCTTTGTTCTGTGCGCTTTGCTGACTGTTTCCTCTATCTGAGGGTGGAGAATGTGCTTTGTATAAAGTTTGCAGTTTGCCTGTAAGTTCTCTCTGGCAGAGTGCATGTACCCTACCCAATAGACCACTTTGCTTTACCACATACTTCTGCAGCTGAAATTAGCTGAAAAATCTCAGGCAGGAAATCCCTTAACATGAACTACGGAGTTGTGCTTCCTATAGCTCCTATTGCTCATTCATTGTGCCTGCTGGAACTCCCAGTTCCTCTTTGCCCAGATTTTGTAAAGAAATGGAAATAACTGCACAGGTCATTGGTTGCTTCTATTTTAAGATAAGGTGTAGGCAATTGCATCTAACAAAGCAAGTAACTAAATCTAGCATCAATGTTGCTTTGTTGGATCACCAATACCAATCAGTGATTGTGGTTGGGAAATAAGTTATGGTGGGTTTTTGTTTGGAGAAAGCACCTTTCTGTGAAAAAAGAACAGCAATCTTTCCTGCACAGTTTGGAGGAGATCAGGTATCAGTTCTTGGCTACTCCTCTTGACTTTTCCAGCAAGAGTGAGGATTTCTCAGACATTCCCCAAACAGTGTTTGAGGATGGCAGCATAAATGAATGATATTTTCCTCTTGAAAACAAGCTCCAAACTACAATCAGTAAAGCACTCATGGCAACATAAAAATGCATCCTCCTCTCAGCAAAAAAGAAAAAAAAAGTCCAACTTAAGCTTCTGAAGAAGCATACTTCTGAGGATGTATAGTTAATTATTTTCTTCCACTCTTCCATTCTCTACCAAGGAATGTTTCTGAGCTCTAAAACAAAATTAATGTTGTTGAAATAATGAAGGGTCTGCAAGCCAGATGCCTGAGAATTTGATCAAGTGATCAAGTGTTGGTTTTTACCTTCCCATATGATAAATCAGAACACTTGAAAAAGGATGTAAAAACTTATGCAATGTAAACTTAATCTAGTTAAACAATATTATATTTTGTTTATATAGCAAATTAGTTGTGTGTATCAACCTCATCTTTTATGCTTTAAAATCCTTTATATCACTGTACAAATGCTTCACTAAAACATACTGAGCACAGAGGAGAAGACGGTATATATTACACTGTAAATTACACTAATTTACATCATTAGTAATTAATGTATTTGTATATATATAACATATAATTATTAAATATGCAATTAAACAAACTTGAAAACTCACAGAAAACTTAAAGAGTAGTATAAAAAATTAGCTATATAAATTATTATTTGCAAATAAAGGCTAACAGGCATGTGCAAGAACAGCATAAACTTGACATTCAACTGTTGCCAAAACTGATGTGCTGAGCTGCTGTTTTTCTTAAATCCCATTGTGTTGAGTTTAAAAAGTTCACTGCAAAAGTTCTGGGTGAGAACAGAACTTGTCGGGTCAGATGCATGTTTGTCCATTGCTTCACCTGTTTAATGCATCCTCTCCTGCTCAGCATTACTTCTGAAGCAGAAAATTCACTGCTCTAAGACAAACAGATAAGCAAATCTTGATTTTCCTTCTCATTAGCCAGTCTTAAGATGTGAAGACTAAGTCCAGCGAGTAGAGTTAATGCAGCAGAGAAGAATGCTGTGAAACCTGAAGGTGTTTCAAAATATTTTCAGCTGTGCATAAGACAGTAAACATGAGATTCTTCTGCCTCCTTTTCAATGCTGTCTTCAGAAACTCGGCTGGGAAGCTAATGTAGAAAATGGCTGGCAAAGCAGGGAGGAGACCTCTGTATAAAGTTAAGCCTCTGGAAATCAGTGGGTTGTTACTGCTCTGTCAGAGACTGTAAACATCTGCTTTTTCTGGTGGTATCAGTTTCGTGGTGCCAAGCCCCCCAGCACCAGAATGTAACACAGCTGAGGCTCAGTGTGCTGCATGCTCCTGCTCACACAGCCTCCGCAAAAATGTTGCAGCAAAGCTTTGGTCAGTTTTTCAGCTGTGCTAATTTCAGCTGTGCAGCCTGAAATATATCCTTCCTGGTTCTGTATCCAGGAAGACATAAATTATGTTTATGCTACCTGTGGTTTGTTCAAGTCATCCAATGAATCTGTATTAGCTGTATCCAAGCAGGCGCATTTTATCTTGTTAAAAAAATCTGAGCAAAATTTTGGAAGTTTTAAGGGTGACAGTCCATATGTAGAGCTATGGAAAGAAATTAGAAGTAGAGATTCTAGTGTTTCAAGATCACAAGCCAGGAATAGAAATCTCAGTTTGTAATCTCCCAATTTGCACCACTAAACAATCACTGCCTTTACTCAAAATATGGAAAGTTCTCTTTGAACCTTTATACAAACTAAAAATAATTTTGTATATTCTATACTCTGATATAGCAGTGGAAGTCTGTAGGACTGGGCTACTTTAATTATAAAAAGACATTTCATTCCCCATCATCAGATTGCCTCAGAATATTCACAGAAAGAGGCTAAGGGCACCTTTCTCTGCCTTTCTGCAATGTTCATCTAAACCACAGGCCACACCTGTCCCCAGTGTGCCATTACATCGTAGTCTCCTATAGGAACCCACACTAACAGGATGCATATGGAGGGAAGGGAAAAATATATATATTTGGCACAGAAGGCACTGATGTGAACACACAATTAGTTCTTCCTGCTTATTAGTTCAATAAGCAGGAAGAAAGTAATTTACAGACTACTGTAGTATTTTTTACCTTAAAAAAGATTCTCCCTAGCACATATATCAGCAAATGCTAACTAGAACTGGGAACCACCTGTAATAAAATATATAATTCAGCTAGAAATCCCCTTTGCAGATCTATAAACTTTACTGCCCTTCTGAGATATAAGATATGACCAACTGATGTGTTCCACTTTCTTATCTGGCTTTGAAGTACTGAAGTCTGTCACTGCACTTAACACAGTGCAGGCTGAAGCATAACAAACCATCCCAGTCATTAGGGTTTGGCAACAAATGAGATGCAACACAGTCAGTAGCAATGCAAGAACTCATCAATACATATTTGTGTTTTTGATCCCTACTTGACATCTGATAGCACTATGTAGTTTTAGCTTCTTTTAAATCTTGGCAAGCAGATTTTACATTAGAAGGCTGCAGGGGAAGGGTCTGCAGTTAATCTCTCTCTCAACATGCTCTCCTCTCTGACTTCATAGCACCAGACATAGCTGGGGGTGCTTAACATTAAAGCTGTGGTGAATTCCTTTGCTGGCTCCTGTCTAGTGCTTTCTGCTGACAGCAAGAGCAAGTCTAATTGACTTTTCCTATTACCCAGATGCAGAAGAAGGAGACAAGGCAACGAAATGAAACAGCATCTGGGGAAAAGAAGTCAAAGCAATGATAAGAATAGCAAAGAATAATAACTGAGATTTTTAAACCTGGCAATAACAAGCCCCATAAGTGAAAATCCGGCTCTATAAGGACAAATAAGACGTCACTCCAATTCCCCCCTCCACTTCTGGAAAAAAAAAGGCAAGAGCATTTGCTGTCATTTGTTTAAGCTTTCTGATAGCACTCCAGGCACTTAGGAAAACAGCAGCATAAAAATAAATGAGTCACAAAAATGGATGTGGGAATGACAAATGCATGAGCTATTTTTCTCAAGTGACGCTTGCTTTCCACATTTCTTACATTCTGTGGAGAAGTTATTCACAGTTAGTGTTCCCAAGGCAGGAAGAGTTATGCTAACTTGTTTCATGAACTCAAATTTTATGAGTTCAAATGGAAAATGCTGTATTGTTTGACTTAATGGCTTTTCGTAAATTCCACAGGCAGGAAAAGGGGGTGTTCCAGCTGTGTGGTTTGTATTTCACATACATACCAGTTTGCCTTTTTGCCTTGTGTTTACCTTTTTTTTTTTAATTTGGCAATACAGTAAAATTTAGACAATCAAGAACATTATAATTTTACTTTAGAGCTGCACTTTCTTTTTTTCTTTAGATAATAAGAGGAAAATATTATAAAAACACAGTTGTGAATGTTCTTGATAAGAATTAAAGTGTAGATCTTCCTCCCCAGATCCCAGCATTAGAAACAAAACCATATATAAATACATATATTTTTATTCGTAAGATATCCTTTAAGGGAAAAAAATAAACAAGAACTTGAATTATTTAGTCTTACCAAGTGCCTTTCTGTTATATGTTATATGCTTCTGTTACATGCTTTTATTTTGCATGTAAAGGGAGATAGGCAGAAGTGAAAAGGAAGCAAATAATTAGTAGAGAATTTTACTCTCAACTTTCAACTAAATTTAAATCACTAGTTTCAAAAAAAGAAAAAAATAAAGAAAGAAAAAGAAAGTCCAATCAACTGATTAATTTGTGAAACAAATTATCACTCCTTGCAAGTTGAATCATGTAATAATTTTAACTGCTTTTGTTTTCTACTCAACTGGACCACAATATCAATATCAGCAACTCCTCAACTCTCTGCTTTCTCCACCCAGACAAATATCTAGACTTCCCTATCATTACACTGTTTTTTCTACCACTGTGGTACACACTGCAAGGGAAATGATACTAACAGCCCTCCTCTGGAAGCCAAACTCAGGAAATCAACTTCTTTTCACCAACGAAGTGCACAAGAACAGCCATGTATTTCTGTGTCATGAGCTGAAAAAAAGCTCTCTGGGCTGAGGAGAGTGTCATCTGCTTTAAACAGATGAAGACATAATCCACAAGAAAGATCCTAAGGCAGGAAATACAGTGCAATTCTGAAAATTATTTTTAAAGGAGAATTTTAAAGGTTTCAAAGGGAAATAAGAACTATGGTGTCCTAGACATCTTTTCAAACACCCACCCCATTAGGGAGACATTTGACTTTTTGGATTCATTTGTTCCTCAGATCATCCATGACTAGCAACGTGTTTGGTTCTCTTGTGCATCACAACAGATATTCTGGATATTCCCATATTTAAAGCACTGCAAGTTTCTCATAGCCATGATTTTGCATTCATGTTTATAACTATGTCTTTTCTAGAAGAGTGTCTTCCTGTCTTCATGAACAGGCACCAAACTGAGCATCTTTCTTGATGACTTGATTTTCTTCTGGTCCCTAAGTCCATAGCCAGGCTATGCTCTGACAAAGACCATGTTCTTTCAAACTGTGCTAGGGCTTAAAGCATAAATTTAAAAGCTTTAACCATAAAATGGTTTAGATGAGAAGGAATCTTAAAGATCATTCAGTTTTAACCACTTGCCATGGTCAGGGACACCTTCTGCTACATCATGTTCTCCTAGACTACCCCTTGTCCTCTCACCACGCTCCCTGATAAAGAGTTCCTCCCCCTCTTTCCCATAGCCCCTTTAAGGCTAAGGGCAACAACAGTTCACTTCATAACATACTGAAGCAGCTGCAACACAGGACTAAAATAGTTTATTCCTGTCAGGCTGTAGATGGCTGAAGTTGCCAACAGCATTTGCCATAGCATCTTAATGAAGGAGATCTAAGCAAGGAATACAGAGATGGTTTTGTTTTATCAGTGGAGCTCAAAAGATTTTGCCCTGATGCGATGCATCTTGTGTGCATATACAAAAGCCATTATGAACAAAATGCCTTCACAGATGGCTGCTAAATTCTTGCCATGTTTGTCAGATCTGCTGGCCTCTTTCAAGAATCCAGCTACACCCTCACCGTGTTTACGAAACTGAGCAGTCACATAACTCATCCTACATAACAGAGGTGGAGATACAGAAGACAACAAACCATAGAAGAATAATTAAGCATTCATTAAACCTTTGTTTTCTTCCCTGTTCTAAATAGTTTTTTTTTTTAACCCGAGCCATCAGCACAGCACACAACCTGTGATTATCTCATTGGAAATTCCTAAATCCTGGTCATCTTAAAGTTCATGCAGTTGGTATCAAACTAAAATCCCCTCAAAGGCCACTGGTCCAGCTCATGTCCCTGGTGCAGGTGGCCTTTTGGCCCACCCTGCAGGAGGCTTCAGCTGCGTGGATCAGAGACCCTGCAGGAAAGAAAGCCCTAACAAGCCCTGGATACACAGAGCTGCATCCCTGACCAAGAAGGAGTAGAACACAGGCAGTGACATGTATGACTGCTTCCCTCCATTCTTACAGGAAAGATGTTTTAGGCAACTTGATTCTGAAACAATGAGACATGCAGACTTGAGTTTGAAAGGAAGATTTTCAAGAATAAGGGAACTTTTTTTACTGTCTAGACAATGTCAGTACTGGGAATACCACAAACATTGCTCTGTTACTGAAGGTATTCCAACTCTGTTTTACTTCTTGTGAATATAACAGCTTATGACAATGTGCTATTTTTCCTTTGAGGAGAAAATGTAAATGGGAACAAAAACCTTAAACAGGAAATGTTTAGATAATTTGGCAAATGGAAGCAGTACTTGAACAACTAAAATATATACTCACATGCTCCTGTTTTATAGAATAAAAGACCTCTAATATACGTCAGGAGTGCCAAAATCAGATTCACTTAGACTTGGAAGGATGCAGCTCAATCAAACAGCATAAACTGAATGTACCTGTTTACGAACAGCTTCAGTCAGTTTTCTCTTTCCTTTCTCTCTGAAGAGCAGAGACAAATAGAACTTAGTATCAGGAGAAATAACGTACAAAACCAGCATAAAGTTATAATGTTAAAATTTAATTCTTTTCTTCTTGAAACAAAAAGAAAGAAAAAATTGGACATCAGATGTTTTTCAAAAGGAACAAACATTTCATTACTAAAAATGTCACTTTGCCAAAAAGAGAGGAAAGATATTCCAGATTTTTTTTCAGTAAGTCAAACATTTATATTAAATAAAAATGACTTAAAATACTCAAAATTTTCATGGTGAAATGAAGAGATAAAAGAAACAGGTTTGAAAAGATATGTACTAAACCATGAAACCTGAATGTCAGCAGTTAAATACAAAGACAAGTTTACACAATTATCATAAATTTGAAAATTATTAGAAGAATCAAGAGCTCCTATAAGCAAAAGATGTGCTTTACTTTCCTTGGAAAAAATTATCCCATAGCCTGCTTTAAAAGGCTTTATCTTAAAAAAAACCCCAAAACAATCTTTTCACTATAAGGAGTGAAAAGGCCTGTGTAGAGGTCTATACGATCTACTGCTATAACCAGACTACTTACAACATTTATACTAGACTAGATATTTCTAGCTCACACTTTATGAAGAAAAACTGCCATAAATGTCTCTCTAGACATCAAAAAGCTCAGCTTTCTAGAATTCAGTGAAGATACTGTAATCTATAAAAACAGGAGTTAAAGAAAAAACATGTTAAGGGTTGTTTTTGAAAGGGGTGCATGAAAAACAATATCTCTCTGTTTTAGATAAAATACAATATTAATAAGAAAATTATTTTAAGAGATATAAATTATTTCATTAATCAATAAATTGTGTTTTCTCTTACGGACCTAATATTTGATGGCATCCATGTCCTAAAATAACAGTTACTTTATAAACAACTTTTTGCCTAATGTCTCTTCCAATGCAGATCAGTATGCAGAAAAATGATCTAAAAATCACGTCTCCTCTAATGAACTGTTATGAAAAAAAGGTGTAATAGACTTTGAACATAGAAAGGTATTTGGATAATTACTGAAAGATAAAAACCAAACCAGGTACAAAAATACGTGGGGAAAATCTGAAAAGGAAATAATACCCAGCTGGTATTTATAGTGAGAGAAATGGGCTGAGCTTTAAAGGACATGGGCTCTTAGTTGACACAGGCCTTGGTACCAAAGCAGAAAAGGCACTGCTGAAAGCCGTGTAAGCACACTGCAATTATTGCTGCTACTGGAGGGAACAAGAGGTACAAACAGAAAGAGGACATTTGCTGCAGGAAAAGCTCAGGGTGGCAAAGTTCAGGTAATTTGCGGAAGTTGTTCAGAATCACCTGCAGAAACTCCTTTCTGAAGCACTATTTGTTATTAACCAGCTTGTTTTAGAGGAATATAGTTTGCTTCCTTGGGAAAAAACACTTAGGCTACAACTTCCTGAAAGGTGGTTGTAGTCAGATGGGGATTGATCTCGTTCTCCAGGCAGCAACTGACGGAACCAGAGGACACAGTCTCAAGCTGCACCAAGGGAAACATAGGTTGGATATACGGAAAAAGTTTTTCACTGAAAGAATCATAAAGTTCTGGAATCACCATCCCTGGATATGTTTAAAAGAAAGACTGGATGTGGCACTTGGTGCCATGGTTTAGTTCTGGTGTTGGGGCATGGGTTGGACTCGATGATCTTGAAGATCTCTTCCAACATAGTTGTTCTGTATCTTAATGTCTCTCCTGTCCTGCAAGACAGAAAGCACCAGAAAATAACATCCAAGGGGGACCCAGCAGAGATTCTGGAGCCTCTTTGGACTCTTGCTTATTCTGAATATATCTTTAGAATTGGGAATACTACTGTAACTTAAAAAAAAAAAACAAAAAAACCCAAAACAAAACAAAACCAACCCCCCCCCCAAAAAAAAAAAAACAAAAAAACCCAAAACAAAACAAAACCAACCCCCCCCCCAAAAAAAAAAAAACAAAAAAACCCAAAACAAAACAAAACCAACCCCCCCCCCAAAAAAAAAAAAACAAAAAAACCCAAAACAAAACAAAACCAACCCCCCCCCCAAAAAAAAAACAAACAAAAAACCCCCAAAACACAAACCCACCAACCAAAAAACAACCAAAACCTAACCAAACAAAACCCAAACAGAACTGATGCAGTTTTTATAATTTCTGACCA
Organism: Passer montanus; assembly: GCF_014805655.1. Classification (NCBI taxonomy): domain Eukaryota; kingdom Metazoa; phylum Chordata; class Aves; order Passeriformes; family Passeridae; genus Passer; species Passer montanus. The sequence goes on along the minus strand of NW_024370595.1, from coordinate 2,470,248 downwards.
AAGATCAAATAGGGCTTAACAAGTTCTTTATATTTAATCCTTTAAAAAAAAATCATTATTGTATTGACTGTCTATACCATACCCAATTTTTCGTAGGTCTAAAACTTCACTTACTGATAAAATGTTACAGGAAACTTTGCTGGCCCCTCGTCACAGCTCAAGATGTAAACACTGGAAGAAAATAAGGTGTTACATGTTTGATTTTAAGTTAAAAATACAAACAAATGTGAACACTTATATCCTCACAGTGAGAAGAAACCTAAAGATCAGAGCACATACGTCAGCAGATGCCATGACAGAAAGCAGAGATGAAACCCTGCCCTTTAGTTTGATCTCCAAACAAGTAAAAAACATGAGATACTTATGGAACTCTTCTAATACATGCTGTTAGATGGAGCCACAGCAACAATACACCCAAATCCATTCCTTAAGTGTGGATTCTTAGCTTCAGAAGCATTGTACCTGAAATATAGTCATTACAGAGTACTGCCAGATTCTGGTGAATTGTAAAAGCAAAAAAGGCAACATAATTTCTAGGGTTATTTTCGTGCTCATACCAATTTTATAGCACATAACAGAACACAAGGGTGAATCAAAGCATAGTTTGCCAATCCTGCCCATCTCCTTTATGTTTTGCTTAGTGCTGTCTTTGTCCGTCTGCTTCACCATCCATGGACAGTGGCCCTCTGATTGCAAAGGGTGTCCCTGGGGGACAGAGCAATAAGGTTTTAACTGCATCATGAAGATCTGATTTTTAGCAAATAAATATTTAGCAAATATTTTAGCAAATATTTGTCTTTCCTTTGCTTCTTTGGACGCCTGTAGAGCTATGATGTTTCTGGCAAGGTTGAAAACTCATAAGTAAAAGGGGGAAAAAATTAGGGTGAGACAGTAAAAGAGCTACAAGAATCTTATTTCAGAAGAGGAATGGGGGGAATCTGAGAAGAAAGAACATTTACCTTCATAGCTCAGAGACAGCTCTTCAGCTGTGCACACTACAGATTTTATTCAAGCCAGAACAGTTTCACCTGGGTTTACAACTTCCAGCCTTCACTGTCATGCTCTATAAGTCACTTTTTTTTTTTTTCAGGTCAAACCACAGACATGCAAGTCTTTTAAAGTTCCTGTTATTTAGAAATAAGCCATAAGGCAACCTTTTCTCCTACTACAGCATCTTCACATCAGAAAAATGCCCACACTGTCTGCAGAGACTTCCTGGTAGAGGCTATGAGCAGTACAGAGAGAGTAAAAGACCTGCTAGGACAACCATTGCAGGCTGGGCAAGACAAAAATAGGTGCTGTTGGAAGAAGTGGGTCTCAGATTACGACTGTTACTCACACAATAGGAAAACCAACCTTATTATTAAATGATTTTGATTTTTTATAGAAGAGATGGTAACAGCAAATCAGGAACCTAATTTTCACAAAATATCAGTGAATTTTTCAGATTATAAGATTAGTAAGATTGAAAAAATTACCAGATATTTATAATTTTGGTACATTTATTAGCCATAAAGTGGCTAGTGCCAGCTAGTTGTGCCCCTGCCTCAAGGACTGAACCAAGTGGAAACCACAAGCTGTAGCATAATGTACAGTTACTTCAAGTCTGTTTGAACAGGAAGTTGCTTTTACTTCATCTGAAGGTAGATTTGATGAAGAGTAATTTTGGCAACAGGAAGCTACAGGGCTCTGTTCTGACATGGCAACATCCAGGAGATAACTAGGTTTTCTCTGTTAGCTCTCAGTTCTTAGGCAGCAGGTATGTTTTGGTATGATGTGATTAAAGAAGTGTGCAGTAGTCTAAGGAGTACCAGTTCATGTTCTTTTTGGCAAGGGACCGACTTCTTAGGCAATTCTTAATAACAACCATAAACACTTTGTTAAAGCACATCCTTTGAGCAACATTAATAATTTCCTGTGTATGTGCACATAGCATTAATGGCAAGATCCACACTGATTAGACAATGCATGTGTACATATTCAATCTTACCTTCTAGGCTTGGAGTCTGGCAAAAATGGGAGCTGCTAACCACTACATAATGTTGACTTTAATACTACTCCTGCAAAACTCCGACATTTTAATGAAAAAGCTTGCCCTTAAATTAAAACACAGCATAATTTTAAGTGCTTTTATTAAACTCTTTTCTGCCTTAGAGGAAATCTAAAAATAACCTGATTAGGCACTGTCAAAAAAGAAAAAAAAAATAAACACCCATCAATTTATGAACTGGTGACAATGATTTGACATTCCACCTTTCCAGATGGCAAGGTCCTACAAATGCTAAATAACAGGTATGGACCTCTCTGAGGAAAGTATAGGTCTATGACTACTGAATCCAAGCCAGCTACCTTCTAAATCACACTCTGTGTGTCTCTATTTATTATCCAGTCAATAACCAGAGCATACCCAGCAACTGAAGAACCAAGATTTGGGGGCAGTGTATTTTTCATACACGCCCCTCAACACAGCTCAGCACAAGTGTCAAATACAAAATTCAAAACTGTTTTCTTCTGACTAAAGAAAAAGCAAGCCTGCCATGGGCAGCATTATTAGGCGTCCTGATGTGTTTTGTGTTGGGTGACTTTTCCTGAGGAAAAGCAATGAAAGGGAGTGCCCGGATTAAGAGAGGGCAGCGGTACTTGAGCACCTGAGCATTCATCTCTGCTATTAAAACCTGGGACCGGAGTTTAAGCCCCGTAGCCTCCTTTCGGAGCTCCCTTCGGTTCGCAGGCAGGCTGCAGGGGAGCGGTCAGGGCTGAGCAGCAAGATAAAGCCCTGCTCTTTCTTTATCTCGGCCAGCAGTGCAAACCCAACTCCCGGCTCCGGGAGCTATCCCGCCCCCGGGAGCAATCCCGCCTCCCAGCTGGAAGGAGAGCCCTGGGGCGCGGCGGCCCCAGCGCGTTGGGGCGGTGTCCCGGCCCCGGGGCTGCGGCCCGGCCCCGGGGCGGTGCCGCCCGTGCTGCCGCGGGAACAGCTGCGGCGGGCTGGGAGCGGCTGTCGGCTGTGCGTGGTCTGTGTGTGTCTGTGGGTTTGCGGAGCGGGCAGCCATGCGGCTCTGGAGGCTCCTTGTCTTGCCGGTGCTCCTCGCCGTCCTGGTCAGAGGTGAGGAGGGGTGGAGGTTGAGCAGCGGCCCAGCCGCGGCCCGGGGAGGCAGCGCTCCCCTGCCCTGAGGCCCTGGGGCGGGGGCCGAGCGCTGCCGCTCGCATGGAGCCGGGGCAGTGCGGCTCGGCGAAGCAGTCCCGGGAGGGAGCCGGGCGGGTCCCTGGCTGGCCGTGTCTCATGCACCGGGGAAACAGCGTTCTTCCCTCCAGGCTTTTTTTTTTTTTTTTTTTTTTTTTTCATTCTTTCTTCTCATTTTACTCGCTGGAAAACTATTCCTGAGCTTTCTGCCCGCCTTCCGCACTGGAAACTGCCTGATTTATCATTTGCGGTGAATACGTGGTCTTCGCCCCGTAGGGCCCTTTGGGTGCAGGGTGGCCCTCGAAGGGGGTTTCGAGTCCTGGGGAGCTCGGCTGGAGCGCAGCTTCCATTTTAGGAAAGAAAGCGGAGTCACGGCAGTCCCAGGGCATCCGATAGACTTTACTCACCCGAAAGTCTGCCGTCACACGACAGCCTTTAAAAAATAATTATGGCAAAACCGTACAATGAAACACACTGGTATGTTTTCTGAGAAGCTTCTCCTTGCTTCACTATGTATCAGGGACAGTTTTTCTAAACGTTAATCAAAAAAGTCTGTGTGTAATAGCGCGTTGGTATTTGGTAAAAAGAAACATTTGGGCGTGGAGAAAGTAGTTAAAGTCCCCAGTACGAAGGAGTTTTTTCCAGGTGGAGGACTGCTGAACTGGAATATGCAGTCCAAACTGTCACTTCCCATTCATATGACTTGTTTTTGAGACATTTCTTTCTTCTTTTACTATGTCAATAAGCATACCTGTTGCTATGCCTAGGGTTTTGGGGTTTTTTTCAGGTACTTCATAAAAGCAGTGCCTCAAATCTTAAATTTCCACCTCTTCACTGTGAAAGAGAAGGAGAAATGCATGCTCTTAATATTGATTGGAAGCTGTAGATAGTGCACACGTGATGCCAGATAAGCAGTTTGTCAGCAAGGCTGCTTGAATTCAGTTCTGCTATAGCCCTATTGTGGTCTTGATTTGCAGGTTGGAAAAGCTGAGCTCTTGGAAAAAATAGTACCGTTTTCTAGAAACCACCTTTAAAAGTGACAGATGCTGCTTATGTTTATCATCTTACTACTTGTGTGGAAAATTTCCTCCTCTACTTCTGCAGGCAGTCGTCATGGTTGTGGACAGCAAGATCTTTGCTGTGAGGCTCTTAACACGTGGAAGTATTTGGGGCCACTGAGAAACAGTCTTCCCGTACTTTTTGCCAAGAAGTGTAGAGAGGAAAAGAGATGTCAGGATTGTGCTTTACTGTAGGGAACATACACAACAACTGCCTCTAAGGGTTTTGTTTTGAATTCTGAGGAAAATTTATACTACTACTAAAAGCAATCTAAAAGATTGCTTTTAGAAAGCTAGGTAATTTATATGAGTACTGGTTAATGTCAATAGTGCAAACTGAGTAGATAAGTTATAATTAGTTTGGACACTTTTTCCTTAAACAAAATGTGTAAGAATTTGAGAACTGCAGAGAATGTCAGCCTGGAGAGGGTGCGGCCCTCCAGGGGAATTTCAAATTTGTGCTCATGCCATCTTAAATGACAAAAGCAAAACCTGAGAAAAACCATGCTTCTGAAAAACTTAATTTCACTATTGGTGGGCTGTTGGTAGTCCAAATTTACAGACCTGCCCTAGAAAGTTAAGGGTCTTGCTTTATCAGCAGTTCAGCTGTTATGCAACTGTGTGGAGTTGACTGTTCTCACTGGGGGACTGCCTGCTTTCATGATTCAAGCAGAAGAATCTGCTCTGGACTGATAACTTCTTATATGGAATCATTCATTTTAGGCACAGGAAAGTTGTTAGTGTTAAATCAATATTCAGCATATCAGCAAGGATTTGAATGTATTATTAAGCAAGGGTTGAACTGTGTTATTTGAGCTTGCTTATAGAACTCACAGTTCTAACCTCAAAACTGCTATTTAAGTGTAGTCTCATGTGCCAAGTATGAGCTCTGCCAGTCTGGCAAAGCTGGAATTTAGATACTGTTGGGGCTGTATCCATAGGAAGGTTAAATGTGAGTTTTTATGTTTTTATATCACCAGTTTCTATAGGCAGTCTGACAACTTGTCCCTGCTGAGGAGCGGGATCTCTGTTTCTCTTCCTTTTTTTTTTTTTTTTTTTTGGTGCCCATCAAGGCACTGAATCACTGAGATGATTCAGCTTGATAAATCAGCAGATGACTAATCTGCATTGAGTGGAGTGTTTCATGGGTGTTCCTGCCAGCACAAGGGAGTGGCAGGGCCTAGCATGAGAGAGTGGAAATGAGTTGGGGACAGGGAAGAAAGGGCAAGAAGCTTCCTGCTGTGGCTGGCTGTGAGGTGTGAGACCAACTCAGCCATCTTATACCTGCAAAATCTTCAGGTTATCCCTATGTCTAATTTGGGGCATGTGGTTTTCAAAATACAATGCAAAAAAAAAAAAGCATTAGGCAGCATGAATTCTGTACAATGTGTATGAAGACCACATCAGATGAAGAATCAAATAAAAAAAAAAAGCCTTGCATGATACTCCACACATGAACTTGATTATCTTAGAAGTCTAAACCAAGCTTAATGATTCTCTGTGGTTCTGTGCTTGGTGGGCAGCAAGAAACTGCTGCATTCAGACACAAGGCTCAAAAGTCTCCCTTATCTACTGTAGAAAGATCAAAGCATGAAAAGCTGTCTGCTTACTGTGGACCTGGAGTTTGGATTGGGCTATATGGTTTAAATATCTATTGCAAGAATTGGGGAGAGCTTGTTGATTGAAATACAGCTGCCAAAAGGAGGTGAGCAAAATACAGGCTGGAAAATGAGGTACCCATGTTGTAAGATCAGTAGCCTGGGGTGAAGTGAGGGTGGAGATCCCTTCTTTCTAAGCCCTCTGTAATTAAAGGGCCCTGAGGAAGGGAAAGAAACACTTGAGCTCCTGCTGAGGCAGTTCAGTGCTGAGAGAGATTGCTAGCTGGATGGAAAATGGTGAGATGATCCTGTCTGTAATCCAGTAGATGGAGCTTTCAGCTGGGACTGTTGGGACTCCTGGAGACTGAGCTCTGCTTTGTGAGTCTGCTCTGGAGTTATTTGCCTTTTAAATCTGATTTTAAAAACCTAAACAAAACCAATAATAAGCTAACAAGCCACCCCACAGTTTTCATTAGAAAAATGTCAGTAGCAGTGCTAGAATGCATACATGGCAGCATGAACTTTAAAAATGCAGTACTTCTTTCTCCATCTTTCTATTTTCTCTAATGTGAAATGGCTAATAATTTTTTATGCAGCGTTATCTAAAATGGCCACTGCACTGTTATATCAAAATTATGTCACTGGAACAATCCATAAGCTGTCCTTAAGCTGTAGCTGTTAGTTACAGTGATTTAACTTGGCAAGACCTAAGTGTGACTCAGCCTACTGCCATCTAGCCAAGACCCATTTCAATATTTTCCTGATGTTACTCTGGTTCATATGATTGGCTCGCCTGTGCTTGAGACTCTTGCCTGCTTTAACTCTTGCTGTCTTGAACTTCCCACTGAAATGACTTTGTATTTCATCAGGTGTTAGCTGTGTTAGAAAATGCAATGATAGTCGTAGTCATTGGTTAAGATTGTTTTGACAGGATCATTCCACTTTCTTCTAGCCTTCTGCAGACTGCTTTTGCATGCTCTGGCACAGGAACCTGCTCTTTGGAGTCTACTGAAAATGTTTTAAGAGAACATTATGAGCAAAACAGTCTCAGCTCATGGGACTTATACTTAAATTAGCTGTCAGTTAATGCAAACTTCTAATCATAGGTTTGAGAATTGAGAGAAAAAAGTTGATCCATCAAACCCTAAAGGCCTTCCCTCTTCCCTGCTTTAATTTTAAGCCCAAACAACCCTGCCTTTCCTGGTTTTCACTGCAGGTTGGTTCTGCTCCTTTGCTGTGGTAACCTGCAGAGCAAGAAGGTTGTAATGAGTTTAATGGTGTCTTTTTGCTTCTCCTTCATGCTGATCTTCCTCTGCTCCTCTTTACTTTTCAGTGTCCCACCCCCTAGGAGGGTCACTTATGGTCCCTCAGGGCTGTCGCTGTTCTCTTGTGGGTGGCCCTGATGTGAGTGGCCACCCTCCCTCAGGGGTGTCTTTGCCATAGTACCTCCAGCAGGTCTCCTGTTGGCATGGAACCTCTACTGCCCAGAGCACATCTACAGCCACGTATTCCCTCTCCAGTCTCCCTCTGTCAGTCTCTCAGACCATATCTTCCTGTGTCTCCTGTCCCTGCTGGCTGACTCTTTATGTGTGCTCCAGCAGGAATACTCTGTGCTCCTGAGACCAGTAGAAGGTTTGGTGGTGTTGGAGTTCAGGATCTTTCCTATTGCTTCTTTCTCTCATGGAATTTTGTCCCATCTGTTCCTGAGAAACCAGGACTGATACTTAGGAGAGGGGAAAGAAGTTTCCACAGGAAGGGTGTGGCTGGCCACTCTCTCAGCTGGGGGATTTCTCTTTCAGGGGCGGAGGGACCATGAGAATTGGCCTGGGGAAAACAGGGCTAGGGCAGCTCCTGGCTCTCTTGCTCTCTCCGCTTTGGAGGCGGATGGTCAAGCTGTGAAGGTGGACCCAAAGCTAGTGTTTGGAAGGTTGCTTGGTATCATACAAGGTAGTTTTAGTTTACTTTTCATTTAAAAAATGATAATTTCTCTATATGTTTGTAAATTCTAGTCTGGGAAAGATTTTCCAGCTTGCTGCAGAAAATTGGTTGCTCTTTCCAAAGGTACAATTTTCACCTGTTGAAAATAAATGCAGTGATAGTCATCACAAATTCCTTTTAAACTGGTTTAGTCTCTGCATTTGATGTGTCTGTGAAGCCCGGAATAATAAGATCCAGAAGATTTTTTTCTACAAAGAATTCCAAAAAGTCATAAGGCAAATTCCTGTGAAAGTCCAAGAACTTACACCTTTGTGATGTAAGGCCTGTTTACAATAGTGTTTCTAAATACTGAATGTGTTTTTTAAATGTAGAGCAGTGCCTTTAAAATCTATAGTTGGCATGTTAAATGCAGTCATAATTCAGATGTGTTTTGGGAAAAACATTATTTTGAAAGAAATTTACATTTTAAGTCAGGTCTGATCACACAGCATCATTGACTGCATAACAAATGCATTATGACTCCATGCACATTTTAGTCACTTCTGAAGTGTCCACATGCTATAAACATGTAAAATTGGCATCCTTAACAGTACTTGTTAAAAGGAAAGGAAGGCCTCTTGACTGGAGCAATGGTTAGTTAAATGCAGATGTTAATTTATGCTCTGCTTTCCTCATAGCTTGCTCCTGTAACACTTCCATGGGATCTCTTCTTGCTCCCAAATTTTTCAGAGGAAGTGGTATCCATTTCTTGATGTGCGTAAAGTATCCACAATACTCATTTCATGCTGAGCCCAAGAGTTTTAATCATGGTAAAATCAAACTTTTTTAGGATAGTAGTCATTCTTTCATTGGTTAAAAGTTAAACTCAGTATACAAGTTAATCTTTCCATTAAATAGAAGTTTTTTTGGATTAAACACCCATCAATTTAATTGGTAAAACTCTGATTTTAATTACCACACTATCTTTGCATGCTTTTTTGCTTAACCACAGAAAAATGTTGCTGGTGTGTTTTCTGTTTGTGAAGAAATCTAACATTCTAAGGATAACATAAAGTGAAAAAATTGAAGCCCTGATATTTTCAGGAAAGCAAATTAAAGCAGTATTATTAGGATTACTGTTTTTATAACTGACACAAAAATATTACACTGTAAATCTTCTGTTTCTGGAAAAAGTGCAGTTAGAGTGTTTAGACTTATATTTTACCACCAATTTTTTTGTTCCTTGTGATTTGGAGGAGAAGAGTAAACTATGTGAAGAGAAAAGGAACTAGTGGTAGAACTACTAGCAGTAGTAGGAGTGAGATATGAATAAAAAGTGAGGCTGTTGTGTTGGATAGTATGCAGTGTTTATTAGAGCTGATGCTCTTGTTGGACAAACCAGACAGCTCTAGAGTCACACATGTCCTTGTTAAATTTAGAAACAAGAAATTTTGGGATATACTTTGGGGGAGGGCCTTGGGGAGGCCTGTGCAGAAAGCTTCTAGATAAGACTTTTTCTACATTTTATATCGGTGTCTTTCAATGTACTGATTCTTCCCTCACCTCCAGCTACCCATACCTAAGTTTTAATTTTCGACACCAGAAATGCTTTCCTGCCTACTCTTTGGTTCTCATTCCATCCTGGATGCCAGGCCTCTTGCAGTTGGATCCCGAATTCAGTAGTTACTTCACCATCTCTTCTCTGCTTTCTCCCTTTCCAAATGGCTATTGAAACAGCTCTTCTTCACCTCAGAGCTGTCCCTGCTTGTCTTAGCCAGCAAGTTTGCAGTGTGATTTGCAGTATTCTTCTTCACTGTTCTCACAAAAATTTTTGGCTTTCCTTTTTTCCAATTTGGCCTTCTGTAAAGGTCTTCACATACAAAGCAGAAATGTGGACCTTTTTTCCTCAAACTTCAGGTGAGACTTGTGATTCTAGGGCTTGGGGCTGTAGTGAGCTGACAACTCCTGTGCATCCAGATATCTCCCTCTCTCCTTCCTCTCCCCTGTCGCTTTTACTTCTGTCCTTTTGTCACTGGCTCCATTGCCAGTCCTGTATCCTGGCACAGCTTCTTCAACTTGCAATTCTTACCTGTTCTGCATCCATTCCCATTGCTTTCCTATGGTGTTCTACGAAATTATTAAATTTCTAATAAATAAGTAAATTTATAGTGCATACTGAAGTTGGGCATGTGTAATGGTAGCCTGCAGTGATTAACACTGGAACATTAATTTGGTTTTAGGAGGTGATGCAGAATCAAAGTGAAGATGATGAAAATAATTCTTAGAGTGGACCCAGAGAATTCTTGTTAAAGGTTTTGTCTAAATATAGCAGTAGTACTTTCACAAGATGGAATTGAACTGGAATTGCTTACAGTTCCACTGTGAACGCATTCCAGCTGTTTTTCTGGGCTCATGAACACACTGTAACTACTAAGAACATAGCATTGGTACAAAAGGGAAAACTTGCCTTTTTGGTCAAGTACTAAAGGATAGGAAGTTAAAAGGCAAACCTCTCAATCTTATTTTAAATGAGAAACAAAACTTATATAATGTTTCTGGCTTGCCATATATTTGTGCCTACCCCTATGATTCATTGCAAACACTGTACTGAGTCTGTTTTTTTCAACCCACACCTTCCCCACAGGAAACCCTCATCATAAAACCCAAAGTCTTCCTCTTCCTTTTAGCACAAGAGGTCGTAGCTCATTTCAAGTACACAGATTGAAAAGAGTCCTTTTAGCCATAACTGAACAAGCCACAATGGAAATAAAGAGCCTGGAAAAAAAGTCTATTTTACTGTTCAGTTAATGCTTCTGGTTAGATTACAGATTTTGTTTGGACTTTACTGTTAGCCTACAAACTGTATTGAATTGTTAAGAGTTGTGTTGAGGAAGGTAAAAGAAACAAGCTGTGAAATTGTCATCTTGCAAGTATCAGCAGACGTAGGAGTTCTTCTTACTATTAATCTTCGTTTCAGTGTGCTGCTATAAAAATAACAGTGTTCACCTGGCTTTGTAAGCATTGCAAGTGTTTATTTCAAATGCATTTTGTTTTAAAGAAGGAATTTATAAATGAAGATCCAAGTTCCATTAGTTTGTTCAACATAGATTATAATTTAACTTTTTTTCCAGAGTGAGGGTTATTTACCAGTCCAACAGTTGAGGTTTTGGGACCAATGCCTATGCTGATTATTACCCAATGTCTGCCAGATCACAAATTTTGGGTTCTTAGTACTTCCTCATTTCTTGTGCTAAAACTTTACCATATTTCATCTAATGCAGATTGCCCTAATCTTTTAGTCCCTGAACATTGCTGCTAGACTTTTTCTTTTCTTCTGAGCCCCCACCATGCTGGGATTACTCTTTCTTCCATTCCTTCCTGCCCCAATCCAAGAGGCCACCAGAGATGCAGAGTGTGAGGATGCAGACCAAACAAAATGCTGATGTTTCCTGACTGTTTGTTGTGGAGTGAAACCTTTAATCTATCATCTTACACACTTTATTGCTGTATAAAGCGTTTTACTGATTTGGGATGAGCAGAAAAAGCACACAGCCCTTGAAGTCATGCACCAGACATCACACAATTGCCCTGCAAACACCTCTCCCGTTCTCTACACTAGACTGGGCAGGGTACTGAGCTGTAGAAGTACATGTAGAGGTTTGACTGTGTGTGATGTGGCCACTGTTTTGAGGTACATACTTCAGGCCAAGAGGCTTCATGGATGTCAGTCTGTGAAAACCTTGAGGAGTAACAAGTCTTCAGCACTGGAAGAAGGAGAGGTGCTGACACACTGGCTTTGACCTTTGGAGGATGTTATGAAAATTTGCAACAGAATACGAAACGGATCCTTGAAGACTGAGGAGAAGGGCTAGAATGCAAAAGGCAGAATTACAAGAGTAAATATTTGTGTGCCTGAGATATCCTAGCCAAATTGGGCCATCCTGAATGTGGTTTTACACAGGGTTCTTGTAGCTTTCAGATGTTGAATATAACACAATTTGACTAGTCACTGACACCCACGGTACTGAATAGTAATAATGGTAAAACTTTGGAAAGCACCTGTATTTCTTACTGCTTTTCAACTAATCCAGACATTCTTGGAATCAGATTCACTTTATTTAATTATCTGTGGTGGCAGCCAGTACTGGGAGGGTGTTAGAGGGTTTAGGATGCTGACATGATGTTGGTTGCCCAGGCATATGTTTTATTATCTCTAAGCTTCTAAGAAATAAAGCCAGTATTTACAGGGCCAAGCTGTCCTTTGGTTTCTTTTACTTTAGCATGATCAATACCAAAGTGTCTAGTAAAATTCCACTACCACGTTGCATTGTAATGTAAAATGTGAACTAATATACATTAACAAAACTAATATACTTTTATGCTACAAAAACTAATTGATATAATAGTTAGGGAAGGAATCTTACTTAACAAGAGTAAATGTGAGCCTTGTGGTCAGAATTCACCTGGGTTATGGAAATAAACTAATATACTTTTATGCTACAAAAACTAATTGATATAATAGTTAGGGAGGGAATCTTACATAACAAGAGTAAATGTGTGGTCAGAATTCACCTGGTTTATGGAAACGTAGGGTATGTGAGCAGTAGCTGCAAGGTTTGTCAATTTTGTGAAGACTTAAAATCCTGTCTGTTGAACAGCTTAAACTTTGAAACTGTAGACTGTGAGCAACGTGTAATGAAAGAATTTTGGTATCTTAGGTTTATAAAAAATGAACTACTAACATTTCTTATGCTAAGACAGAACTTCAAAAGTGTCTGAATGCAAAGTAGGTGCACAGTGCCTTCTTGATCTTGGTGAGGTTTGAGAACAGGTTTTCCGAAGACTGCTTCAGAGCTCCTGATCCAACCCCATGACCACAGAGGCAGTGGTGGAGATCAGAGAGGTTCTTGGCCCTTGTGAGCCTCCCTAGAGGAACAGTGATTACACTGAGACCTGGGAAGAGGGGCAGGGGTACTCCTTGCCTGTGCCAGGGGGTGAAGGACAGGGCTGGCTTTGCTCTGTTGACAAGAGAAGGCAGTGGCAGCAGTAGCTCTGGGGCTGGCCTTGATGACATCAAGTAATTTCATGTTTAATGCACAGAGTGACCTCAGTGTGGTTTAGGCTTGCTGTGAGAAAGGTGCCGTGAACTGCTGCGCACGGATGCAGACAAGCCCATGTTTGTCTGCCACTTGTATGTTGCTTTAGTCCCTGAACTTACACAAAAGGTAACTTGGTAATAATTGAAATGCTCACTATTTTTAGTAATGCATTTATGTTTGGTAAGGGCAAGTACTTAGGTGAAATATCCATAAGCATAATATATGATACTTGCAGTCTTCAATTGTGATCAGGCCCTCCTAAAATTACAGGTAAGAAAAATTGAACAAAAAAATCAAATAAATACATCCAATGACTTTTCATTGCTTGCCATGTAGATTCAGTACCTTTGTTACATTTTGCAAAACCCTTTTCCTCTCCTTCTACTTCCCATCCTGGTGCCCCCAAAACTTGTCATTTCTTGGTGGAAGTGTTATGCTTCCATCACTCAAATGTTCTCCTAGAAGCTCTTGTTAGTGTAGCTTAGGTTTCTGCTTACACACTTCAGGAGACAGAGCAATGTATTTCAGTTCTCATTTATAAAAAGAATTGCAGACAGAGCAACTTACTTTATTTTTAGTTCTATGACTTCGCAGCACAAGGAGTCTAGTCCAGTGGCTAGGATTGGCCCATGTCACAGAGCCATAGGCTGCTGAAGCTGGTGCCCTTTCAGTCCCACCCTCTGCTTCAGAAGGATCAGCCACTGTAGGTTGCCCAGGACTGTGGTCAGCTGGGTTTTACTAATTTTGAGTATGTGGAGGTGGTACTTCTCTGCCTTCTGCAGTGCAATGTGAATATGACCAATCTAATACTGTAGCAGGAAGTATCTGAGAGCAGTGACAGGTCTTTGCACTCTTATTTGCTTACTTGGATCTCTTGATTACCCTCTAGTTCTTCAGCTGTTCAAAGCCTGTGTTTGCTCTTTTTCTTTTACCGACTCTTTTCCCCCCAGCTAACACAATCGGCGTTGGTTACTAGAGATGGCCTGGTGAAGATCTGTGTGGGAAATTCAGGACTCCTGGACAGCTAACCAATATGATTAAGCAGAAGCTGTTTAATGTTTATATTATGCACTCATTTATACATTCTAACTCTACTGCCCATGCTGATCATGCATTCCTTATTGGTGCCTTGTCCATGCATTTTGCATGCACTTCTCAGAATATGTGATTGGTTTCAGTCCAGGTGGCTCGCATCTCTCTGGTATCTCCTTCTTGTGGTCTTGGAATTTGATTTCTTAGCTTCTTTCTTATTTTAGCACAGTTTATATCTTAGTAACCTTGATGAATTCCAGAGAGCCCTGAGAAAATTCTGATAAGAACAGTTACAAGCTGGATGGCTGGTGCACACTGTAGTCTAAGTGGTTCAGGTTCATTGCTACAGATGTGTCTCTTGAGATCCAGGTATTGGAGATACAGACATGAAAGGAAAATAGTGTAGACATTTCTGAAGGATTCTTGAGTCTGCTAATGCCCCTAGGAGCTAGAAATACCTGCTGTATTGTTCTTCCTAGGCAATACAATATCTGCTTTATTTGTAAATATCCTTGTTTAGACTAATTAAATGCTCGTAAGCTTAGTTGCTCTGGGTGTTCCTTAAGTCTGCAGGGAGTGCAGCATATTCTTGCTGACTTCCCCTTCTTGAACCCTGATAGTGCCTTGTTCTAGTTCTGTAGCTTTATCTCTTGTTTTCTAATTACTTTTTTCCTGGAACCGGCTAAATCATACTCGGCTTTTCTCCTTTTAGAGTAAGTCGCTGAAGTTCTACTTTAGTTGAACCCACCCTTTCCAAAAATGGAGTGAGTACATTTATAAAATCAACTGCTTTAAATACATAGGAAGATTTGTTGTGAACAGTGGAGAAATACCTTTTTTGCTGGGAAAGCTGACTTCCAGCACCTTCGAGGGCAGATTATTGTAATGAGTTCCACAAGCGAAGTATTACCATGTTTTGGTACCTTATCTTAGTAAAGTAATGTGTATGAGAAGCCTAATATTTTGCTGCATGCTTGGAAAGCGAATTTTGATTTCAGAATAATAATTCCAGTCAATAAAGCATGATTATATTATTCTTTTATTGACTTTCAGTTTTATTTATTCCTCTGTCAAAGCATTTTTATGTGAGCTTGGCAGTAAGCAATCTCATTCTAAATTATTTCTCTGCAAAGCCTATGTGCAAAATCCATTAAAATAGCAATGTCACTGAAAGCACACCCTTTTACAAAGTTTTCCTCCTCTTGAGGAAACCACTGCAGCTGAAGCCATTCTGAGTTCCTGGACTGAGTTTTATGTTGGCAGTAGGAAACTCTTCATGTAGCCTCTTTTCTGCTCTAGGTAAAATGTCAGCTGCACTAAAGGGTAAAGCTGAGTGTATATGCTTGCTTTTCCATCTGCCTGGAAAGAAACAGGCATGAAATATACACAAACATTTGTAACATGTTTGTGAAATACACACAAACCAGGGTAATGTTCATTGTGACTTTGGGACAGATGGTGTTACCAGTTCATGATGATCCCTCTTCTGGGTGCTGCTCTGGTAGAGTGTTTTGAGGAGTGTATGTTTTCAACAAATTCCCCTCTCTGCCCTCTTGGAACTAGACTACCAGATTCTGATCAGGTCCTGTCTTAGGCATACCTCCCAGAGGACTGTAGTCTGAGAGGTGTATGTACGTGAGAACACAAGCAAACTAGAATTCAGGTTTGAGGAACAGCTATTCAAATGCCTGTTAAAATTTCTTACGAGTGCTTTGACCTTTTTTTGCCTGTCGATACGGAGGTTTCTTGGTGTAGTCTAACCAAAGGAGTAACTTCAGAAGTAACTGGCATTTGAATCTTAGCAGCTGCTAAGTTTGCAGAGGTTTGTAAAATTGTATTGCAGGTTGATGTAGACTTCAGATAAATGACCTGCATATATTTTGCATTCTTGTGATCTAATAGAGCTTGTGGTCTCCACCTGAAATAAGGAATGCTATGTAAAATATCTTCTTGCTTTCTAGCCAGGATCTATATCTACTTATTTTATCCAGGGGATTTTAAATGTGCTTTGCTCATGCCCCACAATAAAGCCGTCAACCACCTGTGTTTCCATGAAGGGGCTTGTCAGTGATCAGGTAGGACTGTCTCCTTACTTGGCTGTGAGCAAGGTGATTTTAGTTCAGATGTTACAGTACGGGAATCATTTCTTAGACTTCAGATTTCAGTTTCTGCTGTAGCAGTAGTTCAGTTGGCCAGAGTGCACATTTTTTAAATTCCATTCCTGTTGCTTCCCTATTAAAAAAAATAAATAAAAAAGGCATTATTAATGCAGGTATCTAAGAAGGAAAAGGAATTTCAATTTTGACCTTAGTTACATCAAAAGATGTCACCAGGTATATAAGCATCCATCATTCCTGGTGTTAGACTCAAGACTTCTTAACTTGGTCTGTCATGTAAGTGAAAGGTACATTCTGCTTCTAGTTTGATGTTGATGTTTGTTTTTATTCCTATCTTCAGACTTTGCAGAGGCTGCTTCTGATGCCTCTTTGGTGGTTACATTCTTAGAGGAAAAGCCAGAGTCATAGTGCTTTATGCAGGTATCTTCTGAACTAAGGTATTTTCTGTTTGGAAATAACCTTTGCTCTGGCTGGCTTGATCCTCAGTAGGTAGAAAAAAATCTTCCAGCTGAAGCAGTATATTTCAATGTCTTTTTCCTGAATAGCTGATATCTACTTTCAGGCCTTTTTCTTATTCCATACTTCAGTGAAAGTAGGGATGGTGAAAAATTAGAAACACTCCAAGCAGTTGTTTTAGCTATCCACTTATCTTACAAGCCTCTGCTGTTGAAATCACACCACTACGTTTGTGCTGTGAAATCAGTTTGTGTCATATATGTCTTGAGTTGGTGTGTTTGCAGTTGGCTGGGTAAGCAGCCAGTAGCTCTAGCAACTGATTTAATACAGCAAGAAGCAAGAGACAGTGTTCTTTTCCTAAGGACTGAAAATATAATCTAATCTCCCTGTAGCAGAGATCCCATGGTGGTGCCAGCTGCATTTAGCTGTGTTTTAGGAAGTTGAAAACTGCTCAAGATCATGTGTGCTAAAATCTTAACCACCTCCATGCTGCTAACCCTAGTTGGGGGGATAGGTAAGTCTTATAAACCCATGAAAATTAATTTTAAATGCCAAGGCATTAAGTCCATTACACAGCTTTCATAATGGCCTTTGTTCTCCAAAGCTTTTCTTTGCACTTGAATCTTGTATGTTCTCATGCATTGGAGCTGTCCCCCAGCTCATTTTGTGGTTCAGTGGAAGGAAGGGTGGGAAAGAATATGCTGTGGATGGCACTAAGGAAACATGCAATAGCAGTGGCAAGAATAAAGTGCATTATTAGCTGCAGGAATGTATGTTCCAACCCTTCAGGTCATTTCTATAGAGCCAGTTTTCAGTGTGGTTCCTTTTTTTTTTTTCTGAAAAGAGTATGGATAGTGACCTGCAGAAATAGAGAAGAATGTCTGTCTTCAACCCTGACTCAAAATATTCTTCTAGATTGAGTCAGGAAGCAGAAAGCATACCTCAAGATCTATCACAGACATGTTTATGACTTTATTAAATCATGTTGGGTTTGAGTAAGAAAAAACAGTGTCCTTACTGTTCCTTTTATTTTCTGCAGGCCAAGACTTCTCCTTAGAAGATGCACTTCTGGATGGTAAAAAAATTTCTTTCACCTGTTGATTTCTTAGTTTTACTGCATGAACCAAGCATGACGACTTTGTCACATATGGTTTGTTTAAACCTCAGTGGAACAATTCAGCCATGTGTTTGTCAAGGTGTTGACCACACAGAACTCAAATTTGTCTTTTGAAGACTTAAAGATTTCTCTTTGAGGAAATCTGTCTTGCTGTATAGACTTACTCTTACGCATTTTGATGTATAGACATGTACTTAGATTTGTCCTTTGTCCTTTATATGTAGCTTCTGAACAAGTGTGTTAAATAGTATTTAATTATTTTTTCTCTAACTATACCTGACAGGACCTACAAAGAAGCCTCTAGTAACTCAGAAGACACCATCATCAGGTGAGATCTGATTGGTTTGTAATGCCTTTTTCTGTAAAATCAAGTGTAGTATACATACCAATTTGAGATCCTGAATTTTTAAATTTAGTGGCACACAATGTTGTGATACTTTCATAAAAGTATGGAGTTTCCTAACTAGTTGCCTTTCCTAAGCAAAAGGATTTCTTCATTTTGGAATCTACTCTCAGACATATGTTTTGTGATTTCACGAGGTTAAAAACCCTGTGAAAATGGCTTTCAGTCTACATGGTTGGAGCTTGAGCTGGCCCTTGACAGGTCCCATCATCTCCAAAAGCAGCAACCACTTGGCAGGTAATGCCTGGTAACTTTGTAGGGCTTTTCTGTGAGTCACTGATGAGTGAGCACATCTTTCATTTGTGGAGAAAACGTTGTGAGGTCCATTTTGTTTAAAAAGTAGTCTAAGAGTACAGTTTTTGCATTACATTTAAAACTTTTTTCTTTGTAGATGATTTCGACTTGTCCGATGCTTTTGATTTTGGTAAGTGTCATGTTTTCCTGGATACTGCTCAGATGTACCTGTTGCAATGTCTATCCATCCTTTATGATCGAAGTATAATAAGGCACTGAGTTGATTAAGGTAGCAGACTGTCAATAAAAATAACTGCAGCCTAGTTGTGTTTGTTAATCTTAAGGTTCTGGATCAACAAAACTGTAGGAATTTCAGTAATTTCTTAGCCAGCTTCTGCTTGTTTCATTGCTGTTTTTTCACTAGATGGCACTAACTCCATAAACTATTACTTACAGAAGTAAAGGTTAATTCCAAAGTAATCTCTCCCATTTCAGGAAGTATTTTTGGTAGCACAAGGAAACATTAATTTGTTACAAACAATTTGAAGGAAAGTACTTACTGTATTGTGAAGGTTGTGACAAAACTGTACGGAGATATTTTCTAAGATCTCTTATTTTCCTATTTTTTGGCAAGCCAAATGAAATGTCATTGTGGGGACCTAGTCTAGTTCTATTCTCTGTACTTTGTCTGTTTTTCAAGTGAGGTACCAGGTTTTATATTTGATTACAACCTGGTCATTTTAAAAAAGAAAACACGTAAGAAAAAAGAACAAGCCAAGTAATCTGTACCCGGTATAAAAATTTAAAGAACCTCAGCCTTCGAAATCAGATGTGCAAATTAAAATGCTACATAAGACTTAATGAGTTTTTCTGTGTATGTTCCATCCCGGCAAGGATCTGACATGCTGGTTAATGTAGCAGGAAAACCCTTATTGGCATTAAGACACAGTATTTAGCTAAAATAATTAAAGAAATACAGCATTAGCTAATGCAAGGAAAATGGGGAAGTTTTGCTATAATATTTTAGGTCAGATCATCTTTCAAGGTCACTCCATGCTCTGCTTTTGGTTTCTTCACACTAGTAATTTTGCTCGATTTATTCTAACTCTTACTTGTCTACAGGTGATCCCAAGCCACATCCTTCTGCCAGTCCTAGAGACACTGGTAAGACTGATCTAATCGGAATTTCTGAACAGTAAAAGAGTATTTGTTAATCTCTCCTAGTCCCTTTGAACATTACTGTATTATAGTCTGGTTTTGTTATCTTAACATTTTCTTCTCTGTTTTTTGTTTGTTTTTTTTTTCCTAAATCTCTCTTCTGTGATTAGATAAGCCCAAGCAAGATCAACCTAAAGACTCTGGTAAGGCTTCTGGCACAAACTCCTGGTTTTACTGTCTCAGTTACACTTCCAATAACTGATCCTTGTTAATTGCCTGCTCTGTATGTCAGGTGTGGCATACATCAAACACTGAAGATTGAGAATAAGTTGTCTTGCAAATAAGCTTTGCACCAGTCTTGAAATTCCATAACAAACCTGTTGAGTCACTTTCACTTAAAAACAGGATGATATGGGGAAGAGGCAGGATAGGACCGTGTGTATGTGTGCTTGGGGCAATGCTATTCTTGTCTGCCTGTGGTGAAGCACCCATGTGTTGGATTGAGTTCTTTCCTCTTTGCAAACTTAATTCCTTCTAGTCATGCTCAAAAGTAAGTAGCAACCGCCTATGATCTTTATTCTTAAAGGATCTAAATTAAAAGAAAAGCTTCAAGTTAAGGGTTGCTTCTTTTTTTTTTTTAATTTAAAGGCCCCATTAAGAAATACAATAATTTGTGTTTGAAAGATAGGTATACATGTCCTTTCCTTCCTATTCTGCTTTAGAGGTCCTCTCTGTCTTTGCCTAACCCAGAACAAAACACATTCAGAAGGATGGCAGGTGTGGTGATGCCATTATGCACAAACATGCTGGTAAAGAGCCCTGCAATGCAAGCCTCAGTTCTTGTTCCTTCACCTGATTTGCAGTAGATACTTGAATTTGATTCTTGCATGCCTCAGTACAGTGTTTCTGGCACTCAACTAAAACATCCTCTGATGCAGTACTTCTAGTTTTTCTGTCTGAAGAACTGGTTTGCATTGTGTAAACTAAATATTCATTTGGCAGCAGAGGGAAGGAGGAGAAGGTGCCATGAGGGAGACAGGAAGGCTCCATGAGGTGGGGATCATTGGAAATGGAGAGGGACTACTTCAATGTCTTGCAGTAAATCAAAGGAGGGAATTACATTTGGACTGTTTGAGACTTAAGAGACCCAACTCTGAAAAATCATTCACAGTTGCAGCCTTGAAAGTAAATGGTCCCTTTCTGTCCACATGGTTTCTTTGTTTTCACAGGACAGTGAGATTTGGGCTATTAGAGTTAAGCAGCTTATGGGGCTCCTTGCTTGCTTAACCTGATTTGTGCAGTTCTACCTGCTTTTGGACACTGACTTCCCTCAGTTGTTTAGGAAGTCCAGAGAAAGAAGTGCTGCTGTCAAACTGTGCAGTGGTGAGCTGAAGGGACTTGACATTGTGAAGGCTTTTAAAAAGTTAAAACCTTTGGTTCTGACTGGTACTGAGCCTAAAACCACCACAAACTCAGTTGAATGGTCTTGAGAAAATGTCAGTGTTGTTATATGCCTTAATGTGTCTTATTCACTGAACTTGAAATATGGTAATGTTATTTGCATTATTTTATAGACAAATTTGATGATTCAGATCTATGGGATGGCAGTTTGCCAAAAGGAGGAAGCGATGGCAGTGGCAGCAATGGTAAGATAGCAGGTTGTACTTCCTATTGTTTCTATGGCTGAGATTTTGATTAAGGCTTGCTCACAAGCTGGTTAGACATGCTCTACATTGTAATGCATTTCGTTCTGGTGTCTGAAACTTAAGAGCATATTTTTGAGTTCAAAAGTAACTGATATTTACACTTCCAAGTGGTCCTTAGTCTTCACTTCTTTACTGTGGTCATGGTGAAGAAATGAGAAGTTGTGGATGCTCCATCCCTGGAAGTGTTCAAACCAGGATGGATGGAGCTCTGAGCAACCTGGTTTAGTGAAAGGTTTCCCTGACCATGGCAGAGGATTTGAAGCTCTGTGATTTCTAAGGTCCCTCAGGTCCCTTCACCACCATATAATTCTATACTCTGAGCAGTATAAAATCATTTCATAGCTTGCCAAACTTTTTTTGGTAATCTGCTATGTCTGATTAGTATGTTCCTGCAATTTACTATTTCCAGATCAGAATCAATTTAGTTATCTTGGTGGGGTTTGGGATGTGCCTAATTGTTTACTGGCTTATCTGGAGAGTTTCCTAGGTGGAGACTACTGACGCCACTTTTTTGGGTAGCTTCCTCCTTCCAAGGGTCCTTTAGGACAGTACTTGAAAATTGGAAGGGCCAAGAAACATCTGTGGAAACTTGTGTGGTAGCTTCATCTGCACAGGTTCCTGCCTCAATGGTATGAGTTGCACAGTGACAAATAGAGTTAGTATTTATAGAACTTCTGGCTTGCTTGTGAAGAGAATTGCAAAGGTAGATGAGGCTGGGATCTTAAGAAAAGATAGTTGGTTCTGTGGAAATACAGCTGAATGTTACTCTGAAATTATATGTGTTCTGTGGTTGTGCACAGGCTTATTAAACCAGATTTCACAATTGTTATTAGCTAATTCTGTAGAAGTGCTGAGCACTCAAGGCTGGAGTTGGCACCGCTCTGAGCCATGCTTTGAAAACAGAAAGTTTCAGTGTCAGTTTAGCACCGTAATCATATAATAGATGGCTTGTATTTTTGCATAATTAATTGATAGAATGTTTGAGTGAGTGTTCTTTAGACATATCAAATGTAAACTCTCCATTTATTTTTCAGAACGGAAGGGTCCAACTCCAAAAAGTGGCGAAGAAGGCGAGGGTAAATGCATCAATGTGTGTGTATGGTGGTGTATAGATGTATGAAGCTTGTTTTCTCGGGGTATCTGATTGCTAATTTTCTGCTAGAATGGTCACTGCTGGGAGTGGGTTACAATTAGAAAGCTTTTGTGCAATCTGGAATTCTTACTTTTAAGCTCTGCTTCCATAGTCCTTTAACATTTCTGTGTTACAAATAATTCCCAGGTGTTATCAGAGGTGCTGGTGCGGGGACTGTGTGCATACAAAGTAGATATGGCAATGAAATGGTTGCTTTTTTGATTAGTGGAAGTTAAAACAGGCATGCTGAAGTTTTTAACAATGGGCATTGCTAAGAAATCAATGGTTATAAAATGAGAGGATTAACTTTCATTGTGCACAGTTGAATATTACAATTTCATATAATTACAGTTTAATGTTTTTTGGAATGTTCACAGTGTTTACTTTGAGACAGTACTTTGACGTGGCTATCAGTTCTGAAAAATGTTTATAAACATCTCTGATTTTTTCAGCTTCTCCAGGAGTACTAGCTGGAATTATAAGTGCTGTGGGTGCTACTGTAGTTGCATCAGTAAGTAGTTTCATTGCTTACCAGAAGAAGAAGCTCTGTTTCAAGCAAAGTGGTAAGAGCTCCAAATTAGTTTTGTTTCCTACTGTCTAAAGAGAGGCATTTTTGTATTTATATGTGGACTATGAATTGATCTTACGCATAAGGTAGTTGTAATAGCCCAGTGAATTTATCTTCACAGGGAGTAATCTTTCCTACTAGTCATATAAGACTGACCAATTCCTTGCCCAAAAACTAGGAGGACTTAAAGCTTTACATTTCTTAAATTAAAAGCACTTGTGGCTAAAATTAAGCAGGAGAGACTGCAAAAAATACTTTTTAAGGAGAATCAAGTGAAGGTTGGGAGTAGAGATTTTTCATGCTGAAAAATACTTTGTAGCTTCTAATTTTGTGAATCTTGGCTTTGTGTCTTCACAACATGCCTGCCTACTTATTAGTTTTATGACAGCTTACCCCACTATTCATCCCCAATGATAATGTGATCTACTGCTTGCTTCCTCTCCACCTAAGTAAGATATAATTTGGATAAGAGAGTTTTGGGAGTACTGTGGGTGATAGGATGGGCAGAAGCTTTGGTTTTGTCTGTTTCAGTCTTGCTGACTGTTTAGTGAAGGGATAGAGCAGTCATTCAGCCATGCACTGCTGTTTTGTAATTTGAGAAGTTTGGAAACTGAAAAACACATCTACCATGTATGTTAAAATTAATGTGCGGGTAAAACAGGGCAACTCAACTACTATCAGCCCATTTTTTTCACTGCTGCTTCTTCTCCCAAATTATCTCTATTTATCAAGAACCTCAAATATAAGAGAATTTGAATGCTAAATATCTGTGTTTTTTCCCAGCAGATGAAGAGAATGTGAATATGGATAGCCACAGGGGAGCACAATCTGAGCCACCTGGTAAGACAAGAATTTAATAGGATCAATGGGGATCCTATTAAATGCACTTTATTGACATCTAACATACTGGAGAAAATTAATTGTGCTGTTTTGTTTAAAAAAAAATTGTTAGAATATGAGCTAACGGTGTGCCTAGATAGCCAAGAAGTCCAGTGTCATCCTGGCCTGTATCAGCAGTAGCGTGGCCATCAGGACCAGGGCTGTGATTGTCCCCTTTGTACTTGTCTCTGGTGAGACCATGTCTCAAGTCCTGTGTCCAGTTCTGAGCCCCTCACTTCAGGAAAGACACTGAGGTGCTGCAGCATGTCCAGAGAAGGGCAGTGGATGTGGGGAAGGCTCTGGAGCACATGTGTTAGGAGGAGTGACTGGGGGGTTGGAGATGTTTAGCCTGGAGAAAAGAAGGCTCGGGGGTCATCTTTTCAGTCTCTACAGCCAGCTGAAAGGAGGTTGTAGCCAGGTGTGGGTCAGTCACTTTTTCTAGGTAACAAGGGATAGGAAGGACAAAAGGAAATGGCCTCAAACTTTGCCAGAGGAGGTTTAGGTTGGATATTTGGAAAAAATTCTTCATGAGGAGGTTTGTCAAGCATTGGAACAGGCTGCTCAGAAACTCCTCAGGAAAGCCCAGGAGTTGTCATCTGTGGAGGTATTTAAAAGATGCATAGACGTGGCACACAGGGACATGGCTTAGTTGTGGACTTGGCAGTCCTGGGGTAAAGAGTTAAAATGACTATCTAAAAGGTCTTTTCCAACATAAATGATTCTGTGATTCTATTATTTACTATGATGACAAATTTAGAACTGAATCAAGCATTCAGTTCTGACAATATGGCCACTTTTCTAGAGTTTTTTATTGAACAGATTGGTTTATTGCTTTGAGAATGCATTTAAACATAGGAGCTTAGAGAAAGTGAAGAATTTAATTTTCTCTGTAAAAGTATCATTAGAGGCAGTTGTGAAAACACAAGCCTGCTCCGCCAGTGTGATGAATAACTGCAGTTAAAATTTTATTAGTGTATAGGGTTTTTTTATTAGAATCTGAAATGTTTTCTAATTAAAAACTGATACAGAACACTAAGAATATATACTAAAAAATTCATTATATTTGGACAGAGATGAAACTACACTGGAGGCAAAGAGGACTGAACTCACTAGCATGTTGTATGTTTTAATTAAAGCATTCTCTGTGTGGATGGAGAATGATTCTTGTATGAAAGAACCATCACATAATTAATCTTTTTACGAAGATGAGAGCTGTGGAAGGATCTCTTTTAAAGCAACAGACACTGAGAACCTCACCCTTCCACATATGGTTATGTAAGGAATTTGGCTGATGGAGCAGCTGATAAGCTCCAGGAATCCATGGATAGAGCTGGAGGAAGTGGTGTAGGTGAAAACTTGGCCTTCTAGTCGTTGTGACTGGTCTTCAGAGGAAGAAGCACTATAGCCTCATGCTGAAATTCATTGGTTTTGAAGTATTGAGTATTAAAATCTCAGAGCAGTATATATATGCAGTACATTCTTCTGTGAGTTTAATCTTAAACCTGCAAAACTATTTCTGAGGTTTTTTAATAATTAAAAAATAATTATGACCTTATTTCTCTCAGGTTATTTCATCAGTTTGTTATAAACTTTCATCTGGTTCATTATGTTCTTTATAAATACTTTAAGCTGTTAAATATATAAAACTCGCAAGTACAAAATATTTTCCTGTGACTGGCTGTAAGGACTGAAGAGACTCAGGTATCCTCAATTCAGCTGTGCATTAGGGAAGCAAGTAGTAGTATTTAAAGCCCTCTACCAAAGGCTGTTAAAATATGGCCTGTAGTTGGGTTTTGCTGAAATTCTGGCCAAGGTTCACCAGAACTCAAAAGTGAAACGCATCAGATGATGCAACTTTATTGTAACCAGTAAAGTCACACTTGGGATGTTGTCAAATATGGTTACTTATTGATCTAATCTAATTAGTATTGATGTCATATTGTGTCCCAGATTTCATACTTCTGTTACATTTTGCAGACAATCATGATCATGTGTTGAGCTAAGAAACTGAGCAGCCATGGTCATCATGATGCTGCTCCTCATCCGAGTTCTGGGAGCCAGCAGATGTTAGCTCTGTTTCTGCTAATAGATGTACCTACATGGCTTCCAGTTAGAAGCAGTCTCTCACTGGGCCAAGTCAAAGGGCATAGCAGAATAGGTCTGTGTTTTTAAAATTTTGTGTAAACCTATCTTTGACTTCCTGAACCTAGGAGCTTATTTTCAGTAGCTTAACTTTCTGTACAAGCAGCCTGTTTGCATCTGCATGACTTGCCAGCCTGAACTGAGTGCTGGGTTACACTGCAAGTGTAGCTAGCTTCCCTGTCTGTAGTAGGATGTGGTTATTTGAGTGAGAAATCTGGCGTGTGATATTCCTTGCTATGCAGCCTTGTAGCTTCACAGAATCAAGCCTCCTTCCCTAAATTTATCACACAGTGTCAAACATCTGCTGAAAGTTGTTGACTGCATAAACTGTTACATAGTAATGTGTAACTTCCATTGTATGCTAACTTAGTGCACTAATCTTGAATTGTTTTTCACTTTTCAGTTCAGCGCACACTTCTGGAGAACTAAATTAAAGGAAGAGTGGTGAAGAACAGATCTTTGAAACTGGATAAACAGCCTGCATTCTGCCAAAAAAAAAAAAAAAAGAAAAGGAAACAAAAAAAGCGTAACAACAGAGCTCAAAGTTTCATGAGAAAACAGCTCTTGTTTGAAACACCTCTGGGACTGTGACTTAGACCTGAGTACTTCTGTATGGTTAGCCCTGTGAAGCATTGGTGCACACCAATACTGGCCTTAATGATAGGAGTGTAGAAGTATGTTGTGCCTTTACATTCTTTCCTTGACTCCTCTGACAAATAGGTGTGTCTCAAGTGCATTCAGTGTGTTTAACTTTTCCTTACCTCTCCAAAACCAATATGCAGTTATGGTTTCTGTTATGTTATTGCTCACAGGCAATACAAATATTTTTTAAAATAACCCAAACTCAGTGAGTGGACCAACCAACCATCTTGGTGTATGTTGTGGGCACCTGAAAGCAAGCGGCTCACTGTGTATGGATGGTGGGTCTGGGTGCTGCTGATCCAATCTGTGTAGCTGCCTGGGCCAGCTGCCAGGGAAGAGCTGCTTGTGCTTGAGCATTCAGGAGACAAAAATTCTGCTTTGTTTTTAGATTTTTTTTACTTTTTGTCTGTCTGGTACAGATTGAGAAAACCCAAAGTTAATGCACACCGAGCCTTCGTCCTTTCTGGCTCTTTCTGCTTAGCAAGTATTGAGCTGGTCAGTTGTGGAAAAGCCTGTTTTGCAAATCAGAAACATAATTGGACTTTGTATTGCTGTTTGGCATCATCTAAAAAGTTGTGGATGAAGAACTTGCGAATGGGGATTAACATTTTCAGACTTCCATAGCCAAAAGCTTAAGTAAAAATAGTGTTCAGAAGGCTTATCATATGTGTGTAAGGGACAGAAACAGTGCCACAGTTCCAAACTACAAACAGCAAGAGTGACCAGAACAAGCCAGCCTCTCTCCATAGGCATTTACTAAACAGTAGAAATAGCAAATATGTGCAAAGTGCTTTTGGACTTGTGAAGGATTCCCCCAGGATGATCACCTGTGGTTGCATCCTCCTCTGAAAGTACTTGTGATTAGTGCTGTGGCTCTTGAAAGGAAGGTTTTAAGAATCTGTGGAAACATGGAAAACTACAGCTCAGAACAACTAAAGGAGTAAATATGGAATAATAACTTGTTCTGTCAGGCAGGAATGGTCTGACCAGTTTTGTTGGCTTTCATTCTAGTTGCTTTAAATTTTAATGCAGTTTTACCATATGTGTCTTATTAATGGGCTTCAGCCACCTGACAAAGTTCTACAGGAAGATGACATTTTATGGAACATCTTAGAACTTAGAAATTAATGAATTTGGATATTAAACCTGTAAATATATCTGTACATTCAAATGTGAATGTATGCCAAGGATAATTCATTTAAGAATTTCTTGTACATGTTTCTTAGCTTGCAACAAAGCTTTACTCAAATGTTAGTGTTTTCTTATGGAATTAATTTGTAAGTCTCTTTTCTCCCTATGTCTGCTTTTAGTATAAAAGTGCTAAAGCCTTTAAGTGTGTTTGAGAGTGCAAAAGTGATTCCTACATAAGCATTTGTTTTATGTAAATACAAAGAAAAGAAATGTACTGCTTGCCTACATGAATAAACAGATATATCTATGCCAAGTGTAGAGTAAATAAAAATAACTCGGTGTTTGTTAGGGATAAAATGGCAGGAGGAGCTTAAACTAGCTTTTAGCTAACCAAGACTCTTGAATCCTTTTTCAGCTTTTGTGAGCCTAAAAATTACTAAGACCTATCAACATTGTGATTTTTCTAAAAATAAATTTTAAAAAAAGGTTTGTGTGTTCTTCTCAGTAGTTCTATTGTGATTTTTCTAAAAATAAATTTTAAAAAAAGGTTTGTATGTTCTTCTTCTCAGTAGTTCGGAAAATAAAAAAACTTGGTGCTTACTCACCTAGGGAAGGATCCTTTAAATAGTTTGTGTACCCTCAGCAGCTCAGGTTTATTTCCTACATACATTTCAATAATTTTGGAATTAAGTTAGCCAGAAGCAGCAAAGCTTTGAGCTGCTTACCTGTGTGGAAGTGTAGAGAACACATCTGTCTGTGTGAAGGACAGGCATGGCTTTTGAAGAAAAAGATTTGGTAACCCAGGATCTACTGAAAAGATGCACTTAGACATCTTATTATGGACAAACTAAAAAGCGTTCAGTTTTTGTCATCCAGTTATCAGATCCTGGAGCAGTAGACACTTTTGCAGGGCCATGTGTTGTTTCGCCTTCTGATGTGAGAGGACCATAAGAGAATGAAAAGGCAAAGCAGGGGTTGCCAAGTGCCTGAATAATAACAAATTCACTGATTTTTCCACCTTACTGATTTGTTCAGTTGTGGTTCCACAGTCTGGAGTTGTGGAAGAAAGAAGAAAGACTGGCTGCTGCCCCCAGAAAACTTGAAATTTCAGTCTGTTCTCTTGTGAGAATGTGCCAGTTTATGGGTTTCTGTTACTTACCTGTGGATAAGACATAGCAGTACACTTGCAGTTATTGGGGTATTAATTGTTGCATTGCTATTTGCCTCAGTACCCACAGAAAATTTGATCTCTTTTCTTTTTTGCTCATCTGCCATTATGGTACAGAGCTGAATATTCCAATTCATTATTTGTCCTACACTCTGGGACAGGGAACATTATCAGTTAACCATTATTCACCACTCTACTGAAGTAATTTTGCAGTCGCATCCCCCAGATAGCTGCAGCCCATCGTGGCCTTATGAGCTGCCATTGACCTTCAGATGTGGGAATTAATGCAGTTTCTATACAGGTTTCAATCAGACTGTGGAATGAAAAAAGTACTGTCCTTTCTGAGTCCAAACTGCAACTTGATCCCTGTGAGGTCCCTTTACCAATAAACTGAGTTAAAATGGGTGGCAGCAAAGAGCACTGCCCTGTTCCTGTGGCACACCCTCTTCACTTGCAATTCTTATTCTAGTCTACCTCCTGTGAGGATGAGGAGCAGTTGCCATCAGTAATAGGAGGAAAAATAATCAAAGCAGGATCTTGTAGAACAATAAATAATACATCACTTTATCTTCTACAAGGTGGCTGCAGTGGCAGTTTATTCATCCTATTGGTGGAAAAGACTGCTTGAAAAATGTTTTGATGGTTTTGAAATGCAATATTCATTTTAAATACTTACTCAAAGTTATCCAAATGAATTAATTGGATTGTGCAAATGAAAGCAAGCAAATCTTAAGCATAACATTTGACAGCTTTTTGCTGTAACCCTTTTTTGTGCATATTTCAGTATCTGTGCCAAATTTTGAATGCTAAGAAAAACATTTTACTGCACTCAGTTTTCAGTATATCTTGGGCTGAATTACACTTTCAATGCTGCTTTTCTGTGTTGGCTTTTTTTTTTCCACTTTAGGCCACAATCTCAACCACATGTTGTATGTGTGTTTTTCACTTGAGAGACAAGTTGAAAAATGTTACTTCCTTTTTGCTCTTTTCTGTTACACAGTTACAAAAACATGTTTAAAAGGAAGTGAAGAGATTATTAGTAATGGGAAGAGGATTTAAATGGAGAAAACCCACAGTTTTCCCAAATCTCTGTATTTGGAGTACTTTAATAACCACAAGACTAAAATACATATTCCTCCATCTGCTTGTGAAAACTCATTGAAGCTTTAGCTAGTACGTAGTAATTTTATTCTTCTGTTGTCAAGAAATTGTATCACCAATTCACTTGTGTGTTTGGCTAACATTTAAATTAATGGTTTATATTACTGGATGCTTCAATATTTTAATTAAAGTACTTCTGTTTTTATGGAAAAAAATGAGTAGTGTAGGATATTAGTGGCATTCCCAAGTAGTTCTAGTGTATAATTCAGTTGTTTCATCTCCAGTAGACACGTACAGCAGGTTGCCCACGCCAAAGAGAGCAATGTCTGACCTCTGCCCACACGAAGATGAGGCTGCCACTGTGATGAGTTGTGACTGAACTCTTGCTCCCTTTTAGTTTGTCTCATCCAAAAGAGGCCTGATGGGGTAAAAGTATGTAGAGAATAGACAGACATGCTGTCTCCTTTTCTACATCCATCCGAGTTTCTGAAATATTGGAGTTTTCTTAAAAAACAAGTAAAAAGTAAAAAAAATGTAGGCAACTCATCCACCTTGTCAGGTAAATAGTAGAGAGAACTTTGTTTTCGTTTATGCAGAAAAAGATGGGTCAATGATATTTCAAGTGCTAAAACTGCTATTTATGGTCAGATATTTGTAATATACAGTATTTTTTACTTGATATCTTGGGAAAGCTGTTGTATGTTTTTGACAGCACCGAGATTAGGAAGTTCCTGTAATGCTCCCAAGAACAGGAGGGGGATAAGCATTCAAGTGACTCCTACACAAGATCCCCTCCTTCCAGTGCTGCCCACTTTCATAATTTTATTGAGCTAGACAGGGAAATAGCTGGCTTCAGAAGGACTGAACAAGATGTGCATCATCTTCAAACTTCATCTGAGAATGTTCAATATCACAATGAAGTTGTATCAGCAGGCAGGTGAGACAATGCATTTTGGGAAGACTTCACTTGCAGGAACAACTATTTTGAAGTAAAGCTATTGAACATGTGTAAGCTGTTTGGACCTGCCTGGGACTAGTACCTAACTTTGCCAACATTCCTGTTCCCTTCAGGCAAATTCATCACTAGTGTGAAGATCAGCACATGCAGGCCTGCTTTTGGCATTCTGGAAAGAAAGAACAAACAGCCATTGGATTTATGGGATTGCTCATTTCATGGTATAGTTCTTGTTTCAACTGACTGAAAAAGTCACCTCCTCAGCCTAAATCTTCTTAGCTGTTCTGAGACTGAGCAATTTGCCCTGACATGGAGAATGATGATACTCAAATTGAACTTTAGAGCTTCTATTAGTAGCTTTAAGCCAGATCTTTACAAACCGTTCTGCTGTTTCAAATTTGGGCCGGGGAGAGGGAGGAAGTTGACCTGCTTGAAGACCAAGCTTCTTAAGGACCCAGTACCACCACGTTCTATCAGTCCATCTTGTTGTTGCATCTGGTTTTTGTAGTTACCATGAAAGCATGAATTCAGCTGTATGTTCTGCATTAACAGAAATGCAGTTGGGGGCAGCCTGTGCCCCACACCAGACTGAATCACCCTGAAACAACACAAGTGCTCAGACTGGCCACTCACGGTAGCAGAGTCATGAGCTATTTGCTGCCCCAGACAAAACAGCTCTGACAAAACCCCCTGCAGCTCATCCCCCAGCACAAGGGAGGATGCACACCAGTCACCCTGCTGGTGCTGGGCACCAGGGTGATGGCTGCAGTCCAGTTCAAAGGACAAGGCACATGTGTTTGCCAGAGAAATACTTGAGATAGCTATGATGCTATGACAAAACTGGATTTAAATCACATCAGTAATTTAAATTCAAGTCCATGTACAGATAGATGCATGATTTTTTTTCATCTTCCAAAGATTTGTACCATCACAGTCAGCACTATCTGACATCTCTCCCCATGAACGCTATGCATGGATATTTATATTTAAAAAAAATCCCCAAAACCAAAAAACTAGATCAATAGAAACAGTCGTGATGTGCAATGTTTACCTCTGAAGTTAAGCATCTACTGGGGAGTGGAGCATGCTTCAGTTCAGTAGTCCAACATCACATTTTAAATTTATGAAACTAGTTTTTTTTGTCATCCCTCTGTAGCCAATTCCAAGTTGCTGCAAAGTGGATTCCTAACCTCCATCCACTTCCTTTATTTCGTGGCCTGAGTGAGAGTTAAGTCTGACAGGATTGCTTTTATCAGCTGTTATTGCTGAGCCAAAAAACAAGCAGGAAAGTGCTGCTTTGAGGACAGAGTATGTCTGAGTGATTCTTTCAAGCATGCTTCAGAGAAAGACAGTCTCCTCTTACAAGCTACTTGAGCTCCCACAGCACCACGCCCTACTTGGAAGGCAAGGGTGTCAAACAGGTTGGCTTTCCCCTCTGGGAAGGAGGTGGATCCAGAGTGTTCAGGCACCCTCCTCATTGGGTGCTGCCACTGCTTCCCCAGCTCTCTGTGCTTCCTGCCTGGACGATAAATAAGTTTCTTGGTGGCACCTAATGTGCTGCTCACAGCTTGGCTGTAGCAGGGTTGCTTGTTTTTGTTACTTGCCTTGTAAGCAAGAAGGTTTCTCACTCTCTTGCAGAGCTTGGGCGTAGTGGTGAGAAACGTTTTTGGACCTTTTAGAGCTGCTGGATCCCTCAAACCTTGGCACTGCAGTTGCAACATCTGTCATCACTGCTTGGAAAAACCAACTGGTGCAATCAAGGCACTGCATAGAAGAGCATGGAGAAATTCAGAAGTATTTTTATTTTGTGCCTTGGCTTCCTTCTAGTGCATGTAAGAGGTAAGCGACCTTTACCTTGGCTTATATCAAAGGCTAGATTATTAAAAAAGAAAAAACAAAACAAAACAAAACAACAAAAAAACCCAAAAATATTCAAACCAAAAAATCTAAAAAAAAAGGAAAAAACAAAACAAAACAAAAAATAAACACCCCAAAAATACTCAAATTTTGAGTAAAAAATCTAAAGCTCCCAACCCTGAAAAGGGATGCTTGTTTGTTTGGAAATGCTTGCTGGCATTTTTGGTTTTTGGAGCTACTCTTTCATGAGAAGCATTCAAAAGTGTTTATATGTACTTTACGAGTTTCTAAAGAGATACATATCTCCTGGATGATTGTTCATAATAGCTGTGCTTGTTGAAGTTTATTATAATTTCTTATTTTCTTACTTGTGTTGCTTCCCTAAAATGATTCACAAGCGGAGGCTTGAGTATAAACTTTTTTAAATGGAAGCTGTAAAATGAGAGCTTGCAGGGGAGCTTAGAGTTTCCAGAGAGACCCTTAGTCAAATAATGACTTCATGTTTTAAAGATTTTCTTAGTTATTGGTATTTTGAAACCTATGACTTTTATTGTAAAAAACTAATTCTGATTCAGTTTAAAGGTGTTTGTGCTTTTATATTGGTGCATATGCTTTAATAATTATAAACTAATAGTTTACCTTAGTAAATGTAGTAAATGTATTCCACACACAAGCATACCTTTTCATGCAGGGCTAATGAAGAATTGAATAATTTTTAATATATATTTTTGATGAATTAATAGCAATAGGGAAAATGTAGCCTTTTCATTCTGAGTCATTTTACTATATTCAAACAAAACTTCTTTCAGCAAAATATTCTTTAAAACTTTTCTTGAGGTCAAACCAAATAGAATTACCTTTGTATGCATCTGCCATGTGGTATACTTGTAACCTTTTCTTTTTTGTATATTAACAATTCTGCAGAAAATTTTAGTACAGTATTGGCTGTAGGAAGAAATCAATCATTAATCATTAGTTCCAAAATAGCAGCTGCTGCTGATCCTCCCACCCCCCCCGATTTAAATGAAGTCCCTAGGAGATCTTGCAGTGATGGGCAGTGCAAAACATCTTGTCTTAATTTAGTTTAATAGTTTGATTTTAACAAATGAGGAATTATTTAGAGGTCTTCAGCAACTAGCATGGCACAGAAAGAGCTGAGCAGCAGGACTGTGCTGTGCTGTGAGCAGTGGTGATTCATGCAGTCTCTCACCTCTTGGCATGCAGACTTTCTTGTTCTGTAACTGTCATATGTTGAATAGTTCTGTTCAGACAATCTGAGCATGAGCAAGCCAATTTGCAAATACTCTACTATTTTAATTACAAGGGTAGTCAGCCTAATCATTCTTCATTTATACACACATTAATTTAGAGCAAGATCAGGCTCTGCTTGGGGGGAG
This sequence comes from Passer montanus, assembly GCF_014805655.1. Lineage (NCBI taxonomy): Eukaryota > Metazoa > Chordata > Aves > Passeriformes > Passeridae > Passer > Passer montanus. The sequence goes on along the minus strand of NW_024370595.1, from coordinate 2,436,200 downwards.
AAGTCATTGCTGAAAGTTGCTGTGGGCTCTGGGCACAGTCTTATGACTCTGGAAACTATTTAATCCAGTTTGACAGACAAACTTAATAATTTTAAGTCTGTGGCAACAGCCACTGAATTTTATCATCAAAGTATTCACCATGTTTCAGGGATATTTACAAGAATGCCCTCAGTCCCAGTCAAGACATGATATGAGAAAGGCTTGGCTGTGCTGGTGAAAAGCTGGTCTAAGGACTTATGAAAGGGATGTCTAAGGGATTCACCCTTTTATAGGCCACTTAATTATTTTCTAAGTTGTAATCCTCTGTGATAGCATCTATAAAATACTGGACCACCACAGCCAGACCAGATGACATAATTCCTCTTCCCATCCAGCATTTCCTTTATGTCCAATTATCTTGAGTTAGCTAGACTATCTTGATGAACACATGTTGACAGAAGCATAACAGAACCAAGAACCATATTGCACAAGGAAAGTGAAATATGATACAGTTCAGAAATATATATGCTCACTGTAGTATTTAATTTTTACCTACGCTCTAGCTTTTGGAATTTCCAGACTTATACATGACGACTCCTATGTATTTGAGCTTCAACAACTAATTTTCTGGGAGTGTTTTAGCCCAATCCAAATGAAATAAACTTCACAGAAACTTCTTCCACTGAATTCCATGGTAATTTAATGAGTTCCTGCAGCTTGGCTATCTCTGATAATTCAGCCAAACCTGAAAAGGTTTGGCTGTGGCTTCACTGCCCATTTAAGGTGTGCTCAGACACACCTCAGGATTCCCCCCAGTAAGAGAGAGATCCCAACTGAGATCATGAAACATAGGTCCCACCTGGGCCACAAACCTGTGTGCACACCTGCAGTGGGGAAGCTGTGCAACGCGAGGGGCCTCCCCTATATGGACATGGAAGGCAACTGAGACTCTCGGATCTGATTGCTCAGAATGCTCCTCAGGTTTCCAGTGGAGGTATAATCTCTATATATAAATCTATAGGTATAATACCTATAAATCTATAGGTATAATCTATATTAATGTTGACTGATGGATCACATTTAGCCAGTAACAAAGACAGTGCAAAGACTGATATGTCTGAGATGGTTCACATTTACTCCATCAGGTACTGAAGGGCACACAGGTAAAGGGAACAGCATTTGTTGCTAGTCAGTAAACCATGCACCTCTGCTCAGCTAAGGCTTACAAAGCTTTTTACCCAAAATCAGTTATAGTCTCAGTTAATCAGCTGTAGTCTTTATGGGGAGAAAATTGTAAACCAGAAGTCAGTAAACCATGCACCTCTGCTCAGCTAAGGCTTACAAAGCTTTTTACCCAAAATCAGTTTAGTCTCAGTTAATCAGCTGTGCCCTTTATGGGGAGAAAATTGTAGACCAGTTTGAATTTGAGACCCTGTGTGACTTAGTCATGTGAATAATGTAGTTTTCACTGGAATTAAAAGACAGGAGAGATGACAAACACAGTCCTGTTTTTTCTTACACTGCTCCATGTATCTGCAGTTCTCACTGTTGTTCTGTGTGAGGTCCCTGTGGACGTGCTGAAGTGCTTACAGATTCGGCAGGAAACAAATTCTCTTCTGCTGGCTGCCAAAACTATTTCACACCCAAGACCTGAACTGCGACTATCTTTAGGCACATCAGTGCTATCAGCTAAGGGTGTAATTGCAGTTGGAAAATCCACATACCTGAACTGGTTGAAATACTGACAATGGCAGGACTGTTGCAACATCAGAGCTTGGGAAGAGAAAACAACTGGTGCAGTTACTCAGCTTCTCAGGTTCACTTTCCAAATGTTGCTGCCATATTGCAAGCCTGGCAGCACTGACCAACCTACCTGAATATGTATTATTAACTTATTTGCACCATCAATTGTCAAAACTTTTCCATCCCATTGAGGGTAATAAATAACAAGTAAATGTCAGAATTCTTTCAAGATTAGAAATCAATAAAAATAGACCTTTCTGTGGCATTTTGTCTCACAGTAGGAGGCGAGAGATTCAATTTGTTTTGATTAGAGTCTTCCTTCCTTTCCACAGGTTGACATGTACAAATGTTATGGGAAAATATTAAAAATACTTAGATCTGACCTGTAGTACAATATTTTCTGAAGGCAAACACACCATCCCAGCTGAAAGTATGGGCTTGGATGGGTTATGAAAATACAACAATTCCACTTCCCTGAGTAAGCCTTGCCTGTTATCTATAGATTTTTAATTTGTGAAGAATTCATGTAAAAGTTAAATCACAGCAATGATTCATTCAAATGGCAACAATGCTACAAAAAAAAAAAAAAGTGTATGCAAAGGCATAAAGTATGTAGGCACTAAGATTAGCAGATAAGTGGAAGTCCTTCCTTACATCCCTGGTCTAATTACACCAGTAGTGAAGGAACCAGGGGCTATCCATATTGAAGGTCAAGAGATCTTTTGCGTGCATTTTACCAGAGTACCTGGTGTGAAAGTGGGAATAGAAACATTAAAACACTCTGTGAGCAAGAGAAACAGCAAAGCCTGGCATCTCCCTGACCACGTATATTATATTCAGTTCCCTCTGTTGTCTCCAAAGTACTCACCGGAGAAAGTGGGGATTAGCCAGCTGGTACCTAGGTAGTGAGTGGTCACTCCGAGAGCCCAACACTGCTCTTGTCTCTGCCACACTAAGGATTTCAGTAGGAACACTCATACAGGTCTCTTGTTTGAGTACAGTTCTCATGTAATGTGACCATCACTAAGCCTGAGACTCTCAGACCAAATGGCCGAAAAGGACTGGCATCTTCAAGAACCTGTAGTGACAGAGAGAAGCTTTGGACAAAGAGCCCACACCGTGGGTTAAGCTCTTCTGCCTCATGACACAAAGCTGAAAATCTGAGTAAGATGCACAGGAACACATATGTTGTTCCTTCATGGGAGACCCCAATTCTTTTGCTCTGCCTGCAATTTTACAGCACACACCATCTTCTTCTGCACTCACTCTCTAGCAAAATACAGAAAATTGTATCTCTCTTATTTTATGTATGCAGGGCATATCAGAACAAAAAGAAAACCAGTTGCCTTTGAACAGAAAGGCAAATATAATAGAACTAAAAGATTTTTGTTTGTGTTTGGTGACATTGTGTTTCACAGAGCTAAAGCAGTACTGCCACTCCTACTTTATTAGTGCATCTTAGTTGCTAGTAATTATTTAAATGTGCTCTTGTATGAATAAGCAAAAGAGTCCTTTTCATTTCCCTTGCATTTAAACTAAAACCAGAAGTGGCCTAGCAAAAAATATGAAGCCAATAATCAGGTCCACATGTTGTGGTCAATATGCTGGACTTTGGATCTTAATTATAGATTTTAAAGCATACTCATTTTCCACCTCAGCATCAAGGGGTTGTAATGGCAATCGTTGTTTATGGAACTAATGGTCCTCAAAGAAAAACAAGCTACAGTAACATCATCAGGAAATATGGATCATGGGGCTACTACATGAAAGAAATAGTACCTACTCATGGAGATTTTGTCCAGAGTGTCCACTCTGGGGTGTAAACCTTTGTGTTCTCCCAGAAATGAGTAATTTCCTTTAAACAAACACTGCTTCCTGAACAAAGTTGGACCAGTACCTGGGTATGTCCCATGCATGGGAAAATACATACTATTTTCTCATTATGGAGTAAATAGGTTTCTTGATTGTATTATAATCAGAAATGGTCTGTGCAAAGAATTACTTAGAATTTCAGCTAAAACCCCCCCCCCCCATAAAATGACTCTCATGAGTGATTTTGGTAACATATTGTTCCCTTTTATAAAATTTTTGCTCTTATTTTTAAGTCACAGGCTTCTTTCTCAGTCTCTCCCAGCTTCATAATGTTTTAAGCACATTGTATTCACAGAACAATTCCTATTTAATTACACTGGAGAAATCATACTTGTTCAAGTCTTTAAATACTGTAAAATCAACTTAATCTCCCTATCTTGCTCAAAATTAGAAGCTAGCTGCTTCTAATTTATTTGTCACACACATAAACTCATCCCTATCATATGACAACTAACAATGCGCCCAAAACCAATTAATTTAATAATCTTAATGACAAAATTATTTATCTAACACAATGCACATATATGCATTTTAGGTGTGTGTCCAAAAACTTGTACAAACACATTCAAACACATTTTCTCATGGATTTTAGTTTCCTTTTTAATACTAGGCTATGCATATTGAAAGCCTGACAAGTTAATTTCATTTGTCACATAACCTGATTCTCACTTAGAAATATTAATTTCTACCTTTCTAAATCTGCATCATTTTAAGGGCCACAATCTGTGTTCAACTGGAGATTGAAAAAATTGCAGAGTGATGTTGTGGTAGCCTTTTGTCAGAAAACTTGACTGCTGTTGTCATGACAAACTGGTAACAGTCACCTGCAGAATCCAGCCTTGTTTCTCATAAATTCAACTCAAAAGCTGTAGGACCTCAGACCCTTGTGATCACACAGATACATGGTTAAAGGGTCGTGGACCCATTCAACATTTAGATAAAAAATTAAACCATGGACAAAAGATGCTACTGTCTGCATTTTAGTGACTGGATATTTGGGTCACATTTTCAGAAAACTAATATTCAAAATTAGTGAACACTAAATGCAGATGTGCCCAAGGACATGAGTTTGCGAGCATTTTCTCAAATTTTCTGTTATAAGTCATTGAGGACCACCCACAGAAAACATTATTACAGTAATTTTATTTCTTTGTCAAAACAGGGGTACTCCCAGAAGAAAGGTTAGAAGTAATGCCAAGAAATAGCACACTAGCCTAAAAGCAGCAATAGCAGAGATAACTCTGAGATAATACCACCTGCACAGCTAAATCTCTTCACAACTTTATCCAGATTAAAACAAACAACAAAGCCAACAGCAACAAACACAAAACCCAACCAATTTTAAAAAACAGTGGAATTCTTTCTGCCCTACTAAAATTTTTTTCATTCTTGTTATCATCAGTATATATCCAACTCTTTCTTTTATGGAAGCTGATAAAAAAAAAGAAGTGTAAAATTAATTTATTTCAGTCTGTTTTTTCTGTGGAGAGCTTCACTAATTTATTTCTTTTGTCATTTATCTTCAGAGTTCTCTAAAGTGACTGCAGCTCCTATTAAGCTAAATATTTTCTGAGACTCTAATGTGGTTTTGTTTTTGACTGACCATGGTGTGTATAAAGTCTGAGCTGTTCAGCTATTTAACGAACTATCTTCCTTAAATTATGTTCTTAAAAAATGTCTAGGTACAGTCTCAGGAATGGTAATTAGCATTTAAAATTCTGCTTCACAGAATCTTGTGGTCATCTGATGTTATTATCAGAGGAAGCTGGCATTGAAATCCAAGCAGTCTTTAGGTTTATTGAATATAATTTACCATGATGCACAGATGTCCTTATACAAACTGCCCATCTGTCAAGGTTTATGTTTACATAGTCAAAGAGATCTCACTGTGGACTCCTGTCTTACTCTCAGGCAGTCATTCTGTGTTGATGTCCTTTTCTTTTTATTGCTTTGTTAATCACCAGAAATAATTTTTTTAAAAATCAATCTGAATAATTTCTGAAGGAGGTTTTCAGTCTTTTTTTCCCTCTTTCTAAAATTTCTATAGCTTTATTCTCTTTTTCCCTTGCAGTGTCAAAACAGCACCTTTTGCCTTTTCACACCTTTTCAATAACAGAATAGACATAACAATAGGAGAGGGAAATGTTGGCATTGTCCAGAAGAAGGGCAGGTGTCAGTAAATGTTTCAGTCTATTTTTTTGCTTCAGTTCTCATGCAATTGAAATCTAGATCATTGTGCTTGAATTTCATGACCTGATTAGATTCCACCTTCTATTTTTGTTTTTCCCTAACTTCAAAGAAATATTCTACCTGAAAGTTTTCCACAGTCTCCCTTCACAAAATGAATTTGTCACATTCTCTTTACAGCATTAGGAACTTGGTAGTTGCTTTCTATAGTTAGTTCCTGCTTGTCATGACCTGTAAAAAAGAAGCTGGTTTGGCCAGCAGCTCTTCGGTATTACAAAATTTTTTCTCCTGACTCTTATTCTGATTATAGTTACAAAATTATTCCTGATGACTCACTCCAACAAGAAGAGGTTTCAGCCACTGATCGTGGTATCCTGAGGCAATGGGGTTCGGGTCAGACAGCCTCCTCCAATACTCAGGATGCTGATCAAAAATGAGGATTTTGCCAGAGGTCAAAATCAAAGAACTGTCAAGCTTATGTTGCTCGTACTGCTGGCACTGAAGAAATGCTTCAGAAAAATATAATTTGACCATATAAGTCAAGGCAATGCCAGGATGTCTGCCTGTGCATAGTAGTGTGTCTGCATCAAGATCAAAGGGTTCCATGGCTGGAGTGACAGCCCATGGGCAGAAGCTCAGGGCCAGTGAGAGCTGGTGGTGCACTCTGGGCTCAAACAGAAAATATCTTCTGATAAAGCAATTTGTTTGTTTTATAGATTTATGTACTTAATGGATTCATATTTAAAAACCTGTCAGAGTCTTAGATTATGGCTTTAATAATGGCTTTAATTTGAAAGAGAGTAGTTTTAAATTAGATATTAGGAAGATTTGTTTTTTTACTGTGACTGTGGTGAGGCACTGGAATGTTATCCAGAGACGTTGTGGATATCCCATCTTTGGAAGTGTTCAGGGTTGAATATGTCACCGAACAATCTGGTCTGGTGGAAGGTGTCCCTGCCCATGGCAGTGAGAGTGGGAAATACATGGTCTTCAAGGTCCTTTCCAACACAAACCATTCTGTGGTTCTATGATTCCATTAATATTATCCACCTGAAGACCCAATCCAAAAGTTACTGAACTTGGCAATGCTGGCTGAGGGGCCAGGGCAGAGGAGGGAGAGGTGGCCAGACACTTCAAGAACAAATCAAATAATAAAGAGATAATTTACCACTCTGCTAATGTTACTGGGAAAGTCTTATGGTGTTACATGTTTTTACTTACCAAACATATTCTTCTTAATATTTTATTGGGACAGATTTGCTTGAGAAGCCATTCCTTCTTTGCATCCCAGCCTTGTTTTATCTCTTCCATCAGACCCCATCTATAATTAAGTTCACAGACTTACATTAAAATCCTCGTGGGAATCAAAACATTTCTACTTTATATTCCTGTCCTGAATTTTATTTGAGGATCACACAGTGTTTCACCACTGATAATTAATCTTCTGGAAGCTCTTTGACACAGGCAAGAACTATTATTCAGGAACAGTGATTAATGAGAAGAATGCCATGAAGATGTACAGGACATGTCAAGATGAAGGAGCTGAGCTGAACCCTGAGCACTGCTGTGCTGACAAACCTCTGGCAGCCTCTCTCTGTTCCTCAGCTTCTTCACTTGAACAGTGATGCCTTTCTTGCTGTGAAGTGTTCAAGACTTGCCAAGAAAAACTCCTTAATGAACAGTTGGGTATTAAGCCTTTTAGAAGGGATAATAAATGTATGCAGATCAAGTGCAGCTTGAGGCTTTGTCTATAGGGCACAGTAATGCATTTCTGTTTAGGGAAGTCATAGCATGTCATGACTTTTTGTGGGTTTGTGTAGGCTGATCTTATGCTTGGAATGCAAACACAAGGATGATGCACCACCCTGGATGAAAACCATCCAGTGGATACATATTTGTCAAACATGTGTTTCACGAAGCCTGTATATTACAAGGAAAGTGGCAGATTGTAGAGTTAAAAGTAAAACTCTTATGAATAATTGTGTGTTTTCAGCTCAACATCATCTATTTCAGTTTATACATTTAAACTATTTTTCAGTTTTCTTTGCCTGCTCACTTCAAAAGTACAGATGCTAATTACTCTGCTGTGACAAAGATATTGTCACCTAACAGAGTACAGGAAGAATTTTTTTCCCCTTTTCAGCTTTTTTCATTTACAGAGGAAACTAAATTAGATAAAAACATCTTAATATATTATACTTATGGCCCATGTTACAGCAAGAATTAAAAAAACAAAATTTATTTGTATTGCAAGTGATCACAAGGCAGGTTTGACAGTAAAGGTGCTTGCTAAAGCTGAGCCAGTAAAATAATAATGAAGATATTAAAAATTCTCACCTAATGATTTTGGTTCACAAGTACTCTGCTGTCTCCTGGCAATAGTCCTGTGCCCGCAATAGTCCTGTGCCATTTAGCTGGCAACCTGTGCTCTTCAAAGGGCAGTTTGTACAGCAGTTGAATATGATAACACGAGAGAGCAGCTTCTCTTTGGCCTAGCTGAACAAATAACTTCCTTGGATTAAATGAGCCCATCTCTCACAGTCATTCAGACTGTGCTGTGCAGGGATGACAGCTGACAGCTTGTTCTGTGCTTGCTGCTGTTTGGATGGGCCTCTTACTGCTGTTCTGCTTCTGTACTGAGCCATCAGGTCTGGAGACCATGGAAACCTTCCTGCTGACTTACTGTCTTCTGTCACATTCCTTCTAGGTCAAGATGATTTTGATTTAGCTGATGCCCTTGATCACCCTGGTATGTAAATTTTCTATCCTTATTTTACTATGGCATTTGCATCTAATAGTAAATTTTAAGTCTTTTTCCTTGAGGAATGGAATATGAGGTGGCTACTACTTCTGTTAAAGATACACAGAACTGAAGAATGCTAGATTTCAATGTTTCTATCATGAAATTAAAATCTTCTTTAAAACAAACAAAAAAGAAGATTTGAAAACATATTCCTTCATTTTTGGCCTCTGCTGTGATACATAAAGATTTATTGAAATCAGCTCTCTACATTTGCACACACCTGCTTTTGTTAAGTTGAAGCTGTTAATGTTTATTGGTATGTCATTGTGTTCAACAGATGACATAATTACCAGGAAACCTACAGTGATCAGAAGACCAACAAGACCTGTGTTCAGTGAGTAATAAATAATGGGTCATAAAGCTGATTTTGTACATGTAGGAAACTTTCACATGAGATTCTTTATTATATTTGCTGCTGTGCTTTAGCTGAGATAATGTGTGATTAACGGCTGTCTTCTTAAAGTAAAATAATTGCTCTTTTGACAATTACAAATTACGTGTCTTTACTGCTTCCAGTGAGGCTTCCAAGCATGGCTGGCCAGTGATAGTATTTTATTTTCTGAAGCCCTTCTTCACACTTTTCTAGATAATTCTGAACTCCCTGGGGAGTATAACAATGGGTAGTTGTTGCTAAAATTGGCTAACTGTTCCTCAACCTTTTTTCCCTATTATGTTTACTTTTTGTATATTTATTAATGACGCTTGATAACAGAGTTGGAAAAGAATCAGAATGAAGTTGTGGCTATTCTTTCTTCTCACCATGTATTTGATTCATATTATCTAGTATTGATTGCTACAACCACCTGTGTCAGAAAGGAAAAGAGGCTCTGAACAGTGGAGAGCTGTAGTCATGAGAATGCCAAACAATGAATTACAATGAACACTTGTTAATGTTGAAAAAATCCAAATTCCAAACAAGAAAAAAATTGCATTTGTGATTGAACAGTTTATGACAATGTAGATTTTTTTTTCACCTAAACTGCACTGAATTATTTTCTGTCTATCAAACAAAATCCTTGGAAAATGCTAGATTAAAAAAAAAACCAACAATTTCAGGTCTTTTTCTGGACAAACTTTGAAATAAGATTTTAGGTGCATGAAAGTAGTTACATTTCCCACACAATTCTTTGGCTCCCTCTTTGAGCAAACATGGGCAGTATTTTGTATAGCTATTGTATACTTTAATGACTGCATTCTTCCTTTCCACTTCATTTGGCAAAAAAAAAAAAAATTGTCTGGCCTAGATTAGAAGTGTCTGTCTATTTTAAACTATTGCACTAAATGTGGATTTGTTCCCATCCTAATGTAAACATTTCAAATTATTTAATTGTGCCCTAAAATACTTTATCCTTGGTCATGTTTAAAGGTAGCTTAGAGTGCCAATATCTGCACTCAAGCTGCCTCAGTCAGGTGAAAGGAATTTTTATTTTTAGGGACTCCTAAATCTGTTAGAGATATGAACATCAGATAAACATCTACCCTAACCAAATCCACTTCACTAATTTTTGGGCCTGAAGAACTCCATGTATTCCAGACTATTTCAGAGTCTCCTTCAGCGCTACAGAGACTGCAGAAAGTTTAGAAAAGCAATTAAAACTTATTAGAAAACCCAAGATCACAGAGTTACAAATCAATTATTGGATTTGGAAAGTGCAGGAAGATGGTACAAAAGTATGTTCTATCAGGTGCTTAATGCTTCATCTTAACTTCAGGATTTCCTCTATGTCTCCTTCAGAACTGAGGCTCACTGAGATTTTTGTTTAGCTGAGGCCAGTTACAGGCAGTGTCCTCTGGGCATCCCATGTACCTCTGTCTGATTTGAAGCTCTTCTGTAGGCACTTCCCTAGTGTAGCAAAATTCATCACAAAATTTAATGGAAGGTAATTTTTATTTACAGAATATCAATGTAACTTGATACTTACCCACTGAATGCATTGTTCCTAAATGCTGTTTAATTCAGCCATAGCCTCACACCCATATGCTCATGAGCACCAGGATGTGTGTGCTTAGGTGGTCTAGTGAGCATCGAGTGCAGCATGAGACAAAGCTTGCCAGCTACTGAGCTCTTATCCTGTCTCTGTGCTTCTACTTGATCAGAAATGACAAGCAGAATCCACAGATCTTTTATATCCTTTAGGAGTATTAGGAGTATTTAGGTATTATAGAGAGGTCCCTTGCTTCATAGTATTTCTCACTTCAGTGTCTCTGAAGCCTTGGTCAGGTTACTGCCCATTATATTTTTTTTCACTTGTTTGGAGTTCACAGGCTGTGTGCACAGACTTATTTTCTGAGTGGACCATCAGAAAAGTAGTGATATGCTGCAACCTTTGGTGTTAGAATGCCTTTCTGCTTTTCCTTTGCTGACAAGTCATCTGTGCTCTCATCAGATGACAGGCCTGCTGGTTTTGACAGAAACAACACATTCCTCAGTTTTACTGCTGGGAACAGTGACCTTTAGTCTGTTCTTTTAACATTTTGCTGGTTTTTTTCTGATCCTGACACACACATGCATTTCCATTTTTATTTCATTGATATCAACCTGAGCATTTCTGCAGCAAATCTCTACATGAGCCCTCCAGAGCAGAACTTGCATTTTACCTGAATTCTTCATGTCAATAATACACTGAATCCAGTTTTCAATTTATTGCTTCTTACAGTTTTAACATTTGACAGGTAAAGGTATTTTTGAAATGCAACTCTACTGGGCAGACACAGGAAGGACCTATACCTGACAAGAACAAACCAAGTCATGTATTATGAATTTGTTTATTTTCCTGCCAGATTTCCTGGTGACATCAAAGTATTTCTGAGTTGTTACCCAAATGAGACTAGATACTGTGCAAAAGCAACTTCCCAATCCTCCTAGGTATAAAGAACAGAAGAAAACAGATTTCTCCATGGTGATTTTCCTGTGTTTCAGGAATTCTGTCACATCTACAATTAAAAAAAATTGTTTAATTGAAAATCTATCTAGTTGTCTGTGGCAGCAAGCACTGTTGTCAAAATTTAGATAGGTTTTGCTATCCCTTTTCTTCTGATTCACTGTACCACTCCACGCATATAAGCATCAAGAAAGGGATTCTTGCACCTAAAGCATCCATCTAATGTATTTCTTTCAGAACTCACCATCATTCCACACACACCTTAAAATATCACCCACTCACTCATAGCCACACCTGCATGTTAGAAACAGAGTTCCTCCTTACCCATCTGCAGCTCGTGGACAAGTTGTTTATTGCATGGAAAGATTCCACCCCAGGTACAGCGAGAGCCGTGTACGGCGCTGGGCAATGGTCACAGCCTGGTGATTTACTGAGTAACGTTTACATACAGACATTTAATTCTATCTAAAAACCTTCACAGCTCAAGCAAATAAAAACAGACTGTCTCCCAGCCTCAGACAGGTGCATATGATTGCCTGAAGGAAAGGGTCATTGTGACCCTTACATAGATATTTGATTCAATAACTCCCCAAGCAGGTTTATTGCTCCCTAGTATTTGCTCTTGAAATGGATATTCATTTTTTTTAGTTCAATAAATTATACTTGAGCCAAACATACATATACAAATTTTAACCACAGACATAAATGTTAGAAATTGAGTATATTTTAAAAGTGAGTACAGTTACATATTATAACATAGCTAATTTTATTTTTGTACTTGCAGGTATATTAAAGAGGTATTGATCTTGCTTCATCTGTAAAATTTATTTTGACATCACTTAAAACAAGAAATAACCTTTGTATTTTGAGTAGAAAATACTCTGCTATTTGTCAATTAGTGTGTGGGAAAATGTTAGAGTCTATGAGAGTTTTCAAGAAAAGTGAGATAACTTATTTGAATTTGTGGCACTTACTTGAAAAAGGTGCTTGTCAAACATGCAGTTGTACATGTTCTAATGAAAATAACATTTCATTTCCCTCAAGAATTGCATGTAACTCACTTTTCTACATCTTCCTCCTATTCATTTTTAGACAATGATCTACATTTAGGAGATGCTCTTGGTGGGGGTGAGTACTGCCTTGTTTCCTTGAATACAAGAGGATTTTTTTCTTTCATAGTCCTTTCCTGAACTCTGCCTAATTTGTAAAAAGACATTTCAGTACTGCAGGAGGTGCTATGGTGATGAGAGTTGTTACAAATCATGTACATGCAGCCCTTCTGCCTGAGGCTGTCCTGCAGAGTGGGGACAGCACCTGCTCACAGCTACCTTTGAGAGCCTCCAGCTGCCCTGCCTTGCATGAACTGAAGTGAGCTGGGGCTTGCTGTGCCATGGCAGAGCACCCCAGGCGTGGCTGGGGAGGGCAAACATCACCCATTCACTTGGGGTGGCTCAGGGTGGAGTCCTCTGACAGGAGCCTGAAGAAGGCGATGGCTGTAGTTTCTTCAGTGACCAAAAATGGCCCTGTCTAAGATTAGGAATCAGAGGTAACACTGGATGGGGAGGTTTGAGCTTCTAGTAGCTCTGCTGATGGCAAATTAGAAATTCAGGAAGGAATGTTTCAGAGATGAGCACTGGTGAATACAGCTTAAGCTTGAAGCAGTCAAGCTGTTGTAACCAGCTGTTAACTTCCAGATATTCCCAAAACACCCAGACCTGACCTCGGAAGTATTCACAGAACTATAGTGAGCTGTGGAGATATATGAAATCCTTGAGGCTGGGAATTTGTACACCAAATTTTAGTTAATGTGTTTAGAGATGTGAAGTACTCTAGAAAGGTTCTTGAATACTGCAGATACCCAAAATGCAATTATTATTGCAAAGCCTAAAATTCCACTTTAATAACAGCCACACAAAAGAAAAGTTACTTCTCAGCCAATTGCACAGAACCTCTGAACCAGCTGCAGTGCTCTGGTTTGCTCACCTTTCAGTCTTAGACAGTGACTGTCCTTTTATATTGGGATTTTTTTTCCCATTTCTGACTTCCTCTGTGGCACTTCATGCATTTATGTGAATGATGTATTAGTTCACATTTTACAAAGCTGGATCTAATTTTGTTAATAATTCCCATGTTTATAATTTCATTTATTCCTCCCTGTAATAATTCTTCCATTCCTGCAAGCTTTTATTGAGTACTGTTATCTGCAAGCTTTTATTGAGTACTGTTATGAGAGGATAGGTTAGATATATTGACTAAAGTATGAATTAATAGCTTAAGTATCTTAACTAAACCAAATATTTTCATTCCAAGGATGGAAAATTGTATTTCCATTGGTTTTTATTTCTTTGTTCCATTTTTAGTTCAGGTTTTTAATTGACCTTCATACATGGTATAATAAGGTTAAAGTTATGTATCTCGTTATCAGTATTTTTGAATACATTATTTTTTCACCAGCTATGCCATACAATATGTCTTCTTATGCTTAGAGAGGACTAAGTGCAGCATCATGATAGAAATTAAATGTGGGATTGTTGGTTTTCTGCTTTTGTGCCACGGTGAGTCTTAGTTCATTACACAGATCTAGAACGGAGCAAGTCCTTTCTCTGCTGAATATAGCTAATTGGGCAAAATCAGATTCAGCAAAGCTTTATGGCTATACCTAAAATCTATTGCCTATAGGCTAAACTCACTTGAGGTTAAGGATATACCAAAATGATTTTCTGGATCAGAACCTAAATGGTGCTCAGAAACAGAAGCATTGTATTTAGCAGCTAGGGAAGAAGAAAACATAGCAAAAGAACATCTGGCATGTTTGGAAGGTGAAAGATTTAAAGAGGGGGAGGGAAATTGCTATTTATTTCTGTGACCTAATTTTGATTTATGCTGAGAAAAATACACTGTCTGTCATTTTTAAGAACAGTTGAATACCTGATTGAATTGGTTGAGTAAAGGGTGGCAAGAGAAAACAACTCTATTCACACAGAGCAGCAACCTTAGATGTTGAATATGGCAGGCTTTGACCTGAGTGAGCTCTTCAGTATTGTGTATGCAGCTTGGAAACTGCTTTTAGTCATTAGATCTCCTGCTCTATCCAATGCTTCTCTTTCTAATCCTTTGGCAAAAAATTAAGGCTAAATGCTAAACTTTAGCACAAAGTTCTAAACAACAGCAAAGCTGAAGTCTGAGATCATTTTGCACTGTTCAAGAGAAGGAAATTCATTTTGCCTAAGATAAATTCATCATCTGTTAGATGAAACTAATCTGCAGGCCTTATTAAAATCTGCTGATGGCAATGAGATAACCTGTTGCCTCCTGCCCAGCCTAGAGCACAAGCTTCTCTGTTGGCTCTGAATAACTGCAGCACTGACACCCACAGTGACTGACGCATTGTGCCTCCTAGCTGTCAGCTTTAATCAATGTTAGCACTTGCCAGATATACATAAAATATTTTCCCTCGATGTTTCTTGCAAATTCTTATCTTCTTTTAAAAATATTTCCTGTTCACTTCCAAGTCAATTTTTACAGCTAGCTATTTGTTGATATAGTGCTTAAATCTTAACAACTGACAAGGTCTTTTTATTAATTCATGGGAGGACAAATTAGAAATAGGTATAAAATGTTTTTATTTACATTTCCCAGTTTTGCCTGTTCAATCATCTAACAATATTAATTATCAATAGGTGACATCTCGAGAAAACCTTTATACCCACCTCTTCCACCACGCCCAGGAAGTTACGGTAATTCTGGTAAGACTATTTGCTCATAAGAAAATGTAGTGCTATCAGCTGTTCAGAGCAGACATTTTGAATGCTTTAGTCTCTTATTTCTCTAGTAACAGCATTTATCATCCTTTTCCCACATCTTCCTTTTGCAGTCACTGTTTCTGACCCAGAGGTGAGAAAGCTTTTTCCTGAATGTTAGTTAGTGTTGAAGCCATAAAGTTTTTCCGTTTGCTCAAAATTTGGGACACTGCATCTTAAGTGTCACGAGACTAACATCTAATCTTGTTTGTGTTTTCATTTTGGGTGTGTATACACTGAACTATGCAAAGGCTCAAATTTGACATCTAGCCACAGGGCAGGGATAAACCTGTGCTCAAATCAATTTGAGATGTGCATCTGAGATGGCCCCGGGGCATACAGCAGATGGGGCTGGGCAACCTGTATTGCTTTTGAGTTTGGTTCCAGACACTTGCTTAGATAAAGTAAATGTGGCATATCTATTCTGGCTTTCACCCTGTACCTGCACTTACTTTTGGTATGGCTCTAGTGGTGAGCTGTGACAGGTCCTTCTGGAGTCTTTCCTGGGAAGGACCCACTGACTCTCTGCTTCAGGGATCACTGGGACCCAAGATGTCCATATTATATAAGGATTTGTGTTACTGAGAGCCCAAGCCCACATAGCCCACAAGTGCCCAAAACAGACACAGAATACATAGACACCAACAGTGTCAGTGCTTCAGCTTTCAGGTGAATTTTGGTAGGTAACTGTTCAGTGTAAGACATGTGACCCATCCACCACATTGTGGCTGGGATTTCAAAGGTCCCTCACCTCTCCCAGAGCACTACAAAAGGAGTGGACAAGGGAGCTGAAGGGGTTATCATTGTATATAATTTTGCAACTGGAATCTTTATCTTGCAGGAGGTTTTGATGACTCAGATCTCCTTGATGGAAAGCCTTTACCACCAGGTAACATTTGCCGGTTTCCCTTGCAATGCATTCCTAATACCTCTAAATTGAAGGTAT
This sequence comes from Passer montanus, assembly GCF_014805655.1. Lineage (NCBI taxonomy): Eukaryota > Metazoa > Chordata > Aves > Passeriformes > Passeridae > Passer > Passer montanus. Next base: position 2,419,988 of record NW_024370595.1, on the reverse strand, counting down.
AGACCAACTCTGGTTGGTTTTGGTTTAGTGATAATCTGTTTGTCTCTGAAGGTATAGGACCAGACTCTGCTATTTTTATTTAGGTTAGTTATCCTTCACAAAAAGCCTGAGGTTTTGAGCCTGAAGCTAGAATTTGAAACATATTCCAAAACATTTTTTAGCACTCTAGCATATGCCAGGAGCCTGCAGGTTTTACCCCTTTGAATTCAGCAAGGAAAGTCCAAAACCAAGGGGCATGCTGAAATACATGGACCAAGACTAAGATCTTGGTGTAAACTACTGATAAATGATCTGATTATCTGGCAGTAGAGAAGAGATAGACTATACTGGCCTCCCTGTGAAATCAGCTTGATGTAGCCTGTTACAAATGGTCCCTCTATTAGATAATAACATTCTTCCCCAAAAAGGAAGTTTCAAGAGGATGAGCAGTTATTCCTCTGGCCAGCACAGCCATCAGTGGGAAGTAGAAGGGGAGCTCCTCTCTTGCAGTCTTGTTGGGCCACCCCTTTTGCCCTTTGTACATCATACTTTGCTGAGTAAAGATTTAGTTCTCAAAACAGGTTGATAAGCATATCTTTCATGAAGCTTCACCCTCTATTCCAGGAGAAGAGCAGCATAATTTCAATCATGAAGGGAACACAGGTATAGTAATTATTTACATTATTCTGCAATTGATTTCTGATCTTTATGAAATACTAAAACAATGATAACCTTACCAAGTAGCAGATATAATAAATTAGGCTTTAAGGCATAATTTTCACATAATCTGTACTATTACATAATTTTTATTCATCTTCTTAATTCTGTAGTTTCACCAAACTATTTTCCTAATTTGGTAAAGGCATGCTTTAGTAGACAATATACTTAAGACAAACCATTTAAGTGCCTCTGAAAAAAACCCAAAACCCTTCTCTTTCTTTTTCCACAGATTCGGGTTTAATAGCTGGAGTTACATCTCCTGTAATTTCTGCTTTTGTGATACTGGTTGTTGGATCAATAGCAGCCTACACCGCTTACAAGAATAAGAAGCTTTGTTTCAAACCACGTGGTAAGGCCCAAACAGTTTTCCACTGATTTAGTGCTGAAGTTGATGGGAACTTGACCAACAATTGTCTCTTCCAGCACAGAGGTGCCTGGCAGTTTTGGTTCTGTGTGTGGAAACCAGCCAGGGTGGCCCAGATCACCCTCAGAAAGCTGGCAAAGAACACCCACAGTGGAAGCACTGAATGTTCAATTTTCATTTTTTAGGTGGGGCTGCAGTGTAAAACACTGAAAGAAGAGTTGCTGTCCGATCACAGGCTCCTTTGGTTAGTGACATTCTACACTGCCATTCTGACAGAAGAAAATCTTCCTCTAACGAATGTTTTCCTGAGACATTGCAATCCTGCTCTCTCTAACCTGATGTCACTTTTGCACCTCGAACTTTATGTCGTCAAAAATATTCTTAAGACATCCAGGGATTGTATTGCACTCTCTGACCTGCATTCATAAAGGATACAGATTTTGACTCAGAAGTTATCATAAACAACAAAGAAATCATGTTTGATATAAGCTAAAAGTTGAAGGATTCTTGTTTATGGAGATTTGAGTCACCAAATAATTTTTTTTCTGTTTTCAAAATTAGCCAAAAAATCAGTCCTTCTGATAGAATAGGAATAAAGCATATGCCATTTCCTTTCACACCTGTTGGTTTCTCCAGTATATTCCTGTAATGTTTACTGTGTTTAAAGAAAATTTGTAGTTGTCTAAAGGATTAAAAATTTGAATCCCTTTACTTTGTGCTTGTGTCTGAATTTCAGCAAAGTGAAAGGAACTATATCTAGAAAATTCATTCTTGATTTTATAATACACTGAAAAGATTATGTATATTGACAAACCACTGTTTAAACAGAGAGGAACACATTCTAATTTTATTTATTTATTTATTTTATTGATTGATTACTAAACTGGTATTTAGCTCTTCTCAGGAACCAGAATTTTACGTGAGTCTCATTTCTGTTCTTGAAAACTTAGGCCTGACTTTAGGAACCTTTAAAGACATTAATCTAGAAAGACGGGTTTTCTAAAAAAAACATATTATTCATAACTTCTGAAAAGGGAAAATGGGTACAAAGATTTTTCTGATTCATTTAGAATGAGTTTGTCATGCTTTAATCTCTAAAATCTAAGTCACAAAGACTTTTCAACTTCATACTATGTGGAGGTATGACTGACATAGTTTTTCTAGCTAGACAGTTTCACTTCTTTCCCTCATTCCTGATGGACCTTGCAGTGCTAACAATGTCCTCATGTAGACAAACCTGTAATGAAAATTGACACCTTTCCTATCTCGTCCTTCATTTAGCTAACTGGATCAAAAAACAGCAAGTGAACGAAATACAGATGAAAGTTGGCAAAACTAGCAATTTACTGACATAATTCTGCAATAGAGGCATTTTAACTAACTTTTTAAAGCATAAGGAAATTGGTATGGTTTTATCTTCATTTTATACACAAAGCATGGTTTTTGTTACTGCAATTCCACTTACATGGAGATGAATATGATTTTGTGTTTATTACATCATTGAGAGGAAGACATATATTTAAAAAGTAATTTTTCATATAATAAAATATTATTTATCTGAATAATATTTTAAATTTATATATATGAGTTGCTTGCTTAGACTAGCATTTCTTTTTTTTGATCCTGAAAGAAATGATAATGTACATCAGTTTAAACATAGAAACATCTCAACAACACACAAACAAATGAACACCTTTGTGGCTATCACTTTCAACTTGTAAATGAGAAATTTTTAATATGGTTTTCAAGGACATTTAATATTTCTTTTAAAATATTAATTTTCCATGTTAACAGTTAAAACAGATTGATGTATATTTTGTCAGACAGACATAAAGATTTGATTAATGAAATGACAAGTGTTTTGGTGTTACAACTTCAGTTGTTTGTTCAACCATGAAAATATATATTTTGCTTCTTTCTCTTCAAAATTTTAAATTTTCAATAAACACCTACTGTGTTTTATCTAAGATGACCCAGGTTTTGTTTGTTTTGTTTGCTGCTTTCTGGGACATATGAGGGTTGATACCTTCTGTATAAAAGTTCAAATATGGCCCACTAGGGAAAAGAAGGAAATGCTTCAAACCAAAGAACAAATACAGGAAAAAAAACCCCAACAAAATAATCAAAACAGCTTAACTAGCTATTCTTTTTCTCTCTCTTTTTTTTAGTAAGTGTCTAGAGAAGGATCTATGTGCAATATTTTTGATTTAGCTATACTATGACAATTTATTTTAAATTATTCGTAATATTTTCAAAATAATTTATTACTTGTGTTGGTATTTATAGCCCAAAATCAGATTTATTATGGAGAATTTGAGCAAAACCTATGAATCTGAATGGATAAACCCTGACTACCCAAGTGTTTGACCCTCTGAAGCTCTTTGGTCTAATTTGTCAACATATACCAATACATCAATATACCAGTGTGCAGATGCACTTTTAGGTGTCAATTTCCCTTTTAACTAGAACGATGATGGTAAAAACAAATTTATAATTATTGTATTAACAATATCTAGTATTATCGTTTCAGGTAATTGAGGGGTTCTATAGGGAAGCTCTAGTGTATTTAAAAGGAAGGAAGGAAGGAAGGAAGGAAGGAAGGAAGGAAGGAAGGAAGGAAGATTAACTGGCTGTTAGAACATTGAACTCTAGCTGGTGTTACTGGCTCTGATACTTAAAATTTATTCTATACTGTAAAAAAAGTTGCTGGCATACAAGTAAAAGAGATTGTCATTTAAATATAGACATCACTTTTATTACCAAGGAGAAACGTTCCTTAGTCTTCAAGTCCCCCAAGTGAAAGAAATCTGCCAGTAAAATTATCTACAACAGTAGTCATGGTACTGATGTTGTCTAGTTGATTTGTCTACATAAGTCAATGGTGAACACAGATCCCTGAGAATTTTGTTTCTGTGGGATAAATAAAACTCAATTTCCTATGTGTTTATGTCCATCCTTCCTTCCTTCAAACACTTCACAATTACTACAGAACAATGACACCCTCTTCTGTGGTGGACCTTAAGGATTCTTCCAGGGTGTGAGAGAACAAATGCTGCAGCTTGGAGTGGCAACAGAGATCTCTTGCAAATTGTTGGAAATAAAGTTTTAAATAGTTGAGTGGTACCACTAGGCAGTTTTTTCAGTGGCACACTACCCGAAAGTTGTTTACCTCTGCTACATAGATATTGATGTTCACAGCACATTTTGAAACAAAAATGCCTTGGCTGAACCACATCAGCCTAAAATTACCTTGCAGAGACATTGTATGGCTGAATTACAGCCCTCTGAACAGCATGAGCTTCCTGACACTGAAAACATCCCCTTGCTTCTCTGGGAGACAAGTTATCGGACCGTGAGTATCTGTAGGGGATAGGGTGGCCTCAGCGAGCTAGGGGTAAACCCCCTTCATTCACAGTGAATCCCGTGTATCTGTGTGACCACAGGCCACGCTGGAATCACCCTACTCATGCTCTGAGACCCTTTTCCATGCTCTGCCACCTTCACCATCACAGAGGTTGGTGTTTTCCTCTGGGCGCTGCGCGGCGGACTCTCCCCAACCTGGGTCCCTTCCTCTCGGTTTCTACACAGGCGTGGGGGTGATGGGGAGGCTTTGCGGCGGTTCCTGAGACCCGGAGGGCACCCAGAGCATCGGGCAGGGTGCGGGACGGGAGGGAACCGGAGGAAGGGAACGAGGGTCTCTCCCATCCCGAGAAATGGGCTCAGCCCGAGGCGGCCATGGAGCGGGAGCGCCGCGCCCGCTGGAGGAGCCGTGCCCGGAGCGGGGCAGCTGAGGGGCTCCGGGCCGTGCCCGTGTCGGGCCGGGCTCCGGACTGTGGTGCCGGGCCGGGCTCTGGGCTGTGCTGGTGTCAGCCTGCGGGGCCGGGCCGAGCTCTGGGCTGTGCCGGTGTCGGTCTCCAGTGCCTCCCCGGGAGCGGAGCGCGCCCCTCACGCAGCAAAGCAGCGCCCGCAGCGGGGGCGGGGTGGGCCGTGCCAGCCCCCCCGCCATGGTCCCCGCCGCTAATGCCTTTCCTCTGCTGCTGCGCAGGAGTCCCTGCGAATGTGATTCACCTGCCGCTGCCTCCAGCAGGAAGGAGGCTAATCCCATTGTGCGGTTTAGCGGCCCCCCCGGCCGCAGGTGAGGCGGCAGGAGCGGTGGGCGCCGCGGACCGAGCCCTGCCCAGCCCAGCCCAGCCCAGCATGTCGGGTGAGTACCCCCGTCCCGCAGCACCCGCCCGGCTTGCCGTGAGCGCCTCTCGGGAACGATCGGCAGCGCTGCCCGGAGCCCCCGGGGCTTTTGCCCTTCTCACATCCCGGTGCGGGAGAGGGTCTCTGCTGCTTTCTTATCAGCGGAGTGCCGTGCTGTAATGAGCAGCTCCAGAGGAGGGTTTTAACTGTCTGGGTGACGGGGTGAAATAGGCGAACTCATTTATGTATTGCGCTGGTATGTACAGCTTGGCCTGCTTAGGTCTGTGCCTGCTTTCCTGGTGGATCCCCAGGGTGACAGGCTGGGCTGGTTGTCTCAGTCAGAGGCAGATTCAGAGAAAGCTTTCTCATGCCCCTTCTACACAGCAGTGGTATTGGTCTTAGTTATCCTTAAAGCCAGGAGGTAGTGGTTTCAGGGTAATCACACGGGATAGGTGCAGGTGCTCTTCTGGTTCTTGAACATACTCAACTTTTTTCCTTTTTTCTCGTTTTTGAGAGCAGCAGCTCCCACAAATCTTGGTTTATTGAGCCATTTGAAGGGTGTCACTCATCTGGACTTGCATGATGCCAAGTTTGAATTCATGTATGTGGCACTCCAGCACTGGAAAGATGCATGAAAGTGAATCTGTGAATGAAAGGATTAGAGCTTTGTGGTTTCATTTGGTTGAGTTTTTTTTTTTTCTGTTCCAGTTTTTTGGGTGTTTTTTTTTTTTAATTTGATTTTTTTTCTTTTTTTTTTTTTTCTGTTCCAGTTTTTTGGTTTTTTTTTTTTTTAATTTGATTTTTTTTCGTTTGTTTGAAAGACTGGAAACACCGAACTTCATATGTACCATAAAGTTTCCTGCCTCTGGATTGCTTAAGCAATTATTTCTAATAACTGTTACCAATTATTGCTAATTTTCAAACTGGTGTATTACTGTTTTGGGACTAGTTTTGGGTGTTATGTGTTATGCTGGTTTGCATTTTATGATATTGTTGCATTTGAGTTTTCATGAGGATCATTTACCATCCATTGAATAACAGCAGTGCAGTCTTGAAGCAGAATGCCACAGTTTTTAACTGAAAGACACATAATAAAAGCTTCAAAGAACTGGAATCAAGTGGTTTTCCAACATAAGAGCAGTCATCCTGCCTACTAAAATTCAGTACTGTTTCAATAAAAGAGAGAATCTGGTTTTGGATGAGGCAGAACTTCATTAGGCTAAGAGAAATATTCTATGCCATTGAATGTCAATTTAAATTCAGTTATAAAAAGGTTTCTTGTTTCTTGTAAATGTTTCTTGTTTATCTTCATTAGTAACATCCATGTTTCTACTGTTGGATCTAAGAAAGCATGATAATTGAAACTGCCAGCTCTCATTTGCTTACTAGGGCAAGAAGTGCCTCTTTTTTGGAAACTTGCATAATAATTTTTATAGGACTCTGACTCTATTGTCTGACACTACTGTTAATTTTATCTACTTATAACAAAATATTTCTTGATTGCTGATAAGGTTGTGGGTTTCAGGAGGAGCAGAGCTTTGTGTTTCAGGATATGGTTGTGCTAGACCAGAGAAGTGAGAAGCCTACAGCTTGTGTTCTCTTTTTAGCAGTCTAACACGCCCTCACAGGGTGCTTCTGGGGGAATATCCACAGAATCCTTGTGCGGGAGAGGGAGTAACAGAATTGGTGTCAGGAAGCGTGCTGTGATTTGGAGCTGTGTTGTTGTCACCTGGGATTTCAGAGAGGTGCTGTGGCTCAGTGGGGACAGGTCGTGGCTGCAGCCTGCTCATCCTGCAGATTGTCTCTGGAGTAGAAGGGGGGAGGTGACAAGAGAGCAACAGATGGTACCAGGGAGGAATTTAGGAAAGCAGTTGTACTAATGGATTATGGGGGAAAAAAACCCTCCCTACCCTACTTAAACTTGTCTTGAAGTTGGAAACTGCACTTGGGTAACTCAGAGTTTGCTATTATCAGTCACTCCTGAGTCTCAAACTGGGTACCTGGTGTTTTTTAATCCTCTTTTTCTCTTTGAACATGAAAGTGAGCACCACCCTGTCTGCTTGCTCTGATCATATTCTAAATAAAGCTTTTACGTGCCCTAGAATTAGTTTCCACACCTGTCAAAGAATTTTGCCTCTGGCAGTGTCAGAGGTACTACTTCTATGAGTAAGTAGCATAAAAAGTTGGTGATCTTGGCTCAAAAAGCTGTTACAAGTTCCACATAAGATCACCCTGAGTGTAGTGGTTCACATTACTTTTGCTGTCTCTTCTGAGTAGCTGCAGAGCAGGTTCTAGAATAACTCAGCAAGTTAATTCCTTAAAGATCCTTGTTTTGTTCTAAGAAAGTATTATTAGGTAATAAAACTGAGGAGCCACTACTGATGATAATGATTTCTTAATTGCATCATCATGTGCTTTGTGGTAATTCAGACAAGAGAAATTAGCAGATTTATAAATTAATATGATAGGGTTTTAATGGGATTCTAAAAATACACATTCTTTTCTCGTAGTTTACTTATAACCAGTGGTATTGTATTAGCCATAAGGATACACAACTTGAAAACACCTTAACAGTAGGCTTAATACCCTTAACAGTACATGTTGTCCATGAAAAAAATCTTACTGTTATTCAGACAAAGAATTAAAGTTATGCTTAACGGTCTCCTTGACACTTCAAAAAAACAAAACAAAAAACCTCAAAACAAACAAACAATAAACCAACAAAAACCAAACCAAAAAAAACCCCAAAAAACCAAAACAAAAATCAAACAATACTTGCAATGAATTTTAATGTCTACACCTCTAGCTTTCAAAATTAAACAAGATTTGTTCTTTTAAAGTCAGTGAGTAAAACTCTTGTGTTCAGTAGATTTATGTGTTTTCTTTGATTTCAGGTAAATGGAAACTTTTAGGTAAACCATTTACTTCCAAAAATGTATATGAAAACGTGATCCTTACTTTCAGTTATAAAAATAAAATGTTTACTTAATAGGCTTTATTCCAAAGAATTTTCTAATCAAGGCAAGTCAAATAATACTTCTTTTTTGAAAGCAAGGATGAGATGAAAGGAAAGGTAATGATAAAATATTTTTATTTTAAATGTCCAATGGATCCTTAATGAATTAGTGATGCCACTGTATGATTTTAAAATCATTAGGATTTGCATCTCTCTTAGCATCAGAAAAAATTTAATGTTAAATATTTTCATTCAATAGTTTGATTATCTATTAAATTATCTCTGTGTTGGTTTACTGTATTAAAAAGGCCATAACATGTATCCCTGAACATCTGATTCTCAAAACAGACACTTAGTTTCTGTTCTTTGTGAGGGATCAGCAAGAGTTTCTTAGAAGCAGCAGTTGTTTGGCAGTTTGCTTCCTTGTGGTTATGACCACAGGGGTACAGGGCAAAAAAGCATTTGGAGGATGTGGTAATTTTCCATACCAGTTTGCTGAACCATTTAATAAGTAGTTTGTGTATTTTTCTATGTATTACTTAAGTAAAGATTCGGCTTCTGTAGCCAAAAGAATTTGCAAAAGCCATGTGAAGACTGTGTTCAGTTTTGTGGTTGTTATTTAAAACAGTATTTTAAGATTCTAATTCCCACTCATTTCAGAATTTGGTTTTTTAGGTTTTTTTTACCAAAAGAATTTGCAAAAGCCATGTGAAGACTGTGTTCAGTTTTGTGGTTATTATTTAAGATTGGAATTCCCACTCATTTCATAATTTATTTTTTTTTTGTATTATCCTAACTCCCACATTCCTCTCAGTAGTTGTTTTATTACCTTTCTTTGGCTGAAGATGCTTGTTGCCTAACACAAAACTGCTTTGCTTTCCTGAACTTTTGCATCTTTTCAGAGTAATTTTCTTGCTGATGTAGAGTTCAGCGGTTTTCTGGTTTACATTGGTTTTTAGGGATGCTTATATTTCCTCCTTTAACCCTCTGGGAAATTGCAGTAGGAGCAGTTTACTTCATATCTGTTGTTTTAAAGCAACTCGTTATTCACTGATTTCTGGAACACATGTAACTTGCTCAAGCTGTTATTATAATGGGACATTTGAAAGTTCAATTCTTCATAATCTTTGTCTGGAAATTGTAATTAGAAATGTTACTGGAGTTTGCTCAGCTGTGGGCTATGCAAACTATTTAAAGTTTGGATGGATGATTTGAGTTTTTTTGACCAAGTCTGGCACTTACTGGGATTCTCCTGAGGTGCAGGGATGTGTGTCAATGTCAGCAAATGTAAAGTATGTGTGCTTGAGATGAAGCTGGCTGGCTGGAGATGAGTGAAAGAGGGCAAACAGTGGGGGAAAAGGCAGCACACCAGTGGGCCTGTGTTTTGCTCTGGATTGGGAGGATGTGAAAAATAAAAATGCTTAGTATCTGTTAGCTTATTGAAGGCATCAACCATACTTTACTGCATACCTCTATGACGGTTAGGGGCTAGAACTCACTCATTTTGGCAGCCTCTGGCTGAGGCAGCCATGAGATCATTTGTTGAGTTCTCTGCAACTAGTTCTATGAGATTCTTTCCTAGTGTTTCTCACAGACCCTGGAAACTGTATGACAGGTTGTTTATGTTGGTATTGTTTGGTTGTTTTAATTTATTTAATGCAATTGCCTGTCCCTTAAGATGATGGTGGTTCTAAACAAGTATTTCAACACAAATGTTTATTGAAGTTTCGGTGCTTCGGAGCTCGGAGGAATTCCCTTCACCTGTGTGACCTGCTCATCTTGTTCTGGTTAATTTTGCAGCCTAGAGTGTATCATCCTTCTGCTCCAAGGAGGCTGTTCGCCTTGCTAGGTTACAGGCTCTCACCAGAAGAGCTCTGACACTGGTGGTTATGTCACAGGGCAGAGCTGAAGAAGCAACCCCTTATGATCCTGCCACAGGAGTGGTGTCTCTTAAAAATACAGTTTCTCCTGTTATGCTGGAGTGTAGGTTGCTTTCTTTTTTATTGTAACTTGATTCCTCATGTGTTTCCTGACAATGAGGAACACTCCTAAATTCCCTGGAGTTACTTGAGGTAGGGATTCTCAGCTTCTGGGTGGTGCACTGATCTTGATAGAATTTCTCTGCACTTGTTCAGCCAGCACCAGGTACTCCAGTACAAAGAAGGCAGAGCAAAAATAATGTTGGGTTGATTCAGTGGCGTTATGGAAAGAACATTTCTGGCTAGTACTCAACATCTTGCTCTTTTCCTTAGCTTTTAGCACTATAAACAAGAGCACTTTGCTTATTGGTTGTATTATACTATGTTTGTTAAATATAAAATCTAAATATGTACACATCAGCTTTTTTTTATTGGCATTGTGTTTTGGCACTAAGACCTAGGGAATTATTTGTTTAAGGCTAGTGCAAAAATTTTATACCTGCTATTGTGTAAATCAGGCAAACAAAAATAATAAAAATCAGAAACATACATTCTGCACTCATATTTACTGGGTTTTATATTCAATTGTGACTTTTGGGGGCAGTCTCATTACAGGAATGGTTGTTATAATCACAATGTGGTTGTTATAATCCACAGATTGTTGTTTATCTGGAAGAGGAGGGAGCAAGCTAAAAGGGCTTACATTAAAGTTGTAAAGTGACTCTTCTGAATATCTTTTTCAGTAACAGATCAAGCCTTTGTGACCCTTGCTACTGATGATGTGTACTGTCAAGGTGCTCTTGTTCTTGGACAGTCATTGAGGAATCATAAGACATCCAGAAAATTGGCAGTTCTAATTACTCCAGAGGTTTCCAGTGGGATGAGGTAAGTATTAATGTGCATTTGGAGATTTAAATAGTGGAAGAATAAGCAACAGCATGAAAGATTTTAGTAGATTTCTGTGGATTTCACAGCATTATGCCTAGAACTTCCCTCTTGGCTAGTGATTTCTAAGAGAAGTCTCAAATAACATCCATTATAGGTTCCTAAGCATACTAAGAATTCACTTGCAGAAGTAGAGTTTGTGGCTGGAATTTGTCTTATAATTGAGAAGCTGAAAATTTGGAACTAAGGTTTTAGTGTCTTACACTACTGTTGTTTTTCCTCCGATTTTTTCTGGTTTAGAGTGAGATACATAACTACCTGTGGCATCAGAACTCTCTATAAACCTAAGGGCTCAGATTCACATGATTAATTTTCTTAAAATATTGGTGTGCAGCTCTTTTGATAAGAAGTTAGTTTCGTTTTGATTTTTCTGTAAAATCACTTTGCAATTTGTGTTGTGATTCTACAGGCACTGCAGAAGAGCATTTACAGAAATCTTAAGTCTGAACTCAAGCCCTGTTATTTGAAGGACTTGTTGCAAGGCATGCCATGCCAGAGCAGCTTAAACTCTTAGTTCTGCTGTGTCTTAGGAAGTGTGCAAGCTCCTGTTTTCTGTATGCTGTGTGAATGTATTTGCAATGCATCTGTCTCAAGAAATACATTTTCACATTTTAGCTATGACTGGATGCACAAAAATCTGTTTTAGACTTTTGAAGTATGGACATTGTCAAAATACTGTAACCTTCCTGAGGGAATAATGTATCCATTTGATGCATGGGTCAATGTTAAATATGTAATTCTTTTCATGCCCGTTCAGTGGGAAGAAAAACATTTCTAATATGTATTTTAAATCAAGGATGACATTAAAAAGAAAATGCTGCTTACTGAATTAAACGTCTAATAATCTGTACTTCATTTAGTTCTTTGCCAGTTAGTTCCTGTTCCTTGAAGATCAGTCAGGCAAAAGCTAATGACCCTGAAATCTAGCCTTCAAACAGCACAGATTTTCTTTTCCTGTGTTTGTGGGCATTGAGGACTTTGATTATAATAGTGTCGTGTAAGTGAATAAGCTGTGTTTTAAAGACTTTTTCTTCTTGCTTCTTGAAGGAAAATTACCTACTTTGGCATTATCTTTAGAATTCCTGTATAGAAAACAGGAATGCATAGGAAAAAAGTGTTTAGCTAAAAGTCTCATTTCAGATGCTACATAGTAGTGAGGAACTATATATGTACCTTATAAAAGGTGCAGTTTTGAAGCAATGTTTACTTGGGCACAGTAGGTACAAATGAGTGTGCTGGCAGTGCATTTCTCAGCCTGTAAAATGCAGAGGGAACACAGTATGGTGCTGTTCTTTGGAATCAGTTGTGTAGGATAAAAGCTGCTTTAATTTCTGTTGTTTGTTTCTGAGAGAAGTGACTAGACCAAGGATTGTTTTTGCCTTCAAACAGCAGCTCTCACTTTTGAGATGTGCTGGTCCCCATAGTGAAGAAGACAATGTTTTATGGCCTGATAGCTGCCTCTTCAGTAGACTGTTTCCAAAGACTCTTCGCTTCTGACTTCTTACTCCAAGCAATCAATTTAGCTTTGGTTATTGTCATAATTAATGTCATGCTGTGTGTCAGTTCTCATGCCTGAAGTGAACTCTGACGAACTTGTCTAAATCCCCCTCTTTCTCTCCACTGCTCTCTCTGGTAGGTCAGTCCTCAGCAGCGTATTTGATGAAGTGATCGAGGTGGATGTGCTTGACAGCGCTGACTCAGTCCACTTGGCTCTGATGCAGAGGCCAGAACTGGGTGTAACCTTCACTAAGCTTCATTGTTGGACACTTACTCATTACAGCAAATGTGTCTTCATGGATGCAGACACTTTGGTGAGTGGAGAGGGAGCCATGGAAACATTTGTGTCCGTCTCTGATTGTGGGATGCTTCCTTGCCAGGCAGCCTTCAGGCCTGTGAAGTGACCAGATTTGCTGGCGGTCACAGGGTCACAGGAGCTCCATCCTGGCACGTTTTAGCAATTCTCACAGTTGTGCTGGCTGTATAAAAATAAATTAAGTTTGGAGAGTTGCTTCAGGAATGTCCTCAAAAGAGATCACACACTCTATGCACTGAGTCTTCTGACAGAAGTTTAAAATAGATCTCTTTTATGTACTTTTCTTTGGAATTATTCTGTCAGGAAGGCAAGATGTTTTTAAAATAGGGAAAAAAGAAATTCCAGACATTAATTTATTTTTTTTTAAGTTTTTAGAAGTATAGAGATAATTTTGGTGAGGACAATCATGTCAGCCTTCCCTTGTGCTTTCATGGCTCACCCTGTAAGACTGGGATGCATTTTAATTTAATAGGATTGTATTTGAATTAAAAGCCAAATGAAGTTATTCTTCTTGAGGAGGAAGGCTTACGGTTTCTTGCTTTACATTAATGTTAAAGGAGGAAGGCAAATTTTTGTCCTTTTTAAAAATTCAATTGAGTAATTTTACTTGTAAAAAATTTTATTCTGTTTTTCACAGTGGCTGTGAAAGGTGGAGGTCCTGACTTTCACTGACTGCACAGCTGTCTTTCCACAAACTTTATCTTTGCCTTAACCTGATCGATTTTCCCACTTCCTTGTGAAGCTTAAAAGAAAATAGAAAAGTGAATCTCTGATCTTAAGTTACATCAACAAACTGGCAGCAAGCGACAGTTTTGCTACTACCCTTTAGTCAGCCTGTTGCTTACTAAAATGATGTATTTTCCCAATTTTCATTCAGTTCTGTTGTAGTTATCAAAAATAATTGGCTATGAGTTAAGAAAGAAGGAAATTGTGTGTTTTCATGGTATAATATTTAAAGGAACCTTTTTTATTCATGAAATAACTTCATAGGCTTTGCATTTTATCAGAGAAATAATGGAGAATCACAATTATTGTTGCCTTATTAGATCAAAAATAGAGGTTCTGACCTCTGCCTTTTACAATGGCACTGCTTTTACACTCTGCAAGCTATGTACTAGGCCAAACTATCAACTTACTCCATTGGTACTAATTTGACAATTCTTGCTCTAGACACACATTTAGTCTAACATTTTTTTCTCTTTTCCTACTCTCCATAAGGTACTTTGCAATGTTGATGAGTTGTTTGATCGAGAAGAGTTTTCTGCAGCTCCTGATTCTGGCTGGCCTGACTGCTTCAATAGTGGTGTGTTTGTGTTCCAGCCTTCCCTGAAGACTTACAACCTGCTGCTCCAGTTTGCTGCTGAGCATGGCAGCTTTGATGGTGAGGGGCAAGGTGGAAGGAATGAAGTGCGAGACAGTTTCCATGCTATCAGACAGAATAGAGGAGGGCAGGAGTTCTCTGGGCTTTATGTAGGAATTCAAGATGCAGAACTTTGCCTCTTAGACTATATTTAAGACCTGCTGACTTACTCTGGACTGTGTTTCCCAGAAAAGGGCAGTGAAGGGACATTGTGTCTGAGCCTTGCTCAGTTAGTTTTAATTTTGCTGTCTGTCTTAGGAGAGAGAAATAGATCTGATCTTCAGTCTTCTGCTCTGAGGGAGACCAAACACTAATCCTTTCTTCCTATGTTACATTAGGACTGAGCTTGCATTGGAGTGAATCAGATATTATTCACTTGTACAGGCTCACATGGCCATGTTTTTAAGTCCAAGTTGGAGTCCCATGGACACACCGATCTCAGTCCCCAGTCTCACTCCCATCCAAATTTTGATACAAATTTAAGTGTACACATGTTATGGTAATACTGTTTTATGCATTCTTTAGGAGGTGATCAAGGCCTGTTGAACAGCTTCTTCAGCAACTGGGCAACAGGAGACATTGGCAAACACTTGCCTTTCCTCTATAACTTGAGCAGCAGCTCTGTATACACCTATGTTCCTGCTTTCAATCAGTAAGTAATAACACTTCTGTAAACCTCTGTAGTTTGTTAAAGAACATCCTTTGTAAGAGAGACTAATAATGGCATATTCTGTTAATTATAAATTACAGTATCACAAATGATCTTATGTTGAAACCATGCAATAGAAACTTAAATTTAATGTGAATGTCTGGACACAGAGAGAGTCCCAGAGTTGGCTACACTCTCTTTTATGTTCTTTCAAAGAAGCTTCTTTGATTTTTGACAAAATGTAATTACTTTGGCATTAGGTTCTGACAAGTTTACTTTTAAGCTTGTTCCATTGTTCTCTAGTAATTTCTTAGAGAAACAATTGGCATTGCTTAAACTTTTTGAGCCATTCCTTAGGTCCTTCTATGAAATGAAATTTGTGCTACTAATTATATGATTCCAGACAATGCAGTTGAGAATCTTATCTGATAAAAGGCAAGTTAGATTTAGGGTGTCATGAATTTCTGTTCCAGTTGCACAATGCACTCCTACTAGAAGATGAACTTAGGCCATTGTATTTATTAGTAATTTTTAATACGAGATCAGTAATACCCAATTTTGGTGATTAAATGTTTGAAGCAATATGTATTTTCTTGTGAATACAGCATGAAGGAGGACTGGAAATAGTACTGCATGAGACTGCCAGTTTTCCTTCATGAACTTTTCTACTAGAATTAGCAGCTGGAAGCAAATGACAATGTAACTTTTTGTTTTCTCTATGTTGAACAAGTTGAATTAAACCAGAAGATAGAAACAAAATATTAATATATATAATCTCAAATGTGTTGCTGTTGCAAAATGTTAAGTTACCTCACTTATGAGTAAGCATGTTTCTTCTAGAAGTTTATATAAGGTAAAAAAGAAAAAAAAAATTGTGTATAAACCTGTGTGTTTGCTCTCTACAGTTTTGGTAGAGATGCCAAAGTTGTTCACTTCTTGGGAACAACAAAGCCCTGGAACTACAAATACAACCTTCAAACAAAGAGAGTTATGCAGGATGGCATCAACTCTGGATCTTCTCATCAACTGTCATTTCTTGCCCTCTGGTGGAATATATACAGTGCCAGTATATTGCCTTTGTTGGAAAATCTTCAAAAGATGGAAGAATCAGAATCTGAGGAATGCAAGGTAACTGATAAGGAGTTAGTGGGAATACGTTGGAATCAAAACCAAAATTTCTGAAAATTGGTAGAGGAAGAAATTATATGATGTGGTGGGCTGACTCTGGCTGGATTTCAAGTGCTCACCAGAGCCACTCTATTGCTCTTCTCCTAAGATGGACAAGGGAGAGGAAATGTAAGGAAAGGCTCATGGGTCTGGTTAAGGACAGGGGAGGGATCACTCACCAGGTACCATCAAAGGTGAAACAGGTTGAACTTCAGGAAATTAATCAAATTTATTACAAATCAAATCAGAATAGAGTAATGAGAAATGCTCACCAGAGCCACTCTATTGCTCTTCTCCTAAGATGGACAAGGGAGAGGAAATGTAAGGAAAGGCTCATGGGTCTGGTTAAGGACAGGGGAGGGATCACTCACCAGGTACCATCAAAGGTGAAACAGGTTGAACTTCAGGAAATTAATCAAATCAAATCAGAATAATGAGAAACAACCCCAAATTTGAACACCTACCCACATCCCTCACATCTTCCTGGCTTCAACTTTACCCCCTGTTCCCTCTGACTCCCCCCACCAGTGGCCCATAGGAATGGGGAATGAGGGCTGTGGTCAGTTCATTACGTATTGTCTCTGCTGCTACTTCCTCTTCAGGGATTGAATTCCTCACACTCTTTCCCTGCTCCAGGTGTGGAGTCCCTCCCACAGGAGACAGTCCTCCATGGACTTTCCCAACATGAGTCCTTCCCATGAGCTGTGGGTTGCAGTCCCTTAGCCACTGCCTGTCCCAGTGTGGGTCCCCCATGGAGTCACAAGTCCTGCCAGCAAACTTGCTCCACTGCAGGCACCTGTCTTCATAGATCCAGTGGTCCTGTCAGGACCCTGCTCCATCATGGGATTTCCATGGGGTCACAGCCTCCTTCACACATCCACCTGCTGTGGTGTGGGGTCTATCATGGGGTGCAGGTGGATCTGTGCTCCACCATGGACCTCCATGGGCTACAGAAGGACATCCTGATGCACCATGGGATGCAGGGTTATCTCTGCTCTGGCACCAGGAGCACTTCCTCCCCTTCATTCTTCAGTGACCCTGGTGCATGCAGGGTTGTTGCTCACACATATTCTCACTCCTCTGTCTGCAGCTGTCCAGTTGCAAGGAAACTCCTTCCTCCTCCTTTTAAGAAGAAGGATTTTGCTCCTTCTTAAATCTCTCATCCCAGATGTGCCACCACCATCACTGATGGGCTTGGCCTTGGCCAGTGACAGGTCCATTTTGGAGCCAGCTGGCATTGGCTCCATTGGGTTTGGGGGAAGCTTCCAGCAGCTTCTCACAGAAGCTAGTCCTGGAATCACCCTTTAACCAAAACCTGGCCATGCAATTCCAATATGTGTGGGAAAACTTAGTATCTGTTGATTGGTAGTGTAGTGTCCAAAGTAGCTGTTTAGGAAGGATTTCTAGTACTATCTGCTTTCCCAAGATATCCTGCAGCCATCTTCTTAATTGATAAAGTTTTTATGGTAATGTATGTGCATACAAAATATGATACAAATTAGCCAGAGAAGGGATAATCTGGCCCACGAAACAGACTCTTGTTTTTCTTTTAATTAAATTGATATAGACCATATAACTAGCTCTTGAACTGTACTAAAATTTGCCTTTTCAGAACTACATTATAACTTATTTTATGAGGTGACAACAAATCAGGTTTGCAAAAGCTGTTTTAATTGTATTTAAGCTGTTATGTGCAGTATTCCTATGTCATCAAACATTTACTGATCTCTTTATGCTTTTCTTGAAATGAAATGTGCTTTCCATGAATAGAATAAAAAAATCTGTTATAAATAGGTGATTTCTTAGAAACCAGTAGTATAAAGAAATGTGTAGAAGAACGTTTTAATTTTGTATCCAGACATGACAAATTAGATCTCATTTATGCATATATAAATATTTTCTTAATGTTTTGTAATATTAAATTATTAACTTAATTGAACTAATTGCATAATCCCCTTAAGATCATTTGAATATTTACCATCAAAGCCCCAGAGAATAATTTGGCTTTTAACCTCATGACAAATTGGAAAGCAGAGGAAGGAGTGGGTAGTTTTTGATCTTATACTTTAACATGCTTTAATTTTTAAGGCACTGCATATTAAAGAAATATTTCAGCTATGATAAATGAAGGTGGAAAGACCTGTTAGATTTACCTCATGAGGCTGGGATGCTAGTATGCTCATGAGTGCAAAAAAGCAAAAAACTAAACTGCAGCATGCTCTAAATCTTAATTTAGATTAATATGATTAGGATCATATACTTTTTTTGCATTTATTAAGTTATTCCTTTAATGATGAGAACCCTCTAAGGAAGCACAACTGTTGTAAATAAGTTATTGCCGTTCTGAAAATTTGTATTTTAGTGGTGAGATGGTCTTATTTTCATTAGCATGCATTCAATGGAGTTGAAGTTACCCTGAAGAAGGTCAGTCCTTATGTGGCCAGTTCCATACAAAAGCCTGAGATCCCAGAGCAGACGAGTGAAGTAAATCCCACAGTGTGCTCATCTGAGGAACTCGCTTTCAAAGCTGTGAGTGTTTTGTTTATCATTATATGCAGAAACAAAGTCAAATTATATACTAAAAGGAGATTCTTTCATTATGCTTCTGATTTGGAAGATCATATCTTCAATTTAGCTGTAGCTATTGAATTTTCTCACTAGCATTAAAAATAATCTAAAGCCTATTTATTTTCTTTAATCTTTAGTTATGCATGTATGATATGTCTGGAAGTTGAAAGAGTTTGCTTTCCATTTTAGGAAGAGATTATTTATTCAAAATTGTTATGTACTTAATCAAATGTAATATAAAAAAAAATCTGCTACCAAAGTAATATTTTGAATATTAATACTTTTGTGAATTCATATATTTAAAATTAGAATCCTCTCTGTCATTCCTCTGTAGAAAGTTTTTTCCCACAAGTGCTGACCCAGAAAACTGTTTCTCAATTTTCTGTGACTTGAGCAACAAAGAGAGCCTTGAAAAAAAATCTGCTAATGAAGATTAGAGTCTTCCTGTTTCTTTTGTACCTTTTCTTGTATTTGTGTGTTTCTGTTGCACTGAGTCTCCTTATTTTATGCAGGAATTAAGTTGGACATAATAGCACAATACCTCTGCAGGTGTAAGTCATTACGTATTGTGTGATAAACTGTATTACCCCATGATACAATTGGGAGAAAATAAAATTAGTGTTCTAATGTCATCTGCATTGTAATTTGTGAACTACATTCTAGAATGATGAAGACAATTTTCATGATGTCCTTTCCTTAATTTCTTTAGTCTACTGTTAGTCTATAAAGTAAAACTGTAATCTTCCTTTCCCATTCACCCTCTTCCTTCCCTTCTTCCCTTTCCCCTCTGAGTGTGAAGGAGCTGAAGGAAAATTGCAAACCTTCCAATTCCATAACTTAAGAATAATTTATTTGCAAAGGAACTATTTTCTTGTGGGCCTTATGCATCTGACTTCATTGGAAGGGCTCAAACTAAATAGGGACACATTATCAAGATGTCTGTTTGGGGTAAAAAAATCATGTTTACCTAAAGTAGTTTCATTAAAATTTTATTTTCTATTAGTATTTTGATTACTAGGATTGGCTTATCAGAAGACCATATTAATTGGAAAGTAATAGCTTGATTACCTTCTTACTTAAGAATACCATTGTTCCACTTTTTGTTGCCCAGCTTCAATATACTTGTGGAATTGTTTTGAGGGAAAAGACTTTAGAATGGGATCTGTCTTCTGCTCATTTATGTTTTGCTATTTGTCAAAAGCAAATATTTGGGACGATATTTTTTGGGCAATCTATTTTACCTCTGTTTTGAAATACTTTGTTCTGTTCTTATTTCATACATATAAAAAGCTAATGTGAGAGCAACCTATAATCCTGAAATGAGATTTTTCTTGAAGTTTGGCCTCATGAATGGTAGGAATCATGAATGGTAAGCTTGCTTGCCAGGCTGTATGTGTAGTCACTGAAAAATGACAGCCACTTTGAACCTATTTTAGGATGAGATGAGTTGCCCTCTGGAGGTACAATCAATTCTAGATTGATTGTAGTAGGAGCTTTGATTCAATGCCATTTTTGATAGCTAAAGCTGGGTGACATGAATTTTCTCCTTGGTGATTATGTGCTTCCTTGCTTTCCTCCCATCCATTGCTTTACCCTCCCCCAAGACTGAAAGTGATTGTATTGTATTGTACGAATTCTCATGAAAAAGAAATGATGAGAAAATATAATAAAACCTCAGTGGCTGTATTTTAGCAACCTGTACATGAAGTCGAACCAAGAGATTCTAACGTCCGTCCCTCTGAGCCTGACAGACCTTCAGAGCAAGCTGTATTTCAACCTGCATTTCAGGAAACCTCAGAAATGGTACATGTAGCTTTGAGCATTCAACATCTGTTGATAACTGCATGTGCGTCTTTGCTGCCAACATAATTTTGGGAAAGCTCAACTAATTATAATGCAATGTGTAAATAAATTCCTTAATTTTTTAGTCATGTAATTCCTTAACTGTTTTCAACACTGTGTTTTGATCCCTTTCTAGTTTTCTTTTCAAAACTTTGAGTTTCTAAATGTGTATTTTCCTGTGCTAACCCCCGAGTAATCAATGCATGGTGTTAATTTTAGTTCTCCTATACTAACACAAGCAAAGCTGTCTGGGTATTTTATGTTTGTTAGTTCTGTTATGTTTTGTTTCATTGTGGGGTTTTTTTTACCTGCTGAAGTGATGTTTCCAAGCAAATGGACAGGAATCATGCAGGAGCCTGAGTGACTAGGCTTTCCTTTGTGTTCTTGCATTGCATTTGTGGACACTTGTACATGTGGGCAGTGTGACAACAGTGGCAGACTTGGTGTTGATGAGGTTGACAGGGTGTCAGGGATTTGTAAGGTACACCACACAGCCGTTCTCCTAATGAGGGTTTTGGTATGATTGTGAAGCACTGTGGTGAAATACTTAAAGACTGAGAAACAAAACTGTAGCTATTGTGCAGCCAGGGGTGTTTGGGCCCTAGCTAAAATTCTTAATTTCTAAAAACATTATGATTCTGTTGTCTTGTTTATGGCTTCCAAAGCTGTTGATAAAACTTGCCAATGACAAAGAAAGAAATCTTGACGCCTTACTGCATGTTGGTTCTGTGAAATACCTTACCTTGCCTTCCACAAGTCCTGTGCCTTTTCTGCCCCAAACTGGCAGAGGTAATGGATATACCAGGGCATTTAGGCAGTTTAAGACATTGATTCCTGCCCGTTAAATTCTATTCTGAATCATATTTACCTTGAATTTTTTAAGACTTCACTAGAAAGCCATTCTTGTTGATTTCAGTTTTGTTTACAATGTGAGATGGGTTGTTTTCCTATGAGCCTCTATGAGCATTACTGAAAGAAGGTTTTTAGTGGCTGCCTTGATTAGTCCTTGTTATATTTCATCTTTATTACAGATTATAATTGTTGGGATATTCCTTTTTTTTGCTGGCATTGATCAATTGGGGACACAGTTTTCCTTTTATGTGGTAGAAATTATCACTAATAATGTGTCTTGTATTTGTGCACCTATGATGACATAACTTTGAACCAGCATTTACAATTTTGGAGTGTCATTCAGAACAAACTAGCTGTTCGTGTAATGAATAGTGTCTATATTTTGACTTAATCTATTAAACAATGTGTCTCACATTTGCTAAATTATATTGATCTCACTGGAGTTCAAATAAAACTAGTTATGAAAAATTCTAGAAATGTATGTTCACATGAAAGCTTGTTGGAGACAAGATTTGAACAGATAAATTATAAATTCTTAATTGTAGCAGATATTCTCTTCTAACTAAGCAGTGCGAAAAATTCTAGAAATGTATTTTCACATGAAAGCTTGTTGGAGACAAGATTCTCTTCTAACTAGGCTGTATTTGTAATATTTTCATTGTATTGTTTCTGAGTATGCCAACATCTGAGTTAAGATCAGTAAAATAAATGTTTGGTTTGTTCAAAGATGCCATGTAAAACCATGGGAAAATGAGGTCAAATTATCAAAACAGGAATGAACATTTGAATATTGTTTATTTCATTGTTTTAACTGGGAGCATACAGTGCAGAAGTTTACCATTTATGGTTTAATGTCACAGTATTGAACTAAGAAAAACCAAATTACTGTTTTCCCACTCTTCTTCTTCTTCCCACAGAATGAGGTTGCACATTTTGTTTCAGAGCTGTCTATTCACTTCAAACCCGCAAAACCAACGCCAGAAGATGAACGGAGAAAATGGGAGGAAGGGCGCATGGACTATATGGGGAAAGATGCCTTTGAACATATCAAAAAGAAATTGGATGCATTTTTACACTAAGACAGGGTGTACTGTTATGCCCATCATGATAGATTTTTTTAATAAATGCAATTCTTGAATACTTGGCCCTCTTAACCAGTTTAGGTGACACCAGTTAGAGGTGATTATGGATCCTCATACATTCTTGGGGGACCTTAACAGATACAGAATCTTGGTTTTTAACTGATTTTTTAAATGTGCCTCGACTTTATTGTTACATGTGTCTCATCTTCATTGTTCTTACACAGTGCCTTCTAAAGAATACTGAATGCTACCTTTCTGAGTATGAACTCTCATGTATTTATCGCTCTTCCCTGATACACCCCATCTGCACTCTGCGGAAACAGTCATGTGTAGGAAACAGGTTGGAAGTTGAGATTGTATTGGAAATTGAACTTCTTCCAAACTGTGATTATTCCCAAAGTACATTTAGAAGTTGCTATAAAGTATTTAAATAAAAAGAACTTATTCTTGAAACCAAATTAACACCTTCAAGGGTGACCATGATGTAGACTTCAATACGGGGAAGAAGTGACGAAATCCTGACCTCATAGGAGTCTGCAACAAAACTTTTTAATTTAAACATGTTTATGATTAGAGGAATTTCAGACTTCATCTGAGATCACTAGTGGATGCTCTAACCAGTTACAGGCAGCTGCTCAGCTCCTCATAACTAGTGTGAGAAGACATGGTTTAAAACTCTTTAGGAAAGATTGATAATGTATGTTAACTTTTTATATTGTTGCCGTAGGATACTGATGCTTTTTAAAATATTGTAAGCTTTAGTTGCATATTCTGAGTTATGTGGTCAGAAGAAGAAACACTGACAGGATAATGTAAATCTTCTGGTGCTTTTTATAAATTTGTTTACAGTACTTCAAACTGCAGCTGATAAAGGCCTTCTTTGGCCCCATACTTCAGGCAATTTGAGTGCAACTGAAAACAAAGTTGGCACTCATTTTAGTAAACAGGCCCTTCAAAGATCTTTTAACAGTAGCTGTGTGTGGGAATCAATAAATCTCTGAATTCCAAATTTCAGAAAAAAATCTACTGATGAGACTGCATTATATTAAGGACACTTCTGGGGTAATGTTTTGTGGATTTGGGTACATAAATTTGACTTATCTCTTGAGATTAACAAACAAGCAAAATACTTTCCTTCGAAGCAAAAATCTTTTAAAGAAAGATTCTTAACATTTATGCTAATATAATAATAGATTTGACAGTTGTTTGTGACCTCGCTCAATACTGGAATAAGAATTCTGCAGTGATGTTGCAGGACTTGAAACATTTTGGTCTAAATACATCACAAATTTTGGCAGAGAGATACCTAATGAAATATCTTGGGAATTCTGTCTAAAAGCAGTGATGTATCATTATGCGTAGATGCCAGCAGGAAAAATGGATAGCAGGATAGGCGGGGAGAAGAAAATTTTATTTCTTTTTCCTCCCATCAAAAAGGATGAGAGGGTAGGACAGGGAATAAATGTACAAATCAGGAAAGGAATGAAAGAGTCAAAAGATCCCTTAAAAGAAGAAAAAAAATCTTTAAGTGTCTTAGATTTACTTCCTAATATTCACATTAGTGAATTTGCTTTCACTTTTGTAGGATATTTCTGATTTTATCTAGTTCTCATTTATCCTTAAACTCTTAAATGGGTAATCCCACTGGTGTGTCTGTTGAATACAAGCTTCTAGGTCCAGTTAGGTGTTTAGGGACAGCAGAGAAATTGAGAACAGTTTTCCCTCTGCCTAACCCTGGCACCCTTGCTAGCCTGTGTTCCTGGGTAGGTGACCCTCACACTTTCACACAGGTAGGCGTGTTCTGCCTCTTGGTGCTGTGGCCCAGTGCAGCAGCTGCAGTGTGCCCTTACTCACGTGGCATTTGGTTATCCCTGTTTCTTAGTCATCCTTATGCACTTCTGAGAAAGTCCTCTGTTTTATAAATATTATTGCTAATATACTCCTAACAGCTTTTGAAGACTATGTAAATCTGTAGCCAGCAATGTGAACTCATGCTTCATGCAGCTTTACTTTTTATATTAACTACTAGGTCTTATTTGGTACATTGATTAGATTGTGGAAGCAAAATTACTGATGTGAAATCAGTAACTGAAAGGTTTTAAAAAGAGGCATATGAATTTAGTCAAATGTGTCATTGAGTACATTTCAAACTGTAAATATGTATAATGGTACTCTGTATGGCTTATACAATGTTTTGCAAAGAATTGTAGTACAATAATGTAATGGAAATAAAAGAAATGTAAAAGACATATGAAGTAATGTGCTTAACATACAATGAAGAGCTATAGATTGTTTACATTATGCCAGGGAGTATTACTTGTGAATAACTAATTACTTTAATTTCTTTTTTAATTTTATTGAATTACTTTAGAGACATTAGCATTACCTGCTAAGCAGAATTAAAACTTGAGAGTAATAATTATTTCTACAGACATACATAATTATAATGTTCAGGATCTCTTGTACTAGCAAACATTAGTTGGTTTATTGTATTTCATGGAAAAGTATAGCTGATGAAAGCTCTGCCCTAATTTTTGTGTCCTGTCTTCACATACAAAAAATTGAACTAGTTACTGGTAATGTAGTGTTGCAGTGGCTTCTAGCACACAACTGCTGCCATCAGGGGGTGAAAAGGGAGAATTTTGTATGTGAATCCAGTGCTGTGCTTCAGGCAGCATTCTGAGCTTTTATGGCCATCAGTTCTGAAATCCTGGGTCCCAGAAAGGTCTGAGGGCTGTTATGGGCTGCATGTGGCCATCAACCACAGTGCTGAGCTTTGCTAAGTCGAAATGTGTCTTGAGAAAAAAAAAACCTACCAAGCTTCACCTGGAATTTTTTTCCCGCGTTAAACTGGAGTGATATAGCCTCAAGTATTTTTAGGGTAAAGAAAGTTAAGAAATGTAAGCTTTTTGGTGGCACTATTAATCTTTAAACATGCCCAGAATATGAGTTACTGTTGTGGGGTTAATTTTATATTTAGAGAGGACAACTTGTGTTTAAAACAAAGCATGCTAATTCTTCTGTCATGTGCTTGGAGTTATTCAAGCTTTTATTTGCCATACAACAATTTTATTGAGTGCTCTTCATGAATAAGAAGGAGATAGTGGGTGTGCCACAAGGAAAATTCTTGAAAATTTTAGACATGTAGGTTAATGAACTTTCCTAGCTTACAGGAAAAGGAGATTTGTGTTCTTGGAATATAATTTTATTTACTGTCTAGAGTTTTGTGAGGACATTTCCATCTGGGTTGTTCTTGGGAAAAAAGTTTTCTTTGTCTCTCCATATCAGTCAGCTCACAGCAATGTTTTTTTCTAAAGCTGGTACCTGAAAAAATGCTTGTTTTGTTTGGTTTTCTTTACCTTGATTTTTCTATCCATGAATGGGAGGCTGGGTTAGTAGCAGGTGCTTGATACTTTTGTGTGCTCCTATAAACAGCTCGGTTTTCACCAGTAAGTCTGCAGTATGTCTATTTATTCCTTAATGGATCTGATTCTGTTGTTTTCCTAATCTAAACTGTTTTGACTCCTATGACTTTGAACATAACATAAAATGGATCTGTTTTCTTAATTCATATCTCATTAATTCAAATTTCACATTCCAGTTTTCCCCCAGTTTTCATTTTATTATTTTGGGATTTTATTTCTGTGGTATGAATTTTGGTTGGCTTGGGGTTTTGTTGGTTGGTTGGTTGGTTTTTATCAACCCAATATATGAGATTAAATCTGTGGTAGTAAATTTTTAAAGAGCCCCCAAAAATACACGTCAGTTAAGACTGCTCACTGAAGTAGTCTGCATTGTCAGCATATTGGTTGCAATATGTTTCAGCTAAAATTCTGTTCACCCTAAGCTGGGTGGCTCATAAATAGTTTCTTTTGTGCTAAAAATTAAAAGCTGTGACACTCAAGTTATATTATGCATCCTCGTATAAACTTTTGGTTTGTAATAACAGCATACCATAATTATAGCAAAGGTAGCTAAAAAAAATACAGTAATATATAATTGACTTAAACTTCTAAATAATAATTGCTAGAAAGCTGAGAGTTATATTAATAAGGGGAAAAAATACAGTTGCAAGAACTTTTCTTTTTAATTTTACTGTCTGTTTCCAGAACCCTTTCAACTTCAACAAACTGGAGGTATAAAAACTCTAAAATTCCAAGACAGCCAGTCTCTTACTTGTGATTATTTTAATACTTTACATGATGGCATAACATTTAACTGCCTTGGAAAAGTGTTTGTTCAATTTTATGGCACTGTGCATCATTCTGAATAATGATAAATATAAAACAGATAATTTATTTTAGAGCAATAAGATTTTCAGAGCCTTCTCATAGGATTGTGTACTTGGAACAGAACTAATTGCATGTCATAGATGAGTACCTGCTTTTTTTTGTTTAGTTTAGAGGCTTTTTCTTTTCTTTTCAAACCTCCATAAATTCTTTCTGTTTCCAAACCTTTTACTTACAGCTTTTAGAGAAACGGCAGAGCAAGCCAGGATTGTTTGGATCCTCTAGAAACCCCATTTATCTCAACATGGGGAGTTGCCATTTCTTTTCTGGCATTCAAAAAATCTTAGTAATGTAGTAGTATTCAATAAGAAAAAATGTTTTGAATAAATCTGAGTATTTCTAATGGAGTTGATTAGATGTAACACTACAATCAAAACATCCTACAAAAATCTTTCAGTGTCATATTGAGTTCAACACTATATCTATGCCTGTATATGTGTATATTAACCTAAAATCTGTAATGAGCAAAAGGTTTTTTGTTACTCCTTGGTAATTTTTGTAAATGCCTCTCAAATGTACTCAGAGGGAATTTCAAGCTGGATAAATTTTGAGCTCAAATTGCTTTTCTCAGTTTATTTGTTACACAACTATTTTGCATCCTTAGAAGATGAGATCTTGTGATCTGTGTGCTGGCACTCCCTTGAGTCCCATTAGGGAGCAAAGCAATGTGTCTAATATTTAAACATGGTGAAGTGAGGCTTCTTAGAAGCTTGTTGTCTCACTCCTGTGAGACTTGACAATTACTCTGTTGAGTCAGCCTAATGCAACAATTCCAAATGCCATTTAATAATGATCAAACGAGTAGAGTGGAAGTCAGCTTCATACAACATGAATATCAAATATTTACACAGTACAACCACAGCTCTTTCAGTAAAACAAACTTCATTTGTTACAGAGTAATACTTCCCTCTCTATGGTGTCTATATTAAACCATGTGTAGGTCTAAAATTCTTGTATGGCTAACAATGGCTTGGAGATTGGCCAGTTGTCTCAGGTTTTCCTAAGAGGCCATTTTATGTAGTCCTTGCTACAAAGGGAGAAACCATGAGAAAAGAAAAGAGAGAGCATACAATTTAGGCTTTATTCTTATATTAATATATTTGAAAAATATCATTATAGATTATTTTTCATGGAAACCTACAGAACAGAATTAAGAGTTTCTTTCTTACAGTGTTATTCAAGAAGGTTTTGTGACAGAGTTTTTGCCTATAAGTTCATTTTATGTGAAAGGATTAATGAGGACAACTTGAGTGTGATGTTGGGTTCATCTGCTTTACAGAGAATATACATCTGCCAGAAGATCAGAAGAACAGCTTCTGCAGAGCTTACATGTCCTTGTTAAAAGTGTATACAGACAAAAAGATTTGCAACCAATCCATTGCTAGGATCTGCATGAAACATGTAAAATAATTAACCTCCTTTTCCTGTTTACCACTGTCTCCTCAAAATTTGTACATTTTAAGATACATTTAGCTTTAGACAATGAAAGGAACTTAGGCGTGAAAATAGTTTTCTCTCCTGTCCTCTCTGTTTTTTGAAGTGATGTACATCCAATTCAGCAATTTCCTATGACTTTGCTCACCTTCTTGCCTGCAGAGCCTCTGTGGGCATTGTCTGCCCTCTTCCTCTCTGTGTGGGAAAAGCACTTTTCCCTGTGCCAAGCTGAGGTCTCCTAACAGTTGACAAAAGCAGGTTCTCTATGCTGCCAGCCCTAATTTCTCCTCCTCCTGCCTGAAAGTGCCTCTGGTTTTCCACAGATGCCAGCCAAGATAAAGTTATCTGTTTAGATGTCAGAAAGGCAACATGGATATCTACATGATAGCAAGATTATGTACTTGGACATACAGTTCAGCAAATTTAATTTTCAGAGGAATGGAGTGTTAGACCAATGCTTAATGTTTACATTTATACAGGGTGATTTTTTTCACACTGTGTTTAGAGATGGAGTTCTGGGTCTTGCTGATGTGCTGGCCTTCCCAGTCTGGCTTCCTAAAGTTTGGATTTATGCTTGCATGCTGAGTGGGTGCTTGAACACCATCCCACCCCTTGGTAAGTGCTCTCATAATAGCCTAGTGTGGGACTGGGCATGTTCTTGTGTGTAAGTCACAGAACATGCTGAGTTGGAAAGGACCCAGCAGGATCACAGGTTCCACCCCTTGGCCCTATGCAGGACATGCCAAGAGTCACATCATGGACCTGAGAGCATTGTCCCAGTGCTGTTTGAACTCAGACAGGCTTCGTGCTGTGACCACTTGCATGGGGAACCTGTTCCAGTGCTCAACCACCTTCTGTGTGAAAAACTTTCTCCTGATACTTAACCTAATGATTCGAGTGGGTAAGTGGGGAAGCCAGTGAAGTGAACTGAGAAAAAAACTTATCCTTGTACTTAACTGATAATGTAGATGTTACTGAACTGACTGGCTTTGGCTTTGTTCCCCACTGAGCAGTAGGATTCGTCCTCCATCTCTGAATCAGCCAAACTGACTTTAAAATGTGTAGTCTTTTTGTGCTCTTTTCTCCCTGCATGAATCCAGTGAAATGCAGCTGCTCTGGTTTCAGTTCCTGTCAGCCACAGAGAAGTGTCAAATCTGACAAGTGTGTAGCAATGTTGGTGCAGATT
Source organism: Passer montanus (assembly GCF_014805655.1). Classification (NCBI taxonomy): domain Eukaryota; kingdom Metazoa; phylum Chordata; class Aves; order Passeriformes; family Passeridae; genus Passer; species Passer montanus. The sequence goes on along the minus strand of NW_024370595.1, from coordinate 2,390,678 downwards.
TAAACACCATCAAAAAGTGAGAACAAACGTATTTTTGGATACTTCTATTAAGTGTGTCATTGAGGCATCCAATCAGTTCATGTTCATACATGGCCTATGATTTATGTGGAATGTTTTCCACATGACTTTCTTGGTGACCTTTTAGAGAAAAGGTGAAATGGAAAATAACCTGGAGAACTGCCTGGTCAGCTATTTAGACTTGCATTTGGTGCTGCATCATGGTCACAACCTGTGCTGTTTAAACAGCAGTGACTCACCACACCCCTGACCTAGCACACTAAGGTGTAAGTCAGGAGGTTTCCTGAAACACTGCACAGGGTGCATATAATCCAGGCATGCACTCTCTTGTGTCCCAAAGCTGGTGAAAGGGATCTGCTGTGGCAGCTATGGGCTTTCTTGTCTCTTCCTGCTTCTAAAAGGCAAAAAAATACACACAGGCAACCTTGGTCCTGAATAGAGCTGCAGAGGTGTGGCTCCTCAAGACATCAAGCTTCAAGGAAACACATCACCTACAGTACCTGCTCTGCTGCTCTTACCATCCTGTGATACTTTTTAAAGTGTGGGTGACGTTACCTGTATAATAGGGCTTGAATATACAGTGTTCAGGAAGACTTTGAAGTTTGAATCTGGGCCCACAATCTACTTTTTTAGGGGAGGAAAAAATACATGAATGTCCATTTGAAAATCTGTTTTGATGCAAAATCCCTGCAAGAGCATGGTTAGGATTATATCTTGAGAGATGAATTTATTTAACCTAAGGGCAGCAAGAGAGGATTAGGTATTTTAATACCCTCCTTTTCCCTAATGACTGTACAGAGTACTGAGACTTGTTTGGCTTGGGGAAGATGACCTGTGATGATACTGTGAGGTGATTTTTTTTAACACCTCCTACTGAAAACATAGTGTTTTTTCACTGAACAAAGAATATTTTTCAGGAGGCATAATGGCATTCCTATGAAATCAGAGGCATTGTCACTCAAGTAGGACATTCAGGCTTATGAAGTGGTCTCACAGATAGATCCCAAATTTTGCAATCTTCTTAAGGCAGCCAGGAGTTCTTACAAGTGAGATGACCTAACTACATGTAAAACACATATCAGTAAGAATTGTTGTGGTTTAACATTTCAGAATAGCTAGGTACTTTGCTACTGCTCTTGAGATGCTAACTTTACCTATCTAATTTTTAAAACATCCTTGTCAGTTCAGTTTTCCCCACGAAATCTTTCATGACAGACAAATCAATGTACAGATAATGAAGCAAAAAATTGCTCTAATTTAATAGGTGTTTATTTCTGAGAGGCCAATGCATTTTGGTATCTTTCAAAATTAAATGTGCAATTTTACATTTCATTATTTTTTTCATTTTCATAATCCTTTCATTTTTGTGCAAATGGTTACTTTTCATTAAAAACATATGGCCTGAATAGGGATACTCTCTTGGGCTCAGTCCTGTTCTCTCAACAAGCATATTTTGTATACAGACAATTGCTATTGAAAATTTGCTTTTTTATCTGTCATAATTTGCTTGAATTGTAAGTCAGTAAGAAAATAAACTTTGATTCATTTATTTGGTATTTAATCCTGAATTATTCACTTGAGGGATAGATTATACAGATGACCCCTAATTTTTATTTATTTTTTTTACCACAGCCTTAATTAATTACCATTGATAAGAGAAAAGGTAGAAAAAAACCAGTCACTAATGTCCCTTTTTGTTATCCCAGTATAATTTAATCTTTAATCTCTTTATGACTGTAGTCATGTGAATGTGAAAAATTATCAATTTCTTTAAAGCTAACTGTACTTTGGTATTAGACTATGCTTTGCTATTTTCTTCATGACACCAACAGAACGGGAATGTGCCACAGCATGGCTGCAGCCATGGCTTCCATATATTATTGTAAGGAGACAGCTGTTGTGGGACTGGGGTCAGAGTCTTGCTGTGCTCTTCCACTGCTCTTCTCATTCTCCTCACCACAGTGTCAAACAAGGGCTCAGTGTCAGCTGAGAGAGGATTTGCCTCAGATGGATCTTGTGAGAGGTTGAACAGCAGTGGAGGGTCATGATGGGTTACACCATCCCCGAAACATGGACAAATTCCTCTTCTGAAACAGGCCCCAGAGGCTTCTGGCTGAAATACTGGAGTAGCATAATGAGCTTTCCATACGGTGCCACCTGTCACAGGAGAAGCACATTTGAACAGCTTAATGTCATTAGGAGCTGGGGGTGGTCCCTGAAAGGTTGGTTCATGTTTAAGTGATCTGCTTTGTTGTTCCAAGGGAAAACTTATATCATGTTGCATACAGGAAAAAGGTTCATACAGGGAAAAGGTGCTGTGGAAGCTGCCAGGGATTCAAATGGTTTTTGTGACTCATGGGTACCCCTTGGCTCTGGGTACTGTCTGCACTATATGGATGGTTAGCCCAATGGTTTCAATACAGATGGAGTCTGCCACTTTCTTGGTTCCCTTTAAAAATTTTTGTGCCTCTTGGAGGTGGGAAAATGGAGAATGTAGTCCCCAGTTTCTAGGTGTACATATTGATAGGTGGTTCTTCTTCTGGCACTGTGCATCTGAGTGAGGAAGTACATTTAGGCAGAAATTGACCACAGCATATTTCTCTGCTCATGTTCCAGCACACTTCCAAAAGGGTGGGAAGTGCAGGCTTTTAAAATCTGGAGTCTAGTTTTTAAGTTAACATGAAGAAGGCAAATAGATCACAACTTTAGAGCTTGTATTTCATAAAGCCCTTGTTCTGACCACCTGGGATAAGCACAGGTTTGTAACTTGTGGTGAAAAAGTGGTAAATTACTAGGAATACAGATGAATGTAGTCCTAGTACATTACTAGCACTTACATTACATTACATCAGGATATTTTACTTCTTCCTCCATTCTCCTTTTTCTCCTATTCTTTACCTCACATTTAGAAAGCACTACACTGAACTCAGAGGCAAGGATGTGCCCAGCAAGAAGACAGCAATTAGACACTATGTCTGAAAAAAGAGACAAGAAGAAAGGGGACATTCAACAGTTGCAGTCACTTCTGTGCTCAAAGCATTAAAGAGCTGACAACTGCATTGTCCCTACATGGAATTTTCTTTTTGGTTCAACGGAGTCAGCTGAACTTTTCTTCCTTTCTTTTCTTGTGTCTAGAGCCTTCTTTATGTCTGCAGCCTGCAGATTTATTCATCAGTCTCTCTTTTTGTCACTACCCTAGAACAATATTTTGTGAATAAATAGAATTTTAAAACTTCTTAAAAGGTGAAGAGGAGCAAATAAGGTAATATCTAAGGTAACATCTTAAATTAAAATATCCAGTTGCTGGCTGGCACTGTGTTTCTTTATTTTCACCACACAGTTTCCACATCCTGCTTCTGCACTTTTATGGAGGGATACTGTCTCAATGGCTCTGAAATGTTTAGGTGTAAGAAAACGAAGATAAATTTTAGATATCTCCATTTCTGAAATTGTGAAAGAAAGGATAAAAAATGTCTTCTGAAAGAAAAAGGGTTAGAACATGGTGGTGATACTGCCAAGGTTGTGGGTTCAGTCCCTGGATGAGTAATTTCCTTAAGAGTGGGACTTGATCATCCTCATGGGTCCTTTCCAGCTCAGAATATCATGGATTTGGAAATAAAGATGAAATATTTCAACTTTCTGAGAGCTTATGAGGGGAGATTCTCCTTACGTCTGTTTGAGTATTTGCTTTGGTGCTGGCTGGGTGTCCACTGCACCCTCAAGCTTGTCCCTGTCTTGTTACCAAAAGAATGTTTGTTTTTTGACAGAAGTGCAAGTATTCTCTGTGATATCAAGGTGCCCAGAACATGGAATTTGCTTCTTATGTCTGTTGGTCAGGCAGCATAGATATTTCTTACAAAGAGTTAAACAAGCACTCCCTGGGACATGCATTTTTTCTGAGTATCTAGCTCTAGTTGGAGTGCTGTTATGATATCAGTAAAATAGCCATTTATTATATGAGATGGACATATGGACTTACCTAGATGTACATAGAAATTAGTGATCAGAAAAACTGAACTAAGTAGTCATTCTTTTCCATAAATAATTGAGCTGAATTCTTTATAATATATACACTGTATGGTAGTGAGTGTAGAGTGTCTGGGGAGAACTGTTCTGATTCTTCTAAATTTTAACAGTCACTTTTCATAGCTGCAAATAATTAATTGAGTTGCAGAGTGGGAGACAGACAAGTCCTTGTTAGTTCACTTAGAAGGATAGAGAGAGGCTGATTCTAATTAACCTGCAGTGGTGAGCTGAGTAGACAGCTGGGTTACAGAAGGATAAAAGAAAAAAAAAGATAGTAAAAATCAGTGCTGATAAAAGCAGTGGGGGTTTCACTCATCTCCAAGAGGCAAAGAGGGATATACAATTTGCTACTGAAGTAGCTCTGAGAGAATCTGAAGGGTGCATGTGCATGTTAGGACAGCGTGTAAATTTAATATATCCAAGGGAAAGGAAACCTGCTGCTTCAATCCAAACATGCCTCAAACCCATCTTGTAACAATCAGTTTAATGATCAGAAAGAAATGGACTGTCACTAATAAGACTTATGCTGCAGAGGTAAAGGAAAGGACTCTTTAACATAGAAACAAAGCATTCTTCTGGCTTCAGTGAAGGCTTTAAAGGATAGATTGTGCCTGGGTGACATCGAGACACAATGGATTTGTATCTAGGCTGATCAAGAGACAGATGTTAACTAATAATAAATAAGTAATGTGAGTATGACATACTTGTAAATGAACTAAAACAGCCTGGTCTGTCAGCCCAATCAGAAGAAACTGCAGTTGCAGCAAAAAAATAAAAATTTTTGGCCTGGCTGAAAGCTGAGCCATATATTTGATTAACTGGTGTTTTATATGCAGAACATGGCATTGTTTTCAAGCCCCTTGCCATAAACAGTTCAATGGGAAGAATTGTAGAAATGCATGCATAAGATCTGCACATGGCTTCATAGGAACATGAAATGCTACAAAATCCACCTTGCATCTGCATCCTGTATGCAGATATAGCTATTTAAGTAGAACTTATATAGTTTAGAAGAACAAGCAATGTAATTTAGGCAAGGAAAACATCAGGAGAACCTGAAAAGCAATTCTTCAAATGTCCCATTTGATTGGAGTATGAATTTAGCCTCTCACTAAGGAAGTGACTCTTCCAACAGGAATATTATCCAGGAATTGGGGCAGTCAGACACAGATTTCTCTGCCCAGAAACATTCTGTGTTCACAAAAAATGGTATTACAGAGAAACAAAGAGAGAGCTCTAAGAATAGCGAGACATTCTTGAAGCTCTACTTCCCAGGAAGCAAACCCCTTCATCTCACGTGAGGCAGGACAACAAACAACGAGGCCTTGCAGAAGAACTGAGAGTTTGAGACCATGAACGTATTCCATACATATATATGTGTATAAACGTGTATATGTACATTTTTACATTATTTTCTATTGGAAGCTAGAGGACATTACATCATTTCTGGCCTGCAGGAGGGGGCTGTTTATACTCACTGTCCTTCTGGTGCCAGCGCACTGCGTGCAGGAACACACCGCAGTAGTGGAACAGGAACTCGTGCCTGGAGTGCTGCTCTGTCCCCTGCAGCAGGGGCAGCAAGGTGTGCCCATCCATGACCCTGATGGAGAGGACCAGAGTCACCAGACAGCTTCAGAATTTTATGTCTGCAGCTGAAGCATGAGCAGTACTCAGTCCATTTGTGCAGCGTTAAGGTTTCAGGTGTCATCACTAAACCAAGGTACTGTTCAGCTAATGAGCCCTGAGATTTTTAATTGGATGAGTGTGTGGAGACCAGTAATTAGCAGTTACTAGTTTTGCATGTACAGCTAGTTCACACATCCTGCTGGGGACATCAGACACCATTACTGTAATTTTCCTAGAAGTGATAACAATAGTGAAGGCATGGTTCACAGGTTTTAATTTTGCCACCTGAAATGTAAAGAGCTGACAGCTCTGTTGAGCTCCAGGCTTTGTAAAAATAATTAAAAAAAAAAAAAGAAGCCACTTACTGAACTGCCTAGCAATTCAGCTACAATCTGGGTTGTCACTGTGTTTAGTTACAATCTACCAGTACTTCTACGATTTCTGCTGAAATGGCTTAGCCACCCACACTTTCACATGTCCTTTAGAGAAGTCTGTCTTTTTCAGTCATCCTAATGTCCCAAATCGACCAAGTTGCTTTTCAGTGATAGGAGAACTGAGTCATCTAAATGATCCTTGATAAAACATACAGGTTTGTTTCTTTGTGTTTTTCACATATGCAGACAAGATGAGGAAAGCTGTGCAGAAAAAAAAACCTAGAGAATTACCTGGTTTAGAAACAAAGAGAATTTAATGTGTGGCTGTTAGGATGCACGACACAGTCAGTTTCTGTCTGAAAAAAGAAAGAGAAGCAATATGATTTGTGAAGCCACCTCTATACCTGTCCTGAGGCACTGCTCCTCCAGCCAGTTGAACTACTGTAGGATAAATGTCCATGAGGCTTGTAGGTTCATCGATAACTGTCCCCGCAGGCAACACTCCTGGCCATCTAACTATACCTGGGACACGGATTCCTCCTTCCCAGCCTCCCATTCCTTTTCCACCTGTTATAGAAGGGGGAGAAGTATCAAAAAGATAAAATCATAGAAGATACCAGATGTTTATTGTGCATGTACAGAAAAATGTTTTAAGACTTTTAGGGTATTTCATGCATCTTTAATGAAAACATACTAAATCCTGGAAAACAGTAGACTGTCATTAAGCAGTGGCTCTTCTCATTATTTGTATGTGTGTCTTATTTATCTGCTTGTTTTTAATATAAAGTTCTTAATAGCAAGAGTGAGTTTCACAGCTATTTATTAATTAAACTATATTTTTTAATTTTGTCAGTTTGTCTCACTGGGATATCCCCTGTTCTGCTGTATGTGGACATAAATAGTAAAGTCTTTCTATTATTGATATCTAAATTGATATTGTATCCTCTCTCTAAGCAGGCATGATTTCATCATTGTCCTCTCATCCTGAACTCCCCAGACACATTTCAATTTCCCCTCTGGACTCTCTTGTTACTAATACACTTGTGTTCAGCTAGTGGAAGTGAATTCCTTAGATTAGTTTGTAAGTTATTCAAGTGAGCCTCTTGGCCTTTTTGCATCTGTTACTAGCATGGAATCTCTATATCAAGAACGAAAGACTAATTTTACATTTAGGACTGTGTGTGGGTGGATCCCAGCTGTATCAAACATTGCTTGTGTGGCTCATCAAGTAACTTAGTACTAGACAATGTGCATTGTGATGCTGAGCGAGGTCAACGTGCACGTGACTCTTCTTCTACAGGGAAACTTGTGACTTGTGGCAGCTTTCAGTCTTCATTATACAGTAAGTGCCAAGCTGCCCAAGATGTCACAGTGGCTTTTCAAGGCTTAGTAATCTGGAGGAAGCACATACAAGAGATACCATAGGTCTTCATTTCCATAGAGCTTTTGTCCTGTGTTGCAAGCCAGTCATAGGGACTCTAGAAGAAACTTATATAGGATGGGTGAGAAACTGGAGAACTATAGTAAGAAAAATAGGCACCAGGATATCTGCCAGTGTTGACATAGATAATCAGTAGAGAGGAGCCTTTTGAAATTCAACACAGATAAATGCAAGGTCCTGTACCTTGGGAAGAATAACCCCATGCCCCATTACAGGCTGGGGCTGACCTGCTGGAAAGCAGCTCTGCATAGAAGGATCTGGGTGTCCTGGTGAACAGCAAGTGCTCCCTGAGCCAGCAGTGTGCCCTTGGGGCCAAGAAGAGCGTGGGTATCCTGGTGTGCATTAGGAAAAGCATTGCCAGCAAATTGAGTGAAGTGGTCCTGCCCCTCTATTCAGCCCCAGCCCTATAAATAGCAGGTGCCCTGACTTTGTTTCAGCCCTACAATCCAAGATTATAATCCCATCATATAGTTTATTAAATGTAGTATGTTTGGGTATATTTTTTCTATCACCCTTTTTTTTATTAAAAAAGGAAGTCTGCATGTACAAACTACTAAAATTTTACCTTTATATATCCCATTCCATCCACCCAATTGAGAATTTCCTCTGTGAGCCTCTAAGAATCCTCCATGATCCGATGCAAAATAAATGAATGTGGTATTCTTCAAGTCCTCTTTGTCAATAACATCCACAAGCTTGCCTATAAACAAAGAAAAACATCAGCAGATGCAGTCAGATTTTCTAGGTCTTGACTCCACATTCAGTGAAGACTGAGTCTTTCCATTTGTCTGAATGAGTTTTGTTATGAACTACCAGATTCAACACAAAGAGACTTTGACAAATGAGAGAGAAGGGCAATCACCAGCCATGTGAAGTTTAACAAGGAAAGTGCAGGATTCTGCAGCTGAGAGAAGGCAATCCTTGATATGTGTGTACACTGGGGAAAGAGATGCTGGAAAGAAACACTGTAGAAAGGAACCTGGGGGCCCTGGTCTATGGCAAGTTGAACATGAGTCCGCAGTGTCCTGACAGCCAGGAGGGCCATCCTAGGGTGTCCTGGGGAACATCAGGCACAGCATAGCCAGGGAGGGGATTGTCCTGCTCTGCTCTGAGAAGGGGAAGCCTCACCTCGAGTGCAGGGGACAGTTTTGGGTGCCACAGTGTAAGAATCATATAAAGCCTTTAGAGAGCATCCAAAGGAGGGCCCTGAGGATGATGAAGGGCCTTGAGGGGAAGCCTTATAAGGAATGGCTGAGGTCACTTGGTCTGTTCAGCCAGGAGAAGACTGAAGGGAAGAGAGACCTCTTTGCAGTTCTCAACATCCTTATGAAGGGGTAACGTAGGGACAGACACTGATCTCTTCACTCTCAGGACTAGTAAGAGGACCTGAGCAAACAACACAAAGCTGTGTTTGTGGAGGTTTAGGTAAGATATCAGGAAAAACTTTTCCAGTCAGAGAGTGGTTGGGCACTGGAACAAGCTCTGCAGCAAAATGGCCACAGCACCAGCCTGACAAAGTTCAAGGAACTTTTGGACAATATTCTCAGGCACATGCTGTCATTCCTGGGGTATCCTGCACAAGGGCAGGGGTTGGACTTTGATGATCCTGTATGGCCCCTTCCAACCCAGCATATTCTATGATTCTTTGAAATTATAAGAGCCCTAGAGAAAGCCAATGAGTGTTTAAACATTTGTTTCTGGTCTATAAAAATATTTTTAAAATTGGAAAATAAATGAGTGATACTTTTATTCAAGCTACTCAAAATACTCCGTCACCTTTGTTCTGTAGATTGTGCTTCAAGAATTATCTTCACTATGTAGCCTCAAATATCTTGAAAAGCTTAAATAATAGGGCTGCTCTGATTACTAACCACAGACAACTGCTGTGTATCACCAGGAACTGAACAAGGAATCTGAGACCAGGCTGCATACTATCAACCAAAATAATCTCCTGATGTCAGCAATAAAAACTTCATAGACTGTAATTCAAACCTAACTTCATAAGGCATGTTTTCTGTACTGACCTCATCAAATGTTTACATAGAATGTGATTTATCTTCAATTAATTGTTGTCATCATCTTCCTTATCAAATACCTTTGCCAAGAACAGCTTCCATACCTACAAAAGCAGCCGCAAAAGCTGAACTGCACAAGAAAAAAGCACAAGCCAGTGATCACCACTTCTGCTCAGTCTCTTTTCCTTTCCTGTCTCTCCTTGCTGAAACTAGTTATTGACTTCATCAAACACAAAAAATGTTTAGATTGAGTCTAGGTATGTTCTGAATTAGACCCCAAATCGAGAGCTATCCAACTCTGGAAAGTTTTGTCCTCACTAGCTGCTACCCTGTTTCAACAACATGTTCTTTATATCTTGACTTCCGCCATCCATCTCTGCTTACAGAGCCTATGTTTGAAGGTGGCTGATGCCAAAAGAGGAAAGAGGAGCATGGCTGAGTCCTCTGGTTCAACTGGATCTTGCAGGAGTTTTCAGCCTGTCCATTGAAAGCAATCAGGTTCCTCTCAAATTACGATTTTGTAGACATGATTACTGGAGAAAAATGAATTGAAATGAAAAGGAATTGAATGAAAAAAGGAAATTAAATGAAAAAGGAATTGCATCGTGGCCTCGACAGGAGGCAATTTGCTAATAGAGCCTTTATTTTTGACAACATAGAAACAGTAGCTATCTCTCTCTCTCTCTCATTGAAAAGAAAAAAAAAACTAAATAAAAGTTAGGTTTAACTTTAAATTAACCAATCAGAAGTTTAACCTGATTGGTAATCAAGAGCCTAGACTACGGGCTAAGTGAGTCATCACTGACTTCACACAATTTATTAAGTGAAACTCCATATCTTTCTAACTTTTGGCTAGGAGAGGTTCTGACTTTTTTAAAAATCAAAATGTATAAGCACAGAAAACAATCATCATATAATGTATTATTCAGCAGTGACTATTTACATCTTCTAAGACCAGAGCTGGAGAAATAGCACACATTTTGATTAACAACATGATCACAGACACATTTGATTATTTGACTGCATTTAACACTTCAGTGTAGAAGCATGTAATTTAAAAAAAGATAATGAACAAATCCTTACAAGGAAAGTTTAAGCTTTCATATTAAGAAAATAAAAAAGATGCATTGTACGGTTGTGGTATGGTAATCTCTGAAATCAACTAGGTAACCAAGGTGAGTGCACTGTGTTTTACATATGTCAAAAGGGAGTTTAGTGATGACCTTTTTAATTTTTCCACATCGAAGTGAATGAAGAATTTTCTTCAAGACCAGCACTTACCCACCATCCAGTCCATCTCCTCTACATTATCTCCATACAGGCCATGCCTGCTTCTTCCCTGAAACTTCTCTGTGGTAATGAGAGGGGTGTGAACATGTAAAAGGGAAACAAAGAGAAGAAATGGTCTATGCTTGTTTCTGAAATAAAAGAAAACAACAGTCATTTCTCTTCAAGCTGTCACTCAACCCAAAATATAACAGTGGTATTGCAGTTACTCTCTCAATTTATATTTATATTGTTGAGATCCAAACAATTTTTACTTTGATATCATTTTGGCTTTGAGGTTTTGGGAAGCAGAGTGGATTAAAACATACCCCTCAAAGATGTTTTAAGACCAAAAAAGTAATGGGTCCTTTCTTTTTCCAGTTCCAAATTATACATGCAAAACATTAAATAAACAACAAGAAGAGGTCATAGCCAAATGACTGACACATTCCTGAAAGCAAGGAGAGGAGGACTCACTTGCCTAAACTTAAACATGGATGTGTGTCATGAGGACCTGAGATGTCCTCATGGAAGGGGCAGATATCACCCACAGTGGAACTGTATTGCTTCAACATCAAGCCAGGTAATATCCTAGGAACCTGAGATTAGCTATGCTCAAAGTTTTAGAGAAGGAATTTATTCCACCTCACATTTCCTTTAGAAAACAAACACACAACCCCTAAATCCTGACAGAAATATGGATATGCTCAGATTTAACACACAAATACTTTTAAAGGCTTAGCATTTTTTTCAATTCCAATTGAGGTTATTGATAATAAATGAAGAATACATTTGAGAAAAAAAATAAACAAAACCCACAAAACTAAAACTCACTATCATGCTCCTGTTTGCAAAACATTAACTTCATATGACACTTTGTATGACAGTCCATTCATCACCCTAAGATAATTTTTCTGTTCCTACTGGCAGAAGGCACAGTGCCTGGTCAGGACCCCTTTGTATTGCTTGTTCCCCCCCAGCCTGCTCCTCACCTCTGCTGATTACCTTTCAATGAATGTAATTGCCTCCTTCAGCACATTAGAAGTAGTTTTTTGTAGGTTCATTGGTTGTTCAGTGATATCATGGTTTCTCATCAGGATGCAGTTCCAGTACTTGGTGAAACCATAGCTGGAGAACCAGGAGATGAAATGAAGGAGACCACAGATAGCCAGACAGATGATTATTTTCCATTTTACTGGGAATAAATTGGCAAGTTTTCCAATCACAAGAGTAAATACTGCAAGGATGATCATCTGAGTGTAAAACCAATACGTATCTTGCAAAGACTTGGCCAATTCAGGGTCATCTGTGCCTTGACACTCATTGACAAGGGTAAAAGGCATACCATAAAAATAATCAAAACCATGATTTAAAGGATGGTGGCAGTGGTCATGGCGGGTTTTGCAGTTCACACCCATATGCCACTTCCCTGGAAATAAAAAGCAAATATCTTAAATCCTGTATTAGGGTGTGTCTGCCTGTATTTCTCTGTTAAGATGCAGCCAAGGGAGGAACTGGTGACAGACTCAGGGAGCAGAAGTACAGTGACAGACATTGATGATCCCCTCTCAGCCATGTCTTCTCAAGGCTGAACAGCCCATCTCCCTCAGCCTTTCCTCATAAGAGAGATACTTCAGTCCCATAATTATCTTTATTATTGATTAATAAGTTAAACAATACTGGGCTCAGTGCTTAGGGACACCACTGGTGACAACTTTTCCCTGTGCCACTGATTACAACACTCTGGGATCAGCTGTTCAGCCAGCTCTCAACCCACTTCCCTGTCCACTCATCCAGTTCACAATTCCAGAGTTTGCCTATGAGGATGTTGTGAGAGACAGTTTTAAAAACCTTGCTGAAGTCAATATCATTAAGATCACTGTGCTGAAATCAATATAATTAAGACCATTGTGGAGTCTCAGTGCCAACTGGCAGATGACATTTTTCTGCTCTAATACATCAGTAAATATCTCTGCTGATTCATCCTAAAGCAATCCATACTGGGCAAACAAGATTCTTTCCTTTGAACTCACTTCCATTTGCAGTGTGTATTTATGTAATACATACACCTCATTTTGGATTTACCAGATATGCTGTACTCACATGGGACTTGTGGACAGTGTTCTAAAAACCCTGCTGATTTTGAAAGTTATGCATACAAGAAAATCTAGTTTAACTTATCCTGGAAATTTTGACCAAAAAATGTATTTACAGAAGTAACCTAATTAGAATAACAAAAAATGAAAAGGCAACAACTTTGGTTCATACCTACAAGTGCTGTAGAATAACCTTGCTGGTAGAGTATTCTGGCAAAAGTAGTTTCATTTGGTGGGAGTCCCCCCGAACCACCATTCCAGAAGAGAACCTGCCTTTGAGTACTGGATGCCATGCCTAGAGGGGAATAATAGTCTTTAGAATAAAGCAAGCCAGACTTCAGAATTCCAGTCTTCTCCGACTGTGCTTTCTACTGCATGGGACCCAGTTGCCTAAGCCCAGTGCCTTTTTCTAAGCCATTTCCTATGCCCTAGGATATTCTGCTTGACTGCTAAAATGATGTATTATCCAAGTTCCATGTCATCATATGTTAGTCCAATGCAGATGCCTCACCTATGCTGGGGTGTCTACAAATGGCAGGAAGACACCTACATTTGGATATTAAGCAATTTCTTAAAATCAAAAGAAAGTTCTATCAAAATATGATGTTAACCAAAAAAAAAAAAAAAAAAAAAAAAGGCAAATAAGTTTGATCTAGAACAAAAGGCTTACAGGGTCAGGGGAGCACACTTCTGAAATGTACAGTTCACTATTACATTTCTCCTTCAGTGAATCAGAATGACATCAGAAGCTACACTGATTATTACTGATAATTGCAGTGGCTGAATTCTTCTGTCATAAATTTACATGGCTGAAGTAAATCTGTTTTAGGACACAATTGCTGAGAACTATTCTACAGCCTGACACATTTCACTGGGAAAACGTTTCCCAGGATACTAAAAATATTACATTTCATATAAACATAGTGCCACTGAAACACAATATCACGCAATTTTCTTCTTTCTTTTTCCACCTCTGGGTGCTATGTAGTGTTTGGATTTTTGTCCATTTCTGTGTGGTCATTTAGCCACACATAATGTGTTTTATATGGGGATTTTCCCATAGAAATCAATCATTAGCCCTCTCTAACTTTTGCCCTTTTTACTGAGACTCCAAATCCCAAGATTAACGGTTCATTAACATGTTTTTTTTAAGGGGATTTTTAATATCAACACTGACTAGACTAACTGCAGCAAACCATTGGAGAGAGGCCCAACCTGATCTGATGGGGTATCTGCCAGTCAGGAAAGCAGCTCTGCTTGGAGTACAGACAGCTGCTGCAGCAATGTGCTGAGTAAGTCTCACTCCATCCTTTGCCAGGCCATCAATGTTAGGGGTCCTAAAGAGAAAAGTCCCATCTCTGATGAAAATGTATTACACAGAAATTCATAGCATACTGCTCGTCCTAATTTTGTTGTATCACAATCAAATTTAGAAAAATCTGTTTACCTAGAACTCAGCTAGAAAGGTTCTGTGTTTTATATGTATTTTTGAGATACCTTGACTCCTTAGAAATGAGGTTTCCATGGGTATATGTGCTTTTATTATTAACTAAAAAAATGGGGGCGGTGCGGCGGGGGGGGAGGGGGGAGAAACAAGATATTTCAGGTATGTTCCACACCAAATCCCATGCAGCAAAGGGAACAAGAGTCTGTTCACAAACAACATAATAGGCTAGGACAAGGACACATCATTCTCTCAATCAATCTATATACAGATTGATAACTGCACTAGTGATAAATACATCTCAAAGACTGACCTGTCATTTCATAATAAATCAACTAGAGTTGTTAATTGATATTAAATTCTAATCTCATGCCTTCATGTTTCAACCCTGGAATTATGGAAATTTATGTATTATACTCATGCCTGACAACTACAGTGCACAGACACATTTGCAAAGTTCTGAGTCCCAGAAAGTTTCTCAAGCATGCCTGTATAATTATGACTCCAGTAGGAATTACTGGATTTTGTTCATAGCTTGAAAAGAAGTGTATCTAGATAAATGAATAAATTAATAATGAATTTTAATGCTAAGTATCATCAGTATGAAGTTCACTAGGAAGGGATAATTTATTTCATACCTTATTGTATCATTGCCATAGCAACCCACATCTCCAATACCAAGGTCATCAGCCAGTATCAGTAAAAAGTTAGGTTTGGAAGGATTTGATACACAGGTTCTTGGAAACAGGCACAAGATTAGCCAAATGTTTAAGTATCTCCTAAAAGCAAAAATTAAGAGGTAACATTACAAAAAAGCAGTTGTAAGTTTTACAATAGTCTTTAAACTACTATTCTTAAAGTTTCATGGGGACTGAGTATAGGTGCAAACAGCAACCAAAGAGTGCCAGCAGATGGAGCTCCTAAATATGCACAGAAGTCCTTACTTGAGTTTTATAATATTTGTATCATTTTCTGGGATTATTATTGGGATTATTATTATTATTATTATTATTATTATTATTATTATTATTCCACACAGGAATTTTGTGTCTGAATTTCTTTATTGACATTTGCATTGATCTCTGCAGATGTTCCCAGTAGAATGAGTGGTTGGATAATTACAAGTGTCCCAAGGCATCCCTGTATGGAGCTGTAGGATGCTCCTGTTAAGGCTCCTGGAATGAAGGTGATTGTCATTATGGCAATGGCTTGATTGTGACATTTACTGCACCCACTGCTACACACAGTGTCTGCAAAGTGCTCCTTAAACCATGGGGCCATCTGCAAAATCAAGGTGCAGCAACAGGCTTAAACTTGATTATCTTTCTAGGAGACCCTAAGAATATCTTTGCACATTTTAGCTGCTCAAAGTGTTTGCAATTGGAAGCTTAGAGATGCTCACCTGAAGTAAAATACATGTGCTAGAACACATCTTCTGCCTGCTAGTTCATTAGTAGATACTACATTAGTTCATTGGCAGATACTACAATATGATCAATGTATAGTGAGTGTACTATACTATACACTATACCATGTCATACAAAAAGTAGGCTAATAGATTTTGGAATACCAATAGAGCCAAACCTGTATTAGGTACTATTGGGGTGGTGGTAGCAGGGAAAATGTAAGATTAGCTGCTTGATTTCTGAAGCACAACACCTAAAATCTAGGAAAGAGCCTCAGTGAATAGGAAGCTTAGAGATGCTCACCCGAAGTAAAATACATGTGCTAGATCACATCTTCTGCCTGCTAGTTCATTAGTAGATACTACATTAGTACATTGGAAAATGCTACAATATGATCAATGTATAGTGAGTGTACTATACTATACACTATACACTCCTAAAACTCCATGTCATACAAAAAGTAGGCTAATAGATTTTGGAATACCAATAGAGCCAAACCTGTATTAGGTACTATTGGGGTGGTGGTAGCAGGGAAAATGTAAGATTATCTGCTTGATTTCTGAAGCATAACACCTAAAATCTAGTAAAGAGCGTCAATGAATGTCTTTCTTACCCTTGTTTCCCATGGTAAACTTCATAGTTTTCCATTTTATGAAACAGGTACATAGTCTGTCACTCATACAAATTCTGATGAAAAAGGAAAAGAAATAAATCTGAATCCAAAAGTTCTGCTGATTTTGCATGCAGTTTTGCAAAGTCTGATCTGTTTACAGCTGCTGCTAACTCCAGGGGGACTTGTGAGAATTTGGAAATAAGGCAAAATGATGATGGCTTTAAAAAAGAGCTAGAGGTGCCTATTACTCCATACATGCACAGAACTGTTGGTGTTACTGAAAAGAATGTTCTCACCATTTTACAAATGAGGTAAAACTATTATCTTACTTTTTTTACTTAACCTCAGATGAACTTTAAGGAAAACTACAAAAAATATATCAAATAAAAGCCATTCTGGGTTGTCACCATCATTCTTAGGAAAGGGGCTGTATTGTTCTTTGGTTTAGATGCCATCTAGTACATTCAAGAAGGGGTTTCTATCTGAATTGTTACTAAAAACTTCTAGAAACTAGAAGTTACTAGAAACATAAATACCTTTATGATTATTTCCTTAAAGGACTCCAAACCTTAATTTGTAAATTTAACAAGCCAGTTTTTTTACTTGCCAACTCCATGAAGCCAACCTGGACTTTAAAAATCTAGAAATAATATTTTTGTTTGTTAAATATTTATTTTTGTCTGGTGAAGTAAATTTTTATGAGTGGAAGTGATTTTTTCTGCTTGTTTAAACAGAGTCACTTTGAAAAAAAGAACGGCTTGGGAAAGTACTTCTTTTCCTTGTGAATGACCTAAGTGACCTGCAGATAATGTTGCACTGGAATTGTGCAAATAGTCCTGCAGAAGTACATGGTAAACTGGCTCCAGTGGGGACTGGCACGTGCTCAGCTTTGGGGAGTACACTGAGGTAAATTAGAGATGTCATTCATTCCATCACTGAGAAGAGAGAAAAAAATTGGAACTATCCCACCCATGCAATATCCCTACTTTTCCACATTTTTTGCTATTTCAAAACAGCACAAGAACAAAGATGTTGTTGGCTGTACCAAGGAACAGCTTGAAAGTAATAGGAACATTTACTTTCTATAACAACTCAAGACATGTCTGTAAACACAGAGTCACTTCTAAACACAGAGAACTGAAAAGTTCTATCTTGACTAATGAAAGACTTGGGTTTTTTCCTCCAAAAATAAAAATACAGCATTTTCTGAGAGCTTTTTTTCTGTTTTTTAGTACACAAGAATTCACCTGGAGTGTCTGAGAAACACTAAGCTGTCCAGAGCAGAGTAAATCCTGCCTTATGCATTTCAGAGAATGAGCCATATGACAGGAAAAAAAATGCAGATATTGTTATTCTGGTCAGGAAAACAGTATTAAGAGTCAGAACTTGGGATCCATCGATGATTTTTCCAAGCAACATATAGATTCTTGTTTGGTGGTGGCTGAGACAATAAAGGAAATAAAAAACACAAAAAAACCCCATACCTCCCCACCACCAAAGAAAATAAACAAATCCCCCAGAAAAACAAATCTCCCCTCAAACAAACAAAAAAACCCCATACCCCCCCACCACCAAAAAAAAAAATCCCCCAGCAAAACAAATATAAACCCCTCAAACAAACAACAAAACTTCCAAGAACAAACAACAAAGCAACAAAAAACCCAACAAACTTGATCACTGTTAGGTATGGATTTTTCTACAGTGTTGATGTTGGCAGGATCCCAAAAGGCAGCACTGAAAGCTCATCCTCCCTGCCCAGTGCATGGGTCAGAGATTAATGGGAAGACAGGAAAGCCTCTCTGACTCATTGCTTCAGCAAGACCTTACTTTGAATGCAGATGCCAGGACCCCACTAACAAAAAAGCAGACTGTAATATACAAAGGAAAGGACATACTACTAGCAACAAAAAACCCAACAAACTTGATCACTGTTAGGTATGGATTTTTCTACAGTGTTGATATTTCCCTTTGCTGTTGGCAGGATCCCAAAAGGCAGCACTGAAGGCTCATCCTCCCTGCCCAGTGCATGGGTCGGAGATTAATGGGAAGGCAGCAAAGGCTCCCTGACTCAATGCAGTGGCTAGTTGAAGCAAGACATTACTGTGAATGCAGATGCCAGCATCCCACTATCAGAAAAGCAAGCTGTATTAATATAAAGCAAAGGACTTACTACTAAGATCTCAAATATTTCTGAGATGGCAGTGCAGTGGTGCTGTCACAGCCTAAATGCAGCTCCCCCGAGGCCCAGTGAGCTGGGGCAATGATGAGGCAAGTGTCTGAAGCCATTAATCTGTGACAACAAAGGATGACTGATGGCTCTGGTCATCACCTACAATGGCAATATCTTCATGGTGCATTAACAACAGGCAGAGCTCTGCCTTCCCAGCCACTGTTAGACAGCATTACATTTAAGAAGCTTGTGGTACAGGATTAAGCCAAAAGTATTACAGGGTAAATCTTCAGTCCACCAAGTAGCTGAGGATCAGCCCCTCTTTGCTGAAGTGGAGCAAAAGAACCAGACAGATCTGAATATCTAAGAAACCCCTTGATTTCCCAGGGCGTTGTTCAGCTTTCCAAGCTCTTACAACAGCTCTGCTTTCTCCCCACAGGTTCTTACATCACAGCCAGCTGGTCACAGCAGGCACATCAGTGTTTAGACAGAAACTTGTGTAGAGGTCATCAGAAAAACCATAAACTTGAACTGAGCACTGGTGGTATTAAAAAGATCTAAATACCATTGGATGTGGCACCATCTGATTTACTGCAAGCCATTTTAGGAGCACTTCTCTTACTGAAGGACTACAAGAATGACCACACTTACTAAGAAAACCACCACAATTTAAATATGCATATTCACATTTCTCTGTTAGGGCTTGATTCCTTCTGAAAGCAGAACTCTCTCTGACAGCACTAGGATGTTATGAACCCACTACTGGGCCCTAGGGCTTGTCCAGTTTCCTTAGCTATTAAATGAGAAAACCCAACGTGATTTATGAATCTAACAGCCGCCTCTAAAAATCAGCAATCTTTTACAGAAATCCAATAATACATTAGACAGTAATTCCCTCTGTAAGCCAGTAAGCCACAATAAAATGATTATCAGGACTAACAAAAAAGGCCAGCCCCTTTTAACAATATGGAAAACAAACCCTCTTCTCAGTTATTCTGGTTCCGAAATCCCTCTTGCTCCTGGATGTGCTGAGCAGTCCTGATTCTCTAAAAGGTGTGTGGGTGAAAGCAGGCAGGAACTGGCTCCTGTTCTTCTTGCTCTCCCTTCCCCCTCTCTCCAGCATGGACACACTGGGATCCCTGCCAGCAACAGCCAGTGAACTGGAACAGCCATCAAATGGGAACAGCTATGCAGGTTTTACACGAATTCCAGGCAAAGTACAAAGTCCTTATTGTTTAAATAGTAGCACAGCATGGCTACTGCCTCTCCTCGATTTCCTATCTGGTTAATTCTGAGAAAATTTGTATAAAGTTTGGCACTGCTCTATTTCAGTGCTTCAGAAGACATGATATAATAACAAAATATGCTACAAAGGGTTTTGTTTCTCCCACACAGCTTTTCCAGCCTTCCAGATGAGATAAAAGGACTAGCTTGTTCTCCTTTTCTTCTGTCACATTGTTTTTCTGTTTTCATTGCATTTTCTAGAAAGGTAGGCATACCTGTGCTGAAAATGTGTTTATTTCTAGTGTTTCCTATCCATCCCTTCTTTCAGATCTTAACTCTGGTGTAATACATTTTATAATTCAGAAGGTCTTGAGCAATTACTTGGAGTAGCCTTATTTATTTGCTGACATTTTGGTTCTCTGTGCTACTTGAATACAGCAATTGCTGAATTTAAGCCTGTGTTCTAGAGAAGTCAGTAGGAGTTGGTGAGATAGAAAGATGAACAGCAGCTAAAACTATCAGATTCATATAATCTAGTGGCAGGGATAACCAGGGATGGAGAGAGTTTTTTATTTTTTTTACCCCCTTGCACTTATGATTATGCACAGTTGTTTTTATGTTGTGACATTGGGCTACTGTTATTCACATCTACTTGACTGTAATACTTATTTTGTACAACTGCTTAACAGCTTGTGATGCTTCTGGTGCAAAGACTTGAAAAAATTTTGTTTATCAAAAATTACATCATGCTTTGGGAATGGCAGATCTTTGAAAACTGCCAATAATACAAGTAATTAACAATTACTTGTATTAATAATACAAGTATCAATAATTATTATTAATTAATAATAATTAATTAATTGCATCACATTAATATTTTATTAAATATTATATTAAATATTATATATTGCTATATTGTATTATAATTAAATATTATAATAAATTATATTGCAATTAAATTATATTAATAAAATTAACAATTACTTGTATTAATAATACAAGTATCAATAATTATTATTTATTAATAATAATAATTAATTGATTGTGTCACATTAATATTACATTAAATATTATAGTAAATATTATATATTAATATATTGTATTATAATTAAGTATGATAATAAATTATATGGTTATTAAATTATATTAATAGTTTATTAATTAATAATGATTGATTAATAATACAAGTATTAACTTTCACTGGCTTTCATGCAAATTATGACTAAACTTTTCTTTATATCTTATTTACATCTTTCTCACCATGTGTTCTGGAGATGGGCCACTACTGAAGATGGGCCCATACTGCTGCTGGCATGACTTAAAAATGCAAACTGAAACAAACTGCACTGCCCCTACCCCCCAACCCCCCGAAAAAAAACCCCAAAAAACCAAAAAATCCCACACCTTCACATTTTTCCCTGCTAGCAAAACTCTGTCTGGAAGCAAAGACCTCACATTCTCAACACTATGTTGCTGACCTAACACAGAGTTAACAGCCATGATTACTTATTGTCCACAGAAGTAAATTTTAAACAAACACTTTTTCTATCAAAAAAAGTAAAGTAATGAATAACACCAATGGAGAAGCGAGATGATTTTTATCTCTGCAGCTTGAGCCAAACAGCATTTCCTCCTCTTCACCTAACCAATTTTTCACTGCACCTGAGCACAGAACGCTGCTGTTTACTCCCTGCTGTAAACACGCAAATTCTCTGCCAGCAAAAACTTTTTTTTTAGTCACTCTGTATTTTATACTGCTGTTTTCTTTCTGGTTTTTTACACATGTCTGAGTACTAAAATCAAACACTGGCATTCATTTAGCTCCTTCTCCCTTTGAAAAGCTTTGTGAGTGAACATAGAGTAGTGAACATAAATACTGATATGACACACAAAATTTCATAAAATCTGGTTGCCAGTCTTATATCTCTTAAGAGTAGCAGGGAATTATAGTGGCACAATGAATCCTTTCTGAGCACTAATACATTTAGGCAGAGCTACAGAGGGAAGGGCTCTAAAAGGATCTTGAACATAAGCAGTCCCTGACAGCCCCTTTGAGTCACTCAGGCATTCTTTCCAAGATGGGCACAAGAGGAATGCTCTCCACCTCTGCCTGTCTCATATTTAAATTTAAAAAAGGAGCAAATTATGAAATCTGCTTTTACCTATGTCTTCAGCCCCATCCCAGCACTTTATTTTCTCATGGTATTAAATGCTGTGTATTTGCTGATCACTGTGGTGATCCTGCTTGTGGATTAAGATAGGGTCAAGGACAATTCCACCTCAGGTGACATACTGCTTACTGTTCCAAGTCCATATTCTAAGTTGTTATTTAGCAGTATTGTGCACTATACAGTATCCATGCTTAGAGCTCCAACTCATTATTTTTCAGCAATTCATGGAGAAAGACTGCAAGTATGTTCAGTTATTAAACACTAGTAAACTTTGAAAGCAATATGGAAAGAAAGACTATAAAACATACATATGATACATACATGTGTAAACCTTTTCAAAATTCCCTAGAATACTATTTCTGGAAATTATGATAGAGACATAGTCAGACTTCCATTCGAGAAACAGATCTCATTGCTTGAAAACATGTAAAGAAAAAAAATAATTGGCAGCTAGTATTACTGACGGATTGTACAACATCTGCTTAATGAATCAGGTAAGTGCAAAACATCAGAAAAACACAGACAACTATTATGTAACTTCTGTTTACAAGACTCAGCATGGACTTACACAATAAATGAGAGCCTTATTAACAATGATCTTGAGCACAGATCAGAAGCCACTGGCACAGCCAATCAGATGTTGAAGAAATCCTACCAAATTATAAAAATTGGTGCTTATGCTTTCCTTATAATTATGTTCTAAGTTGACACTGCTGTGCTCAGTGCACATCTAGAGAATGACAGCATTATAAATTATAGCATCCTTTGATTCAAGAAATCTGCTCCTTCAAGATGTCACAGAGAAGCTGTACCTGTGCAAGAGCCTTACACCTTAGACTGCTTCTGTGAGGGCCTGTACAAAGGAAAAGACAATTTTAGTTCTGTGGTGCCCACAGTCAGGGTGTTATCAAAAAAAAGGGTGGGGGGAAATAATTACATAATTTTTTATACAGTTTAATTTCCTAAATGATGGTAAAGAAAGAACAACAAAAACTTAAAGAAAATGAAGCATCAGGAAAACTGATTCATTTGAGTCCAGGGTTCTTGGGAAAAAAAATGCAGGTTGGTCAATTCAAGTAACACAGTTTTAATTTGTCCAAGTTCAAACAAATGCATTCAGGAAGGAACCATAAACCTGCCAATGTGAAGAGAATGGCAGCAATGGCTTTGCAATGTAGCAATGCAGTCCTGAAAATAAATTAAACTTATAGAAAGCAACAGATTGAGCACAGTGACCAGCATGATGTCAGAGGTAAAAGAGAAATTCAATCAATCCTTCTAACTTTTTACAAGGCAGACCTTATTGCTTTCTACAGCTACCTGAAAGGAGTTTGAATTGAAGAGGTAGTCAGCCTCTTTTCCCAAATAACAAGTGACAGCACAAGGGGAAATGACTTCAAGTTGTTCCAGTGGAGGTTTAGACAGGATATTAGGAAAAATTTCTTCAGAGAAAGGGTTCTAAAGCATTGAAACAAGCTGTCCAGGAAAGTATTTTAAAGGTACAACCAGAAGTGCAGAGCATCAGTTATTAAATCTGGTACCTCCCCATAAGAGATCAGAGGACTCTAATAATCCAGTCTAAACATTTCTGCAAAATGAGACCAAATGCCACAGAGGCCCAAACTGGCCAGCAAATTTTGTGTGGACACACTGGCTTTAAACAATTTTGATTATCTGCAAACCTTATCCAAAACTCATTCTTTTCAGCAGCTGTTACTACATATGACTGCTCTACCATTTCTTTCTCCAAACTTGTCAACCATAAATGAATCAACTTCCAATAAAATTTATTCCACTTGCCTGTAATGCCATAAAGTCTGCAGCTGCCTCAACAGTAACTTTAAGAGATTTAGCCAAAAAAGTTTTCCAAAAAAGTTTTGCTTAGTTTATCATGGGGCTGAAGCAGGGGACCTAACTCAACATGGATTGGTAACAACTTTCTCCAGCCAGCAGCCTTGTCTAGACTCTGGATTGGGCTTTTTTTTTTTTTTTTTTCATCTTTGCTTTACAGAAAGCAAGCTTCAAGCCTGAAACTGCTAGAAAAAAAATCATTCTTGATGTGCTGAATTGAAAGAAAAAAAAGAGATAAACTTACAGAGAATAAAAAATACAAACCTCCACTTTAAAAACATCTCCTCATTAGCAAAATATTTATTGAAGCCAGACATATCTCATTTTTCACCATCATCCCGAAAAGCCTGGCAACGCCTCTGCTCACTGGGAATCCACCACAGAAAGGAACTTCTCATTCTTAAAAATGCTAAGAGAGATCCAACTCCAGCAGAAAAATTAGGAATAAATCCTTGTTAATTAAGCTAAAAGACTGTATTTACACAGAGCAAAAGAATTTGCCTTCTAGTTTTCTTTGTCTAACTTCAGATGGTGGAAGAAATAATTTGCACACTGCTGCAAAACCAGAGCAAAACTCCAAATTCTTTAACACTTATTTAAATATTAAAAAAGTGAATTACAATTACTACATATATAGAAATATTTACTGGTAATGCACAAAATCTCTCTCTGCTTAGCTGTTGGCTGAAAATAGATGCTTGCTTTCCACCTTGTACAAAAGCATGCTACAGAACAGCTTCACCTCAGTGAACAGTATATCAAAATGTAATTACATGTATTAATTTCATATTACATTATGGCTCTGAAGGAAGCCCATTCAGCATACCATATGCCACCTACTGTTCCACCCTGTTGACCCCTTTTCTTCCATAGCTTCCAGGTATACAGATGTTCAGAAGAGGAGAGGTATCAAGTGGGGAAAGACAGAGAGAAGAAATCAAAAACTCCTAGCTGGTGTGAGCACAGCCAGTTTCTCAGTGCTTGCAGCTGGTGAGCCAGAAACAGGTGCTGCTTACCAACCAAAATACAAGGGATGCCCTTGCAAGAATGCCAAAAGCAGGAGATCATCAGTAGCCTCTCTCGCTCTCTTTTTTTTTTTTTTTCCTTTCCATTCTGCACTCCCAGGGAACCAGCCTCAATAGCTCTGACTAGAGGGGATACAGTTTTTAGTGGCCTGGAAAATATCAATCCTTGCTCTCTTGTATCATGATTATATTACCACTTAGCTTTGTGCATTTTCAGTAAGTAATACTGTCGTGGCAAGTTACCCAAATGTTTTAATTTATTATGGCAGCACCCTGCCTTCAGAGCAACAGCAGTAAGGGATGGTCTGGCCCTAGGCTGTAAATTACCTCAAGCATTTTCACATTATGATTAGCAGTTCCTGGTCTAAATTATCTAATTGTGCCTTTTGGCTTCAAACTACTCACCCAGGAAGAGAGACCTTTCCTTCCAGCCAGGACAAGAGCAGGGCCCAAAAGGAAAATCAGAGAAAGAAAGAGGGCAGAGGAATGAGATTAAAAGAGCAGCAACTAGGGACATGGCTGCTAGAGGAAGAGTGAAGAACACAGGGAAGAAAACTGGAGGTAAATCATGCTTTGTGTCTGTCCCTATGAAGTAATAATAGCAATAATAATAATAATAACCACCTCCAAAAACTGGAGTTTGGTTTGAAACACTAGAAAGTGCTTTGTGTCTGTCCCTATGAAGTAATAATAGCAATAATAATAATAATAACCACCTCCAAAAACTGGAGTTTGGTTTGAAACACTAGAAAGGAAGGAAAGCACAGCTTGTTATTTATTGTACTCTGCTGATTCTCCCTATCACACACTGCTGCAACCATGATCACACATTTTTTTTTACTATTTATGACCTGCTGGACCAGCTTCACCGTCAGTGGAGGCTGAGAGCTTGGCAGAGGAGGATGGCACTAAGAGACACCGCCCCCCAAGGAGAGCACAGCTCTGCAGGGCAGAGTTCTCTGTTCCAGCTCAACTTCCCAGCCCTGTCCCATGGGAAGTGGAATGGAATCTGCCTCGGCAAGCTTTGCCAGCCACTCCCACCCGAGTCCCAGGGCTCGGCGGCAATTTATGGCAGATTCCCCTTTTGCCAAAGATGGCTCAGCTCTGTTGAAAGAAGGGAAAAAACAAGCTGTCTCCGAAAAGATAGGCAAGTGTGGGGGTTTTGGGGGAAGGTTTTTGTTTGTGTGTTTGTTTTTTTTTTTTAACAGAACAAAACAATCCAACCAAAAATAGAAAGGGGGGGGGGCGGGGAAGAAACCCAAACAACCCCCCCAATTTTTTACTTACTCCATGCTCATTCACTGCAGGAGCTTTGTTGTCACTTCCCTCTTCACCTCAAGCTTTCTGATCTTTGCTTCCAAGGAGGGGTTACCAAAATCACGCCTCATATCATCATATCAGAGTAACTGGCAGTGTCAGCCTTGTTTAAAAAAGTAGGCAAAGGTATTTACTTCATCCTGCCTGCTGCAGGGGAGGGCTTCCTTGCCTTTCCCTGGTCAAACGTGTCGGGTAAGGAAGAATTGTTCTGAAGCAGATGTGGACATCCAGCTGCTGTGACTGCCAAGGCAAACAGAAGAGCCTGAGCAGCAGCTGAGGGAAAGCTCCTAAATTTCAGGCAGTGAGACAGTCGGCTACATACACTGTATGGAGAACCACCCTGTGGATGGAAGTGGAAGAGCCCTGCCTAATGCAGAATGAGCCGAGCAGCTCCCTTGGGGTCCGAGAAAATCCATTGTTGTGTTGTCACGTTGGTGTGCTCACGCCAATCCTGGCAGCCTGGCTAATTCCCTCTGATGTTATTATCGCTCTTCTCTTTGTGAGCTCCCTCCTGTGCCAGCACTAATACACATGTGGTTGCACAGTTATTGTTGTGTTGTCACGTTGGTGTGCTCACGCCAATCCTGGCAGCCTGGCTAATTCCCTCTGATGTTATTATCGCTCCTCTCTTTGTGAGCTCCCTCCTGTGCCATACACATGTGGTTGCACAGTCGGGCTTGCCATGCATCTTCCCAGTCCCATGGGAGTACTGGGCCCCTCTTTTAACTGGCTGTGTGTGCTTATACTGGTTTAAGAAGAGGGTATAAAGGTGTTATACTGTAATACATTAAATAAGGGTTTTATTCAGAGAAAGGCAGAAAACAGGAGAGAGATTCTTAGTATAGACATATTCTTGCTCAAAGGCCAAAATAAATATTGATATAAAATGCTATGGCAATAAGGAGAAAAGAGAATTTACTATCTAGCCCTTGATAATTACAGTGGTATTCACAGCATCGTTGGTGGGTGTGGTGTACAGAAATCAAGGGGAGCATTAGGGTCTTAAATAGTATCAGCATATAGCAGTAGTTACTGCAATATTTTCACTAAAAACTTCTGCCCAAAAAAGTAGTTGGTAGCTGTGAAAAGGGGCAAAGAAATGAGGAATGAGGTTCAAGCTCCACTGTTGAGAGTAGGGTGCTTGCCTGCATTAGGGAGAACATATTAAAGGAAAGCTTCAGAAATATGAAGATAATTTTTTTCTTTTGAGGGACTTGGAAAAACTATGTAGAAATGTTACAGTTCAGGAGGCAGCAGAAAATTCCTGGATTACAAACCAAGACTCAAGGGAAGGATCCATTCTGCAAAGACTCAATGAAGAAAGTAGGGATTTGGGATCTGATCACGCCATTTCCAACTCTCACATCTGTGTGAATTCGCTCTGTCCTGCTATAAAGGCTCCTCCATCTTGTGTCTCTGGCCGTCTGCCATAATCAACAGCATAGTAAGGTGATGTGATGCTTTTAAAGCACTCTTTGTTACCAGCATCTTTAGTTTGGCCTCCAGAGAAAGAATGAAAAAGGGTGAAATAAATCAACTTATGTATCATCTCCTGGTTTTAACAGTTTTTTTCTTGCTTTCTCAATTCTTTCATATAGATTGAACATCTATTTTAAAAAATACTTGCAAATTTGTGTTAAAAATAATTCATTAATTGTAGCGGTGACTAGTAAGAAATAAATGAACTGCCTGATAGTAGAAAGTCAACTCTGTAACTGCCTCATGTTGGAATTTTGCAAGTATCCCAGTCTTCTGCTGAGATTAGTAAATTCCTTTATAACAAAAACTATCAAAAAAGTATGAAGGATGCTAAAGTGTGCAAAAACAAAACAGTGAAGCCCCAGTGACAAAACAGTTAGTAAATTCCTTTATAACAAAAACTATCAAAAAAGTATGAAGGATGCTAAAGTGTGCAAAAACAGTGAAGCCCCAGTGACAAAACAATGCAAACTGAAGTGAAATTCTGAAAAGCAGGACAAGCAAGAGCTTATTCTTTATATATTACTAGTAATTTCCAATAATAACTTTAATTGCTTCCTTTAGATAGGATAAAAATGCATATTTGTAAACCACATGTGATGTTATGACACATAGTGGAAATTATGAGGCAACATTGCATCCCTTCAGTTTCATGGTACTGACAGACGCTGTGAGTTTTTAAATTTATAATCCTGATTTTGACATTTCCAGGTACTACCATTGGTTACTGATATTTTGGGTTGCCCCTGCAATGCTGTTTAACAACACAGGCAGTCTTGTTTCAGATAGTGTTCAAGTGTAGACATCACTGATACCAACTTGCATGTCCAGGGACAAAACCATTAATTAAGCCTGACAAATCATCAGAATATTCTATCATGGTGTCCACGGAAGCTTAGCTTGAAATACTGAAAACTGTGATCTTTTTGATGATTAAGTGCTGAAGTCAAGCTGAAGCACTTGACCAGTGTGTGTCTGGGAGAGTTCAAAAGCAGCTTAAAAATATTGCTTTTATTCTAATGTAAAAACAAACAAGCAAGCAAACCATAATATATCAAATACTACAATAGTACTTATAGAATAATTTTTTCCCCGTTCTTCACAGATCTCTTTTCAGTAAAACAGACAAATATTTTATGTCCAATTTTCAAATGAAAGGAGATAATTATGCTTTTAACAGCTTGATTTTCATGCTCAAATATTGCTTTCTACACTGTTTGAAAACATTTTCACTATCCAAATTTAGATCTTAGAAGTTTTGTAAGATGCTCTTGAAATCCTGTCTTGAACACTATCTACGTCATCTTAGGATATGACCAGCATAAATCACTGAAATGAAAACCATGTTGTTTTCAATAGAAACAGTCGGTCTTACCAAATTATTTGCACTGAAATAGTAGCCAATGAATCTTGTAGGAAAAAAGGAAAAAAGAAATGTGAGCAAGCCAATTAGTATTTGCTAGTTAATATGTTTCCAAGTATGTTATTGTCAAGGCAGTGATAATATTATCATTGCCTGACTTCACTCCAAGTGCAATGTCCTTTCCACCATGAATGGTTGTTCATCCCATGGCACTCTGGAGATCAGCAAGGGATGATCACTGTGCTTTCATGTGCTGGCACCAGTGTCCAGGACAAATCCTAGCTCAGGTCTTTTCCAGTACCCCCTGGTCCTAATGGATATACATATCCTATAGTGCTATGAAGTATTTCAGCAAAAGAAAAACTGGTTTGCTAAAATTCACAGATATTACACCTGTACATTCCTAAAGGTGTTGAAAAATTGAGAGGACATAAAATCCCACCTACTAAACTTGTTTGAGAATGGACATGATATCCTGGAAAATGCCTGAGCAAATTGAAAAATTCCAGTCTGATTACAGTAATTTCAGCTAAACAATTCATTTTGAATATGGAAATATCTTTAAATCTCACGAAGAAAGAACCAGTTAAACAGAATATATCAAACGAGGAAAAAACCCAGAGCGTTTCTCACAACAGAGGAAGTAGCAGCAATCAGAACATGTGAAAGCGATTTAGTATGGATTTAATGAAGGTCTTGAATTTTTCACCTTTCTCATCAATAGCACTGATGGAGTATCTGGTTGAATTATAACATATGAAATGCATAAAGTCACAGCATAAAATAAATTTTTGCTTTTAAGCTTCAGGGCTTTGTTTACCTGCAGATTTCCTGGTGACTGAATGGTTTGAGAATGGACGTGATATCCTGGAAAATGCCTGAGCAAATTGAAAAATTCCAGTCTGATTACAGTAATTTCAGCTAAACAATTAATTTTGAATATGAAAATATCTTTAAATCTCACCAAGAAAGAACCAGTTAAACAGAATATACTCAAATGAGGAAAAAACCCAGGCGTTTCTCACAACAGAGGAAGTAGCAGCAATCAGAACATGTGAAAGTGATTTAATATGGATTTAATGAAGGTCTTGAATTTTTCACCTTTCTCATCAATAGCACTGATGGAGTATCTGGTTGAATTATAACATATGAAATGCATAAAGTCACAGCATAAAATAAATTTTTGCTTTTAAGCTTCAGGGCTTTGTTTACCTGCAGATTTCCTGGTGACTGTGTGGAAAACAAGAGAGGAAAAAAAAAAAAAACCCAAATGTTTACCAAGTAAAATGAATAAGATAAATTTGTCCTAGCACAGTAGTTAAAGAATAATTAAAAACAGTGAAGTAAAACAAATGGGCAAATTATCTTCTCAGATGTGTAGCTATTCTGATGTACCAGTGTAAATGTGTCTATGTGAACAGATGTATTTACAGTCCTACATAGAAAAACACTACCTGCAAGGCCATGTAATTAGGAACAACTATTTTAACATAAAGAAAGAAAAAACTGCAGGAAAAAAAAAAAGAAAAAGAAAAAGAACAAAAGCAAGGTACTTCTAGCTCTTTGGAATGAAAATGTAATTTGTGAAGCAAAAAATACCTTAATTATCAGTATCTTTTTTTCATAGCAAATTATTGCTTGTTTTCATAATTACTGTTTGCCATCTTTCGTAGGATCTTTTCTGAACATGCTACTTGTCATCAGGAAACACTTATGACTGAGATCTGGGCAGCAGGGTAACTTGTGCAGTCCTGTGCCCAACTCACTGAACTGGTTATCAGTGTGGCACTGCTGTGGCTATCAGTGTCAAAAGGCCCTTGCCAGTGCTGTTTAGTGAGCTGGAGGCAAAGGGAGCTTTGGAAAAGGACAGTCTTTCCTTTATTTCCTCTCCATGAGAAGAAGCTGACTCCAACCAGAGGAGTACTACCCTTCTCAGAGAGCACAGACAGCCACTACCCAGCTTGTCATGTTTCCAAGCTCTATGCCTTGCCTGGGACAATCAGCTGTCATCATCACTGCTGCTGGAGTCACTAGCTACAAGGGAAGAAGAATGCCTCTCCTAAGAAAGATTTTTTTGAGGAACTGCAGGCAAGACTATTTTCTAATGCTTTTGGAAGCAGTAGTCTGCAAAAATTTATTATAGGGCCACCTTATGCATTGCCAGAATAACAAAAGGAGAGATAAGAATAACAAAATGCATTGCTAGGATAACAAAAGGGAGATTAGGATAACAGAATTAAGGGAGACCTCAGTCCATGAATCACTTAGAAATTCAGTGCAAAAACCCAAAGGAAAGCTTCTGAATATACATTCAGAATCATTTCTTGTACAGCTCTAATCTTGGCCTGCTTCTGTGCATTTGAACTATTCATTCACTTGTCAGCAGGTGCTAGTTAAAACATGGCCTTCGGATCATATGTCTTGATCCCTCCCTGAGAATGTTCAGCTTAAAGCTACCTTTACTAAATACTGCACTATTCACTGGAATAATTATTTTGTAAAGGCTCAATTTAGAGAAACAAATGACCCATGGGTCAACACCCCCAAAGGAAACACTCTTAACCTAAATACATTTTTGAGAAAGTATCAGGTTCTATCCTTTATAGGTCAACAAGTTTATTTTCACTTTCCTTATCACACCAACAGAATGGGAACGTCCCACAGCACGGCTGCAGCCACGGTTTCCACACCACGTTGGACACAGAGAGCTGCTCTGGCACTGGAGTCAGTGTCCTGCGATGTTCCTCTATGGCTCTGCCAATCTTCCTTATGACAGTGTCAAAGAGGGGCTCTGTGTCAGCTGAGAGAGGTTTGGCTTCAGAAGGGTCTTGTGAGAGCTCAAACAGCAATGGAGGCTCATGGTGGGCCACTCCTTCCCCAAAGCATGGGCAAAATCCTCTGTCATAACAAGCCCCGGCTCCAGGAGGTCTGAAAATGGGAGTCATGAAATGAGCCTTCCAAACAGCTCCAGCTGGCAGGAAAGAAAGAATAACACAAGGCTGGTTATAACAATGCCAGTTATCACAAGGAAGAGTGAATGTTTTTCTAGAGTTCATTTCTGGGTGCACTTCAGCTCTACACTTATTAGTTAATGCAGTAATTTCTCCTGGTGCTGTACAACACAGGCAATGCCAATATAAGTTCTTTGCCACATTACACCCAAAGAACTTGGGAAGACGGAATCCCAGAAAAACAATGTGTTAGAACGGTGTGCCCTCCTGTACATAATTCTCTGGGAAGGAGCTGTGTACTCACTGTCCTTCTGGTGCCAGCGCACGGCGTGTAAGTGAGCGCCGCAGTAATGGAACAGGAACTCGTGCTCCGAGTGCGCCACCGCCCCTCGCAGCAAGGGCAGCAGATCCCGGCCGTCCATCACCCTAGCAAGACAAACACACCACAGGGCTGGGGTGAGCTGGACAGGACTGTGCTTCCTCTGCACACCTCTCCCTGGAACTGGCAGCTCTGGACAAGAAAGAGGATTGCAGGAGATGGCATGTAGGGGCTGGATCTCAAAGGCAGAGAAGAGGTGACTGGACTCATAGACATTGATGTGTCTAAAAAAGCAACAGGACTGAAAAAGAAAACATCAAACTCTTAGAATGTGTTTCCAAGCTAGATTTTTCATTGTTTTGGGAAAGAAGGAAGAATAAATGCTTTTATTTGTACCTGTCCCGAGGCACTTCCCCTCCAGCCAAATGAACTACTGTAGGATAAATATCCATAAGGCTTGTAGGTTCATCAATAACTGTGCCTGCAGGTAACACTCCTGGCCATCTAAATATCCCTGGGACACGGATTCCTCCTTCCCAGCCTCCCATAGCTTTTCCACCTTTCATTAAATAAAAAGAAAAATCAAAAAAAATAAGTTTGATTTAAAATAAAGAGAATTTTTGCACAAATTTTATTGCACTATCATGTTACTTTGGTGAGCCTTCTTTACTCCTTTGTTTTTGCTGCTAAGCTCCTACTGAGCATTAGTGAAAGTGTGTTCAGTAGACCAGACCCTGACAATCCGAGAATTCATGCTTACAAAGGACACCTGCCCAAGTTAGAATTTAATACATTGTTACATGCCTAATTAAAATGAGACATATTTGTTTCTTGGTAATAAAAAACCAGTGTTACTCCTTGAGTGCATAATCTCACTTAAAGCCTTAGGGGTGTCCTAAGTTCTTTACCAGTTGTTGCTGGGTTTTCACTGTCCCTGACAGCTCTTACCTTTGTATATTCCATTCCAGCCACCCAACTGCCTTTCACCTTCTTGTCTTTCCAGCCATCCACCATGATCAGAGGCAAAGTAAACTAGTGTAGTTTCTTTCAAGCCTTCCTTGTCAATAGCATCTAGAACCTGGCCTGTAAACGCAAGAATATGTGTATATTAAAAAGCAAAATTTTTCCTCATACTACATAAATTTTAACCTCTGACTTGTAAATGTTTACCAGTGTAATTTCTTACCTAGGTAAGGCTGCTCATTGTTTAATATATTTTAAGACTGATATTTGTAGTTATGATTTCATTGTCTGTAAAAGCACAGAAAATTTGTGATGTGTTGTAACCACTTTATTATTGGTATTTTAACGGGGAATGCAAGAACCACAGTCACAGACAAGAAGCCTGTATTGTCAAGGGCAAAAACTACCAGTACTGTAAAAATATGGAAAGAAATTATGATCTAAAAGTTAGTGCCTGCATCAGTGGTGGCCATCACGAAAAATATGGAAAAAACATAAAATTGCCCTTGTATTGTCTAGACCAGTTAGGATTTGCATTACATTACTGCATGGATATAATATGCATTAATAACAAAGTGCCTTTAAATTTAAAAGTAATTCTTGAGCTGTTTTTGACATCCTTAATTGTATTTGCAGTATGTAAGTGTATGACGTTTGAAACCAAATTCTTCCTCTATGTGTATCTCACTTTTCTCTCTTTTGCAAATGTGAATACTTTTTGTCCATCATGACTGAATGACAAATAATTCTCCTTCCCCTCCAGAAAAACAGCCTGAAAAATAACATGAATCTTATAGTGGGGGGCATACCGGATAACACTGATGGACATTTCTGGATTTATGATCATGGCTGAAAAATATCCAGTACTCTGCTTAGTGCAGCTGTCACAAATAAATAACCTGCTGTTTTTCATCTGAAATTAATTTCCTTATTGACTTTATCACCTTCTGATGTGTCCTGCTCAGAAATGGCCACAAGAGGCTGAAATGACCTGGTCTTTACTAATCATAGAAAATGAAATAGTTATCACATATTTAGTAAGAGAAACAGGAGAGCTCCTTGACAGGAGCTAAGGGAACATGGTTAAAAGTGGTAAACACTTGACCAAAAAAAAAGAGCGAACATTTGGCCCAAGACAGGAGAAACTAAAAAACCAACACTGTAACACTGTAAATCATCAGTTCTCACACAAGACTGACAGATGTTCCTTAATGCTTATGATTTTTTTTGTACATGCTTTTAATCATCTTCTCAAGACAGGAGAAACTAAAAAACCAACACTGTAACACTGTAAATCATCAGTGCTCACACAAGACTGACAGATGTTCATTAATGCTTATGATTTTTTTGTACATGCTTTTAATCATCTTCCTTGTTCTTTTAATAAAATCTGTTTATTTAGACCTAGATATTTGATAGTTGGAGATATTGTTAGATGCTATGTTGACTTACCCACCATCCAGTCCATCTCCTCTACATTGTCTCCATATAAACCGTGTCTGCTCCTCCCAAGAAACTTTTCTGTGGTGAGGAGAGGGGTGTGGGAATGCAAAAAGGAAAGAAAGAGGAGGAATGGCTTGTGCTTATTTCTACAAAACAAAAATCAACACTGTGTTATTAGGGAGGAGGGTTCTCAATGCAGATCAGTTGTAGTGAAAAATGGTATTATGTTTGTATAGATATTTCAACAGTCCCTTCAGAAACACCTTACGTTGTAAGATACTATAACCCAGTGATTAGGATCCCATAGAATAATTTTGGGTCTATATAAAATATAATTTTCTACCCTGAATCATAGATAAAAAATATCCAGATTAAAGATCCACTTTCTGCTATTGCAAAGCACCACTGTGCTACTGAAATGAAGGCAGCAGGTTCATCCCCTGCCAGCTGATGCCCACTTATCAGTCCATATGATAAGGCTACATCACAGCTCTGCTTCTCCTTCCCTGGCCCACACATCACCTGCTATTCCTTAATGCTGCTATACTGCTCTCATTGATAGGTATACATATTTCTTAAATATAGCCTAGAAATATTCAATACAACCCATGGAAGTTGGGAAGTATTATCAGCTTTAGTGAAGCTAGGAATAAGGGGCATCCTTAAGCAGCAGCTTTTTTTTTTTTCTTTTTAATTACATTATATACCTATTCATATTATTTAAAATTAATACAAATAACAGTACTAATAATCCTACATAATACTGTAAAAATTATAAAAACTTATGAAGACATGAAAGAGGAAAGTGCTGTTTCCAAGTCGCAAAATGTACAAGAACCAGAAATCTTGTGGTCAAAAGAAGTCCACTTCACCTCTCAATAAATGAAATGGACTCTCTCAAGATAAGGGACGTAGTTCTGTCTGTCACCATTGGCTGCTCAGTAATTCCATGGTTTCTCATCATGATGCAGTTCCAGTACCGTACAAATCCATAACTCGAGAACCAGGATATGAAGAACAGGAGACTGAACCCAGCAAGGCAGGTCAGTGTTCTCCAGTGGACTGGAATCAAGCCAGTCAGTCTCCCAAGGACAGCAGTGAGTGTAATGAGGCCAATCATTTGAGTGGAAAGACAGAGTTTCCTCCTGAAGGCTCTGTCCATCTCTGGCGTTTCTGTTGGCTGACAGTCACTTATTAGTGTGAAAGGCATCCCATAGAAATAGTCAAATCCATGTTTTAAAGGGTGATGGCAGTGGTCATTGCGGGATTCACAGTTAACACCTTGATGCCACTTCCCTGAAAACAGAAGTTATTAAAATAAAAAAATATAATGTTTTTAAAAAATGGAATTTCCCTTAACAAAAGATTTCTCAAAAAGTGGTTGGTTGTTTTCTGCTCATGATAACTGCTTCATCCTACACAGAAATATACCAAGTATGTTGTTATATAATAGGATTGATTAAAGTAAAGCTCTACAATTTATAAATTTTCAAACCTTTTTTTTTGTGCTCTGTATATATATATACAGTAGCTTTGGTCAAACATTAAAAAAAGCATATAAAGGCAACTAGAAATTGAGAAAAATTCTGAATTGAGCAAAAATGTATGGCCTTCCTGGAGACCTGTCAAGTATCAAATAGAAGGGAGCTGTCCTTTGTTAAGCATAGGGGGAAATAACCTTCTTTTGTTGTCCCTTTACCTTCAAAGTGCTATGTAGACTTGTTCCTGGGAGGTTTTGAAGTGCTTGATGTCAGGACTATGGTAACACTCCGTGTTGGTGCCACATTGATAGGGGGAGATATGGACAGAGTAGTTAAACTAGCAGCTCATTTAACTGTTTGCCAGACAAACCACTTGGTCCAGAAAAACTTGAGCTCAGGAGATCAGGATTTCTCATTAAGCTGTACATTTGTAAGTAACATTGATGATCATTATATCTCCATATACTGACTGAGAATAAAAGACTTTGTTTTATAAATATTTTTGCCATTTATTTGGATTTAATAAAATTTTTAAAAGTTAAAGCCTTCTTTTAAATACTGAAGTCTTCATTTATCAGAAGGAACATCTCTTGACCTTTTGCAACACAATTTGTTCTTCATTGTGAACATACCAACTGCTTTCATGAAATGCTCATTCAAACCATGCTTTTGCTTCCCCTCCAGCTTATTCAAACAGCCTGGTTAGGAACTTATGTGGTGACATAATAAGTTGGCTTGTTTGGTTCAAACACTGAGGTTTGAGAATATCTGAATTGAGTGAACAAAATCTACCACTCATCAGAGGTTTAATGGCATTTTTTGCAGATCTTGGATGTTAGAGCATGATGGACATTAAGAACTTTACTCAAGAACTAATTTGAAACTAATTCTTATTGTAGAGAGAGGAAGTGTGCACTTCCAGTATGATGTTATCCTCAAGAAATGGTTCAGTATGTTATCAGTACCTATAATAGCAGCCAACTGAGTGGGTTTCAATAGAATTGCAGTGCATTACAATAGGAGCAGAAAAACTGCTCCAGCGGGGAAAAATTGCTGTTTCTCAGCTGTAAATATAAAGAATGGAAGTTCTAGTGTGGGTGGATGAATTGCTTTCAGCTAAAATCTCTACTCAGTTTACCTCCTGACATATTTAGAGCCAGCTGTAGAATGAAACAGGTTTGTAATCAATACATAAATGCATTGGTCATAAATATAGGGGCAGCTAAAGTATTCTTGGAATTCAGATGCACTCCAACACCTAAATCTCCAGCTGAGGTCGATAAAGGTTTCTGACATGCTAGAAAAGAATCAAATCACCAGAAGCTAAACTAAGTGTATAATTAAGATAAATTAATCTCTGAAGGCATTACTTATACAGCATTGGTTTTCTGACTAGAAAGAGCCATCAAAACATTTCTCAACAAAAAAAATCTCATTATCACCTCAGGCTGCAGGTTATTAATAGGATTTAACTTTGCAATTAAACTGGTTGCGCTCAGGGCAAAACAATCACAAACAATTCAGGTGAGACTACTTAGTGTTCATTCAGCTGTGGTGACATGGGTAGATTTTAAGATTTTTTGCTTCATGACTTGAAGGTAAAATTCTTGTGGTATTCTGTGTGTCACCTATCACTGGTTCTTTGCATCATCCCCCATGGTGTAATTAATCAGGATCTGTCAATCTGGTTAATCTATGTGATGCTTTTGGCACCTGTGGTGTGATTTTAGCTGAGATGCCCACAGGGAAAATGACTCCCCTTTTGCTTCTGGGAGGCAAGCAGCATGACTCCGCTGCTGCAGGGCAATTCCCTGGGGAGAGTGGAGACAAATCTGATTATTTTGCCAGTGATAACATGCTGAAACCAAGAGGAAGCATGCACAGTCTCTTTTACAAGCTGATTTAAACAACTAAAATAATATCGCTATAAAACTAACAGGAGATGGAACTTCAGTAATGTAGAATTTGAATTGCTTGGAATGCTTCTTTTAGTTTTGTATGATTTAGATTTATTCTGTTGAATGAATACAGATCTATTTCTGGAGGAAGTTTTATTAATAAATTCAGTTGGTTTGTGCTGATAATATTTTTATGTGCCAGATGTAGATTTTGGATTTTGACATTTTACATGCTCAGATGAGGTAGGGCAAATAGCTAAAAAAACAGCCAGGAATGTTTGTGCTTTATCAGCCTGTGAAACTATGTGATACATCTAAGATAAATAATTATTTGGAACAAGATCATGACCAAAAGCTACAACTGTACTAAAAACATAGTGCTATAAAATATAAAGTAAAATGAAATTCACATTGATGCTAAAGGAGGCAGTGGT
This sequence comes from Passer montanus, assembly GCF_014805655.1. Classification (NCBI taxonomy): domain Eukaryota; kingdom Metazoa; phylum Chordata; class Aves; order Passeriformes; family Passeridae; genus Passer; species Passer montanus. Next base: position 2,352,264 of record NW_024370595.1, on the reverse strand, counting down.
TTTGGGCTGTACTGAGATCTTGGCGAACTACAATGGCATGTACAATGACTGAAGAAAAAATTTGCTTTGTTTCTCTTTCTGAAAGGCCCAATCTTGTGACACTATTAACCATCTCTAATGTTTTAAGTAGCAGCTGTTCCCTTTAGTCTGAATCTGCTCTGAACTGTGTAAAACATCTTCATGCATATTTAAATGACACCCATATTTTTACTTTTTAAAAAAGTATTGGAATAAGTATTTTATACCTGGCATAATAATATTAATGAATTAATAACATTTTCTGTTATGTATTTTAACAACCAGAGCTGTGCTTGAAAGTGGGTCAATGGTAAAAATTGCCCACTTTATCCTATGCTTGTTCTTTTAGAGAGGTACTTTTTGGTCAGAGTTCCTATTTACATATTATTCCTAATCAGAAAATTATTACAACTGAAGTACGAGCACTTACTAACTAAAGCAAATGGGTGAGATGTGCAGGTGAAACACATGCAAGAACATCTTTAGGAGAGGAGTGCCCCCATACCTATCAGTCCTGTGCTGTAGCCTTGGTGCTGCAGTATTTTGGCAAAAGTGGTTTCGTTCGGAGGAAGCCCTCCTGAGCCAGCATTCCAAAAAATAACACGGTAATCGTTTATAGCATCCATCCCTAAAAATGCAATAAGAAACAATCTGAGTCAGTGTAAAGGGTTGAGTACTTTTATCCAACATACTTTTTTGTTTCCTGGTTGCATTGAAATGGTGCTGTTTAACATTTGTTGTAATGTTGTTTGTTTGAGAAAATTAATCTAAGATCCTAGACAAGATGAAGAAAGAGATAAGACCAACCATAGTACCTATCCTTTCATCTTTGTGTCTCATGTTGAGACTTTTTTATTTAATTTCATTTCATTTGGAATGACACTGTTGTACAGGAGATTTTATATGTCACAGTGGCACCCAGGCTGTATGAAATGCCCTTTCTTAGTGTGAATGTGAGGGCAAGGAGGAGCACAAGGAGACTTCAGCCCCCTGTCAGTCTCAGACTCCAGCTCACTGAGGGCTGCCAGGGAGTTCAAGGTTTCCTTGCACAGTGGCATGGCCAGCATCTGATCTCTGAGCCCCACAGAGTAGTTATCTTCTCTTCACCTGCAGGTTTACACCCTACCATTTAGTATTTTATCCTGGCATAACCCCATCATACAGCGCTATGTAAAGTTCAGTCTGTCATTGTAGCACTGAATATCTCTGGCCCTGTTGTTACAGTGGGAAAGGGTCTGTACAACCCTTTCAAACTACTAGTGTTTTCAAACTACCAGTCTCAGTGGGAGCTGTCATGATAAAAGTAGGATGACATATCAGCTTCAAAATGCCTCAGGAATGAAGGCTCCGAAGATAATTTGCAATAGAACAAACATTTGAGGGTTGCTGTTAGAAACATGTAGAGCTATTTGTTTTTCATATCTCTTCATCTCAGGGATGCAGTTTGACAGGATTGTGTTTTTTCTTCAAAAACACAATTGGGAAAAAATAATATTGCTGTCAAACTGTTATTTCCTAGGACAGATTAATTTTGACAGATACGTAAAGAAGCTTTCCCATGAATGACTCGTTCTGCACCTTGACTGGAGGGAATGGACACACATCTGCACAGGTCTGCCCTGCTCCCTGCAGGGCTGAGCTGCTGCTGACATCTGAGGAGGAGTCACCTATGATGGAAATTAATTTAACTAGTGCTTTGTAAGTGTGTTGTTACTATTCTTCCTGTTTTGTGTAATGACTTTTTTGAAAGTGACAGTTTGCTCTAACTCCATTCTGGCTGCAATCTGTACAACAGAGCATCAAAAGGTAACCAAAATTGTGCTTTGGGGGAGACCAAGATGCTCTGCAGAGCTGGTTCTTCTCTGCTCTGCTTCCCCCCAGACCAGTTCACAAATACCCTCCAAATGCAGAAGCCACCTCAAAGCCTGCCTGACACCTCGTGTGTCTCAGTGAGGATGGAGTGTCTGTGACACCCCTACTTGCACACCCTCATTTTTTCTGTGCCCATTGTATGATGCTGCTCTCTCCAGCAACAGAGCAATGTTTGAAGGTGTGTGGCTTTACAAGGCAAACCTGATCGGAGGGGATATCTGCCAGTGAGGAAAGCTGCTCTGCTGGGCGTGCAGAGCGGGGCTGCAGCGATGTGCTGGGTCAGCTTCACTCCTTCCTCTGCCAGGCGATCAATGTTGGGCGTCCTGAAAAAGCAACCAGTGCCACCAGATATCACCTAGAGAGTCTTTCAAGGGAATAAGAAATTATATACTTATCTTTATTTTCAGAAGTTTGTTCTGTTTGAAGATGGCCAGGAAATAGTTTTGTAATTTATTTAAATTTTCTCAAGTGATAGGGAAATATTTCTCTTTTTCTTTCTTCGTTAAAAATTAGTATCTGGATTAATTTTGAGACAGATTAATTTTTTTCCCCCCCCTTGTCCTATGAAGAGTCTTGCAGAAATCATAGAATTGGAGAATGGTTTGGGCAGAAAGGGATCTTAAAAATCACGAAATTCCAAACCCCCCTGCTGTGGGCAAGAACACTTTCCATAGATGAGGTTGCTTAGAGCCCCATCTTACCTGGCTTTGAACACTTCTGAGGATGGGGTATCCACAGTTTCTCCATGTTCCAGTTGCCTCACCTCCCTCACAGCAAAGACCTTTGATTCCTCCGGAGCTGCCTTTCCTACACTGGCTTCTTCAAGAGCTGTGTGTCAGCCTCAGTGCATCAGTGTAATGGTAATTTGGTTGCCACAGGGTGACAGTGCTTGACTAGACAAGAAGCTACATGACTTACAGTACCGATAAGGAAGCTAACAAGGTACTTCTCATGACATTTGAAGTGAAGGGAAGAGGAGAAAAAGGAAAGAAATCCTGCATGTTTTCACACTGTAGTGGCAACCTCTCACAGTAACATGAATGAAGCCACGTGTGAGTAAGTGGGTGAGAAGAGGGTATTTTGCAAACAACTGGCAACCAACAGAAACAAGCTTGCCTAGCACACTAGTTACAGACAAGGCAATATCTTACATTTCAGAGTACAATATCCCCCTCTTCCAATTCAAGGTGTGCCTCTATTTTAAATTAGATTGAGCTTCAGTTTTACAATTTTGGTTTTGCAATTATCAGTTCAATGACAAGAAGGCAAAACCTTAAGTAGGATTTTGGAAGATCCTGGATGTTTTGTTGCTTTGTACTCATACTGTTATGGATTCTTCCCTCAAAGACAAGCGGCCAGGAAACAACATCTGCAACATTTCTTATTCTCTACAGCTTTTTGCCTGAGGTGCAGTCCGGGGTAACTTGGCAAACAAAAAAAAGTAGTTCCACCCTCCACACAATTGCCATCTCAGTCAGCTGATAAACATTCCTCCTCAAACGAGCATTAGGTGCTCCCAAACTGCTTCCCAAACTGTTTCAAAATCTTTGCACTGCAGAGAATCAGTGGCTAAGAGAGCACAGATACTTGCCTCCCTGTTAGTACAGTCTGAATGTAAAAAAAGAAAATCCATGCCTTGGGGATGATGCTGTGGAGGCCTGGCTTTGCAGAGCCCTATCAGCTCCCTGTGATCACCAGCTGCCTGTCAGCAACTCGCTGACTGAAGCCTTCCAGGGTAAGATTCCAAGAACTTTGCTGGATGAGGGGAAGGATTGTAGCAAATTTCATTTTGTTCAAACATGTTACAAGCCAGCAGGCAATACTACGGCACAACTTTCAAAGAGAAGGCAAATTATATGTCTTTGAGGCTGAAAAGAGAAATATTTCCTAGTAACTTTGCTCATTGCAGTCATTTAACTGTATTTTGAGGTGAGACTGGGAAAGAATGGTAACACAGAATTAAGATGAGATAATGAGGCCTGTGTATTGTCAGTGTTAGACAATTAAAGGATACACAAGAATGATTATCATATTCTCACAGTAAAACAGTGCCACAAGGCAGAGCTGGAATGCCCTCCAGGCTATGAAATAATGCTGGGCAGAGGGTTTCAGGTTTACATGAAATATCACACCAGCTCTGTTCACCCTTAGGGTCAGTTTCCTTACCTGATAGTATCATTCCCATAGCAACCTACATCCCCTATGCCAAGATCATCAGCCAGCAACAGGACAAAGTTTGGCTGTGTGATGGTGGAAGGCTGTGTGAATGGTGCTTGCAGAAGCAGACCAAAAATCAGGGGTGTAACCAGGGGTGACCTGAAACACAGAAGAGTAAAAGAAGCCAGTGACCTGGCCATTCATCACTCCCCCTGCACGTGGCCAGAGACCCTCCTTTGTGAGCTGCAGACCAGACCACTCTGTGCAGACACAGAGAGTGTGCTAAGTGTTTATCATTTCCCCAAACTGATGTAATGAAGGGGAAAATGTCAGTACCATAACTTTAAAAAAATCTCCTTTCCTGATTGTTTCCAAGTTTCCTGTGAGCAGTCTCACATGGGAATTTACATGCAGCAGATGGCATACAAGTGATTATGGCTTTGGATGTTTATAAAGGGTTGTTCTGGGAAGCTGAGAATGGGATCAACTTCCTCTGACATGGTTTTTGGCTGGACTGGGATCTTTGGGTTGTGAAAAAGTTAATAACAAGAAAAACAAACAAAAATCACACTGTGAGATAAACAATGCTACTCTTTTATAACACAGGATTACGTCATTATTAAGCTTCACTCACTTTAGATCTAAGTATGATACAACAGTAACTCATGTTTTTTTCTTACCAATGAGACGTTACTTGCCAAATCATTTCTGCATTTGGAGTGTTCGGATCCTGCAAAACCAAGAGTACTCTGTCATAGTTACATCTTCCTAGTGGCAACTGCAATAAAAATAGATTAAAAATTTTCTCAAAGCCTGTTAACATTCTGTTTTATTTGCTCCAGTGTACCTCAGAATGAAGGTACACTGGAGAAGAGTAAAGACATTAATGTTATTTTTACTGCTAGCCCTTCCCTTATTAGAGAGATTTTTCTTTTTGAGTAACGAAGTTTATCTCAAAATAGTGAAATAATTCCATTTTCTTACATGAATCATCTATATAAAAATATTTAATGTTCAGAAAAGAAAAAATAATGATTTAAAATCCAGTCTTCAATATAATTTACATTTCTATAACCATAGACAGTAGCAGCATTGTGCTTTTTCACATAATGTGGTAAATTTCTTTTCAGGCTTGCAAGATGAATTTTTAGTTGTAGAAATTCTACTCATCTTTTTCCAACAATTATAATTTCTTGGAAGAATTCAAGATCTCTTGTTACTTAACTACACTCTCATAGAGTGAAGAGGTTTCTCTGGGGCTTTTCTTTCACTGTCAGGACAGTGAGATAAACTATTTGAAGACTTTGAAGTCGGGGCTGAGTGAGCTTCGTTCTAAAGTTTTAAAATAAACTTTGAAGTATATCCCATTCCTGGCTCAACTGTCCCAAGCACCTCAACTTTATGAATTATGTTTCTTTTATATTTATTTTTGTTTTCCAGAAATGATGTATTAAGCAGTTTAGTTAATATTCATAGTTCTTGCATTTTATCCATCAACACTACAAGTTTCAGTGGGAAAAATTAAATTTCTATGCTTAGAAAACTGGCATCCAAACACTTGCTTACAAGCATGAGAGCTGAGGCACCATTGCTATCTAGAGACACTCAGTTTCCTGCATGTGAGTTTGTGCCTTTGCTGCATCCTAAATAGTTATAGGAAAAGTACAGGAGAACACTTCAGACATCTTTAGCATTTATATCCTATAAACCTCCAAAACAATCGAAGTAATAAAGGAGTTGGAGATAATCAGATTTAGTTGTGCAGTTGGTTGTCATACAGTAGAGAGATGCTGATTTAAAGCACAGCTGGAGCTTGAGGTTGAACCTCCCCAGAAGCTGCCTGTAAAATAGCAGGCAATATACAGAAAACAGCTATTGATTTATTATTTATTATACTGACTGGTATTATCCCTGTCAAGCCATTTCCTCAGTGAAAGGTGAGCCCAGACAGAGAAATCACAAGCAAATATTCCCCTCTGCTATCTGAACTGAATTTGGCTTATAGCAAACTCCCTCCTCCCTTTCCCATTGTTAATCCCTCCCCCAAAGTAACTTAGTTTTTGTCTCTTTCTTCATCTATTTTAATAATCCTGGGAGGTATAGCTTGCATATCTTTTGTATTTTATCAATTGTTTTCCTGTATTGATTCAAAGTTTATAATCAGTCTTTAGCTTTCTAACAAAATACTTACAAGACACTAAAATCTCATAAGAGGAAATATTAATTGTTTTTTACCTACTCATATACACTTTTTTTATCAATTGTTTTCCTGTATTGTTTCAAAGTTTATAATCAGTCTTTAGCTTTCTAACAAAATACTTACAAGACACTAAAATCTCATAAGAGGAAATATTGTTTTTTACGTACTCATATGCACTTTCCTTGAAAACAGTATGTATTTGTGACATCAGCTTGGCAACACTCAGTGAAAAGTCAGACCATTAATACCACTCAATTCAGTACTGTTCAGTCTGTGAAAATTTATTTTAAAAATTCCTATTTTGTAGACTTGATACAAATAAAAGCAAACACAAGCTTGTAAACACATAGCCTGTGGCTCTTTCTTTGTACATAGCCTTGTAGGAGAAAAATGTTGTTCTAAACAGAAAAGTATTTTAAAAACTTCCTTGAGATATTTTTATCTAGAGAACCAAAAAAAAAAATAAAATTCCAAATAGCCATTAACATTTTCCCTGTGTATTTCCCAACATAGTAAGGGAGGAATACAGTACCTGGTCAAGTTGTGTTCAAAGCAGGCAGCTGATAGACTGGTGACTTAAAATTATTCCAAATTTTCCAGCACGAGGACTGCTGCTAATGCGCAGCGTTTCTGAAGGCAGTCCCGAAATGTGCCCTAGCTGCACGTCCCACAGCTCACCACAGGAAAAGCATGTTGTGCCAGAGCTTCCAAGCAGCTGCACGTTCTGGCTTCTCATGGAGTCTCAAGCTGCACTTCCCCCTGCTGTTTGCACAACTGTGACATTCACACAGGCCGTGAGGGTCTGGCTGGGGAGCGCCACAGACGCAGCTAAAACGCTTTCTGCCTAACCACCAGTCTCTCAAGGGATGGGAATGACCTCCTTCAAGGCTGAGACACTCCTGTGAAAGGTACTGTAAATAACAGTTCCCAATAAACATTTCCTCACTTCCACCAAGGAAAAGAGAAAATCGCTGTACTTACAGAGCAGCAGTTCTTTGTTGTAGAAGTAGAAATTGAGCTAATTTCTTCACTTTATGGCCACCCTGAGTGCACGCTGCAGTGAGGTGGTTGTCTCTGCACATGCTAGGACAAATAGTTCTAGGGTGGGGAGGAAATGCTGGTAAGAGGCTTGAATTTTCTTTTTCAGCAAATGAGTCATTCAGCTTCACTTCTGAGTGCTGCCTGTTTCCTAGCCATCACTTAAAGGGACAAATTAAGGTTACACGATGGCTAATGCATACTCTCTTGATTTTTTCTTATGTGAGTCCTCTTGTACTGAGTGTTTTGGGACAGCAGGAGGCACTGCCCAAAAGCAATCTTGCTTTACTAACAGTTTCCTGCATTTTTGCATCTTATGAGAGAAAGGAGAGGTTGTGGTAAGTTGGTGGTATAAATTGCAGTGCTCAGGTTGGATTGCTAGTGGAGCACCTATGAGGCCAGTTAGAACACCATAGGTGATCCCTTCCCTGTTCCCTCCCACCACAGCATTACCATGCTGGAGTGGTTACAGCCAAGATACACAGAAGGAGTGATGTGTCTGGTTTGACTTCTCTCAGTGTCTGCTTTCTGGTCCCCACCTGCATTATAGAGTCCCAATTTGTACCTCTCTAGTTCCCATTCCTCTCACTGGGCCTTTGGCACTTCAAGGATACATTAAGGTCTACAGGATTTCTTGTTGTCTGATGCCCTCTACTGCTGCATGTTTTCTAAAAGGAAACACCTTCTGAGCTGCTTCTGGGTTTTTTCTGCCCAGGTTGCAATCAATCTCTGCAGGGCCCTACTCACTGAAAGAGCTTCTTTTGCAGCTGGGGCCATCTCCACAGCTCTCATATCCTTGTTATTGTTTTTTTTCCAGGACTTCTTGCAAATTCTATAGAGTTTGTAACAGAGAACCACAAACTGTAACTGCTATGTTATTTACTAAATTTAGAATACAGCAGAAAATTGAATGCATGCCTGCAGTTACACAACAGGAGCATGCCTTTGCTGCCTTTTACACAGCCCTCTTCAAGCACAGAGAGAGCCAGACCGGGTTGCTGCTCTAAGTAGCACTTGTTCAAGTCTGTCTGCTGGGAATTGGCACTGGCCACACCCATGGTGTTATGAAGTTAAAGGAAGGAGGGCTGTGCTTGTGGTCTAAAGATTTTCAGAGTGACAACTTTGTGCCCATTTTGGCGTTTGATCTTTGAAGGAGGGAAAGGTGAATGCCCTCTCACAGGTGCTACTTGAAGATGAAATTTTTAAAAGGTCTAGGCAAAGCTAATTCTGTTCCCAACCAATGCACTGAATTTGCAATAGCTGTTTTTCTGTGGGGAAATCTTTAAAAAGCCCGTATTTTTTCAGAAGGTAGAATTAATGTTGAATTTTGCAGAAGCCTTGCATAGTCCTATTTTTTCCTCGTTTTCTTTACTGAGGCAGTAACGCTGTGACACTATTAAAGTGCTTCAACATCTCACAGCTGAGGTGGGCTTTTGTGTAGGATATGATGATTTAGGGGCTCCCTCTAGTGACTACTACCTTCTATTTGTTTCAGAGCACAGTGGATCCGTACTCACCTTTCTAAAAGTCATTGCACAATGATGATGTGATGCTATTTCTTGAAACTCTCATTTACACTAGGTCTTCAAGGCCTGGATTCTCAGGAGCAATTGCAGAGCTTTACCTGTCATCCTGGGGCACGAAATATGGGTTTCCAACGCTGGGAAGAGCCTGGTTCGTGTATTCCGGGACTGCTCTGACACGTGAGCCAAACTGCAGGAGGTGGGGGTGAGTGGGAGAGGTGCTTCAAAAGTGCTCTCCTGGTCTGGGGTAAAGCAGTAATTCTGATACACCAACTCCTGCCCAAGACTCGACTTATCTCATAGCTGATGAGGAATGCAACTAATATACTTAGAAGGCTGTACTGCAGTTAATTGTCCACATGGTTTCCAGTAGGAGACATAATCCAGTGCTGTTTCCTCCTACACCACAGAATGGGCTCATATCACCTGGGTTTCACCACAAAAAACTAACTGTTCACATCTAAGCCTGCCCTCCAGACTCTGTGATCAATGGTGAAAGACAGTCACATTGAGGGCAGCCCAACTGTCCTATAATGCTATTCTAGGATTAGATGAAACATCCTTTGAAGGTTCCAGGCTATCATTAATGCCTGTACGGAGAGAATTTGTATGGCTCTATATTCAAGCTAGATTGGAATTGGTTAAAGTGATACCAAACCATACTGTTAGTCATTCTAGTAAGAGATCAAACAAATGAATACAAATACAATGAAATCAAACAATGAATGCCATACAAAAATTATGAAAGCTATTTTTATCACAACATTTTTATTACAACATTTATTACAACATGAAAGGTGAGTTTTTATTTTTGAAATTTAAGGAAAACCATCTGATATGAATTAAACAATCCTACTATTTGAACAATGGAGATGACTTCAATTTCTAGAACCTGGATACTTCTTATTCTCTTGGGATTGAAGCTGTTAAAAGTGAAGTGTTTAGTTATATTTTCAACTGTAATGAAAAAAAAAAGCATAACCTAAAATGCCAGAAGACTAGAAAGTTAACAGTTGGATGAAGACATACTCTGTATTGCATTCTTGATGTGTATTTCTCAAGGCACCCAGCTTCAAGGCATGAAAAGGCAGTGACACATACATGTTAGTATACATGAGATGAAGGGAGTCCCAGAAAGTCCCATGTGAGTACTTTGAGAAACCTCACTGGTTTTTTTTGCAGCACTGATGAGGCTTCACCTCGAGTCCTGTGTTCAGTTTGGGGCCCCTCATGACAAGAAAGAGATTGAGCTGTTGGACCATGACCAGAGGAGGGCAACAATGCTGGTGGTGGGTCTGGAGCAAAGTCTGATGAGGAGCAGCTAAGGAGCTCGTGGGTAATGAAAAAAAAAAGCATAACCTAAAATGCCAGAAGACTAGAAAGTTAACATTTGGAGGAAAACAGACTCTGTATTGCACTCTTGGTGTGTATTTCTCAAGGCATCCAGCTTCAAGGCATGAAAAGGCAGTGACACATACATGTTAGTATACATGAGATGAAGGGAGTCCCAGAAAGTCCCATGTGAGTACTTTGAGAAACCTCACTGGTTTTTTTTGCAGCACTGATGAGGCTTCACCTCGAGTCCTGTGTTCAGTTTGGGGCCCCTCATGACAAGAAAGAGATTGAGCTGTTGGACCATGACCAGAGGAGGGCAACAATGCTGGTGGTGGGTCTGGAGCAAAGTCTGATGAGGAGCAGCTAAGGAGCTCGTGGTGTTTAGTCTGAAGAAAAGGAGGCTCAGGGAAGACCTCATTGCTCTTTACAACTACCTGACAGGAGGCTGTAGCAAGGCAAGAGGATTTGGTCTTTTCCCAGGTATCAAGAGAAATAATAAAGAGAAGATGTTGAAAATGCTTCAAGTTGTGCCAGGGGAGGTTTAAATTAAATATTGGGGAAAATTTCTTCTTTGCAAGAGTTGTCAAGCATTGGAGCAGGCTGCCCAGGGAAATGGTTGGGTAACCACCCCGGCGGTATTTAAAAGACATTTAGATGTGGCACTTGGGGACATGGTTTAGTGGTGGACTTGGCAGGCTGGGTTAATAGACTCAGATGATCTTAGAGGTCTTTTCCAGCCTAAACAATCATGTGATTCTCTGTCTGAGTGAGAATGTATATGTTCCAATATAAACAAAATAATGAAAATAGTTACAGTGAAAAGGATTTCTGGAATTTATGTGAGAGAGATTTTACTGGGAAACATTCTTCCTCTGATGTTTTACTGTCCAAAGACAAGGAGATCAGTTTTGGAAGAAACAAAGCCCATCACAAATGCAGCCTACTTAAGAAATCATGACTCCCAATGAGAAAAAAATATTTCTCTGCTATCAGATATGAGTTGTTTCTCATCTACATAGTGTAAACTCTCTTAATTTCCTCTGTTTAGCCACTGGTAGCTGTACCAGTACAAGCATTTAGAGACTGAGAGATCTGTGAATTTCCTTGAAATAAACATTTTTTTTTTTTAAACTTTGGTTGAATGAATAAATTGTAGGAAAGGTTTTTATTATAGCGTTTAAAGATAAAGCAATTCATACCAAAAGTATCTAACCTCTCACTATCTGCAACTGAGAGAGGTTCAGAATCACCACAGCAAAGAGCTAGGACAGACACAGGTAGGCACAGTAGACTGAGGTTCACAGCAGTCAGCAGTAAGCATTCAGCTTTCTCATCACTATTATCCTGAATTTGGGAACTGTCAGACAGGATTTTGCCACTTATCTGTATCACTGCTTTTGGAATTCAGATAAGGCCAAGTTTCACCACTGCAACCTCTGCCCTCACATGCACAGCTAAATCTTTCCTTCAGCTGAGAGGGACTGTCTTAGGCTTGCTCTGCAGAGCAGAAGTGATGAGAGAGGAGACCTGAGGCACACATTTTTCCCCTCCCAGGCTCAGGACAGTGCCCTACTTCTTCAACAAGTGCACTAACCACCAGGCTATTATCTGAAATCAGGTCAGGACACCACTTCCTTCTCTTGTGGGCCAGGTTTTGGAATGAAACTGTGTCATGCTCTGGGCTTTCATCAGTAGGGGTGACTAGTGTGTGAATATCAAAGAGGTTTCAGCTTGAGATAAGCACTGACTCCCTTCTGAGGGGAAATGAGGGCCCCATATGTGAATTGGTTCTATCCCCTAGTGATGGGTCAAGTCCAGCCTCTCACCCACCACCACTTCCAAGTCCTTTTCAGCCAGGGTGCTCTTGATCTGTTTATCCCCTTAAATGCCAAGTTACAAATCATGCCCTGAAGACTATCCTCTTTCCTTTGTTTTTATATGCCATTATCTGCTTATTCTAAATTTGGATAGCTACATTGTGTAAGGTGTTAACTTGGGTGTCTTTTACTTACAGAGGAAAAAAAAAGGCAATTTTCAGTATGATTCACCTCAGCCATGAATCATTTACATAAGTAAAAGTCAAAGTGACACAAAAGTGCCTGTTTCTCCCCATGGGCTAAGGTCAGATACCAGATAGTTACCTCAAAACATGGAGGCCTCCTCATGGCAGATGCTGATGTCTTCATTAAGTCAGAAGTACCTTTTCCTGAGTGTCTAAAGAAAGTCAATCTGATCTCCTATATTCATAACCATTAGGGTAACAAAATTGAGCAATAAGGTACTGTTCAGCCACAATGGTGTGTAATGTTGCCATTCTGCCTGGCTCTTCTGCACAGACCAGAAGTTTGTGCACCCCAAGGGATCAGTTTTAGTACAACTCCTTTGTAAAGAGAACTAAATGAATGTATATAAGCAATTACCATATCCAAAGAAGCAGGTATTTGAGCAGACTAAAACAATATATAAGCTCTAAAGTTGTGAATTAGAGAGCAGGATCAAAGGGATGAGGTTTGCATTATTCCCGGTTTAACAGAAAAGAAGTTTTCAGCTAAAATGAAAGGTGTATTAGAAACTAATGAAAATGCGAAGATAGCTACAGGCACTCAAGTAATGCCTTCAAAGAGGTAAGATACTTATGGCAATACAAGGACTTCTTTTTCTTCTTGCCTCTATGAAATTAAATCAAAGTGAGGACATGGATTTATAGAAATTTCTCAAAGCATTTGCTTCTAAATTACTGAAAAAATATTCTTCTTTCCACCCTTGTTTTTCAACCTGGTTAGCAAGAAAAAACAAAACAAAATGTTTGGCTGTTCAGAGGTTGGAGAAGGATCCATTCATGGTGGGAAATTGTGGATGAATAAATTATAATGTCTCATACCAGACTGATCATACATATACATTGAGAGTGTGTAGACTCAGGTATGTGAATAGATGGAAGAGAGAATTAAGGTGGGCCTAATCCAATTAGAATAGTGACCAAAATTCTTAAAATGTTTGTGTGTGTTGGTGTGATCCTTAGGGCTGTCCTGAGCAGGATCAGGAGCTGGATTTTGATGATCCTTCTAAGTCCCTTTGAACTCAAGATATTCTATGACTATTCATAGAACTAACTCACAATTAATCATAGAATCTGGCAGAAAAGCTTACTTCACTGGCACTGGTGCTCCAGAAGATTTTTGTTCCTTTTTCTCTTGTCCTTTCTGCTTTTCTCGGTTTTGTTTTTTGTTTTTTGGGTTTTTTTTGTTTGTTTGTTTGTTTGTTTGTTTTTCTCATTTCCCATTTGCAGTGTCAGAAGTGACACTACACCGGGTTTAAAAGGGAGAGGAGCAGGGATGGGCAGCGACGGCAGCTGCGGCTCGGGGCGTGCGCTGCTGCCCTCCGGCGGGACAGAGCGGCCGCACCCACGGCTGCGCCGGACTCCTGCTCTCTCCCAGTGGTGATGGTGATGATGGTGATGACGACTGTGCGAGGTTATCCAACAAAAACTAACGATGGAGACATTAAAGTTATCTGCTTCCCCCCCCCGCCCCACCCCACTTTGTTTTAGGCATGATCGAAGTATAGTAGTGACAAATGCAAGAGAGTGCAGAGATAAATAAAGCTGGACAAAGGGATTGTGGAAAGAACAAGTAAAGAAGGAAATAAAATAAGTGATGGAAAAAATAGCAGACTACATGCTTCTCCTGTTTCCACTGCTCATTGCATACGCTGATGGTGGAAGATGTATTTCTGGCAGCCTAAGAGGTAGGGAAGTGTACTGTCATCCTTTTACAGACAAAGAATGTCAGACTCAACCTCATTTCTCATCAGCCTGCTCTGCTTGTTTGCATCAGCCCTGACTCACTTCCAGTGGAGCAGCCCAACAGAACATCATCAGTATTATTTTGCAGGTTGAGCACTGGTAAATTTGGCTGGTATTTGCAACTGATATTTGGATAGAGATGTAAGTACAAACCATCATGAACTTACTCTCAAAAAAATGATCAGTTGCAATTAAATGCCAGACTCTGACAGGATGGAAGGGTTGCATGGAGCAATGGAGTCACGGGGGGAATGTAGGTGTAGGCAGCAGCAGCAGCATGACAGTTTTCTTGCTGTTTTCTCATCTTCACTCACCCCTTCCACACAACTACATCTCTGTTACCTCTCCCACTTACCATCACATCAGATGTGCACTTCACCGCATCCGCTTTTTTTGCTCTTATTATCCCCTTCTTGGGCTGATGGGGAGATGGAAAATCTAGTCTTTGAAGGAAAGAAAAAAAACTAACAGTGCCTATTTAGCTTTTCAAATCCCTGCCATCCTTGTGCCTTTCCTGTTCTGAAAACAAGCTAGGTAAGAAATCCTGAGACAGCAGTTTGCCACCTCTGGCAAAACTTTCCCCCTTACTCTTCTCTCTTTAAAAATGCTAAGTCTGCTCTCCAGTGGTGCCAGGAATTATGAAGTGGCTGTTTTCAAGTTCCCTTAATGTCCAGACAAACACTTTCTAAGCACAGGTAGCGCTGTCACCAGCCCTTCCACAGCTACATGAAGTAGTTTCTATGAGGTTGGTGGGGAGTTGAGCTTCCGTTTTTAGAGGAGTAAATAGAAACAGACCCCTGGATATTCTGTCTCCAACCTCCACCAAATCTTCCAATCCAAAGTCAAATGCTCATAGTGAAGATGGGACAAAGCTTTCTTTGTAGTTTCAGTTCTATTACCTGTACCAGAAGTTACTTTATATACTCTCACATTGCCCTTCCCATTAAGATCCCCATCACGTTCAATGCACACCATGTCCAGTACCCAAGCAATGATTTAAGAACTTTTCCTCACACTTTTTCCAAAACATGCCTCTTGGCTGACTGCACACTTCTAACTGTGTTTGTCTCCAGATCAGAATTTATTTCCCCTGGGCTTTTTCAGAATATTTGTTGCTGTAGTATTTCCACAGGAGGATTCTAGCAAAAATATACAGCCCTCCATGTATTCAAAGCACACTCCTGCTAATTTCAGTTGCAGCTGTGTGTTTCAACACTTCTGCAAATGAGACCACAAGGGCATCAGGCAGTCAGACAGAGAATAGGGAACATTCATTCAGTGACCACCTGTGAAAAATCTTGTTTAAGGAACTCTACAGCAAAGGCTGGAAATTTTCTGACAAAACAGAACTTTGTCAAAACCACAGTTTGTAGAGCCCAGCATGTTCTTCTTAAAATATTTCAGGCTGGACAAACTGTTATGAAACTGAAAATTATGTCTGGGGGGAACTGAACTTAGACTTCCAAAAGGGCTGTTGGCTTCTGACCCAGGGAAATTGAAAGTGGAAGTCTCTAGATTCAAAGGAGCTCATTCAAGACTCCTCCCTAGGCACAGAGGCTTTGGGAAGCAAAGTACCCTAAGCACAGTTGGGAGAATTCACGTACATGTTGTGATACAGGACTTCCCACAGCCATTGAAATAACTGACATTTATCAGGACTAAATATAGGACCTGTAGATTGGCCAAAACCAGTTTTAGTAGAAGTGGCTTTAAGTTAAAACTGAAACAAATCTACCCTTAAAATAAGAAAAAAAAAAAGCTACATCTGTGGAAAGTAAACATGACTTTTCAGCCAGCTCTCACTGACAGAAGGAGAATACAATTCTGATTTAAACAGGACACTAATTTATCTTCTTGCATGTTCTGCCTCATTTGCTACTTCCTTTCAACATTTCTGAGATATATTTCTGGCCTTCGGTTTAAAACACTTAAAACATCGATATCTTATTTTTCACAGGATGAAGTGTCTTCCTTCTATCCACTGAGTGAACTGGGGAGGGGGGCAGGAAAAAAAGCCAAAGGAGACTTGCAAGATAGTGAATGAAGATTATTACTTGGCTACATGGTTTGATTCAATTTACACTCTTAGGTTTGAGGTCATGCAGTACCTGATGACTACTAGCAGCTTGCTGTGCTTAACTGGAACCTGCCTTGCTCAGCACATAAATGTTTGCTGATCCTGTTGAAGCACACACTGAGGACCCTGTGTTTCATTAGCACTCAGGAAATGAACACCCTTCCTTCCCCAGCAGGACCTTTTCTGACCCACCAGTTTCAGTCCATTCTCTGCCTCTCACATCTCCTGCTTTCTTATCAGAGAATCAGGCAGGGGAAAGGGATCATTTAGAAGGCCTGTACTTCATCCTGCTCAGAGAAGGATCAACACTGAATTCAGACTACGTTGCTCAGGGATTTATCCAAAAAAGTGCTGGAAATCTGTGAACAACCTGCGTCAGTGGCTGACTGCACTCCCTGTGGTGTGACTTTTCACTCACTTCCTGCTCAAATTTTGGCTAACACATGGCTCATGCTCTATGTTATTCCCTGATGTATGCTGGGGTCACTGCTGTTCAGCCAAAGCAAAGGCAACACGTATGCTTGACACAGTGGCCAGAAAGGACTAAAAGTCCTTATGCAGCCATTGTCACCTGCAGCCATTGTCACCTGCAGCATGCTGTCCCTTGCAGCCATCAAATATGCTTGCTGTTTGTCTGGCAAAACCTGCTGACTCCTGGAGATGATGTAGACCAAATGTCCAAGCTGGAAGGTGTCAGCTTACCCAAACATTTTTTGAAGTGGCTGCAGCAGCAGCTGGATTGCTGAGGCTTTTGTGCCTCACAGTTGTGACACCTGTGCCATAGCAGAGGAGGAGGAACCAGAGCTCTCCCCAGCAGCTATGTTTTGCTCATTGGTGCATGAGTTACGTGTTGTGAGCTATGAAGAAGAGAGCTTGTGAATCAGAAATTAATCAATTAAATCCCAGCTAGGGTCTCTCCTGTTCCTGCCATCCAGCTCCAAGTCTAATTTGTTTTCCCCATCACTGCTGGGATCTATGTAATATGCAAACTCCATGAGAGTCTTTCTACATCAAATATTTAGCTTCTCTCTTCCCTGTATTTGCATTGTTTTCCTT
Source organism: Passer montanus (assembly GCF_014805655.1). Taxonomy (NCBI): domain Eukaryota; kingdom Metazoa; phylum Chordata; class Aves; order Passeriformes; family Passeridae; genus Passer; species Passer montanus. Next base: position 2,335,183 of record NW_024370595.1, on the reverse strand, counting down.
CTCACTGCTGTTTGGATTGACCTTGAAAAACAAGCTTAGACCTTACTGATGTAATCCAGACACAAAACTGCTGGGAACATTTTCCTCTTCTTTTTGAAAGTTCCATAGAGATAGAAAATGCTTAACATAACAAAGCATAAAATATTGTTCAAAAGCATATAAAAGAAGAAAGAGAGGAAGGAAGAAAGAAAACTCTTTTTAAAACAAAGCAAAACTCACATTACACACATTTCTTCCACATTACACAGACTTCTTCTTTCAAAGCAAAATCTCTAGGCCTTTCCAAAGAAAAGGTAGCAAAAGTTTTAAAATAAATTCCAAAGAATGCATTTTTCCTAACCTCATCTTTAGAACAGTAGAACTTTGAGGGCTAAAAACAACCTAAGATAATTCAACTTAAGACAAACCAGAGATACAGAAACTGTCAGCTCCAGCAGTATAAGCTTGGCAAAACTATGGGACCTCTGAAATGAGTCTTAAATTGGCAAATGCTGAGCAATTTGAGACACAGTCAGATATAGGAGAGTCACATAATGAGTATACTCTGTATGTTGGCAGGGTGTGTGACTGCACATCATATAAGAGAGATGAGATGCACATTACATCAAATACATTACATTCAAAGCAGCTATATATCTGTCAACTGCACATTATTAAAAAGGAAAGAATGATGCAACTTCACACTTTCTGTTAAAATGTACTGGAAAGAAAAAGTCCCTTGTAGTGCTACTTAACACCATGTGAAAAAGAACCAGAACATGCACAAAGTTTGTTGCATTTACAGAAACCTCTCCTAAATGTTAGATATCCTTGATAAAAATGTAGAATATTGTACCAACTAGATACTATGAAGCAACTAGATGCTAATTATTGCCTATCACACTTATTTAAATACCTCCCAAATGCAGAATGCTTCACTAACTCCCACTCACTGAAGCATATGTGCGATGGTGGTCTGGATGCACTTTGCTACCTTCTGCATCACCACCTTGTTAGCAGAATGATTAGGGATGAACTATTCTCCTTTTCTTTCTTTATGCTTTGATCAGAAAATGCTGATCTGTTAAAACTCAACTTTGTGCAGAAGCAGGTTAATTTTGAAAAGACAAGATTTCTCATGAAGCCAGTACAAATCTAATCTAACAGCAACAAAATTGCCAGACTTGTCAGTAGAAATATCTGAACAGTCTGTCAACTTGCACTCTGCACACATGTGGGAGTTCTCGTGGTCCACAGAACCACGTGAACGTGCTTCATGCTTTTTGTGAAGAAATGGAAGTTCAGTTCCAACCTTCTAAGGAAGGGAACACCTCTGAAAAGTTTTCTTTCAGAAAACAGAAGTTTTCCTCCAAGCCAAATCATGCGCCAGACCCTTTCCAAACGTCTGCACTTTGCACATTTGTCAGCAGCAGAAGGAAGAAATACAGTCTGGGAAATGGCTTAAGTTAGGCACACACAAGCCCACCAAAACCACTGGGGAAGCTTACAAAATAAAAGTTAGATTTGCACGTTTAGCTACTGAGACCCTGGGAAAGCAACAGTAACAACATCATTTTTCCTATAATCAGAAAATAATAAAATCGGCAAACTTTTGATGAGAGATTCTGGGCATAATTAATGTACTTCAGTAATAACAAACAACTCACTGCATGCTAACAGTTTTTTTACCTATATGTATATTATACAACCTTGGTTAAATTGAGGGATCCTGTATAGGTTTTAAAATACCTTTTTGGCAAATTCAGTACATCAAAGTTTAATAATAATAATGACACACACACAAAAAAAAAACAAAACAAAAAAACAACAACAAAAAAAAAACAAACACAAAAAAAACCCCAAAAAAACCCCAAAAAAACCCCCAAACAGTTGTAACTTCAATTTCACAACACATAAATAAATAAATAAATAGTTTTTTATAAAAGGATGACTTGCAGATATTTTGCAACTGTAGTTAAGCCTCATAAAAATCCCAGTGTAAAAATCCAATACACATATGCTTATTGCTGAAATGTCTTCCCAAAGCCCAGAGAAGAAAAAATAATTGTTTCATTAGTTTACCATGCTTTATAATTCTGAGCTCCAAATCTCTTTTATTTATTATCTATCACCATGAGAAATCAATCAGATCACAGACAAGGAAACTGCAATATGCAGAGCATCTTTTCTTTACTAAGAAAGTCTATATAACACAATTTTCAGGTCCTAAAAATGTTTTTCAAATAAAGTACAGTTAATTACTTGGGGTTTTACTTTTTATCTATTCCTATAGCACTTCAATGCTTCTTTAAGAGTAGGGAAAAAGTAGAATAGCTCCTTTGACCATAAAATATTTGGGATAAAAAAGGCATAAATACTGCCTACTGAACAAAGCATCCAGACAAATGAAAAGGAAAAAGGACATCTTTTTATTCTTTCTACAGATCTGAATATTTTTGTAAAACAGGGTTAAGCGTTATATTCAAAACCACAGAAAAAGCCTCGGAGATACAAGTGTATTTTCTTAGTTGAAAGGCTGGTTCCAGGTCTATTGGATTTTTCTTTTTACTGTATTCCATAGAATGGATCATGGCAAGAAGCAAGGGAAATATAAAAAAAATATGTATGAAGTAGTATTTCCATTGGATAAACTGCTCCAAAGAAGATAAAATTCTATTCCTAAATGCCCAAGATCTATGTGTGTATACATACTCTCAAATATATACAGATATGTCTACATACTGTATATATATACACATATCTATATATGACTGCAGAAATAATGGAGCCAGAAATCCGCTTCCAACCATGGTATTGTGTCTAATCTCACCGTGTTTCTTCCTGTGCCAGCCTTGTTTACATAGAAGTGCACACATATTCCTTGACAAGTAGCAATGCTTTGAAGATTGAGCTGTTGAAGTGTTTTACATGTCCTTTTTCCGGTAAAATTAATTCTAATTAGTAAATGCTAATAGATTGTAGTAATTTATTCACTTTTTGTTCACAGGGAAGAAGCAAGACAGTGGCTACAATACTGTATATTTGTTTTCATTATCCCAGACTTCTAGAATTTTTCCTTCCCCAGTATCTCTGGGGAAAGAAAAAAAAGCCAAAACTCTATAACTAACAATTTCATTTTGTGGTAAGGAATATACTGTTCGCTGTCTTTTCTCTACACTTTATATATTAAATACTTTACTGATTAAATAATGCAAATCTAGGATACACTTTAATTTTAGATTTCCTTTTCAATGGATAACAATTTGATAGTCTGTGGTCCTGGTCATGCTGTTATTTTTGGTCAACTCGTCCTTTGGTTTACCATATGGATAACAAACTGTTTCAAAGCCAAAACCTCATTGCTTTATAATTGTTATCTAGAGTGTCCCATTGCTAAAATAAATTGGCTTTCTGGTAATCACATGGTGGTTATATCACAAGCATGTCTGGTATGTTTCCTGTTTTGGGTTTGCATATTAAAGTGAAGAAAATTCTTAGAAGCCTGTGGTGAATCGGGAGAGGCTGATAAATTGTAAAAGCTACAATTTGATATTTTTTCTGACAAAGGCATAGGTAGAGAAGAAAATGGCATTAAGCATAAAAACAGAAATGAAGGGCTTCAGAGGAGTCTTACTGCACCAAAAAAAGTACCATCTCCATCCAAGGATATTTTAGCCCTTCTCCGTGGTATTGTAAGTTGAAGTTCATCCCCTTCTTCTAATTTTGCAATGCCTGGCAAAAGATTTGGAATATTTTTAAGTTAATATCTCAAGTGAAGTACTTTATAAATGGTACTCAAAAGTCATTATGTGTCATCTTCCAAATGTAAGCACGGCTTGTTATTTGTGATGAATGTTTTTATCTTTAGGTATCATCTTAGAGTTTACAGCCTATCCAAAGCTGACACTTAACATCCTCTGTGAAGATGGACTTAATTTCCACACTGCACTCGGCATAGCACAGTTCACTTCAGCAAACACAGCAAAAATTTCTAACAGCGGTGTACCCAGGTTCCTCATGTTATGGTGATGAGACAGTCAAAATCAGCACTGAGTATTACTGGCCCCAGACTACCCTGTTCCCACACTTCTGGAGGAGGTCTCATGAGCTTTACCAACCTAATGAAGTTACCACACATCAGCTGATCCACTGCAACTGCAGAGCACAAAAGTTTGCCTGCTGCCAGACACACATCAGCTGATATGATAACCAAGAGCATGTCGCCTTCAAGCTGCAGCTGCTGAGCTGAGAACACATCTAATATCTGCTGTGACACAGCCCAACAGTGTGAGAGAGAAGAGTCAGAACTTTTTTTTTTTTCCAGGTTAAAACAGAACAGTGGGAATTTGGGAAGTAGGAATCGTGAAGTGGCAAGACAGAGATCTTAGTTAGAAAAGGGGAGCTGTAATACAAAGGTAAAATCAGAATATAGATGATATGGAAGGTGGTTATGTTGCCAGAATGTGAGACTGAAGGGGCAAAAATTCAAAAGAAATGTTTGGACAGCTTCAATTGCCAGGTCAAAATATCTAATTAGTTAGTTAGTTAGTTGGATTTTTTTTAATTGGTGAAAAAAACAGCTGCCTGCCACATCCCATTTGTTTAATGTCATTACTTGCTGACAGTCAACTCCATCCCTCAGTGTCACCCATTTTTTTAATAAGGCACTGAAAAAAGAAATCTTTCTGGATAATAATCAAAGAGAAAACCCTCAAATCCACCATTAAGGTGGAAAGACAGACAGTTAAGAGATGATATATGGGGTTTTATAGGCCTTGACAATAATTACTTAAATGTTACTGCAGTAATATACACATATACTGACCATTGAGCTTGCTGGACTTGCATTAAGTATTTTAATTGTTTTTTCTTGTGGTGTTTCTAATTTGTGCAGTCATAAAGACCACCTTATAGGAATTAACTGTTTTTCATCAAACCAAGGACTAAAAATCCAGTAGCCTTTATAAGAAGTAGAAACATCACAGTAAGGTATGCAAGTCAATACTTGCTAAAATGGCTAAAATCCACATATGACATTTTAAAGGAGAATATAGCATTTTAATATTTTCTTGGGATGACTAAATGGGGAATTCAACTCCTAATTTAAACTGAGTTCTTCAATGAGGGCAGTAGAGATTTGTCTTGCCTGCCTCAGACATCTAACTGAAAGCACCAAAATGTCTAACCATGTTACAGAGTCAATGGAGAGAGAAAAATTGTTCCGATCACCAAGCTAGATGCATAATCTCCAGTTGCTGATACTTCATATAAAACTGTATTTTCTGAAAGTATTCTGTAATTTTTCAGTTAGCCAGATCCATGCATGCCCACCCTGTTCTTTATGACTGGTACAATACAATTGCCCAGCACTACAGATTGTATTTGATACAGCTTGTTTGCAAACAAAGAAAAAGAAAATGCAGATATTTACCAGCAGTGTAGCAAGAATTATTTGGATAAGACTGTGGCATATTTTGGATGCAGCGAAACAATGTCACCAAGCTGAGATCATCACCAAACACATGAGCCTTCTTCCTCTGGATTAGGTGTCCCATAGCAAATGTTGTATCTGTATATAAAACCTATAGAAAGAAGAGGTGAAAACTCTAAACTTATTGTATGGAGGCATTAAAAATCCTTACACAAGTCAGATGCTGAAGTGAATAGAGCTTTCTCACCTGGCCATATATGAAAAAATAACCTGTTTCTTTGATCACTATTTTATTTCCTTGTTCTTCCAGAGCTGTTCCACGTTTAAAGCTCAGGAGCCAAGGGACAATGCTTGAATCATCTAAAAGACAAAATAATTTTGGGCAATCAGAAGGGTTATGCTCTTCATTTTCACCTGCTGAAAAATAACAAAGTCTAACTTCTAGATAGTACTTCCAGTCTCCCTAGGTGCATTTCCCTACTGGAAAGATGATATTTGCAAGAGCCATCCAGATACAGGGACCTTCCAGATGTAGGGACCTCCTTGTTGTTTTTTGATGTTTTTGTTTGTAGTTGTTGGGTTTTAAAAAAAATTATGTATTTATTTTATTTTTAAATTTGCTGCTAAAACTCAGTTACTGCTTTGAAGTTAGGTAAAATTTGTTGAAACAGTTATCCCATGGAGTAGTAAACTATAAATCATGGCACATATTCTTACCTTTCTGTTGGATATCACTTTTGCTGTCAGCAATCAGTTGCAAGCAGGCCTGCAGCACTACAAAGTGAAAGTATTTTGAAATTAAAGAAACATAAATCAGTAATAGAATAAAATCATGAACCTACATTAAGGAAAAAAAAAAAAGGACATGGAAGAAATCTCTCAGTCTCACCACTTATTTTAAACCAGAACATATTAGTTTTAACACAGGTTTTACTCAAATGTACAAAAAGAACATTCCTGTCACAACACACACTAGATGACTTTGAGAGATCATGGAGCTAAGTGGGAGGCCTCAGGTAGCAGCACAAAAAACACTTGCTTGTTTTCATATCTGGCCCTTATTTAACTATGTAGCAGTAAGTCAAATGAGCAAGAAATCATTAGGTCAATTAAGCTTTTTCATTTTCTATACAAAAGCTTGAAAAAAGCCCCAACCCCACCTGCTATGACAGAGAGCAGATTTTCTAACTATGTTTGATGTATTGTTTAGAGAAATTACTTTCCATTTATAGTTGCTGTAAAATATTAGTCATATATACTTTCATAATAAATTCTCAATGTCCATATACACATTCTTTCAATATTTTTCAGATACCTACTCTAGACCAACCTATACTAAGAGGGAAAATAGAGAGAGTTAGCAAATTAATGCATCCTTAGCAAATTAATGCACCCATAACAAATAGCTTGGTATCTGTCAAAATGTGTTGCTCAAAATTGTAGAGATTCATGACACTAATCAGAAATTAGATATTTGTTCAGAAAAAAATACTTCAGAATGTTAAAATATAGATTTCCAAGTGAAACAAAGATCTTGTAAAAAAACCTGATAAGTATGTGTCAGACAACAAGAAAAAAGGAAAAAAAAGACTGTATTTGCTTGGAGCAGATTTTAATCAAAACATCTCGTTCTCATGCCACTTTGAAGGATGGAAAACCAAGTAGTAACACTTACTGCACATGACAGAGACCAAATTAATTTATTAAGAGTCAAGAGAATAAAATTCTGTCATACATTGCTCCATTTTGTTTACCACTTTTCAGACAAGAAGGCTGTGGATCAGATTTGGCCACACAGATTTGGCTGTAATGGGGAATGCCATGGATACGTGGGATCCTGTTTCTGCATTTGTCAGTGGTACCCAAGTGCAACCAAGGGTCCAGTGGTACAAACCTCTTTCTGCACAGCAGGTACCCAGAGGATTTGGGTGGAAAGAAGTCTTTTTATGTTTCTAAGTCTCCTTTTTAAGGGGTCTTTCTTGAAAACAGAAGAAGAGGGCTGGATGCTCACCAGCACTCAGCAGTGCCAACTGGCAGCACTCAAGGATTCAAGTGCACATCTGGGAATGCACCAATTCCAGAATGATCACACAACCTGCAAGCCATCATGGTAATAGGAATTCTATCATCCAAACTCCTGTCTCCTACACTGAAATGTGTCCTTGGGTCTTATCACATCACACATCAATAATGTGCTACAATTTATAGATTTTTCAAATCAAGAATTTAAAGGCATCTGAGTTATCTACCTTCTGGCAAGAAATAAAACACCTCAAGCCAACACAAAATTAATAAAGGTATTACACTTCATACAATTTTCTATCACACTTGGGAGCAAAATTATTTTCTGGAAAATAAACTTCTAAATAGAACTAAAATGTGACTTTAGGGAGACAACACAGCACATCAGGCAAATAATTTCACAAGTTATTAATTCATTTTGGAACAAAATGCTTTCCTAGTGAATTAAATTTGGTGGTCACCTAGTATTTCAGTAAGCTAAACCAAAATTTTAATTCTTGCTTTTAAAAGAGCTCACTAATGTGGGCACCAGATTCTTCACTAACCAAACGAGAAGATTTGTGATGACTCCCACTAACCAGCTGCTGTCCAGCTGCTTGCCACTGAGCAGTATCTACAAGCAGCAAAAGCTATGCCTACTTTAGCAACTCTTGTTAAAGTCACTCTGCAAACTTGGTGGGCATTCTTCAAACTATCTTAATTCTCAGTTTGCAAGTGTGGATTTCTGTTTCAGCTGGTTGCAGCACTGAAATTCTAGTCAACATTGCTGAGAACTGCTCACAGTACTTAAAATCTGAAAGATCAGTACAGTTTGACATCATCTCCATCTTTTCAAAAAAATATACCAACTCTACTTCATTCTACAGACATCAGATCTGCACTTAATCTCTAAAAAATTGTCTGTCTCTTCTTTTAATATAAGATAGGAACAAAACTCCACAGAATATATTAAGCTGGTTTTTGGAGAAAATACATAAAATAGTGTCCTTTGTAGGACAATAGAGGCTAGCACAGTGGCCATTTTGCCTAAATCTACAAATGACAATATCTAAAAAAGTGCTTTGAGGATTGAACAACAACATGCTTCAAAAATATGTTCAGAAGCCAAAGCTGACACATAACTATTTCCAGTATATACAAGTACTTTGACTTCAGCGGAACTAGTTACGTGCCTAAAATTAAGTAATTAATTGAAAAAAATTCCAAGTAAACACTACTACTAAGAAGGAGAAGATATGGATATACAAAGTACATTTTCTGGGTAAATTAACAGGAATTTTTAGTAAAAAGTAAATGTTGTTAAAAAACACCAGCAATTCTATTCCAAGAAGTACGCGAATCTTAAGTGCAATATGTGGAATACATGTATTACAAAATACACATTGAATAGTTGCTATTTAATGTCTTAGCCCAGTGTAAGTCAAACCTGAACAACATCTTTGTAGTCTAAAGGATTTTTGATTAGTAATGAAAGCAAAATAAAGGATTAATACTATACATTGTGAAAATGTGTAAAAATATCTAGACTGAGTGTCACCATGAGATCTATCTGTATAAAAGTGTCTCTAGAATGACAAAGCATGCCCCATCCTCTTGTGACTTTTATATAATAGCTTTGATGAACATTCTTTTTCTCAGCTGATTTTAATTGCTCTGCAGGTTGTGGGTTGGCAGAAGTTCATTTTGGAGTTTGTCTTATTCCATGGACAGAAGACCCAATTCTGAAGATGTTAGTCAGTCCAGATCCCTTTATAAACAACAGCCAGCACATGCAATGATGTGTTCTCTACTAGTTGAGCAATGTAATCACAATTAAAAAACCAAAAACCTACTATCATTTGCTGAAGGACACCAATCTAGATTTCTGCAAATCTCCATGATTTAAGAACTTATATTGGTAAAATAAAATTTTCCCTCCCATGCAAACTTTGTTATTTTTTAAATTGCATAATTTGTTATTTTTTAAATTGCAAACTTTGTTATTTTTTAAATTGCAAAATAATATTTTGCAATATCACTTAGTGATCTATCCAAACAAAATTTCAAGTTTAATATTTGTGAGCTCTTATATAAAATTTAAAGTTTTGATATCTGAGGTCTGAGACATCTGTGCTCATTTTTGCTGAAATAAAACCTAGGAAAAACCCTAACCTTGAAAAAAAAACAAAACCAAACCCAGACCTCCTTATATAGGTTCCTTTTTTGTCTAGATCTGTTCTCTATACGTTTCCCAAAGCACATTTAAACACCAGACAATTTAATTTATAAATGACAAGCATTTTCTTGAAGCATTTGCAGTTTTTCTTCCCTCTACTTCTTGATTTCTATCCCAACAGATCTTCTTCTAGTTTTTGCTTGTGCATTTTTATAAACTGTTTTCATGAACTCTATCACAGCAGAAACCAGGACAATTGGTTAATCTGGTGTGTTTTAATAGAGATGTCTTTATATGGCATCAATTATGGATTCAGTCTGTTCCTACATTAAAATGCCTTGATCATAGTTACATGTATGACTAAGATCTAACAAACATCTTTAAAGAATTAGTAGCATTATTTCTACCTTCACAGAATTGCCAATAATATGTTACATCTAGAAAAACAAGGGAATTGTTTACTAGGAATTAAGACTTCTATTGTACAGTATATAGCAGAGTGCTGGTTTTAAAACTTAGAGCCTATTGGGCGTCTTTTCGACTGTACAGAGTTCTGCATAATACACAGCACTGATTTAATCACTCCTTCATTCAGTTAAATTCTTCACGTAAAATTGCAGGAATTGCATCAAGGAATTTTCTGTCCTTTTGCATAGAAGGGTCTATTTCCTTTTGAGTTAGACAGTTGTCAGCAGAAAAAAAATAAGGATAATATATATTTTCAAGAAGTATGCTCTTCTTTTTCCTTTTAAATTTGATTTTAATTTTCATTTCATATTTGACCTCTTCAAACATTAAAATATGAAGTATTGTGAATATTTGGTAAGGGGATTTTATATATGGCATTTGTTTAAGATAGTAAAAAAAGGTTATGTCTCAATGCAAAGATCACTGAAGTCAAGTACCACTTGTAAAACCTCTTGCTATCCCTCTGTCACAGATATCTAAAGTATCAACATAAACAGTCAAAACACTTCCAACCAACAAATGTACCAATTTTCCAGTACAGCAATTTTATCGAGAGCAACGGCAGAGTTGTGACACCAGGCTTGGAAGGTAATAGTTACTTCTCATGGACACGACTGCTGTTGGAGTAGAACCTGAAAATTATTAGTAAAAAAACGAATTGCCAAATCACATATCAGATTACCCTGCCTCATTGATTTGTGGAATTACATAAAATAGCTCCTCAGCTCCTTCATACATGCAGTACACCAAAGTAAATATAGTCCATGGGGGCTCCAGTCTGATCCCAGCATTTGTGTTTAGAGAAGGTCTGATTCTCACCTCCCTAGGTCATGGGAATCAGAATCCCACAATAACTATTAGAATGAGGCACTGAGACATTGTGAAAATGATACCTGATGTTCATACTTTGGCTTAGGCAATGGGACCTAAAACTTGCTCCTAGGCTCAAGTGCACATGCAGCTTAGGAAGAAACACACAGGCAACGCAATCACTAACTGTGAATAGAATATAAAATTCAGGAGAGGTCTTTTGTTGTGCACCTATTTTCCTCCACAGTTGAAATTTGTAAAGAGAAAGATAAAAAGAAAAAGTACATCTGTTGTAACATGTCCCGAAATGACATTTGCCAGAAGCATACGTTTCAAAATCACCCATTACCTCCTACTCACTGCATCAAGAACTCTGGTTCTGACTGCTGACTGTGCTGCTTTATTTGGAATTGATGCTTGAAACACTTCTCTTCATCCTACCCAAGCTGGAAATTTTTGCAAGACACAAAGTGTTTGACTACTGATGACTAATAGTTTTATGCATTTGCACAGACTCCATAAAAAAAGAAACAACATTGTGTTAAATCCACTTCCATTCAATTGTCCTGTTAAATAAAATGCTGATTTGTAGCCACTTGTATGCATTAAAATGAAAATTCAGTATGCTTAAGAAAGGCTGTACTGGGTCTAAAAAAAGAATGATGGGACATGCATTCCTGGAATTTGATGGTTAAAGTCTAGAAACCCCAGAACTGAACAATAACTTTATTTATAAACAAGCTATTAGTTCTATATTTTATTTCTGCACTCTGTTGAAGCACAAGAGAAGCAATTAGATACCAGTGACATTTCCAAATATTAACTTTCTAAGGAATTCATCCATATAAAAGCAAAATGATGGGTCAGCAATTAACTATGATCAAACTCTACTTTGAGACCTTGCTGAAGCAAACAGAAGTAGAGCAAGAACAGGCACCTCACTCAATACCCTGATTTATTTGTCATTATAACAGAATGAGTACCACACCTCTGCAGGACAATTTGGAGACTGATGGGATTCTGGAACCCAGATATAAATATCAAAAGATCAAAATGAAGGGTCTGTAATTCTGTGTACATTATAAAGTAGTAGATTGGATTCAGCACCATGAACAACACCATGGTCTTCTATTTAACTGACTCTGCTAAACCTAAATTTAACATTGACTAGTAGGTTCATGGTCATCAGTGAAATCTGATCTGAGAAAATATAATATGAATATAATATATAACTGAACTCTGAAAAACTAAATTTTTTGAAATTAGAGCAGGTAGAAAGCTAATTCTAACAGATAACCTTTGATATAAATACAAGATTTGCAATTGACTTTTTTCTTTTTTTTATACAAAAATATGAGGTTCATGTTAGAAAACATTTTTGTGATAGGTCAATTGATGTAGCTTTTCCCTTTAAAATGAAAGTTCATATTCTGTGTTTTGTTTCATCCATCCTAAACAACTTTAAAGCCAGCTGTACCTTAAAAAAAAGTTTACAGAAATAAGTAGCTTAATTGAAATTTTATGTGTTACCGGTAAACAGGTATAATCAGAGGTGGCTACATGGTGAGAAGAATCAAAAGTCTATTCAGAAGCATAGCTGAGGAGCCCCAAATCCTGCTCACCTCAAATAGCAATAACACTAAAAATGAAAGCTATTGTGAAAGAAACTGGATCACTTGCAGAGTACTGATGCTCTAACATTCATTTAAACAAGACATATCCTTATTTTTTATGATATTTGTATTTCAGATCACTTATTTTTATTTGGGAGTTCCTAGGGTGGGGAGAGCAGGGGTGCTCTGTGGTTCTTGTGGAAGGAAACAGGCTACAAGAAATAGAATTTAAGCAATCATGACCTCAGTCCTGTTTGCGAAATCTTTCTTAGCCAAGATCTTGAATCAAAGACAACTAACGAAATAGAATAAATCTCATATAAACGTCTGGATTTTAAGTGATGTCCTAAATTAATGAGGTTTTTTTGGATATTGGAAGCAAGTGATTATATTCTAGAACTTTAATTTCATTTAGCTTACTGAAGCTCAAGTGAAATACATTTCATGTTAGTTGCTTACTGAGAAACAGATTTTATGCAAAGCTTAATTTAATTTTTACCTATAATTTGCTCCATTTCAACTTCTCTAAATAGTTTAAGATATCATTTAAAATAATATAAAAGTATACATAAGAAAAGTGAACTGATTTAGCAACTCAGGAATGTTTTAGTTACTCAGTGCAATTAGAGTATGTGTGCAAACTGGTATAATAAAATTCTGCATTTTATCTCATAAGACCTCATTGTGTTTGGAAAAAATAATGAAATATAGGCATTTTATCCCCAAAGGAAAAAAAAAGTATCCCATTACTCTATAATACACATCAGAGGTCTTTTATGGAGCACAGTCTTCAGTGTTCTTTGCAGAACATTTTAAAAAGGAGAACGATGACCAAAATAATCTTACTGGATAGGCATTCCTGTATTAATTTTATGATTTATTGATAGGTTGTTTTAATGTAGAAATTATGCTAAACTTCTGAATTCCTTGTAGTCTGCCTCTCTTGTCAGGTACAAGCTAGCCTTTCTACTTAAAAGCTCCTATTTCCCTAAAGTTCTCATTACTTCTCTCTTTTTGGGTGAGCATGTTTCCCAGAAAAGTGAATTGGCATTTTTATTAATAGATTTTCCTCCCTACTTTGATCAGAGAGAATTGAACAGTTAAAAATCTGAATGATTTGAAGTTGCCTTTTTCAACTGTAAAACATCATGCAGATTTGGGATCCAACATTCAAAGTTTAACCTGCAGATAGCATAAATATCTGGTACCTTAAAAACATGTCCCTACTCATGGCAGGGTGGTTGGACTACATGACCTTTAAAGATCTCTTCAAAACCAAAACATTCTGTAATTTAATATTCTGTCCTTTAAGAGAATATGCCTATGGTTAACACCATTCATCCACCAATAATTTTGAAAACCAGAATGGGCTCCTGCAGCATGGATCAACTGATAGGAGAAAGAAAATACAAATCAAACACTCCTGCTTTTCTGCAGACAGTATCCAACAGCAGCATCCCAGCCCACTTCATCAGCTGGTATTTACCTTTTTCTTCTGTGTTGACAACAGACCGCCTGCCCCTGTTTCTACTCCCGTTCCAGATTTCCTTTTGGAAGCTCTCAGCTGTGCCAGTACCAGCAAGCCTGCTCTCCTAACAAGGAGAAGCAACAGTCAGTGAGAGCAGCCCCACATTGGTCCATGCCCTGCAAGTCAAAACCCACCCCTGCAGCTTACCTGCCTGGAGCCAGCTGCAGACACTTGCAGGAAGGAAGAAACAGGGCTACCTGCTTTGTTTTCACTGGGGGACACGAGTGGTTGGTCTAGCGGAGACCTTGCCTGGATGCTGTAGATCAGCTCGCTGCGCAGAGCTTCTAGTTCTGTTTTCAGGATGATAACATGGTAAAGAGACACTGCTGCAAGACAAGAGGACAGGAGCATTGCAAGCCACAGGAATGTGACAGGAAAAAGTCCCGTGGCGCCTGAAACAGCACCAGGGGGGGCAGAGGGAGAGGAGGCGGTATCCTTCTGTTGGATGACGTGCACACAGTCCACGGATTTCATCGCTGCTCTTTCCTTACTAAAGCCAGAGGGAGAGTTCAGCTGTCCCCTTCCGAAGTGCAATCCATGTTACCAGTTGCTCTCTGAAACTAAGGGCATCCAGAATAAGTGAACAAAACGCCCAGATCATTTCCTGTCATATGAAGCTGTTGATAGCACCATTAGACTTAATGTACAGAATGAACATCTAAGATTCTGTCTTCCCTTTGTTTCCACCTCTCTGTGCTGCATTTTGGAAACGAATACTTTCTCACAAGCTACCTTCCTCCTTTCACTTTCCACTAGTTATTTATGTGGCAGCTTGCTATAGCCATTTCCCATAATTTTTAAATTCAGGCACAGGCAGTACCACCGGTGATTTTGAGACTTATCTAGAAGTGCAGAAACTGTGTAAAGTTTCCTGGCAGAAACCATGTAAAGTTGCCTGGCAGAATTTCATCCAGTGGTGCTTAAAACACTTCACGTATGACAGGCATGAACCTCTGTGTGTGTGAAGGCATATAGATGTACTCTGTATGTATGTTATATTATTTATATTAAAATGTTTATATTCATATCTAAAGTACCAATATGCCTACAGAGGAGACAAATGATTCAAAATAAATTTTTTATCCTTTTCTAAAAACAGTAGTGAAAAACATTCCCAGGTATGAGTCACAAATTACAGGTTTCTCAGTTGTATGAAGATGCTAATTCTGCAGTTCAGTTCATGAAAAGGGATGACCTTTTATTAAACTTTTCTAATAAATACACTCTCTCTGTTCTAATACAGAACCTGAATTAATGCAAAAGGGAACACAAAGAAGCACGGAGAGGAAATTTTGCAGGGTGGAACTATAAGAGGTGAAAACTAGGAGATGGAAAGGAATGAGAGAGGGGAAAATAAGAACAGGGTGAAAGGGCAAATATTTATATAGAGAATTTAAAATTAAAGACAACCCAAAACTTTAAACATGCATGCTGGCATCACTCAGATGAATCCTGAGTGTCTGGTTTAAGTTAATCTTTTAAGATTTTATAAGTCATTTAATCTTAAAACTCTGTATTAGGAATTTCTTTCTTCTCTGCAACAGCAAGGATACCTAGACACCCCACATAAGTTCATGTGATTTTTTTACAATCTTCTCACACAAAAATTCAACTTTTACCCCTTTGTTAAAAGTTCCCATAGTCTGGGGCAGAAGAAATTATAAACAGTATCACAATTATGGCTAAACTCAAAGGGTCAACTCCTCTTACCATGTAAGTAAACTTTATCTTTGCAAAAGAGAAAACTTTTACAGATCAGTCCAAATGCTGTGTAATAAATCCTGATGACAACACCTACCAGAGAAGCTCAGATCAAGTTAATCTGTTGGGAAGGAGAAGGAAGAAGGAACAACAATAGAGTAGCAACTTCCGTAGCCTCTCCCTCTTCTGTTTCTTAAGGCTACAAGAAATTTAGTGTGATTATAAGCTTTATCATCTTCCGTTGTGATGCAAGGAGTTCTTTTCTTTATTTTGCCACCTCTAGAAACCACACACATCCTGCACATATAAATCTGTCCCTAAATGCAAAGGAAAAAATATATATCCTGTATCTTGTGCCTAGAAGCCACATATATACTGTGAGAAATTACATAGAAATCAGTGTGGGATGGAAAAAATAGAATACCATACCATTTCTGTTCCCGTTTTAAAGACGAAATTAAGCTGTAAATGGGGCTGCATTTTGAAGTAAATTTAATATGAACTAATGCAGAGGTTTTTTAACAGAATAAGCAATTATTGGTACTAAGCAGACATGCCTTCAAGTATCCCTAGATATCAGAACATGACCAGCCTAGTAAGGACTGTTCCAAAAATAAGAAATAATGTGACAGTTGGAAAAGAAGTGCTATTTTAGAAAATGAAACCGAGTGAGAACACAGAAGTTATAACCAGCTATCCAGGAATACCAAGGAACTATTGGCCAGTGAGGTCTCTGCAGTCATTAATGTATCAGAAAATAAGAGACCGATATATAAATAGCAGTGCTCCAGCCACTTCGAGAGAAAATAGGCTGTTCCCAGCCTCCACAGCCTCTTTAAATGGGGTCATTATTTGGGCTGACAAAGTAATTGTGGTGACATAGAGGACTTCTGTAAGACATCTGGCTCCATCTTGCTTATAATTCTGATCAATGACAATTTCAAAGGGGAGATGAGGAAAATCTCAACAGCCCACACACGGGAAATTGTTAAATTCAATAGGCATTTTTAGCTAAGCATCAAAGGGATTTCTCTGTTGGCAACCTTGTGTTGTTCTGTAGATTTATAAGCAGTTATGTGGTTTGAAAGAAAGTGTAAGTTCAGACAACTTTGGTGATGACAAAAATGGTGGAACAATAGCTAATGACAATTAGAGGTCAATCATGAAAACCAGTATGAATTACCTAAGAATATACTTAGTTGAACAACTTCTCATGTAATCAAATGGAGCTTTAGTTAACTGCAGATTGCTAATTGCATCAAAGTGAATCACAAAAATTGCTTCAAAACCCCCCCTAAAAATCACCAAGCCCAAAAAAGCCCCCAAACCAAACAACAGCCCCATGCTGGCTGCAGAGCTTAGAACCTGGAGTCAGTGTCTCAGTGCTTGCCACTCTATCTTGTCATAACATATTCTCCTTATGATTCCTCTTGTTGGCAGAGCTGCAAAGCAAAGTCGGTAAGATTAGCAGATGCTGCTTCTGCTGTGTTTTAAGCTAAGGTGTGACTAAAGAGGACTAAGGAGTGCTCAGATCAGCCTCCCATCAGCAGACACGGGAAGGTGATAATTTCAGCTGAGCACAAGCTCTCAGTGGAATATTCTTGTTGAAATAGAGGTATACTATTTGGATATATATGCTGCAGGGAAAGAGCATTGTGCTTTTATATTGACAAAACCTATTTGCATACAGCTATGACTGACAAAACTGAACTGTAAAAAAGGTCAAAAATCCAGAATGAATATAATAGACCTAAAGAACTAATCTCAGAAATGATTCAGGTTTTGGCTTGCAGCTTGCTTCTACTGGACAGCTTTCCTGAAAACCCTTTTGCAAACTTTTGCACCACATCAACAGTTTTGGTCTCAAGAAACACACGCAGTCAGCAAACATTAGGGGCTGTCTCAAGACCAGTTCAAAGCAGCATTTTCCAAACTACTGCTACAAAAGGAAATATCATTGGATTAAACTGCAGAAACCTAGTCCTGGCCATCTAACTCTGCAAATAAATAAGAATAAACCCTTATAATAAAGGTATTCTGAAAATATGGTCTTGATTTGCATACACAGTACATGACCTTTGCATACACCAGTGTCTCCTTAACCCAAAGTATGAGCTATGTTGAACACTCAGATTAACTGACTAAAAAACCTCTTTAATTTAGCCAAGGAAAACTATTAAGAAATGCCTTGGCTAGTCTAAGAATTCTAGTTAACCAAGTCCTTTACTTCCAGGAAAAAGAGCAAAAATTTAGGTAAAATTCAAAATAATAAATAAATGAAAATGAAACCCCAGTACATTACCACTGAAGATGCTTAAAGGTGAGAATGTTTCACTACAAGACAGGAAAATGTGTTCCTGAACCCATTATTAAGTGTTCCTGAACCCAAAATGAAGGCTGTTTAAAACTTCCAAGATGTTACACCAGAAAAAAGCTCTGTTATTTCATGCAGGTAATTAACTTTTTTTTTTTTTTTCCATTATGCAGAGGATCAGATTAAATGATAAAGATGGGTTCTGCTAATCTGAAAACTTATAAAAGATCAACATTATATCTGGTGGGGAACCAAGGCAGAGATGGCAATACAGGAAATTTGTGGTTTAACCAGAAACTGAATTCTTGATTTTCTGAAATCCAGATATGTACTTTAACCACAAAAGCATCTTCTTTGTGGGAGAGGAAAAACCCATAACGAAGTTCAATGTACAAAAGAGAAGCAGTTGATATGACTGTGAAGGCTTGCATAAAAACCCAATTTACTGAAGAAACATGAAAGTTTACTTCAAAATAAATGTTCAGTTTTTAAAAAGGAGGTTGTGCAGATGCTGCAACCCAGAGGTCCAGGCAAGTGTGTCAAAGGCCACACTAAAAGTACGCCTCCAGTGGCAAGGGTCCAGCTTCACATACTTCTGAAACTGCCGCAAAATGGTCCCTGCGGTTATTACAAGAAGGAGACCACGATATCTCACCTTGCCACACACAACAGAGCAGAGCACAAAAAGGCTAAGGTTCCATTCTGAAATTTTCCATTTAACTTCAAGTCCTTTCTGAAGATGGACAAAACTATTTTGGGGGAGATCAGAATAAATCCTGTATTATAGTTTTCTGCTAACAAAGAGATCTGTATTAAGAGTATTCACAGATATCCCTCTGAAACAGTACATATTGCCTTCAAGAACACTTAATTAGTTATTTCAGCCATTAACTACAACTTATAGAGTAGCAAATCCAGGCAAGTTCTGCCTCACAAATGGATCCCAAAAGTACTCTATTTCTGGATACTCCACTCCTGTGGCTGTATATCTTACATCTTATTATTTTAACTTCTAGGAAGCTGTTGAATACCTTGCAAGTAAAGGATGTGTTATACAAACAGTTTAAGCCTTATTTGATAAATTATCTTGTTAAAAGGAAAACAGAAAATTCTATGACATTTTTCTGAGGCAAAAAAGGTAATACTTTCTCTTTTCCTCAACATTTCAAAATTGCCGATGATAACACAAATGTGTCTGCATATTTTAGGTATGCCATCCTTATTTCATTCCTTGCAACATTTTACTTCTCTAGATAGTGAGACAATCTGGGTTCAAATGCATACTACACAAAGTAAACCTACATCTGACTTGCAGCCACTGTCACATTTACATGGTTTTTACAGTGCTTTCAAAGAGAAGAGAAACTGACGCAGAAAGAAAAAACAATTATTATAGGTGTCTTACAAAGTCTGCAGCAGAACCAGCTGGCAAAGAATTTTAAAAACATGTAAAATATAAAAAGACAACCCAGGATTTATATACTACAGCAGCTTAATGCCAGCCTCCTCCCCTTCCCCTTCCCCCCCGCCCCATGATGATGTTACAGCAATTGCTTCTTACTGCCCAGGGGAAAAGGAGCTCTCTCACACAGCTGAAGCCCACTTCTCTTACAGTCTCACCGGCTTTGCTATCCAGCAACATGGAGAACTGCATTTCTCCACCTCTTTGAAACTATGCAACTTAACAGATTTTGCACAGATGGGCTGAAAATGCTTTTGTATGGTAACAAGATAAACATGGAGCTATGGCCCTTCATGTGGGAGTGGCCACTCTGCTGCTGCTGAAGTCTGGAGACCTTCAATAGAGTGCACAGGACAAGGATTCAAGTATTTTCAAAATTTTCTCGTAGCCGTATTTACTGCGCTGTCCCTGAGTCCTAGAGGACAGACAGGAAAGAGTTCTCTGCCTGACCTTTCCCTTTGAATTTTTGTAAATAATTAGCCCACACTAGACGTTAAGTGTAATTCAAACCAGCTGTAGAACTTCCTTTCTTTCTGTCTTCAAGCAGCACAATCAGTTCCTTAGTTACTCGTCAAATAGCAGCAACATCTCTCTGAACTTGGTATGTGAATATACATTTCTGTCAGCCACCTTGCAGATTTGCATTATTCAGCTCATTGCTTCACATTATTAAATATGCATCTCCAGCTGGGAGTGAGACCATGTTCTTTAATACAGTAAAACCAAGTCTGTTCTTAAGCTGCACTGCCTTTCAGAGAAAGAAAAATTGCTGTTTTTCCCAGACATACAAGAGTTATTCTGCCCCCATCCAAGTTGAAGCATAACAAATTAATCACATCAATGTTTTCAAAACAAATCCAGAAAATAATCAGTGTATCTTCCTATCTACTTACAGAGACAGAACTCGGTACAAAATCTAAAATAAAGACCTTGAATGGCATCCAACAAGAGATTTAAAGCTCAGGCATGTTCAATATCTTTGGAGCAAATAATTTTTGCTAAGCCAATGGTTCAGCATTTTCTCAAAATCTTATCAGTGCATATTCGATCTTTTTAACAGACAGCAAGCCTTTGGTCTAGGTTTCATTTTGTAGAGTCGTAGAATGGCCTGGGTTGGAAGGGACCTTAAAGATTGTCTTGTTCCAACAACTCTGTCATGGCCAGGGACATCCTCCACTAGATCAAATTGCTGAGACCTTCATCCAGCCTGGCCTGGAATACTTCCAGGGATGGGGCATCTACAACTTCACTGGGCAACCTGTTACAGTGCCTCATCACCTTCACAGCAAAGAACTCCCTCCAAATATTTAATCTATACCTACTCTCTTTCAATTTTAAGCCTTTCCCTCTTGTCCTGTCACTACATGACCTTATTGTAAAAAGCCTCCCCATCTATCTTGTAGCCTCCCTAAGGTAGTGCAAAGTTGCAATTAGGTCACCCCAAAACCTTTTCATGTTTTTCTTTTCTGGGCTGGACAAGCCAAATTCTCTAAACTTTTTCTCACAGAAGAGGTGCTCCATCCCCCTAATCGGATTGGTGGCCATCCTCTAGACTCCCTCCAACAGCTCTATGTCCTTCCTGTGCTGAAGAATCAAGAGCTGGATGCAGCACTGCAGGTGGGGTCTGAGCAGAGCAGAGCAGAGCAGAGGGGCAGAATCCCCTCCCTCCCCTGCTGCCCACGCTGCTTTGGATGCAGCCCAGGACAGGTTTGGCTTTCTGGGCTGTGAGTGCCCATAGCTGGGTCATGTCCAGACTCTCAACCACCAGCACCCCCAAGTCCTCCTCGGCAGGGCTGCTCCAGTTTTACTTTAGATGTTCACATGCCCTCATGAATGTTTACTATGATTTAAACAGTACTCACAAATTCTGAGAAAAAGTAAAATACAGTGTTTTGCCTGATATGAAGGCCTATACCCACCTACTAAGTAAATGAATATAACATCATAAGACATTCCAAGACACAGTTTGTGTTGCACTTGGTAGCCCAGCTGCTAATCAATTTTCAAGTAAGAGAAAGCAAATGCAAGACTTGTGTTCTCCAGAACGCTACTGTGCAAGCAAGTTTTAGTGACATAGTTCACAAGACAGCAACCTGCTTCTCATTCAGGACAATATTCGCATGAAGTACCCAAATCTGGAGTTGTTTCTGTACTGTCATTACTTCCTTTACAAAACTTAGATTTTTTTTTTCATTCCAAATTAATAGGTATCTTGAACAGAGTGTCCAAATGTACCCACACCTACACCCCCCCACCCACAGCCCTGTTTCCTAGGTACTGGGTTAAAAATGAACTACAAGCCTTGCAGTAATTCAGAAGAGGACATAAATTTTGCAGCTTCATAAAAGACAGCAGTAAGCCCTTATTTTCTGGGTGTTTCATATTAACCATGTCGAATAGGAGCAGACGTGATATAAGCTTTCTCTGTAAGAAAGTAGAAATTGCTTCAGACTGAGTATCCTGCTCCAACTGTATGAATTAACTACAAATCTCAGTGGCATTATAGGATTTAAAATTGACATTGAAAATATTGCCAGCATAGGTGGTAAAACTAGTCAGAAACACTTCAAAAATACTTCAAAATGCTTTCTAATGGACATAATATTCAGACCATCTCTCAGATCCCCAGAGAAACTTTGAAATGCAAAATGTGTTAGAAAGTGATGGAGAGCCATACCAGTTTTATTTCCTAACACTTCCTGAAAGTGAAGATACATGACAAAGCTTAGAAACATATTTGTAATATGCTTTTTCCCCTGATGTAATAGCTTTCCACAAAGGCCACCACATCTAACAATGCAGATGTCTAGTCCATGTGCTCTGGCTTTAGTAAGTGACTGAAAATGATACCTCGGGGTTGATCTTTTACCATGCAAACACACTGAAGACAGGGCACAAACTAGAATAAGACATTACCAGCACTTTTAATGTATCAATTTATTGCATATGTCAGTACATAAAAATAGAAAAGTGTTTTTTGTAAAATTAACTTTATTGTAAAAACCAACTAGAATGATAATGTAAAACTTTGCCACAATTAGCACATATACAGTAACATTTATGCTTTGTCTACAAAACTTATGAATATTTCATAGGACAGTTTTGGCTTAACTATATATTAAAGAAAAATCAAATAAAAAGCTTGCATCTCATAATCAGTGACTGTTTCTGAATTCAAAACATAAGTGTTATTTAGAACTTCAATATGTTATCTCTATTTACACTTCTGTGGGGTTCTACTCTAAATTATACAAGCAGGATGACATTGCAAATTATACCTAATGGGATACATCAGGCTGATCTCACTACATGCAAGAGGCACTGATTTTATATTTGGCAGAAGTGCCCTTAGCAAAATTGCCTGTCATTAAAAAAAATTAAAAATGTATTTTTCAAGAATTGATGAAATACAAATGGAGGTACGTCTGCATCTTTTTTGCTAACAGAAGAGATCATACCTTGGACTCTCAATTCTGCCTTGCATTCTTCACTGTGAACATCCAACATGACCAAATTATTAGCTTAGAGATGCTGATATGCATATTCTGTATAAATAGTTAATCCTTCTGCCCTTCAGCTGACAGATTGTCCATAGCCTACCAAATGCATTTGTGCTCTATTTCTAATTTTACCTGAGAAATGGACATGAGGGCAGCTAATCCAGTTAATGTTTCTCCAGAAGAAAGCACAGCTTATCTCTCTGCATTTCACAGTTCAGAAACAAATTCTGGGAATGTAAACTTGGGTTAGTAGGAAGCCTCAAGTATTTCCACTAATTAAAATCACAATGTGTGCACACACAAGGTTTTATGCTTTCTTACAAGGAACTCTACTGCTACAGCTGTTCAACTCCTGACCCCTCCCTGGGAACTTTGTTTTTACTTTTTTTTCAAACTTAAATTTCTTCTTATAAAACAGAAGATTCCTTTAATGAACATATGTAAACTAGGACTCTCCTATAAACCTGTGAAAAGAACTCAACTTCTTCCCAAACTAAAAAATTATATCTACAGGACAAATATTTGGAGAACATCTATACACAAATGGATAACTGTTATGGGAAAACATAAAATGGTATTAAATAAAATAAATGCAACAGTATCATAACACACCATTTGGCAATTTAAAGTTATTATTACTATGTTGTGTGCAGTTCAGTTTTTAGCAGCAGATAACTGTGATTTCCATCACACAGTCCATGAAATAAAAACAAGTCTTCACTTGTCAGAACAAGTTTCCTCCCCCTTCTTTCTCCCTCCCTCCCTTAAAGAATTGTATGCAGAGCAGTGAAATACTTGCATAAAAACATTACTTCCCTCCTATTCTCCTTCAGTGGACTTCATAACCAATGCAATGAAAAATAGCATAATAACATTCATTCACAAGTGCATGTGGCCAACCCCTTAAGTGAGAAACAAAACCATGCATATGTGGAAGGTGGAAGAAATCACAAAAGTGTAAAGGATTCATATATGACAATTGTGTCAACTCACACAAAAGTACCTGTAAAATTAAAGTTTCATACTTATGTCCTGCAGACAAGAGAGTGAATACATATATGGCTTGATAATAAAAAGTAATGTTTAGATACAGCCCACTTTGAAGTTTCAGATTGCCATAATCTAACACTACACATTTAACTTTGTCTTAGCAACTGTGTGCTCTAATAGGAATACTTCACTTGCATAGAAGTACCACATAATACTAGGGGTGTTCTGGGGTTGAGAGTTTTGATTGGTGGAAAGTGTGGTTAAATGTCATGTTACTTTAGAAATTGATGTTTTGTGAACACCTCCCCCCCAGCCTCCAATGGTATTTAATGTGACATTAAACAATTACCTTCTCTTCATTCTGTCTCCAACTATTAATCTACTCTTTTGGCTTCATCAACTGAATTTCAGAAAAACAGTATTTGCTAATTTTCCTTCTCTCCCTCCACCTCTACTCTAAAGCCACGTGAAGTAGATGAAACAATCCACGCAAGCAGCTTACGTCTCACTGTAGAATACACCAGGGAAAGGCAATGTGACGTCTATCAACTCCTTTCTGCTATGCAAACACAGACCCATCTCCCAGCCCCCAGACAAACTTCTTCAATATGCCATGACCAAGTACCTCTCTCCCCCCCACCAAAAAAAAAAAAAATCACCACTGTAAGGCTGAAAAGATAGTTTTGGTTTCACTCAGATTGAAAAGTATGCTCTATGTTTTTAAGTCTATAGATCCACAAAGATGTATAGGTTTTTTTTAATGAACTCTACGAAAACCTTAATAATAGTATCAAAAAAGATACTTACCAGAGAAAGCAGTAACTTCTGGTATGTGAATGTTTATTAAAAAAAAAAAATCATGTTTACAAAAAGATGTATCATCTTGTCTACAAACTGCTGACAACTCTTATTCACGTGTATGTAAGAACTATATTTCCATTAGGAGGCATAACCATTAAGGCACCAGTTCAGGAAAGCAGTTTTATTCAACCAGAGAACTTAAGCACAAGCTTAAAATATGACTGTCCCTCAGGAAACAGATTTTAAGTGTGTGCTGAGATGCTTTTCTGAATCAGGACAACACGGCAGAAAAGTTTACTTAAAAATTTGAATCCAAAGGGCAACTTTAAAGATTGTGTGGAAGATTTTCCAATTTGTTCTATTAAAAAAAAATATTTTGAAGAGGCAAACTCAGCTGCAGCAGATGAGTAATTAAACCTGCAGAAGAGATCTAAACAGTTCCCACACTCCATTAGAGACTAAGCTAACAGCATGTCTTTGATCACAGAATCATCGAGATGACCTTCAAGGTCATCTAGTACAATCATCAACCTCACACAACCATAAACCATATCCCCAAGTGCCACATCCAGATGACTTGAATGATTCCACTACCTGCCTAGGCAACTTAGTCCAATGGCTAACCACTCTTGTCAGCGAAATTTGTTTTAAAATATCTAATTTGAACCTTCTATGAAGCAAGGTCATTTCCTCTCATCCTTGTACTTGAAACATGGCAGAAGAGGCTGACCCTCACTCTCCTACAGCCTCCTTTCAAGGTTGTAGAGCAATGATGTCTCCCCTGAGCCACCTTTTCTCTCAACTACACACCACCATATCCCTCAGCTGCTCCGCACAGAACTTGTGCTCCAGACCCTTCCCAGCTCTGTTACCCATCTCTGGACTTGCTCCAGCCCCTCAATGTCTTTCTTGTAATGAAGGGCCCAGAACTGAGCACAGGACTTGAGGTGTGGCCTCACCAGTGCCAAGTACAGGGATCACTGCCCTGATCCTTCTGGCCACACTGTTTTTGATACAGGCCAAGATGCCATTGGCCTTCTTGACCACTTGGACACACTGCGGGCTTACATCCAGGCAGCTTTTGACCAGCATCTCCAAGTCTCTTTTCTGCTGAGCAGCTCTGAAGCCACTCTTCTCCCCAGCCTGTAGTGCTGCATGGGGTTGTGACTCAAGTGCAGGACCCAGCCTTTGATCTTGCTGAACCTTGTGCCCTTGGCTTGTTGCTCCAGTTAGTGTCTGCAGCACCTTCCTACCCTCAATGACAGGACCATCTAGGACTGTTTGCTCATTTTCATTATCCTTACTGTAGCAACTGTACATATTTATCTCTAATCGTGATTACTGGTAATTATTTGAATTTGTTTCTTTAGGAGGTATAAATAAAGGGTACAAACATTTAACTACACCAGCATAAAAGTCTGAACACAAAAACATATTTTTACCTTGTATGATAACCCATTTTGCCTTAAGAATTATCACCTCAAATGCACAAGCAGACTAGTACTAACAAAAAGTTTCCCTGTGCATTAGTGAGGAGAGCTTAAGGCAGAAAGGAGCTTAGATTGCACTGATCTCTTTCAGAAAAAGTTACTTCTATTTTCTATACAGAAATTGCCTGGGTAAAATCCTGAAGTCATGATGTTAGGCACATACAACCTTCTGTGCACTATTATAATACAAACAGCAAATGAAAATAAGGAAAGTATCTTTTCATCTTCAACTGCAGTTTGACATATATAAGTTTGCATAACCATAGAAACCAGTAATAACCCAGGACAGTATACCTGCAAGTATACCCTACCATTTATGTTATTTTATATTATTTAGCGCATTAAAGTCTTCCCACTTTGCATAATATAAAATTTCAAAAAATAAAACACTAATCTCATGCATGGCACACTTTAAATAAACTCTAAGAGAAGCAACTAATCATTGTGCTAACCATGGCTGTCCAAAAAGCTCACACATACAGCAGTGAATACCAAAGAGCCTCCTGTTGTTCTAAATACATTCTGTACTACTTTTGTAGCAAGTTTCTTTAATAGCATCTGTTGTACATATCAAACAAGTGGAATATATGGACAGAGATACCAAAAAAGTATGAGAAAGACATAAAATGGTTCATTTACAATGCTGCAAATGTAAAAGTTATCTGGAATACCTTAATAAAATATCAGACCTTTCCAAGTTTAATTTCACTCTTTAGGCAAGTACAGACATGACATACATTTGAAAACAAACATTCTTTTACCACTTATCACAAATCAAGGTACAGTGCAGGTACTTGCCCCACTCCACCTCAAAGAAGAATATCAATTATATTATTGTTACGTTAGATGATGTTTTCGCCATTTCTTCAGGGGAGTGACTCTTTATTACTTCTTTGATGAACTGTTCAAGTGCAGTGAAATAACCCTGGCACTGCCAAGTGTCATTGTGAGTTCCATCAGGAAATATTGCCAATCTCTTAGTCCGAGCTGGGGATAATTCGTAAAGTTGCTTCATCATAACTGGTGGAATTAACTGGTCAGACAACCCAGAGATGAAGAGAGAAGGCATTCTGCACTGAGAGATTTTTCTGTAGGATAGAAATTTATTTTTGTAGCACCACAGCGGAAGATACCTCATCGGAAAGAAAGAGAACAAAGTGCTGGCCATGTATGGGATGCTAAGAAAGGTGTTCTCCACCACGATGGCAGAAATCCTATGGGAATTTTCAGAAGCTAAGTGAATAGCTACTGCTCCCCCCAAGGAACGGCCAAAAAGAAAAATTTTTGTTTTATCAAGATCAGAACGAGTCATCACATAGTCTAAGACAGCCTCAGAATCTAAGTACAGGCCTTCTTCGCTTGCTTCTCCTTCGCTTTTGCCATACCCTCTATAATCGACCAAAATTAAGTTTACTTTCAGGTTTACCAGCATTAACAAAGCATTTGGCAACCTGTGGCCAATGTTGCCTGCGTTCCCATGAAAGTAAATGATGGTTGGAGAATACGCTGCATTGTCCCCTGTGTATCTCAGCAGAATAAGATTGAGAAGAACTCCATCTTTGGTTTTGATGAAGATGTTTTCATGTGGTATACCAGTAGGCATAGGAACATAAAGGCGTGATGAAGAGGGCTGCTCAGGAAAGTAAAGCAGAACATCCTGGAACTTATATAATATACCTGCTATTGACACAAATATTAATATAAGGAGTATAATGCCTCCGTACAAGTGAAAAGTCACTATCAAGGGTAAAAGACAAATACGGCAGAGACTCCAAGACCAGGAAGCCAAAGCTAGTAGCCATCTTTTAACAAAGGTCCAAAGCATCCATGATTTTTCCATTGTAGAAGTCAGTGATCTTTTACTCCAGGTAAATCCTGCAAAAGAACCCAGATGTATACATATAAATATAAGAAAAAGAAGAAGGCAGCAATTTAAGCATTTGTACTTGCTGAAGATTAACAGCAAGTCAATGTATTGGAGCATTAACATAAAATTTGGTGGCAAACTCCCTTTGAACTTTTGGAAACCATCTGACTCTGTAAAACAAGCAGAAATGCAATCATAAGGAAAGGCTTTAGAACTCCTCAAAATCCCATTTACAGTATTTCTGCAGGTAGTCCATTAACTGGTTGACTGAGACCACAGTAACTTCTGCTTTCCCTCAGACTTTCCACTAAGCAAGAGAACAACCATACAGACTGTATCACCAGTTTGTCAAAGCTGCTCATATAAGTAACTCTAGAATTCAGAGAACACAAACAAAAATAGCCTTTATTTCTAAGTTGCTAAGTAGCATGCAGTAAGTGTGTGCACGTCACTCTCCAGCCAGTGGAGGTTCACCACACATCCCAGCACTGCTATGGGTTAGCGGCTCTCTTTCAGCATCTCAATCAATTCTGGTCACAGAGCAGCACCTGAACAGCTCAGAAGAGGAGACTCCTCTATATTAATATACCACATTGTAGTTACATTTATGACAGCTTTTTTTTTTTTTTTTTGCTATATTTTGATTGCTTCTGATTTATAACAGTAGTTTTCCACTATCAGATCAGTAATCCGCATTAAGTCTTCGGCTGAATGGAAAATTTTACCATCATGCAAGACCACTGAAAACATTCCATTAACCACATCATTCTCTGATCAATGAAAAGCACTGCTGAAAATACCAAACATGAGAACAGACTCATGACAAAAACACACGTAGAGCATAAAATTAGGAAAATTATGTTAATGACAATGGACTAAACCTTTTTTCCAACCAAAATGTCTCCCAGAATCCATAGAAGATCTCGCAGTATTCACTCCTGGTTCATATGGAAACATATGCCAAACCCACACAAAAACTATGGTAACCATTTAGTCACACTGAACTGAATAATCACTGTCCCTGGAAGGACAGAGTCCCCTGGAAGAGACAACATAAACTCAATCGTTTGAGAACACCAAGCTATAGAGCATATAATAGGTACACTTTTGACACAAAGTTATAATCTCCTAAAAAAATATAGCACACCAATAATCTGAATTCAAACTCCAAAGGAGTTTACATGCAGAGATGCATCCAAGCATTTTATACCAGCGATCTTGTTAGGCTTGAGTGATAAAAGGTGACCTCTGCAGCTACAGCCTTTGTATTCCACAGACATAAGCACCCTGATCAGGAAAACCTGCCATCTCTATTTTATGCTCTATTTTAGAAATAAATCAGAAATAAAAATAAATATGTCACATCTTAAAATTCACATATCAACCAAACCCAATGTGATATTAAGCTTTTATATAGTGTATCTACTCCAAATACATAAAACTGGTGAAATATAAAGTAGTCTATTCTCTTATTTATAAGTTCATGTTATTATCCATATCCAAGTATGCACAAATACTGTCTATAGGAAAATTTAATTCTTGTGATCCATTTTCCTTGAAAAAAACTCACAACTATTAGAAGACATATAAAGTAGCTACTTAAATTTCTAAGATAACTTCCTAAAAAAGTTGACAAACATTTCCTGCATTACATTTCAAGACTATAAGAACATAGATAATGAGACAGTAAAACAACTCTCCTTACCTACATTATTGAACATTTTGCTGACTTTCTTACAAAATGAAAGAAACTCCAAAAATGTTTTCTCAACAAGATATTCACAAGAGACCCACTGTTAAACAAAACTACTGAGAGACAAAGAATTAATAAAAATTTCACTTCAAGTGATGAACTTTTGCAATGGCTACCCCATGTATACTACAGATTCGGAGACACATACAGCTGATTTTATAAGCTATGTTGGTTTCATGAGAAGTGCACCACTTCTATTTTTATTTCAGCAGGATTATATTATCAAAATATTACACTACTGAGATAGTGCCGCTGTGTGATTAATTCTGAGATATATATATAGATATAGATATATATGTAGGTATACACAAATACTTAACTACTGGAATTGCAAAGCTAGTACATCTTACAACTAATGCTTAGCATGCAGTAAGTAGTTAACAGAAAGAGCAAACTACACAGCCACAAATGTTTCATGGTCACTACATATTTAAACAAAGGTGACCACTCTGCGTTATTGAACAATCACATTACTACTAAAGTTTTCTTTCTCAGCTGTGTGAAACTTCACTGGTTCCATTCATTTCCAGGCCCTTCACATCGTTGCAAGATTTGCTAGTTAGGAAACTAAGATAAAATTTTTTTCTAGGTTCCTCCCTACCTTTCAATACCAATTACAAGATCACTAGAACAGAAAAGGATGGTTTCTCAAACAAGCCTAGAAGAGACTCTAAGCCAAATCAGTATAATCTCATTTTAAATAAAGCTACAACCCATACTTTCTACGAGCTCAAAGCAACAGACCTTCCAAACACTATCATGGAAAGCAGAAGATGAACAAATGAACAAAATTTCCACTTGAGGACAGAAATAAAAAGGGCAAGCTAATATAGTAATATTCAGTGAGCAGTAAGGTCAGCACCTTTTGAAGTGCTGAGATTTGAGACTGTTCAACATACTGCAAGACAACACACACAGAGAAAATTATCTTCTTGATCTTTATTTCCCACTCCTGGCGTGCTGGATGGGCAGTTCTAAACCTTCCAAGCAGTTTACAATGTAACATCTTATGATGCAAATACTCTGTCATGAATTATGAAGAGCATGTGCTGCATTTCTCTTGCATCTCTAATTTTGTGAGTAATAGGGGGCCAGAAAAATCTGGAAAAGGTGTGAGAGTGGGAGAACAGTGTATTAGACTGATGTAACAGTGTATTGATGTCTGATGGGATCAACTTGAGAAACAGAGCAGAGCCATCAACCCACTCAGCCTGGACAAACCTGATCCTCTCTCTAGACGAGACTGCTTCTGTTCCTAGACTACAATATTCAGTCATGGACTTGCCCCATAACTGTCTGATGTCCCAGTTATATCAAGAAGATTCAACCCTTGAAGTTCATGGAGGGCACTCTTGTTTCACTAAAAAAAAAAAGGGGTTTTTTGGAAAAAAATATTGTATTACAACACTGTATTTCATGTAATTGCTGTAACTTTGAAAACATGATTTTCCTGTAACAAGGAGTCACATTCCATTTTTACAGCATTCACAGAATTTCTTAATCACTGATTTTTTAAACTAAGTAAAAGGCTAGGTAAATAAGTATAAGGTCATTTAAAATAAATTTTTCCTTTTTTCCCTCTGATAACATGCATTAGAAAGGCTAACATTTGGGAATCATGATACTTCCTACAACTGTTTATTTGGTGATACTTGTAGGCTTAAAAGGCAAGCAGAAGACAGTACTGAAATACAAAGCTTTACTAAGGAAACCATGGCCACACAGGAACAGCAATGCAGCCCAACTCAAGGTTAAGACCTAATGCAAGTAAGACTTGGCCAGACTGCTGCTGTACCTTTGGCTTAAACTGCCATGGAGTATTGTCTCTCAAAACAGAAAGGAAACTTGGAAGTGCTGAGATTCAGCTTTGAGTTGGGATATACACACATGTTGATATACACACACACACACACCCCCTGTATCTGTACATCTCCACCACTGAATCCAGAGCCTAGGAACTACTGCAGACCTCTGTGTTCTATCAGATGAGCTACAAGTCTCAAAATTAGGTAGCTACTGAAAATACAAATCACTCACAATAAAAAATTTTGAGGGGAAAAAAACCTCTTTATGATCAAGGCATTTTAACAATATTCTACTTTGCCCTAATGCTATTTTTAAATGGTTAACACCATTATCAACAGAAAAAAAAATCACAAAAATTCAAGTGTATATTTAAAGTACTAGGAAACAATTTTTCATTCTTTTTGAATGGCAGCTGAAGTTACTCTTGTATCTGCCACAGGTCCTTTTGTTTTGCCTTTGTCTATACTTTTAATCTTAAACAGTATTATTTTCACACACTAATCATATCATAAAACATTTACCTTTAGATGTGATGATTTCCCAGGCTTCATCTCTGCCTGAAAGACAATTCCATTTATGAATTTTGAGTAAAATTGTTTTGAATTACACATGTAATTTACTGTTTAACTTGTTACTTGAAGATTAAGAAGTGAGAAGAGCCAAACCCCCTAAAATTACAATTGCTTCACTAATGAAACTGTGCATCTCATGCTCCTCCTATCAAGGTGAATGCTTGTTTGAAACATTTGATGAACTTGAAAACATCTTATAATGAAGTTCAAGAATGACAATGAAATGTCCTGGACTATATACACAACACACAGTATATGACAATACTGCAATAATACAATAATATACATATATAACAATAACAGAGCATCTATACATACTGCTTAAAAACAAACATTACATTCTCTCCGTAAAGCTAACTTTGGTGCATAAGTAGCTTTAAAGTTAGTGCTAAAAAGTACAATCAGGTGTTTAATGGCTTCTTCCTCATTGAAAAGCTTTAAAAAGTTAAGTCTTAACACTCACTGCAATCCTTTGGATTTCAAAACAAACAAAACCAAGTATTTCTCTGCGTTCTTAAGAAATACCTAATGACATCTATTTGTCTCCACTTCCTTTTCCCAGACTCTACCTCCTCCAGACACAGACAAGATTTGCAAAGGCTTTACATTTATTCTATATTTATTCAGAAGACCTCTGGAAGTAGAAATATTAGATACTCAACTATAAGAAGTTAGTTTCAGAGTGGGAACTGATCTGGAAGAAAACCTACAAGCTTAGTAAGAACTAGAAAAATACACTTTCTTAGTACTAAAATCCTACAGAAACACTAATTAAAAATGAAAGAAAAGAAAAAAGAGGAAAACAACAGCAAAGCAGAGACTCCTAACAAATGAAAAAGTACAGTAAGAATAACTTAAGCGTCACACATTTCATGGCTCTGGCTTTAAAATCAACGAGTCACTTGTCCTTATTTCAAACAGCCAACATCCACAGCTCTTAATCAAATTGTACATATTGATAACTAAAAATGTTTTCCCTGTAATGCTTCTCCTCCCAGCTGACAAACGGCACAAAGTATCATCGTGATTCAATTTCTGGAATTACGATGATACTGTGCAAAGATTAAAAAAAAAAACCCAAACAACAACAAACCAAGATTGGCTATACCTTAACTTGGAACCTTAACTTTCTAGCCACCATGGGCTGCTCAAACACAGCAATTTCGAAGCTCGTTAAATTGCTTCCTTTTTGACTGACGAGAAACACCCTGTTCGGTCTTTTCAAAACAATCACTTGTCCCATTTAGAACGCTACAGTTGCCATCAGCCCCACATTCGACAAGCACCCATTTGCAGGAATTGTTCTATCGGACAGTGGAAACAAACCAAACACTGGAGCGAGACCTTGCTGCCAAGCAGCTTAAGGGGCTTCGCCGGGAGGCACCTGCAGGAACTTTTACCGGCGCTGTCTCAGGAGCAGCTCCTCGGCAGCCACATTCCGCTGTGCGGGCACAGGAGCCGCACACCGCCCGGGGCAATGTCCCGCCTGCCGCCGCCCCAGGGAAGAGCCGCCTTCAGCCCCGGCCAGACCCCAGACCGGACCCCAACCCCGCCGGCCGCCCCGGCTCCCCCGGCCCGGCGCGGCCTCAGGGGCCGGGCCGTGCCCTCCCGTGCCGCGGCCGCGGCGGAC
This sequence comes from Passer montanus, assembly GCF_014805655.1. Lineage (NCBI taxonomy): Eukaryota > Metazoa > Chordata > Aves > Passeriformes > Passeridae > Passer > Passer montanus. The sequence goes on along the minus strand of NW_024370595.1, from coordinate 2,301,291 downwards.
GCCAGGCCCGCCAGACCCACCCGCCGCATCCTCCCGGGCGGCCGCCGCCGGTGCCTCGGGCCAGCGCAGACCCCGACGCGCAACTTCAACCACCGCTCCTTCCTCCCGAGGCAGGAAGTCACCGCTGCCGCGGTTCCGCTTCCAGGGCACAGCTCCGCCGTTCTCCCTCCTCTCCCCTCCTCTCCCCGCCTTTCCCCGCCCCGGGCTCCGCCACCGTTCCCCGCCCCGGCTCGGGGGAGGAGCGCGGCCTCACCGGGCTGGCCCTCCTCTTCCGGGGCGGTGGGAAGCCGGTTGTCAGGCCGGCTCCGCAGGTAGCCGCGGTTCCCCTGAGCCTGGGTGGCCGTTCTTCCCTCCCCCGGCTCTGTGGTGCCGTGCTCGCCCCGCGCTGTGGCCGTGGCAGCGCCGTGCCGGGCCGTGCCCCTCTCCGGCCCCGCTGACACCGCTCCCTCCGCCGGCACGGAGCAGCCGCGGCACAGAGGCCGAGGCGGGTGGTGTCGGGGCCGGCTGCCTTCTCGGGGAAGGTGGAGGGGGAAATGAGTCTCCGAGCACTGAAGGCTCCCGGCTGGGCAGCAGCGGCAGGGGAGCGCGGTGCCTTCTCCTGCCGTGCAGATCTCTCTGTCTAGGTGATGCCGGTGTTTCAGTGTCGCAGCCTCGCTGCTGAGTTTGACCCTTAAATGAGGAATTAGCTGGAGACCTTTAAAATAGTGGTTAGATCTTAGGTGGAAAAAATGAGAAAAAAACGTAAATCCTAATTAGAGATTTTTTTTTCTTTTTTTTAGACAGAATAACCTGTTGGGGTTTTGTTATGAATATATAATTTTGTTTTGTTCCCAGAAAAACAGACTGATGGCTTCTGCACCTGTTTCACAGTCTCCTCCTAAGAAAACGGTGGCCTCTCATGTGCCTTTTGCTGATCTCTGTTCTACTCTGGAGCGAATACAGAAGTCCAAATCCCGTCCAGAGAAAACCAAGTATTTCAAGGATTTTCTGGATTCCTGGAGGAAATTCCACGATGCACTTCATCAGAAAGAGAAAGATGTCACAGATTCCTTTTACCCAGCTATGCGGCTTATTCTCCCACAGCTGGAAAGAGAAAGGATGGCATATGGAATTAAAGAAACTATGCTTGCAAAGCTCTATATTGAACTGCTTAGTTTACCAAAAGATGGAAAAGATGCTGCAAAGCTTTTAAATTACAGGACGCCTACGGGCTCACGTGGAGATGCTGGAGATTTTGCAATGATCGCATACTTTGTGCTAAAACCTAGGAGCCCGAAACAAGGCAGACTGACAATAGAACAAGTCAATGAACATTTAGATGCGATTGCTAATAACAATGCTGCTAAAAACAAGGGTCAGTTAAAGAAAAGTCTTCTTCAGTTAATTACCCAGAGCACAGCACTGGAACAAAAATGGCTTATCCGAATGATTATAAAGGATCTAAAGCTTGGTGTTAGTCAACAAACTATATTTTCAATTTTTCATCCTGATGCTGCTGAATTGCACAATGTTACAACTGATTTGGAAAAAGTTTGCAGGCAACTGCATGATCCCTCTGTCTCGCTTAGTGATGTTTCTATCATGTTATTTTCTGCCTTTAAACCAATGCTTGCTGCTATTGCTGATGTCCAGCAAATTGAGAAACAAATGAGTAACCAGACATTCTATATAGAAACTAAGCTGGATGGTGAACGTATGCAGATGCACAAAGATGGGGATGTGTACAAGTATTTTTCCCGAAATGGGTTTGACTATACTCAGCAGTTTGGTGCTTCACCCCTTGAGGGTTCATTAACGCCATTTATTCATAATGTATTTAAGAGCAATATACAAAATTGCATTCTTGATGGTGAAATGATGGCTTACAATCCCGAGGCACAAACTTTTATGCAAAAAGGAAACAAATTTGACATAAAGAGAATGGTGGAGGACTCTGATCTGCAGACCTGCTTCTGTGTATTTGATGTATTGATGGTTAATGATCAGAAGTTGGGGCATGAAGTACTAAGCAAAAGATATGAAATCTTAAGTAGTGTATTTACCCCGGTAAAGGGCAGGATACATGTTGTCCATAAGAGAAGTGCCAGAACAAGAAAAGAAGTCATTGATGCTTTAAATGAAGCCATAGATAACAGAGAGGAAGGGATTATGGTGAAAGATCCCATGTCCACCTACAAGCCTGACAAACGTGGGGAAGGCTGGTTAAAAATCAAGCCAGAATATGTCAGTGGACTGATGGATGAGCTGGACCTTTTAATTGTTGGTGGTTACTGGGGGAAGGGGTCTCGTGGTGGAATGATGTCTCATTTTCTATGTGCTGTTGCAGAGACACCCCCTCCGAATGAAAAACCGACCATTTTCCACTCTATTTGTCGTGTTGGCTCTGGCTATACTATGAAAGAGTTGTATGATCTAGGCTTGAAACTGGCTAAACACTGGAAGCCCTACCATAGGAAGGACCCTCCTGGTAACATTTTGTGTGGAGCTGAAAAACCTGAAATGTACATTGAACCTTGCAACTCTGTCATAGTTCAGATCAAGGCAGCTGAGATTGTTGACAGTGATATGTATAAAACTGACTGTACTTTGAGATTCCCCCGAATTGAGAAGATAAGGGAAGACAAAGAATGGTATGAGTGCATGACTTCAGACATGTTAGAAGACCTCAGAAACAAAGCACAAGGAAAGCTGGCATCTAAGCACCTTCATATAGATGAGTACGATGAACCACATGAGAAAAAAAGGAAAACTGTTTCAAAGGTGAGGAAGGTAATTGGAATAGCTGAGCAATTTAAAGCTCCTGATCTTTCTAGTGTAAGCAAGGTTTCAAATGTATTTGAAGATGTTGAGTTTTGTGTTATGACAGGAATGGGAAAATACTCAAAGTCTGAGCTGGAAAGCAGAATAGCCCAGTGTGGTGGCAGTGTGGTACAGAACCCGGGGCCAGAGACTTACTGTGTCATTGTAGGAGCTGAGAATGTCAGAGTGAAAAACATCATTGCTTCCAACAAGTATGATGTGGTGAGGGCAGAATGGCTCCTTCAGTGTTTTCAAACCAAAATGCTGGTGCCTTGGCAACCAGCCTTTATGATTCACATGTCTCCTGACACAAAAGAACATTTTGCTCGTGAGTATGATTGTTATGGAGACAGTTACACAGCAAACACAGACGTTGTGCAGCTCAAGGAAGTGTTCTCAAGAATGAAAGACAATAAGGCAATGCCTCTGGACGTGATTGCAGAGCTAGAAGAATGTTACTGGTGTAACAGTTGTCAGCTTGGTATATTCAGAGGAAGCACTATTTATGTGGACTGTTACGCTGTTGTTAATGAGCCCCAAAGCAAAATCCCTGGAACTACACTATCAATTAGAGCTTTGGAGCTCCGTTTTTATGGTGCAAATGTCGTTTCTCACCTTGAAGAGGGTGTCTCCCATGTTGTTGTAGGAGAAGATTGTTCACGGGTAGAAGAGATGAAAGCACTCAGGAGAACATTTGGGAAAAAATTTAAAATTGTATTTGAGCTGTGGGTGACACACTCAGTGGAGGAAGGAGTCGCAAAGAATGAAAATCAGTACTTAGTTTAGAGCAGTTTTGAAGATTGGAGCAAAGGCACGATTGGACTCAGATTTTGTGAGATTGTCCTAAATTTTTTGTGTGTTTTCATGTCTATTGAAAGCTGGCTTTTGCTAAAGAATAACACAGAATTGCGGAAATCAGAGGAAGGCTTTTAATTTTACTGTTGTGGAAACAGGAGGATGCTAAGCTATGTTGGAGGGAAAAAAAAACACCACAAGACAAATAATTTAAGCCTTTTAATCCACAAACAGGTCTCAGGAGAGATCTACAATTTTATATAAATAAAATATGTTTGAAAATGGCTAATTTGTTGTAGCTTTAATAATGCTCGCCTCCATTGTTCAAAGTGGAGACAATAATTTATAATCATTTATAATTATTCTTTTATGGACATTCTGCTGTTTATCTATTTTTTAGCTATTGATTTGCAATCACATTTATGTTTTTCTGGACTTGTTTTGTATGTATTCCATATGCTAGAGAATTCAGTAATTTATAAATTTCATCTGGACTATTTTGATTTGCTTACATTGGTTTTAGCATTAAGCATGCTTTTAATTTTACTGTTGTGGAAACAGGAGGATGCTAAGCTATGTTGGAGGGAAAAAAAACCACCACAAGACAAATAATTTAAGTCTTTTAATCCACAAACAGGTCTCAGGAGAGATCTACAATTTTATATAAATAAAATATGTTTGAAAATGGCTAATTTGTTGTAGCTTTAATAATGCTCGCCTCCATTGTTCAAAGTGGAGACAATAATTTATAATCATTTATAATTATTCTTTTATGGACATTCTGCTGTTTATCTATTTTTTAGCTATTGATTTGCAATCACATTTATGTTTTTCTGGACTTGTTTTGTATGTATTCCATATGCTAGAGAATTCAGTAATTTATAAATTTCATCTGGACTATTTTTATTTTTTTTACATTGGTTTTAGCATTAAGCACCACACAGCCACAGAAGCACTTTGATATTAGGATATTGTGTAGATTCAATGTTTGTGTAAATAGCCTTTGTACAAAAGAACTGAAACCTTTCATTAAGGTGATAATGAATTAATAATGACCTTTATGTATGTGAAATGCAAATCAATTACTTAAGAACTGTAATAACTTCCTGTGCTCATTACAGTTTAACTGTGAATTGTGACAGGACTAGGCTTTTACAATTAACCATCAGTTTGTCTTTTAAAAATGCTTTTTAAGTTATTGTAGGAATAGTTTCCAAATATCCAGTGCAATGTATATTTTTCCAATTACTAAATAAAATCTATTTTTAAAGTCTGTCTGGTATTTATTTTTAGAAAGCAGCCACTTTTGAATAGCACAAGACTTAATTTCTTATTTTACTTTTAGATAATTCATGCATTAGCTTTGAGGGGAGAAAGATTGAGGCCTAGTTTTTTCTTATGTCAGCATTAGTATCAAATAGAAATTAAATTGGGCAGACCACACAGAGTCATTTTTTAGCTGACCTCTTTCTTCAGTGTTTTCTGTGGTCATGTTCATGCAAAAGTTCCTATAAGAAGAATTGGGAATTGTTGTATAAAAGGTTTAATGGAAGCATTGAAAGATTGGTTAATTGGAATTATATTGATTTCTCTTAGTGTCTTAGCAGCTCCCTTATTATCTGAAATACACTCAATAGGTAAAATGTATTAGTCACTGTCCACAAATTTCCTATCAGCAGGCCTGCTTTGCTCTTTTTCTTGAGTGGGGTTGGTGTGGTGGGACATGCTTTTTGTTGGTGAGAACCTTGCCTTGTGCCTGCCTTCTTGTTCCCTCAGCATGCTTTCCCTGTTGGAGCAGCCCAGTTGCATCCCTTGACCTAACAGGGATTTGAATGAACGAAGGAAAGCCTTGCCTCTCTCTGTGACAGAAATTCTCACCTTTCTTTTGTTCCCCTGTATTCATCTGGGTCTGTAGTTTGGATGCAGTTTTGGACTGAACTCCTTTCCAGAAGCAAATTAAAAAACTGGAAAGCAAATTAAAAAACTGGAAAGCTTGTCACCTTTTTAAGTTTGGATGCAGTTTTGGACTGAACTCCTTTCCAGAAGCAAATTAAAAAACTGTGGAAAGCTTGTCACCTTTTTACTGTAGTACATCTGTTTGGTGAAACACTTAAAAGCTGTGTGGTTCCTGTTTCTCATTTTCCAGTTACTCCTTTCTGAAAGAGTACATCTGTATGTCTTAAGAGTCTGTATTAATATCCTTGAAAGCAGAAGATCCCCTTATTCAGGTGAAATGAGCCAAAATCTGTCAGCTGTAGTAAATTACAGGTAAGATGTACTATTCTGTTTGGCATCTCAGTGATCTGGTGAGAGATTTTAAAAAGCTCTGTAGCTTACTTGTGGAGTTTTTGCAATACTTTATGTCACTCTTTCTGTTAAAATACAATTAAAGGCCATTGAATCTTTTCAATCTATATGTTATTGCAGCTTGAATTCTTTCAAAAGAGGGACTTGAAGTTATAAAATGTCATGAAAAGATTAAAAAAGGTTCATTTGAAGGTGACTAGGAAAATGCCTTTTAACATAGTTCAACTGAGCATAAAGCATCTCCAGCTGGTAACAGCTGTTGCACCGCAGAACAGTAGATGGGCCTGTAAAATTTCATGGAACTATTTCTTGCTGTCAGGGGATAGTAATGAGAGAACTCTGTATCTTTGACTTACACAAACTTAACAGTGAAGGAGCTTGTAGGTGTAGTGTTTCTCCATGTTCCTTTCTAGAAGCAAGGAAATCAGAAGGCATCAACCTCAAAATTATTTTCTTTTAGGAAAAATATATTTAGCATCATTTTTGGATTTTTTAACAGATGCAGCTTTTCTTTCTTTATAATTTTGGGGAAGATTATCTTGATAGAACATATAAGGGAGTTGAATTTAAGTTCAAACTGCAAGCATTAATGTTCACAGCATATGTGATTGTATTTGAAAACTGATGTAATAACTATGTTCCAACATGTATAACTGTTCCTAGATTAGTGACAAAATATACTTAAATCTATTCTTCTGTTAGTATTATGGGTAGAGGAATATGAAGCCAGAGTTTATTTTTCTCTCTGTCATACATAAAGTAAAATATATTTTTCAAGACTAAAGTTGCCAGAAATAAGATGCCAGGGGAGAAAAAAGGATTGTTACACACAAAATGAGTGGGCATGATATGAGGGGTTGCATATTCCATTCTTTTATCCTCAGTCTTTCCCAGAATAGAACGAATTCACGCAGTCTGGTTCTATATGGAGTTGTACTAGTTAGAATAAGTTAACCAGGGTATTTCTATAGCTTTTAATGAAGTTCAAATTAACTTTTTGAAATAGATTCAGGTAGAAGGTTGTTTTGTTTCATTTTTTTTATAGAATTAATTTTTTATAATTTCTCGAGCATTTTGTGTTTTATTACAGTACAAGACCAGCTTGATGGAGAAAAGTAGAGCTCTAGATGTCTTTCTCATCCTTTGGAAGCCTTCTGACACCTTCCTGTAATATTTTCATAGACAGCTAATGAAGTATGGGCTAGATGGATGGATAGGGAAGTGGACTGAAAGCTGGTTGAAATGTTTGAAGAGTTGTCATCATCAGCCAAAGTACAAGACAAGAGTCAATGGGCACAAAATGGAACAGGAACTTTTGCTTAAAACTAGCAAAATTCTTACTGTGAGGTTAGTGAAACACAAGAACAGGTTACTCAGAGGGGTTGTGGAATCTCTATCCTCAATATGCAATCAGCTACAACTTGCTCTACCTGACCCTTCAAATGCGCAGTGTTTGACTAGATGATCTCAAGAGGCGCCATCCGGCCTCCATTGTCCTGTGAATCAGGTCTGAGCTAAATTTCCTATTCTGATTTTAGGTGTCTTGTGAATGGTCAGTGTGTCAAGTGGTGACATATACATTGCAAATTTGATGGATTTTAATTTGCAGGACAACATATATTAGTATAGCTAACTCTATCAGCATGACTTTCAAAGCTACACATTAAATTGGAGGAAAAAACAAAGCAAATCATGAAAACCCAAATCACAAACCAAACTGAGTTACAATGAACATGAACATCAAGGTTGTTTAGTCCCCTGAGCAGTGGAAAGAACTCTTTAAGTGCTGTGTATAATTTTTTATATACTAGCCATATCTTAAATAATGGAAAAGCTGGTTTTCAATTTGAGGTGATATATAACTGTACCAACTGTGAAAGTGAAACAGGCTCCAGTAATTTAACCACTTTCATCTGATTGCCCAGTCTTGATTTGGGGGTACTAAAGTAACAGCTTCTTTCTTGTGGTGGTAGACTTTGCAAACATAAACACTAGAGAACCAAGGAGGAGATAGGATTTCTCCACATTCTTGCAGATGGAAGCTTCCTCCTGCAGATAATGTGCTACAGCCTCAGCCAACCTTTGCTACAGCAGCAACAGCAGCAAGAGCAGAGGCAACGTCCTCTGAAATCTATGTTTAGCCTGCACATCTTACACCTGCAGTTAATTCAATAACTGTCTGGTCAAAGGCAGCTGGATAGGAGTTCCTGTCGGTGCATAAATACGTGTATTTGAGTAAAAGACAGCAAATAGATGTGTGACACAGCTAGTCTCAGCTAAGCTTTCGTGGTTGCTTTTTTCCTTCTCGGTCTCCCACAGCTTCTCTCTTGAGTTTGCCTCTTTTGACTAGTGTATTATAGATTTTATATGTTAGATCTGTATGCTGCCAAAGTGGAATGAATTTATACATACAGTTCAAAGTTAGTTCTCATACCTCTTTGTTATGCTTCAGTCCGCCCTGTAAACATGTTCACATATAATTATACCAAACATAGTTACATACTTCTTGGATTTGGGCTTTTTGTTGGGTTGTTTTTTGTTTGGTTGGGTTTTTTTTGTTTTGTTTTCTTGTTATTTCTCTTTGTTTGTTTGTTTGTCTTTTAGTGTTTTTTGTTTGTTTTGGGGTTTTAAAAAATTTAATTTTACTTAAAATCTCTGAGTGCTGTTAGAACAAAAATAAAGATTATTCAAGGCAAAAGTAAATATGAAGATGATAGGTGTCACGTTGTTCAGAGCTCTGAACATGGTTGTATGAAGAAAAAAGAAATAAACAGGATAGGCAGTTTTGCTGATTACATCTCTCTGTAACTGAAACACAGCAGGTGCTGGGAATAGACTGCCTGACACACTGCTGTAGCAGCAACCAGGGCAGAGCAGTGAGGTCGCATGCATTAACAACATTAACAAAGTTAATAAATAAAAGACAGTAAAAGCACCACAATTTTACTCTTTTCCGCCCTCTGAATTATGTAGTAACTTGAGAAAAAAGTTTTTCTGTATCAATTATCTAAATTCTTATGCTTGGTGAGGAAGAGCTGTATGAATAGAACAACTGCTGCATACAGATCTCGTACAGATTCCTGGTAGACACCAGCAAAGGCATCTAAGGTGGAGCACAGATAATATTTAAATTTTTAAGACTGTAATATTTAACTTTTTTTAGTGACTGAGAGATATAAGGAAACATTTCACCACTAGGAAGAGACCTGGGTCTTAATATGTAGTGGTACAGGAGAAGTATTCTGCTGTATTTGTTTTGGATAACCTGCTCTCCTGACCTGTGTTTTTGGAAGACATGGCTGATTCAACCTTTCCAAAATCATGTTTACATTTGCTCTCAGTACAAAATGTTTTTAGAATTACATGCTTTGTACTGGGTTGTCTTTGTTTATGAATTCTGGTCTGACTTACACAATTTTGTGGTTTATTTGGGGTGCTGAACCCTTGGCCCATGTTTTGGCTGCTGCCCAGGTATGGCCTGTGGCTCAGTCATGACCCTGCTCTGGACTTCTGCAACTGCATGATTGTCTGTCCAGCATGTGAGTGAGCTCCAGGAATTGCATGGACGGAAGGAGGATTTCTAAATCAGGGTAGCCAAAACCTGCTAGAACATGTGTAAGTGTGCACACATATATATATGCACTCTATATGCCCTCAATTTTTATTATTCCTTCATCTTTAGCAATGCTGAGGAATATTTTTAGAGATTCCAGAAGTGGATGGGAAGGCTAGACAACAAGAATTGGTGATGGTGTTGCAGAATTCGTATCTACAGACTGCCCCAGGCTAATACACCTACCCACAGTTGCTGGCATGACTGTTCCTTACACACAGACCTCTTCCTCCCCATCCAGAAAATGAACTGTGAAAGTTTTACTTGGTCAGTAGAAACAAGAAATTCCCAGGATTCAGCACAGACCATTTCTTCCATTTTGCTGCCTGCATGAAACAGAAATGGTTCCAGTTCCAGTTCTTCAAACTATATTGTCAACCACCACCAGCTATTGCTCATTCATACACCAAATAGTCTGGTCATAAAAAGCTGTGCCCTTAGCACTGGTCAGACCATCCTATCTGGTACTTCACCACTGTTTTGGAGAATATTATTTGGTCCAGACCAAGCTGGACAACATTATGGACAGTGGCAGGCCTGTGCTGGTGATCTGCCTAGGATAAGGAATTGAACCTGAGTTGAACGTGAAGGAGAGCCTTGAGACCATGGAAAATACATGCTATGCCCTGGATTATGTTCAGGAGCACACAAGAAACACGGGGAGGTGGCTGGGTTTTGTGGTCCCTGAGCATGAGCACAGCTCTGCTGTGGGAATTTGAGCTCATGGGAAGACAAGTGTGCACGACTGGCCATGCAGTTATAGGTTACATCAAAACAGAATGAGTGCACGAAGGCTGAGAGCACAGACCACAGCTGCCTCTCACACAGGCTGAGGAGAGATAAACAGGGCTATGTTGATGTAACCAAAGTGTTCTCTGTGCATCTCCTGCAAGGGCAGTGGCAAGACTTTGCTGCTGTTTACTTAAGCCTTCACCCACAGTTATCTGCCCTTTGGCTAAATTCCAGAATTTCCACAGGGAATTTCAATATTCATTTATTACTGCACAAAGGTTTTAGCAATCAGACAACACAGAAATCACATATTATCTTTTACAGTTATATTAAAAGCTTACAGGAATTAAAATATAGATTAAAATCATTTAGCAGCATTCACACAATAACAGCTCCCCAAAGATCAGCACAGGCAATCAAACATTGGCAGGAAATAGTTAGGCAGGTGGCCAGCATAGATAACTTGGCTCATCAGTATTCAAGCAGGAACAGCCTTTGCATTATTAGTCAGCCTAATTTCCCCCTCCACACCACAACCACCTCCAACCCCAGCCTCTCTTCTATCCTTCACTTACTCCTTTTAGGTGGGGTTGCACCCTGCAGAATCCTGTGCTAGGTTGTATTTTAAGTGCTGTTGAAAGAGGGAGAAAGGATGTTTCAATTAATATGCTTATCAGGATGACTTGGAACTTAGTTAAATGCAAATAAAGAAGTTTATGCACCAGCATTAAGCAGTATGTGCTATGCTGAAAATGGTGTGAAATAATTTCTATGTACAAGACAAATAGGCTGGACTGGCTGTTTTACATACATGAATATACTGTGATCAGGTTCAAGATGGCAAAGAAGAAAAAAGTTTTGCCAATATAGCCTTCTAACTTAAATGTTGACCCATCAAGATTATGTGCATGTAGCTTCAAAGCAGAACTGCTTGAATTTGCTAAACAGCCTCTAGAGATCTGCAGAGAGAAATCAGGTCTGCCTGTCTCCACTTAATTGTACAAAAACTTCCATCACTTTCATGGTATCATGTAGATCAATTATTTGGGTGTCCAGGCTGTTCACTGCAGCTATAAGCTTAGTGCCCTGTGAAAACTTTATAAGATAAAGTGGATCCTCTTCCCAGGAGTTCTTCTTTGTAAGATGGTCAGCATATACCCCAGAAATTCAAAGGTAGAAACGCTGTCTTAGTCTGTCCCACATCTGCAAAAGTGAAATCTGATTCCCTTTGACTCTTCATACCTCTTTCTCCCCTTGACGTTATTAATCACACATGATCCATGTTTTGGGAGAACAGTTAAAAGAGTTTTCACCCTTCTATATATTCCACCTACTTTATTTACAGTCTGTGATTTGAGTGTTTCCCAGGAATGGGAGGACCATGCTACTGCTGTATTGTACAGAAACATCCTGATTCTCTGACTAATGGACTATGATGCAAAAAGGGCCTCTAGAAACCCCACAAATTGTGTGAAACACTGTGTGAGAGACTGGACTGGTTAATGACTCAAGCAATCAACCTCTTCACTACCCAGGTGCAGAGGGCAGTGCGCACTCATCACAGGAGGCTGCAGCTGGGTGTTGAACAAGATAAAGAGAAGGCTGGTAGGAGGCAAATCCCATGAGGCAGGATAGTGCTTTTTATCATGCCAGTGTCCTCCCTTACATAAGAGCTGTGGTGTGAAAACTCCTCTCTGGGGAGTTATCTGGGAATTCACAACTGAAGTGTGCCCATGAGGTGTGGCATTATACCCTTCGGTGTGAAACTGCAGTAATCCTGCCTTCATGCACCAGGGAAGGTACCTGGGCATTCCCACCTGAACCAGAGCCCATTTAAACCCAGCGGATGCTATTTTGTGGATTTCTCCCACCCCTGATAGATCAAGACAGTGACCATTGCTTTGACCAACAGACTTTAAAGTTGCAACAATCAAGTCTTGTGGCAGGATCCAACAGGGTGTGAATATAGACCTTTCTACTCTTATTCTTTCTCTTTGTTTTTCCTATTTCTTTATATGTCTATCTATCACTCTATATCACAATTACTGTTTAATAAAAATCTCTATTATAAGACAGTGACCATTGCTTTGACCAACAGACTTTGAAGTTGCAACAATCAAGTCTTGTGGAAGGATACAGCAGGGTGTGACTATAGACCTTTATTCCCACTCACTCTTATTCTTTCTCTTTCTTTTTCCTATTCCTTTCTATCTATATGACTATCTATCTCTCTACCTCACAATTACTGTTAAGCAAAAATCTCTATTATTGACTTCAGCATATGGTCTCATTTGCACCTTACTTCAGGCAGTGGCATCTCTCTAATAATTTTAATAATTAGATCTTAACACACTGTTAAGGGCAAAGAAAAATCTCATTAACTGAAAGAAATTTACTTAATTCTTTTTTTCCTCCAAATTTAGATATCTAAAGCCAGGATGGCACAGAGCCTGAATTCTTCCTAAAGCTGGGTGAACATAAACTATTCTTTGAAAAGGACTGGTAAACATCCAGATTTTTGAATGGCTTTTTAACGTGGATTCACAAATGAAGTATTTGCCATGGGAAGTTTCAGTCCCTGCTCTCAAAGCTGTTTATTTGTTTGACATCATAGAGAAATCATTATAGGTACTGATACAGCAATCCATATAAATGCCCCCAGCCACTGGCCCACAGGATACAATAAGAAATCTTGGGCTGATGTGAATACTGTATTTCCTGTAAAGTCTCCAATTAAAAGAGAGAGACTTCATACACCACGGTTCTTCTGTTTATTGAAAATACATATAAATTTCCAAAGTGTCAGGTCACAGTCTCCATTTTGGGGAAATAGCTTACTGATCAGCTACCATATTGCTCCTGAATGATTAGGAAATGTTAAAAGGTACAGGGATGCAGTCTGAAAATGGGACATATACAATGTTGAGGAACTTTGATGGTACCTCTAGAGTTCAATTAAACACACAGGTGTGCTTAAATAAAAAAGAGAAACGGTTAATGAATAATGCATTGGCCAGAGTTCTACCAGTATATGCAGTTCTACACGGAGTCTCCATAGATGTGTCATAAGCAGATTCCATATGAACTCTTGCATCAGCACTAGTCCTGATTGTGGTTCCATGTAGCACCTCAGCCCGGCTCTGCTGTCCAAAGGTCGACCCTAAGCTTGCGCCCCTGAATATTCCCATTCCAGGGTGGTTTATAAGGTAATGCTGAGGTTGTTTCTCAACTCGTCACTGAGAGAACCTTTATTCCCTTGCAAGAAGTCCATCTGTCTCTGGCATTCCTGCTTCCAGATGGGTTAACCCTTTCTTGTTAACCCTTTCTTGCACTTACACCTTCTAGCCCCCCATTCCAGATCATTAATTAGCCACAAATTACCATATGGAGCAGTTACAATTAGACCTTCCCCTTCAACAGCCAGTTTTCATAGACCGGACCATGCAGTGAAGAGCGCAGATCATTTAACTCCTTTCCTCTTAGAAGTTGTAGCTCAAAATTCTCTCCCTGTCTGATCACTGCCACCAATTGCTTTTAGTCTGTTTGGATTTTGGTGGCATCCAGAGAAACTCATCATGGCTGGGTTTGATGTACCCAGTTGATGTAACTGTAACACTTTGGACACCTTTAGCTATTTGCAAAGAGACTATGACAGCATAATACAAACAGCTATAAAGTACATAACAATTATTCATTGCTTGGCATGTACAGATGTTAGCTATCTAATAAAGAGCTAGGCTAAATGTTAGTGTGCTTAGTCTTCACCCCTTCCTATTTGACAATCAGAGACTCCAGGGAGAGATAGCCAGGGATCAATAATGAGGTCAGGTCAGGAAAATCCTGAGTCAGGTAAAGGCACCAATGTTGGCCCTTGATGCTCTCAGGATTTCATCTCCTCGCGAGTTCTCTTTTACCTCCTTCTTCTTCCTCCAGGGTTCTTTCTTTTCCACCTGGGTATTTTTTCCTTCAGAATCTTTGAACGACTCATAGACCCTGTTTCAAAAATTCTACTTCTACTGTCAAATTTACCTTTCTTATCTCACACGGTTCCACTCTGTACATGTTATCATAGCTTTTTCTTCCAACTTAGAAATATCCTCAGAAGTCTGAGCCAGGTTTCTCTACCAGAGGTAAGCCTTGGATTCTTGAAACACAGTCAGCTGAAATCCTGTGTGTGAGGGAGGAAAAGCTGTATGAAGGAGATACATTCATAAAACATCTATCTATCTATCTATCTATCTATCTATCTATCTATCTATCTATCTATCTATATGCATATATATGTAATGGAACTTGCAAGGCACTTATTTTGAATTCAGAGAGAAGCTGCATGTATTCAGTGCTGTGTGTAATAAAATTGTCTTTCCATAGACTTGCTTTTTTCTTTTCTTTCCTCCCAATGAGAATTTTGTTAACCATAAAGTGAGAAATCAGAGACAAAATGAAGGGAATTGCAGCTTGTTACAAGTCAGACCTCTTTACATAGAAAGCAGATTATTTTTTTGTTCTCTCTTCCCCCCTTCACATTTTCAATCGAGGTGCCTGAAAAGAATGAACATTGAGCAATCAAAGTGTGAATGCCTGTGTCTGTTCATATATAGCAACTTCTGAACCAATGGGCCAGTTCTATCCAAATTTCACAAAGAAATAGAGATATTCCTCTCTCTGCCCACTCCTTTGCCAAAGCTCCAGTATGTGAGATGCCTGAGAGGGTGGTAATGGCCTGTGTGAGGGAAAGAGTCTGTGTACCTATCCGGGAAAGAAAATATTTCAGGTGCCAAAATAACTTCTCCCAGTTTTCTCATTTTCTTATGAAGTCAATCCACCCAAGGCACAGAAACAGGAACACAAGCTTCTTTCTTGTGACACTGCCTCTCCTGCTCCAGGCTGCTGCTTAGTGCTCACATGAAGAGGGAACAGTGAATGCCCAATTACATGAAAATCTCATACTTCATTAGGCATCAAAGTATCCAATCACTAATCTGCAAAACTCTGAAACCACTCTCATCTTGTTCTGTTGCTCAGAGAACTCTGTGTGTTCAGCATTGCTGCAGTGTGTGATCCATACCCTGATACCACTTTTGCAAATGCCATGATTTTTATTTGCGTTGTTTATTCAGACTCTCAGAACCTAGCACATTCCTGCTATGTTACTGTCTACTGGAATATGGTGCTGATTGTAATATTTATTTAGTTAGAAAGATACTAAAAATGCAGTGCTAGCACATCCTTTTTATGAATATTCAATGAATCTAAATCAAATGGAAATAAAAGGACAGTACTCAATAGAAGGCGGCAATTTCTACCTGAACAGAAAGAGCCAAATATGAGGAAAAAAGATTGATAAACAAAATGTTCCACAGATTGTTCCTTTTAGTTCTATAAACTGCATAATTGCCAAGGTCACAGCATAGGGATAGTGATTTTATAACCAATAGACAAGCTCAACAAAATCATGTGATTCGCTTATGGTTTGATTTAGGTGGTATCCCAGTGCTTCACCAGAGTTACTGGAGGGCATGTGGATGAAGGGTTGCTGCACTGTCCAACACTACAGGAAAACTAATAATTTTGTAATTAATTGTTGGTAATGCAGCTTCAGAGTATTCATTTTTCTCAGGAACTGAAGTTTCTTATTTACAAATTTTAGACCTATGATTCAGTCCAAGTCTTTGGCAGTGCTGCGCTTTTCCTAAAATGGTCACAATAGTATGTCACCAAAAAGTATTTTTAAAGAAAGCTTTGTTCCTCAGGATCTAAAATATAAGATCCAAATATAAAAAACAGGTATGATAATACAATTTCTTCTAGAACTTTTCCCATGTGATCTGATAATGTCATTGTGTAATATTGTCAGTTTTAATAGTTCTGTGCTCAAGAGGTATATCTGTTTCCTTCATGATTCCCAGTGAAAGTTATTTACACTAAAATAATATCAGCTTTCATTTAGGGAATAGTCAAAAGAGCTGTAAGTTAGAGATTTAAGAATTAAACAAAAATTTTAAATAAAAATCTGTATTTCTGTGGATGGGTGATGGGGTGGGTCTAAAAATTCTTTTCCGGAATAAAAAATTCTACCTTTACAGCAAAAAACTTAGTGTTGTAATCCAAAGGATAAACTAAAATTAATGGATGGCATTGGAAATAGATGTAGTAGCTAATATAAAAATTAATTGTCCCAGGAAAAGCAAACTCAAGAGGGAAAGAAACACCCTTGTGCTGTGAATGATTTAGACATTAATGAGTCTGTGTTCATTAGCAGTGATGATTGTTAGCACTTAAGACAGCATAAAACATCAATGTCTCCTTTTAAAGACACTCATAAAGCAGACAAATTCTACAGCAATCAGAGCTGAATGAAAATACTTAAAAGTGAATAACAATCAAATCAAGCAATGACTTTGGATTTCTTCTTATTTTTTTTTTTTTTTGGCTGGCTGTTCTTGTGCTCTGTAACCCAATATCGCTGACAGCAGCTGGGTCTTAATGCAGACAAAAGATTCCTCATGAATACTGAGTTGACATTTAAAGTCTTACAATCACTCAACTTAGGGAATACATTTGTACATGAAAATTTATCTGACATATAAGTGAAAAAATCTGCTGAAGTAACTCTAACTTCCTGAGCACAAAAGTAAAGCAAAGATATTACTCTATGTTTTTGAAATTACCTAGGCTCTGTAAAGGTTAAATAAATGAAGTATTCAATCCGGAGTTCTTGAATCATCAGTTGGCATTCCCAAGTGCAGAAATGAACAAGACTGGAGTATGAACT
Source organism: Passer montanus (assembly GCF_014805655.1). Lineage (NCBI taxonomy): Eukaryota > Metazoa > Chordata > Aves > Passeriformes > Passeridae > Passer > Passer montanus. Next base: position 2,284,270 of record NW_024370595.1, on the reverse strand, counting down.
ATGGCACCGCTGGAGTGAAACAATTAATGAGAAAATGCATGTTTGAAAGGTACCAATCAGCTTGCATAGGCAGGTCTTTACCTCCTAATTTGTAGTAGTTTCAATTATGTGAGAATTTTCACCTTGTATCATTCTTGTTTTCTAAGTCTTTTGTCATAAAAGCCTTTTGTTATCTTCATTTTGTTAAAGTTGCAAAACTGGGATTTAGCTGTTAGAAACACACACCTTAGGCAGAGTTTAGACTTCTAATTAGCATCTACAAGACCTCTCTAATTGCTACCAAAAGCTACTAAAGATTTTTAAGTTATCCCTGGTAACATTCAAGGTCGGGTTGGGCTGGGCTCTGAGCAATCTGATCTATCTGAGAACATCCCTGTTCATTGCAGGGAGGTTGGACTAGATAGCTTCCAACCAGAACTACTCTGTGATTCTATGATTGTAAGCTCCTTGGTACCTTATCTTAAAAACATATTTCATCTCCCACTTCTGAATATGAAGATCAGCATGTCAGTTTTCACAGCACTGAGCATTGCTGTGATGAAGGCTGATAATATTCCATCCAGTGGTCCACAAGGACTCAAGTCAGTTATCACCTCACAGCAAACCTGCTGCTGTGGTTCAGCCTGGGATGCAATGAAATTTGCTGCTTCTTTAAAGTGATGCTGGTTGTTGTAACAAATGTTAACATGCAGGATGTGAGTGACCTGTGTTAAATATCCTGTGGCTGAGAGGCTACGGGGTCACTTGTGCCTGCTTTCCAGAGGAGAGCGGACTGGAGGCCTTGAAATGCATCGGGCATTCTTTAACTTTCCTGTGGAAGCTGTGCTGGAGCACTGCATTGCCAGCTCTGCTTCAAGATCTGGTTATATATTTCATCCAGTACCAGCTTAATGCAGAATTCAAAAACAATACTTCACAAGTAGATTCAAGTTTAGAACTTCTGCATCCTAAAACAACACAAAGTTAATGGATTAATGCGTCACTGTATATATATATATATTACATATACATATATATATTACCTCTGTGTGTATATATATATATATATATGTACACATGTATTAAACTGGTGTCCTCCAGAAGACATTCCACATGTACATTTTAATTAGATGGAAATGCTTCTGGGTAGCCTAGAGCTCTGTGTCTAAACCCTGGAGGTAGGTGACCTCTCAGGCACACCCACATCCTTGCTTACTGTGTCATGCCTCCTTCAGAGTCAAAATAAAAAAAAGCAATCCTTTTTCTACATGCACCTGTGTATAATTTTGTTTCCTTATGCCTGTATGAGTACTAAGAAAGGGATTATAAATACTCAGAGCTTTCAAGATGTATTTAGTGAGAAGCCCCATCTGATTATTACTGTGTCTAAAGAGTTGCAGAATATTTGAAATATAAATCAAGAGTTAAAATTTACCTTTACCTTGTGTCATGCAGAAAGCCAAATGGCTGTGTTTATAGAAATGCCATTTTAAGAAAGGAAAATCACAAGTTAAGAGAAATATATCTGGATAATCACATCCTTTATGGTTTTGTACATTTGTATAAATACATCTTTGAAATTAGAAGGATGTTGGTTTGTATCAAAGTGCTGACTTGACAAGAGCAGCACTTTTATTCCGATGATATCATCAGTGAAGAAGCAGTGCATCTGCAGTAGTAAATGACCTTTTCTGTTTTCCAGTTCTTAAAAAACTGAAGGTATATTATTCTTTTATTGTTGAAAATACGTTTGCTCTTTGTGCTAAGTCAAATCAACACAGGCAAAAAACCCCTGTATCAGTCAGTGCATCAAGAGCAAACAATTTTTTTCATGTGTCATCCTCATGGTAGATGAAAGATCAAAGGCCATCAAAAATGTCAAAGTTCAGTGCTTTGGCTTGTAGCATTTTTGTGGCTCTTATCCTGCCAATCGCTTAAAAATATGGTTAAGTGTGGAAGTGGTTTTACTGACTCATGTATTTGTGAATTCATTTTTAGAAGGCTTGTATTTAAGCATGTGTAGGACTGAATTAAAATTTAAATTTTAGTTTTCACATCTGATATGCACAGATTATTCTGGGCATCTTTATACACAGGTGATGTTTTGAGCCAACCCTTTAACTTACAAAAGTCAACCTGGTACAGTTTGACTTTGATTGAATGGTACTATTCTACGCTAGCTGTGATCAAACTGTTTTGTTTAGTTTACAGCAGATTCAATTTTTGGTGGATTTGGTTGAGAGATTCTGTGGGAGAAAGCACAAAACAGTGTGGAAACAATTTCCTTGTCAGACAGTATTTTAGGAGACAACCCGCAGAGTTCAGCAGAACAGAGAAAGCAGCAATAAAACTGAAATGCAACCTATTTGTCACTCTGTTTTGACTAAACCAAAGCAAAATACAAGGTAAAATAAAAATATTTGGATGGAAAGAATATCATTAAGAGAGATTCTCTTGACTAATCTTGAATATGTATTTGTCTGAAAATGGAAGAAGGGATCCTTGCTTTAGAAGTGTATACACTGCCACTGACATGTTATCAAACACATGTACCCATGAATATGAATATATTGAATTTATGAGCCACCTAAATAAACATGCCTCAAAATTATAAGACACATGTAAAAAGAGCAGAAAGAGAAGGAAAATGCTTCAAGACAAGATATGTCTCCACAAATATCATAGTTCTTAAGTGACACCAAGATGACAAGAAATGGCCTATATAGTTAAAGAGGTATGGCATCTCTTCAGAGAGGCAGGTATTTTTTAGAGTAAGACAGAGACAATCACTAAAGAAGAAAGAAGTGTGATTTTCTTAATTTCCATCTCCCAACTGACATGTTGGGATTTCTGGGACATTGTTTTACAGTAACTCTTTTTATTTATTTATTTTTTAAATTTAAAATAATCTTACACCAGAATTTTTCAGTCTTTATTTTTCATACTCAAAATCCCTGAATAATTAATTGTTGCATCTGTTACTAGTACAGTGCAGTTTGTAGCACTAGCTGTTTCCTGGAACAATATTTGGTTTATTCCCAGATTAAGTTAGTCAAAATATGGGACAGGTCTTAAGGGAACAAGTAGTTTTAGGCTTCATGTTTAAGATAAGAAAAAGCATTTTAAAGATGGAGGGGAGAGTGGAAAAAAGGAAGGAAATAAATTTAAGGATAGAATCATCCAGAATCAATTAGGTTGGAAAAGACCTCTGAGATCATTGAGTCCAACCTATGACCCAACACCACCCTGTCAACCAGACCATGGCATTGAGTGCCATGTCCAGTCTTTCCATAAATATCTCCAGGGAGGATGATTCCTCCACCTCCCTGGACAGCCCATCCCAGTATCTAATCACTTGGTCTTGAACTTCATGCTATTGGTCTCAGCCAATCTATCCAGCCTGCCCAGAGGGACATGTCAGTAATGAAATGGGGAAAGACTACATCAAAAAGAGATCAGAAGGTTAAGAATTGCTGTAATTAATGGCTAGGAAAGGGAGGCATGTCCAGCAACTCCATTACATCTTATCCTACAAGGGAAGTCTGCTTAGCTTAATTTGGTAGCCTAAAATTTTCAGCCATAATTTCTTCACTCACAAAAAAGGTCTTATTGACAGAACTGTCACAGTGGGTAACAAGAAGCACAAATCACCTGGAGTCCCTCAGCAGACCCTTTGCATGTAGTATTTCTTGAATCTTTCTTTACTTCAATTTATTAAGCTAATTCTGACTGAAGGATGACTCACAGTGTGAGACTGAAGGAGATATGCAAGTAAAGCATACAGGAGTAGCCTTGCCTCTCCCCATTGCCCAACAGATGGAAGGAGATACCTTTACATTTCCTGGCACAGTGGATCCCAGGCAGCATGTGCAGTTTTCCACAGCATTCAGGATAGACAAGTCCCAAGTGAGGTGTGTTCCAATGTTGTTCCAGGGATGACATATGCTAGCACTGCTGCTGGAAGTGGTATTCATACAAAAAGGCTCTGCTCTAAGGAGGAAGGCAATGGGGCTTTTGAAAGCAATGCATGAACATATGGCAAAATGTTTTGACATTGTAACAGTTAGAAAAAGGGAGCTTTGAGAGTTACTAAACCGAGAGGAAATCAATCAAGTCTAGCAAGATAATGGTTATGACTGAAAGATTTGAAGTCTATAAATATAATGGGGGAAAAAAGAAGAAAAACAGAACAGTGATATTAGGGGAGAAAAAGAAGGCATTCCATTTTGGAGACACTGTGTCTATCTGAAATTGCCAAGAAAATGTGTCCAGGGGTTGCCCAACGTGGACAAAGGGAGAAAAAAGCAAGAGGAGCAATTTTGATGGGGTTAATGGGTAAAAGAGTGGCAAGGAAAAGAAAAAGTAAAGTGACAAGACCAGTGACCATAAAACCAAAATAAAAGGAAAAGCAATAATTAATTACTTTCATTGTTGTTATTAATATTAGCACTTAGAATGAAACAAATAGTTCCTGTCATTGGCATGGGTATGCAGTGAAAAAGCATGCAATGGCCTAAGTGGTAGATTGCACTGGTGTGGGAAATCCTTTCCATGTTTATGGCCAGATTCTGGTTGTGCTTTAGTTATGTTCTAACTACTGTAAAACCTCAGAGAATACCTGCATGGTCTGGTGAGGGAGCTGGTGTTCTAGCTCTGCAGTGTGGGGCTACCTAGGACATGAGACAAGGAGGTAGGAAAGTACCTGGCTCTAGCACTACTATTAACCCCAAATTTCCCTGTGTGTGTGCTTATGCTACACTTGGAGCAGGGGAACCATTTCCCCATGGTCTGACCTACATCAGCCTCAGTGCAAGATGTGCTGCAAGTGCAGTAACTGGGTGTACAATGCACAGACTCCTCTGTTTCCTCTGCTGATGTGGCTGTGTCACCAGATGTGCCAGCTGTTAGGAAAGTGTTTTCATTCCTGTGCTTCACTGCTGGAAAGTGGCTGCTGCCATGGACAGGAGGAGAAGGGAATCTAGAGGGAGCTGCCATTGCCCCCTGCTGTCCTTATGCCTCTGGTTGCTCCTGCTGCACTCCAGGCAAAACTGTCCTACACCATGGGAACACCAGAATGGTACTCCTCAGCTCCAGAGAGCAGTGCAGCACAAGTGTCCAGCCAAGGTCATCTCAGCATGGGGCTGACTCTGCTCTGCATCACCACCTGGCAGCCCACAGCTGGTGTGCATTTGGGCTCCCTGTGTGGACTGAGAAGAGACAAAATTCCATGGGCTGCAAGACAGTCATGTGCTGGAATGACTGGCAGCAGGGACAAGTTGATTTGAATTTTTTTTTACAAAAAGCAAGCTGTACAAGCTAGAACAAAAACTGAATTTGCAGCAGGACAATGTGTTTGGCTTCTCTTCTGCACTTGTACTTTCTAATGTAGCATAAGCACTACATATACACATGCAAATTATTGATACAACATAAACCTCTTTTTGCTTTCTTTCTCCTCTACCCTAGACTCAATTTTTTTTTATTCCTCCTCCAAAATCTTGAGAGCACATAACAAACCATTTTCCAGATTGGGAAAGCAGCCTAAGCCAATGCCTTGATAGTACTTACATGGATTTATACCTGCTGAGGATTTGGCAAAAGAGTTGTTTACACATAATTAGCTTTTTGTTTTGAGTTGGACGAATGTAGCAGGGAAAAAAACCCCAGAGAAATACATATTGAAATAGCCATGTAGAATGTATCCCTTTTCCCTAAAATATTCTAATTCTAACAAGTAATAAAGAGACATCTTGATCTCCTGCACATTTCTTAGCCTTTCTTTGAGTCAAATGGGCAACTGGGTAAAAAGGTAAATATTTTAATAATTAATATTCTGAATGTTTGATCCCTCATGGCTTGATTTATTAAAAAAATCTGCTCACCTTGAATCAATTGCTAATATCTGAACTAATTTTTCTGTATTTGGAAATAGTTAATCTTCATTATCATTACTTAAATAATTTATTATCAGTTTCATATCTACAACAGAACTGTTTCCTAAATTTCTTTGCTTCTTAGAGACTGCTGAACCACAGATATTACAAATCATATATAACTAAGAAACTTTCAGGTTTAGAAAATATTTGGATGAATAGCTAATTAAATTAGCATCAGGAAGAGATGCCAACAATCTAGCTGTATTTTAAATCTAAGGCTGGCTGCTTAATGCAGCTTTGAAAGCTCTGAAATTGCAAAGGCAGTTTCAGTTGCTTACAGCAGGTGGTAGCATGTGCTATTAAAATAAAATATTTACTTCCAAGAAGGACTGCAGCTTAGTTAATAAGAACGTGAGTAGAATGGGCAAGAAATCGACTGCTGTAAATGCGTTAAAAGCTTGCAGATTAGAAAATTGAGTATTTATTGCTTCTTTTTTTAATGCTTCCTGTTTCTCTGCTACAAGACTACAGTACTAACTTCTTGTGGGACATTTATGGACAAGTTAAAGACATGTTACCAAAAATAACTCAAATCACATAACTCTTACAGAGTCACCTTTATCCACAAATCCCACTCTCTTTTAATTCCACAGGCTTTTATATGAAGTACTTTAAAACAAGATCTAAATGGAATTTAAGCATGTAGAAGCAAACTGGTAATTCTGATAATCATTCTAAGACTGGGGTGAGTAGGAAGTTCAAAGTCTCTACTGCAGAGTCCACTAGGGGTCCAAGACTGGTGTTTCTGCATGTGTGCCCTAAGATCAGTTGGGTCCAATCCCAAAATCACTGGGACTGGATTCCAGATGTTCTTATAGCAATACCTCTGACCCAATATATATGTATACATGATGCATACAGCCAATAAGATGAGGTGATTTACAAAGGAAACTGCACAGATCCCATGTAGCAAAACACCTTTTCGTGGTGTTTCATGATGGATTCCTCACTCGTCTTCATTTTCCCTTTGCATCCAGAATATGCCAACTTCAGGCAGATTTGGTATTTCTGTCCTTGTGCCCTTGGGAGAGAACCTCCCCAAGGCCATGAATTCCTGTAATGGGGACAACATATGAAAACCAGGGGGTGAGATACTTGTTTCTGTTGTCAGAGGTGTTTTTTTATGAGTGTGTACATGGCCTTCCCACATTGGGTATGAGATGCTGTGATCAGCTGCAGCTCCCCCTGCACAGCTACTTTCTATTTTCCTTTGGGTAGGTGAATTTTGATGTCACCTTTCATATTGGATTCTAGAGGTAACATGAGGGACAATATAATTAATGGGTCATGAGAATTAGGAAGACGTCTACCAGCTTCTGAGCTGCAGTTGATTCTGGGTGAAGCTAGCAGCAGATATTTAGGGTAAGTTTATCCATAAAATTATAGTTACCATGGCATTTCAAATGCTTACAAGAGTGATAAAGCAGTAAACATATTGTTGAGCTGCTCATAGGCACAGCTGCAAACCTGAGCTCTTTTGTGAATTTTTATAGGTTATTTTTCAGTCTCTAAAGGCCCTTTTGCCCTCATTTACTACATTAATACAATATGTCTAAAGGTTGTTCCCCTTGTGATATTAGTTCAGCACAGCATGGTCTTTTACTGAGCCATCTTCTTGGAGTCTGTGCAGTTATTTTCAAGTACATAAAACCAGCAGTTAATTTAGAAAAGAAATTTTTCTTCTCACAGAAACTTCTAAGTAAGGTTTTGATATTTCTCAAAATAATTTGTTGGCTATTAGTTCTGCTCAAACATTGCAAAGGGAGGACCCATAGGATGTTTGTTTGAGTTAACATCAGGGGAAGAAATAATAAAGAGAGGACAGGTTCTTTCTAAGCCATATCCATCCTTTTGTGCCATTGATTTTGCACAACTGAAATACTTTTCAGACAATGTGTTTCCATTGCAAAGTGGAGAAGTTTTTCTGTCTTTTTACACCTTGGAGGCACATTTTTGAAACCAAACAAGTCCATATCTCTGCAAATTGCAATTTCCAAAAGAGCAAGATTTCCCTTCAATGAACAGGATCTTTAAAATTTCAGTGTCAGCTTTGGCTGAAGCTAGGCTGTTACTCTGACATCCTTTCATTTTATATTGACCTACAATAACCCCATCATATCCATACTCCCTTGAGCAAAAGTTAACATTTATACCAAGCTGTGTTAAGGGATCTTGATTGCAAATATCCACTATGAATTCAGCAGAAACACTCTTGGATTGTGCATTACATAAAATTTCAATCCAGAAGCAGAGGCAGATAAAAGAAACTATAATCAACTATGAATTATCTGTGGGTCGTTTATCCGGTTCCTGATTAATCACTCCATTAATCCTTGCACAGACAAGGATTACACACTCACAAGTGAGCTAACTCAGTGCAGAGCCAATTTCTGTGAGCTGGGCTTCTAGACTCAAGTGCAGTGCCATCTGAATCTGGCTGTGTGTGTCTGGAAATATTCACTTTGCACAGTTTGGATCTCAAGTCAGTAACTGTGCCATTCAGAAACTCCTGAACTGTGGCATGTAAACCAGGCCCTGGTCTCCTTGCACTCATTCCCATTACTGAGAGCTCTGAGAGGAGTGACACAGAGTGATGCTGCACAAGGCCAGTGCAGATCCAGCATGGTCTGGCACAGAGGGAAGGTGAATGAGGTCATGGGTATCTGAGGGAAATTCTGCAAAAACACTTTCCATCAGTCTTACTAACAGAAATTTCCATTTCTGGTGCAGAATGAGGAAAATGAAACCAACACACAAGCGGTGTTGTATCGGAAGTAGTAAACCCATGTGAGATCAGAAGTTCAATGCAAAGAGGCAACTGTGAGAGTAATTTCAGGTGCAGCCAGTGATTCAGTGATTATTGTGAACTGGAGTCTACACAGAGGTGTTTGGAAGTCCTCTGTACAGTGTTGCCAAGGATCCTTGTGATCTAGCGTGGTTCCCCTGCTTGCTTACCTGTCTGTCCTAATCCATTCCATTACTGTGGATAGAAGAGAGCTAGTGGTTCTTAGGTGCCTCATCTATTTGTCCAAATGCACTGTGAGTTTCAGCCTGCTAAAAGAGCTGCAAAGACTGTAAATTGAAACTAAGGAACTGAAAAAAAAGTATTCCAAAAACAAAATAGTAAAACTTATACTTCAGTTATACTCTGATTTTCTAAGCTTTTTTAAGCTTTGGATTACTGAAAGACATGTCTGGGTTCAGCTGAAGGCACAGGCCTGCAATAAATAGTAAAAGACTAAAGATAAGTTAGATGACTGTATTTGTTGTTTTCAGTTTAAAAAGTCAACATGTGATGCCTGCAATAGAGATAAAGCATGATGTAGGTTCTGCAATAAAATCCATTGATTTACAGGACTGATGAGTCTCAGGTTTAAACTTCTGATTTTTGTGTCTACCTTCCATACAGATATTTTTTATTAAGAAATAATTATAAGGAAGATTAAAGGCTTTCCAATTTCTCCCTTCCCTGTGGAAACACTAGTATGAAAGAGGCAGGTAGGTGGCAGTAACAAGTGACTAATATGCTGCTGGATAATTACATCTGCCACAGGCTTATCTCTTAGCACCAAGTGCCTCAAAATTAAAAGCAGGGAGTATAAGACAAATGCTAGAGATACTGAATTAAGCAGAAGGGAGAAAATAGCCTTTATAAAGTCAAAGAAACTTAGGAGTTCAGTTGGGCAATGAAGATTGTAACGTAGCAGAGAGAGAAACGTGGAAGCTGTCTTAGGGAAAAACTTCCAGGACCAGAATCTGCAGAGACACAGTCATATTTTGGGCCTGTGACACAGATATGGCAATGTTCTGAATGCAAGGCTCTTTGCCATAATTTGTTAAGTCAAGGTGAGGTACCTAGGCTTTCAAAGCAGGAGGAAAGTGCTTTCAGATGTCTGAGCAAGACACTTGTTCATCTCTGTATAAGGAGCCAAGCATTTCTGTAAAAGGGTACTTATTCAAAAGCCTATGTCCCTGATTCAGAACTTCACAGAAGCTCTCCCCATTTCATAAACCTGAGCCTTTCTTTAATGTAGACAGAAGGAGAGGAAGCCTCCTTTTTAGCACAATTTGTGTAGTTGTATGTGAATTCATAAGTGAGTAACTTGAGCTACAGGCTCTCCATAGCGTGACACATATTAAAATACTTACTTGTCATGTTTTTAAACTGTCAGAACTGCAAGACTGTGGTGTTGCAGGAGGAAGGTCACTGCACATATGTGCTCTTGAAGGAAGACCATTTTGCTGTGCTGAATGCAAAATTTAGGGCCTTTTTTGTAACCATGGCTATTCTCTCAAAATAGATACCCACTTTCAAAAGGGCATTCCCCACAGTAGATATCAAGTGGGTGAAGATATAGCACTGTAACCCAAGAAAAACATGCTGGGAGTGGGCTTGATCTCAAAAAGTTTTAGCACATTTTTTGATCTTTAGTCCTCTAAACATGAATAACAAATGCATCTTATAAGAAATGTAAAACATCTTCTCCTCATCTTGGGAAAAAAAAAAAAAAGATGGAAGGGTATACCAAATTCCCCGTTAAATTCCCAAATGCCTGTTCTTATCAGTTCTTTCTGTCCCAATAAGAAGTGCCAAGTACAGCCTGTTCTGGCCACCACTGATCTTAACATGTTTCTAAATAAAAATATCCTGGAAAGTTCTAAAACTGGAGGAAAGTAACTTGCTGGAGGATGAATATTTTACTTTTTATTCATCAGACTGCTTTCATATTGAGACATGTCTTGTAAAAGTAAAAATTAAAAAAAAAAAAAAACCACGAAAAAACCCAAAACCAAAACAAAACAAAAGAAAAACAAACAACAAAAACCTCTAATCCACTGATAATTTTAAAAAATGTTAAGGTTGTCACTACTTGAAACAATTAATTAGGACAGAGTGGCTGATGAACCATGGCTGGGTGAGTGCAGTCTGGAACCCAATGCAGAACATAGTTGAACTGTAGCAAGTGGCTTTACAGAAAATAAGCCACAGAAATACCACAATTCTGAGAGGAATTTAAACTGAGGAGCTTTTCATGGTCAGAAGTAGATGGAGAATGAGGGCAAACTTGAGTGATGGCAATGGTGATTATACACATGACTTGGAGGCTTCTCTCCTCTACCAGAGCGGCATACAAAATGTTGTCCCTTCTCATTATCCTGCTCTGATTTTGTTAGTAATAACTTCAATACATATTTCTAAGCTGAGCCTGTTTTGCCTGTGATGGCATTTGATGAGTGATCTCTTCTGGTCCTTGACGCATGAACCTTTGTTAAATTTTCTCTTCTCTGTCCAGTTTATGGAGGTGAGTGAGTGAGGAGCTTTGCTGGGTGCCAGCATTAACCTACTACAAATTCACACAGAAAAAAGAGCAATGATGCTGTTCAACTACTTTTGATAGGTTGTGGACAGTTTACATAGGTCAAAACACACACACACACACACACACATTTTTACAAGTTTCTGAACCTTTTTCCTCTCCTTTAAAGCAGCTGTTTTTCAACTTAATGAAATAAACTGCTTTCAAGATTAACATGCCCTTCAGATGGACACTGAAGATAAAAAAATGAGTTAAAATTGACAAACAGATGAGATATAGATGATACAATTACTTGCACATCTAGCTATTATGATGTATAGTGTTTTAGTATTAATAGTACCTCTATTTATGTAAATATAAGTGAAAATAATAACACTTATTATTAAATCAAATCCACCTTTAGCTTAAGTTAGTATTATGTGGCCATTAATCATCATTAGAATTTTGCCTGTGAGAAAAAATAATAAGCTATTTTAAAACAAATAAAAATAGAATTTAAAAATACTAAATTAAAATCTAGACAGATACTTAATTGTGTAATGTTATAGCATTTAAGATAAAAACATAGCCATACCATGTGTGTTCAGCCTGTAAATTTTATTCCTAACCCTTTATTCTTTTATCCCAGCAATTTTTATGTAGTCTTATGAAGAAATATTTAAAGGTGTGAAATCTGCTACAGAGGAATAGATATGGCTTTAATTTTTTTTTTCCTTATAGAAATGTTTATGTTCTAGCATATCATGTTCAGGGTGTGTTTTAGAGAGATGTTTATAGATATAATTTAGCAGCTCTTCCGTGACAAGCTGCTGACCCCAGTGCTGGTTACCAGTGCTTTCCTCCTTCAAGTGCCCACAAACTTTCCTGAGAGTCTTGGCGACCCTTGGTAACCTCTTCAGCTGCTTGGTTACCTTTAAAAAGGTTTTACTATCCACTGTGGGCGCAAGTGGTCAGAACACAATGATGACCTTTCATACAGCTGCAAGTAAACAGAACTTTTGCTCTCATTTTCATGTAGAAAAAGATTGTGGCCTGGAGTGGTCAAACCTGGATGCAGTAATCTCACAGATGGTAGACAGAATTCACAAAAAACACTACCTTGATAAAAATTGTCTAACAAGCAGGACAAACATGCACCTTTTCAAAGCTATCCTCAGATGTAAAATACTTTTCAAACAAAAGCCCCACAATAATAATAAAATTATTATTATTATTATTGTTGCAGTTGCAGTAAATATTTTGTTACTTTCCTTTCAATCCAACCTTAAAGCTAATTTTTATAATTTGTTTTTCAGTTTTTGTCTTGAGAGGGTCAAGTGTTGCATTATGGGGTTTGGAGGGTTTTTTTGGTGGTTTTTAATGTTTTGTTTGTGGGTTTTTTGATGCTATCCCTTTAGTTCTGTAGAAGGTATTTCAGAAGGACTTGAACATGTTTTTTTTTCTATAATTCTATTCAATGGAATTGATTTGATCCCAACTTCATCTACATGGGGTTATTCTACCTAAAAGAAGTATAACTGCCTTAAACATGCTACATTTAATTTTTCTTTTGATTGTTCAGTTCAAGATGGCTTAATTAGATTAGTCACTCTAAATGGATGAGTTAAAACAACAAGTTAAAGTTTTTGTTTAACCATATTTTTTCTAAGATTTGGGAGGATGGATTCACCTTCCTCTTGAGTTCCAGTACGGTCTTAATGCCCTCACAGTATTTTTTTTTCCTCACATACTTGTCTTCAGTTTCTGAGTTTTAGGGCTTCAGGAGGGTAGCCAGCCATCCTTTTCACTTTAGAGTTCTGCTTTAGTAAAAAGGGTGACAGAAAGTGGACTCTTCTCTCATGGTTTAGAGTTTTTCAGGAGACATTTGTGATGCTTTCTAGAGCTTTTGCAGTTTCTTATAGTCGCTCTGAAATCTCACTATTGAAAAGATTCCTCCTTCATTAGGTGCTCACTACCATTAATAAAAACCTTGGCAAGGAGAAGTGGAAGGGGAGAGACCCCAACTCAGCAAAACAACCTGAAGTGCCAGCCTAAGGTCCCTTCATATTTTAAACTGAGATAGATCTCTGAGTTCATTTTGTACCTGCTTCTGGCAGACAAACAACTTAATGCTCAGTCACTTTTTCAATTCAACAGCTAAAATCAAGGTAATAATCCTAAATTCTAAATGGCAATTAGATGAAAATGCACATTTTTCACATGTTAAATAGGAAATACAGATGACAACAACATTTGCCTAGATGGTTACGTCCTGATTTTCCAAAATACTATTGCAGTGCACAAGTTTCAACATGGCTGAAAATTGTGGTGAACTGCAATTCACTTTCTATATGGATTTTGCTCTAAAGATCTCTCTTTTGCTGATCTTCTCAAAACTTTATTTTCAAAAGGATTTTTATGTCATAAAATGAATACTCCTCAAAATCAAAGCAAGTTTTCCTGGAATGTTTTGTTTTTTCACAAGATAAAAATCTAATTTAGAGGCAGTCTTACTAACCGTAAAGTTAAAGATTTCATAGCTGTGGGACACCTTTAGGGATCAGTCCCAAGTCTGTTTTATTTGAAACTGTTGGGCCATTGGATATTTTAAGGTCAGTAACAGGTTTTTTGTCTGCTTTACACTGTAAGAATATCTCAAAATCTAGGATTTTTTGTCATTGTAGAATGGGAAAGATTTTTGGAAAGCTGTGTCAAAATATATCAGAGGCAAGGAAAGTAATTTTCTGCTTTATTCTCTAGTGATTCAAGAGTAAATAATTGGGATTCCCCTTGGCATACATCACACTTCATGTGTAAGCATGGGTTCTAGGACAAGTAACACCAGTATAAATCAAAAATGTATTTGCTGACAAAGTCTTTATTGAAATTCATTGGCTTTTAGAGAGGTGCAAGAGGGTTTGTGATGGCCTTTCTCTTCATGATCCAAAGATCATGTCTCCATTCACACACACAGAAGAGGCTGCAGATTTGTTGCTCAGTTTAGCCCTGTGACATATTGCCAAGAGATTTTGACCAGACACTTCTCATAAAAGGGTTATAAAGCAATTTATTTTATTCCTTTAAGGAGTCAATTCCTCACATTAAAGAAAAGGATGTTCTTGTTATGGAGGGCAGCATGAAAGACAGCATTTTTGGTCACTTTTTGTTGTATCAAATCCTATGAGGGGCCGTGAGCAGAAAATTTATGTACATTAATAGATAAAGCTCTCAAAGGTGCCATTCAACCTTCTGCCAGAAAGAGGAAATGAGTTGTTATTTACATGCTGTTGTTTGGTAGAGGAACAAGCTTTGATCAACAGGCAGAACCTCTGAGGGTCTGTGTTTGCAAGAGATTACTTAGGAACTGCACTAAATCAGTTCATTTGCTGCATGCCATATGCCCTTATGCTTTCATACACTTTTTTTTTTTTTTTTTTTTTTTTTTTTTTTTTTTTTTTTTTTTTGATAGCTAGCACTTTCCTCTTCAGGGGACTATGCTTTGGACTCTCTGGCTGAGTGAAGAAAGCAGTAATGGAGTGGCACAGTATGGATGCAGGTCTCTGCCTGACACTTGCCAGCATAATGCAGTTTAGGAGTGGGCCACAAATGACACAGCTCCACATCACCACAGCTCTGCCCAGGGGTGAGGGGAATGAACCTTCATGAGGAGTTCAGGCCTAGATAATGCTTCACTTTTCTGTCAAGGTTTGATGTGAATGCATAACACATATTGTCTTTCACCTATTATTTCTCTGAGGCTGAGTGCTACTGCTAACAGTAAAATTTCACAGGCTTACTTTAGCAGAATATTAATGGGAACTTCCTGAATCTTTGCACATATACATGCAAGGGAGAAGCTGCCTTTGGTGCTCAGAGAGATTTCAAACATTTACTTTCTGTCGAGCTTTATGCATATACGTGCATGTGAAAGGTCAGAGATGGTCGTTCTATCATTTGAGATGAACACAGCTGAATTGAAATGTCACAGCAGTCGTACCTAGCAATTTAAAAGCTTTGGAGTGTTGCAAGCCTCCTGCCAAGCAAATAAAAATCAACTCTCTGACTGTACAAATTTACATGATTACAGATAATATATTTTACATCATGCTTGTGGAGTTTCTGAGCACCAGTAGGCACAGGCAGCTTTTGGAGTTGATTGGAGTTGAGGAGCTTGCTGTGCAGCCCTGGAGCAGAGAAGTAGGCTGCTCATAGCAGACCATAGAAGGCATCAGTCAACCTGATATGTGGCTGATAGATGTTAGCCTTTTTAGACCTCTCAGACATTACAAAGGAATTCTGTAGAGGAAGTCAGGGGATGTTACAGTGTAATAAAAAAAAAAAGAAGAAAATTAATTTTAAATAATTGAAGAAAAGGCAATGTCTCTGTAGGAAGGGCTATACTAAAAAGAGACATAATCCCTCTGTCAAATGTTTGTATCTGATTGTTTCAGCACTTTCCTTGCTGAGAATGAATGCTGTGCAAGAACTTTCTGACTCAGGGGAAGGGGACCTGCTGGAACATATATTGGTGCTCCTTCCCTCAGAGAACACCTTGCTGAAGAAAGTGATGCCTAGTTCAGATGGGATGAGGAAGGTGGAGGTAGACACCTTATCCATGGAAATGGAAAGTGCCTGTTAATGAAAATAAATAAATCCAAATATATGAAGATTCCACAAGATAATTTTTAATTTTAATTTTGTGTTTATGGAAGGAAAATTAAATCAAAAGGGTAAGAACAAACAAATTGGATTCCATCTTTTCACCCGAGATTCATCCTGAGAAGAAAAGAAATGAAGATTAATTTATTTAGTATATGGAGTGAATACAAACCATAATGAAACTCATATCCACGTGGATTTGCAAAGTGTACTCCTGACCACTTCTGTAGTCATTAGGAATTCTTCTCAAACAATTCTTCAGAAGTGATAATAGCCACAAGGGTCTGTGTAAGCTCTGTAGAAAACTTTTTGAAAGCTATAGAATTTGATATTGTGGGATAAGTAATACTACTAAATATTAAGTTGAATGAAGCTACAGGTTTATGAGACAGAAAAAATTTATATGTCATTTAATATAGTTAAGATAGTTTATTATTTTCTAGTGAAATTTTACAAATTAAAATCTACAAATTATTTTTAAAAGTTTGCATATTTTGCTTCTCTAATGAAGGTAGATATTATTTGTTTAGGAAAAAAACAACTACTATAAAAATATGCTGTTTTCAACCTGCCCACTCTTAACATACATTCTGTTTATCAAATATAAAATTAGTTTGTATCTTGTACATCATCCCCTAAGTGGGTGCTTCATAGCATCAATGCATCTGAACATATGTTGTTTAATGACCTGTAGCTGTCCTGATTTCCAGCATAACTGCATTTTATATTTATATTTGAAAACAGTATCTGGTTGACAACAGGCACAAAATATCCATAAAAACTCCTAAGAAGGGATGGTCAGAGTCTTTAGAATCTAATAAACCTTTCCTCAACCATTCCTTTGTTTTATTTGTTTGCCCAACTATTTAGGACAATACCTAGTTCTTCCTCCTCTCCTTGCACAGTGAAGCTCTGACTTTAGCTGTTGACACTGCAGTGATAGTTTTTTCCTAGCAAATAGATAAGACTTTGGAAGAAGACAGTTTTATTCCCTGCGCCTGCCTTCAGAGGCATAGGACATAACCTCCCAGCACTGAGGTTAAAGGTCCTGTGAGAAAAAAGAGATCAAGCAATTCACCCACTCTAAGCAACCCTCCCAGGCAAAGAAAGGACATTTCAGTGCTCTCAGCTGTTTCCAAAATCCCAGTAACCTGAATGCTGCTTTTATCATTAGCACTCATCAAAGCTTCAGAGAAGATGGAAAGGATTTTGAAGTTCCTAATTTCATAAGGGAATGAAGGTAATAAATTCATAGATCACTTGAGTGACTGGATGAAGAGAGCTGTCTGGGGAAAATTGGGGATAAAAATGACATAAGTTTCATATGTTGTTTGTCCTTTAATAATAGCCAGGGAATAACAGAAAAATGCCTTGCTGGTGGGGTCCACTTAGAGACCAGAGACATCCTGGGGAAAGGATTTGGAAAATCTAAGGAAAGTTTCTCTTGCTGAAGAACCAGCTGCAGTGTTAGTGTTACTGTGGCTGTGGATAACAGCTGTGGATAAAGTAGAAAAGCTTCTGTGGTGTAGCCCATAGAATGCAGTCTGGTTTACAGGCAGGAAGCAATGAGCTGAGATATGGTCCATCTCTGCCAAGTAATCTGCTCTTGGTGTGTCTGGTACTGGTGATGGCACAAGTGTCCAGGTTACAGATAATGGCCGTACAGATGAGAGAATGGAGGTAAAGCAAAGCATGTCAGTATTTAAACAATTATTCTTATATATGTGCACCACTTTCCCCCACCAAAAAAAGCCAGTTACCCTTCTTACTTGTCCCAGCAAACATAAAATAAACATGGAGACAGAAAACCACCAACCATTATTCTGGAGCACTTTTGTTTTGGAAACATAAAAGCAGAAAGGAAAATTATACTCTGGGCCAGCAGACCTCACCCTTACAGCAAAATGAGAAGTTTAGATTCTCTGAGGTTGAAAAAGGAGCTGTGTACATACCAACTGCATGGCAGATATATTTATGTGTTTAATTGTAAAGAATGGAGAGATAAGAAGATAATTACCCTCTAAATTTAGCAAGGAAAATTAAGAGATTTTTTGCTGCTCTGACTGCTCTGAAAAGAGAAAGTGTAATCTTAGATTTGGATGTAATTTTTACAAAGTCTGCTTTGGGTCCCAGAATTAATCAGGACAACTGGCTGTCCTATTAAGCTTCAGAAAGCAGGAAAACACAGGGCTGCTGACAGACAGTCGGGCACCTGCCGGTGAGTGTGGAGGAACTGAACCAGTGGGTGCTTTCTTGTCTCCTCCACTTTGAGTGTACTGTGACAGATGGCATTTGGAATTGATTGGCGTATCTTGGAGGGTTTGCACTAATTTAAATTATCCTTCAGATTTATCTTATAAAAAATTGAAGTAAATGGTGTGAGTTGGTGAATCAACTCACTGAGAAAGAAAGAAGAAAACTCACTTTGAAAAATTTTGAAATTCTAACTGCACAGAGTCTAAAGGGGTGAGTTAGACTGTCATCTAAAAATCCATGCACTACAGCTTGGGACAAGTTCTGTAGCATTGTCAGTTTGCAGATTTACAAGGTGACTGTATCAGAAGTCCTTCAGATGACTATCAAAGACAAATGGTCTATTTAAGCAAATCTATACTCAGAAAAAAGTGGGTATATGAAGATATTCTTGATCAAAATTTCCCTGAAATTATTAATTTAAATAAACCACAGATGGGGGAGAGGACTGCATAGCATTCCCATCATCTATTTGTATTAAATCTTAGTTTCTCTGGGGTTAACATTTTGCACAACATTCTGCATTTGTATTTTACTGTAAGCCAGTGTGTTTCATATTCAAACAGGTGCTGTAGATTCGCTGCTGGCTTACCAGAAAGGAAAGCCCACTGATCCAGGAGGTCACAAGATCATTTTAGAAGTCAAGGAGAAGGAATCAGGATGAAGCCTTATTAATGCTGGTAATTAGAAGCAATGACAGCAGCAGAAAGCTGCTTCATCGGCTCCTAAACTCAAGGACTACACTTGGGAGGATAAAATGTGAGTGCTTGTCGGGGAAATAGCAAAGTTGCTGTATTCCTGCAGAGGTCTCACAATGCAGACCCAGCGCTGTCCCAGCAAGGGTCCTGGCACCATCCCAGCCCTGCCACTGGCAGCCCTCCCCTGCTGTCAGCGCTGCAAGGCAGGTCACCGCCTCCTCTCCTGCTGCTCTCGGCTGCCAGCAGCAGAGGGACAATATTGCTCGGCCCAGCGCCAGTTGCCTGGTGTGACGGCGTTGGATCAGCTCCTCACCTGACATAAGCCAGGCAGAAGGAAAGTAGACAATGTTCTGAAAGGTGAGAAGAAGCAAGAAGAAGGTGACAGCAACCTGGCGAAGTGTCCAGACTGGGAGAGGAGGGAGAGGGAGTTAAATCTGGGAGGGTCACCTTGAGGCAGAGCGCCCACTTCTCACAGCACAGTGAGAGGTGGTTATTTGTCTTTTGTGAGGACTGTACTTGCCCCAGAGAAAGGAGAGAGAGATTGAGTTTTAAAATACACAAATTTTTTTTTTGTAATTAAGCATTTTATGTAGGAAATATTACCCCTTTAAAGTAAATTTCATGTTCACAGGAAAGCAAAGTTGATGATTTTATCAGTATTCTGCTATAATATCTCTGCTACAAACATTCTTCTAAAGCCATGGAGATGATCCTGAACTGAACTTTTTACTCAACACTTTCATCTTTTAGGATCTTCTTGACAGACAGACTGCCAGTTGTCAGAGTGTCTGTCAACTGTGAAAGCTAGCAGCATATGCTGAGACAAGCTGGTAAGGGCAGGGTAAGAGAGATGACTTCTCTGTTTATAAAACAGGAGCTCAGTAAAGTGACTACAGCAACTCTCAGGAGGAGCAGATGCAGCTGAAGGTATGAAAACAAAGCAGTCTAAAGTACTGCAGGGAAATTCATTTAATGCACAAAGCAAATTGTCCTAATTCATCTTTAGAACTAAATAGTGCTCTGTTTTGTGTCTGATGATTCACTGTTATTACGCACATTATTGTTTACAACTAATGATTACATAGCCTATCACTCTGTCAGGTTTCTGCAGTGCAGATCGTATTATCAATGCTTAATGGGTGTTACTGCTCAGAAGAGGGATTTACACTTTTAGTGTTTGCAGCCTGGTATGTCAGAAAGAAAAGCAAAGCAGCCTCGATATTACTGGAGAGACCTGTACATCTAATGAACCATCTAATCCTCTTCAGAACAGGAAATGTCAAGATTTGAAACACTGTCAGAACCCTTCAAGACTTTCTCTATGGTCATTTCTGTGCACCCTTTTTCCACTCATGGATCTCTTTGACAGATGGTTTTATCTAAATTGTCTTTTTAAAAAGACAATTTAGATAAACTGGGGAAGATCAAAAGAAGTAAGACACATGGCCTGCTGTCTCCACTGATTTCCTTTGGCAAACAGGTTATTATCTCCATTTTTTGCAATGTTTGGAATATCTTGTGCTCCAGGATTAATTTAGGCAACATCCAGACGGACCTATGGCCTTGAGCCATTCAGGACACAGAGTCCTAATACCCCCTTCTTGTAGTCACTAACCAGTTTTATTTGCCCTTGGACTGAAGCACTCGGACCTGCCTCTGAAAAGTGGAAAAATTGTAGAAGGGATCCCTGCAGTGATACAGAATCACATAATGATTTGGGTTGGAAGGGACCTGAAGGACCACCTAGCTCAATGCCTCCTGCCTTGGGCAGGAGCAGTTTCTACTAGGTCATCCAAGCTAAAAGCCCCATCCAACCTGGATTGAACTCTTCCAGGGATGGGGCATCCATAGCTTCTCTGGGTAAGCTGTTCCAGTGCCTTGCCACCCTCACAGTAAAGAATTTCTTCCTTATATCTAATTTAGATCTATTCTCATTCATTTCAAACCCATTCTCCCTTGCCTTATCTCTACCTGCCCTTGTAGAATCTCTCTTGTAGCCCTTTTAGATATTGGAAGGCTGCTACAAGGTCTGCTTGGCATCTTTTGCTCTGTAGGATGAACAACTCCAACTCTCAAGCTTGTCTTGAGAGGAGAGGTGCTCCAGAGGGCTGAAGCACCTCTAATACATATACAAAGGTTATGTGGAGCCAATCTGTGATAACATCTGCAGGTCTTGTAGGGCATTGCTGCTCCAAAGGACATTAATATCTTGACCTAATGAGTAAAAACCTGCCAGGTGTCTCCATTTGTGCATTCAGGTTAGAACAAAAAGTTTATCATGCAGAGCTAGAAATATGGCCCCAAACTCGTCTATCAGGCAGCTTGTACATCTTTGTGACAAGGCTGTCATGGAGACTTTGAAACACTGAAATCAAGCAATGCCTGCTTGGGTTATTGAAATTCCCCCAAGAAAAGGAAAATCCTGCCTACTTTCCTGGAGCAGAAGCTGAGTAATCATTGTAACTCCTTATTAGCTGGAAGCATTAAACAGCAAAGGGTTACGGATCTAACAACATCAAAAGACAGTTTACAGCTATATGCTTGAAGAGGCTTATCAAGGCGTGCTTAACAGAAAGTTTTCAAATCCACTGCATTTGGGAATTTATCATTAGACAGCAGTGTCAAATTTTAATGAGTGAAATTAGTTAATGCATGTACAGTGCTTTGAAGATATGAAATGTTATTTAAATTATGGGAAGTCAAATCAAGGTAAGCAATGCAGGCTGAGAAATGGGGAAAGAAATACGTTTATGTAATACATTGGCTTTATGTCCAGTGAAATTCGATATACTCCTTGATCAGTGGAGAGTCCTCTAACACCTTTTGGTAGGAATAGTCTCATATTGCTGTTGTTAACCTTGGACTGAAAATGAAAGCATCAGCTTTTTTTGTAGATTGCATAATTTCTGTTCCATTTTATCAAAAGAAAAAAGCTTCTTCTGCTTTTCTTTTGTAATTCATGTTTCACTAAGGGAACTTTGGCAAAATGATGTGACATTATGAAAAAGTCATCTAGGCATTGAAGTGATTATTATCTCAGTTATAATACTGACTTCTGCAGCTTTTAAAATTTTATTAGTCTGTTTAGAGAAACACATATTTTGGGATTAAATTATGTTTGGAATGAAAAATTGAATTTAAGATGAAAGACCACTGATAGATCTTAAGAACAAAGTGGATAAAAAGAGGTTTTTAAATAAAAAAAAAAGTGAAAATAATTCATTTTTGGTTGAATATTCATTTTTTATGAAGTTTAACAACACAAAAGACCGGTGAAAGTTCTGCAAAATATGTTTTAATTTTAGTCAATAAATTTCACTTTTATAAAAGCAGATGTATTTTACCAATATAAAACTGATTGGCTCATAAATCTTCTTTTTCAGTATTTGTAATGGAAACTCTTAGTCATCATGGCTGTCCTGGGGTAGAACTCATGAAAATTCTTCTTCACATGGGAAGCTAAATTACAGAACTGCCAGAGCTCTTCCAGTCAACATTTCTGATTTTAAGATGCTCAAAAAAAAAAAAAAAAAGCCCATCATAAATAAATACAAATACATGCCAGATGTCAAGGCATCTGCACAGATTGTCCAAGAATGTTCCTTGGTGCTGCAGATAAGGTGCCTTATCTACTGGTCTTGCAAAAAGTATCAATGCATAAATGCCCTCAAAGGTAGTGGGAGATTTGTGCTCTGCCTCATGGAAAAAGCATATATATATTTAGGTGGGTAACTTGGACGTTTTTTTATATATTTTTGACCTCTCAAGCACTTTCCTATAGAGAGAAGCACGAGCTTCACTGAAGAAAACAGAGGCCTTTTAGCAGTTGGTTGTTTATTCTTCAATTACCTTCCTTTGACCCTTTAGTGTTGCTGGATTTTGAAGCCAGGGGATATTATGGTTAATAACTTAGTGCTGTTATTATTGTCTAAGTGAAGGAGAATGCATTGTGCACAAACCATAACAACTAATGTACCTTCATTGTAAGTCTGTAAATCTTTCAGCAGTGTACTGCTATTGTGCTAGTGGAAGTGTCTACGTCTAAATTAAACCTGGAAAAATCCCCTTTATATTTGTTTAGGTAACATTAGAACCAGAAGATGTTACTTTTACCAGTCCCAGCAACTCCTTGTGGTGCTATGATCCTGGCTGGGCACCAAATGCCCACCAAAGCAACTACCAATCACCTCCTCAGCTGGACAGGGGAAAGAAAATATAAGAAAGGCTCATTGGTTGAGATAAGGACAGGGAGAGATGGAAGGATTCTTCCACTGCTCCAGTATGGGATCTCTACCACAGGAGACAGTCCTCCAGAAATGTTTCCAGCATTTGTCTTTCCCATGTGCTGCAGTTCTTCATCATCTGCTCTAGTGTGGGTTCCTCCCATGGGATGCAATTCTTCAGAACAGGCTGCTCCAGTGTAGCAGGACTTGCAAGCCCATCCACCATGGGCTTGCAAGTCCTGCCAGCACACCTGCTCCAACATGGTCTCCTGTCTTGATGGGCCACATATTCTGCAGGGATCCCACTTTACTGTGGACTTACTATGGCATCACAGCCTCCTTTGATCTTCCACTGGCTGCAGTGTGGGGTCCTCCATGGGCTACGGATGAATCTCTGTTCCACAGTGGACTTCCAGAGGCTACAGGGGCACAGCTGCCTCACCATGATCTTCACCACAGGCTTCAGGAGAATGTCTACTACAGCACCTGGAGCACCTCCTTCCACACCTTCCCTGACCCTGATGTCTGCAGAGTTTTGTCTCTGAGATATTCTCATTCCTGTCTCTGGCTGCTGTTGCCGCTGGTTTTCAGCCCTTCTCAAGTACATTATTCCAGTGGTGCTATTACCATCACTGATGGGCTTAGTCTTGGCCAGAGTCAGGTTTGTCTTGGAGCCAGCTGGTTGGCTCCATAGGCATGGGGGGAACTTCCAGTAGCTTCTCACAGAAGCCACCCTTTTAGCCCACTCACTACCAAAACCTGGGCACACAAATCCAATACACTACTCTGTAACACTGGGAAATCTACAAACACAAACTAATTTTGCAGGGACTACACAGGCCACAACTGTGCTGGAGAATGTATTAAGACAGTAGAGAATACAGAAAAAAAAAAAAAGCTATGCTCAAAGGGACTAGCATAGTGCTGCTGTGCTGTGGCTTATACTCTGTGATTTACAGAAACGCAGATCCTGCAGGGCAGTTTGGAGCTCTGCTCAGGGCATCTATAGGGAACAGAGAGTTTGGTAGTGGAAGATGCTCACTTACTGATGCCATTCAGTGCTTTAATGCCTAGTCAATGTTGCAGGACTATGATTATTTTCTCATTGACCTCACCCCAGATTGTATGCTGATTACAGAGCATAAAACAGTCCTTTCTTTTTATGGCGTTAGTCCTGGAAAGACTATGGTTGCCACTTTTTTTTATTGTAGCCTAACAGACAAACCACTCATCCAGCAGGCTGCCCATATGTTGCCTTTAAAATCCTCCTATAGCTTTACACACTGCCAGGCTGGAAGGGAAGTGATAGAAGGTATATTCTACATATTTAGTTGAAACTATTCCACTCAACAGTAACATGGGGACACAGAAAAGCAGTCACAATAAGCCTGTGAATTTACAGCCAACACAGGCACCTCCCACCTGAAGGGAGAGAAGCCCTGGGAGCTCTTGTCATCAAGATTTATAATGTACCTTATGTTGAAACACATATTAAATACAGTGCATAAGTAGCTCTTCAGTCATGCTGAAAGGGTCCAGAATAGAGCTTGTTACATGATTTCAAAGATATTGGCAAAGTTGTCAGGGGAAGCCAGTGTAATATCTCGCTGCAGTAGATCTGCTTACACCATGCACAAAAGCTACAGACATTACTTTTTTCTTATGTGAGCATCAAAACCATTCTTTTCAATATAGCAATATTGATCCTACCTTTGGGAATGGCTGGGCAAGCTGCATTAAGGGAGCTGTAGTGCTTGGAAAAACTGATAACTTGTCTCTTAGGCTCATGCTGTTAAATGAGATGAAGTAAAGCCTATTGTGGGATGCTAAAGAGGAGCTTACCAGCAAAAAGTTGACAGAAGCAGCACTATTTCCTGTCTGATTTTCATGTAAAAAGTCAGAAAAACTGAAATGTAACAGAATGAGACAGGTGTGGGTGTAACATACACAGCAACATTTGAAAAGCACTAAAACCCTACTGAATACTAAAAAATATCAAGCTGCTCTCAGCAAGTGACAGTGGCTGATCCTTTCTGAACTGCTTCAGTTGTTGCATATGTTGTCCACCCTGTGCATTGCATGGTATGTGGGTTTGGTGGAGGATGAAGAAAACCAGCGTGTTGCTAAATCCTCTATCCAGCTCCGTTCTTATGAAGGTGGAAAGTGGGTTTGGTAATTGAATCAACTGCATCTTCTGGATCTAACCCCCTTTGCCCCCCAAATAAAACCAATTACGAGACATTCAGTTGTTAGATGCAAGAGAAACTCCACTATTGCATGTATCATCCAGGTTAGCAACGAGCAGAGCACTGGAGCTAGAGCTCAGCTAAGAGACATTTTCCATTGTGAGGATGGCTCTAGTATTGTGCACCAATAGCTTCAACACTGAAGCACAGAAGACCCAAATCCCTATGTGTGATAACATTAAGGAGTCCTTTCAGAAAGATGAAAAGCAGGAAAGCTCTGAGTGAGATGACAGGAAAAAATATTTATCTCCCAACTCCCAAATAACCTGGTTCTCATGAAGAAAACCTGTTTAGCTAAGAACAAAAGTAGATGAGTAGGACATATAACTCTCAGTGAATTTATGATTATTTTTACAACAAGCTGACTACTCGGCCCCTTCCTACTTAGAACATTGCAATTAACTATTGCACTATAAATTTAACTGGGTAAAAAAACCCCCATGATTAATATAATATACTACAGCCTATGAAATCATCAAAACCTGAGTGAGATAAAGATTTTCTTTTGTAAGAAAGCCCCCAAACTATCTGCAAACCTCAAACTAAAAAATAAAACCCCTCAATCCCTTACACCCTCAGACATTGTGCCATAATACAGGTATGGAAAGCTCTTCTCTATTACCCCTGGGAAACCAGCCAGAAATTAAAGCTATCCAGAGTGGCTAGCTTTAATCCTGATTTTTTGATACTGAGATTAACTCAGTTTGTTTGAGCATGCCAAGGTCATAGATTCCATCCATGTATGGGTCATTCACTTAAAGAGTTGGACCTGATGATCCTTGTATGTCCCTTCCTCAGAACATTCTGTGACCATAATGGATTTTGTTAAAAGTAGTGAAAAAAATCTCATCTCACCCTTGAGGACAGCTGGGGTGGAGTACTACCACCAATATCTGCTACATCAAGCTGGGTCATGCCAGCTGGTATTCTATAAATTTAATTTGGATCCCTAGTTTATGGCAAAGAACTGGTTCAAATATATTCTAATCGCCTAATGCTTCCCTAAATTAATCCATCAGAAAAGTATACAAAATGAAACTGTTCTGAAATTCAGAGCTTTTCTTTTTTAAAAAAGGTTTTGTGATAGTAATGCTGGTAAGTTGAGTATTTACATTAAAGATTCGAATAAATTATTAATGTAATTAACAGCATATTCAAATGCACATTCTAGCTTCTACAGAATGAAAGAAGAGAGGGAAAATGGGTATATACTGATATTAATTAATTAGCTAAGCAATGTTAATTAGGCAGCTATATAATTAGGTTTGGGACAATGAGGTTTCTTTTGTAATATTTGTTCATATATTCTTCCTTCAAACCCAAATCTATGTAAAGTACAAGATCTCAGCTTACTTGATGTATGCATTTCAGGGAACCTGATAGGAAATTGTCAGAATTTCCAGTGTGACAGAAAAGCATATTTTCTGAGATATTTATGTAAATACCATAATACATTTTTCTTATCCTGTTGGCTTTTTGTATAAAAAAGTCCTCTATTTCCCTAGAGAAATGTAGAATATCTGAAAGAACATGAGTGCCTAAATAATTAATTATATGTTTGATATAAAAGTGTGAAGATTATTGCTTTCAATTTTGAATATAGTAATATAATGTAAGTTTTTGTCAATTATATTCAAAAGTTGCAAAGAGTTTCCAAAGAATGAGCAGTAATAATCAAATAAAGCTGGTGATTACTCCTTAACTGTTATACTATGCCCCCATTCCCATGAAATTAGTTTTATAAGATAACTACATAAAGACATTCAGAAATGTCAACAAGCTAGGGATTCAAATTATTGAAATTAGTTTGCATTATTAAGTTGATAACCTTTGTCTGTCTTGTTGTGATTCTGTCTTTATCTTTGTACTTCATCAGTTCCTTTTATCTTTTCCATTGCATTCACCATCTCTCGTTAGTAAATCTAACGTAGAGAATAATATATGCTTACATCCAAAGCTGATAGTATTATTGCTGTAATGATCTTTAGAAGACAAAGGGAAGACATTAAAGAATGCAACAATTACTTCACTTAGCTCTTCAGACGGATAGCATCTCTCTCCTGTTCTCACTTTGTTACCTATTCGTCTCTACTTATAGTAAATTTTTCATGCTGTTGTCATTCCTAGAGAACTGGCAGAAACTATTTTCCTGGCATGCCTATTTTCTCAGTTGGGTTTTATTCTAAAATCAATGCATTTCTGCTCTTTGCAGAGCTTTACTTTGCCTGAATCTTGCTTCTGTCTAGGAGCCAGGAAGCCTATTACTATTTCATGACTCAGGGAACAAATGACTTTCAGCATTCTTCAAAAGCCATTTTACTCTCAAAACTATTTCTTCTTTCTTGTACTTGGAAAAGTAAAAAATTCCCATCATGTTTTATTAGCATTTAAGGGAAATCCTCTGAACTAGCCCAGAGTGCATGTTGCTGTAACCAGGAGCATAAAGGAAGGAGAGCAGGAAAGAAGTCACTTTCAATTAGAATCATAAAATCAGACAATACCCTGAGTTGGAACTCACAAGGATCATTGAAATCCAGCTCATGGATTTCATGCACTTGGGACCAAGAATCACACAACCTGTGCCTGCGAGTGTTGTCCAAATGCTTCTTGAACTCTCTCAGGCCTGGTGCTGTGATAATTTCTGTGGGGAGCCTCTTCCAGAGCCCAGACCCTGTGGGTGAAAAACTATTCCCTAATATGTAACCAAAACCATCCCTGATGCAACTTCAGGTCATTCTCTCAGGCCCTGTCACTGGTCACCAGAGAGAAGAGATCAGTGCCTGCCCTTCTTGTGCCCCTCTAGAAGAAGTTGCAGACTGCAACATGGTCTCCCCTCAGTCTCCTCTTCTCCAGGCTGAACAGACCAAATGGCCTCAGCCACTCCTCATGAAGCTTCTCCTCAAGGACCTTCATCATCTTTGTTGCCCTCCTTTAGACCCTCTCTAATGGCTTTATATCTTTATTATGTTGTGGAACCCAAAACTGCCCCCAGCACTCGAGGTGAGGCCACCCCAGTGCAGAGCAGAGCAGTGCAGGACAATCCACTCCTTTATCCAGCTGGCCATGCTGTGTCTGATATGCCCCAGGACAGGGTTGGCCCTCTGGCTGCCAGGGCACTGCTGACTGATGTTCAACTTGATCAGAACCTCCTGGTCCCTTTCCAAAGTGCTGCTGCTCCCTGGCATCTCATTCCCCAGTCTGTTTGTACACCCAGGGTTGCCCATACACGTGCAGAATCTGGAATTTTTCTTTGTTAAACTTTCTATGGTTGGTGATTGTTCAGCGTTCAAATTTGTCAAGGCCTATCTGCAGGGCCCTTCTGCCTTCAAGGAAGTTAACAGCTCTTCCCAATTTAGTATCATAGTCAAACTTAGCATTCCTTCCAGTCCTGTGTCCAGTTATTTAGGAAGATGTTGAAGAAAACTCTGCATAAAATGGAGCCCTGCAGAGCCCCACTGATGTGCATCTACCAGCCCAATACAACACCATTTATTATAACCCTTTGTGCCTGTCCCTTGGGCCAGTTGCTCACCCATCTGGTTAATCCAGCTGGCTGTTGTCCACCATAAGAGGTTTTACTGAAATCCAAAAAGATTACATCTGGGAAGATTACATACAAGGGAAGCTGGCTTCCCTTGTATATGGTCACTTCTTTCATGGGTGCTCCTCCTGTATGGCTAGTATTTAGAGTGCATGCCATGAAAGTTTGGTGAGCTGGTAGGAGAGGTCAAGGATTTTGGTCTTCCAGCATTCAAAGAAGTGCTTTATGTAGTTATATGGGCCATTCTTAATTTGTGTATGGAAACCAATGCAGGCTCTTAAGATTTTTCTTAAAATGGAAACACTTTAAAAAAGTAAACATGTGAATGATCCCTAATATGAGAAGATAACTAATTTTGAAAATGAATGGTTTGTCAGTTTGTAATTTGGCTGATGACAAGAAATGGATGAAAACCAGGAGAGGTTAAAGAAGTATGACTCAAGAGTTAGAAGAGCTAAACCAACTAGCATTGGTTATTAGTGGGTGCCCCCTTCTGTCTCCCTGGGACACCCTGGTTTTGACCTTGTCTTCTGCCTACATACATATATAACTTAGTCTTCACTTAGATCTATTACAAAGAAGGTGAGTTTAAGACCAGATAAGAGGTAGGACAAACTGGCTCCTAGAGAGAGTACCTTCTGATCATAGGTACAAAATAGCTGCAAACCACCTGGCTTTCTGGCTCATGTATTTCAGGAGTATCCAGAATACCTGCTTGCCTTACGGGAGATCTCTGCAAACTAATGCCTTTGCTGAGCTCCAAACCAGCTGTCTCATTTTTGTGCATAACTACAAAATGACACATTTGCAGAGGGAAGTGACTTGTTTGTCCAGAAGAGAATGGGACCCTTGTCAATACATGCTGGGACCATTCTTTCAGAGACAGCTTTGCAGCTGGAGAATTGCCCAACAGCAGTATGATGAAAAAGACTGACACTGGCTCAGTCAATTAAACCAGCAGACAGCTCTTAATCTTAAACCAGCATGCATTCAAATAAGCTGAGCTTCTGCATACAGCTCAGCATAGTTGGCTTCTATTTTGCAGGACTGCGTGACATTCATGTAGGAGGTTATCGGGGGCACAAAGGGGTATTTCAGCTCCTGCCCAGACTTCCCTGGGGCTTCCTCTCTCCTCCTCCCCATGGGTCTGTGAGCTCCATTTCAGCTCACCCCTAATTCCCTCCCTGAACTCTCTTGTAGGTGTTCCAATCTCTGGTGCTACCTCCCAGCTGGACCTCAGACCTGTCCTATAGATATCTTCCCTCCTGGATGGGATAGTTGGTTTTTACAGCTCTATCTGCCTGACAGATTTTGTACCCACATTGCTGCTTTCTCTTTAGTCCTGTTTCTGATCTGGTCTCATTCATCCCCTGACAGGAGTACCCGGCTGGACCATGGATCAGATTCATTGCTTGCCATTTCAGGGGCTGCCAAAGCACCCTGTGAACAGGAGCTGGTCCTACCTTCAGAGAAAGAACAACACACTTTGCGATATGCTTAGGGTTTTTGCACAGAAAGGCTCTGCTTCATTGATCCAGGGTCTGAATAAAAAAAGTGAACTCTTTTATCAGCCTTTTTAAAGCATGACTCAGTTGTCTGCCCAGCAGGGAAGGCTCTTCTGTGGTTATGTGATGTGGCAGAACCCACAGAGCAGATTTGAACTTGCTGCCAGCTGTCCAAGGTGGAGTTGACAATGCAGCTCTATGCGCTGTGCTGATGAACTATACCTTTGTCAGCAGGTGGGCCATACTAGACTGTTACCTGGGTGGAGGTTACACAAAGCAAAAGAATGGCCCCTCCTTGACTTCAAAATGTAGAGAGCTGAAATCCAAGCTCAGTCTTTCTGGGTTTGGATCACCTTTTTGGTACGTTAGCCCAAGGAGTCAAAGGATAGTTATTCCACTCTCTTTGGTTGAAGTGTTGGCAGTCTCATTGTCAAATGTATGCATAGTCTTTTGATGAAAAAAGGTTATATTTGGAGAAAGGTATTTATTAATTTGATTTTATATAGCTATATAAAAATACTAAAATATTAAGTTATAGGCAGTTCATTATTTGCAGGTATAGTAGCTAATTACCAAGTTACTCAGATATAATTATACATGTAATCTGAAAGGAAAATTATTTGAGCCTTTGACATTTATGTGGCTTGATTTGTACTTCACAAGGAAAGCAGATATATCCACCAAATTTAATGTTGTAAAATATTTGTGTTATAAGGAAGTATTTAATTTTTAATGAAGACTTAAAAAAATCCTCCATGGAAATAATGCATGAATATAACTGAAAGCCCTGTGAGATTTTAATCTCTAAATACTTGAACATAATATAATACATGTACTAGGATTGTTAGGGTAATTTCCTAGTACATCTGTTTTGTGTCCTGTTTAGGGGAATATACCCTGTTTGGCAAGTCAAAAGATGTGCTGGTGAGGGAGTCAACATGCATTTAGATTCAAACTGCTGCATTCAGTACTCCCTCTTGCCCTGTGGGTGTTCAGAAGCTGTGCTTAGTGTGGCAGAAGGAAAGCAGAAGAATGAAAGTCATAAATCAGTTGGTAATTGTCATTAGTGCCTGTAATAATTTGGCTTTCTTATTAGCACTGGATATTATAGTCAGAAAATAGGAATTGCTGTACAAATTCTACGAACTGTGTTTCTTGAAATTGTTCTAGTTTGCTGTAACAAACTCTTAGAAAGGTTTTGCCTTGTGATAATTAGAAACCATGGCAGAATCTCTGCCCTATTAAGCCAGTTGACATTTGCTGTCAAGGAACTTAACATCACCCACACAGCTCACATTTTTCTCATATAAAATTGCAAAACCTTCAAGGTAGATTTTGCACAGTTTAAACTCTGCCTGTCAAATATTTGCTACTGTGCAAAAGGGTAAAAGATACTTGCAACCAGGGAGAACAAGCAACTGAATACATGACCTGCTTAAGAAGTTAAAATATTCTGGGAAATCTAGCCTTTTAATTTTATCTATATTTTTAAATTATTTTTCTCTTAGATTCTAGGGTAATAAGTACACAAAGCCTAAGAGGGATACTTCTGTTTTGTAAGGAGAAAATTGACTAGGGAACTCACCTTTCAAGAGATGAAAAAGACATTAGAAATATTAATGAAAAATGTCTACGACATTATCATAAGAGGTCAGAAACTGTGCCAAAAATCATCCCTACAGTTTGAGGTAAGATGAGAAATTGCAGCTTGATTTCACAATATTGTTCTGATTTTTTTTCTTTTTAATGGATTACCAAATTCAGATTAGAATGGATAAGAGCGGTATACTAAGTGGCAGAAACCATTTATAACCAGTAAAAAGTAGGAGACTAGGACTGGTTATTTTTAGCAATCATTTTTATGGTTAACTTTTATTCAAACATGAAACAGATTCATGTCTTCTCTAAATTTTTTACATTAAGAAACAAAATGGCTTCTGATATTTAAATTTAAAATTAAATAAGATCAGGTTTGGGTTTTTTTTCAAATAAAATAAATTTCAGATAGACTGAAACTAGCATTAATATTAATATTATCCCAAATTGGCTGGGTTTAGAAGTGAAAAATCATTTAGCTTATTGTATTCCCTAGCAATTAATAGGGTCAGTAAAAATAATTTTGAGTGTAAAATTATGTAATAGTAGAATGCTTTGGATTGGAAGAGAACTTATAGATCATCTAGTCACTAAAAGAAAATAATAAAAAAAGCCTTACAGTACTATTTTGTGATTTTAAAATATTATATAAAATCAGTATAGCACACTGAATAAAAACCAGAAGAGTTAAAAAATTTACATGACATGAAATATATATTGAGATCAGACTCTGATATTGTTATGCAGTAGGACATCATGTTTCAAAGCAGTCCCAAGATTTCAAAGCACTTATTTTGGAATGTGAAATATACCAAATCTAAATAATCAAACAAGATGTGGGTGAATGCTATAGTAACATTTATATTTATTTACCAATGATGTATACTGGTCACAAATTTGAGTAGATTGATATGTGTCTGGTAATCAGCACAGACATGACTTATTAATGAGCAGCGTTGTTGGGTGTTAACATAATTCTCATTTCCTTTTAAAATTGAGTTCTCATGCCTTTTTCAAGTGACTGTTTACTGTAAAATACAATCCTACTCTTTGTTTAGAGAGCACTAAGTAAAAACTCAAGCTGAGGTGAGTACCTAGCTCCTTTATTTAGCTCTTTTTTGTACCTATCAACTGTTGATTCATTTGTAGCAATCAAGTAGGCCTTTTACTGGAAGAAGTCAGGAGGATTTTCTCCCGTTCTGGACTTCAGCCTGAGGATAATGACACCCTCCTGGAAGCTTAGAGATATAGGATTGGACCTTTCTCAGATGAGTTGGACTTCCAAAGTTGTTTCCCATTTTTTTCATTGTGAAATTGCTGTAAATGTCAGGCTTCTAGGCAAAAGCCAAACTTTCATCTGTGTTCTTTTTTGGAAAGATTGCTACTGCATTTTTGGAAGTGACCACAGGAGACTCCACATGTTTGATCACAATTATTATTGAACCTAAATTTTGGAAGGAAGAAACTGAATTGAAATAAATATATGTATGTGCTTGTGCATATACTTTATTCTCTCTTTTGGCAGTGGAATTATCCAGCTCTGGTGCTTGAAGTCATCATGATGGATTTAGATATATCCATTTTAAGTGTTCATTCCCCAGATTTGGGGACATGCAGATAAGAAAGTGATCAATAAACTGCAGTGCAGGATTGTTATTCAGAGAGATTTCAACGGGCTGGAGAAATGGGCTGACAGGACTCGTGAGGTTCAGAAAGACAAATGCAAAGTCCTGCACCTGGGAAAGTATAAATCCATGCACAAATGCAGGCTGGGGACTGACTGCCCAAAAATCAACTTAGGAGAAAAGGTCTTGGGGGTAATGGTGGAAAACCAAGATGAACATTAGTAGGCAGCATGTCCTTTCACCAAAGGAAAACAGCATAGAGTGATGTGTGAGCAGGACTGAAGGAAGCAGTTTGGTGATAGTAGTTATTCCCTTCTATTCAGCTCTTGTTAGCTTCATCTGCAGTGCTGTGTCCAGTTTTGGGTTTCCCAGTGGAGCACCACTTAGATGACTGGCATGTATGTGAATGTATGTGATGTGCAAGAGGAGGCTGAAAGAATGACATATTCTTCTTAGCATGAGCAGGCAAAGAGGAGATGTTGCTGCCTTTAGGTACTTAATAGCGGGGAATGCTCAAGAATTAAACGTGTCAGGGAATGCTCAAGAATTAAAAGTTGCAGCATATGAAATTCTGAGCATTAGGAATATATACCCACACACATTCACACGTGTGTATATATATATATATATATATATGAATATTAGGAAAAAAAACACAACAGGGTACTGAAACACTAAAAAGAGGTTGTGTAAAGAGGCTCTAAACTTTTCATGTGTGAGGATATAAAAAAATTCACAAGGTCTTGGGAAGCTTGGTCTGAGCTGAACAGTGGGTTGGACCAGACAGGTGATCTCCACCTCCCATCCTAAATTACTCTGTGTCTCTATGACTCAGCAAACTCACAAATTGTAGATTTATGTCTCCATAGTTCACATGTTAAAGCACATCTCATTTTCTGACTCTTGATATAAGAAATTAGATGCCTTGGCTCTTTTGAAAAAAATTCCTGTGGCTCTTTGCATGTTTTGGCTTCTAAGTACTTTAAGACATATTTCCTACCCTTTTTTCTCACAAAACTAATGTGTGATATTTCTGTTATCCTTTCTTTCTCAAAACAGTTTCCAGTAGAAAGCTCCTCTCTGTAAAGATGCAGAGTAGCCAAAGCCAAGGGGGACGTGTCTGTCAGAGAACAAAACATTGGGTTTTTTCACAGTTAAACACCCAGATGACAACTGGAAATTCATCTCTATGTTTTTGGATGCATATCTTTGAGGAATTTATTAAATTATAAGATACAGAAAGCCTAATACTTCTGATTTGAGTAGACAGGATCCATTGTTACACATTATTTAGGCAAAAACCACATTTCCTAGACCAGCACACTTGTTTGTATCTGTTCTAGCATATGGAAAATCCTGGTTGTGGTATGGAGATTAAATTGCTGAAGTACAGTTTTAATTTTGATGGCATTTCCTCCCAAATCACTCTTCATAAAACCTGTTTTCTAAATGAAATTAAGTTTCAAAGACAGTGTTTTTAAAAAAGGGTCGAGAGGGTTTAAAAATGATCCCTCTTTCATACATAAATTTACTTGCTTTCCCTAGCGTGATGCAGGAGATCTAGAAGATAAGAATCTGATGCCTCAACAAAACCTCAGTCTGGGTAAGTTTCAAAGAGATAGCTCTCTGAATTTAAGAGCTATGAATATGCAATTACTGTCATGTCCCTGGAATATTTCCAAGTCCCTTGACAGAAAAAAGATGTGCAATGCAAGTGACAAAGTATAAGAGTATAGAGTATAGATGTGTACATCTTAGCTAGTCACCCTTGAGGACTCTTTACAATCAATGCAGAGAAACATACACTTTTAAGTCACTCTTCTTATCTCAGAGCCAACATTTAAAGTAGGAGAGGTGTGTGTGTCATTACCATCCAAAGTTATGAGACACAAATTATACTGAAGATGAAACATCTCATTTTGAAAAACCTTTTCTGATCATATTCCCCCAAAGCTACCCATGAGTAGAGAGATGTAAGGGCTACCCAGAAGTAAGCTTTCCTTTTGTACTCAGAATGTATTAATGAGAATAAAAAGGCTTTCATGATTTCTAATTTGCTCTGCAAAAGCTACTCATTTTAGAACATAGAAAAAGACAAAATGTTTTTGTCAAGTCATTCTGATCTGACCCAAATACATCAAACTGGTGCCACTGAGCAATATTTTTCTGTTCTGTGTTATTGATAATTAATGCACTTGTCTGGAGCAGAAGCTAGGTTCTGGTTCAGAGGCAAATGTATTTGTCTGTAATGGAGCATGTGGGCCACTTGATGGAGCCACGAGAAACAAGGTGGCCAGCCTGGCTCTTGTGACTCCTGACTGTCCCGTTAAAATGGGAGCTTGTTTTGCAGTGTCTAAATCACAGATATAAAATAGCAAGATATAAATATATAAATATAAATATATAATCACAGATATAAAACAGCAATGAGTTTAAAGAGTGAGAAAAATTAGTCCTCCCACAGTCTCTTTTACTGTTCCAGCCTCCAGGAGCTCCACTGGACCTTGCTGCTGTGGCTGGCCCTGCCTAGTTGTCAAACACATAGGCATTTTCCAAGCTTCTCCCAAAACTCAAAGCCACTCATGAAGATGTTCACCAATAATAAACAATAACAAGAGTGGGCATTGTTGAATGAAACATAATTTTGTCATGTGCATGGTACTGCATATATATGGGGTTTCTAAAAACCCTGACCAAAATCTTGACAGAAATATGCAGTGGATATACACAAAAGCATTTTTTTTAAATTCAATAAAGTGGATAAGAACTGAACCGAAACACAGGGAATAAAAGATATGCTTATAAAAAGGTTTTATCAAACAATTGGAAATGGTATTCAAATATTCATTCAAGATAATTTTAAAACAGCAAAACCACTTTGAGAAATATTTACTGCAAAATTGTTCTCCTTTTGAAAATATTAATTTGAAGGCAGAACAGATGTAATTCCTTTTTGATTTCCTGGTTAGAGTTTGGGATTTAATTTGACCTTTACCAGACATACTAACCTGAGACACAGTAGTGAATTATGTGAACTGGTTCATAGTCTGAATTCTGTGTTATCAAAGAATCTGACCAAAGAAAAGCTGTTATTTCTCTATGACTACAATGACATTTCTTAAGGATTGTCATTTCTGCTTTAGAGTGCAGATGTTTATATTGAACAACAAATGTTAATCCTTAATGTTGGCTCATTCTAAAAAAATTATCTCAGTACTCATATATATTTTGTAATATTCATAAAATCTTTATCATCATTATCAACTCAATACACTAATACATACAGTGTAATTGTTCCATACTTTATGTGTTATCATTTGACAATTAATGAGGAAAGAAAAGATTTAGTTATTGAGTAAAAGGCAAAATATAAGCCTACTTAAAAAACATGGGAACAATATTGCTTAAATATCATATTCCATACTGAGAAAGTAAACTTTCCTTTTTCTGAAAGGTTTTCTTCACAGTAAGGAGGAACATCATGAAGTGAAATATACATACACATAAAAGAACACATTAGGGAAAGAAATTTGTGCAAATACAGAAAACTCAGTGAAATGAGTGAAAAAGACCTGTCCTATTGTTGTCATGTTTTATCTTTTTTCAACCCTTCATCTGGTTGTTGTTTTTTTATCACAACTCATAATCCTGCCGACAAGTAGGAGTTTATTAGACAAATGGACTCTCTCTGAGTTCTTTGTGAAACTTCTTGCCTTAACCTGACTTGTAAGTGCATATTTTCTTGGGAGGAAGCTCTGTATTCTTAATAAGGAATATTTTATGACATTCCATGCATCCAAGATGAGGGTTTACAGATATGATTCATATTGTATTTAAAAAACATGCAGCCAGATCCCATGAAGAATTTTATCATAATTTGGATTAATAAAACCATTATTTCTAATTATTTCATTGCTACACAATCAACATGATGCATGGAAATATTAAGCAGTTATAGAAATTAAATACATATCTGCTAGAAATATTTAATATTGGTTAATGTCTAACGTTAACATTATAATGAGGTAATTTTTAACCTCACAAAGATTCTCAATCCTACACTTGAGTCAAAAACATACAAGAAGTAATACAGCAGTAGCCATGGAAGTTGCTTAAAAATATTCCATGCTGTCAATGTGGCATTTATTTCTGTGTTTCTGATGTTTTAAGAAAGCTTGTTAAAATTTTTTCCTTTCCTCATTTTAGGATCCATTTCTGAGAATAAGAAAATATTCAGTTTACCAAGTTTCTTTTAAAATTGAAAACTGTCTACTCTTTCCTTTATGTGAGCAAATCAAAATTAGAAAACTATTTTACCTTTGCTGTGCTTAAGTTCATTCCATGTGTGAAGGAGTTGTCCAAGAAATCCTGACGTAAGATCTGTGTTAACTCTACAGAGATCTGCACAGAAGTTAGCTTCAAACCATGTGCTATGAGCAAAAAGAGACTGATAGCACAAAAGATTTTCAGTATTCTGTGCACAGTAAAAAAAGCCATTTGGGCTAAATAAACAGATGTAGAAAATTGTTTACATTACAATGAAAGTTTTATTTGTCTCGGATGACTCACAAGATATGGTGCTCATGTTTATATGGTAAAAACCAAAATGAAATTCCTGCCTGAGAGCTCCTCGAAGCTCTTTCACAGAAGTATTGGGGTCTATCTGGAAGCTCATTAGAGCTCCAGCAGTATCCCTAACACAAACCTGTACAGTGATCAGATAAAGAATAATAAATACCTTAACAACAAAAACTTACTTTCTTGTGTGATTTCATAAAATATTTTTCAGTGCTTTGATAGCAGGTGTATTGTTCAGCTAAAGATATCCTTATTTCCCCTGTCACTACTACGTTTTAAGGACTCAAAGCAATCTCTTCCACTGTTTTTGCTGATAATTGGTCAAGAAATTATTCCTCTCACAGTTATGAGGAATAAACAGATTTTTCTGGGAACTTATGAACAATTCCAGAATTTCTCATAATGGGAATGCTGATGTGTAAATTACTGTTTTTTGAAAGCCAGTTTATTCTTCAAAGAATTTGACTTTTCACCTCAGTTTGTTGAAGCCACTTTTACTGAGCATCCTCCATTTGACTGACTCTATTTGTCTATATCTTTGCCCCCCACCACCAGTCAATGGCTACCATTTTTACTGTTGCTTCTACCTACTCTGAAGCCTCCATTTTCAGATAAAGAAGGCAAGGAATTAATATTTTTATCCCAATAGTTCTATTTGCAGTCTTGTCCAACAGTCCAGTCCTGAATGGAATGGATTGGATTGTCATTCCTGAAAGTATTCATTTTTCTGGTCTGCACAGCTTATCCTTTGGTGCTTTACTGACACCTTCACTGTATGAAGCAAAAATTTCTTTAACACAGTAATTGGTGCAAAAGGAGATATCTAATTTCTCCAACCCGTCAGTGTAATTTTGGGGTATGATCACAGGAGCTATTTCCCTCTCCTTGCTTTATCACTTCTAAAAGCAAATACCTGGAGAAAACCAGAAAAGCTTTTTCAAAGATTACAGTGATTTTTCTCTAAGTAAAAATCTTGATTATTGTTAGATTGTGTAAAACACATGGTTTTTTTTTGAGACTCAGCAAGTTAAGAGAAAGAGTCAATAAAAGAGTCTTTAAAACTCCATACCTGTACTGGTGGCAAACCTTAACATTTGTCATTGTGGAGTGCTGATGGACTTCTTAGGCAGGAAGTTGGAGATTTACTGTGCAATGTCTCAGTTTTCTGGAATCCTATTATCTTTCCCCCCGACAAAACAACAAACTGGTACGATTTAGTACTTTATTTCCTATTCAGGGAAATTATTCAAGATATCAGATATTCAATAGTCAGTTTTCAAGACGATGAATTGCTGTCTCCATTCATGTATGGTTCAGCACTGTTCAATAAGGTTTCGAAGTAAATAAATGTCAACTCCTAATTCCTGAATTAACACAACACGCAGAGGAACTGGAAGGTGGGAGCTGGAAGGAAAGCTGTATTTAAAACTAAATAAAGGTAGACCAGTGAGCAACTCAAGTGAGAAAAAGTGTATTTGTTACTTCTTATTAGGTTGACTTCCATTAATGTATACAATTTCATCACACTGTAGCATGATGGACTCATTGGCATTTTTATCTGTTGCCTTTTAAAAAGAAATGAGCTTTCAGCCTTTCTCAGTTTGTGTTTCAAATGACAGAAACTGTGGTTTACGACAGCTTGGAAAATACATAAATGATCTGGTTATTTCCCTGGTCATATGACATAATGGATTTAGGGTGATGGGCAAATAAACTGTGCAGTATTAATTGTATTTTTTATTAGTATTTTGCAACAGCATATTTGAATGTAAAAAAAATACTTGGGACATATACAGAAAGTTTTATTTCTTCCTAGTTTCCAAGGATATTTTCTCTTGCCTTGACAGCCGTATTGACGCTTCTATCATATTCTCTTAAACACAGACACTTAGAAATTGCATGTGAATACCTAGAATTGTCTAGGTAGAAAAAAATCAGTGTTTTTATTTATTTCTCCCAAAGTCAAGTATAATGCTTAAATGACTAGTGATTCTTCTAAGCAAATAATCAGAGGTTCTTTCTTTATTCCATCACTTTCATTTTCTTTGCAGCAAAATTTGTATCATTACTGTATGAAAATCCAAGACAAAACTGGCATTGAATGTAATGAGACATTTAGTAGGAAACAATGGTCTAGGAGTAGTTAAAATATATACACATAATAAATGCAAGTATAAAGAACTTGAGTTTCTATTAAAAATAATTTAAAAATTAATTACAGGTGTTAAAGGTGATGTTAGTAAAAATAAGTAAGGTTCTGTGAAAACAACTTTCTCTTTAATCTTCAGCCGACCCTCTGAAGATATGGTCATTTACTGTAATTAATTATATTTTCAGATAGTTTTCTGTAAACTACTGACATGATATAATGTAGCATGCAATTGTTAATTTCTCTGTGATTT
The DNA here is from genome assembly GCF_014805655.1 of Passer montanus. NCBI lineage: Eukaryota > Metazoa > Chordata > Aves > Passeriformes > Passeridae > Passer > Passer montanus. The sequence goes on along the minus strand of NW_024370595.1, from coordinate 2,243,732 downwards.
TACAGAGACAATTTGTAGAGCCAACTTTAACCATGCACACTTACAAATTTAACTTTTTATTAGAATGGAACTGTTTAATTAGAGAACCAACACCTAACACTCTGATATCAAGGAAATGAAATGTCATCCTTTGGTGAAACTAAACTGCAGGTTTCAGAACACAGAGCAAGTGATCCCTGAAACACAGTATAATTGGATGCTGCTGCATCTCTTGTTTCAAGATATTAATACATGCTTCGGGATATGATGGACTTTCCTTCTATTAGTGTCTCTGCATAAAATAGTTTGGAAAGGAAATTGGTGTACACTCATTAGGTTTGAACTCTTCCCAGTTTTTTACTTACTGTCTGGGAAATTTCTCCACTCTACTAATTGTCACTACTACAAAGCTGTAATAATGAAACTTTTTCCGATTACTGAATCGTTTTTTAGAGATTTATGGTGGCTAATGGATTTTGCTTGTTGCCTATTCCTAAGATAGAGTGAGGGATAAAAATGGCAGAATAAACATAAAACCTCATTGAAATTAGTAGAAAGAAATTAAAAGTGTGGATGATTATTAGGAATAATACAAAAAAAGTGTGTAAATGAAAAAGAAAATAACTAAAAAAAAATCTACTTTAACAGGAGAGGAACTAGCAATGTTTTTTATAACAATTAGAATGAAATCCCCAAAAAAAGAAAAAAAAATCACTCTATAGGAAAGGAAAGCTCATCAGAAAGTTTATTTTAAACTCTCTTTCATAAGAATTATTTGTCTCTTATACTTTGTGTAGTCTCCCTGACTCAGTATGCATAGAAATGCTAGAAAAAACCTTGCTTTATGCCTTTGGCAAGATTTAGTGAAGCTTAAAACTTTGGTGGGTTTTGACAGTGTGGTTCTTGTCAGGGGACATGGTATTTAAGTAGAGGTGGAAATTGAGCAGTTCAGAGTTGGGATTGATAGCTGAAATAATGACTCCAGCTTTTAGGGTTTTAAGGCAGAGCACATGAAGGAGAGGTTTCACATTTCAGATGCATTTGAATACTCCAAAGCAAAGTCAAAATATGGATTTAGCCAGTGAACAAAAACTCAAAACATTTGGGAATTCAGCAGGTGCCGTTCCTTATAGCAACCTGTGCAACCACCATGAAAGAGCAAGGGACAAATATCAACAAATGGGGAAAAAGCATGATGATGTTTTCTAGGAAAAAACCAACATGTTGAGTATATGCATTGAGAACATAGGAAAAACAAGATGCAAACTCATGTGTTATAAAATCTAGAAAATTTGCAATTTGCAACACTAAAAGGTTCAGAGGTGCAAAAATTTAAATTCAGAAAGAGCTTAAAACAGTGAAGAGCATCAAATTAGGGCAATCTTAGTGTTAAAATGGCAGGATAGCTTTAAAGCTTTTGACAGATTCATGGGAAAAAATTAAGAAGCGGAAAGCTGTGTAGAAATTGTAGGGGGTAGTTTTTCTTCTGCATCAGGTATTTCCTAATGATATATATAGACAATTTAGGGATACATGGAAAAGGGTGCTTCAGATTGTGTTATAGGAAATGTTAAGCTCCCAGCTCAGTTTGTGTCATGTGCAGTGTTTCTGTGGTTGTTTGAGTTATGAAGACCTATTACCAGTGCTGAAGTGACAATCCTACCTAATGACAATCATCAGGTCTTTGCAGAGCCACTGTTCACCTGGTAGTTTGAGCATCACAACCTGTGGTTTTCATTAGCATCATATTAATATCTATATACCATATATCGATGTACCTGCTTTGTGATGAAATACATGCCTCCTTGAAATAGTTTCTGAAAACAAAAACTTTTGTTTTTAAGGAACTGACTTGCCTATTTGTCCCTGGAAATGGGTATGCACTTTGAGTAAAAAGAAGCAAAGATATTCAGGAACATTGGGAAACAGAAGAAAATAGAGGCGAGGCGAGGCGAGGCGAGGCGAGGCGAGGCGAGGCGAGGCGAGGCGAGGCGAGGAGAGGAGAGGAGAGGAGAGGAGAGGAGAGGAGTTCAAACAACAGTTATGCTTTTACAAATTGAACTACCTGTAAACAGAATGCTATCTCTATAATTTTTTTTTTTTCCTCCTGGCTTTAAAAAGAAGAAAATGAAAAGGTCAGAAAGGTCAATACAGAAAGAGCTACAATAAGCCCTCAACAGGAGAGGGTCATTCAGAGGATATAAACCAAAAACTATAAAGGACTGGAAGTGTTACAAAATGAAGTTAAGCCACTGTAAAACAAAGGAAAGAGAAGCAAAGGCAGAGAATGACAGGAAGATTGCACCAGAGGTTAAGATAAATTATAAGAAATGTTTCAAGTAAATAGAGAACAAAAGGTCAGCAAAGGAGACGACAGGAACTCTAACAGATAAGAATAATTTATTGACATAAGGGTTGACAATGCTGGGAAGAAATAGATGAATCCTCTTTGCAGTGTTCACTGAGAAGGCCAGGGAGCAGAAACTGGCAGAGATAATAGATGTGCTTCCACCTGTCTCCCGCTGGGAAAGAAGGAATGCAGACAGAAATCAGGATCCCTTCAGAACAGGTCACCAAATTACAGCTGCCACCTCCCTGGCCACTATCTCTTCAGCATTTGTGCAAGGTTTTGTATACAATTTCTTTATATCTCCTGACATGCAATAGACTCCCCCAAAGTTTTTCTTATCTCTTCGTAGGCACAAGTCAGCTCTGACACACACTACGAATTTGCCACAGAGGCTCAAATCTCTTAAATTTGTAGCTGCAGTAGCTGTCTCCATCTGCCTGCATCTTACTTGTGACTTACAAAATAGTGACTGCTTTTGCAAACTACAATCTGTCTTCATAGTAGCCATGGTCTGCTTTCAATGAATTTGGCAGGGCGCCTTGAAAGACACTGTTTGAAGAAAGATGCCACACAGAAAAAAATGTTAGCAACTGGCCAGGACTACAGACTAGATGAGGGCTGTTATTTAGAGCTATTATTTAGAGGGAAGAATGAAGAATTACCAGTCCCTGAAGTCAATGGTGATGATATGTGGTATATTTCAGTACATGTGTAAGGAGTTGTTTGTGATGGATTTCGACTTAGAAAGATGTAAAGAAAATGTCTACATTTCTTTGTTTATTCTGGCATCAGGAGATCAGAATTTTAAATATTTGCAAAGCTCTCATGGCAATGTCACCCAAGCCATAGAGATGCCAGTGAAATAGGTGCAATATAGTTGCATTAAATGATATCTCTTTCTTGCTAAAGATTCCTGGGTATGTTGTATTCTATTAAAAACAAAAGAAGAAAAAAAAGTATTATAAACTAATCATTAAAACATCAGGCAAACTTATTACCAGGTCAAGAAAACATAGAGCAGAATTTCAACATTTGATATAAGTAAATAGGCTTATTTCAAGACTCAAAATCAGATTAATCTAAATACAGTGCATTCAGTATGACAAGAAGTCACTTGCAATTTTTTCTAGTAAATGTGAGATCAAATTTTCCTGATTTTTAAGATCTTTTACTGTAATCTTTGAGCTGAATAATTTTTTAAAAAGTCAGCATATATAATTTACATTTAAAACATGTTTCTTTTTCTCTTACTTTAATGGTTCTGATAAGTCAAATGATTTTCAAACTGAAGAGCTACAAGTTATTACATAAGTTAACATAAGGAATTTAGTTTTCAATAAATAACGAAAAAAAGCTCTAGTGAAAAGAGGATTCATAAGCTATTCAAGTATTTCAACACTTGATACGCTCATTTTTACAGTAAATCTGTAAAAATTTATTTTCCCTGTTTTCTGTTAATTTCTTACTTCTCTCAACTATTCTTTGTTTTCTTACTTATTTATCATGACACCTGTGTTTAACTATACCATATATGTTGCTTATTGGATTACAGAAGTATTTCATTTGACTCACAAGTAAATTTTAACTTTACTGTAAAGTAACTCAGACTTTTTGTTGAAAGTTCTTTCTTCTGAACTTTTCTGTTTTCTATTGTACAGAATTACTGAAAACCATTGCAATTACAAGAAAACTGAAATGTAATACTGATATAGCTGACAAATCTTAGGTATATTTAAAAAAACCCAGTCTCTCTAGATTCAAATTATCAAAACATTCTAAAAAAACAGATGGAGGCATATCAACACAATTGTTTTTATTTTTTTTATTTATTTTTTTTTCTTATTTAGATACCATTCTAAAAAAACAGATGGAGGCATATCAACACAATTGTTTTTATTTGGTTGGTTTTTTTTTTTCTTATTTAGATATCTCCATCAAAAGTGAACCTTGCAGTTGTCTTGAGCATAATCAAGAATTCTGGAAGCTCTGTCTATAGCTTGGGATTTGCTTGGTGCCTTATAAATGGAAAATGATACATGCCTAAGTATCAGTGATCCTGGATTTAGCCTTCCAAAGATAGTCCTTCGTGTCTTCAAAGTGATTATATTTGTAGATTTAGGGCATTCCAAAATTATGTTTGCATCTTAACTTGAGTCAGTGTCTCAGAGAGAAGTAACACTTGGAGAGATTGCTTTCATAAAATTAAAATAAAAAACTACAGAAACTCAGGAAAAAAAAAGAAAAAAAAGGAAAAAAATGAGTAATCCTCTGTAAGTATTTTCCAATTTATACTTAATACATTACTAGTGGACGTCATGGAATAAATTGGCTGCTGGGCATGACTTTATACTTAAAATCTTATGATTCACAGGGCTGGTGGTTGTCCTCCGTGCTGTGCTTTATCATGTGTAATGTTTTGGGAAATGACAGAAGAGATTACTGCCCACCAGAAGGAGGGGTTTAGTAGATTTTGTACTGTATTCCAGTGAAAGGCAGTCAAGCTGTCTCAAAAATGCATACATTGACCTGGGGTGTACCACCATCTATTTTAGACACGACACAATACTTTTTTCCTCTTCTGTACAAGATCTTCACTGAAGTGCCTGCTGTGGATTTAGGTTCTCCATTGCAGGAAGATTGTGGACAAAACAAAAACTCAGTACAGAGAAGTAGGAGCAATCTGATTTTTCTTTTTTTTTTTTTTTTTTTTTTTTAAGGAAACATATGGATTGGGGCTTTTTAGTCTTGAGATTATAAGACTATGGCAAGATCACAGCCACAGTGAGAGGGAATTGTTTCAATGCTGTTTCAGCCACAAAAAGGCTGTGACACTTCTAAGTGACCTTAAAGGAAGCCAGGACTCAGCTCCCTGCACGCTTGGAAACTGGTGAAGTTACATTCAGGGTAGATACTGCTGAGGAACAGGGGAGTGGGAGCAAGTGCTTCACTGGGAAAACCAGTGAGCCTCAAGCAAAATGTCTCATATTCTAAAGTCCTTCAAAGTTTGTAGAAGCCTATTAAATACTGCAAGGAAATAAGCTCTTCTCCAAATCCAGTATGGATAAGATACAGAAACGAGGAAGGATTGTCAAAGAAGTGTGCTCTGACTGAACATAAACAGATAGCATTATTTATGTGCAGACTAGCAGAAGCTAGACAGTAACAAATGATTTCCAAGCAATAGAATGTACGGCTTAGTAGGGATCATGGAATTTTTTTCCAAGAAAGTTTTTTAAAGGACAATTCAGAGAAAACAGTGTTTTGAATAGTGTAGAATTAATAATTGATGTTGCTCTGGGACAGGGAGATAGATGGCTTATTTTGATTAGAGTAGATATTCTATTGTATATACCCTGGGAATCGTTCTATTGCTGCAAGGTAAGTGGCAAGAATTTATCTACCATTCTTTCAAAGTATTCTTAATTAAACATATCACTGTATGCTCAAGAAATGACAAGCTTTTTATTAAATACTTACATATACTTTTTGTGTTTAGTTACTTTTACAATGCTCAAATTTTTAAATTGGGATAGATAATGCTATGTAAAGCAAACCACCTGTGGTAAGAGTTTGTCAAAACTTACATCCCAATGGTAAATACCATGAAAAATTTGTATTGTGGGGGAACAGTGATGATACCATATCAATCCATAACCATAGAATCAGCCCAAAAAATAGTGTCTGATTAATCATCCTACACATTTTAAAGCAGGCAACTTATATGTATATGTTAACACAAAAATGATGACCTCTATATTTTGTTAATGTTTTATGTGCGTACTCACATGTACACAAACCTTTTGAAGTAAATTGTAACACATTGTTTGCATGTGGTTTCCTAGCCCATTCTTTCATTAGCATGCTCAGTTTGAAAGCACAACCAACAGTTATGCACTCATATTAACTTTATGACCAGATAAAACATTATTGTTGCAGTTGTTCTATAGACATGCACATTCCATGTCCTTCTGATATAAATTTGAGGTACTGCTGCACAAATTTCACACCTGCTTCTGTTAATAGTCTACCCAAATTTTGACCACAGAAAATCCATATTTGTGTTCAAGTAAAAGAAACCCAGACCTGGATGTTACAGAGCTGTTTTGGCTAAACTATCTCTCAGGAGACCAGAAGTCTGCTGTGGTTAACAGACTTGCTGTTATCCAATTTCTCCCATCCACTTACTGTGTGTAGGCACTTTGTGTCTACCAGGATGGAGGTAGTGACCTCAGTGCACTTGGGTGCCTGAATTTCCTTTCCAATAGCCTAATTTAGGGGGAAGGGAAAGGAAGAGAGGGGAATGGGAAAGGAAAAAAAAAAGAAAAAAGAAAAAAAAGAGAAAAGAAAAAAGAAAAGAAAAAAAAGAAAAAAGAAAAATGGATTGCAAGTCTAAGAGATTGGAAAAGACTAGGAGACAGTATAGTAAATGAGGTTTCTGACCTGGTTGTGCAAGCTCAGGTATGAATTTTCTACCTAGAAGACCTTGAAGTATCAGGTTTCACACATCAGTTAGCAATTTTCCTGCTCTTTCTCAGTAATTATATTATAACTATTACTCTGTTCTTTCCATCCAATGATTGCAAGCACTGCCCATATATGAGCAAACAAATGTTCATCTATGCTGAAAAAAATATGAAAAAATATCCCTATTTCACAGATGGGGAAATGGGAAAAATTAAAATATATCTTAGGATTTTCCATGAAGTTTGTGGCAGAATTGCAAGAAAATCCGATTTTTCCAGTCTTTAACCTTGCACTATATTTCCTGGCAAAATTTTTGGCACTCTGAGTGAGAAATATTGTCATCATACAAATGGATGGAAATTTCCAAGGAACAAGTTGTTTCTGTCACAATTACATAGGGGTAAATAATTGCAGAAAATATACAGCCTCTACATAATTATAGTCTCATTTTGCTTGGTTTTTTTGCTTTACCCCATCATTACTACTCAAATACATTACTAGACCTAAAAGACCAATTCTAATATACAGAGTAAAAAGGGTGAATAAACATGATGAAAACCCTTGCTGCTATGTTGCTGTGCTCTGACAGATATTTAACCTGAGGGGAAAAAATTTAAATGGCAAACAAAAAAAATTTCCCAGTCTGAGTAAATCACATAGAGAGGAAAAAATGCTTCTTGAAGTCATAATCTTGGATGCCAATATTCATAAATAGAGAAATCCCAGGGCAGAAATTTTCCTCAACATTTCCAGGGATGGAGGCCTGACTGCTTCTGGATGTTCCTCCCCAGAAAATCAAAACCTTCATCTACTTGTGGGCCTTTTACATTATGCAAGCAAACTCCATGAGTTTCAAAGGGGATTTCATTGCTGTTGCCATTCTGCTGTAGCACTGAAACAGTTGAATGTTTCCTACCAGAAGCTGAGGATAAATTGAGCTGATAGGATGACTCTGTGTGTGCCTGGCAAATTGATCATCCATTTCTTTGCTGTAGAATTCTTGATCCTGCAGGCAGAGTTGTCTGTAGATATCAATGTACTCATTTTCACTCCTATTAACTGTATGTATTTAGAAGAAATTAACTATTGTAGTAGTTATTAATTACTGTCAATAAAGTCTTAAGCTGGAGTTTGTCTTCTAGCATTCCTAAAATCAACAAGCATTGCAGAAAAAAAATATTTTGACCAAATCATGGTGGCTTGTACAGCAATCTTTTGTTATGTGAGTGTAGTCAGTCCTTACAGAAATCTGCCCCAAAACTGTGAGTGCATCATCCCACATGAATGTTAAAAAACATCAAATAAACATTGCCAGATGTGTCTGAATCTGCATTGTCAGTATGTATAAAGCACTACTGTAACATTTGCTTCACAAGAGACTTAGAAGAGTTCCTACCCTCATATCAAAATAAGTAGAAATGAAACAGCAATTTGATTTTTTGGAGGAGTACTGTAGGAGTAATATTGTATTTGTGGGGTGCCACAATGAAGGAAGGAATGATGAATCTGACTCCATGTTCTCAGAAGGCCAATTTATTATTTTATGATACGATATTAAAGAATACTAAACTATACTATACTAAAAATTACAGACAGGATACTTACAGAAGGCTAAAAAGATAATAACGAAAACTTGTGACTCTCTCCAGAGTCCCGACACAGCTTGGCTCTCATTGGCCATTGAGTCAAAACACTCACAGCAGAAACTAAATGATGAAACAATCACCTATTGGTAAACAATCTCCAACCACATTCCAAAAGCAAAACAAAGGAGAATCAAATGAGATAATTATTGTTTTCCTTTTAATTTGAGGTTTCTCAGCTTCCCAGGAGAAAAAGCCTGGATAAAGGGGTTTTTCCAGAAAATGTGAATGCCACAGAGTAATGCCTGATAGAAGGCTTATTTTTGAAGTAGAACCACTATGCTTAATTACATTTTTGATTTCAAAATTAAATTCGGATATGAAGTTTGTGTTGGAGTATGTTTGAAATGTTTTAGCCTTCCATTTAGGAAAAGCATTAATAAACCTTCTACCTTCTTCCCCATTTCCAAAAAGACATACCATCTTACCTTTGTGATCATTGATTTGGTATCAATTAGCATGGAAATCAGTCCATAGGTGCCAAAGTTACTGGGTAGAAAGGGTGGTTTGAAGATGGGCATCTGCAAGCAGAATTACCATGAGTGTCCTATTTCCACAGCTAAGTGGTCTGAAAGTTTCTTAAATTTCAAAGACAGCCTATTGAGATGTACTTGGGAGAAATGTTGATTTTTTCTTTACTACACACTCCTGCCAAGACGTAACTACTATTGACAGCAATGTAGAAACAGATCTAAGGATACACTGAGTTAGATGTTAGATCAATATTGGATAGAACAATGCAGAGCTTAGGTATTTGCCACAACACGGATCTTCAAAGTACATAGGGTTTTAAATTCCTAGAAAAATGATGGGAAATTTCAAAGGTTGTACATATTGCTTGAATTAGGCCTAAATCCTTGTGGTTTTCTTCCCATTTATACATCCATGCCATGTTTGCTACTAGTTTACTAGTTGCAAAACATTTGAGTTTTTACACAAATAAATAGCATTTTAATTTTTTTTTTTCTGAAGTCACAATTAATGCTTTCTTTTGTAATGGCTTTTTGCCAGTTTTCATGAATCACCATCATTCAAATCTCTACCACAGAGTGATGGATGCAGCTGGTCGATCTCCATTACCTGGAAATTCATGGGCTGAATGTAATAAAAAACAGCTTTCTCAAGCATTTCTGCAAGATTTGGGTGTCTTCTGTATCACACTTTCTGAAATAGTTGATTTTTATTTTGAGATTGCTTACAGGCTAAGGACACAGGAACAATCTATTTAACCAGCTGATATTTTCATGTTACATTAGCAAATAAATTGCTCACTATTGAAATCAGCAAACTACACTTTCTTTTTGTAGTCATGGTCAGTATGCTTACACAGAGCAGCATTAATTTTGTCTGTATTGTGTTGGAAGTGTAGTCTATCTTTAAATGCATCTACGTATCAGATGTACAATGTGTGATAAAACAAAAGGAGCCTCTAGATCATACACCTTTGAGATTCATAAAGAATCTAAAAGCTAGGGTTGGGAGCCTGTGATCCCTGTTCATTGCCTGAAGAGAGTTGCATGCCTGAGAAGACATTTGTGATCCTCTGAGGGAGGACACTCCTAGCAACAAGGCAAAAGGGAAACGTTAAGCCTGGGGTATTTCTGAAACTCCATCTTCTCTGGAAATTAGATAATAGAAGCAGCTAGATTTCTGTCTTCCCTCAGGCTTGAAAGCTGAATGCACATAGAGCTATTAATTCAGACAACAAACTGGAGTTGATTCTTTCTTTTAAAATGCAGTTATTGATGTTTACAGCTTTGAAGAGCAAATGGGAGTCCTAGGTTTAATATATCCTCAGCCTTATAAGTATTCCAAGTTGTATCTTCCAGCACTCTGTGCTCCACATGGCCTGGGCTGTTGCCAGTGTTCTTAACAAAGTATTTTATCCAGGCGGCACAGAATAAGAAATTTAGGAGGCTAAGAAAGAATAACAGGAGAAGTGAACAGAAACTTAATATCAAGCTTTGTAATGAGTGAGCTTTTCAACATGCTAAAGGAATAAGTACTGGGAATCAGAACCCAGGATTCCCCACACTCAGCTGAGGATTAGAGTGGCATCAGCTTCTTCTGATGGGGTGGAAAGTGCCACTTCACTTAGTTCAACAAATAGGAACGGTTCTGTAAGTAGAAGCTTGATTTGAATACCTAATTCCAATTGTGGCAAATTTGGACATAAAGAGAGGTAGATGCTTAAAGACAATCATAGGTGATAATTTAAATAACTCTACAACGTTCAAGGTGTTTTGTGCTTGTTCTCTACTTGTTGTCTTAGTATTGTATCTGGTCTTAATTTGTATTGTATCTTCATATTGTATCTTATTTTGTATCTGGTCTTCATTGTGTTTAAGTATCTGGTTTTCAGGCATTTTAAAGAAGGGGGAAAATATAACCTTATTTTTGGACCCTGCTGTTTCTCCAAATTTTCAACATTCAAAATTAATATTGGCTAAAATCATTGAATCATTGAGCAAAACTATCAAAAGAGATGTTATTGATGTCTGCTCTGTATTTCTGTCCTACTTTTGGCTAGGATAGAGTTAATTTTCTGTTTAATTTTCCGTGTGGTTTTAAACCACAACAATTTCATGTCCTTTCTCTTACCCATATCTACATGTAGGTGTTTTCATTTATGAACCAAGGTGTTCTACAATTGTGCTAAATTTGCTCCACAATACTATAGGAGATGGATTAATTTTTCAGTTGATGTTTATACTATTCTCTTTGGTATCCTGAAGTGGTTAATTATTTTTCTTTATTCCGTCATCACAGAACGACTAAGCACTGCAGTGAAGACCTCCAAATAGTTTGACAATTATTGCTCTGTTGATTTTTCTCTTTATCTCTGACTTTTTTTCCCCAGTATATTATCGGTAAATTTATAAAATGGATTTGTGGAATTTGTATTTTCTTGACTACTCATTCTTGTCTAGAATGATTGGAGAAGTGAGAACTTAAATGAGCCTGTGTGCTCTCTTTTGAAAAGCAGAGGGAAGTCCTGAAATAGCTTGGACTCATTAATTAGAGCAGAAAGAATCTGAAACTTAGAAGACTATTTTCAAATTTGTATGGATATCAAGAGACATAGAGAAACAACTAAGATCTCAATGTGACTTTGGCAAATTGCATAGGTAATTATTGTATATTTGTTATTATTCACAGGGACATAAACAGTCTACAGCTTTTCTGATTATATGAACATGTGATGGTTCTGTGGTGAAGTAAGTCTGGGTGCGGGCAGCATCACCTGTTGTACAGGTCCTGTCTGCATGTGTGTGGTTTTCTGCAGCAATGTGAAGCGACTAAAGACATTCTTTTACTGGATATTGTGAGGACGTCTTTAACCCAGATTAGTTTTGATGGTAGACTTTGTCACCTGAGAGCTTACGTAAGTGGTCTCTTTCAGTGTAGTACAGGAAACTGGTTGCTAAGAGGTCTGAGACCTATTCAGACAGATGAAACAGTCCATTAGTGACATTTGAGACACAGTTTGATGGTCTCTCATCATCCTTATTTCTCTTCAGGATATGCTACCACATAGTGCATTGAAAGAAGGCTTTACATAAAATCAGATGGATCTGGAGCATTGAAATGTAGCATGCTGAGAGGGAATGATGAAATCTGTATCCCTCATGCAGCATCAAACAATACAGCTGGATATATATAATGTGATGTGACAGCAAATATCGAAAAAAAGTATAGGAAAGTCATTAATGCCACCTAAAATATGCTTGCCTTTGGAAATACAAGAAGTATCTCAAGTAGTGATTTCTGGAAAAAATGAGATCAAAAAGATGAGGTAGATTGACATTCCTGGAGCAACAATGTATAACCTTGAAGCACAGTAACAGTTAGTAGACTTCATTATCCAAACTGGTCACAGAATAATAAACATGAATGGAGTTAGAGAAGATTGGCAAAGCACTATGTCTAGTGTTAGATCATACAGATGAATGAGTCAGTATTTGTGGTGCTTTTTCGTTTCACAGGAATTTATTACTCTTCAATGCAAGCCAAAATAGGTATCATCTGAAACAAAGCTATAGTATAATTAAATTAGAATAACAGGGTTATTTTATCAACATGATGCTTTGACATGAGAGAAAGCGGTGTTGAATCACAGGTGGCATGCTCCCAAATATATCGAACCAAGAGATCTTGACAGCAGAACAATGTTGTTTATGAAAAAACAAAATCAAGGGAGGTGTGATTAATTATGCCTGTTCTTGGAAGATGTCAGAATTGATTAGCAGATAAATGGCTGAATGATTCATCTCCTGCAGGTCAAAGTGATTGCACAAAGCTGAAATTAACATACTTGATACAGGGGTTGCCTCAGCAGTTATCCCACTGCAGGGGAAAGCATGGGAAAGTAATATCAACTACTAGCAACCTCTCTAGCTTGGCTTCTGCCAGCTCTTCATTTCACGGGAGATCAGAGTGCAAGGAACATCATGCCAATCATCCTTCATGCAAAACAATACAGTTGGGGTTTTTTTTGTGGTTTATTATTTTTTTTCATTCAAGAATAAAAGTATTTTTAAATGACTCCTTTTACATTTTTCCTATTCTTTCCAACCTGAGTATTCAAAAAGTCAAAAAGGAAACATTGCTTAAGTAAATACGAAAATATGGAAAAAACACCAATTTAAATGAAAAAAATGGGATATTTGAGAAGTTAAATGGCATGTAGACCAGTATATCTGGAGATTACTCATTCTAATATACAGTAAATCGTATATAGTAAATGTATAGGAAATAATACATTAATGTATTGAATAGTAAGAATTTTGGAAAGACCTTGGAGGTATAAGTAGGCCTGTAAGCTTATGAAAAGATCAAGGATTGTACCAATCTTCCAAAAAAAGTTATTTCAGTCAATTTTTAAATTATTATTAATATACATCATAACTTCTATTTTATAATATCAGTCTTGATATAAAACATAATTGGAAAAATACTGCAGTTATTTCTATGTATTTCTGCTAACTTTCTTTTTTGTAGAAATAAATATGAGAATTAGTCTATTTTCCTGATACACTGACACTTCAACACTCCAACCAGTACATGACTCCTAGATTCCTTAGGAAGCTATAAGAAAAAAAGCTGAAATAATTTGGTGTTGAACACCTTAAGAAAAAATAGAATAGCAGATAACAATTCTATATCAAGTTCAGTGTCTTATATATAAAGTATAAGACCATGCATTTTTCTGTGAAGATTTAGAGATGCAACAAGAAGGCTCTCACTGAGATGAGGTTACCCTGCTGCTCTTGATGGAAAGCCTCTTAAAGCTGCAGGGCTCCTTTGGGCACCAGCTGGAACTGTGTTTGAATGAAGAACAACTGAAAAAAAGGAAATATTTTAATAATGTACAGAAAAATAGAACTCTGATTTTTCCAGATTTTGAATTATTTGCATTAGCATTTCAGCATTGCTCTTTGACTTCAAGAAAGAATCCCTACACAAACATACACACACACACACACACAAACACTGCAAAACCTTGGCTGAAAACAATAAAAGAAGAAAAGCATAGCACTACCATTAATCTGTGCATGACATTCAACTTCAGAACAATTTAATACTGTGTTTTCTAAATAGGGTAGAAATTAAATGGAATTTAAAATAAAACATTAAAATATTCAAGTAAGGCAAAATATGTTTAAAAATTGGTTCTGATTGTAGTCCACATGGAACTATCTTTATAGACTGACTTGTGGTAACTTAGTTATGAACTGCATTGATATAAGTTATTTTCTCACAGACAAAGAAAGATTCTTCTGCTGCATTAAAAAAATCCCAGGACACAACATTCCTCTGTCCAGACATTCTCTAGGGGACAGTTTTATGTCTTGTCATTGATCACAGAAACAGTAACAAGACTATCTAACTTCTTTAATTTGCTCTGGTGAAGAAAATTTAAAGCTAGTAAAACATATGTTGCAGGATTTTGTCTCTTTTCTGTGCTTTAAGATTCCTTTATGTTTTAGTGCTGTGATTTTCTGAGAAGGGTGTAAATATCAGCTTGGTGCGCCTATAGCTTTCTGCATTAAAAAGCCATGCTGTGAGCTCTTTTTTCTGATTTTCCTTCCTCATCAGGATAGTGAGCTAGATGTTTGCACAGCAGAAGTCCAGCACATTCATACCTGTCAGCCACAGAGGCAATAGAAATGTCACCTGATAACTAGACATCAAGACTATAATTTTCAATTCTCTTAAAAGAAAATGCAGGCAGAGATTTCAGGGGAACAGAGAACATTTAGTGACATCACAGTAAAGACACAGGAGTTCAGCCAACTCAGTAAGTATCTCAGTAGCAGTATACAGCAGTATGTCAAGGGTCCTTAAGTTTGGGGTTTTTCTTTTACACTTTGAGGAATTGCGCTTTTTATGTTGTCTGGTTTTTCTACTTATTTGGCACATGCAGTTCTTTTCTCCAGTTGATACAGCTTTGCACAGCTTCCTTTACATTTAACTTTTCATCTTCAATGAACATTTATCAGAGCAACACTGAAAGCCAAAAATTTTGCTGAAGGGACAAATCCTTGGAGCTGCCTTCATCAGATTGACAGCCCAGCAGAAACCTGCACCATAAATTAGTGAGTTTCTTCTCAGGAGCCAGTCAAGCACTGATCCCAAAGACTTAAAATTTAATGAAAAAATAAACCCCAGTCTTGAAGAAGTGAAAACAAAATACAGTAGATATCTTCTACCTCATTTTGTCTTGATGCATATGTTATTACTTCCAGTCAGGTCTGCTAGGTACCTGCCACTGCACTGAGTGCTTCTGATTCATGGGCTCCAGCATAGGAAACACTCAGAGCTGACTCTGCCAGCATAAAACAATTCACAAAGGGGTCTGATGACTCCATTTTTTATGACACCTTGGTTGGTACAGGTAAAGACTTTTTCTGTAACTTTCCTATCTCACTCTAAGTAATCTGGAGCCATCATTCAGAAATCAAGGTTTCATCTTAGTGTTAATAGCTAAAGTGCATTTCCACTTCAGTAGCATTGACATCCTTAGTGGCTCTTATCTATCATTTAACATCAAGGTGGAAGTCAGGCTTTCCCACAAGTTCTGCAGGAAGACAAATTCTTTTCCATGGGCAAAATCTAGAAGAAACTTTTTCAGATAGACATTAGAGTTTGGGGGTGGGGGGGGGCTTGCATGTTTGTTTGGGTGTTTTTTGGTGATTTTGGTTGGTTAGGTTTTTTTTTTTTTTTGGTGTGTTTGTATCCTTTTCCTTCTGAGAACTGCAACAATTGAGTATAATTGAGTATTCACTCTCTCTTTTGCGTCTTAAACCTGGCAGAATACCTACATGATTAATTTTAGGTCTCTTTTGAACCCCAGTTTGAAAATAAACAAGTTACGAAAACCAGAAGTTTTCTATAGTGAGGTTGCAATATAGACAAAAGTATAAATACAATTTAACTCTATTTATCTGACTCATTAAAATCAACTTTGAATGAAATATATATATATATATACACACACATTTAAATTGTGCCAAACAATATGAATTAATCTTGCCACATTATCTTTTCAGATACAACACCTGCAATGAGGTACTATTGAGTCCTACTCAGCACTGAATTACTTATTTTTAGGATTTTTGCTTTTAGAGAAGATCTTCCTAGAATAAGCAACTAAAATCAGTAAGTGACACAGGAACCTAAATTCCAAATAATATATTTTCTTTACTAGTAAAGATAACAGCTAGGCAGAAACTCTAGCACAAAGATGGCCAGGGCAATAATTGTTTGAGAAGTGGGTTTTTATTCATGGTAGCAATTTTTTTTGTTTGCCTGATGTTGTTTCCTTGATGTTTTACTGATGGTGTTTCCTGTAAATTGCTTTTTAGCATGAAAATTTGGAGTTTTTTTTCTCAGATAAATGTAAGGTCTATAGCTACACATCTCTATGGAGCCTATTAGCTGCTGTTATACATTACCATGGTTTCAAATAAAATTTGAGAAGGGGAAGAGAAATTGAGAAATTAAAATATTGGGTCTTCACTTAGTCTCCAGCAGTGAACACTGCAGAACAGCAGCAGGTTGTAGAATGCAGATAATGCAGAACCAAATGCACTTTGTCCTATTTTGCTTTAATCCTATTAAGAGCAAACAGCAGGGCAAAAGAGCAATGTAGGTGGTATTATATCAGATGCTTTTGTTCCCTGCTGAAAGACTGTAATTTTATAATGTATCTCTTATCAATTTAGTAAAATAAATAATTTTTTCTGTCCAGATATGAAACAGTTTTAGTGCTCCAAACCAATATTTAAATTTACTTAGTATTATCACAATTTTCTGGATAGAAGGAAAATCTAAGGCAGCCTTTCAGAGTTGTTAATGAAGTTCTGTCATTCCATCAAGTGAAAAGGAATCCTCTAAGTCCAGGTGTTAGCTCATTGCTGGGACTAGCCAGAATTGTGCACAAACCCCTTTCTCCTGTGGGCTGGTTATTTAACATGTTGTTAATGATTTTTTTTTTTTCTGTGAAGCCAGAAGTAACTGGGAGCTTAAACTTGCTCTAAGCTCTGTGTTTTTGCTGACAAATCACACCATAATGCTATTTGCAATTTGATGTCAAAAAAGATCAAATTGAACTTACCTCAAAAGAGTTAAGTTCAAAGTTAAACATTGGCAAACTAATTAGTGAACTCCACTGCTTTCCCACACTGCATCTTTGAAATTCCTACATCAGATAGTAACCAGTGGAGGATGGGAGCAGCAGCACTGAGAGGACAAAGATTTGGAAGCCAATCAGGGGCATGGAACTGGCTGGAAATTCCAGATTAAAAAAAAAACCAACCAACCCTACCCTTAGATCCATACATATCTGAGGCTGTTTCACTATTACATTGAAAATGAGGAGCATTTATAACTACTGGAATGGGGACTTTTGTCCTCTCAGAGCTCCAGAGGAAGAAACCTGCAGCTAATAGGGTGACAGGCCATTTGTCTGGGGATCCAGCTGGAAGGGGAAAGGAAGCCCTGTTCCTGCACCTGCTGTCTAATGGCCTCCTGTGCCGACAATGAAGAGAACAAGGCAGTTTAGTGTGCTGCTAAGAAATGGCTCAAAACCACTGAAACCATTTTGATCTGTCAAAAGCTCAACAGATCTCTGTTGCATCTTGTGTCTGAATTTCAGCTGATAGCTCTGTGCTCTGAAGTCTTTATGTAGCTGGAGCTGGTCTGTCATTTGGAAATTCACTTGTAATTTAGGACTTACAGGGAAGGGCGGCCTCACAAAAGATTTCATGTGAACAGAAGCAGTGAGCACAATGCACTCAATGGCATAATGCAATTATCAGAATTTCAGTGACATTTGAAATAGTGGTTTTAGGCACCACCTTGTCACACTTAAGGTCTTCTGTCACAGGCATCATGTACCCAAAGAAGCACTGGGTACATGAAGAAAAGTCACTGGAAAAGTCTCATTAACTACAATTAAAAAAAAAAAAAAAAGAAAGAAAGAAACAGAAATAAAAATAAAAATAATTTAAAAAAAGGTAAAAATAAGAAGGAAAGTTGAAACCACTTTTAGCAGGGTTCTCTTATATCACCACAATAATTAAGAGCAGCAGAAATCTGACAGATTAATGTGACAGCATACTGGAAAGAAGAAGGTAATTCAGCAGGATCTTTGAATCAGTGCTTAGTGCCTCTTATCATTTAAACCAGTGTGTAAAATACTTTTGGCATCAGAAGGAAATTTCATGGCAATTTCTTTAGTAGCAACTAAAAGATGAAACATCACTGGCTCCTGGCACTAACTTACACAAGAAACCACAAAACAAGTTTGTTCAATGATAATGCTAAGAGCGCTATGCTGGCACAATAGCAGAATAATTCAAAATCTCTCTAGATTTGGTTCTTAAATCTGCTTCACCTTCAAAAATTCTGCTTAAACTTGATCACCACATAACAGAACTCTTATTGATATAACTATTATTTGTGCTTGTTTTTCTAAATTATTTTAGTAAACTGACAGCTATGGCAAATATCAAGGTTGCTATAAAATTTGAAAATGTGTCTTTTGTTGCATACATGTCCCTTACAGAGAAAAATATCACACATTCTGTTTTACTTCCAATTTTTCCAGAGCAGAGGGCTATGCCACTGCCATTCTCAGCTAAAAAGTTTTTCCAGGAGTAACTTAGCAGGCAGCAAATCCTGTCTGGAAGCCTTCAGTCCCCTCTGCTTAGAAAAGTTCATTAGGCTGGACAAGAAGTCACAGTGAGATCCCTATTACTGCCATTGGAAAGACTGGGGCTAGGGTTGGAAGAAAAGACCCTGTTCCTTACAGGCATTTCACCTGCATCTTTTCACATTAGAGAAGCCAAGGAATGACAACACAAAAAATTTTGTAATCTCCCTGATGCCCACAACATGTGGTACTGTCTTGCAACCTGTGGTAAACTTTCTCATGCCATTTTTTAAAACTGGGATACATCAGATAACGCTGTGCTCAGACATATTGATCAAGAGTTGTATAACTGGCATGTCTTTACCAAATCACTTCTCAAAAATTGCGAAAACTGAATTGAAAAGTTACCTGACAAACAGCCATGTTTGCAAATCTCCAGATTTTATTGTAGGTATCAGAATATTGTTTTTCTTAAATATCTAGTAATACAAGACCTTTGGGATCCAGAGTAACTTCTTTCTCCTTTAAATTAAATAATGGCAAGTTATTTGATTTATTTTCAAACAATTCTATCAGCTGGTTGAAGGAAATGGATTGTCATTAAAGTGTGCACCATGGAAAAGAGAGAAAGAAAGAAAGAAAGAAAGAAAGAAAGAAAGAAAGAAAGAAAGAAAGAAAGAAAGAAAGAAAGAAAGAGAAAGAAAGAAAGACACTTTCAAAACATTTTTCTGTTCCAAAGAACTTTTCAAGGCAGACACTGGTTTCACTATTGAAAATTTTCAGTGGCGGTAATGCATTACTTTATTTCCCATATATGCAAGCACACCTAGAGTGTCCTCTGGAGGTACCTATATTGTCTGATAGGACTTTGTTCAGGCCTCTAAGTTAAATAAAACCTGCTGGTTTTAAGCTCAAATATGCCAGATGGGGTCCAGAGATGCTTTGGACAAAATTAAGAAACAACAAAGATTGTTGTGAATGTTAAGAATGGACTTTAACAATCTCACAGAAATGCTAATTCCTGCTGTCTGAGCCCAAAAGTGGAACTAGCTTAGACATGCTGCACTGCCTACTACAGAGCTTCCTATGCTGGTGTCAAAGACTCTGCAGCCATAGAAAAGAATAGAGTTGTGTTTGCAATGGGCCCCAGGTAAAGGCAGAGCCTTAAGCTAGATGGAATAGACGAATCCTTCACAGGTCCATTGTATTTGGCACATCTGAACAAGGCTTTGAGCCCCTGTTTTACCTATTAGTTTGCACATCTTGGTTTGGTATAGAAGGCATATGTATATGTATTCTTAGATCTAAAGTTCCCATTGAACTAATAAAATTGACCTAAGGCAAATACTTCATGGAACTTGTAAAAAACCCAAACTCAAGTATTGTTCAGTTTTTGATTAATTGTGACAGCAAGAAACTGCCGTCTTTGTATACCATTACCAAAACATCTAATTTTCATGAACAAACTAATTCAACAATGTCAACGCACAACTAAATACTGTTGAGCATGTTCCATGCTGCTTCTCCTTTACATATAAAAGGTTCATGGTATTTGCTGGTTTTCTTCTGCATGCTTTACTGGTTTAGGTACAGAACATTAGTTTACACTAATTAAAACAGTATTACTAAAAAGGGTATAGAAGGGTTTGTTTTTGTTTTAAATTACCTCATTTAAATTTGATTTCTAGGCAGCTTCAGGTAAAGTGAAAGAAGTCCAATTTAAAATTATGAGTTTTCAATTGTTCTAAATCATAAGTCAAATTGATCACTACTATTTTTTTACAAAAAGAAACACTCAAGCTGGATTTTCCTGTGCCCTGCACCTAGCATGGATAATTTAGCTTGATACTTGAAGCACTGGCATTCAATGCTGCCAGTAATTTACAGGAGAATGTTCACTTTGTGTGGCTGTAAGTGCCCACTTAAAGTAGGTCCCCTTTCCTTTCACCACCTTCGATCAGATTCACAAATCAAAGTCTGTCCTATCTTACACTATAGAGATTTCTTCTAAAACTGGTAGACAGAGGTCCTAAAGCACAATAAAAATGGTTATAGAAAACTGTAGTCACAGCTACTCTGCTGGTTAGAGTGAAAGATAGCTGTATGAGCTAATATAAGAAGTTGTGTTGTTTTGGCAGCACAAGCATTGGAACAGGCTGTCCAGGGAAATGGACTCACCATCCCTGGAATTGTTCAAGAAATGACTGGGTGAGGCACCTAGTGATATGATTTAGTTGGCTTGCTGGTGTTCAGTCAAAAGTTAGGCTCAATGATCCTGGAGCTGTTTTCCAGTTTTAATGATTCTGTGATTCTAAAACCACTTTTTTGTGTCTATTTTAAGCCACACCTGGATCAAATCTTGTATAAATTCATTGAATGGTTTGTGTACATTTTAAAGGTTTTCTGTGTTCCTTTTGTAACACAAAGAAAATAGCAATACTGTCACATAGTTATAGATTTACAGTCACATAAATATAAATTTTAAAGTTGTACAGTACCTCTTTAGATCATGTAGTCCAACTTCCCTGGTCAAGCAGGATCAGACAGGTCCAGCAGTCCTGGAGCTTGTGCAGCCAGGTTCTGAATATCTTCACAACCTATCTTGATAACCTATTCCAGTGTTTGACTGTCTTCACCAGAAAAAATAAACTTGGTGGAATTACTTTTATTTATTTTGTGGGGTTTTTTTTTTTTTGTTGTTGTTGTTTGTTTGTTTGGTTGGTTTTTTTGTTTGTTTGTTTCCTCTTGTCCTGTCAGTGGGTAACACCAGGAAGAGTCTGGCTCCCTCATCATTCCCTCACATTTGGCATTTGCATATCTTGAGACGATCTCTCCTGAGACTTCTCTTTTCAGACTGAAAAGTCCCACCTTTCCAGTTTGTTTAAATGTTTTCTATCCTGTTCCTCTTCCATCAAGAGCAAGTCTTGGTTCAAAACTTCTCTCTGGCTTCAGCAGCACAGCCAGGATCCCTAAAGGCCAGTTTATTAATAAAGACCTTTTTTAACAAAGAAGGACTTTTTCACTCTCAGGCTGATTGAGACAGAAATATCTCTGGGGTCTTCCCTCTATCACTGCCCAGAATTGCTTACATGGGTCAGGAACTAGGTTTATTCTGTTACTGTTTAACAGGACCTTGCTATAGGCATAGGGCATTGAGAAAGTGGAAGATTCCTCATGGAGCTTCCACTGTCTGCTATGGATTATACTGGAGCTAGTTTATTATTCCCTTCAGATTTCAGGCAAAGGGATGATAAAGGCATCCAAAACAGCCTGGGGACCTGACCTGCAGCTGGTGATAGCTACACGTACAAACGATTAAGGAAGGAGTGATGATCAATGCAGTGTGAATTATTAGTGGGCAGCTTCCAAATGAAGCAAGTTAATAAAAATAGGGTCTAATTAAGTCATGCTCCCTGTGTTTTATCTCTGCCTGCATGCCTGATGCAACGGCTGTTATTCAGATAACACATCTGGAAAGTACAAAAGAAAAGCAAGTAGTTTGTTGCCTTTCTTGATAGAAATTAGGTAGGAATTATTAGAGAAAACTCTGTGTGGAATGTGATTTTTTTATGATTTCTGTGGAAAAAAAATAGGAATTTGACGTTGTGTTAAAACTTTCTGGGTATAGAACTGCTGAAGATATGTGAAACTTTATACTTTGGGTGCCAGAATAGATGAGGCTACAATTCCTACATGTTCCAATGTTAAAAATAAAATCACCATCTCAAGAAAGGGTTTCAGTAACTTTGCTAGTGAAAACTCTTTCCTGAGGGAGTTCACTTGAAGCAGCATTCTCCGGAAGATGACATGAGAAGTCTCTGGAGCTCTTTCCACAACCACTGTCATTCAAATGAAAAAAAAAATCAAGCAGTGGTTACTGCTTTTAGATGGAAGGTGGAAATGCTGAAATAAATAAGACTTTTGGTAGGTAGAGTCTGGTCTCCGATATAATTACTGTGAATTTTATATATTACTCAGTAGTAAGAATAATTTAATTTATATATGGCTATGGGATAAGTTTTCTGATTTTGACTCTAATAATTTAGTTTTTCTTTGGTTTTAAATATTTCTGCTAGAAAATAAAAACCACATGCCACATTTTTCAGAACTTTTGTTCCTTGGCCATTCAGAAGAAAATTTATTTCTATTTGTTCTACATAGTTAAAATACTGTTGAAATTCCCAGAAAAGAATTCTTATTAAGAATTCTTTCTTATTCTCTTAAGAAAGTATATGGTCTGTGAATAAGGTGGCTGACTGGAGAATATTTTCTTGAACTTCGTATTATCAAAAAGATGAGGAAAATATTAAAATATTTTATATGTGTTAATAGTAAGATCTACATGCCTCTCTTTTAATTAATTGGAAGGTATTATATTTGTCTTGCTCTGAGATGAGACAATGAATGATACACAGGCATTTCAGCACTAAGTACCAATGGATTGGCCACATAACTAAAGAAATCATTTGGTTATGGAATGTGAAGTTTCTGCCAGACCTTTGCTTTTTGCAAAGAATGCTTAGGAGCAGCTGTTACAAAAAAATTTAAGCATCAGGTTGGTTTAGAAGAAAATCTTGAGAGCTGAGTCTAGCAATGTCCTGGACAGAGTTGAAACCTGGGAGAAGAATCACTTTGTGGATGGAAATCAAGATGACTTATTACTCTGTTATGTGTCTGAGAAAAACTTTCTGTGAGTGACACGATCAAATAAATATCCCACAACAAAATTTAGATTTAATTTATAGTTTCAGGGCTTCCTATGACTATGTGTAATTCTAGGGTTTCCTATTAAATAGTAAATCCTTTTTTTTCTTTTTTTCAAATTTTTCCACTGTGGCTTCTGTAATGCGTCACAACTACCACAGGGCTGTAGGAAAATATATGTGCAAATTTCACAACAACAAATTTATGTTTGAAAGGTCTTATCTGATGAGAAATTTTAACTTATGACAATCTTTGAGATGTGACTACAGGAAACTCTAACACAAATTTATCCTAAATGCTTGTGAATCTGTCTGAATTTGAGTTGTTACCTAACAAGAAGACTTTCTGTACTATATCGTCATTGAATAGCAGGTATGGAGGCTTTGCTGTTCCATCTTTTATCCCATAATTTAAAAATCCACTAAATAGTGGCCTCTCTCTCTACTTTTCTGAGTGACTGTGTCACTCCATCCACAACATCTACCCAGTTTGAGTTCATTTAACTTGAACATAGTCAAGTGGCTTCTGCACAATTATATTAGTACCCCACTGATGCATATAAAAGGATTGAGAATTGTACTTTCAGTTGATTTCTTCCTTGACAAGCATATCTAATTTACCACTTGTCCTGTTTTTAATCAGATTTGAGTTTCTGTCAGGCTGAGATGCATTCTGTGTTTAATGAATCAAATTGTTGATTAAGGCCTTTGATATCTTAAAAATTATATGGCCCTCATTTTCTATTCTTTTTACCTCTGTCATTAAAGAATTATCCTGAATTTGCAATGATGAGATTGACAATGATATTGGCAACAGTCTAACTCTATTTATTACACTAATAAAATACAGTCTTTCTCACACTAGTGCAATCATTTCTTCTAGGGCATAACCAGAAGCGATTCATATACTCTCTTTAATATTCTAACTGTCAAACCTTTCAAACTCAAAATAAATTTCAAAACATAAAAAGTAAAAATAAAAAATATGAGGTTTCATTACAATCAGTGTCCACAAAAAATGTATATCTTCTTTTTTTTTTCATTAATGCAAAAGATAAAATTGTTAAATTGATACATTTCATCTCAATTAAGTGCAGTCTAACTGATTATTGATGAGTGACGTGCTTCTGGTAGAGGTTATTTCTACCCATCTTACCTTTGCTCATCAACTAGATTGGGACCTTAAATGTAATTGAATGTTATCCTAAATTTAACTAGAAGTGACTTTCTAGTGTTCTTACTGCAGGAAACTTTAAAGTACCATCCACTTTTTAAAGTTATAAAAAAAATCTTCACATTAAAGGTTTAAAAATAGAAAACACATCTTCCCAAGTCCCCAGTCTACTGCTAGTTTTGCTATTCTACTTGCAGTCAATGTTTCCTAACTTTTTCCTTCAGTGATTTTAAATATTCACTATGTATATAAAGATAGACTCCTTCACTTTTTATTTCATCTTCATCTGTAGTCAAACAGTTCTTTCTTTGCAGCTGTGATTATTGCCTCCTGCTGTATGCACAGAGAGCAGCACTGTCCTACTCTTCCCTAGACTATTATAGGGAGCTGTTATTTGCACTTGGTGTGATAGTATATCAGTTCCTTTGCTCTGCTTTCTCTGTGTTTGCTTTAGCATGATCTCCTGTGTTCTGAGTACAGGTGATAGGGATTTTATTCAGCCTCCCACATGAGCTTTTTACAATGACATTACTAGTTCTCCATCTTCACAATATCAGATCAATTAATGCATTCTTGACTTGGTGTTTAGCATTACACTGTGCTGTTGAATCATCATTATCCAATGATTACCTAATGCCACAGAATACCATTCTCCTTTATCACTTCCAATGGATAAATTCCACTTTAGAGCAGACATTCTCATTATTAAGTGGGTGACCTTGCATTTCATTCTCTTAAGTAGCATTTTTAGACTATACAGCATTAAAGACAGACAGTGTTTTCCTTATTCTGAATCTTCTGATTCTCTGGAGTATGAAGACTATCACTCAGCTTGCCATCATCACCAGATGTCATCAGGAGACTTCCACTCTTTGTCCAAGGCTTCCCCATTTAGCAGAATTTGTAAGTGACCTCAAGCTCTACTCAGGAGCTCTGCTGATAAACCATATACTCAGATTGTATATTTAAATATACTCATTTTTCTCTCCCCCCTCTCCCCACAATGAATCAGTCTCCTACATCTGACAGGATTTTATTAATCCCTACCTTCTTCAGCTCCAGTAATAAAATGTCTTACATGACATCCCATCAGATGATTTGTAGATCTAATCCAGAGATTAGATCAACTGCAACTCATCTGTCTGAAAATTTATATAGCTCTTCATGTGAACGATAAATAAAAGTAAGTTTTATTTTAAAAAAATGTCCAAATGATAACAAAGAATTGCATATTAATACAACTCCTCCAAACCAGAACACACAACTGTTCATGTCTTCTTAAGTCTTCAATGAACAGAAAAAATTCTGCTGCCAAACTCATTCATTCTTCAATTTCTTGAATACATTGAAGTAGAGCTGAAAGCGGGGGGGAAATGATCAGTCCTCTTTGTGGCATATTTTGATGTTTAGAAAACTGTTCTCACTCTGGCTTAGATCAAAACCCAGAAATTTGGGTTTTGCTTGGAAATAGTATGGGGTTTTTGGCACTAGGAACATCCACCTGTCTGCCAGTCCTGCTGCTCCTGGAATACCAAGAACTGGTGGTTATGGCACCCAGCAGGTGCTTTATTGAGTAACCGCAGAAATGAACTGGCAGGACACCAAGAAAAGTTTCAAAGCTTGTCTGGTGGCAGATTTCCAATGGGATTTCATCACAATTTGACTATTTTAGCACAAAATTTTCATTCTGAGGAAGCAAAAATAAAGCAAAAATAAAACATTTTCTCTTCCGGATTTTCTGACCAGCTTTAATGTTAATTATTCTTGCTATGGGAAAAAGCAGATAATCTGTGTGCGACACAGATTGTGAACTATTTACTGTATTGGGACTTGTTCTGAACACACTTCTGGCGTCTCCTGTTGGGGTCTTGAGGGCACTAAGGACCTACCTATCCCTGCCTTGCTTCCCTGTGGCTTCACCCCCACCTTGCCCACAGCCCAGGACGCCATGTCAGCCCCCCAGGGCCATCAGTCCCTGTGTCACTCGTGCTGAAGCAGGGCTGGGCTCCTGCTCCCCACAGCCTTGACCAACCCAGACATGGAGACAAAAGACCTCCACTGCTACCAGGTTAAGCTGAAGCTGCATGGCCTGATTGATACTTTGATGAGACATGCTTTTTAACCATTCTGGTTTTCTGGTGGGTTGTAGCCCTTTCTGCTATTGTGGGTATACTGAGATCTCAGAGCTGGCAGCAAGCCTTAGCTGGTTAGTAAGGTCCATATTCATCAGAACTCTCACTGTAGATGAGAAGGAAACGGGTTTGGTGAAGTAAAAGTGCCTTGCCCGGGTCACAAGAAGAAGCCACTTGGTCCTCACAAAATTCAAATTTTTCTTTAAAATTACAATCTTAAAACACATTTTGGATTATATCATGCCCTGGTTTGACGTAAATGAATTAATTTGGTTTGGAATTCTGGTCATAAGGCAAAATTGAGGGCATAAAGTACTTACACTATAGCTCTATGAATATTTTATATTTTGATAAGCCTAAAGAATCGGCCCAGGATTTAACCATATAAAAATGATTTCCTATTATTAGCTGGTGTAAAGTCATAGTTATCAGTGAACTAGAATTATTAACTCTATCCAAGTGTATGGAATAAAATCTACATTTAAATCTGAGAAGAACTATAAATATAATATTCAGTGTTTAGAAAAACTTCATGCTATGGAGTTGACCCATCTAAAAAAATAGTAACCTAGGTAGCTTTTTTCTTTTTTTTTTCTTCAGTTCACGTCACTTTCCCATTTCAATTTAGTGTGATCAAATTTATGAGCTGGAACACTGGGAGGAGGAGGAAGACAGATATTTCAGAGCATTGAAAACCAGGCTAGAATACAAGACAGGATTTTGAATATTTAAACTGACATTGCCTGCAGAAAGGACATAAACTGATGAATAACTAAGTAGGTTAATTATAGCTTTCTATTTTTTTCCTCATATTTACAAACCTTTCTAAATGTTTTACCTATTACTGTTTGCCTCTGAATTAAACTGATGGTGACTTAAAAGTATATCTCTAACCCAGAAGGCAATCTGCTGCCCTTTTGTGGTAGTTCCTTCAGCTGGAACTCTAAAATATTCATACCCAGCTTGGATCTTCAATGTTTTTCTTTTAGTAAAACAAAAAATTGTGCTTTCAAGGCTGCAGGAATCAGTTTGGGACTCTAAGAACCAAGATGAAGAAGTGTGATTTCTCAGAGGTTTCATGAAATATTACAGGCATTTAGGAAACACACATTAACAACAATTAAAACTTGGAATGTAAAGTTTCTAAACTGAAACTTGCAAGAAAAACAATATTCAGGGCTTAACTCCAGCTGCAAATACAAGTCACATTTCAGAATATTGGTGTTTCATTGTGCAAACAAATTCAAATGCATACTTACAAAAATATATTTTATCCTACCTAACATATGTGGTATTTAAAGCTTATGCTCCAAGACACAAATCAATAAGCCAGAGGAGGTATGAAGAAATGTCCTACCAGCAATTTATACTGTATTTGTCCATGCTGGAACTTCTTGGTCCTTTGAAAATCATCTGGTGCTAACCACAGTGAGAGAGGATGCTGAGTAAAACAGGCTAATGGTCTGATCCAACCTGGCAGTTTTTGTAAAGCTAAGTCACAAACGGAGGTGGCTTTATCTTATAGATAACAATGGCAATTACATGCATGTTAGTACATCTTGACCTAGTTTCCCCTTGATTTATGCAGAAGGTGACAACTAAAGCTAATCTATGACAACTATTGTTAAAGCACAACTATTGTGGAGTTCTAGAATAATTTAAGAGCAAACACTTTTGTTTCTGATGTCACAAATATCTTTGTAAGCATCTATATATTTGTAAATTCTGTTTTGTCTTTGTATCTCCCAAAGTGTGTCACAACACTAATGGCATTTGGGTTCTGTATTGACAACAGAATACATAAGGACAGTTTATTACCCTGTCTACCTCTCTAATGTATTTATAAACTCAAACAACTGCTGTATTGGGAGTTATACCACATCTTATAAATTGTGACATCAAATGAACATGGTATTCCTTTTTTTCTGCTATTCTTTCTCCTAATACCTGTTCTTCCTCCAACTACTCCCCAGCTTTTCCCCCCCTTCACTCTAGAATATATTCCTTTTGCTTCCATTTGGATTTCTTACCTGAGAAAAAAGTGAATGAAGACCTTAGGAGTTTGATTCCTAGTATTACTTGTTAGCAGGACTGTGAGGTCTGAAATATCTCTTGAGCCAATCATTCTGTGCTCTTATTCAGTCTTTTTGATCAGGTAGTGTGACCTGCAGAGATGCTATGTTACTCCAGCGTTTTTCTGTCTTTGCACTCCTGAAACATAAAGAAGTCAATAATATTAAATAAACTTCTAGTGTTCACCTCCTGTAGATTTCAAGTGCTTCCTGTCTTAATGAACTATGTTTTTCTTAAAATGTAAACTTCCATAGCTATAAACTGTGATGTTTTATGACTTGGATACATTTATTTGTCTTTAAGAACAAACAGCTTGGCAATGTGCTAGGACATGGAGAGAGGCAGGCACTGCCAGCTGGGATGCACCAGCACAGAGCACTGGGCACAGGGCTGCCTGAAGAGGCTGCTGGGGAATGCAGAGGAGATAACTTGCATTTTGCTGCTCTGCTGAGTACCTGACTGGGATTGAATGGAGAGATTTACATTATTCTGCTCACTAGAGCTCTCTGTAAGACAAGGAGGGCTAGAGCATGGACTTAGTTCAAAAAAAGCTACCAGTGAAGATGGTATTTGGGTCAGATGAGTTTACCCACTTTTGAAAGTAGGAGGCCTGGGTTCAAAGCCTTCTTTTGCTTAAGGGGGTGTATTTCTCACTTAACTGAAGTTTCTTTAACCACCAGCTGCTCTGGGTTTACCTTTTTTTGAATTTCTTTCATTTTGCTGTAAACAATACAAGATTCATCGCCTCAGAGACATGGATAAAGGAGGAATGCCTGGATCACAGAGCTGTACCAAGTTAACTCAGGGAGAAGAAAGCAGAGTGGAAATGCCAATCAAAGTAACAAAAAATCAGAGTATTAAGGCTCTGTCTACATTAGTATTTTGGTTTTGGGCTGCAATGCAATACTGAGAAAAATCCCTTAATTGCTACTAGCAGTCATTTGGTTAAAAAAGGGTTCAGGTACAAAAAATGAGACTTCTTTTAGGGATAATGACATTAGAAACTTTGCTTCAGGTGTTCACCAAATGTGCTATAACCCCTATTGGGAAAATAATGTTCCCAGGCAAAGCCTGCTTCTTCCAGCAGATAGACAGCACATGTGGTGGGGTGCCAGGCCCAGGAAACTCACTAGCTTGAATTAACCCCCCTAAATGCATTTATTATAGATATAGAATTCTCAGCAACTGCTTTGGTCTTCTTCTGCTCTTCTTGTGCTGATGCTTGGATCAGCAGAGAAATAAATTTAAATTATATTGGGCCGTAAATGAAAAGTTAGATTTGTGAAATGGATGGAAGAAAGAATTCAGCCTTGAAAATGGATTCTGCCTAGGCACCCCCAATATTATTATTATAGGCACCCCCAAAATAATTTTGGAGCAATATGCAGAAAAAATATTGTTGAGATAGATGCCATTGAACCAAGAGGCAATGGGGAACACAGAAAGTTTTAAGTATCATTAACTCATTTTAATGTAATTTTCTTTAGTTTATTTGGCTATTGAACTAGCAGCTCTGAATGTAAGATAACACATAGCTTTTCATTGAAGGCTACACATACACTCTTATGTTCCAGCTATTGAAAGTATTGTTGAATGCCTTCTGAGCATTCCTTTTGATAGGTACAGTGTCATCTGGGGAAACCACACTAATGTATTTTTTTAAAATGCCTGAATGGCCACTTGTAAATAGTTTCTGTTGTTAAATGTAGTTCTGTATTCACATGCAAATGAATTATTTAATAGGATATATTCCAGTAAAATTGCTATTTTTCTTTAACAATTGCTGTTTTACCTTTTCAGCTGCTCTCTCAAGAAAAAAAAATTGAATGAGCAATTTAAAATAACACAGAAAAGTAGATCTTGACCAGTTGTTAAATGAAACTGCTTTTCAGTTACATTGAAATGAAAGTTCATGTACTGATAAAAACAGTAGTATTAAAAGTATTGTACTGTATTTTAGAACACTCTAAATCAGATAGTGTAATCTAAAATTGCATCTCTAATCATCTGCTTTATCTCCTACTTTTGGCATGGTTTCAGCAGTTAATAAGAGAAAAAACACATAAAGTAGAAACAATGCATAGAAATTCATAGTTTCTTGGAAATCTGGATTAATTATAATGACATTCAAACAACTCAAATATCGGATCATCTCCAAGAATAGTTGACATATTTAGTTGATAGGGGCTTTGGAAGAGGTGTGTTCATCCACACACTGCAGCAATAATTCCGGCATGATTAGAGACGGCAGAGGCTTGCAGAGGCTTGGGTCAGCAACAATTTCAGCCCAAACCAACCAGTTTAATGCAGTAAGGAGAACTGCAGCTCTCTCTTTGAATGCAGTTCTTGACTTACTCCCAAAATGACATGCAAAATCTAAAGTTAGATGCATGGGAGGTAGCAACATTAAATGAGATCTGAAATGCAATACTGAGCAGGGCATCCCATAAACCTGCCTAATAGAAAAGGCTGGGAAGTTCCTGAAATTTTGTCACAGGCTAGGAATTAGCTCTTGTCTCAGGTCAAGATGCTGACATCTCTGTCTAAGCACAAGGAACATAAAATTATGTTTTCTAATGCCTGTGTAACTTGAACGTTTATATTCATGCAGTAGAGTGGGAAGGCATCTCTCAGATGAGGGCAATAGAGCAGTTCCTCAGGCAGCACTAAATCTGCCTGTGCTGACATGACACAGCTCTGAGGGTGAGCACAATGCTCGTGGAAAGGCAGAGGATCCTTTTGGCTGTACCAAGGAGCTGAGTGAGCTATGTACAGCAGGTTGCAAGATCTATACATTGAAACATTACAGTCACAATGTATGTGGAGGAATCAGAAGCCAAAATTCGTCACGAAAATGTGCATGTCTACTTTTACAAGCAGGCTTTTACAATTAGTACATTTAATATATCTTGTGATCAAATTGCCAAACTCTGGATGAATTACTTTTAGTTAAGAATAACAAATAGAGTCTTAGCTCTTGGAGGAATGTAAATCAAATTCTAGGAGAGGAATTGCTACCAGCTAGCCATGTCACTAAGTAAGAAATATCATGAATACTTAGATGCTATTTTAGAAATCTTTCATGTGTGGTCGAATCTGGCCTCAGCTGCTAGCAAGCCACACAGCAGCCAGACATGAAGTTTCAGATACTTTGGATCAGAGAATAATATGTGAAAGAGTCCAGATGCACATTATATCACCCTATTTCGATCTAAACTTCCATGAGCCTAAAGAGGATTGAAATACATAAGAAAGTTTTCCTTCTGCCACAGCAGATGAACAGTAAAATAATGGGTTTTTTTCTTTACCTTTTGCATCATGGTGATATATGAAAGCCAAATCTCTCTGTGTTAGATAATAGTCCTACCATTCAGAAAATCACTTCTGTTCTGAAAATCTTACAATGTAAGCACACAAGCAGAGTTGATACATAGAACAAGAGATGGGGAAGGACAAGAAAAGAAAAGACACAGGGAAGTAATACAGTAACATTCAGCATCACTCTGTTATAAAGAGATGGACTCATATTTATTATCTCTGGTTGGGCTAGGACATAACTGATAAAAAAAGACATTTCTAGGTGGCAAGGCCACTGCTGAGATTGCAAGATACTGGTCTGGTTTCAGAACTCAAGAATCATCATACTGTGTGTGGTTTTGTTTTGGTTTTGGTTGGGTTTTTTTTTTTGTTGTTTTTTTTTTTTTGTTGTTGTTTTTTTGATTTTTTGTTTTCTTTTCCCTGTAGGAATTTCCTTTAAGAAATCTAGACATAGAAATAAAACCTTAACACATTGTAAAATCTGACTAGTTAGCTGATTTAGGTTAGTGTTCAGCAGCTTTTCTTTTAGAAAGAACATGTGGTTTCAATAAGTCACAGATAGACTTAGAGGAATATGGGGTATTGTTAGTTAGAAATTTGCATTACAAGTGGGCTACTGATAAATGACAGGAGATAGGAGGTATCTCTGTGAAAGGTAATGTAATGATTAGTATGCATTGTGAAAACCTGCAAGTTCAATTTTGGAAGAAAAGAGGTCTGGACAATTTTTCTTCATGATTAGCTGAAGTTAATCTTGGTATAAGAAACTTTAGTAGGTCATCCCTTCTTACAAGATTCAATGCACTTCACGTTGTGCTAAGATACTGGAACTGTCTAATCCAAGCCATGTATACACACATACTTACATATCTATATATATATGTATATACATTATATATATCTATATATATCTATATATAGATATATATAAATCTAAAAGAAATTGATATATATTCCATCAGATAAACTATTTGTTGAAAATTTCTCACAGCTGTTTATACTTTTTAATCTGAATTAAGTGAGGCTGGTTTGACTGTGCTAAGATACTGGAACTGTCTAATCCAAGCCATGTATACACACATACTTACATATCTATATATATATGTATATACATTATATATATCTATATATATCTATATATAGATATATATAAATCTAAAAGAAATTGATATATATTCCATCAGATAAACTATTTGTTGAAAATTTCTCACAGTTGTTTATACTTTTTAATCTGAATTAAGTGAGGCTGGTCTGACTTCTCCTGTGTTAGTTACCCTGATTGCCTAGTGTGCACTGGTTTTCCTGCTTCTGAAGCCCTGCAGCCAGCCACTGGAAAAGAGCAAGCACAAAATCTGCACTACAATGCAGTGTGCTTGAATATTAAATAATAAGCCTGTGAATTAAATTGCATATATATTTATTGCAACTGCAATAAAAAACTATATAAAAATAAATATAGAAAAATATATTAAAAAATATATATATAACTATATAAAAAATTTAAAAACTACCAAGATCTCTTCTATATCCTTTTATTCTGGTCATGAAGAAACTGAGAACTCCTTCCCAGTGGGGAACCCTGAGTTCTTTAGACTTTTAGACTGTTTTGTGGTGGCATACATGGGTATATCTTTAGAAAGAACCTAACCTGTATTTTCTTAGTGTCACTCTTCAATAAGAGTGTTTGATCACACCCACATCACCACCTCTCCCTTTACAAATGTCATACTGTCATCTTGCTTTTCTTGGAGTCTAGGCAAGATTAGTCTCTTTAGAAGATTAGACCCATCTAAAGTTACCAGGTAATGGCCTAATCTTCTTCAAAAGTAAAAAAATTAAAAAAATAATAAAAAAAAAAGAATTAAACACTGTCTTCATACTGCCTTATATAAATTTTTCTCCTATCTTTTAGATGTATGTCTTGAACACCAGGTATAAAGAGGAACATAAATCTTCAGCATATCACATCTATTTCTTCATTCTGGGAATGGATTTAGTTCCCAAAATATTTCAGTGAGAAAAACTCCAAATGAACAAGTTCAATACTGGTCTTTTCCTGTTAGTTTCTTTCAAACCATTTCATTGAGTTTTATATCAGTGCATAAGTATTTTTATTCATTTTTTTTTCAGAAATAAGTAGTTAAAAAAGATGCAGTTCCTTATCCTAGGGAATAAGTGCAAAGGAATGATTTAGTGGATTTGCACAAGTAGTAGTTATGCTGGTATTTTCTAACTTATTTTGTTTCTGACATTTTGCCTTAATAGTGTTCTTCTAACATGGATCTTTTATGTGTAATATATTTTATTATTTCTTTTTCTTTTCCCTCCTATTTATTCAGCTGCAGTCTGCAAACTGGTTTTGTGTGCTTTTGTGTCTTTAAATATTTGCTCTTATAGGAAGACTCCTACATGTACGGTTCTGGTGATGATTCTAATGAGGTACCCCAGCCTTCAGGGCACAGTTCTGTCAGCAGGTGCCCCATGCAAAGCAATGTTCAAGCTTGCAGGTTATTTTCACAGTAGTGTAATTTTCTGGAATGATTCAGGTTGCAGTGGGGGAAATACTGGCAAAGGGCCCAGAGAACTTAAGCATCTCTTTTTCTTCAGAACTAATATTTACAAGTTAAATACCAAATGCTTTATAGTATAAATCAAACGTTAACATACCAATACTAGTGGCAGTACTGGCAGTATTTTTATGGTGGTCAATTTTCATCATTTAAAAAACAAAAAGAACCCAACAACAAAAGCTCACTCCTCACCTCCAAAAGTTCAAGTAGTTGTTAGACTTGTGATTTCAAAAGCAGGGATGTTTAACATCAATTTTAAGCTTGCTAGAGTTGCTTTCAGGTCTCTCTTTTCATTCTATTTTTTGGTTACAAAACAAGAAATAAACCTTGATTAAATTATTCACCCTTTTGACTTATATGATGGCTGTGCACAGTGGTCACCCATTAAACAGAGTCCCCTTTATTAGCTTGCAGCACACGTATATTATATAAAAACCGCTGTGTTGCATACACATCATAAATTTTTTTTTACTGATGGGGATAGGTTTTTAAAATATTGTAAAAAAGAAACACATTATTAATTCATTCAGCATTAAAAATCCTACATAATTATGGTATTGTTTGCAAAATATAATATGAATTTAAAAACTATAATTAGGGGCTTTGAATTTTAAACAGAAGTTTAAAGAGAATGCTATATATCCTCTTTCCAAAATTCCCTATTACAAATTCATGTTTATACTGTAAGAGATTGAAAAATATTAATTACAAAGCAAAATAGCTTGGTTTAAAAAGTCATTATGCCAAACAAAATTTTAGTCAAAATTAAACATCCTTTATTTAATTAATACTTTTTAACATTTTTCTCAAAGAAGAGGAATGCCCATATAAGAGATCAGAAGCAGAAATCACAAATTTTTGTCATCTCTGTATGCTGGTCCTTAGAATAATTGCAGCCCTGAGTCCAAAAATGAATTCTATAAACAATCTTTGCTGGAAAGTGTTTTTAAATGATCTTGCAGCAGTTAAGTGTATCAATCATCAGTCTACTTTTTGACAGTGTTCTTCCTGGTAAAATCAATATTAAGTCGCATAGGTAGTACACAGTGAGAGATTTCCATTTTGTATCCACTGCCAGGAGTTACTGCCAGGGAGCAGCTGCAGTGCTGCCCTGCAGGGACAGGGCAGCCAGGATACAGGAGCTGGAGGCAATGGGGAGCAGACAGGGCCAGTGAGATCATCAATCATAGAACACTTCGTCTTGGAAGGGACCTTCAAAGGTCATCTAGTCCAACCCCTCTGCAATCAGCAGGGACATCTTCAATTAGATCAGTTTGCTCAGAGTCCTTTCTGACTTGGCCTTGAATATTTTCAGGGATGGGGTATCTATAAGCTCTCTGGGCAAGCTGTTCCAGTGTTTTACCATCCTCATTGTAAAAAGGTTTGTCCTTAAATCCAGTGTAAGTCAACCTTCTTTCAGTTTAACCAATAATCCTTTTTCTATCACAAAAGGCCTTGCTGTAACATTGTAGAAACATGTAGAAAGTGGTTGTACAACCTATCATTGCTTTTGGTATCAGCCACATGCCACTCACCACAGTGAGGAGCTGAATTCAAGCTGGCACACCCATGGTGGTGTTTAAGGGAAAATGTTCTGCCAGCAAGTCAGGTGTGTGCAGCTTCCATGTGCACGAACAGCATATGCTCCAGGGGCCCTTCCTTGCTCCAGGCAAGGAAGACCAGAGCTGGGACTGTCAGTCAGACTGAGTTGTGAGGGCATTCACCCTGTCAGGGGTTTCTGACCCCTGCCATGTAGCTTCATGAAGATTATGGTTGAACAAATAATTGAACGTACTTCCCTTATAGCTTCAAAATTCCCTTATACTTAAAACTCCAACAGATGATCTGATAATAAAAGAGGAGTACACAATGAATAAAAAACCAGCAGATGGTCAACTGGATTAAAAGTTTGGACCAACAAGGCTAAGTATTTGAAACTAGGTGATAAACATCTCCATTGACGAAGTAAAAGTTCAGTAAAGAAACAAAACTAATTGGTTACAGTAATTTATTATAAAGGGGGTACATTGATGATGAATGTTATCAAAATGGAATGTTTCAGATAAGTCTGAATAGGATATTCCCAACAGGTTAAATATAAATTCTTTATCTTGACTCTCCATTTAGTAGACAAGATCTTTCACTAGTGCATTTGAAGAGGGTCATTTAAAATCAGTAAATGTATGTTTGGAAAGGCTAGATGAGAACATGATCTATTGTCTTTTTTTCCCATTGTGTGTATTCAGGAAACTGATCCAGATAAAGATATCTAGACAATATAGTAACAGATACAATTGCTATTTCCAGCTAGTAAATAGCAATTGTATCTGTTACATCACTTCAGAGTGTCTGAACTGAAGATTCTTGAATTAGTCATGTTTTTTCACGTCTTTCATGAGATTTTAAAAATGTTTTTAAAAATTTTATGTGTTTGCAAAGACTATACGAATATCTACTGTTTATGAAATGCATTTATAACAACTTTAAAAAGCTTTTTCAAGTTCAAAATTTTCTCTGAAATCGTATTTTGTATGAAGACCAACCATGATTAAGAATTCTCTTTGATGTTGAACACTTGTGGAGAAACAAATGAAACATTTTATGCACTTTTCTCTGTGCTTTCAGCTCGTCAAAAGTAAAGAATTTGCAGATGGTTTTGAAGAAGGTGGGAGGGAAGGAATCATTTATCTCATTTAGGAATAAAATTGTGCCATAATGGTGAAATTTCAATGATGGATTTTGTTTTGAAATACAACAGAAATAAATATTATTCAGTGTATGAGAACCCCTAGGTTTCAGGAAATTTGATGTGAGGCAGTTTGAAATCAACAGCCAAGATAAAGAGCTGCTGCCTGGGAATGAAATAGATATTTATTGCAATGCTTGTCCTGGGGGAGATTAAGGTGCTGTAACCACAAAAGCAGAAGCATATCACTCAGTGGCACTACATATAATTTGTTTACACAGAATATGGGATAATGACTTCTGTGCTCAGATCCCAGTTCTGCGATGTCTTCTTCCTTGGCACTAGCACATTACACATTTATGCTAACACAAGTTCTCAGTTTCTCTTTGGCTTTAGTGCAGCTCAGACACCACAGTGGACCTGAGGAAAGAGATTCACACCAACCAAATCCTGCCTGGCAGCCCCAGCCTCTGACTGTAACTGCACAGACTGATACAATGTCAGACACTCAGGTACCAAGTGACTCCTGAGAGGCAGATGTTTTCATGCTTTACTGATGTTTAGAAACAGATTGGCAGAATAGCTGCAAAAGGCTTTGGTACTTATGTAGCCATGAGCTGATGTCTGCAATTTTCCCCATCACCATCACCAATCACAATTCACTACCTGTGTCACCATCACCTTCCAGTCTCCCAACCCAAACCAGTTTGAGATACCAAGCAGCTGATAGCTTATCTGCTTCCTTATTCCTTTCCTGCACATGCCTAAACCACTAGAGCAGGACAGATCAGCCTAGCCCATGTCTCATTTAGCAGTGCTCTTGGAGGGACATCCCTATGACCTTTATCTGTGCATCTCTGTTTCTGTGAGCAGACAAGTACAGACTAACCAGTGCAGGCTGGGCAGCTGTGCTCAAGGTACCACCTACCTGAGCTATGCTTTCAGATAGGCTTTATCTTCCAAAGTTAAATATGCCTGTCATCAACACACCTTTTTCTCCTGAAGAAAGAATTCTGTATCAGTTATATGCATAATTTAGAAAGTTATTTAAAGAAAAGAAAAACCCTGGTCTCTTATAAAAAGCATTACAGTCTAGCAGGTGGTCTAAATCTGCCTAGCAATTCTCCTGGCTCTATTTTTGCATTTCCTTTGAAATTGCTTCAGACAAATAAGATCACATTTAGGTACTTTGTGAATTTTTGTTTTGGGTGATGTATTATGAGAAAAGGATAAATGGCTTTCAAGTTTCAGACACAGGAAGAAACATTCTGATTTGCAGCATAGTAGTCTTTATATCTGCCAGATTTTATGAGAATTTTTTGTGAAAATAGTTGCAACTGCAGCCAGCCTGATACTTCATAATAAAACAAGAAGATTGATTTCAGTGATCTGAAAACAGAGGGGTAATTATATTCTCATTTTCGTGTTCATGATGTGCACAATTCTCCTATCAAACTTTAATGGTTGTTACAAGTGCAAAAACATATGCAAGAACATAGAGAAAACACCACAAAGCTGTTAGCTTTGAAACTCATTGTCAGATAGCAAATATTATAGCTATAAATCTTAACTTTCATAGTCAGCTAGAGCTGCAGGCTAGACTAGAGAAAAAGACAGGCATGGAACTGTAGCTGTGCATTAAAAGCAACACACTGTACACTGCTGAAATATGTATTGTGATTAAATTAATATTGAACAGTGAATTTTATAGCCTTTTCTGATTTTCTTTTCCCCAGGCAAAAATCAACCCTTTTCTAACTGCAGTAACCTTCACAATTCATTTTCTGTAGCGTCAAAAGAGGTGTATTAAACACTCTGAGAAAAAACACGCTCTGATATGGTGGCAGCAGGGTGCATATAGTTTCATAACAACACTAAAAGCTCATCTTTCCTACTCTCTCTTTCCAGGAGTTGCTGTGGGAAGGGTGACACAGAAGTGAGAGTGCAATCCCTGCGGTCTGTTTTCAGAGAGTTGTGAAAAAAGACCATGTGGGGGAGTGCAGGGTATACTGAGTAACATCTGTTCCTAAATGGAGGCAATAACATCCAACCTGCATAGCACAAACAGAAACATGTCAAGTTAAATAGGGTATCAGCAGGACTCTAGGTACAGCATGTGGAAGTCATGAAAATAAGCAAGTGGATCACTAACATTTGTGACACCAGTCAGTTGCATCAACAGGCTGGTGCATTCCCGTTGACATGTCCATTTGTTAAAAACACAGGGAAATGTGGAATACCAACCATTTGAGAAAATGCAGAAAAGAAGCATGTGAAATCGTGATTTACAGTATGTGTTTATAAGAAGGCTAGAGGGCAGGTAAAGTGCTGTCTCTTGGGTTTTGACCCAATCCAAATTTTAAGGGTAAACCTGGACAGTTAAAAACCATGAAAATAAGAGTGCAAAGTTTACAACTAGAGAGCTGGACTGGAATTTGAAGAGGTAGTCAGAGAGAAACCCTTTGGGCATGCCATTGCCCATATTAGTGCTCCATGTGAAATCCTCCCTGTAGGAAACCTCTCAAACACATCTTCTGCTTCAGCCTTTAATTGTAAGTTTTCATTTCCCCAAACCATTCTGCTTCAGCCTTTAATTGTAAGTTTTAATTTCCCCAAACCAAGTTATTCTAGAAGAAAAAAAAAGAAAAAAAGTGTCTTCCTGGAGACACTACAGAGACATGTAACATGTTGGATAATTAAATCCTTTTTACAGTAGAAAAACAGACAGCAAGGACACAAAAAAGGAAATTTACCAGTTCTTTTAAGAAAGGATAACACTGCCTTCTATCAGAAATTAGATGAGGGTTTGGAAGCTAGTTTTATACTTCCCTGCAGGGGGAAATAGTTTTATACTGCTTTTCCACCAAGTACATTAAACATAAGTCTGGCAGCTTCATCTAGTTTTTCAGTCGTTCTTCACTCAGTGCTACACACTGAGCAAAATTTGATTCACTCTACTCTGGTAGTGCTTTTAGTGGGTTGCCATGAAAAACAGCATGGCATTTTAACCTAACAGCATGAAAGCAAATACAGTCATACATCTCCAGTGGAAACAATATAAAATAGGAAGTAGATAATATTACCAATGCTATATCCATGATACTGCCAGCATCCTGTGCCATTAACCAAGTGCTTGTAAACATTACAAAATAGAGAACACTAACCCACAAATTTTGCATTTTTAAGGGTTGATTTTGTGGAGCCCCTGTGCCTGGCAGCAAAGTCTACAATGCCCAAACTATTAGATGCCAGCTTGTTTTGATTTGCCCTTTGGTTTACAGCTGGGTATTGTTAAGTGGGTGTAGACTATTGGGTTTGTTACTTTGGCTCCTTATTTATTAGCTTAGTTTGTTTGCATGCAAAGGAAATAAAAAATTCTCTGTTTGGCTGTCAGTAAATCTTTGGGCTGGAGTGTAAGGTGTGACAGTCCTTAGTCTGAATTATTAAGAGACAAGAACTGATCAGAGAGTGGCCATAGAAGAAGGGGAATCAGCTGCTGTTAAGAGACTGCCTATGAGAGTAAGCCTGTTAATGAGGAATGTTTTTCTGTGTATAAGAGGAGTGAAAAGCAGGTAGGGAAAAGCAAACTAGCCAAAACATGTTTTTAAAAATTTTTTGTAAAACAAACTCCGTGCTCTGTGTGAGGAAGGAAACTGGTAGAAGCATTGAAGCATTTAAGCGTTGAAGCTAGTGTAAAATGTCTGATCTCATTTTGAAATATTTTATACTTTTAAATTTCTTAAATTTCAAGAAGACACAAAAGTCATCTTGAAACTATTTTTGTTCTGAAAAATACAGGAATTCTTTTGACTAAATGCAGGGAGTAACTTTCTTTGGGTTTGAGGATAAAAATAGGAGAGACAGTAAAAAGAAAAAAGACATATGGAAGTGACATATCTTGGAATAAATCCAGAAGGGTCAAAGTAAAAATTAACCTATATTTGCAAAGTTTTTCTAAGAGGTAACACACTATCTCACAAGTGTAAATTTCCATCTGCCTGGAAGGACTAGATTGTATTCTGGGTTGAGGGTTGATTAGATAGGAGCGCAGGTGGTGAGCTTCAGTCGCAAGGATGAACACTGGAAGGAACAGGGAAACACATGTAATAAATAAGTGGCTTAAGGACTGGTGCTATCAGCACAATATTGCTTTTTTTGTTCATGGGACAATTTTTATGGCAACACACCTGCTAGAATCAGATGGGCTTCATCTATCTAGCAAGGGCAAAAGGATTCTAGCCTATGAGTTGGCAGGGGCTTTAAATAAGGTTTGAAGGAGGAAAGGGATGAAATCAGGCTTTCCAGAGAGGAGTCTGAGAGAGGAGCCTGAGGGTTGTAAGCCAGAGTTAGGGCTGAAATCAGCAGTCCAGCTGAAGAGCATGTATGCGAGTAACAAAATGAGAGGAGCTGGAAATCACTGTACAGAAGGAAAGCTGTGACATTTTCATCAACATGGAAATGGGGTGGGATGACTTGCATGACTGGAGTGCTGCAATGGATGGCTACAAGCTTGTCAGAAGAGACATGTGAGGGAGAAGAAGTGGAGGGACACACTCCTCTATGTGGCGTAAGTTCTAAATTCTGTAGCGTCAGGGAGTCTCTTGATGCTACAGAACTTGAAGTCGATGATAAGGCTGAATGCCTATGAGTACACGTCAGAAGAGACATGTGAGGGAGAAGAAGTGGAGGGACACACTCCTCTATGTGGGGTAAGTTCTAAATTGTGTAGCGTCAGGGAGTCTCTTGACGCTACGGAACTTGAAGTCAATGATGGTAAGGCTGAATGCCTATGAGTACATACCTGGGGGAAGGCTACAAAAGCAAGCATCCTGCTGG
The DNA here is from genome assembly GCF_014805655.1 of Passer montanus. NCBI lineage: Eukaryota > Metazoa > Chordata > Aves > Passeriformes > Passeridae > Passer > Passer montanus. The sequence continues at coordinate 2,201,645 of NW_024370595.1, read as the reverse complement.
AAGTCTGTCATAGACCACCCAACTAGAATGAAGAGGTGGATAAATAAGAAGCTGGAGGACATTTCAAGACTGTCTTGGTCTTGTGGGCGACTTCAACCTGCCAGCTATCTTCTTGGAGCTCAACACATTGGAGAAGAGGCAATCTAAGAAGTTCCTTGCTGTGTGGAGGACAACTTCTTGTTAGAGCTGGTGAGTGAGATGACCAGTGCTGGGGCTCTGCTAGATCTGTTTTTTACAGATAGAGAAGGACTGGTTGGAGATTTGGTATTTGGAGGCTGTCTGGAGCACAGTGGGCATGAATTTATTGAGTTCTCAATATGTGATGAAACAAGGAGGAGCATCAACAAAATTTCATAGTGGAACTCTGGAAGGAAGACTTTGGCCTCTTCCAGATGCTGACTTGGAGAGTACCTGTGGAAGCAGCCCATAGAAACAAAGGGATCTGGAAAGAATGGACAAACTTCCAGAAAGAATTCTTGAAGGCACAGGAGCAGACTGTCCCTATATGCTAAAAGACGATCTGGCAGGGAAATGACTGGCCTGGACTGGCAGGGAGCTTTTGAAGGAACTCAGCAGGGGAAAAGGGTAAACCAGCTTTGGAAAGAGAGAAAGGCAACCCAGGAAATGTTTAAGGGTGTTGCTAGGTCATGCAGAAGGAAAATTAGAGAGGCAAAAGCTCAATTAGAACTTAACCTGGCCACTTTGTGAAGGATAATAAAAATGTTTTTATAAATGCGTTAATAGCAAAAGAAGGGACAAGGAAAACTCCAACCTGCATTCTTTATTGGACCTGGTGGGGAATATAGTTAACAAAGATGAGGAAAAGGCAAAGGTACTTAACACCTTGTTTACCTCTGTTTTCAACAATATGACCTGTTGTCCGAAGGATGGCTGTCCTCCTGGACAGGTAGGTGGGCACAGGGAGCAGAATAGCCCCCCTGTAATCCAGATGGAAGCAGTCAAAGACTTGCTGAGCCACTAAGATGCCCACAAATCTATAGAACCAGATGGGATCCATCCTAGGGGGATGAGGGAGCTGGCAGATGATCAGTCCTAGCTAACTGCATAGGGCCCAGATAGGGCCCATAGGGCAAGCTGGACAATAAGAGGGGCAGAAAGAGGATTCAGGAAATTCCAGGCCTGTCAGCCTGACCTTGGTGCCCAGTAAGATTATGGAACAGATCATCTTGAGTGTCATCACACAGGCCAGGGGATCAGATGCAGCCAGCATAGATTTAGGAGGGGTCAGCCCTGCCTGGACCACCTGATCTCCTTTTATGCCTGGATGAACCCACCTGGTGGATGAAGCAAAGGCTCTGGATGTGTCCGTTTGGACTTCAGCAAGACCTTTGACACTGTCTCCCACAGCACACTCCTGGAAAAGCTGGAAGCCCATGGCTTGGACAGGAGCACTCTTTGCTGGGTTAAGAACTGGCTGGATGGCCAGGCCCAGAGGGTGGTGCCATGTCCAGTTTGTGGGGAGTCACTAACAATGTTCCCTAGGGATCAGTGTTGGGCCCAGTCTTGTTTAGTATCTTTATTGATGATCTGGATGAGGCGATTGAGTCCACCACCAGCAAATCTGCAGATGATACCAAGCTGGAAAAAAGTGTTGATCTGCTGGAGGGTAGGAGGGCTCTGCAGAGGGACCTGGACAAGCTAAATTGATGGACCAAATCCAACTTCTTAAACCAACAATAAGAGGTTTAAGAAGATCAAGTTCCAGGTCCCGCATCTTGGTCAACCTCCTGCAGCTCTACAGGTTGGGGACAGAGTGGCTGAACAGTGTCCAGATAGAAAGGGATGTGTGGGTACTGATTGACAGCAGCTGAACATGGGCACACATCAGCATGCCCAGGTGGCCAAGTAGGCCAGTGGCATCCTGGTCTGTATCAGGAATACTGTGGCCAGCAGGACCAGGAAAGTTATTCTTCTTCTGTAGCTGGCACTGGTAAGGCCACACCTTGAGTGCTGCGACCAGTTCTGACAGTCTATTTAGGAAGGATGCTTGGAGCATGTCCAGGGAAGGCAAACTAAGTTGGTGAAATGTCTGGAACACAAGTCCTGTGAGGAGCAGCTGAGGGAGCTGGGATTGTTCAGACTGGAGACAGGAGGCTCAGGTGAGGCCTTATTGCTCTTTACAAGCCCCTGAAAGGAGGTTGTAGCCAGGTGACAGTCAGGTTCTTCTCCCATGCAGCCAGGACAGGACAAGAATACACAGTTTTAAGATGCATCAGGGAAAGTTTAGGCTGGACATTAGGAAGAATTTCATCACAGAAAAGGGAATTGGGCTCTGAAATGATCTGCCTAGGGAGGTGGTGGAGTCCCTGGAAATGTTTAAGAAAAGACTAGAAGTGCACTTAGTGCCATGGTCTAAGTGACTTGGTGGTGTTAGGTCATAAATTGGACTTGTTGATCTCAAAGATCTTTTCCAATCTAGTTCATTCTGTGATTCTGTAAACACAATTATTCTTCCACTGCTCATGATATACACAGCAACCTTAAACCTTATTCTGAAAAGAGAATAGAAAGTGGTTCACAGTCAGTGCCAGGCCTTCAAAAAAATAGAGGATTAAAGTCTAAAGTCTGTTGGCAAGGTTTACTCAAAACAAGTGGAGTAGGCTCCATCTTGTATAGTTTTCAACTTCCACAGCATAGATAGCTACATCTGAATGAGCCAGGTTCACCTCACCTTGTAGACAGTGCAGAGAGATGGTTAGGTGAACTGTTAAAAAAAACATTTCTTCCTCCCCGGTTCCTTACAGAATTAATGGTCAGGTGTAGACATTTGCATTAGACATATGTATTCTGTTTAATGTGACATTTCTGAGTTTTCTCAAAGCACTGTCAGTCTTGTCTGTGCCCTAGCCAGCATCACAAGTATCCACAGTCCTTCACTTCTGTGGTGAGGGGCTACTGAGCCTTTCTGGACAGCAGAGGTGGAGGCACATTACTGGATTAGGCTGAGCACACTGGCATGGAGCTTACCCAGTTGACCCTGACAGACTCAGAATAGAGCAAAATTTTTAGCAAAGAGTAGTACCTCTTTAAATATTTTTTAAATTTGCTACTGATTATAACCAGAACTCATGCTTAAGGAGACTCCAAGCTCCAACTGGTTTAGAGGTGATTAGGCCTTGTGTTTTGCATATTTTCAATAAGCATTGTCATTCTGATCCCAGCATGAGTCTCATATTAAGTTTGCTTAAGGAGTAAAAAAAAAATTAACACCTCCAATGTTTGCACTAACCCCCCTCCATCTTCAAGTGATGTGACAGCAGTACATTTCTCAAGTTTAGTCACTGGCCTGGCAACAACACTGTGATATGGATGACAAATTTTCTTATCTGTATAACAAGAATACTCTTTCATCAATAAATCTTTTGAGTTCAATAGCAGGATAAATTAATTTTGTTGATGATCTTTATAACTGGATATGATTTGGAAGTGGAAGCTGGTCTCTGGAATTCCTCTGGCTTCATCTCCAAAGAGTTTTTACTATTATACTTGTTAGTTTTCCTTCTAGCTCTTATTTTTTTCCCATTCTGTGTAGAACTATATTAAAGAATGCTGTAAGAAAACCCCACAGGTTAAGAAAAATAAAATAATTCTTTGGAAGGGACAGGGATGGCAAGGATTCTTTAAACTTTCCTGAAAAATGGAGAGTTAGGACAAGCTCATGACAAAACACTTGGCAGCATGGTCATATATTGTAGCTGATGGGAAGAGAGCAAAGGAAACTGCTGCTGTAGGAAAGAATAGGCTGAACACAGCAGCAGCACAACAATTTTGCTGCTGCTGCTGATGTAGATAATGTGTTACAATAAAGAAGAATGAAGGACACAGGAGAACAAAAGGCTGAGTGACAAATAGTATACAGTCTCTTTATCAGGGACCAGTAAGGTGAAAGCACAGATCTTCGACTGAAGCTTTCAAGAGCATTTTAGGAAAAGCTTTTCAAGGCATTATTATTGTCAGAAAGGCAAATGACAGCTTCATTTGTTGTCCTATATGCTAAGATGCCTCTAAATGCAAAATGTCTTTTTTTTGTCTACTGGGAAGTGAAACATCTGATTTGTGAGATACATGTCTTGTTTTTATAAATTACATTGTGAAATTAATTAATTACAAAAGTCATGGGACTTCTACATAAATTAATACTGTACAGAATTTATGACAATTCACTAGTTGAGCTTTGATTTTTATGATAATACAAACTATATTAAATGTAGCTATGGTTAAAATATGGTGGTGATGATGATAATATTAAATATTCCTGTACTGTAGCAGCTACTGAGGAGAAATTAACAGTACTCTAGCTGAAACTAGGGCATCTGTTTTGACAGATGTGATCATTGATCAGGTTTCATAGTTGCATTAGCTGTTCCTTTGCCTTACTATCCTTATAAGTAAATATTTTGTATTGTTTTCTAAACTAAATCTCCCTTGCTGCAAATCAGGCACATTACATAATTGAAATACAATAATTACCCACCTCTTTTCATACTAATACAATAAAATTTGAAAATGGAGTAAAATTATTGTTTTAAATTTCAGATTAAGAAGCTTGAATGAACAGAGGTTAATATTGAGAAGTTATTGAAAATTAAAGTCAGAGCACAACATGTAAGAGCTTTTTCTTTTCTAATTCTTTTTAAAGAGAAAGTGACTATATATGTGGGATTGTCACTCAAAGAGAAACAGGAGAGCATGGTGTTATGTGAAAAAGAGGCATGTTATTTTTTTCCGTAAAAGGCAAATTTGACTAGTTGATGCCAGAAGCTCATCTTCTAAATCATGTTATCAATTCAGCTGCAAAATGCTTGATTGTAAAAATTTCAGTAACAAATCACAGAATTATCATACTAAAAATTGGGCTTGACACAGCCTATCCAAGATAATTCCTAATTCAATGTGGAAGAAAAAAAATCCTTCAATTCTACACAAAAATAATTTTAAAAATCAGGAAAAGGATTGACTTGTAACAAACACAATGGTGTGGTAAAATATGGGAGAGCAGGGAAAATGAGCAATTTTTTAATCCATGTTGATGAATCAGGTATGGTTAGAACACTGATGAGCAATATGTTGATCCTTTTTTTGAACATTTCATGGACAGATCTGACAATTGATCAGGTTTCATAGCCTCAGTAGATATTTCTTTGGCTTACTGTCCTTATAAACAGATACTGGGTACAATCTTCTAAACTGTATCAACCTTGTTGAAAATTAGACAGATTGCTGAGATATATTAATGGTCCATCTATTTTTACAATAATTTAATAAGTACCTGGAGATATCTATTACATTTCCTTACAATTTCTCTAAAAAAATCCAGTCCACTTTGAAATATTTTTTACTGGGTTAAGTTTTCAAAACCTTGGTTTTCTGTTGTTCTTTCAATTTATTTCAAATTGTTGGCATCCTTCTAAGTGTGATATCTAAAGTGGACACTTTTTTCCAGCTTTGGCCTACCTTGCATAGAGCAATGCAAAATAATTTCCTTCCATAAGATAACAATGACATATAATTATTGGGTTTTATACTTAGCAAAATGGCCATTGACTTTTTTTTTTTGAGTCATCTATGGTTTGCCTGCTGCCTGTTAGAATATTCTCTGCCTCCCTTGTTTTTCCATCTTATTTATAAAAGCTTTCCTAAGTTTGTGTCCCTTACTCTTATTTTTTTCAGTTCTTTGTTTTTCTGTGTTATATCTCTATATGGGTAAAAATTTTCTGTGGGATTTGGTCTGTCAGGGACAGGTTGCATATCAATCTTAGATTCTGTAGCACTAATGACATTTAATTTTCCTTCTTTTCTTTGTATTGAAATAGTTTGTTCATTTGACTTAATAGTGACATTTGTCAAAACAAAGCATTTGTGAAAAACTAAAGCTTTTTCTGAACTTTTTCTTTCCCTGCCTGGGATATATTCTAGCAATTCTCTATGCTGAAATTTAAATTTGTTTGAACATTTTTATCGTTCCACTGCTCACAATTGTTCCCCATCTTAAAATCACAATCTATTGTTTTGTGATCAATTTTATCCATTGTGGTTTTCTACATTGTGAGTTATCGCCTTCTTATTCAAAATGTACTGTAAAAAAGCTGCTCTTAATCTTTGCTTCCATCTTTTTCAAACCTATTTTTTTCAAATACATACTTCTGTGTATTTCTTTCAAAAACATGGTGGTAAAATTGTCCATTACATTTTTTGCTTCACCGGGCAATTTACAAAGAGTTCATTACAGCCACGATTTTCATTATTTTTTTATTACATTTTTATACCAAGCTTATTTTATTTTATTTAATTTTCAACAACATGCTTTTAGCAGATATTTCTGGCAATTCTTTAGAAACATCAAAAAACCTGAGACTATAAAGGTTGTTCAAATGCTGAAACAAGAAAAATGCATATGGTAAAGTCATCTGTGTAACCTTCTTCATTCTTCTTTTAAGTAAAACTTTATTTCAGGCATTCACAAACAATCCTGGACCTTGTCCCCGGAAGATCCAGAAGCAACCAAAGCAGAAACCAGAGACAGCTGTGCAAACCTATTTCTCTTAGCTATATTTATCAGTGAAGGGTATGTACCATGTGTATAAAACACGTCAAAGCAAGAAATGCTCTTTCGTATTGAAAAGGGTGTAGAGCAGATCACTAATAAAAACAATCCAAGCATTCAAAGGTTGTCTCTTTTCAGTAATCATTGCCTGTTGCAGTTCAGGAAAAATAGTCTTTGGAGACAGCAAGAGAAAGTTCCGAAGCTTCAGCTCCTGACCATCTTTCTATGTTAACAGAACATCTCCGGAAAGGTAAGAACATAATTCTTAGATCAGCTCTTCTTTGAGAATGGTGAAGGATTTAAGTTCTTTTGTATTTTTTTTGTTGTTGTTTGTTTGGGACTGGTGGTTCTGGTTTTGTTTTTGGATTTTTTGAGAAATCTTATGCTCATTTCCAATCCTCTTGCAACACTTTTTGTGAAGGAGCACATCCCCATTTTCAGTGGCATACAACATCACCACTAGTGAACTTTGATGTTTATGGCATTCATGACACCTGCTTCCTTGCTTTAATATTATTAATTCTAAAATAGACAGTCTTTTCTCTTTGTAGAAACAGCCACATTTTGTCAGCCCAAGGATTCATCTGGTACCAATATCTTTGCTCTAAAAGTGGCAAGCAGCATATGCTTGAATAAAATGTAAAAATAAACAAAGTCTACTAAATATGTTTCCTTTAAATGCCTTACTGACTTTGGGTTGGGCAATCAACAGTTTAGGAATTCCTGCAGACTATTGCTAATTGCATTAGACAGTATGTATATTTATCTATGTCATCTATCTCTATCTCTCTGTATCTATATCTAATCTATATCTATATCTATCTATATCTATATCTACATCTATATCTACATCTATATCTATGTATATTCTATCTATAATCTATCTATATCTATCTATCTATCTATCTATCTATCTATCTATCTATCTATCTAATCTTTCCTGCCAGTCTGTGAATTCCAGTGCAATCATGTGAAATAGTGTGAAAATTGGAGGATCATTCATTGAGGTGCTTTACCACATGTATTGTGATATCACTTAGGCATTAAGTGTACCATGTAAATGGCTCTTTTCTTGGTTCCTGTATAATACAACAAACTAACCCGTACACAAGAAAACCTCAGCTATTTCACAACCAGAAAATAGTAATCAATGGGCATGGCCAATAAATAAAAAAAAGATTAAAGATAATTTTTTTTTCATTTTAGCAGTGTATATATACACATATACATATATATACATATATATATACACATATATATATTAAGAAATAGCTTTATAACTGACATAAACTTTTAGAGTTTCAGCCTAGAAATTATTGTAAAGCTAAAAAGTTATAGGATGCATGTAACTAAACTTGAGAATCTTCAGGGAACAATTCCTTGAGGTTCTGAGCGCAGCCTGTGAAGTAAATATTTTAAAAATAATGAAGCACCCTAATACTGTAGAGATGTGAGAATGCAAACCCTTTGCTTCCAGTGCACCTTCTCCTGCCAAACCGATTTAGCTTTATATTGCAACCTACAAGGTCCTCTGGAAAAAGGTATAGAAATCCCCTAAGAAAATGACAAAAAAGAACAACAAATTCAACTGGAATTAATAGAAACTGATAATTAAACAGCTATGGCAGATTCTTCAAGAGCCTGTGTATTTTTTAGCTGGTGCTGAGCATTCTTGACTCCCATTACAGACATGCAGTTCCTAATGAGCTTACACCCCATTTTAAATACTTTGCTCTGGAAGTGTTCATCACTAGATAATCTCATTCTTGTAATGACTGCCAATACAGCCATTATGCTAATGAGACAGCTAGAAATGAAAGGAGATAAAAGGAAAAAATTATAGCTAAAATCCAAAGCAGTTTTAACATTTCTAGTTTTACTTTAATTATGTTCTTCCAAAGAATTATGACTGTATTAGGAAGAAAGGAGAGTAAATATTGCAGATTAAAGAAGAAAATTCTTTAGTACTCATGCGAGCTCTCATTTACATTTTCATACTGAATACTGAACTTAAGTAGGGCTCCATCCTCAAATATCTCCCTGAGAGACATATTTTGACTTCAGAGTGCTTCGGTAAACTAGATCCCACTATGATGGTTAATAGGGAAAATAAAATGCAAAAGCTAAGAGAAACCTTAGAAGTTGAACTGTCAGAAGTGTACAAGAAACAGGAAATAATAGAGTGAAATATAGTTCAAATTATTTGCTTGAAAGATTAAATGATGAAACAGATTAAAATAGTGAGATATGATTCAACACAGATAAAAGTGAAAAGATTAGGTTGGTTCTAAGATGTGTACCTGGCCTGTTTTTATGGTTAAATACTTTAGAAAAGACCTTCATGAATCCTTTGGACACTATTAGAGCACAAAGTCTATTCAACCTTGAAACTAGATTGGGAGAACCACTGGTAGTTTTTATTTTATTGCATAAAGAAAATATTATAGTGACTTTAGAGTAATATTACATTAATTAGAGTTTCTTTGTTAACAGGAATGTTCTTATCCAACATAATTAGGATTATTAGATGCTGCTTCACTTCCTGCAATAGCCTGTGTCACCTCAAGAAGAGTGAGGCAGAGGGAGTTTGAAGCACACTTTGACCTCGTTCTGACAACTGGTTCTAGATGTCAAGTCTGACTTGGGAAGGTCTCTGCCTTTAAGAAAGATTTTGCCCTTTTGAAGTTTCACTCCAGAAGCTGATTCTTGCTCATTAACTTCCCTTCCAGCAACTTTTCAAGACTCAAAACTGTATGTTGGCTTCTAACTTTTTTTTTTTTTTTTTAATGACAGCCTTCCAGGTGGTGATGCCTAGTCCTGAGTCATATTCCCATGATGTTTTTCATTCCATTACTTCAACCATTTCCAACATCCTAGCCTGTCACATTCAGAAAAGTTGGAAAGCTTTAGAATATCTCTCAAGAGTAATTCGTTGTCATGATGACTGCACAAAGCCAAAAAAGTAAAATACTGCTAATAAATAAAACCTGCAAACAGCATGAAAATTGATAGAATAAACATTGACAAGTAGGAAGACCTTAAACAATGCAGCATTAAGTTATACTAGGTGAGCTTAAATGGAAAGTGAGAGGCAGTTGACATATTACAGAGCTCCCCAGTGAATCAGTTTTGATTTCTCTCTCATGTTACTATCCTGAATGAGGTAAAGGTGGCACCAGGACAGTGATAAATGTGGGGGAAAGGAAAAAAACCAAAAATCAAAACAAACAAACAAACAAACAAACAGAAAAAGAAAATAGGAAAATAAAATTATCTTGAAAAACTTGGCAAAACACCAGAAAACTATGTCAATGCTATCCAAAGGTAAAACTGGAATATTTGAAACTAATGTTAGAAGATGCAGTCTTTGTTATCATTGTGAATTTCATCAAAATCTGGTTGTTTTCCACAAACAGGTTAAGGTAATGATGTACAGAATATATGTCAATAGTATTACATACGTTTTACAGGAGAAAATCCATAATTCTTGTGAGTCTCACCAGTATGAGAATTAGGGTAGCTAATAAGAGAAAAGGGACAGTTTTTTGGAGTATAAAAGCTTGTTAGCAAGGAAATAATCTGATTTTCTCATCTGTATGAGATAACACAGGAAATAAAACCCTTAAATTGCAGCAATAAACTGTTGTAGACTAGGAGGAGATAAGAAAAAGAAAAACAAATCCAAAAACAACACAGAACATTTTTAGCAATAAATACATTGAACTGCTCTTCTCAGGGGTAGTCAGACTCTCTACTATTGGAGGTCTTCAAAAACTGGTTAGATAAATATCATCTAAATGTTATGTAGTCATTGAGCATAACTGTAGCAAAATTGCATTTCATAGTTAATGCTGCAGACCTTTTGGTCCTTAGTTTCTTTTTAGATATACTTTTAGCTAGTGATAGTAGTTGGAAAAAATACATAAAAATATGTATTGTTAATTGAATTATGTATTTCAAGTAATAGAATACAGTTTCTGTAGTAAGAAATGTAAAACTAACACCTGAAACAAGGAAAAAATCTCACCTGACAACAGCTGTTGAAACTCAGGAAAGTTCTAGCTTCTTACATTTACACTCTTTTATTCTGTCCAGTAGACAAAAACTTGAACTAAATATGATCTGAGCAGGATCTGGACAAAATTTAATCCAAATTTGAATTCCCACATTTAAGGTGAAAAAGATGATAAGGAACAGTGGGGCAAAAATATATGAATTAGGATGTGTAACAGGGGAAATAAATCAAATTTAATGACAGATTATTTCTGTGCAAGCAAGAGAAAACCTAACAATGCTGGCAAACTAAAGCAGTGAACAGACATGAAATAAGATTGCTCTGATTTGGGCACCAAGCAGAGAGAAGTAAAAGTCTATATTTTCATGCCAAAGAATTTAATTTGATCCAAGTCACAGAACAGTTTTTAACCTTTTTTGCAGAAACAAATTCTTCAGCATGGAAATGCCAGTGAAGACTGAACAAATGTGTCTCCTGATGTTACACAGTCTTCAGCCCCCTCTTAGTCCACCCCCACAATCCTTCATTTGGGAGAAATTCGAGGCAACCCCTCCTACTGTCCTTTCTCTTCCAATCATCGAGAAACAGATTCCCAGAGAGATATTAAACAGTCTCAAGATACTGAGTTAATTTAGTTTGTTTATTGTTGTGGGTTGGTTTTTTTTTCCTACACTGAGAATGCACTTGTTTTCAGTAAAGAAATTCCCTTCCCGCACCACCTCCGGTTTTCTTTAAGTGAGGCCATTTGTTTTCAGTAATGTGAATTTTCTTCCCTCCTGTAAACATGTTCAGTTTTTGCAGCTAGAGTACAAACAGCAAATGCTCACCAGAATCGCTCACCTCTACTTTTTCTCTCCTTCCCCCATAGCCCCAGCTCAGCTCCTTCAACAAGCCCAGCAGCAGCATGCATATGTTACACATTAAAAACAGCCAGAGAAGGTAATATTCATCTGTATGCTACCTGCACTGACAGGAACTGCAGATTCAGAAAAATGATGTTTGTTTTCCTCAGCTTGAAATTTTCTGAATTTCTCAACAGATGATAATACTTTGAAAAGTTGCCTGGTTGAACTTATTAATTTTTTTCTCATGCTTTCCAACAATTATTGCTAGTGTGCAACTAGGAGAAATTCTCCTCCAAAAGGAAATAATATTTTCTATGTCTATATGTTCATGTATACTTTATGTTTCTTATTTAAACAAAATTGGCACAAAATTCACTTCTGAACAAGAAACACCCTTCTTCTAGCAACAGATAATGAACAACACACATACTGTCTAATCAAGGTACCAGAAACCACGACCTCCTGACAGAAATATGTAACCTTTATTCTGTGTTTGAGTGCTATATTCCTGTGGTGCTCAATAACTTTTGTCTTACAAAAAGACTGCATATGTGCTCTTTATGCAAAAGCTTTTCTTTGTATTTTTAAAATTGGCAGCAGTGGGAGTTTTGCTTTTGCAGGATCTGGTTTAAGGAATACAATAACTAGGCTCTCAGAATGGAGCAGGACTGGAGAAACAAATATGAATATATACAGAAATTCAAAAGTCATCTGCATTGCCCATATTCTTCTGTAGAAGTGCAATGAGAGTTTTATTGCTCCCTTTAGTGGAACTAATGTCATTCATTTTGCAATGCTGCTTCTGACTATTTGATGTCGGAAAACATCCATCCACAGCTGGGGGAATATTGAGCAGAAAAAAACATTGAAGATGAGATGTTGGATGTCTTCTCTATAGCACAGACTATATCTGAATAGTGCTTTGTGCTCAGACTATTCAATATTGCCTTTCTTAAACAACAATGGAAAATTGTTTCTTCTTTGCATAACTTTTCTATTTGGTTTTGAATGAGCCAGGAGACAGCCAGTTGTGCAAACATCAGTATCACTGATAGCATCACTTGTCTCCAAGATCAGCTCAGTAATGTGATTTCTCACTGGCTGCAGTGACTGGTACAACAAGACTTTAGTAAAAAATTGTAGGAGCAGAAGTCCAGAGGTCAATTTATTCTGAAAAATCTATCTATATTTGATTGCAAATTGCATATTTGTCTATATAAGTGATAAAAATTTGCTGCAAATTCACTAAATCCAAGTTGTTGGAGTAATTGTGTTAAATTTGAACTTTTTTCCCCTCAGATGTGTTGGTTTTACTTCCAGTATGTTTCCTCTTTTTTTCTCAAGACACTGAGCCAGGTGAGATCCTCATTATCTGATTTAGTTTTGTCTTCATGTAATCGCTTATGTTCATCCTTCAAACTATGATCTATCTTCTTGAAAGCCTGCTGGCTGCATGATCACTATACGACAGTTTTCCATATGATTTTGCAGGATGTTACTCTGGTATTCCCCACCTCCACACCCTAAACCTCGTCATTCAACTAATTTCTTTTTCACCCAGTCTATCATCTGCTGAACTGAACATCCCAGGCTGGGAATGGCAAGTGGGGTGATGTACTCACTTATGCTGGGAAAAACCTACTTTAAACATGTTAAAACTTGAAAACTATGTCAGCATTTATCACATGCACTTTTAAAGTCCTTTTGAAAGTTAAATCCTAGCAGGCACATTCTTCACCAAGTAGGTTATATTAGAAGTTCAGGACAGAACAGATGATTTGGGGGTGGGGACACCACAGTCCAGACACTGGTTCCCACCATTTCTTTAAAAATAGTTCTTCCTAAGACTTTGCAACTATTCTGTTTCCCTCTTACTGTAACCTAAACTGTTCTGTTATGAAAGAAATTTAACTTAAAAGAGAGGGAGTTTATTGTTTCAGCAATCTGTCTCTTCTATCCTCTCAAGTAAATCCTTCAGGTGTTCGAAGCTCCTAATGACCTTCCTGGCTTATATTACCCTACAGAAATAGCCCTTTGTGAAAACACCAGGTAAATTACTTTTCACACCATACAAACTTTTAAGGTGTGTTAAAGTTGATAGGATAACATGGGCTAACTGACTGTGAAGAAACAAATTTATTTCACTAAGTACTGTCAATGTTCAATTGCTATATGCTATGATTTATATGCTGGTAAGAGTCAAGGTTGAGCATGAAGTTGTGTCAAGATGCCAAAAGTTTGTATGAACAAAAAAATCTATGGGGGAGCAAAACTGGAAATTTCTCCTGTGTTTTTCAAGTACTTCATGACCCCAAGTTCAGTAATCTTTTCAAATCCTTTAGAAAGGGCAATTTCTCCACTGTTATAATGATGTAAGTTATTAAAATTTAATTTCCCAATTAACCTTCTTGAAAAACATGATTCAATCCTGAACTGTATCAAATGAGTGCAAGACATGCAACATATTTTAGCATTAATTTTTCTTTTTTCTGTATCAGTTGTATTTTTAGTTAATCAGGAAAACCATCCACTATAAATGATGAATGGATTCTCCCTGATGTTTGTGTGCATGTGTTTGTGTGTGTTTATGTTCCATCATTAGCATAATATTCCATGTGGTGACAAAATCATATAATGACACCTTTAAAGATGTTCAAAACTGCAGAGTGGTAGTTCATTGTGAAGTACAGACAAGCAACTTCTGAGAAGTATGTGATGTTGAGGACTAAAAGTAAGGTTTATCAGGAAGAAATGGGAAACACTTCTGAGACTGTTTATGAGATCTCTTTTTAGAAGCTTGTTTAGCTCTTCTTTTCTTGAAGGTACTGGGAGCCTGGAGGATTTGAGTGAGCCTGTTGATATTCTCCAAGTCTGCTTATATATATATATCCTGAGCTGTTAAATAACCAGCTCCTGCAGCTCCTATGTTCTATGCAAACAGCAGCTTACTTCCCATAGCACTTCAATTTCTGTATGCAGCTGGGTTATACTGCACCTCCCAGAAAATGTGGTTGTGATTATTTTCTTTTTAAGATTATTGCACCTCCACCAGCCCTTTGCACATATTTTTTCACTCACTACTAAAGCACAACAAGAACCTAAAAAAAATAGAGAATTCAATCTATTCTGCAAGTTTCAGTTAAATGTCTCTCTAGGTATCTGCTAAGTGCCTGTCTGTATGTAGGCTCAGTAGTGGTGTGTCTTTGCATCTCACTCTGAAGCTGGGCCTTGGGGCATTCCTTAATGCGTGGTTTCTGACACAGAGAAGAGAGAGGTAACAGGTATCCTAACAGTAATTTTATAGGCAGGTGAAAAATAATGTCTGCAGCTAGGCCTAGTTTGTATTTATAAGATGCTTGGTAGAAAAACAGATGCCAGCACAGGAGAGGTGCTCAGATCTCCTTGAAAGGTTTACCCTTTTTTGTGAAGAGTTAAGAGGAGTTAACAATCACTATCAGTGAAGGAAAACAAGCCTTACTTAGCTCTTTGCAAAAACAGTTTGCAAGCATCTGCCGTCAGTGTTGTTGTCTCCCGATGTTGATCAGACATAGACAGGGCTTTTGTAGCCTTCAATGAGCTGCCCAAAACTCAAATAGGAGTGGGATTATAGACACTGTCTGCAGCATTTTATTTTGGATTGGCACCTCCCCACTCTCCCTGAAGCAACTTTAAATGCCTTCCTGAGACTTCTAACTGTCTCTGTATACTGTGTGGAGATTACAGGTATCTAAATTTGGCCTTTGAGAACAGGGTCTTGAAAGGTAGTTTTCACAGCAACTGTTTTCTTCTATAGCTCAGAGTCTCTGTCACTTGCTCTCTCATCAACCCTGTTTGGTGGAGAAGGAAGAGACAGTACTATATGTTTGCCTATAAAAATGAAGCATCCAACTCAATGATCTGACAGTGTCTTATTACAAATAAAGGTTTCAAATTTTTAGTGGCTGAAGCTCTTGAACTCCACTTCTTTTGCTGTATCTATCAAGAGATTGCTTCCTGGCTGAACATAGGGCACAGGGAACTGTACTTGTAGATTTACTGTGTAAATCGGCTATTTATTTCCTGTCTTTATTATCTGATTTCATGCTATGCAAAGACTCCTTCTCTTGCTGAGACAGTTTTTAATAAAAGTTGGTAACTGATGCCTAGAATTACATTAATACTGATAAAAGGAGCAGCATTTTCTGCTCCTTCAAGAGGATCTTCAAAAAAAGCAGGGGAGCAGGGGAGGCTGCCATGATCATTCATTGTTTTACTTCCTGTAGTAGCTACTTTCAAATAACTAAATATTGCATAGGTACTCCAAAACTAAGGAAAGTATTCTCTCAGATTAAATACTCTTGTGAAAGTCAGCTGGTGTAGTAGTGCAGCAGTTCAGGATAATATTTCCCATGAATAGGGACCATAGTGATATACTCCTTGGAAGTATGCACAATGGAAAAAAAAATCTTTGGCAACTGTGAAAGCACATTTCTGGAATTTGGCATAATCTAGTTAGACTATAGCTATCTCTTTCTTGACTAAAGGCTGGTGCTATTCATTTGATGTTGAGACAAATCAGAAACCCTGCTGAGAACTTTAATAAGATACCTAACAAGGGAAATTCTCCACATTAGGCAGCCTGGCTAGCTGACAGTCACTGCTGTGCTATTTCAAGATGCTTTAATATGCCTCAAGTTAATATAATAGGCCTCTAGGTTGCAGGTTTTTTTAAATCTTTATGGCGATATTAGATGCATATACATATGTGCACATAAACACATTTATGTCTGTATTCCACAAGATGAAGTAGTACACCTGGATGAAGTTATATCACCAGGTGAAATTTTTGACCATAGTAACAATCTTCCATTTCAACCTATAAAAATTAATATTGTGTTTCAGATGCAGAAATACAGCATTTAAATGCTGCTGTTAAATGCTAAGGATTTAATTGAAAATATGACTAGAAGTGAATTTCTTTAGGCCGAAACTCAATCAACTTGAAAATTAACAAAGAAAAAGGGAATGAGCTTGCAGTGTTGTTTTAAATTTGAATTTATTATAGTGTTTCACACTTTTTAAATATAAATTAATGATTTTAAAATTAGCAGTAGCTTTGAAAAAAGAGAGACTCTTGCAGTTTAAAAATGTAATGACTTTTTTTTCAGGTTATTTTCAATTAAATTTGGTTGAGTCTAAAATTAAGGACAAGCAGCTTCTATTGAATGACTAAAAATTATTAACTTTTTTTTAAATTAACTGAAGCATTTCCAACAATTGAAAAGAAAAGGTTGTTTTTGTTTTGTAAACACACATTTGTTACAAAGTTATACTTGGAAGGGTTGGAGTAATTCCTTCCATTCATCTTGGGATAGAAATATGAGAAGGATTATGATATATGAAACATTTCTGCTTTAGGGGACTTTGATAAGAAGGACTGTGCAATGTAAAAAGTAAAGGAGAACAAACAGAAATAGTTTGTCTCAATATCCAGTTTAAACATGCAAGAAATTTTGGAATACATTGCTTAATGAGGGGGAGGTGCTGAAGCAGCTTGGTGACAAGTGTTCAAATAGAAATCTCACCTGATTTTCTATGCTTTCTCTGAAGAGATTAATCTGATATTTGTCTGGCCGGATGATTCATATATCTTTCTACCCACCAAGGCTTGACCCTCAGACCTTTGTTGCAGGCTCCATACTTGCCAAGTCCTCCCATAGGATTTATCTGTGTTAGTTTGCTAGCAAAACCTTTGCATAAAGTTGTTTACCAGATATTTAAAATAAACATGGGCACAATTGCTTTGGCTGTCATACAATACCTTCTGGACTTACCTTCCTGTAATGTCATTGCTTACTTGAAGGAGCCCTGAAAATTTTCCTCTTATAAGAGGACTGTTGTTTAAAAAACTAATTTATTTATTCTCTAGTTGAATTCTCGAGTTGGATTCTTGTAATTTTACCTATTAAACCAGCTCTTGTTATTTAAAACAAAATGCTGCTGGACATGGTTACATTTTTTCTATCTTTAATATAAATAAGGGAAGCAGTTATAAATAGTTGATGAGAATCTGTGTATGCACAGTGATTTTTAATTGCTGAGAAGTTTCTACTACATTCAGCTTGCAGCTGGCTGTATTGTTATTGTGTTGGTCACATTATAGTTGGCTAACTTATTTTTTGCCTTCCCAGCTATATTTTCAGCTTTGGATTATGCTTTAATAAGCCCAGATGGATTTCAGCCTAAGTATTGCATTTAAATATAAAATGCAGATTAAACTCATTAAAAATATTGGTTCAGCCCCAATGTTGGTAGTTACATTTATTGAGAGATGTTCCTGTAAATAGGTGAAATGATTTATATTGGGTTTGGAAAAATTGTGTTTACATACAAAATACAATTTTCTATAATCACACTGTCAAATTTCATAATGAGGGTTTTGTTCATCTCAGAAGAGGTTCTGGGTTTATGCTCACATATCCATACTAGAAATGTGCTGAGTATGAAGAACTGCTTAACTTAAAATGCTATTATACAGCAGGCAATGTTCAAAGCAGATTTGTATACTTTGGTGTTATATTATGGAACCTTTATTCCAGTTTGAGCATACCTCTGACAATTAATCAGTCTGTAGCCAAGCTCTGAAAGTATTGGTAACATAGCAGAGCCTAACCCTACAGAAATCAGCAGCAGGTCAGTGCATGGATCCCTTCCTGCTCAAAGGAATAGACAGTACAATATGTTTACATATAAAAATGAAACATTCAACTCAGTTATTTGACATTATCTTACTGCAAGTTACTAACTGCCTGCCATACCCTGTGCTCACACATCCTGCTTGGTGCATTGCTTGTGTGCCTTCATGAGACTCCAGCCAGGCTGTGATTTCATTCTCTGCTTTGATCAACACAATCCCTACCTTGGCACTCACAGTGAGGATGCTGCTGCCTACTTGTGGTAGTAGGAGCTTTTGTGAAGTTAAAAGAGGATTGCAGGGATCAGTCAAAGGCCCTCAGACAGTTAATTTTTTTATTGAATAGGAAAACAAAATTTTATACAAATTTTTCTCCAAAACACAGAAAAAGGACTAGTGCTTCAGAGTCCTAGTAACTGTGGGTGTTTCTCAACAGAAACTGTCAATTTATTGTTATTGTTAGCAGATGGTCCAATACCAACAATTTTTAATAATTATTTTTCTATTAAATAGTACTACACAGCTGAAAAATAGTACATATGGCAGATTAAAAAGGCACAGAACATAGAACACTAGTAGTCTTGCTCCCAGGATGTAAATGTTTCATAGTCTTTCCTTTAAAAAGTAAGAATAATCAGCTGTAGTTGTACGTAAGAAACTGGAAAAAGCATATAAGTAAACTGAAAGCAGTATATGATACATATTTGCCAAATCCATCTTGCTGTACCAATATGATATTTTCTTTGATGAGATATGTCAGTTTTTCAATAAAGGTCTTACATTTCTGGTTAAACTAAAGAAGATAATGGAATGGTCTAAGAAATGTAGGGTGCACAAAAAGCTAGTATAAGTATTATGATTAACACTGTTTTGGAAGGAATTTAGTAACGATAAAATTTAGAAGTTTTCACAGAAACCAATGCTGTTTAATATTTTCATTTCTGACCACTACAAAGGGACTAGCAGTGTTCTGCTATTTTTTTTCCATCAAAAAGGTAGGATATATTATCAATACATGGATAATATAAATGTCTTAAAATGACTAAATGAGACTAAATAACCTTTTTGTCAACCACAGTGATATACAGTTAGAAATCATGTTAATGACTACTGGTGTAAGCAATATTTTGGGCTAAATAATGGAGGAAGAGGAAAATCAAAGGGTAGAATTGAGGCATGAATGACAGTCAGACATCAGTGTAATGTGGCTGTGAAAATCACAATCCTAAGATTTACCAGTTGCAATAGTTCTCTAGAAAGAGGAAGATGTAGTGCCATTGCAATATTTAAATGAAAACACAGGAATTCAGCTAACCCAGCTCTAAGAAATCCACCAAAGTTTATCTGCAATAGCCTTGGAAAATATTACTCAGATGACCAGGAATAGGAGATCCTATATTCTATAAATCTAAAGTACATAGCTTCCTTGGTCAAGCAAAACAAAGGTTAATATCTGTGTTTAAATCCAAGAACCAAGCATCAGGAGAGGAAAGCATTTTTTAAAGGATGACATTGATAAAAGAAAAGTGACTATGAATTGTTAAGGAACTGATTCGGAACTGAAGTGTCAAGCTTCAAATTATGTTTAAAAAATTTCTGAAAAAATCTTCCAATAGGAAATGGCAAGGCAAAGAATTAAACTGGTTTTGAATTGTCCTCCATTAATTCAGGAAATGGGCCATATGCATCAGATGCTGGTGGTATCTTTATAGCTGACCAAGGAAATCAGAGTTGTGAAATATTTTTTTGGTTTTGAAGAGTTTTATGTCGTGCAGATTACAAGTCCTGGATGGATCATATTAGTAGGACAAATAAAGAGTTTTAACATGAATAAAACCATTATGATACTAATGAGGTTTTGACTAGTATTTCCTACAGATTTCAGTGAATCCACACCAAAATCCAGTAGCTCAAGGATGTATATGGCATACATTTTTTCAGGAGCCACTTCCAAGAACTAAAATTTCTCCAAGGTTTCTCTATCAAAATATTAGACAGATATGGTGAAATAATTATCTTAAAGTGACATAAATTGATTATTCACATTTTAAACATGTATTCTCAATATTACTGAGGAGATTTAAGAATCATTAGTTTCACTAAAATTCGAATTATTAAAGATAATTATTAATTTGTCTTTATCTGAGACAAGTAATTTAGCCATCAGAGTCTGCTTGATTCTTTCTTTTCTTTGTACAGATTTTCATTCTTCCCTATAGAGAGCTGAGGCTTTTTATCTCCTTTTCCTTTACCCATTTCTCAGCCTCAACAGTTTTAAAAAGTGTTCTTTACATTTTTGCAGCTATGTCCACTCCATATTGAAACACACTTCATTTTTTTCTCATGCTTAGAAAAGGATGAATAATCCAATAATGAAAGGAATCCTTCCCAAGTATTTTCTCCTGACAAGGACAATGAATTTTCAAATATGGAAAACAAGAGAAATCTTCGTATCACTATATCAATACACATTCATCATCCTTATATTGGAATGAAAGAAAATTTTCTTTCAAGACCAATGATTCCTCAAATAAAAATAATTTTATCTTTGGAAAGATGAAAGCTGTCTCTCCTTTTTAAAAATATATTAGGAATCTCATTGTTAAGCATTATGTAGTTTGGTCAGATTCTGAAAACATAAAGATAGAAAATCAAATATAATGAACCATGAGAACAAATACAACAATGTGCTACATTAACACAAAGATTTTCTTATGCACAAGAGGTGCTAACAATCATGCAGGCTTGCCTACTTTGATCCAAATTATGTGAGCACTTATCCATAGATTGATTTTTAACCATGAGGAAGTGAGATGAATTACAAAGCACCCAAAAACGCCCTCCTGAGCATTAGAAAAAGGAAAGGATGTTCTGCAGCTCAGTGCCCAAAAGGCATAACATAGCAAATGAGCCGGGTGTGACAGTTGATATTCCCTCCCTGAGACCTAACCAGCACATCTGCAACACTTCAAACCTACACTTGAAAATGAATCAAATGTGGAGTTTAATGAAAACAATACCTAACTTCAATTAGTTACGGCGGAAGGTCACTAATTTTCACTTGGCTAACTCCCAAACTCCAAAATTTTAAAGGAAATGTTATCTCTCCCTTCATCTCAACAAAGATTTCAAAAACAGAACCATAGGAGTATCGTTTCAGAATGAAAATGTTACCTTTCTATAAAATAGAGCATTATACTAAAGAGCACATACATGGATCTTGCTGCTGGTAATACATTGGTCAAGAGATAAAGATAGCTGGTAATACATTGGTCATACTCTTTGAGTCTCCTTTGACAGTGCTGAAAATTGAACCTAGCCCTTTAGTGCTCCATTGTGTTTGTGAAATGTGTAGTTTGTGTTTCCTAGGTCTTAATTTTTAGCCTGGAGAGCAAACTCCTTGAGATAACTAGACTGAAAGTAGCTGATATCTGATTTTTAGTTTTGGTGCATTAGAACTGGATTAATCTTTTAAATTGCTTGCATCAGCTTTCCTAATGTGTCTGACTGTGTTCACTCATAATCATAAACACTTTATACAAATCAGAAGCAATATCCAGGCCTAAAATAACTCTTAACTCTTTATTATTTTCATAAAAATTAATGGAAAGAAAATGTGGGATCTAAATTAAACTGCTGTCTAGTTTACACAGCAGGACTAAGCAGGTACTAAACAGATGGTTTACTCAGAAGAAAAGCTGGCTCGAGTGGCTTTTTACTGAGTAGTCCCTAAGCGTAATCTAGAGGTAATTTTAAACATGCATATATTAACAAAGAAACAAACAAAACAAAATCCCTGAGTATAATCTAGATGTCATGCATAAATTACTAAAGAAAGAAAGAAATAAACAAACAAAGCAAAACCTGTCAATGGTGGCCTCTTTATAATATACCTTATGGACCATACCTCTACCTTAACAAGTGTGCTTTTATTACTCACTACTCCTTTAAAAAATAAAACCAAAGATATATTCAATTGGAAAAAAAGATCTTTTAAAATAAAAAGTTCCACTAACAATGACAGAGAAAATCCATGGCAGAAGATTTGCGTAATCATTGATCTTTTTTTGAAAATGAAATCAACAGCTCTGCATGAATCACTTAGATTAATCGTCACAAAGGATTTCACTTTTTCTGTATTTTTATGTAAGGTACTGTCTTCAGTTTTATGAAATTAGTTGTTCACTTAGGGTAACATGCTGGAATAATCTATGGCTTTTTTATCTTTTTTTATAAGAAGTAGTCTTCAATGTGCAGGAGGTTGATAGCTCATGTAATTTATGCAGCACTTAAATTTTCTTTCTATTTTCTTTTTTTCCCCCTTCAAATAGGTTTTAGACTACTTTCTTCACACTATCTACATAGTTGAACACATTCACATTTACTCAGAGGTTGTAAACCGTATTCAGTGCTTAATCATATTCTTTATGGGCAATGCACAATGGTCCTTTTTCAAAATTGGAACAATCAGACACATCCATCTTAGAAAACAACACTTTCTAATTAAAAGTAAAGTCTTTATATTTCTTTAATAGTGGCCAATCCTGAAAATCCTTCTTAGTGTAGAAAGGTCTTTACTGAAGCTTCCCATTAACTTCACATACATGGAATGTTGATGTGTATTACAGAGGATAATAAGGATATCTGCCTATCAGGATATTTTTCTGTCCCTGTTTTTAATATTTACTGTTTACCCTAAGCTTTGTGATGTGTGGTTACTTCTTTTGACAGTTTTACAGAGTTGCAAGGGTTAGCAGTCTAAATACTTGCCACTCTGAGCAGGTTTTTTATGGCATTCCACAGAGAAAGAGACAACAGTCCCCTATGCTTGTTCCTTATGAAAATGCCATCTTTATTTCTTCTGTCTGAATCCTCATCTTGTGGTTGCTTTCTTGTTCCTTTCTAGCACATAATACAGGATCTATAATGATTGCCAATTTAGGTTATTTTCTCTTATTTCTAATGTGGCAAAGTAAGCCAATGATGAAGCAAAAATCTTTTCTGTTTTGTTTTGAAGACAAATGTAACACCTCACTTAGTGGAATCTCAGCTGACTAACAGATTCTTTGGCAAACATTTTTAGAAGGTTGTAGCTATAGTTACAATTGCCCTGTAATTGGCCTGATGTTCATAATACTTAAAATCTGCATTCTTCCATTTTACTGTAGGCAATTAGAGATCTCAGCTAAGGAGACTCCAATACTTTTAGTATTGAAAAAATAACTTTCTGAGAGGAAAAATGCCTTTAGTTTAGCACAAAATGCTGTAAAAGAGTAAACTGCTTCTATGTTTCTGCCTCCTAGGACAGATCACGTTTTGCTGATGAATAAATGTATATGAAATAGTCCTCCTGGTATAGCAGTTACTTTAAACAAAGGGTAGAATCCAGTGCTCAGAGGTGAAGAATGAGTATACTCCAAGGTACTCAGTAGTTGTTTCAGTTTGCATGGCTTCTTAATTAGAAGTGTTTGAATGCCTTAAGACATCCCAGTGCATTCATCATTGGGACATAACTTACAGGAAATTCAGCAGGAGGTTTTATAAGCAGATGAAATACAACCAAAGACATTTTTCTTTTTTAGTTGATCAAAGATAAAGAAAAGGCTCTCTGGTTTGTTGTCTCAATTTTTTTAGTATAAAGAATCTGATCATGTTTTCAAGACACATGTAAATCAGTTTTTTTGTAAGTGGTTGTCTCACTAAGTGAAAATTTGGTTTAATTTTTTCCTTAAATAATTTACCTTTAAAATCTTTTATATACCTTAAGGCTTTCTGGTTTATCTCAGGCTTATCTTAAATAATTCGGAGTGCATTAATAAAGAGGTACTATTAATGTTACTTTTCATGTGTTTACTTATTCTGTGCTGTGCCCCCACTTGTTAGGGTTTGCTTCTCCTTTCTATGTTGGCATCACTGTTTATTTTTTTACCCTCTTTTCCTTTCAACCTACCCTATCATCAAATTTCTTCTTCTGTCAGCTTGAAAGTAAATGTTATGGTATATTCAGAGGGTGGGGTCTAACCAGGCTCCTGTCCTACTGACATTTTTTACTCTAAACATAAACTTTACAATGTGCATTTATTTTTTAAGATGAGTTCAAACACAATATTCAACTTTCTGCACTTGGGAGATTTTCTTATAAATTCAGATCTGATTCCACGCACAAACATTGTTAATCTAACATTGCTTGAGGTTAGCATTACAGTTTCTCACAAGTTGACTTCTTGACAGATTTTTTTTCTTCTTATAAACAATGTCATTTTCTTTCAAGCCGGAGTTTCATTTGCACTATTTAGAATTTTCTCAATAGATTATAACAAAGTGCTCATTAAAAAGTTCACTTTCCAGAACTGTTAATTAAAAGGGCTTGCTGGGATAAATAAACCCATATGTTGTTGATTAACCACCTTTTAGGGGTCAACAGTTGGAATCTCCTGCTGTGCTTGTGTTAATTGTTGTCCAAAATTTTACCAGGAACTGCTTTGTCCATATGGCACTTGCTGAAAATGTAAGTCCTATAGAGAGTATGAACAAAACCCAAAGAAAAAAGGTACCTCAGCCTGTGCTGTATGTGTGGAAACTTCACAGTAGCACTTAATGTGCTCTGTGCCTTACCTTATGTAAAACACAGAAAAATTTATAAAGTAATAGAGAGTTTATGTGGGTGTATGTGTGCATCCATCATTATCATGTCTATGAATATCTGCCACTATTTATAGAGAGAATATCCAACCTGCATGTAAGGAAATATAAATGTAGATTTTCAAATAATGAAAAATATAAGGAGACTGCAATATGTTTTAAAGACCAAAACAACGTGACAAAGAACTCATATTGTCAATTTTGAACATGTTGTTTTTCAGCTAAAGAGCATGCACTTTTCCTTGTAATATCCAATATATACTGACATTTCTTTTTTTTTAGTTAATTACCCCTTGAAGATCTCTGTCTTCATGCAAGGTGAATCCCAGAAGTGTCTATAAGACTGGAAGATTTGTGCTCTGATTCTCTTTTTTGAAGTTTATAAACACACTCACTGAAAATTGTTCAATTTTTAAAAAGTTCCTTTTAAATTCTAGGCATACAAATTTTTCATTGCCATCTTTCAAAATATAAAGAATTTATGAAATTATTTGCAGATGAATTTTAAAAAGCCAAACAAGCCCCAGACCTTAAGCAGAGATTTAAATAAGACCAGAAGTTTTGCCTAAGGCTGTTAAAATTCAGTACCCATTGCACCAAACCTCTGCTGAAATTATGAAACATTGCTGTCCAAGTTTGAGCTTCAAACTGTGATATCAACTGGGTGAACTCCAGAAAAAAAAAAAAAAAGGTTTATTGATCATTTATTTTACTTACTGTGCCTTTTTAAGAGAGAAAATCAATCATTATCAAGAAAGCCTCAAATTTTATAAACCCCTCCAATGTTTGCTCCAAGAAAACCGGAGAATAATTGAGGTTTTGATTAATTTAGTTTATTTTGTCAGTTCAGAAGGAGACTGTGAGTGACATACCTAAATACCTGGATCACAGTACTTCCAAAGGAGGAAAACTGCTATTTTCAGTGTGTTATTTGCTGCCAAAAAGTTTCTACAAGGTGACAGTTGATGGCTGGATCTGATTGAAGATCTGTCTGCATACAATCCTGTCCATCAAAGAATGAGAAAATCCTGTGATGAATCTTCTTAAGGAAAAGAGGACAAATTAGCACGCTTTTGTTTCATAGACCACCAAATTATGCTAAATATATGGTTACCTCCATTCACACTGAAATTGCTGTGTCTACAGCTCAAGAAAAGCTGGAATAGGTGATGGACTCAATGATGAGCGCACGAAGTGCTTGACTAGGTTTAGTGCTCCGTGACACCACAATCTCACAGAAGAAAGACATTTGCTCCTGGCCCAGTCTGTGTTCATATTTCACATTGTTTGGCAAAACAGCTTTGTTTGGAGAGAAGGAGTAATGAGTTTTGTGGTTTAGGAAAAAAATAATTATGAACGATTTAAACAAAATATTTTATTGATGCAGCTATGCTTTATACGGAGACAGAATTGTGCCTCATTCTCCCCAGGCTCCTCAGATTTTGCTGTACATAGAAGCAATTGTGTAAAAATATTGTTCAGCACACAACCTCTTCTGGTTCTTCATTGGCCAAAAAACCTAAAACAGATACTCCAAATCTCTGTCTGCTTCTAAAGACTTCTCTCCTTTTCTACAAGGTTAGTTCTCATCTTTGTTTTGTAGGCCTGAGATCTGAAGGAGCATTTTTAGCTTGTAAAATAGTTATTTGATTTAACTGTTCTCTATGAAGAGCAATTACAAACCACAAACAAGTCTTTCTGGGTGAAATGCCTCTGAAGCTATTCAAGCTTGAATCAGTATCAGCAGCAGTACAGTAAAACTATGGAAACTGAGATGAAAATGGATTTGTTTCTCGCTTGCTTTCTCTCTTTCTCCTTTCACACTCCTTCCTTTTGCCTTGCTCATAGCATCCCAGCTGTACATTTAGTTTCTTGCTATTTCATGGTATTCCTCAGTATACATTTTGAGTTATTGACAGGGAGGATTCAGTAGGAGGCTTGCTTTCTTATCCCATGCAGGGATAACAGGGTTGGGGTAATAAGATGTTCCTTGGACAGAGAAGGTGAAAAGGTCGTTCAAGTCCAAGGTCAGAAGTCCAGTAAGCAAGTCAGGGCTGGCAGGGACAGAGCCAAAGATTGGCACTCCAAGAAAATTAGTGGGGCAGGGAATGTTGGCCTGGGATGGGCTGAAATAGCATCCTGGGATATGGATGGAGAAGGAAGGCGCTGAGGGAGGCTGGGCAACGAGAGGTAAGCATGTTGCTGCTCTCAGGACTGTGAGAGGTTGTTACCCTTCCTTTTTAGTTTCCTCTTTCACCAGATATAATTCTAATGATCTCCAATTTTTGTATTTCACCCAGAGTAAGCTATCACACGGGGGTCCCCTACTCCCAAATTCTTTTAAAATATTTCAGTTGTTAGTGTTTTCCTCTAAATAGAGCTCCACTTCTCCTTCACATATGATAAGTAATGGGATCACTAAGAAAATCATTCTGCTAGAACTGCCAGTTTCAGGTTAGAAAACAGTTTTGGTGAAAGAAAAGGAAAAAAATAGAAATTAGTAATGTTCAGGAGTTATAAAGAAATGGTTAATTCATATTTCCACTAAATCTCCTTTGTTTTTCTGAGAGATCTCTTAGGTATCAAGCATATTTTCCAGCAGTCATGATTCCAAAATATCCTTTCAGATTTTCTGGAAATAACTTCATCAGATGCTGCCCATATGTCAGTACCATCTCTAGCTTCTTGAAGTACTCCAGGCCAGAGTTTTTACAGGATATTCACTAGAATTGTTGAATAGTTCCAAAGGTGAGGCATAATCCTGTTCTCAACAATGGCT
The DNA here is from genome assembly GCF_014805655.1 of Passer montanus. Classification (NCBI taxonomy): domain Eukaryota; kingdom Metazoa; phylum Chordata; class Aves; order Passeriformes; family Passeridae; genus Passer; species Passer montanus. Next base: position 2,174,126 of record NW_024370595.1, on the reverse strand, counting down.
GATGATTGCTGAGGGCACACTTTTCTGTCATTTCTGGTGTACTGCCAGAGACCTGATGTGCACTATTGCTGGGCTTTCCCAGCTAAAATATGTTTGTTATGTTCTTTGCTTCTTGGCAAACAAAAACTCAACATAGCACTGGGTGGATTTATAGCAATATAAATCAAATATAATGTTTTACAATAGCAACTCCACAGTAACATAAAATGCCTTCTGCAAATCCACTTTTGGAAATTCAGGCTGTAAGAAGAACCTAAAAACTTCAAAATAAAGTTTGAACTTTTAAAAATACCTTAATTTGTTGGCAATGACTATGCATGAGGAATGTCCAAAAAATGTAAAAGTAAAACAATCAGCAGTTCAAATTTGCCTTTTCCTTTCTAAAAGCTTACAATATTCCTCTTAAATGCATGAATTCTGCATTTAGATTTTGACTAAACTCATGTTTTTGGTTTGGTTTTGGTTGGTTTTTTTTTTAAATGTCAGCTGTTTTGGTGGTTTTGAAACTAGAATGGCTGCTCTGCTTTTCTTCTGTAAGAAAGGTACTACCCTGAAATAACAGGTCTTGATGAAATGGTCTTTCTATGGCACAAGGAAGAGTATTACCAAAGAGCTGGATTTAAGCAGTCTAGATACTGGATTTGGGATGAAGGTCTTGAGATGTTACATTGTTATGAATGAAAACATCGATGTTTTTGAGTAGATTCTCAGCTAGTGTTATTTCTCAGTGTAGTTGCTCTGATTCATGCCATGAAGGGATTGACTCGCACTCTTTGTTCATTTGTACTAAAGTTGTCTTCTTTTGTATCATTCATTTAAAAAAAAAAACTAACTCCTGGGGGGAAAAATTGTATCTATAAATAAGGAAACTTGCAGATAATGCCTTGCCTAATTTAGTACATATGCACACTCACGTACCGAAGCTGTTAATGATAATAGGTGCACCATCTAATGCTCAGAAATCTGCTTTCAGATTCCAGAGCCATCTAGCCTTGGGTTAGGAGTTCTGCATGAGAGAATATAACAAGCCAGAGTGACTGTGATGAGTATTCTCTACAGCTTAATACACTGCTGATCACTTATAAATATTCTACAGAAGTATGTTATTAGATTCAAATTTCTTTATCACTTTTTCTTTTGGTTTGTATTAGAAATACCTGCCTGAGGCGTTTGGAGATGTCATTTTGCATAATGAAAAGGGGTTAGCAGGAATACAAATTTCCAGCAAATATTTTTCTTTCTTTAATGGGCAAATTCTCATGAAATTTTCCCAAATAAAATTCTACTCCAGTGGCAGTTTGGCTCTATATTTCTATATGTTTTCCCCCACCTCATTTTGAATGCCAAATTCAATCTTGATCCAGAAAATTTAGCTTAAATTAAAAAAAAAAAGTGAATTAAAATAGTAATTCAAAGTGGTTGAAAGTACTTGCAGATGAATGGAAATTAAGGATATAGAATCTTCATATTTTGCATTACTCATCCTAGAATATCAAACTAGAGAGTTTATCCAAAGTTCTTACTGCTACACTTCTAACAAGGATCTAATTATAAGAAATAGAATTGTTTCTTTTTGACATAGTACAAATACAGTGCAACTGAATATGAGAACCATATTTTTTAGGTAACTAATAAGGAAAATCATAACATAAAAGCCCAGTTCTTCCTTAGCAAGTATGCATGCTTAAAACCTTAGTGACACCACTCATTACTCAGCAGTAGCTTTGGAAAATAGGGAAGTGCTTCCACCTAAGTGCTTCTTTAGTGTTTACAAAACTAATTTGAGGAGATATGCAGTCATCTTCCCATGACTAAGTTATCTTTACAGAAACTGAAAACATTAAGTAAAAGGAAAAGGTAGGTTGGACATACATAAGAGTAAATAATCTGTTTCAAACCCTTGCTAAATCGGGAAAAGATATTTCATGAACATTTCAGAGATTTCAATATTAGCGATGCTGACACAACCCCCAAGTCCACATCCTTGCTTCTTGAACACAAATGCAAATGATTACCTTAGTTTTAGTGTTATACACTGTTTATCTTTATGTCAGGAAGATAAAGAAAATTGTAGAGAGGGATCCATTCTATTTGCATAAATAAAATAACTTTTAACTTTCAGTTTTTGGCATGTCTGTCTTCATTCTTGCACTTTTTTGATGAGTCCTTTTTCCATTTCTCCCTTGTCTCTTGGCAAACTTATATTGCCTTTCTGCAGCTGATTTTCTTGCACTATTTCTGGAGCATTTCTACATTTTTTCCACTGCTTTAAATGCGAACTCTAGCTAGCTGAATGTTTTTTTCTTGGTATTCCAAGCTGGTTGTACATCTGAGGACTAGCAAGTACCTTTGTTTCTCAGGACTTCTAATTACAGCAGAATTTGCATGGAGGTATATGACATTGCTTTAAAACTGCCTGAAAATAAATTCTAGGTCACTAATTTCCTAAGTGGTTTTAACTTAAGTATTCCATAGAAAAAAAAAAAATCTTTGTTTTTTAACCCATATTTCACATAATTAATTTACAATGCTACCTTATTATTTTCACTATTAGCTTTCCTTATCAATACATACCTTTCCATCCCTCAGTTTTAGTCATATTTGACTTTGATTTTCTTCAACTCTGGCTCCATTTCCTGCAACATCAGATCTGGTTTCTGCATTTTGTTGATCCTATTCTTCATACTCCTGCAGCCTACATTCAATGAGAGAGGATAACTTAGATAATTAAGAATAAAAAAAAATATAAAAGGAATTTATGAAATTAAAACCCCCATTTTTTCTGAACACATGCACATTATCATGTGGCTTGTCAAACCTGATAACCTGCTATTCCAGTTTCTGTGCAACAGAAAACCACACGAGTGTCTTGTCTTTTTAACAACAGCTCTCATCTGCACAGTAGACACGGGTGAGCATCTCAGCCCCTAAATTTAATTGCATCCTCTGTCTGTGACTCTTGTGTCTAAAGCTGGGCAACCAGCTTTTTCTTTCCTCAAGAGGGATGTGTGAAGGCTGTGTTTGCAGGGAAACATGGTATTCCAGTGGGTATAGTAGGCACAGAGTTTGTGAGCTTTGACCTCCACACAGAAGCATTTAAGGGCTTTCTTTTTATTATGTGAAATACTTTGCCTTCAATATATTTTTGAAAATTATATTTGTCCATTATTTTTTACATTCAATTTCAAGTAATTTGCAACTGATCACAAACAAGGGGGCTATTTCACCAATTGTCCTTTCATTAAGAAAAAATAGACTTTTTAAGCAGGCTTATGTAAGAAAACTTTCAAGCTTGTCTATTGCTATTAGATTAATGTATGTGAGACTTTTCTTTAATCATATGAATCAAATAATTTTCTCACACACATCAAGAAAATTTTTCATTGATGTTTTTATTTACTAATTTTGATATATGTTCCTTTCTCTGTAATAAAGGTGAGGTATAATGATGTTGTTCATTCCTTTCTCATTTCTAATGTGTTTTCCTGATTAGAAAAGAACAATGCAATTTAATATAATTTTAATTATTATTAATTTTGTGTTTGTGCCCAAGTAATTCTTGAAATGCCTTGTTTTAGCAGTCTATGTGAAATTAGTCCCATAAATTCATATTCTTTGTTTTTTTAAGTAGCTGTAACCTCTGAGGCTGATATTCTTGTATAGCATTTGACTATGCTGTTGGAAAACATCAGTGTCTGTTTTCATTCTGACACTGGCTGAAAGACCTTGCTTCACTCTTTTGGGGTGTTTAGACAAGCTGATAAATAGTAGGCAACAGTTATGTGTATTGCACTAACTCAGGAACAGAAGGAAAACTTTTCAAACAAAATTGCTGCGATTTCCATCCAGTACACACGAGTGTCTTCTCTTCCACAGAAACATCCACTAACATGTCATTGTCGCTATCTCATCCTCCCTCAGCAGTCAAAACATGCTTTGGAAATAAGTGCCACCTACCCTTAACATACTCCAGTGTAACATGCAAACAGACACATTATTTGTTGTACTCCTCCCATGCTGGGTGATTCCATCTGAAATACAGGTAGACAGCTCTCTTTCTCTTGCAAGTTCATAGTGTGTTGCTGTGAAAACAAAATCAATTTTAGTATCAGGGGATATTTTCGAGTTGTTTTTTTTTCCTTATGTTTTTCCTACTCTGAGTCTGCTGCTAGATTTTTCAGTTGCCATGGTGAGCAGGGGTGTAGGCAGTTTCTTCTATCAGAAAAAAAAATAAAAATCATGAAATGAATGCTAATGTGAGGGGAAACTGGCAATATTTGTTTTATAACCCAGTATGGTTCATAAATAGCTTTCCACCTCAGGTTTTCATGGGGCAACACAGGAAAATGTCATAAAATTAGGCACTCATCTTGAAATAAATTCCTAGTTTGTTTGTTTGTTATTTTTTGTTTGTTTGGGTTTTTTTGGGTTTTTTTTGTTTTTTTTTTTTTTTTTTTTGGTTTTTTTTTTTTTGGGTTTTTTTTTTTTGGGTTTTTTTTTTTTGGGTTTTTTTTTTTTGGGTTTTTTTTTTTTGGGTTTTTTTTTTTTGGGTTTTTTTTTTTTGGGTTTTTTTTTTTTGGGTTTTTTTTTTTTGGGTTTTTTTTTTTTGGGTTTTTTTTTTTTTTTTTTGTTTGGTTTTTTTTTTGTTTTTTTTTTTTTTTGTATGTTTGTTTGTTTTGGTTTTGGGGTCTTTTTTCCAGTCAAAAAGACCATGCAGAAGAGAATAGTCCAGTAAATAGGTAAGTGACAAATTGGCCCGGCATTCAGGTCTCTTTGGCAATCCAGCTTCTGGTCTCCCTTATTGAGAAGCTCAGCCAACAATACTTTTCTTAGAAAAACACTAATTTGATAGGTCGGTGTGTACTACACCCTCATAAATGCTAGAACCTCATAAATAGAGTTAATGAGAAAATACATAAAATTCTACACATGCTTACACCACTTTTTCATTTTAAAATTTAAGTTTATCATAGAATTATAGAAAGATAGAATTATCAAATCATAGAATGGCCTACATCAGAAGGAATCTTCAACATCATCTAGTTCCAACACCTCTGATGATGTGTGAAGGGACATTTTCCACTAGATCTGGTTGCTCCGACCCCCATCCAATCTGGCCTTAAACACTTCCACAAACTTTTATGGGCAATGGGTTCCAGTGCTTAATTTCTCTCACAGTAAAGAATTTCTTCCTAATATCTAGCCTAAACCTGCAGTCTCTCAGGTTGAAGCTGTTTCCCTTGTCCTCTCACTACATGTGAATAGTACATGTAAATAGTCTCTCTCCATCTTTCTTGTAGGCTCCCTGAAAGTACTGGATACTAGATCAACCCAAAGACTTCTTTTCTCCAGAGTGAGCAATTCCAATTCTCTTAGCTTTTCCTCACAGATATTGTACTCCATCCCCCTAATAGGGGGGTTTTGGTGACCCTTCTCTGGACTTGGTCCAACATGTCAATGTCCTTCCTATGCTGGGGATGCCACAGCTGGATGCAGTACTTGCCATCCTTCAAAATACATCTCCCTTCAAAATATAACAAGTTTCCTTAAATTACGTAAATTTATTCATATCTATGTGAAACACTGTTTTCTCTTCTATTTTCTTCTTTCCATTGAGACTTTATTTCCTCTAACATTTCTTAACGATTTTTTCCTTCTAATTTTTTAAAAGACAGATGTGGAAGTAGAAAACCACTAAAGAAAATGCTAATTTCTTTGAAGAAAGCATGATTTGTGGAACTTAAAACTTTTCACAAGATATTTTTAATTCCCCTCTTGCAGTCTTCTCTCTAGAATACAGTACCTGAAAAAAAGTAGATGTTGATGACTTTTAAATAGTGAATGTGTTACACAGCTTATTTATAGATACAAGGGTTATTCTGAGGCATAATTAACATCTATAAGGCATCTCAACAGCTTGTGCTATACTAATGCCTAGCTTTACTGTCATTGACTCGGAGTCCCTAAAGAGCTTTCAGAAACTAGTCAGTCTCTTAGCCTTAATTTAGACGTGGTGATCTCGTAGATTCATGTTATTAAATCAATACCTCATTGGAGGAACAGCAGTATATTCCCTCCCAACGTATTAGTTATGTGCTTAATAGTGGAAAATTACTCTCTTGCTTTAGAGCTGGATTAAATTTTGCTGTTAAGAAAGCTTGTGAAAAAAGAACTTCTGCTTCTGAAAAACATCCATAATAATTTTTTTTTTTGGCAATTAGAAGTCCCAAAATTTCACTTAAGACCTGCTGACAAATTATCAATAACAACCAAAAAAAAATTTACAATATGTTTTCAATGGGAATTGTTTTATATTTATAGAAGGCAAAATTTAGTGGAATTAATTTTTAAACTTTCTGGAATAGAAAATCTTTTCACTAGAAATAACTACTATTATTTAAGCTTCTTGATAGATAAAACTATGAAGAAAACTTTTCAAGGAAATAAAATAATTTGGTTTGCTTTTGGTGTGTTTATGTGTGAGATTAAAGGATGGCAAAGCACAGAAGTTCCTAGGCAAAGGTAACCTAGGACTCACATATTCTTGAGCTAAGGAATTTTTATATGTTCTTGCCAGGGACAGGGAAATGAGCCACAGAAGGCCATGAAGACACCTTCTGCATGCAAAACTTCTTTTAATCTGAGGCAGAGACATAACAATTGCTCATTACAGTTATCCCAATAAATCACTTTACAACTCAATATTGTAGGAACAATGCTCTAGGCAAAGTCTAGATGGCCTGAAAATAAATATTTTAGTCTTTCCTAAGTTTTAAAATACATTTCCTAACAATTTCTTTCATATGCTTAGAGATAAGAGACAAGTTCACTTGACAGATATATCCCATCACAGTTAACTGAACCATTCAGCTGCTAAGGACCAAGAATAGTCCAGTCTATTTGTTAATAATGATTACATCCTGAAGGTTTAAATTTTAAAAAAATTAAAAAATAAACCAAAGAACACTTCACTAATTGGAATCATATCTACACTTAAAGATGTAGAGGTCTGTAGCAACTCTCCTATGAGGACAGGGTGAGAGAGATGGGTTTAATAATGATTACATCCTGAAGGTTTAAATTAAAAAAAAAAAATTAAAAATTAAACCAAAGAACACCTCACAAATTGGAATCATATCTACACTTAAAGATGTAGAGGTCTGTAGCAACTCTCCTATGAGGACAGGGTGAGAGAGATGGGTCTGTTCAGCCTGGAGAAGAGAAAGTTCTGGTAATACCTGAGAGCAGACTTCCAGTACCTAATGGGGGCTGACAAGAGAGCTGGAGAGGGGCTTTGTGCCAGGGCACATCAAAATAGGGCAAGGGAGAGTGGCTTTAGTCTGAGAGAGGGTAGGTTTAGACTAGATATTAGGAAGAAATTCTTCATATGAAGGTGGTGAGGATCTGGAACAGGTTGCCCAGAGAAGTTGTGTATTCCTCATCCCAGGAAGTGTTCAAGGCCAGGTTGGATGAGGCTTTGAGCAGCCAGGTCTAGTGAAAGGTGTCACTGCCAGGGAATCTGGAAGTAGATGGTCTTTAATGTCCCTTCCAACCCAAACCAGTCTATATTTCGATGAAAAATAAATCTCGATTTCTTTCACCAACAGACAATGAGTTACTTAAGTAAGTTTGCTTTATGCATATTTTGTCATTACTGTCTTGATAGTATTAATCTATTTTTGCTTGAAAAAGAAGTCTAAGGAATCATAATCTTCCAGGAAAGCTAATAAATGTTGTCTGAAGAAATTATTGCTCTTACCATATTGATTTAAACAGCAATTCTTTGGGATGGTATAGAAGACAAGAAAGTTTGGTTCAGCAAGCAACAGGTTAAAGTTAATTCAGGTGTAATAATTCTCTTGCATTCTTTTCATCAGAGTAATTGGTACTAACGTTGCACAGAAAAGATGACTAGTGATAGTACATTCACCGTAGAGCACAGAAAATGTTGAAGTCAAATTATGTGGCTCTAGGCATTTTTAGAGATAAACAGTGATTCACTGTGTCACAGTCTTCATGACCTGCCTTTATTTTACTTATGCAGCTGCCCATGATCAGTGCACGCCTAAGAAAGAATGAAAAGATACACAAATATAAGTACTAATTTAGAAGTCACATAAAAATGTGGTGAGGACTGAAAATATAAAATATTCATACTGTTGAGAATAGGGCTGGATGCAGTTCAGGTATGGATATGGAGCTGCTCTGGAGCAGTCTGCTTTCCTCTCTCTTTGTCCCAGAATATCTGACATTCATGGTGGCATGGGGTTGGATAGCACAGCCAGCAATCCTCTAAAGTCCTCTCTTTGGCGTAAGAAACCATCCATGACTGAACAGGAGAAAATACTGTTACAGAGGCATCAGTGATAAATAAGCTTTATGGACTGAGATAAAGCAGAAGAAAAAGTAAAGCCTGATCCATATGTGGAAAAATGTCTAGGGAGAAGTTCTATTGGCATCCTAACATGAGAATAATGTTACACTGTAATAACGTTATGGAAATTATAGGGTGAAATGCAGCTTCTGCTCCCTGGAAGGAACACGGTTGGCATGGTCCACAATGATTCCCCAGACAACAGTAAGCACCTGCTGAGGGGGACAGAACAGAGGGTGGAGCAGTGTGGGGACACCTCAGCCAGGCTCCACTGCAATCTTTGCAGGGAGGAGAACTCAATGGTACTTTGCAGCTAAGAAACCACACAGCACCTGAAACTGAAGGGAGATAGATGCTAATCCATTAGGCTGCTAATCCAACAACTCTGGCAAAATCATATTCTTCAGATGAACTTGCTTCATTATGATCTAATTGTAATATTAACACACATATCCATCCCAAAATTATCCACCTCTATGGTTTCTTTGTTTTTTCCATATGGACGCACCCTTGGCAGCCCTGAAGTATTTACACTCAACTAATTTGAAAGTTCCATCCAAATTTACCTGATTTCACCTACAGATATTGAATCCATTGGCATTGTAAGAACATGACAGGCCTTGTCTAAAATGCAAGGGGAAAGATTCTGGCATGCTGTTGCCTAGGGTAGACTCGCTCTGTAACAGACCCCAATTAGGAAATGTATGTGCCTGTTCTAATGGAAACGCTCATTCAAAAAGCATCTTTATATGATAGGAGCCAAAATATTCTGAAGCAAGCCTTTTTTTTTTTAACTGTTTAAAAATAATTAACTAAATATACAGTGATGCACGAAAGGCAGCACTACTATTCTGTGGTAATTGAGCTACCAGTCTGGTCTATTAACAAGTAAAGTTTGAAGCTCTGTTCTTGGCTGTGCGTTGTATAAGAATGGGCTCATGTAACTCTAGGAGAGGATTTGAGGGGCTAGGAATTTCAAATTCTGTGCCATCAAGGATCAAAATATGGGACATTAGAGCGACAGTGATCCTCCAACAAGTAAACTTAGGCAGTTCACACTTCTGGTAGCTGACTTCTATGGATATCAGTCTTCAGCCTAATTCTTACAGTGTACTGTGGGAGGGTAGCTACATAAATTGAATTTTAAGTTGCACAGGACACATTCTGATGAATTATTGACATAGAGTGTCTCATTTGGACTCAATTCGGAGAAGCTGGTTGTTGTTATGCCCTATTCCCCTTTAATGGGCACTAGTTAGCTCACTGAATCCATATTTCAAACACTGCTTTCCATGAAAATAAACCCACATGAACTTTCATAGCAGTGTCTGGGAGGTGTAAATGGTACTCTTAGAGAAGAATCTGCTTTTAGAGGCTTTTTGCATGCCTTCTCATTAAGCATTTAAAACAGGAAAAATCTTGCATGACAGAGAATCTTAGAATAAGAGAACCATTTGTATTTCTTTTCAGTTAGAGATGAGCTTACATTGAGATGGTACCAAAATGTCATAACTTGAGCCAGTCTCTGTGTTCACAGTTTAAGTAGGGATAATCCATGTGTCATATCAGTTTAGGCTCGCTGCAAGCAAGATCAACAGTAATCAGCAAAAAACAGAAGAGCAAGTTTCTGTCCTAGTTTAAGATGAATTCAGTAATTTTGATTTTATCACAAAAGCAAATCCTAGAGTACTTAAATGTCAGTTACTGCTTGTTTGACATTAGCAAAGAGATTTTGTATTGGATGGCAAGGTTTTGGCAAGGAGGGGGCTACAGGGGTGGCTTCTGCAGAAGTTTCCAGAAGTTTCTCCAGTGGCTGATAAAACCAATGCCAGCTGGCTCCAAGATGGATCTGCCACTGGCCAAGGCTGAGCCCGTCAGCAATAGCGCCTCTGAGCTAACAGATTTGAGAAGTGGCAAAAAACCCCTTTGCAGTTGCAGCAGGAGAGAGGAGTAAGAATATGGGAGAAACAGCCCTGCAGACACCAAGTCAGTGAGGCAGGAGGAAGAAGAGGTGCTCCAGGAATTGAAGCAATGATCCCCCCGCAATCTTTTGTGTGATGAACTGACTTACGGCTCCAACAGGAAGTACTGTATTTTGGCAGCCCAAGTTTTAAAAGTTTTAAGACTCTAAGTGCAATGCACAAAAATGAGCCATGAAAAATCAATACAATTTCTGTCATAGGATTTTAGAAATGTCAAGTCATCAGTTTTTAATGTGTATAAAAGATAACACTTTTAGCCCTACTTTGCTGTCTAGTACTGTGCTGTATATTGATTTAGATTTTCTGAGAGGCCTAGATATTCCTTGGAGGTGTCTGCTCCAAGTATTAATCTGTCCTGACCTGACCTAGCTCAGAAGATCTGATGGAATCACAGTATAAGATAGTATGTCTAAAGGCAGCTTTTCTTTAAAATATTAAAATTAGAAAAAAACCCCAACAACTGTGTGTTTCTGCCACGTAAAGAAAACTACAGATAGATTAAAGAAAATATAAAATAAAAATAAAGGTCAATAAAAGAAAAATCATAATAAATAACAGTAGTTTTAAGATAAAACAAAAATAAGAATCCTACAGTCATTTGAAATTAAGTGAATTATCTAGACTTCCAAAGAGGGTGACCAGAAAGAGTGGGGGTAATAAAAGGAAATTGAAGGTTTCCTCTACAAAATAACTCATAACTGGAAGACACATTTTGTGTGTATTCTCTGAACCTGTATGGAAATTGAACTTTATTAAGCACATGTCAATAAATTAAAATATATAATTTATATTTATACACCCCAGGATTTATGGAAGTGGTCTAAGCAGACAAGTCATTTATTCATTTAGTACGTAAACGTATGTATTCATTTAGCTATACAAGGAGAATTAATTCCTTTAATCACTTAAATATTTGTAAGTGCCACTAGGCAGTTTTCCTTAGCTTAGGTACCTGAAGATTTCTGTATACTTCCTGGTGTTGTGTATATGTATTTTAGGACATTTTTATTACTTTCTTCCACCAAATTATTTGAACTGAGTTAGATTGACTCTCAGAAATTGTCTCATTATTACTGATAAGGAAGAACTTCAATAAAGTAGGAAATATCTAGTCCATTATAGAATAGAATAGAATAGAATAGAATAGAATAGAATAGAATAGAATAGAATAATGTTAATTAGAATATCGAATAGATATAGAATATGTTTATTGGAATATAGAATAAGCATTACTTAAGACAGAAAATCTTATCTGGCTTTTTTAGAAAGTCCCTAAAAAGACTTCCAAAAGTCTCCACTGACAAGGGATAATATGCTCAAAACTCAAGCATAAAGAATCAGGTTGAGACAACAGAGCCAGTGATCTTATTTTTAAGAAAATAATTTTACTTCATGAAATGTTTGGTGTTGGAGGGGTGTAGTATGTTGTGTTCAAGATCATATATCTTATTACCTGTAGAAATCCTTCCAAGAAACTGATTTCATCAGACCAAACAAACGTGATGGCTGATTTTTCTTCTTTTTCCCTCTACTTTATAACCCATCAAAGTAGGAACATCTTGAGGCATTCTCTTCATTCATTTATTGTTAGTAAATGCTTCTGTAACTGAATGTTCAATTAGATAAGAGAAGCTCAGGGCAGGGCATCCACTCTGCACTTGGCAAAGTGCACATCATATCTTCTCCAGAGAGAAAATTTTTGATTCTTAGCCTTATCTTTTAGCCTATATGTGATGTAGGAGCTTAGATTCCCTAGAATTACAGTGAAGAAGCAGATGAAATCTTGACATGACACATCTGGCTGTAAAATGTGCTGCCATTTTAGCTGGTTGGCAGCAGCAGGATGCATGACAATGTGCAACAGATGTTAGAGTATTAGTCACCATGTTTTACTTTCTGTGCTGAAGTATTTAGGAGTTATTCGAAAGATAAGCCTTGACAGCTCACGTAAGTTGTTTTCATTGCGCTGAAGCTGGTGAAATAATGGGGCCAAGCTGCTCCAAAGAAAAGAATGAATTTTCAGAGTTTGCGTGAGGTCTGCTGTTGAAAAAAAAAAAGAAAAAAATGCCTAGCAGCTCCTTAAAGGTAATTATTTAAAGGCTGCTTGGATAATAATCAGGACTAGGATGGCTAAGACTATGTCCATGAGGAATGGGCTTTCTTCTGAGAGGGGCATTAGGCTTATCACAACTGCTGAGTAGCAGCTAGTGACTCCTGAATCAAGAGACATTTTCTTGGTGAAGATTAAAATGGAAGTCTCAAGCCTGCCAAGAGTTGTCTTGTTGAAAATGTCAAGCCTAGAAGACTTTTAGGATTCAGGAAATTAGTTATTTTTTTCTCCTGAGATTTGAAACCACTTTTTGGATTCTTACTAGAGATAGGTAATAACTCTTTCCACTGAGTCAAATTCACAAATCCTAATATTCAAAAAAATGATTATTCTTAAATTCTTATTGAAATGATTGATTTCCCTGTTTTGATTAGTATTATTATTCGTCTACTGTGTTTCTGTTATATATTTAGCAATATTCTTTTCTGTATAGCTGCAAATAAAGCCATGTGGGACTTTCAAAACAACTAAGACCAATTCAACATATGGTATGATATCACAGACAAGTTACAAGTCTTTGAAAATCCCCTCTATGACCTATCACCCCAACAAAAGGCTACTGGCTCCTTTCAAAAGCAATTTATCCTGAAGAGCATTCTTCTGTGAGTGTTAGCCTAGCTTAACAGAGAGTCAGCATTGAATCATTGCAAATACCTTCTGCATTCTCATTTCCCAGGGGAATAGTTTTGGAATTTGAAATTCAACTTTGTCTCACCTCATCTATTTTTTTATCCTTTTCTTTTTCTTTTATGTTTTTTTCTTACCCCCGCCCCATGAATTCCAATTTGATGGGCACTTCTCAAAAACAACATTCATGCTAGCCACTCTGAATTACAGGCAGGGTCATAACATGCAGACACCAGAGCCTGAGCAGTTATGTGATGACAGGAGAAAGTTGTGCACCTTCCCATTAAAAGAAGCACTGATCCTATGGAGAGTGATGACTGTTCAAGATGCAGTCATTATTTCCCTGCCCATGGGTTGAATAATGGATTATACTTTACTGACAAGTGGGTTTTCAGCCTTCCAGACACCTCAAATCATGCTTATTTATACTCTAAGTTGAAAAGTGAAGGTCTATCAGTAAGATAAGAATTTGCATGAGTTGTTTCATATCTCCAAACTTTAATTTGCCTTTAAATTCATTTTAATGAATGGTTAAATAAGCAAAGAAAAAAGAAATCCCTCTGTATTACTCAGATGCTAGACATAGAACTGCTTGTTACAAGAAAGACCATTTAATGTAAGGCTGTAGCTGTATTGCTGCTTCTCTCACACCATCCTATGCTTCTAATTGACTTTACTTTAAAACTACTTTTGATAGCACTAGATCACTTTAAAAAAAGGATTTTCACATATGATACAGAAATTTCTGGTTTAATTTCAATAATTTTTAAAGCTTTTATCTTATCAATACTTCAATAATCCATATTTTTGCTGGAATTTTCTTTGATGATTCCCTACAAATAAGACTGAAAATTTCAACTGAGTTTTGAGGAAAAAAACCCACCATGCAATATCTTGACTAAATATAATTTTATTTTATATCTGTCATATCTTGTCAGACTGTCTTATTTCTCCTATCTTTTCCAAGCTTAGTTTCTACATATGTTGAGCAGAATAATGTACACCGTCTAAAGACACAGTACCAGAAATCTGGCATTTACTGGAGACAGGTAACTGCAGAAGCAAATGGTAACTGAAAACCTGCAGTTGTTGCAGCCCCACCAGAAGACAGGAATTTTAGAATATATGGCATAAAAGTTCCATGCCTATTCAAATACTGATTCTGAAATTCAACGAGAAAATGAAACTAGGACTCACAATGTACTGAGATATTCTAGAAATTTTACACCAAAAAAAAATTGGTCTGACTCACCACAAAATCTTATGTGAGATCTGCAGGAATAATCAGTTTAGTCACAGAAATATTTGGTTCACAACTCCCAAGATTAGGACAAAAAAATCATCAGGCTATCTATATCTTGGTATTTTTTAGATATTAAAACCTCTACATTGAATGTAGTGCAGTCAAGCAGAATTACAAGTCAGACAACTTACATATTGAGAAAATAAAGTTGTAGGAATTAAGAATTTCTGTTTTGTAAAGTAAAGCCATTTTAAACAAATAAAAATACACAAGTTATTTAAACAAATAAAAATACACAAGTTAATTTAATTTTCAAAAGAATTCTGTAGTTAATTATCCTTCATATATTTTTGTAAAGATATTCATATTGACCATATTGATTTTTATATGGATTTTCATATCTGAAAATGTTTCACATTAATGGAAAAAAACACCAAAACCAAATCACAAATAAAGCAACGTACACTTTTTAAAAACCAGCATTTTGTGGTGCAGTGGTGTAAATATCCTGCTATTTGCTTTGTTTTTTTTTTTGTTTGTTTGTTTTTTTTATTATCTTTGGACACAACTTTACTTTAAAATTACACAAAGGATAAAATAAACACAAAAAAATTCCCAAATCGTATAGACAGTGCAACATGGGCAAAACACATATTTTCAGGTGACATTTTGTTTTTTAAAGGTGTCTTCTTTTCCCTTGGCTCATTGTGCCTGACACCACTGAAGTCTTGACTTGATCTTTCAGTAATACAATAATTCTAAAAGGTGAAGTTGCTTATTCCACAGTTAAAATTTATTTGGACTGCACCTGAATGTCTTCTGTATTAAAAACTGCAGAAATTAACCTTCAATTGTATGTTCTGCTTTTATTGCTAATATTGGCTAAAATAGGCTATACTGGGGATATAATTTAACTAAGCAGACTGAAATTAAATTCTGTTTCATTTGATTGTTTTTCTAGTGTCAGTGTGGAACATTTGCAACCATACACATCACTGATGACTAAGTTACAACCAATGGGGAGCAATAAACACTGTCCAAGTGTGATTCGTTGAAGCTAATGTAGATACCAGCTTCAGGAAAGGATATATTTTACCACCCCAGTGCCTATTTCTCTGCAGTAACTATGGAGAAACCCAAAGGTGCCCAGCGCAGGTATCAATATGTGCAAGGTGTTTTCTGCATTTTATCAAATGAATCATAACTCAGGAGTCAGCTTGATAAAATTTAACTGTTACATATCCAGGCAAAAAGTTTCTAGCTGTCTGTCTGTTTTGATAGAAAATCAGAAATCACAATGAATTTTTAATAATTTATAACACCAGCTTGATTTTTGTATTTGGCATAATTTGATTCTCATGATGTTAGTTTTGGTTTGATTTCTATGCATGTGACTGGGGGAAAAGAAAGATATGCACATATCTTCCTCTTTTAAGGATTACAAGAATGAAGGAAGAGTTTAGGTAAGTCTTTATCAGTAATAATTACTGTGCTTAATTGCCACTCCAATACACGATCTTTTGCAAGAATAATTTTACTTAAGCATGTTAAGTATCAACTCAAAATTTTAAAACACCCTTAGGATTTGCAATAGAAATTGTCAAACATGATTCTTAGCAAAAGCTAAAGACAGTCACCTAGTCCCTTTCAACAAATGTGCATTATCCATCAAATTCATGAACAGATGTCTCAAACAGTTAAGCTTAACTAACAAAAGTAAATATAGTAATGTCATTCATGACATGTTTCTGAATATAACTAATTTTCCCCCATCATGCTATACATTGCTATAACCCTTTTTTTTTGGTTAAACCACTTGTAAGATCCTAATTTATTATGAAAAACATTTTGCTACTTTCTGAGGATATTATTTTCCCTTTTTGCTTTTTTTTCAATATGTATTTCTATTTTTTTCATAAAACCAATATGAATTCCTTGCTTGTGATTTTAGCTCTCACGAATGTCATAATTCTGGAGTTAATCACCTTTACTATGCTTTCCCCTTTAAAAATCATTCATCTGTAAAAACTGTAGAGATTTTTCACCTATGTAAAATTTTAATTTCAGAGAAAGAACGAGCAAAAATAGAAAGGTTTTGAACATGATTGAAGACATACTTGAAAGTATTATTAGAGGAGTTCCAGAAGTTAAATGAAACCAAAATGAGAGCTAATACTTGACAAGTAGAGATGCTGTACATTCTCAAAATAATTAGATGTTCTGGAAAAGAGATAAATCAATCAGACTCTCTGGTTAGATAAAATGCAAGGGAGGTATAGACTGTTTGGGGCAACTGTGCTATGGAAAGTTATGAATTTCAGTGTTTAAAAAAACATTTTCTGTGATACAGTTAAGCATGACTGAAAAGAAAGAAAAAAAAGATACTTTAAAAATCTGAAGATTTTTAGAGCTTCATTATCATTTAGATAATAAAGAAGAAAATATTTTAAAAAACTAAAAAAACTAAAAAGTGGGAGACTATTTTCAAAGAAATGGTAGAAACCCATCCTTTACTAAGATTGTGTAAAGGTAAACCACTTCATGGAAGTAACCTTTCTTCTTTCCTTTCAGGCTCGTAAACTCTGTGTCCATTCCCATCCTTCAAGCACTGCTCAGAAATTAAGAGTTCAAAGAGGAAGCCATTGTTCCATATGTTCAGAAAAATATAAAGGAAGAATGTGTCATTTTGTCTGTTTTGGCTGAATAGTCACTGAAATAAAATTTAAAAGACTTTGTAAAATAAAGTTGTGTCAGATTCATGTTATTTAATACGGGGTTTATATATTTTCATATATATTTTTTTTTTAATATTTTGATTGTTAGCTAATTTGCTTCTTACACAATGTGTAGGTTCTGGTGATAGGTACAAGAAAAGATGCCAGTCCAGTTAGGAGACTCTATACTAATTGAAAACACTAGAGTATCAATTTTCTATATCCTGCTGATATAAAAACATCATCAAACATACCAGCTCCAGTGTTGTGGTGGCTTCAGTCTTGGATTCCAGGCAGTCATAAGTACTTGTTCAGCTACTCTAAGTGGCATAAACTGACTAATTCTCTTTGTGTGGAAGCACAATAATAGAAATTGTTAGACTATCATTGTTTTTATTTTCACTAACACACATTTTGCAGTAGGAGTCACTTCTTTTCATAATTGGTACTGTGCTTCAAGATTTCCTTATGTTTGTCAAAGGGGATAAAGTTGGGCAGGGCAGTCAGGATCAAAGAAAAACACAATAAACACAGATAATAAATTATGTCCTTGAACACTGTAGTAAATATCTATTTTATTACTAGGAATATTAAGTTGTTATTCAATGTAACTCAAATGCAAAACAATGCATTTTTGGATGTGAACAAAAATACTCAATTCACAGAAGTGAAAACTTTACTTGATGAGAAATGCACCAGGTTATCACAGGAAAAAACTCAGTGTGCATCTGTGGTCAAAATGATCAAGATGTTACACTGCATATGTAAAGAAACAATATATAATTTAGAGAACATTGCAATTCCCTGATACAAGTCAGTGCTGTGATTTCATCTAGGATATGTAGTCTTGTAGTAGCCTGCTCACTTCCAAAAGAAAAGCAACAAGAGCACTGTTAGAGAAGGATGAGAATAGCTAAAACCTCCCATTGACTCATATAAACTGCAAAACATGAAGCAAACAACCCAGCTGAGCACTCTACCTGGTGGAGGATGTCATAATGTTTCAAAGTGACACTGTGCTTCACAGCTAGACGGCAGCACATTTCTTCCACATGCTCCTAGAAAAAAGTCATTCCTGAATTCATCTTCACCTGGAGAACTTTGCTGCTGTCACAGCCTTTCCTCTGTGTTCACCCTTTCCACTCATACCTATTGTGTGACCCCATATCTTGGTCTTAGCACAACCACAGTGTTACTCTCAAGGCTGACCTGGATAGGCCAGAAACAGCTCTGGAAAACAGCTCACAGTAAGAGCTGCAGCCCATATGAAATGACCTACTGGCCATGTCTTAGAATCCTTCTAGACTGTCATAGAATTGTTAAAGTTGGAAAAGACCTCTAAGGTCATTGAGTCCAACCATTAACCCAGCATTGCCACGCTCACCACTAATCATGTCCCCTCGTGCCACATCCACGTGCTTTTCAAATTTCCAGGGATGGAGACTCTGCCACTTCCCTCAGCAGCCTTTTTCCATTGCTGACCACCCTTTCCATGATGAAAGCTTCCCTAATATCTAACCTAGGCCTCACCTAGTACAGCCTGATGCCATCTCTTCCTGTCCTGTCACTTGTTACTTGGAAGATGATCTAACACTCAACTTGCTACAACCTCCTTTCAGGTGTTTTTGGACATGCTCCTGCACTTCTCTTTGTTGTCATGAAGGACCAAAAACTGAACACAGGATTTGAGGTGCAGCCCCACCGGTG
The DNA here is from genome assembly GCF_014805655.1 of Passer montanus. Classification (NCBI taxonomy): domain Eukaryota; kingdom Metazoa; phylum Chordata; class Aves; order Passeriformes; family Passeridae; genus Passer; species Passer montanus. Next base: position 2,155,369 of record NW_024370595.1, on the reverse strand, counting down.
TCAAGTGCAGAGGTAAAAACACTTCTTTTTTAAGAAGGTGATCATGGCACGGAGTGGAACGGCTCAAGGCATCAACTAAAGATCAGAGGAAGAAGAGCAGCACCTTCATGGGATATATAATTCTGTTCCTGACTGAGAATTCTACACCTCAAAGAGGACCGCATTGGGAAGGGTGCCAGAGATATATCTTTACTGACACCAAGCAGGTGCCTACCTACAGTGCTGGTGTCATGCCCAGGCCATCTGCCTTGGCTGAGATGAAAGACATGATACATTGCCCCTTACATTATCTTTTATTGATTTCCCAAAATCTATACAGCTTTCTTGCATGCTTTTTCCTCTTCACAAGAATCAAGTTGTTTAAAGCAAAGTTTACACATAGTTCAGATTTCTGCTAAATGCTTTCTTAAAATAGAAGTTCCTATCTACTGTGATGTGCAGATATCTCAGCAGAGGTGGTCTAAGTACAGTAAGATGTGGGGTTGTGGAAGGATCTTGTCTAGCTATATGGATCCTGTCATAAAGGCTTGTAAGCATTCTCAAGCATAAGGTAGAAAAATGGTTGACAACTCAGTTAGCACTAAAGACCATGTTGCCCAAGCGTCTCCTGCCTGACCATTCTTCAGTCAGGTGACTGAATGCACACTTCTGCAAGGCCTATCAGAACTGAAGTGAGCAGAGTCTGTGATGGTCCTGAAGTAATTTCAGAATTCACAACTGTAAAGAGTAGGTAACATCATGATGAAGAACGTAAAAAGGGCCACATACAGGCTGATGCTTTTAATAAAGATTTTTCCTTTCATGTCACTCTGGAGTGCAGACTATGTTGAGGTGCAGTGGGATTCACTGGCATAGCAAGCAGTGCTGGTTGTGATGATTTCAAGAGAAGCCTTTGGACAGCAAAGATTCACAAGCTAATGACAGCTCATTTCTCCACTGGGATGGACACAGATGATGGCCAGAGGTCCCAGCAAAAAATGACTGTGTGCCATGGATGTTCTGCACCCATCACTGAACATCCTGTGTGCTGCTTCACGTATCTTCCCACTTGTAGGGCACTGTCTCCACGGTGACAAATCTCCATTATAGAGAGAGGGTGATCTGCACCCTGATAGTTTGGGCATGTGCTGCATGTGGGCATCTGCTATGCATGGGCCAAAGGAACGTATGTAAATCTTGTGAAATGCATTTTGTGAAATTATAAGTTCTGTGCCAGCTGACTAGCAGCTGAGAAAGGATATTCTACTTTAGGAGACTATGAATATAATAGAAAAGATGAGCAGAGAACAAGCCTTCATATTCTTAGCACAGAATTGTCGGTGAAACGTACATTGTGTGGTTAGTACTCGTAGTCCAAGCAGAAAGTGTTACAGTAATGGGAGCAGCAAATTCTTGGAAGGAATAAGTAGAGGATGTGAATAATTTTGAAGATGTTTTTCATAACAAATAATCTCTCAACAGTGATTCTTGGCTAAGTGAAGGAAGGAGCTGCTAACACAGTGACTGCAACTACTCCTGACTAATATAGACTTTGTTCAGTTATTTATACACCTTTAGTTAGAGTACTACAAGGTGCTCTACTCAGAATCCTTACAGAGCATTTCAATGGTTCTGGTCACAAAAAAAGTCAGGCAAACCAACCTTATATGCACATGATGGAAGTGCCTTGTTATTCAAGTAGCATTGCTATCATAGTGTGTCTTTAGAAAGAAAAGAGGCAGGGTGTGAAGGGGAGAATGTGAGGGAAATGATGTAAGATATGTATTTGCATCAGCAAGGTGGAAAAAGATTAATTTATACAGAAGGAGTGGAAACAGAAAGGATAGATAAAAATCCATAACAAAGTGCTAATATATAATTAGGTCCTCTTTTGATCATAAATAGCACTATTTACCTGATTTGTTTTCCATGTCTGAAATTCTTTAACATGGGCCCCTGAAATGTGCATTGTTCATACTTATTTAATAACTGCTTTCCCTTTTGATAGCTTATTCAGAAATTTGGTATTGTCACAACATGTTTATTCAGACAAGACACAGGATGTAGCTTCTGTTCCTGGATTGAAAGCCCTTCCAACTAATGTTTCTCTCTATTTTCTATTAATCTTAAACTGCTTGTGAAATTTTTGCTGGAAAGTAACTGAATCAGTGCATGAACTCATAGAGAAAAGTTTAATTAATAATTTGCTCTGTTTTGCAATATACATTTACTCAGCTCTGGTGGTCTAGTGGTTACAAGTTATCACCAATAAAATTGGGGTGATAACAGGGAAGAATACAAGTCAGTAGGGTCCAGTGCAGTGAATTAATCAGGCTAGTTACTGTAACTGTCAACCAAAATATTACTTCTATAAAACAAACAGTTAAAAAAACCCCAAAAAACAAACCCAAAACAACAAAACAAAATAGGAAGTTTGACAGAGAATCCAAAATATTGTTTCAATTCTTTCAGGAAAAAAAAATTAAAAAAAACAAAAACCAAACAAAAAACCCCAAAACAAACAAACAAGTATTTACTTTTCCATCTCATGTCCTTATAAGTTCTCCCACTTGAGTACTCTTTCACTTATTCAGCATTAATTGTGTATTCTCAGATCTTCATTTAAAACAAACATAGTCTTTTTATTACATATTACAATCTTTGAAAATTCAGTGTTCTTCATGCATATCTATTGCATGACATTAAAAAAAAATCATGCTTCTATTTTCCAGAAGGAAACTCTCTCTCTCAAGGTAAGTTTGAAACTACAATTCCTCAGCAACAAAGTTTCTGGAAAATGTCCATCAGTACTTTAAGCCTTGAGTCTGATACCTAGAGGATATAAATCTGCAGATAAAACTACAATGTATGTATGGCAACAGTGATTGCCTGGAGGTGCAGGTCATTGGAATATTATGGGAATGTCAGCATCTATTTGTGATTAATCTTTCCAAATGCATACATTTTCTAGGAGAAAAATAGAGAGTGTCAGGTATACTGTTAGTTTATTTAAAGGAATGCAAAGCATAGCAGGAAGTACAGGCTCTATACAGGCAGAGAAATTAGCTTTTTGTAAACTAATGCAGATCTCTTTAGTTAATATCAAAGCTCATACTCTGCCCACCTTGCCAGCTTAGATTTAAGGGAAAGCTTTGAGAAATATTTATCTGAACAGATGTCTCACTAAGATAGTTGTACAGAAATACATCCAAGAATTATGCAGTCCTTTCAAAATTAATGTTGCTGAGTTTGTTTCGTAATTAGGGACATAATTGAAAATACAAATGTTTGAAATATTCATAAAGCTCAAACTGTCTCTGTATTATCCACCCTGAACAATTCTTCCATGTTTAGAATGAGAACAGAGACACTCCTTGGGAAATTCCTACAGCTTGACTGGGACAATAATACCCAGTAATAGAGTATCCAAGTTTATATCAACAGAACTTTGTTCCTCTTTGTTTTTTTGTTTGTTTTGTTGTTTTGGGTTGGTTTTTTTTTATATTTACATATTAAAACAGTACTGTAAATTTGCTTGCTGTAACATTAGAAGAATGGCAGAACCATTTTTGTTACATACAGAGTGCTTCTACTTCTCCTAGGCAGACAAGCATGAATGAATTTAGGAGCTGAAGAGCAACTAAATCAGGAACAACTGAGGATGCTTAAATCCACATGAGAATATCTACTGTGAATCCCGTGATGGTTTTATATTCCCTGGCATTTCCCCCTGCCTAAAATTAATTATGTTTGGACAATATATGCATAGCATCTGTGGAAATATTTTCTCAAGATGAAACGCATTCATCAAACCCTCAAAGCTAAAGACGGACAAATCTAAATCCTCTGCTGTGAAGATTTCCTGCAATGGTTGCACATGTGTAAAGGAGGGAAATTCCGAAATTCACCTTAGATTCGTGATTGTTGCTTTCAAATTGTTCAAATGTTTTGCAGTTCGTGGTGTATGTAGCACAAGTTGTGATATTTTATCATAATCAAAAGCAGATTACCTTTCCCATCTCTTCCCAATAAGAGATGTCTGTATGTGCTTGTGATAAGTATATATTCCTTCATTCTTCACAACGAAAAATTGTTAACAAATACAGTTAATATCTTCAAAATAACTTTTCCTAAGGTTCTTGTTTGTATTACTCCTTGAGGTAAAGAGGGTTTGGCATGTACATTAATTCTGTGCATTAACATGGGAGCAGCATTCTCAAATGCATCTGTGAAACTAAATACTTTAATTTTTATATTGAAATAATTTTGGCACTGGAAAGCTAAACTTACATGCTCTGAAGCACCCTGAAAGAGCCTTTCTCTTTTTTCTTGGCAAGAGAAGAGTCTTCTTGGGATACAACTAGTTAGTAAAAATAGTTCCTGTTTCTCCCTAGAATCACCAGTTTATATGGTTCTACTATTCCAGTACCTAAAGAGGGAAAAAGTTGCTTAGGAAATATGTCAAAGCCTTTGAAATGAATTTATATAAAGTACACAGACTGGTTCTGTGCCTCTGTAGATAATAAAAAAAACCCAAAAACTTGATAACTTTTACTATGGTAAATTTTTGAAATGCCTAATATTAAAAATATGCTAATATTTATTCATCTGTAACTTTATCATTGGATGGGTAGGAAAATTATCATTAAGAATTCAAATTTCTGACAGAAGGCTACCAAAAGTTTTGAAATTTTCAAGTCCTAACTTCACATTTCTGGATGGAATTTCTTCATATGTCATGGAGTTCTCCATGTCACTGTGTCTATAAAGCAAAATATATTTTTCACATTTCTTGTCCATTTTTTGTGTCACTTCTTAGCCTAGCTATGTCAGCTTTGCTTTTAGAATACCTTAAGACAAGAGTGTATTTGCTCTAGGGGTAAACTTAAAACCAGCAGGTCAAAGAACTGTTTAATTTGGTCTGGCCTGACACCTTTTATGGGCAACACAAGTTTAGCTGTTCTGAACCCCCAAATTTGTCTTTTTATTCAAGCTAGCCACTGCAGAAAGTACAGACTGAAAGAAAAAAGGGTCGTTGATAAATAAGGCAGCCAGAAACATTTATTTTAATTAAAAAGAAAACAAACTTGGAAAAAGTGAAACAGTAGTTTTCCTTTTCAAAAGGCTTTCTCCAAGTGCCAGTAATGTCAATAAGAATTGCAATATCCCCACTGGTTATCAGTGAATTTAATGCTATGGCACTCTCACCCTCCCTGATCCTGTATGTCTATCAACCCTTTACTACACCTTCTCATGGTTTAAATTTATGTGCCCTGCACATCAGAGACTCAGGAGAGCAGCCTTAACCTTCACTTTAGGAGTCAAACAAAACCAGCTCTCTCCTGGGGCTCAGTGGACAGAGAGGAGAAACAGGTGTTCTTCAGGTTGATGTGGAAAATTCAAATTGTTCCCTACAAAGGAGTCTCTTTCTATGCTGACTAAAGGAAGGACTTCAGAGATGAGCTGTCTTACTTTAATGAATTCCCTCACTGTCAGGGTTAATTCAGATATCTAAAGTAAAGTGGTGACTCCCCCTTCATTTTTGCATTTTTGTTTACTAAAAGGGATCTGGTCTGTGATTCAGGATTTCAAGGAGTTGTTGCCTTTAAGAAATGATAAATGCTTAAAAAAACAGTAATGACAGTGAAACTGCAGTATCCTTTCAGAGGAATTCTGGAAAGAAGCTGAAGATCACTGCCCTTGTGAAGTGTTTTCTCTTATTGTTTCATGAAGCCCTTATGCAGCACAGCTAGCCAACCTTTTATGAAATGATGGTCTGTGAATTCTGAGAGCATGCAGTCACCTCAGCAACACACAGTGCACTTCCACTGACCCTGAGCCAGCCCTGTTTGTGGCTTGAAGCAAATTATACCCGTAATGGTGGTACTTAGAGGCAGAATCTCTCTGCCTATACCTAGCAAGACTCAGAATATGCTGGTAACAGGCTGGGAGCAGTATTTGCTCTGGTGCTGTGGGAAAAGTGGGTGTCACACAGCCACAGCCAGCCATCAGGGGCTGCCTCTAGAAACAAAATAAAAAGGGAACAAGATAAAAGGAAAGAAAAGAAAAATGAACCTCACAGAATGTAAGAGTTAAATCTAAGACCCAGTGAAACTAATTAGGAGACTAAAGCACCCAGTGTAATTACATTTCTTTTCTCTGTCTTCCCCCCACAAGATAAAAGCATGCAAATAAAGTACCTCTTTTCCAGCAATCTAATGCAATGAAAATGTAATATATTGCCAAATATCAAGTAATGTATTTTACTGGAAAATTAGAAAAGCAAAACTGTTTGTTTACTCTAAGACTGAGAATGATCTGAATGGGATCCCTTTTGTAGAAAATCTTTGTGTATTCACAGAGGTCTGCATGCCACTCAGAAATGGAGAGCAATCTCCTTGAAGCAATAACAAATATTCAGTCCTTAGGAGCTAGATGAGATAAGAAATAACATTATATACTGACCTATATAGTAACCCATCAAGAGTAAATTCATTATTTTTTGTTATTTAAAACAGCACTTTGCAGGCATTACCTAATTCTTCTAGCCTCCCCTTGGTTATAAATAGAGATGCTGAGGAAAAGAGAATGTCCACAATCATACCCATCTAAAGAGTGGAAATAGATTAAAATATCAGGAGCTCTTTGCTTTCAGCCTGTGCTCAATTCTCTAAATCTCTTGCAAGGCATATGGAACAGAAGCCAAAGTTTAGAAAATTGCTGGTGATGTTGCAGACAAAAGGAGACATTTGTCTTCGGGTCAGACACATTAAATTGATTGTGGGACGACTCCAAGAAGACCATAAGAGCTTGAGTCATCCTACAACTTGAGTCACATGCCTTCTTCACAGGAATAACCCTGGAAGGCAGAGTGAAAAAAACACCCTATCTCCCTCTTCCTGGCAGATGGCATTGCAGCCAGTTGGCAGAAGGCAGGATATTACATTTTGATGGAAAAGGATACGACCTGGCTCCAGATATAATGACTGTCAATGTATGGTTCATTCATGTCTGCTTTACTAGTAACCAAAACTAGAAACAAAAATGTGTCAAATATGTACTTCAACACTCATCTGCAGTTTTTTCTTCAGGAAGACTCTTTTACAGGACACCAAGACAGAGCCAGAAATCTTGCTGATTAATTTAAAATGTCTTGTCTTTTAAATATTACAAGCTGGGTGCAATAGTATCATGTTCAAGCCCCACCCAGTACTCAGCCACACACAGCTCACTCCTCTCCTGTGGGATGATGGAGAGGATCAGGAGGGAAAAAGTGAGAAAAATTGTGGGCTGAGATAAAGACAATTTAGTAGGTAAAGCAAAAGCCACACACAGAAGCAAAGTAAAACAAGGAATTCAACCACCACTTCCCGTGGGCAGGCAAGTGTTCAGCCATGCCCAGGAAAGCCAGGCCCCATCACACACAACGGTGACTTGGGAAGACAAACACCATCACTCTGAACATTCCTGCTTTCCTTTTCCCCCCAGCTTTAAATGCTGAGCAAGCCACCATATAGTCTGGGATATCCCTGTTGCCAGCTGGATTCAGCTGTCCTGGTTGTGACTCACCCAGCCCCAGCCTCCTCGCTGATGGAGTGGGGTGAGAGGCCTTGATGATGTGCAAGCACTTTGCAGGAATATAACAAAACCATCCTTATGTTATCACCACTGTGTCCAGCACAAATCCAAAATACATCCCTGTGCCAGCTACTCTGAAGAAAATTATTCTTAGCCAAAACCAGCTTAGATAAGCAGCAATGTAAAGTTTATCAGGGACATTTCTTCCATATTCAATGTAAAGAGATGGCAGAAGATGACTTGCCATACAAGAGTGCCTGTCTTAGAAACCTATTTAAGGATGTAATGTTCTGTGTTCTGCAAGTAGCTGTATTTTCTTACCAATAACGTGGTGAAAGTATAAGGTTTTTAAGGATGCTTAAGTCTGCATAGCTAAAGTTAATGAGATTAAAAGTGCTGAAATTGTTTCTATTTTTAGGATATATATATATAAAATGTTTTACAATGACAATTATTCAACCTCTACTGAAGCTCCATATCAAATCTATAGGTAACTACATATGTTTTAGTAGTAGGGATATTTCTTCTGGTCAAACAAGAAACCCCCATATATAGGAACGTCTCCTGTATGCCCACACTGTCATGCATTTAAAATTTACACTGCAGCCATGTGTGCTGGAAACATAAAGATATTACCAAAATTTCATATGGCCAACCTGAAAAGAGTTTTCTAGGATGCTAGATTTCCAAGGAATGTGGAATAAAATGTGTGGTGAAAAGTAGGGAGAACTTTACTTGCTAGCATATATTATTTCTAAATTAGTCCTTTCTCTTTTCCACATCCTTCATACCACAGACATGGATGAACACAAATTCAAGTCAGTCTAAATTCTCGACTAGAAACATCATATCAGTACATCAGAAAATAAAACCTACATAATGTAGGTGTTGTAACTCAGGGTGATACAAAGCATTCTATAGTAACATGCTAGGAAACCAGACTGTGAATGAAACAGTGAAGCTATCCCTAAAAGCACTTTTTAAAATTTACATGAGAGTAAGAGAGAGCAAAGAAAACTATTTGAGTGATTAAAAACCTAAGACTTTCTACACAGTGCACAGATATTCTTATTTAAGAAAAAGATTATAAAGAGTATTTCTAAGAAAAATCAAACATTATCTCTTTCCTATGAGTTGAATTTTGACACAAGGAAGAGCCAGGATACCTATAAGGTAACCAAGGATAAAAGATGAAAAAGATGTGTTTGATGTCTGTAAAAGCATAATCACATAGCGAGGCCATTACATTTATTAGAAGACAGCAAATGTATACAATTAGTAAGAGAGGGAAACAAGGAAAAATATTTTAAAAGCCATAATCTACCTTTTGGTGGTTCTTTCAGTCCTTTTCCTTCCATCATCATATGGGGGAAATCTTTATTCTTCTGTCTGTTTCCTTTCTACCTGCTTGGTTAAAAACTCATTGCAATCTTTCCCCTGATCTCAGCATGCTTTGGATCAGACCTTACTCTAACAGGCATAGGCTAATTTGTGTGAGACATTTATATTATCCTCTTCCTGCTGCAGTCATGTGCAATAGTTATATTTCACTTTTTTGATGGCTTCAGTTAATGAAGAATAGCTTTAGCTCATTTCAGATCTTGTCCAAATATACCCACTGGATGTAATATTATGGCTAAGCTCTCATTATAATGATAAAGATGACCTACAATTTTTGGAGAGATATTATCAGACTCCCTATGCTATCCATTCATTGTTCCATGGCTGAAAATATCAACAAACAAAAAAATGTTCTCATTCTCTTACAAGAAGTCTCATAGGATACCAAGAAAACATCTGCAAGATAATTCAATCAATGACCTCAGAATCTTCGAAGTTTGTACTGCAGAGCTGTTTGAAATCCAGTTGGACAAACTTTTATAACTTGCAGTGTGATAGTTAATTCTCTAATTTGGTAAGAAAAGCTTAAAAAAAAATCAAGCCAAAGAGACAAAATTGGAGGTAATGTGGAAAGTGTGAACAAAGGAGAATGGAAGAATCTTAAAATCTGCATTAGTGCTGTTCGATCAAGGACTAGAAGCTTCTGATAACATTAACATAAATTTCCCATTGCTTTAGAGCAATCAGGCCCAGATAACTGAAGCTTTCTCACAAAAATTGAGCTTTCTGAAAAATACTGAATAGGAAACTAGGACATTAGGAATGTGATGAGAAAAAAAAATTAGTTCTTCAGTATTCTTAACTTCTTGTATCTTACAACCATCATGGAAATTATTCTTATCAAATGGATTGAAATAATTAAATTTCTGATCCACGGTCCAGGTAATGGGTAATATAGTACCCAAAATTTGTTGTAAGATGTTGAAATAAACCAAAAACTAAACAGCTCTGAGGATGTTAAATCACATGAATGACATATTTTGCCTACAATGAATGTATAGATATTTCTGTTGAAGACAAATAGTTTAAACTGTTAAAAAATCAATGAGGTACTAATAAAGGGCTTGATTATGTTTGCTTGGTATTGAAAGTGGTGGATGAGCCTCCAGTGCAAAGGTGTAACTGAGTATTTCTGTTAATAATTTTTGCAACAATTGCTCCTACCAGTAGAACCAATCAACCAAAAATAAAATGAAATCTAGTTTCTTTAAAATAACCTGCCTTTTACAAAAAGAAATGCTCCCTAACAATTATGAAATAAGGTTTTTTCTTATATAAGGAATATACATTACAAAGACAAGACATGTCTCTCAAACCTGTTAAAATCATCTGAAAGACCTATATACTGCTCTTTTGATGTTACAATTTTGTAAACAACAAAGTAATGCAAGAGAATTATGCAGGAAATTATGCTTCTTGCCTGATATTAGGCAAAAATATAACAACATTTACTTTGAAACAGCAAAGCCTTCCACTCTGAAAAGTGTTTATGACCATTAATGTGTTACATCAATAAATATTTCTGCTTGTTAAGCTAAAGTATTTTTACAAAGAAAACACAAGGTATGTAGGTTAGACAATAGTTTCAAGTATCTGGAATTAGACCATAATAATCCTATTAGACTTTGTTTTTAGTGCTCAATAAATCAGTTGTCTTACATATTATGAGTCAAAGAATGAAAGAACATCAGCTCTGATTGTATTGATTACAGCACAGTGTGGCAGAGATGACACTGAACCACATTACTTTAAGGAGATCCATCTGTGAAACATCTGGTGATTCCACCAGCTAGGGAGACAGGATTCCATGAATTCCTCACACTTGCCAAGCTTTGAAACACAAGTAATAAATATTCCCAGTAAAATATGTAATTTCAAAGTGAAGTAGTTTGCACCACTAGAGTTATTTAGGAAGAATTATGAATATGGGGACATGCTTCTGTAGCAATATTTTTGAGGAATTTTTTTCACTTTACTTCCCATGCATATAATTCATTAAACTATATCAAACAAAATGCTGTTATTAAGATCAGATTTATAGAAAAAAAATTTGAAGGAACTTTTAGAGAAAGCAGCTACACTATATAATTCAGATTCTTTCCCTTACTGTATACAACTTCTTGATTTTCAGATATTATTTTATAGCCTTATTTTTTCCCTTGAGCTCCAAGACCTAACACTAAGGGGCACCAGAGAACTGAACTGCATTTGTTCAGATCCATCAGGAACCAGCTACTGAAACTAAGCTGCAAGTTATTCACTGTGCAAGGTGGAGAGTGAATGGGGCTTTGGGTGAAACGCAAGAGGCGAAACAACAGTCCTGCGTGACGTGTTCTCTGTTACAGAAAACTGTCACTGGAAAAGCAAGGACATGCTCATTTTGAAAATACCAAATGTCTTGTCATAGTTTATTTCTAGGTGTTGAAAAAGAACTCTCACTCTATTTTTCCAGAAAAAAAAAAAGTTGAGAAATGTGTGAAAATGTTAAATGACATGAAAATGAATTTTTTTTGGAGAAACCAAGTATATCTAAACCATCTTAGCATACCAACTTAGAGTACATTTTCTTTGATCATAGACAAGTGTAAACAGAGGAGCAAAGACTTAGGAATTCATTTTATATTAAGTTTCAAAGGAGATCTGAATATCAGCACCTTTTCATTACCAATTCTTGAAGTTCCACTATGGAGATAAGGAACTTTTATAATTTCATTGTGGATTGCAAAATTGGCAATTATCCTCTCATTTTCCCAACAGGACAAAAGGGAAACAACATTTTATATATATATAAATTAAGCCTCTTTGCCAGGCATGGACTCCAAAGCTAACTTTCTTCACCTTATGCTTGTCTGTCAAACACAGAATAATTACACAGTCCCTGCCACATATATTAGTAGAGCACATTTTTAAAATCTCAGACCTGATGTCAAGAATCTGTTGTTTACTTCAGTTATTTTTGGTTTTGTTTGGGTTTTCTTTTTTATTTTTCTTTTCTTTCTTTTTTGTCCTGTATTTCTGCTCCAGTCCCTTTATTCTAACAAGAAATATGTAGTCAAACTAGCAAAAGGTAATTAAATAAATGATGTTACATTTTAGAGTAGAAAAGTTGTCCTGAATGCTGTTAAAAACCTTGGTCACAGCCTTGTCCCAAAACAGAAAGCATTACAAAAAGACAAATTCAGTACAAAATCCAGTATGTCAAATCATTGCAATTAAAGCTCCAAGACCAAAATTAATAATGTACCATTATATTGACAGTGTGAGCTGATTGACTGAAAATTGCAAAGACACACTCTGCTTTGAGTACTGTAGACCTTTCTTTACAATATGGACACTTATTTCTGTGTCTTTAAATACCCTATCAAAATAAAATCCACATATAACTTCTGCTTGCTGTAGTATTTGACTCATAGATCCTGTACGGCCAGATGAGACCATTATGAAAACGCGCTTTGTCCCCCAGCACAACACAGGGCACAGAACCTTGCTCAGCAATTCATACCTCAGATCTGCATCTTCTGTTTGAGGTTTAGAATCTCCTTTTGAAAAACATCCAGCCTTGATTTATTGCTCAAAGTGACAGAAATTCCAGCACATTCCTTGGAAAGATCACCCTTCTGTTAATGACAGTTGCAGTCAGAGAAGGTACAAGTTTTGTTCTCTTCTTTAGTCTCAGGTCTTTTCCCTCTACACTTTTTGAAGCTGAACTCAAGAACCATCAGCAAGCTGTATTATATTACAGACCATGTTTGTTAAGAAAAAAGTCTTTCTTTAACCAAAAAATGGGGCAAAGACACCTTTTGCAATATATTGCACGCCTTTTCCAAGGGCAATTATCAGTTCTTCAGGATAGAGAAAGCCTCTGGAACAAGGAAAAATATGGTTTCTAAACCTTCTGCCAGTCCAATGGAGTAATTAAGATACACATCTTGGTATGCTATCCTTTGGCCAGATAGCATACCTGATGTCTTGAGGTGAATACCAGGTCTTCATCTGTTAGTGTTCAACCTCTAGTTGGCACGTGCTCTTGTCTTATGTGTGGGATCCAAGTTGTTCTGTTGCTGTTACATTAAGTGAGCCAGAGGAAAGGAGTGAGAGACACTTAGGAGTGTCCAAAGAGAAAGTTTATTTGAGCAAGAGACCTCCACAGTTGGGGCACAGATGGTATTTGGATCTCTGTCCCGGTTCCAAGTAGAGATCATCACCCCAGGTGATTTCATCACCCTAGAAGGAGGGCTAAGCCTGGCCCCTCTGTCTTTCTCTCTAAGCAGTGATATCTAAACAGGAGAACACACAGACAGGCCATATTTACCCAGCTCATGGGCTGAACCAGGGTTTTGCAAAACTTCTCTTGGGGAAATGTCTTGGGATTTATGGTCATTTTGCTTTACAGCTCTCTGACTGAGAGACAGGCAACTGTGTTCAGACATTTTACTGTGTGGCCAAAACTGCCCAGGATGCAGAGCCTGTAGTGTCATATGCCATTTGTGATTTGCTATGACAAGGACAGACACGGAGACAGACCTCTCCAGCCACCATCCTGCATGGACATGGTGTTCCACAGCCACAAAGGGAAGGAGACTCTGAAGGAGAGAAGGCTGGACAGTACTGCTGAGCAGTCCCTTCGGTGAGATGAGTAGAAAGAGTTGCATCGAGGAAGCCCTTTGGAGGGTCCATGTGGTCCCCAGTGCATCACCCACCTCCTCCTCCTCAGGCGGGAGGAGGCAGAGTTGCTGCTGCTGCCAATGCGCCAGGATAGAGCGATCTCGGCGCGGGAGGAGATGACGCAAAAGGCAGAGCTCCCCCCAAAAAAGTGTTTCTCCAGGACGAAGATGGCGGCAACTTAGCCCAGGGGCCCAAGATGCCTGTGCCCATCGGGGGCCCCCAGCCAGGCAGTTCCGCCCCGTGCGCCCGGGGACACCGCGCCCGGCGGCAGCAGCGGCGGCAGCCGCAGCCCATTGTCACCAGCAGCGGCGGCGGCCCCGGCAGCCTCCTCCTCCTCTTCCTCTTCCTCCTCCTCCTCTTCAGCATCCTCGGCAGCGCTCCGGGAGCCCTGCAGCAGCGTCTCTCCAGTTAGAGCGGAGCGGGGAGAGAAGAAAGAGACTGAGACAGCGGTGCAGGCATCTGTGCCGCGGCTCGGGGCTGAGCAAGAGGAGCAGCGGCGGCAGGGAGGGAGAGGAGGCGAGGAGCCCTCCCGTAGCCGTCCGTCGGCAGCGGGGGACGCGGCATGCGGTTGTCCGGGCGCAGTGGGCTTTTCTCAGGAGGGAGATGGGGAGCTGCGATCTGACCATGCCTGGGTGAGAGGGGGAAAGGACCAGTCGCGCAGCCCCGCCACCACCAACTATCACCACCACTACCACCACCACCACCACCACTACCACCACCACCACCATCTCCTCTCCCTCCTCCTCCTCCTCTCTCTGCGTTATTGCTCTTATCTTCTCCACGGCACTCCGCGTTGGATGGACTGGGGCTGTTTCGTGTGGTGAGACTAAGGAAGAGCCACCGGCGAAAACCAACAATATCTCGGAGGAAGAAAAAGAAGAAAGAAGAAAGAAAGAAAAAGAGAAAGAAAGAAAAAAAAAGAGGAAGAAAGAGAGAAGGGGGAGAGTGGAAGAGAGAGTGGGGGAGAGCAAGCGAGCGAGAGAAGGGAAGGCAGGCAAGAAAATCCCCCCAATCTTTTAAGTCAATGCATATTGTGGTGACACTGGCAAAGGAGCCCTCACGGTGGAGTCGGCCAGGGCTGTGCGTTCCCAAAATATGACCAGGGGTGCTTGGATGTGTAGTCGGCAGTATGATGACGGCTTAAAAATCTGGTTCGCACCCCGGGAGAACGAGAAACCCTTCACGGATTCAGAGAGGGCTCAGAAATGGCGACTGTCCCTGGCATCGCTCTTGTTTTTCACGGTCCTGCTCTCTGATCACTTGTGGTTCTGCGCCGAGGCCAAATTCACGGGGACCGGAGAGAAGGAGCAGCCGCCGCCCGAGAAGCCGGAGCCCGCGGAGCCGGAGCTGCTGGCGGGCATGGGGGAGCCGGCGCCCCCCGCGCCCCGGCTCCTCGCCCCCCCCTCGCCCTCCCTCCCGCCCTCCCCCGGCAGCAGCGGCGGCGGCAGCCGCGGCAGCCGCACCAACGGCACCGAGCCCCGGCACGGCAAGGCTGCTTTCCTGGGGAACTCCACCGCCAGGCCCCTGGAGACGTGTCCCCCCCCGGGCTCCTCGTCCGGGCAGTGCTTCAGCGTGGGCGACGCGGAGGCGGTGTGCCAGCGGCGAGGGGGCTCGGGGCGGCCGCGGGGCACGGGGCAGAGCCCGGCGCCCGGCTGGGACCTGACGGATTTTTACCTTTCCTTTTGTAATTCCTACACACTTTGGGAGTTGTTCGCCGGGTTGTCCAATCCGGACACTTTGAACTGCAGTCTGGATGTGGTGCTGAAGGGGGAAGGCTCCTGCAGCCAGTGCGTCCAGGCTTACCAGCGCTACGACCAGCACGCTCAGGAGAAATACGAAGAGTTTGAGGTTATGCTCCAGAAATATTTACAGTCGGATGAGTACTCGGTGAAATCGTGTCCTGAGGATTGTAAGGTAGGAGCCCCTGCTGTGTTTCCTGTCCCTGGCTGTCGGGCTGGCGTGCCTCCCTCGGCTGTTGTGGCTGCCGTGGACCCTGTTGTGCCTGCTTCGGTCTCTGCCCCTGGCGCCGGCGGCCGCGGTTCTCACGGTGCAGGCGATGCTGCGGAGGGTATCGGCCGGGATGCCCCCCTTAGCGCATTATTAAAAGAGAGGAAGAGAGAGGGGGAAGGTTGAGAAAACGCAAAAAGAAGCGATCCTCGGTCCTCTGGGAGCGTAGCGCTGGATTTCCCCCTCCTCATGAATATGCGATTGGCTCCGGCTCGGCTGCCGGCTTCCAGCGGGCTGGGATGCGACTTGGCGGCAGGCAGCGACAGGGTCTGCATGACAATGAGCGGGGCTCGGAGCGGAACCGGGGTCGGGGCTGCCCGACGGCGCTGCCCTCGGTGTGCCGGTGGCCGCGGTGCCCGGGCACGGGCTGTGGTTCCCCCGGGGCCAGGGGCGCGCACCGGAGGCTCCGGGTAGGTTCCGTCGGGCGCTTGGCCCGGGGCGGCGATGCTGGACGGCGGCAGAGCGGTGCGGAGCCGGGCCTCCTCGGGAGCGGGACAGAGTTTGCGGGCGCTTTGCCTAAATCTGTGGAGCTGGGGAAAGCTGGAGGACAAGTGTCTGTAGACGGGCACCGCAGTGCCCCTTCTTTGGGAAGTGATGGTGCCAGCATTTTGATAAGCCACCGCTGTTTCCTTTGGTGCCGCTGGTGACGGCTCAGAGAGATCCAGAGGCTTTTCTTTTCCTTTGCTGGAAGGCAGAGGGTCCCACTTTGGCTCTTGTAGATGTTGCCTTCTCTGTACTTTTGCACAAGGTTAGTTGGCCTATCTCTCAAGACAGGGCAGAAGTAAAGAGTTGTCCCAGGTGCCTAAAATAGCTAACTGCATGCTTTTCCCCCTGTTTGAGTACCTGGTAGGAAATGAGTATTTCTTCCCTGAGCTAGATTATCTCAACTACTGTAGCAATAACCAGTCTGAACCAAATTCTGCTTTAGCAGTGGAACACAACAGTGCATGCAAATCACTGCTCTGAATAGGAGGCCTGGCAGTACCTCTGTGCTCTGTAACTTCAGCAGGGCCTTCTGAAATCATTTAATGTTAACAGCTTATGCTTAAACAGTCCCATTCAGCAATAACTTAGTATAATTTGTGCATATATTTGCCACAAAAATGGATCCAGAGTCCCTCCAGAAGCTGAAATAACCTGTTATCTAATTGGATAAAGATAGGAAAGTTACTGTATTTATTTTTTCTTTCTACACATGACAAAAGTAAAGTAGAATCACCAGAAGTGTTGACTCAACTCTTTTTAGATTGCAAACTGTGTGTGTACACACTCATTGCATGTATGCTATGTATTCAGTTACTGATAATGTAAACGTATTTTATTTCCAGAATGAATTGGATAAGTAAAAAAGGGTATCCAATGTAAATAGATATCTATTGCTCTCAGGAAATCTCTGTCATTTCAGTAGCTCTATAATTAGAAATTGACCTACTATTCCATGATGCGAAACAATCAGCATTTGCACACTTCAAGAAATTTTTTGTACCACAGTTTAGTTTGACTGAACTTTAACACAAAGTCCTCAGTTGCTTGACAGAATATCAGGGTGTAAAAGGTGTTGAAAATGAACAGAACAGCAAATTTATGCTGTTTAATGATTTTCCCTTCACACACCCAACGAGGAGAAATACTTTTTAATGATAGAGAAAAAGTTGTTGACATTAAAAATGATTGTGTGAAACTTTAATGAACTAGACAAACGCCAATGACCTACATTTCTGCGCTTCTGAATGCCAGATGATATTGCTTTATGTTTTGAGAATTTGGCCAACCAATCTGTGTTAAACATGAAAGATATTTCAGAAGGGGAAAGGAAAAAAACCCCAAACCATGAGTGCAACTTAGTCTGTTTGCCCTTTCTCCAGGGAATCTGGTGGGCAGTGCAGATGTGGAAGCGCAGTGGGGTGAGCCGCGGGGCTGGGCTGGGCTGGGCTGGGCTGGGCTGGGCTGGGCTGGGCTGGGCTGCGCGGAGAGGAGGGCCGGGAGACCGCTGTCCAAGGTTCTGTAGACAGCGCGCACAGCCCGAGGTCAGGCAGAGGAGCTGCCGCTCTCTGCCCCCGTGCCCTGGTTTGGTGTTTCTGGGTCCCTCTGGAGCCTTTTGATTCGCGCGGGTGGTTGCCAGAGCCAAGTGGATGGCACGTCCAGCGGTCTGACGTGTGTGTTGATGTGCTTGTGCATGGGCTGGCCTGGAGAGTGTAGAGGTGAAACTTGAAACTCGAATACTTTGTGACTGTCGCAATACTTAATTTATAAAATTCAAGATTTTTTTTTTGTGTGTGTGTGTGTGTAAGTAAATATTTTATTTTTTTTGCATGTTGGATATTTAGCTAATTCTTAGGTAAAGCATCAGAATAGAAAATAGCTTGACATACAGCTGTGTGGTTTAGGTCCACATTATTTGGTGGGTGTCATGATTTATATGGTGACCTGCTTTTTCTTTTAAACAAACTTCTAAAAATACTACCTTTACCTTATAACCATGTATCTAAGCCTTGGCTCAATGCAATGAAAGGCTTGTTAACGAGCCTGTTTATATTTAAGATGGCTTTAGCATTCTTGGGGCAGCTTTGTTCACAGAAAGAGATATTTTCATCCAGTTGACCAATTATAGCTGATGATAAACAATAATAAAATTTACTCTGAATAACAGTCAAGCATAAACTTGCAATTGGGTGTTGCTTCCCCCTTCCCCAACTCACCCCAACACCATACACATCCTCAACTCAGTCAGTTCTCAAAGTAAAGTGTGAAGATTAATTTACTCTGAATAACAGTCAAGCATAAACTTGCAATTGGGTGTTGCTTCCCCCTTTCCCAACTCACCCCAACACCATACACCATCCTCAACTCAGTCAGTTCTCGAAGTAAAGTGTGAAGATTTTGGTGGGTTTCTCAGAAAGTTATGCCTTTCCAGAAATCATCTGTTGTTGATAACAGATAGTACGTATCATAAATGCACGAGTATAAACCTCAGACTTTATGTTTTCATTATTTTGTCTGAAACCAGAAGATGAACTATACTTTCAAAATATTCTGTCTTCCACTATATGTCTCCTGGTCTCTGAAGAATATTTTAAAGTAATTGCTTTATATTGCAGAATTTTGTAGACAGAAGTTGTTTGACTTACAGATCACATTTAGTTATTCTATGTGGTGAGTTTCAGTTTTAATACATGATTATACTCAGGTTTTTTTTGTTTGCTTTTCTTAAGTGTACTGTCCTGTAATTAAGGTCTTACCATCAAACTTCTATTGAGTTGCATTGAGGCTTTTGAAAATTTTGTAGAAAATGATGACAATTTTTAACATTTGAAAACCAACTCTTTTTGGTGGTATCAATGAATATGCATATGCCTTTTATATTGTTTGTATGTCAGTAGACTTCATGTGTTGTTTAGAAGCTTGGGATATCAATGATGTCTCACTATAAATGTCTCCAACTTATTTCTTATAAACTTTCTTGAAGTCTGATGTCTCTATATATTGTTTCCTTGTCTTGATAGTCACATATTGCTAATGGCAAAACAGTAAACATAAGAGAAATAGTTGAATTTATTACACATTCAGATAGATGGTAAAACAAACTTCTGTAACTTTATTGAATCACTAAAGTAGCAGAGAAACTGGAAATCTGGATTTACACTTCTGTTTTTCTGTTTGAAATTGAATTCAGATTTTTAAAAAGGCTTATGAAAACTTGTTATTGCCTATTATAAATTTGTGGCTATTTTTGCAGGGATTTGTCTTGGAAATATGTATTATTTCTTGGTTTCCAGAAAATAATTTCTATGTGCAGTGTGTCACATCACAATATTCAGACAATTAACAGAAACTGTATTGGCTTGACGTTGGAAGACACAGTTCCTCATTATGACTTGTCAGGCTTCTATCAGGGGAAATACTCAAGCTTTTCTTCTTAAGGCAGCAGGCAATCGCTCTGTGGAATAGAAGAAAATTCTGGCTACTTCTGATTAAGAACTGGGTCAAATAACTAAGTAGGACATAAAAATGTAAAAATTTTTAAGATTTTCCGTTTTCTTTTTTTTTTCTTAAAGGTGGAGCTTACATGTTTGTGATTAAGTGTCAGAGGCCAGGGCTTTCCTGGCAAATGTGTTTATTAATGTTTGAACATGATACCAGTCATCATTTATGACATAGGTTTCCTTAATCTAGTGTAAGTTGAGAGTTCTTGAAATATGGTCTTAGCACTAGTAAAAATATTGACATGTATAATTCAAGTAAGTGCATTATATTTAAAATAACATTACAATAATTCATTTTCCCTCATAGAATATCAAAGAGGAAAAATAAAAAGATACCAACTCTTATATCAACATGTCTTAGCACTAGTAAAAATATTGACATGTATAATTCAAGTAAGTGCATTATATTTAAAATAACATTACAATAATTCATTTTCCCTCATAGAATATCAAAGAGGAAAATCTTATATCAACACTGCTAAAAAGCAAACTTTGGCTGACATCCTAGGTGCTCAACATGTACACACAGATTTTTGTTTTTCAGGTATTAAATATCATTTGATAACTTCTCATTTGAGGATTATGGTATTGTTTTCAAAAATATGTCATAGAATACCTGAGTTATAATACTACTTAGTTGAAAAATGTGTGTCAATAAAGGCTTTCATCATTAAGTGCAGATGATATAGTTGATAGGAATATGGAGTTGGTATTTGTCTTACTGAAGAATTTTTTTTGATTAAAGAACTGTGCTCAACTACTTTTATTTGAGTAAGAGGGTGATTGGAAGTTATTTAAAACAATTAAAATCACATTTCTTCTCAGATGTTATCTGGAAATATCAAAGCCTATATGAATCATTACTTTCCTAAGAACTTTTTCCTAAACAGCATATGTAGTCTAATTAGGTTTTGATTTAAAATCTCTGTTAAGCTGGCAGAAAAGAGCAGATGAGAAATACCAACCCAAAAGCTCAAATGATAAAAGAACCCTTCAGTTACAAAAGATCACATAGAGCAGCATCTGCCACAAAGTTAGATATTTCAGTTGTACATCTTAATCACATATTTATACAGTGATAGTTCTATGAAAGAGTGTTATCTAAACTAATCAGAAGAAACCCATACAAATTAAAACATGAAGATCTGTACTTGTGGTCTAATACAAACAAGAAAAATCCCCACATTAATTACTGAACTAGTGCCTTTTCTGAATCACTTGAAATATAATTATTCTTTTAAAGCTCTTTTTAAAAAAAATGAATACTACACTGTACTTAAAAAATACACAATACTTAAACTTTTATACTTTTTAAAACTTTGGTATAAAATGCTGTGAAACTAATGTGACTGTGTAAATTGATGTTTGCACAATTTTATGGTTTTTGGTGTTGTTTGTTCAGGTGATTTTTTTAAAAAAGTAAATGTTGAATTATTTTTAAAAACTAATTTAAGAAAAATATGTGGATGAATTTTGTATAACTCTTCTTGTAGTATTGGTATAATACAAGAAGCAGCACCGACTATATGCTAAGGGATTTGGATTTTGCCCTAGAATCTTGATGCAGCAGTCAGTCTCAGTCTCCAATTTTGAGCTAGATGAATGGTACTGCACTCAGGGAAGACAATGCACATGCTTGTGGTCATTCAATTGCTTAAATGCTTTACTGGATCGGGGTCAGATTTCTTCACTCCTAAAAGAGAAATTCCCCACGGTGTTCTTCAGAAGTGCATTAGCCCCACTTAACTTTTAAAAGTTTGCATCTAGTTGATCACTGAGATACTCATCCCATCCATAGCGTCAATGGGTACACCATTCTTGATTTAAGAAAAAAGGACTGCAGGTTACTAGCACAGAGTAGTTGAAGTGGATTCTACCCTAATCCAGTAACCAACATCTAATATTTCATGATATTGATGTCACATAATTTGGGGCCTCATGTCTCTGCCCTCAATTTCAGTTTGTTCCCTTGTTCTCTTTACATCAAGCAGTGTGCTTCGCATGCACCTTGCAGAGACTGTGACAACCTTACTTCTTCATTTCAGGTCCTTCTGGGAAAGGTAATCAAAATGCAAATTATAGTTCTATCACTTATCCTGACTAAAAATCATCTGGTCTATACTTAGTAATTTATAACTTCAGTCTTGCACTAAGATCCATAGTATATTTAGATCTGTGAATTGCCTAAAAGGGAAAAAATAACTTAGAAGCTGAATTCTTAAATATTATTATTTTTTATAAATATCAGTCATAACGCCCCAGAGGATAGAAAAATAAAATAATCCATATGACAAAAAGAAAAAAAAAGTGCTAGATATCCATTATGGATATTTACAAAAATTATAAAAGTTTAGATTCTCTTTGTAGTCAGTGGAGATACATAGGACATTCTAGATTCTAAGTCAGTTCACAATGAAGTGGTATCTAAAATAGGTCAGATGGATTATGCCCTAAAATACTTATTTATGTCTGTTGTCTCTAAAGAGGACATACTGTCATTTTTTATCAAATACAAGGACTTCCATCCACTGTTGACTTCAAAAGTCATATTAGATGAATTCTAAAAAAGTGATTTTGATATAAAAGTTAAGTTTGGATGAAATTATGTTCATATGCAAAATTCAAAATTTAACTCTGAAAAAGTTTGTGAAGTCCTGCTACTTGTGCTGTCCTACACCAACCTAGTGAAATCACAATTCTATTTCACTGCTAGGATATATATATTCTGTTGCTGAAGAATCTGTGTGCTATGTAATCTGCTTCTTAGGGATTAGAATTGGAAAGAGCCTTGTATGACATAACTGCATTTTCATCACTTTTTTTTTTTTTAAGAGAGAAGACCAAAATCTTCTACATATGACTTTTCCAGTTGTTATTTCTGTTGAGAAACTAGACAATAACAATTGTAGGTCATCTTCTTAACAGACATTTTTCAGATCTGTTAGAGATTATTTCTCTTATTCTCCCTTCTCTCTTTACAAGCAGGGTGGATTTTTTGGGGGAGTGGAGTGTCTGTGTATGAGAATTTCTTCCCTTGGTCCAAATCAGAGGAAACTCTCAAGACTACCCAAACTCCCTTAGTCAAGAAACACACTTATGCCACTTTTCTACAGTAAGCATACTGTACTTTTCCAAGTACTTTTCACTGTTCTTTTCTCTTGTCAGAACTGTAGAGCAAACATCTCTAAGTGAGAATGTCTGTGAGCTTGATTTCCTTTACAACATCAAACAGATGAATACAAACGTAGTGAGGCACTGGAGGCATATTCTGGCTCTAAGTGAGAATGTCTGTGAGCTTGATTTCCTTTACAACATCAAACAGTTAGATGAATACAAACATAGTGAGGCACTGGAGGCATATTCTGGCCTGTAGAGAGATTTGATTAATTTGGAGATATGTTAAAAAAATAAAGACCAGACTTCTTTTTGGATATGTGAATTTACCTTGTTTGCAAACAGGGTAGGTATATGAAATATGTGAATTTCTTCTTTAGAACATGCACACTGAAGAGCTATATCCAGCTAGCTCCCAGTCCATAATGACAAAAATAATAGGGCATGAAAGTGGCTCTGAAGTGAAACTGTTCAACGCTTGATGCTCTCCCACCCTTCATCTTATCTTGTCTCCTCTCTTTCAAAAAAACTCATAGGCATGTTTGAAAGCTGTGTTTGATATAGGATTGGCCTCAAGCCTTTATGGAATCATCTGGTATGACCCTTTGAAGCACTGATTGAATGCAACAAAGTTGTTGGGATGAATGGAGATGATAAATGCTGAAGTGACAAACTTCAGCAGTATATATTAATATTTTGGTCCTTTGAAGTGTCTTTGAGAGCCCAGTGGAAGTGTTCACCATTAATATATATTGATTCTGAGAGTTGACTCAGATGCTTCATCTTTAGAAGAAAACCTCATAATTGAAAACAACAGTAAAGATCATCTGAAGTTACCTGCAAAAAATATGTTTCCATCTAGGTTTTTAGAAGTTCTCAGCAGCTTAGAAGTCATTGTGGATGTTTTAAATTAGTTCAACAAAATTAGAAGGAAATGGTACCAGACAGATAACAAATAAAAATAAAAGGTCCAAATTTTCACTTTTAGTGTATGATATTGGCATTTTAATGATTTTTTAAATGTTCTGATTTAGGTATTTTCATGATTAAGGCATTATATTTTCAAATATATCCATTATAAAATTTTTTAAAGGGAGAAAAAGAAAGAAATTGTATTATGTTTGCATTTTGGAATGTGCAATGTGTTGCGGATTTTAGGAGATATTTTCCATGAAGGAAGTATGATATCTAGAGTGCTTTTTAAATACATGTTTAATTCTTGTTGATCCTCTGCATCTTAGATTAGATGTTGCCTTCAATTTGCCTGAACACTTATGTAAATGGTATCTTGGGCCTGTCAACAGACTTCATCTCTGTTAAGCATCATAATGAAGTATCTTTATTACATTTTAAAGATATTAGCAATCCAGAATCAGAGGGCATTTTTTATTAAGCAGATGGGAAAAAGATGAGATACTTTGAGAAAATATTTTTCTCATTTCATTTATTCTTTTAGAAAAATAAGAGTTTCCAGTTTGCTGATTGACGATTTGGTGATCGCTGGTCTACATTGGTTAGCTTGCTTTCTCTATTTAGGGGGCTACACTTACAAGTTCTTCCCCCCCCCAAAAAAAAAATGGTATAAGACTTATTTATTTAGATAAATACTTGGTTTTCAAGAGAGACCTTGAGCAACTCTTAAATACTTTAAAATCTATGTTAAGGTAATTACATATCTTAAAGACTTCTGTGTGTAGTAATAGAAAACTAAATGTTAGATGATATATATAAAAATTATTTATGTAAACTTATTTTTCATGATGAACAGTATACCAGATGGAAAAGCTTTTGCTAGTGTGGAAAGTATATTCTTAACTCATATTATTTGTTGTCCTCATGTGTCAAGAAAATGTAATATTTTACTAGTATAACTTCATTTTAGAGGGGTATTTTGTCACTGGTTAAGTTACATTTTCAAAGGCACTAAAATAATCTCTGCTGGGAAAAATTTTTGTATTTGTGTACAAACACACACTGGATTAAAAAAACAGGTGTTCTTCAAAATAAAACCCAGCTTGTAGAACAACAACTAAATGGCAAATGAAAAGTCCAATTTGTTTTTAGGCTATTTATATTGAGAATAACTAATGCAAGTATATATATTTGAAAATGTACCCACAAAAATTCTATGCAAATCTTGTATGGATTCTCTTAGCATTGCCTTCATATATATTTGTTGAAACTAGATTTCTGTATAGAAGGGCTTTAGGATAATCAAGACATACTTCATAGCTGGAAGTGAAAATTCTTGGGTATTGAACAACTTGCAACTTACTATGCAACTGACTGTGGTGATGTCTGGTATAGCACATCATGCTTCAAATGTAAATTATTTTTAAAATATGAGTGAACTATAAGTTCCAGCATATATTATCAAAACAATAACAATAAAGTTATTTATGTAAATTGTAATCTTCATAACTAAAACATCTAGAAAGAATCCCAAATCCATGCTTTGGTAAAGATTAAAATCTCTGAAGGGATTAAAGATAAGTATTACTGTAACATCTATTTAAAATACTGATTGTTAGTAAAGTCCTTCAGCAAGTCTCTGGTGGTTTCCCAGTGGGATGTGCTGATTCTAGCCCTGTTAAAGCCAGGAAATCAGTGTAATCAGTGGAAAAAGATCCATGTCATCAGAACCTCATTTACTGGCCTTTTTTATTATTTAGTAAAGTACCCTGAATGCATCTATTTTGGGATATTGCAAATTCTATACCTCTAGAGGTATAAACCCATCCTTTAATGTTTTTCCTTTCATACAATGTTCAAGCTGTAAATATTGTGGTACAGTGCTTTAATGAGAGACTGGGTTTATTGCAAGCAAGATTTTCTTTTTGCAGAAGGGAACAAGTATGGGAAGCTCACAGCATCCTGAGTGGGGATGCCCCAGCACATGCTGCCTGCCTGGAACTTAGAAGCTCTGCCCTGGAGCAGGGCCAGGGCTGAGGATATATGAGGATTAGATTCCACTGGCTTGAGGTTCTGCACTTAAAAAGGAAAGCAAGTTGAAAACATAGCCAAGGTCCCCTGGGATGACTTAAAATTCTTCATGCATCCAGAGATGAGAGATGTTCATTTCCAGTCCTGTTCTGCTCTGGAGTTAAAGTCTTGATGTAATATTTCTGCAGAGAACCTGACAGAACCTGGACCAGTATTATGAAGAAGTAGGAGTTTCTGAACAAGGTATATTTGAAATATTGCCCAATTTATATTGAAAACAGAAACAATTTTTGTATTTTTTTTTCTTTTCATTTATGCTTTATGATGTAACAATCCTTGGGGAAATGACCCCTATTATAAGCTGAGTTTAGCTAACAAGATAGAGTGTAGCACTGGAGTTCAGGAAATGAGGCTTCCTGTTTTATATTCCAATTCAGTTAGAAGTGCATTATGGTTTCTTTTGTCTCTATTTAAATCTCATAATTGTTAAAGCTGAATCTTATAAATGCACATTTTTTGTTGCAACCTCACTATGAATTTAATGAAATTAAATCATTGATGTAACAACAGCTTTTTAAAATCTAGGTACTGAGATTAATTCCTGGGACCAGAGCAGACAAAATGTACTGCAAGCCAATGTCTGTATAGCAGATATGAATTTAAAATATAATTTTATTTTAATTTGTAAATATAGGCAAATTTTCTTTAGTCAGCAATCCACAACAACATAAACCAGGACTAACTCCATTGAAATAAATGGCTTTACTTGAATGTAATGCTGTTTTGAAAGGGGAACATGGTACCTTTAAAACTCAAATATATGAATTCAGAAGGACAGTTTGACTCAGACAGATTTGTTTTACACACTTTGCTACGAAAAACAATATTCAGACTGCTTTAAATGCTCATTTTCCTGTCTTTGACTGACATTACTAATTTGTTATTGTTGTTGGATTGTTGGGTTTTTTCCCTTTGTTGTTGTGCTTGGTCTTGATTGTGTTCTCTTATTCTATTGATTTTTCAGGCACTGCTATAGAAAAATATTATGAGCTTAAGTTTTTCAGCTATCCAGGGAGAGGAAAACCTTGAAGAAAACAAAGCAAAATTATTTGCCTTTTCCAGCCAAGGGTGTAGGTCATCCACCAGGGTTAAAAGGAGAGATGATGATCAGTAGTATTAACAGTTTAAATCCGGAGAGGATGCTTTGATCGGTGCAAAGAGAGTCTGTATTTATGCTGGCATAAATACAGCTAAAAATTTAAGTGTAAGTTGAAGAATTGATCAGCTAATGGAAGCTTTGCTCTGTGGTACACTTCAACACTCATAAAAAGGTAGTAATTTTAACAATGACATCTTAAATAAAAATTACAGATTTGATACACATGTATGTGTGTGTGTGTATATATGTATATATCTTAAAGGAAGTGGAACACAGAAATTATTGATATAGGATTAAGCATTCTGGAAAGGCTAGGACAGTTCTCCAGTAGTCCTGTGGAAATCTGAAAAGTCATTAATTATGGAAAATTAAGAAGTACAGGAAAATGTAGCAATTGTTTCTAAATAGTCTTCTTCTTTTTTCAGGATTTGTTTGTTTTCTGTGTGGAAGTGTAAATTACTTAGGGTATTTTCTTTCTTTCATCAATACTTCAGAAAGGTTCTGCAGTAAAAACAGAATACAAATGCATCTATTGTTGGGATGCCCACTAACCCTGTCTTACATTGGTCTTCACAATGCATTTGTAGAGACCCTTTGTGGAATATTTTAGATTATTTTTGTTTCTGTGTCTCTATTTGCACATTACAACAAAGTTTATTGTTCAGCTTATATGTGGGGTTTCTTTTAAGACCAGCACATTTTGAGCACTATGATTATCCAGGAGATCAGGTTTTTATTGCTGTTTTTTAATGTGATTTTTAAATTTTTTAGGAAATATTTTAAAGGGCAGAATGATGTTAGCTTATTCAATACAAACATGAATTGTAGTGATTTCCAAAATATTTTTTTAAAAAGATTTTTTTTAGTTTCTGGTGTTTTGTTTCTTTCTAATTGCTACAGAAACAGTCCCCTTTAAATTATGGTAAGAAAGTAAATACTTGCAGCATGTTTTTTTGGGTTTTGTGCTCAATAGTTTTTACTATAGGTCTGATTTGAAGAGAGCCAATAGAAGTTTGGGATGGAAGAGATCTTTTTCTTATTTTATAGTTGTTTAGATCTGCAGGAGGAAGAGATATGTTTTGAAGCTTGCAGAAAATATTTGCATCTCAGAGTTTTACCAAAATCTTAACTGGTAGTGAAGATCAGTAGCTCATAGGAAGCAATGTGATAGCTGTGAATATCAGTAGGCTTTTTTTTTTTTTTTTTTTTTTTGGGTTACTCTAAAATTGTTCTCCTGAGTACAGGGTAAAATATATATGAATGCAGAGATGTTTGAAATGATTTTATGATATGTTTGAAAGAGAAGCATAAGACCTTAAACCCCTTAGAGGTTTTTTGTTTTTTTTCCCTGCAAGTAAAGCACTACTGGGAACTCAAATATTACAGTAATTCAGCAGTGCAGGAGCCCATAACATGCACCATGAAAAGCAACTGTGATATTGCTCAAAGGGCTGGTCCTGCTTCACACTTTGTTCCTGACTTTGTGTCTTAATACAGTTAAAAGGCAACTATTTATTTCTTACAGAGTCTGTAACAAACCACAAGTGCCTGAGCTTTGTACAGGCAGCTGCCCTCAGGCTGTCTCCATCAGCATTTCAGTCCAGGTCTGAGGTGTGCTTAGGAAACTTCCCACTCACTCCTACTGGCACTCTTACTGCCCCTTGATTCACCACACAGTGGATTGCTGTCTGCTGAAAGTAGGTGCCCAAGAGGTGCACTTGTAATGATCTGCAGGCACTAAGGGATGTGCAGTCCCTAAAAAAGGACTAGGGCTAGCCCAAAGTAAAACCAACAAAACACATGTGATGTGGGTAGCAGGCTCTTGACACAGTCTCAGTTTACAGAGTGTCTCTACAGAGCCACACTCCCTGCTAATATTTCTATAGTTATAGTTAAAGAGGCTGAAATTCAACCTGGAGATAATTCCCGAAGTATCTCAGCAGTTTCTTTAGGACTGCAGCTCAAGGCCATAAGCCAAATTGCTGAAATGATTCACTGCACCTGGCTCTAGATAATCATGGCAGTAGTGATCATGTATTATCCCTTTTTATTTTTTTTCCCTTTTATCTTCTGTTGGCCTGCCTATGCAGGTGATGCAGATTTTTGCTCTGTGCTTTCCCTTCATCTGCCAAGGCTCTGTGCAGCAGAACCACTGCAGCTCTGCTGCATTTTGGGTCTGCCTCTGTCCTCACCGTGGATTTCACAGCACCTTTCCAACACACAGACATAAGGCTGAACAGAACTGTCAGTGCTTCGTTGTGGCAATTCTAGAGTTTTTAGTTTCAGAATGGTGCAAAAAAATCTAAATAATCATGAAAAGGAAAATTTTTTGTGAGGGAAATTGTCAGCAGTGAAACTAGTCTGTCCAGTCTTCATTTAATATTGTCCTCACTATGTTTTAATGTCTTTTCTTGTTTCCTGCTAAAAAAAAAAAAAAAAAAAAAAAAAAGATTATCATGCAGGGCTCAGGCTAAATTTTAGGTAGCCACTGAACTGACAGTTAGTTATGCAGGAAAGCCTAAGTAGCTGATTTTTTTTTTTTTTAGTTATTTCAATTTCAATATACATGTGTAGACTTCATTTTGTTTGGATTTCTTCAGGATACAAGATGAAAGTGTGTCCATGTTATGGATTGATATTATTTTTCTTCACAGAGTAAACCTTTTTTCTTTGAATGATTAGAAAGTACTGTGCAGATCATAAAAAAATAGAACATTGGAAGACTATTTCTCTGCTGATAGAATATTTGCTGTTAATATACAGGGAACTAACTATCTTTCCAGTTTTTATTATTTAGATATTTTTATTGCAGTATGCCCAGTAATCATAGGTCATTGCTCTTGAACCCTGACAATTCATGCCATGTATTGAGTTTGTTTTAAGTAAATTTAATGGACTTGTAGGAAGAAAATTAGTTCTTCTAGAGGTCATATTCTAATAATAACAATGTTCCTGATGATCTGGGGTTTTTTTGAAATGTTTTTGGTAACTATCAGGAAGCTTTCTTACCTTTTCCTCAAGCTTGAAACCTGAGCAGGGATAAAAGGAGGCAGGAAAAGTGGTATACTGACCTAGCAAAAGTGGATAAAGAAGTAATTGGCTGAAATAGTATCAGTGTGTGTGATTGATCAAAACATGAGGAGAATACCTGCCAGGTGATCAGCATTTTCTGCACCACCAGATGTTACTGACCTGACCAGGAACTGCCAGGGAGATCCTGCAGCAGAGACAAGACATTGCCCAGCCAGCAGGAAAAGCAGTCAGAGTGGCAGACAGCCAAAACTGCAGATGTTTAGCTAAGGTCAACATAAGAGTAGACAGAAAACATATTCACATAGGATTTCAGTCAAATGTATCTCAGGTTATACTCATTCTGCTTTACCCTGAATCCTGAAGGAGCTGATACTGAAGAATGACAAAACTGAAAAAGACTGTGTTTTTTTGGCAAGCAGGCTGTAGGAACTGACATACTACACTGCTCAGTGATGTGCTTTGGGAATAAGCTTGGAAGGTAAAATGAATTTTACACCAGACCACAAAAATTTTTGTCAGTTTGCAAAGTTTTTTCTTATATCATATTAGGCAGCAGTCAATTTATCATGCTTATGATGGAATAACATACATTTCCATATTCTTTTCTATTAATGTTCATGCATGAAGGGATATCTTACTGTTAGAGATAAATTTCACTTTCAAAGGTACTTAGAATAGTGTTCAAAATCATTATTTTCTTTAAATGCGTAGCACTTACACCAAAATTTCATCAAAATCTGGTTCTTGTTGCATGTGTTAAATCTTTTGGTTCTTTTTAATAATTGAGTAAAGATTTCTGTTCGTATAGTTCTTATAGGTTTTTTTTTGTGTAGCTCTTCTAATTTTTTTTTATATCTATTTAGGGGCAAACTATTAGATTGAAGTGGAGATTGGGGTAGAAAGAAATTATTATATTTATAAGAATTATATTAAGGGGGTAGAGCTAAACCAGTAATCAAACCCAGGAAAATATAATTTTGAATATATTGAAATACTAGTGGAGGGATATGTTGCCTATTTGCTCCTTTCACAAACAATTTTTAGGCTATATTAATGGCTACTGACTGATGAAGGCATTTAAGTGCAGGGGGTTTTTTTTGACAGAGAAGGATTTTATTTGTATGTTGTCCATATAAATGAGAATGTCTGTACATCTGCTGTAATACAAGAGTTTCCTACATTAACACATTACAATGTGGGTGTTACCTGTGATTCTTAGCAAAAAGGATGCATGTATCAAGTGTTCATTCATTAAGATTTTGCTATTAGCTAAAACTACCTGTAGTAGACACTGTTTCACACATTACTATTGCTTTAATTATCTAAAGGAAGACTGGTACAGGCCACACTTCCTGGTTTGATGCAGCCAGGATTGTCCTAAATACATTTCCAACTTGTGCCCACCAGTGGTAAAAATGAAAACTGAAAATGTCTTTTAGGATTTAGCTATCTTTTTCACTTTATTGTCCATCACTACCCAGCCTTTTCTCTTTATTTTTCACCATTACCCATCTTTTTCTCTTTTTTCTCTTTCTTCCCTCCTAAAGCTATCTTCCAAACCAACCTCTCCTGATAAGTTTGGCTGTGGGTCTTTGATGTGGTAATATTATGTATTAAGAAGGACAATTCTGAAAGGGGTAATAAAATATGAGTATCCATGACTGAAGACCTGCAGCTGAAAAGAGTGGTTCATGATGTATACAAGCTGGGATAAGAACAATCTGTGTGCCCATGAAATAGAAGATGATAACTGCAGAGGTGGCTGGATTTTTCATTTTTTGTTTGTCTTGGTTTGATTCTGGCTTGCTGTACTGAACAGAGTACTGTGAGAAACGTTTATGTATAAATCCACAGAAAAATCAAAGTCCTTCATGAAAATGGTGTTACATTTCAACTTGGCAACATCAATCACAGAGTTCTATATCTTTGACTTAAATAATAATGAGAAACAATTCTCTGTTTTAAATATGCTATTTTCAGTTTTTTGGAATTCTTTGTCTTATGAAGAGAGTTAAGTGATAATGTAATTTACTTAATTTATGATCTAAATTTACTTATTTATTATGTCTTCTTTACCTTTTCATGTAAAGGTGCCAGGCTTCCCCCCTAAAAAAATAAATCTCAGCCTTTGAAGGTTTTATGCCAGTACTCTTCCCTTTTTCTTCCCTTTCTCAACAATATTTTAGATTGTGATTAGTGCCAGAGAAGTATTTTCATTAATCTGTGCTTATCAAGAGGGTCTTCCCCTGCCTTCAGTGGTCATACTGGGTTTTTAATTCTAGATGAAATATTTCATATGGTTCTTTCTCCTGTGCTTCTATTAGGCTTGGCAGTGCTGCATTCCATCTGCCATTGTTTCCCCTTTCACTGAGCTCTTTCAAGCAACCTAAAATCTCCTTGGCCTGTTTTGGCCTTAATTAATCTAAGACTTGTTGTGTCCATTGTAAACATTTCCATCTTATTGTTAGTCCCATTTCTGGATGATTAATAAATAGATTAAACACTTTCATCCTTTGTAAAGGACCTGAGGGCACCTGCCTGTTAACCTTTAGCCACACGGAGCAGTGGCCACTAATAAATGCATTCTGCTTCTGTGTTCTCCTTTTTGTAGTTAATTTCTAGTCAATGACAATGCTTTACTTCTCATCCTGTGATTACTTGGTTTCTCTAAATAGCCTATTGTGGGAAGCATTCTCAAAGGCTTTTTGGAAGTCCAGAAAACTTGTATCTGCCAGTTCTTTCTTATCTGATATTTATTAACATGCCAAAAGAATATTAATAGGTTAAAGACATATACAGGGCATTAGGGCTTCTAACTTTGATCTAACTTTAATACTTAACATTTTTTTGCTTTTAATTGGGTCCTCAATTATTTCTGCAGTAATATGTGTGTGGGAAGCTGAATTCTTTCTCTGTTTCTCTCAGGAGTTACATGAAGATCCTATGTGGTTCAGTATATTATACTAACAGATTTCAAGGGGAAACCACATAATTGTGATGTTATTTTGTTTAATCTTAAATTGCTTTGAGAGTCTTCAATAAAAGTATCCTATTCTTGAGATACATCAGTCTTTTATTTATTGATCCATTCCAACAATTCCTCTTATGATACTTCAATCATCAAATGTTCCTTTTCTTTATTTGGAAACTCTGGTATATCCTTGGTGCTATGAGTCAAAAAGAGATGTAAAAAATAATATGCTTTCTCTCCTGTATTCTTATCTTGTTAAATTTTCCCTTTAACTTATTGGGAGGGGAGTCATGGTCTTTCTTGGTCTTTCTTTGTAACTAGTTACTACATATATTCTCATTTAACCATCCCACTTTCCTCTTCAGATGTACCTGTCATTGTTTATGCCTCTTATACACCATAGGTACTTAGTGCCAGGTGCACTGGAAAGAGTTGTGGAACTCTTGCACTCCCAAAAGTAACTTGAAGCTTCCATGTTCAAATATCTGATTGAAGTGTAATTTATCTATTTTATTTTTATTTTTAGCTCGGTAACCCTTGGAAGGGAGAGTAACGTGTTTTCCTCAAAGACGAGTGCAGAATTGGAGCCATGTGTGCTGGGTCATGCAATAGCGTCATAGCTGGAAAGGGAATAAGAGGGTAAACTTCCATTCTGATGAGAAATCTAGGACGAAAAAGAATCTTGGGAATTCTTACTGGTATACTGTTTCTAAGTACTTGTTTTCCAAGTCTTTACCCCTGTGTGTGTTGCAGCATCTATGCACACACATGCCTCATTTTCTCAGGTGTTGCTTTATAAAACCATTGCAATATGCATGGGTTCTGTACCCCATTCATTCAGAGAAACAAGCAGGTTTGGGGTTTTTAAAAAACTCTCTCCTCCAAAAACCCAGCAGGCTCGGGAATGCCATTCTCCACTATTTGTATAATTGCCTGGTAGCTGGAGAACTCAGTTAAGAGGTAAAGAATTTTCTGGTGTTATATTTGGTGTCTTCCACAGCTTGAAGATATTCAAAGGCACTTGAACATAGTAAAGCAGTAGGAATAACATCAAGTGGTAGCTGAAAGGCTTTAGATGAGAAATATGTAGCCTTCAAAACTATTTGCTTCAAAACTATTTTGTCTTTTTCTATGTATTTAGAGATGTCCAACTCAATTTTCCGGAGACCTTTTTTTAATGGCTAGTAATAATAATAATTCTAAAATTATTTTGATTAAAAAAAACTCCAACCACCTCTGCTAAAT
Organism: Passer montanus; assembly: GCF_014805655.1. Classification (NCBI taxonomy): domain Eukaryota; kingdom Metazoa; phylum Chordata; class Aves; order Passeriformes; family Passeridae; genus Passer; species Passer montanus. The sequence goes on along the minus strand of NW_024370595.1, from coordinate 2,121,291 downwards.
TGTTTTTGATCATATATGTCTTGACATTGTTTTCACCTCATACAGAACTCTGATGCTGAACAATCCCCTCCTCCTTTGAGCAACGAAAGTTGCTTTTATGTCACAGAAAGTGTGGAGTAACTGTTCAAACTCTCCTACCTACCACATTAATGATTCTGGACCTAGGACAGTGCAATAGTGGAATGGCTAGCCTGTTTGCAGCCATTCCCACCTGAGTATACCTACATCAATACATGCCCTCCAGGGAATGTTTTAAACCATTGAAAGCTACAGGGTTTGAAACTTTACCAAAGCTATATATATGCAGCAAAAGACCCAGAGGAACTTTTGCCTCAGTAATAGCTTCTTCTGGGTCTTCCAGCATACACCAGGGCATATTACAAACATCAAAATATGCTCAGTGGATGCAGGCTACATTTCAGCTCCTCCAGGGATGTTTTACAGTGATGGGAATAGAATCCCTTCTCTGTTCTACTCTCATAAGCATTCAAGTAGGAATTACTTAGGAGGGCACTCTCAGAAAACAGTGTTTAAAGGATATTAAGAGGAATGACCTGGCTTTCAGAGATGCTAAGCACTCACACACTGAGTTAGGACACAAATTAGGATCTAATTTCTATCACATGGAAAAAGTTAACACAGGAAGAAATTATTTTCAATGAAACTAAGACAGTTTAATATACTTGGTAGAACAAATGTAGCCCTTTTTGAGTATGAAATATTTTTTGCAGATTTTTTGATGCTTGCCTGTGATCATTCTGGATACTACTGTAAAATATTACAGCCACAATAAAGAATAAAATTTTTCTTTTTATCATTAAGATGTATTTTGTTGTGGGAGTTACTAAGCATACAACAAAAAGAGTGAAGACAGCCTAATAGAAAATTATTGTTTTCACTACAAATGTTTTATCTAGAGATGGTGCTGATGTAGTAGCCAGGTGCAATGCCTATGTCTCTTTACATGAGAGAGAACATGCTCTCTATAGACTGCAGGAGGTGAGTTTTCCAGATGGAAGAGGAGAAATTCAGACAGTGTGGTGTGCAGATCCCTTTAACATAAACCTGAGCTGCTTAGCTGACTTAGTACTAGGGATTTTGTGCTTGTAAACAACTCACTTCAAGTTGACATCATGTCAGGTCTATTTGGATGTGATCAGTCATATATGCAGGGGCAAAAGATTTTGTGATAAAGCATTTCTGCTTTCTGTTTCACTATAAAAAGACAATTGATGGGCATCTGAAAAGGTATTATAATAACAAAAAATTCATTTTATTTGCTTTCCTGGTTAAGCAGCATATTAAAAGAAGTTCTACATTCACAATGTAAAATTGTGACAATAAAAAACTCTTTGGAGAAATCATTCCTCACACATTACTTTTCAAAGATTTACTGAAGGTCAAAATCTTTATCACGCAGTTTGTGAACAGGTTCAATATTTTTTTCTTCCTTTCTGTAATGAAAAAAAAACCTACTTGCCATTTACCTAGTTAGGCTTTTACCCAAGTGTTTTCCAAAAGACTGTCACAGATGAAGCGAGCTCAAATTTTTTTAGGTGGTATTTCAGTCAAGAGAAGTCTCCCACAAAGGTTGTTTTTTTTCTTCTTCTAATAGTCACTTCCCTGAGAATTGATTGTTTGCCAGAACTAGTGTCCTCTTACAGAAGCTCACCATTCAAAGAGTGAAAGAGCACACTTACCATCTTTATCGAGTGGAGGAACTTTCCATACTGCAGCCTTTTGAAACAGGTGCAGCACTAGCTGCTTCCTTCTTGGTGACATTCCGTGGATGTAGCATTTCAGGTGAGAGCATCTGGAACATAAATTGGGGGATGTACATTAGCACTTCATGAAAGGAAAGCAATCAACCGACTTAAAATAATCCCTTGTGGTTTCCCACCATAAAACTGGATACGTTTTGCTCTGTCTGGCCTGGCTGTAAGATGTTTCCATGTACAAGATGTTCCCATGTGCTGGTAATCACTAGCAGTTGACTCAGTTCCTTGAGATCATTGGCAAGAAAAAGCAACAGTAACTCATAGTTTGCTTGTGGCTGGCATTAAGATCAAGCTAAAATAGGCATTTTGAATGAGCCTTAGAGAAAAGGGTTAACTACCTTTTTGAGCAGTATAAATGTGCTCTCCACACAGCACCTACTGTTCTAAGATGTTTTTCCCCCTAAATCAAGAAAATTATCATTAAAAGCATAATTAATGAGCTCCCTGTGTCCAAAAGGAAGCCAGGGAATAGTTGTTTTGGAAAAATGCCTGTCACATTTTTTTTTTTTAAGACAGAAAATTATATTTTTTGTACACATTTAAACTTTTAAAATGTAGAAACTGTAATGTACTTGAGGACATTAAAACTGAGTCTGGATTAAGAATCCACATAAAATATCAGAATTCAAGGTACATTAAAATAACAATGTTATAAACATCCCAAATACATCTGAAGTGGAAACTTGACTGGATATTACAGAAAGTTTAGATTGACTACCATGTGATGCTTTCTGTTTGTAATATCTATAATACTATATTTATGTAATGGAGTTTACGAGAAAACCTTATATAAATACCTGGGTGGATGGCTTTGCTCAATAAAAAAATTTATGTGCATAAAACCTGTTTTCTGTTTTGTTAATTCAGGGATCAAGTATGGTATCGCAGAACTTCCCAGATCTAGGAGATCAAGTGTGTTTATTTCAGGCTTTATGAGGGTTCGTGTGTGTCTATTAATTTCATTGGTTTCCATTATCCTCCCAGAGATTTTTTTTTCTCAGGTCAGTTTTCTTCAAAAAGGCAAAATAATTTGCTTACAGAGAAATATTATCTTTATTTTTGAGGGACCAAATGCACACTGACAGGAAAAGTTAAAAGCTCTTTCTCAAAGATTGATTTTTCTACACTATAATGAAGAGTTTTGCCTGGAGTTTAATGATGTTCTGCATCTTGAATTTGTATTTAAGGTTACAACATGCTTTAGGCTGGTAATTGGCCGTTATTGAGTTAATAAAAACATAAAATGACCTATCTTTTCTTGATGTAAAAAGGCAATAAGACAGTGTCCTTTTGGAAGGTCTGAGTGCTGTAAAATGTAGCCCAAGTGGAGTTAGTTAAATCACTTTTGAATTCCAGTTATGAATATAATTTACAAACAAATAGTTTCCTTCACTACTTTGCACTTCAGCCTAAAAGATGCTGATCATTCATAGAAGAATTAGATTTGGTAACACAGAAGTTGATTGAAGTGGTGGCCTTGGATAAGAATTGTGTGAGTTACCTTTTCTTCTATACTGTTTGGTTTTTTTTTTATGAAGAGGGAATTTTCCAATGTGACCTTTACAATTGTATTCCTTCTATGTACTGATCCAGGGGCTGAAGATGACCTAGTAGACCTCAGAAGTGATATTTAGCTTGGAGTTGTTTTCCTTTGTCTGAAAAAAAAAAGCATCCCTGAATTATATTTGTTTCACTGGCAGAGAGCTAAATCATGACTCTTCTGTAAATTCTGAATAAACAAGCTTTATGAGGGGTTTTGCTAGGATTTGAAGAGATAGAAAGAAATCCCCTTTTGGGCTGCAGAACACTTGGGATGTAATTTGTCTTAGCAACTTTTGCTGTCCGAAAGCTAAGTGTCTGGTTAAGCAAGTTAACTTGGCTCCCTACACAGTTAATGGGGAGAAATGGTTTCCTCTCTTCTCTAAATAGGCATTTAAAATAGATGGGTTGAATTACCCTCTGGAGTTTCTGCACTCTCTCCATTAATTAGGGAGAGATTAATCAGTTCTAGCTTTAATGTCTAGAAGTTAGACTTCAAAGTCTTGGTTAAACACTGTGTATCAAAGAGGAAAAAATAACATTTTCAAAGAATTGTCCATCTTCCTCTGATGTGGGCATTTGTGATCGGGCAAATAAATGTATGATGGGAGCCTAAGATGACAGATATCTAAGAAAGATGGGAGATTAGACTAGATAGCTAAAATTAAAAGAAATTAATTCTTCCCTGGTTACTCGGACAGCAAGTTAGCCACAAGAACTGCGGATCAGGTGTTTCTGTGCTCTGAGGAAAGTAGGGCTGTGAATCCATCATGTTATGGATGTGCTGCTGATCTCCCATTGCCTTTTCTCCTGATTTTCTGTTAGGAAAAAGCTATATGGTACTTCAAAATATGTTTGAGAAGTGAAGTGTCTCTGCAGGATGTCTCTGCATCAGAGCCTTCTGCACAGTGGAGGCTCTTGATTGCTATGCCTTTGAATGCTTTCCACAGACATTCTGCAGGTTTAGATGTCTAAAAGAGGGGGGGGGGGCTGTTGTTTGCAACAAGACTTTGTGAGTGAAAATACTACATTTGCTATGTGCCAAAGAATGTCAGTTCAAATTATTTTTCCATGCAAAAGCAAGGATTAGGGAATCTAATGAACTGAATCGCTCAAGATGTACATTGTTCCCCTTCTTAGAAAATGGTGTTATTCTGCATAATATTATTTGTACTTCTTTACCACTCAGTGATTTCCTTTTAACACACTCTTAAAAACAAGCTTATCTTAAACAACAGTCTGGATTTCAGTACAAGAGGTTCTTTTTAGAAAAATTTCAACTATTTACTATCAATGAGTCCTTGCTGCCTAGTTTGATTGCAAACCTATTTCTCTAGGCCTTGGTTTAATGAGTAAATTAGTGCAATGTCAAGTAGAATACAGATGTGCAGGATGCCAGCTACTATCCTCTAATTGCCTGTGTGCATATGCTTGTTCTCTGACAGTATTGAGAGCAGTTCACCACTACTTATTCTACCCACATTGTCAGTATTATTAAGCAAACATATGGAAATACTGAAGGACATATTAAGAGGTGGTTTCCTTCCCTCTCTTTCCTCTTTCTCCCCACTCCCTTCCTTTCATCCAGGGTCACACACAGGAAAGAGTGGAACACAAAAAGAACAAACACCTCTCTAATTGTCTCCAGGCAGTTGTTCATAGAAGAGGCACAGTTAGAAGTTGAACAATAACAATGGAATGGGGAAAGTCAGACAAAAGTTCAAGATGTATTAATGAGCCTATGGTCTTCCATTTACATAGCCTTTCTTACCCAGGCAACTGTAATAAGATTCCTAAGTTTCCTTAAGGTTACCCTTAAAAGCAATCCTGGTGATCATTTGCTTTATTCTAGCTTTTTGAGTCCTGCACTTGATATTTTTATTTTCATTCTCCATACATCTCTTTCCATGACTATATCCATGATTATTGGAACTATTCAATTGAAACCCAAAACAGGACAGGAATGGAGACTAACAGTTTATCTAACCCTCTGAAATAAAAATCAGTGTGTCTCTCAAAAGCTCAAGGTAAGCCAAAATATTTAAAAACTGTGACATTTGCTAAAATTATTTTTTATTTGATTCTATTTGCTTTAGCAAGGTTTATCTTTTCTTGTGTTCCTCAGAAACAAAGAGAGTGAGTACTTGCTTCTTTCTTTCTGCTGTGAGAATTACCTCCAAATTGCCACTAAAGAGCATGACTTAAGGACATGACACCCAGAAAGAAAAATGCAATGCCAAGTGTTAGCCTTAATTCAATGCAGTTGATACTATGAAGCATTAATCTTTTTTTAGGGAACCTTCAATGAACATATCTATATTAGATTTCTTTCCTTTGCTTGTACCCTGGTTGCTAAGGAGAGTGAATGATAAACATAAGAAACATGCCCAATTAGCAGCACAAATGTAAGGATCAGGAAGATCAGGCTGAGAACTGTGCAGAGCTCTCCGAGAGGCAGAAGAATTTTTTCTGTATTATGCTGAAATGATAGGAGGTTTCAAGCTCTAAACCTCACGGTTGTGGTATTTATAAATAGGTTTTCTTCAGGTGGTTTCTGTGTTATTTTTTAAATATTAGACAATAAAAATTTTCTATTTTCCCATCTAATCTATTTTTCTAACATTTGTCTGTCTTTCTGATTTTTGTGTGAATAAGCATCTGTCATTGACTGAGCCTTACACCATCCTTTGTCCCTTCAAATGGAAGTTTATCATATGGTAGAAGAAAGTAGAAGACTTAATTAGGCATAATTGTGGCATAATGGGGAATTACAGTAGAGACCACTGGAAAGTGGTCACTGCTGCTACATATTTTAACTGAAAAAGAATAAGGAATGAAAAGAGTTGACATGCTAGAAGATAAAGAGAGGAAGAAACCATTAAAAAAAACATAGATTGGGTTGTAGCACATAGTGTTGGTTTACAGGGGTGGTATTGCAGGGCTAAGGCAACATCTAATAAACCAAGAGGTGTCTGTGTCCATGTTGACAAGTTTATATGTGTTTATTCAAGTGGTTTTCCTATTGCACCTCCAGATATACATTTGTCATAGTCAGGTGTGATGGAGAAGGAGGATAGAGACAAGGAAAAGGAAGAAGGAAATCCAGGAGAAATATAAGAAGTCTTCTTCATCTGCTGTCAGGCTGAAAAAAAAAAAGAAAGCAAGTGTTCACATCTTCCAGATGCAACTTGAAAGTCAGATGTAATTTTATACTATCTGTAGGAATTTTATCAAGCTCAAGTGAATTTCACACTAAACTAGGTGAAACTTTGACTACATAGAGCAAATGATACACGAAAGACCATGATGTGGTTATAGGACTTATAGAAAGTCAAGATGCAACATAAATAAAAAAGTAGCTGAAAAGAAGTAGTTTGCATTATGGAACTTTCAGAGCAACACTGTACAATGCATTGTAATAATTAGTAACAACAGCATCAAACATTATAATGATCTACAAATCACAAAGGATGGACTTCACATTTTAGAGAAGCTAGAGTGAGTCTTGAACAGAAAAATCAAGTGATAGCAGAACTGAAGAAAAACTTGAATTTTCTATGCTTTAATTTCAAAACTTGAATGTTATCCTTTTATTTATGAGCTGTGAATAGAAATAGGACCTCTGGTCTGGAATTCAAGAGAGAAAAAGAATTAGCCATTGGATTTTTTTTTTTTCTGATTCTGGGAAAATATTGCAGAATGCAGATTGTTCAAAAATATTATATTCCAAATAACTTTTTTTTGTGCAAAAATTAAATAAAAGAGAACATCATAGTCTGGCTTTGAATATAAGCTTGAATCTGAACCAACCATCAACAAATACTGTTATTTGAAGTCTATGAGCACAGCATATGAAATTATTAACTTGTGTTACGAGAATGTTTATAGCTTCTTGTTCACTAACTCCGAAATCTGACAATGTATGGTCCAACAACTGGAAACAGATAATTTGTTAAAGTGTCAGTTTAGTATCTCAGTCAACAATAATATCAAGACCCCGTTAAGATGACTTCTCAGATGCAAACAGGCACCTGGACTCAAGTTTGCCTTATCCCCAGTTTGTTATTTTCTCAGCAAAAGCAGGAGGTCAGCTCCTGTTAGCTAAACATGATAGGGAAAAAAGGCAGAAATTCCTATGCTATTGCTCCTTCTTTTTTAACTCCTGTGGTCCCTTTGCTGTCAGGAATGCTATTTCCTGAGACAGGTGGACTGACATAGGGCAGATTTAAGGCCTGCACGTTTCAACTGTGCTTCTGAGATATTGTTTCCTTATTTTATCTTTGAATGGCCTTGAGCTGAGAACAGAAGTTGCATGTATTTTGTGAACAGATAAGAAAAGGATATGCCAGCCCACTATATCAGTTGCAATATAAAAAAGAAAAGAAAAGAAAAGAAAAGATATAATAAGAAAAAAAGAAAATAAAAGAAAAAAATATAATAGGAAAAAATTTAGTTGCAATATGAAAAAATAAAGAAGAAAAAAGCAATTTAAAAATAAATCAATACTCTCTAGAAAGTCTATACTGATTTTTTTCTGTCTCTAAAACACAATATTATATGACTGTAGTATAAAATTTCAGGGAAACTTCAGATATGCTTCAAAACATATTTCAAGCAATAACAAAAACTGCAGTTAAGCACACCATCACCATATGATAACTGCTTGAGATCATGGGATTTGTCAAGGAATTTAGCTTGTTATCTATAAAAGTACCTTTCTATAGGTTATTAATGCCCTTCAGAAAGACTTAAATATGTTGTCACAGTCTAGGAAATATATGTAGAATATAATGAATGAATGTAATATATTAGAATCATGGAATCATTAAGGTTGGAAAATACCTTCTAGGATAATCAAGTCCAACCACGAACCCAGCACTATCACCTCATGCTCTCAGGTGCCATAAACACATTTGCTGATCTCTTCTAGAGGTGCTGATTCCACTACTTCCCTTAGCAGTCTGTTCCCGTGCTTCACAACTCTTTCCATGAAATAATTTCTCTTAATGTCTAATCTAAACCTCCCCTGCTGCAAATTGGGACCATTTCCTCTTGTTCTGTCTCTTGTTACCTGGAAGAAGAGTCTGACCCTAACTCCCCCTCCTCCCCGGTCTGGCTCTAACCTTCTTTCAGGTGGCTGTAGAGAGCAATAAGGTCTCCCCTGAGCCTGTTTTTTTTTCTGACTAAACAACCCCAGCAACTCCTCCTGAGGACAAACTAAAGTTACTGCAGAAGTGGATGATACTGGTCAGTATACAGAAACCAAGGAAATTGCATGGTTTCATTGCTGGAAAACATTTTCAGGAAATCTGGGGAAATCATATTAACCAAGGGAAGCATGAGAAGAGATGGACCTGTACTAGGGTAAAATATATCAACCTGATAAGTGTTCAGCTGGAGAGATCTACTAGAGCTGTGATATGTGTTTAATTTTATGCAGAGTGAGTACTTCCTGGAAAGACAAACCAAGACAGTGCATATGTCTTTGTGAGACAGAATCCTGAATTTAAAGTATCACAGAGTTAGAACTTCGAAAGCATCACCACCCATCAGATGTCAGTAAAATACTCATCAGCATCTTCTTGATTTGCTTGAAATATGTTCACTGCTCTAGACAGGCACTAATGATGGCAATGGGTAGAAATAAATAAATCTGACAGAGAAATATGATCGTGAAAATGGCCTGTCAAAATGGTGTAGATTGTGATAATCACTTTCACTTGAGAGCACTGTCAGTTAATACATCTGTCTCTATGTATCTACGTGACCCTAATTGTTTTACTTTCTTGAGAAAGTGTCTGAAAAAATGTTTGGAAAATAGCTGATGCACAGATGTAGCTTTAGAGAGCAGTGAAGGACAAGTGAGTTTCATGTCTGAATAGTTTAGGTTATTGCTAGAGGGTGAAAATTTAGTTCATGCAAGCCAATGAGGCTTTGCTGGCCTGGCTTTCCAACCAGCTATTCACAGGTGGCGTGCTATTGTAACTGCACTCAAAATAGCACTGGCTTTTTTTAAAACCATAATGATAATTGAAAGTTTGGCAGTCAAATACTTCAGATAATTCCACTTTCAGCTTGCTTGGTGGAGCTAGTTAAGGGAAGTACAATACACTGAATGTCTGGCAACTGCACAGGAGCAGCTTTTGTGGCTGAGGGTAGGCATTAAAAAGGAAAGCTATACGTAGCATGAGCATGTATCATTTAGAATATCACTCTTCTTGCTGTGTAGGACAGTGACATCTGAGATGAGCTGGGGTGCCTTTGCTAGCAGAATATCACTAGTAACATTTCTTAACATGGATCCACGGTGCTGCTGAGGAAGTACAACACACACTGTTGACTCTAAGAATCTCTCTGACTTCTTTGGACGCTGTCTCATGAAGCTAGGTAAGAGGAATCATATCAAGTTGCTTATGTGAAGCTGTGATATTGAAGTTTGCTTGGTTTTAAAAAGCTGCTTGTGTCAAATAGTTTGTGGAATGTAATAGTTCATGTCTTTTATCAGCTACTCACATTTTTCCAGAATATTATTTTTATAATTCATTGGATGAACTTTGACTGCATTCAGATAGAACTACATTAGAAAGACAGAATTTAGTTTAGAATGGGATTTTGCTCATTTTCAATAAATAAGAATAGTAGGGTTTATATCTTTAGGAGCAAAACAGGGCTGCAAAGATAGAAATTTTTCCCTCAGAGAATACAAGACACCACATTTTGGCAAGGTATTGCCAACAACAAGGGTTGCCTTGTTATTTATCTTAGAAAGATTTTTCTAAAATAACTAAAAATTTTTGATTTTGAAGGATACTACCAAGTCTGACTCTCTACACAGCTGAGCATTGTCTAATAATTTGTTTCAGTTTATAGGTGAATAGGAATTGTTACCAAATTAGATTGTGTTAGTTTTGTGAACTGACTTTGAATTAGTGCAAATGAGCACATAATAATCAGGACAGTGAGAATTCATGCTGTTGAAAAATGGGTTAGCTAGTGCTACAAATCTGCTTCCCAGGAAAATGGCCAAGTGGAACCTTCAAAAGCTCTTGTTTTTTCTTGCCTTTAATCAGAAGATGGAATAAACTTAAAGTGTAAATCAAATAATTTGTAGGTTATTGAAAAATTTGAACAAATTTGTAGCTAGGAGCCAAAGTTAGTGGCTGAAATCTGAAAGATCATTTGAAATGAGATCATTCTGGTTTTATTTCAAGCTTTGTTTTTTGAGTATATTCCCCAGAGACAAACCTTGTTTGGAAATATTTATTAGGGCAAAAGGAGAGGGTCACACAGATTTTGATCAAGAACTACTAAATTAACTAAACTGGAATTAGGAAATGTTTGGCTAATTTCATCAGGTGAGGGAAAAGCCTAGGTTCAGACTGAAGGAAGTGACACACCTGGTGTGACTTCTGTTAAAAGGTATTGGATTCTCCTATCCTGTGCATATGTGTGGTTCAGGTCCAACAGCATTGAAATCACTGATGTTAGGTTAAGCTAAAAGTTAAGGGAAAAGCAGGAAATTTGAGAATTAAGCTAAAATAAAATAGGAATTTGACTCTATATTCAGAGGGAGCTGTAAAAGAAGAAGAATACATATCTCATATTTTTATCAGGAACATGTAAGCATCAGAACAGAGGGGACAGAAAATGAATACCTAAATAAGTTTTGCTTAAAAATCTTAAAAGTATGTTTTCTTCAAATATGATTCTCTGCTAAAATATCCTGCATAATTCAGCATTTCCAAAGCAGCAAGTGTGGCTCTGGGAAACTCTGGGTTTTTTTAAGCCTGTTTTTAAAATGTTGTACTCATCTTTGATAACCAATATAAAGTACTCTTTAGGCATGTGATTTTGTTCAAATAGAGAAAATTTCATGCTTTTTAGTTTAATTGCAGCTTCTCCATACTTACTCATCAGTTTTATAGTACCTGGGTAAATTTTTGCCGTCATGGAAATGGACAGAAAAGATCCTAAGGCAGAAGGTAGGCTGAACTTTATCTTTTATATAGTCTGCATAGGAAAACAAAGGTAAAAAAAATCTAAATACCATGATCAGCCCTTTTTTATGAGTATTCCTACTAACATCTTCTCTTGACTACTTAGATTACTCTGGAAAGAAAATAAAAAAATCTAGATGTCTTTTTGAGTCTTTAGTGATTTTTGCATCGCTCAGTTTAGCTCTCTAGTAGTCCAAAGGAATGGAAATTGAATTTCAGAATTCAGCCTCAGGCTCTTCCGGATGTATCAGCTTTTTGCTATTCACTCATTCCAGCACCCATGAGTCAGGACACCAAATGTTCCCAGCGAGGCTGCTTCCAGTGCCTCGCTGAAGCTGCAAGCAGTTAGTCACAGATGAAAGCAGCATGGATAAGTATCCATGTGGCATCAGGAAAAATACCATGGAGATATCTTTTTCAGCTGAATAACACCTGGCTGAGATATTTACAGCCATAAGCAGCCTCTTTGTATATGAAAATGGGAAGGAACTTTCCCACTATGAAGCACTGGGCAAGCGGGCAATGTCAAGACACAGCAAGGGTTATCTGTATGCAGAAGCTCGGCTGAATTAACTGTAGAGTGGAGAGAAATATTAAACCATTTGTATTCTTTGAAAGTATATTCATTCCACTTTCAAATTACAAGAAGTTGTTGAATTTCCTTAAATCAAAGTGTGATTTATATAATTACTGTGTTATGATTATCTTTATTAAAGGACTCGACATTTTGTAATGGTTTCTGCAAATAAAAGGGAAACTAAACAGGATTTTTTTTTTAAGGGAACTGCTTCATTCAATATTTAAATGAATTCACTCATTGTTTGGCTTTCTCTGTTTCAAGATTGTGCCTGAATGGAAGATTATTCATTCTGATTTTTTTCAATTTCATTGAAATTTCTTGTAAACATGATCTGTAATACAGAATCCATCAAGACCCAAGATGCAAGGACTCACAGACAGAAAAAAAAGCCCAAACAAAATCCGACATATTCTAATTATTGAGTTAATTAAAATATGCTTGCAGTGATTTTATTTGTTTAGTTGATTGGTTTTCTTCGATTTCTTTCATGGAAACATGGAAAATATTTAATTTTTTCAGCTTTTAAAAACCCAATTGCCACATTTATCTTGTTATCTCGGCAAAGTAATTTATCATTTAAAACCATATGCCATAAACATTTGTTAAATCAGTGTATGAAGGATGTTCAAGCCAACAAAGGAAATGAAGCACAGAAAGAAAGAAAAGCAATCAATTTTTAGACCAGTCAATAGTAGAGCTCATATCATTATGTATGCATTACTTCTGTACAGGTAGTCCATGTTACAACTGCTTTGGCAGAGAATTAAGAAATGGAGAAATGTTGTTACTTAGGAAGATTAATTGGCAATATCACATTTATAATTCATTTTAAACCCACCTGTGTCTCATGAGTAAGTCCATATTTTACATTTCTGAACTGGTCTGTAAACAAGAGTTTTGCTTATTACTGGGAGTGTTCAGGATATAATTATAATATAATTATAATTTTCTCTCCATTTGGCTCAAGAGTGACCTTATTTAGGATACTTAAGAAGATGAAGTCCTCCACTCTGCATAAGTACCACCCCATCCATTATGTGTTTTCCCTGATTGTGGAAGGCGGTTGCACTTACTGAGTCTGTAAAAAATGCTTTATTCCTCCATGTACTATTGAATTGAAGAATGTGTCCATCCTGTTCCACATTTTATGTTGAAAGAAAATAAAATGTCAAAGGATCAGATTCTGCATTATAACTTACAGTGATAGATGTTTACTTGGTGAAGACCTGGAAAGCAAAGGCAACTAGCAGCTCTTGTCCCAAAACCTGAAAAGAGTTACAAGACTGTATAATGCACTAGAGAACTGAAACTAAGGATGGAGCTAACCATGTTTGTGTAGAAAAGAGCTAGCACCAGGCACAGTCCTGAATCTGGTATGTTAAAGTCAAACAAGGGGAAAGTTTGACTGAGGCATGACCAAAACGTTATCTTTGGCATGTCAGGACAGTCTGAGTCGGTGGAAAGGGAATTCGAAACCCAAAAGTAATGCCCAGAGTTTTATGGCACTTGACCTCTTCAGAAACAAGACTACTCTTCATTCAGGAAGCAGATTCTTATGACTTAATCACCAAGATAAGGATTTTTATAGATGAGTATTTCTTAGTCCCTCTATTAGTTCTAGAGTACAATGCAAGCAGAAAGACAAAATTTCTGCACCAACATGACAATGGGCCAAAAGATATTTTACCCTGACATCTGCATTTTACAGTTTTGATTTGGACTTCATTCTGGACCCTCTTCTTTTGATTTTATAATTTTTGATTATAAATTTTGATATTATAATATATATTCAATTTTTTACTCTACTGAGTTCAGTAGCATAATACTTGTCTAATTGGAAAACAGTGACCATAAGTTCAATATCTTCAGAGTTCCATGAGGTTAGGCACCACTCTCCATTTTCTCAGTAAGTCCTTTCACCAGAAGGCTATCATGTAGTAAAGGGGTAGCAGGATCATGGTATCTTTATACTGAGATCTGTGGAATCCTGCAGATTAATTTTGATATGTACTGAACTAGCAAAACAAGTTGTTTAGAGTACTTATGTGGATGACTTCTTTCAGGAAGACATGGATTGAGTTTACGTAGTAGCATGACATGAGACAAGTAGAGAAGTTCTCTTTTGCAATCTTTTGCAATCCTAACTAGGCATTCTTGAATTAGTTTTCTGAATACACTGTATTAAACTTGCAGCCTGGACTGCCCTTTCCAATGAGAGGTGTGTTGAGGGTGGTTAAAGACTATTGTTATATAAATGACAATAAAGTTCTATAAAATAGTAATCTGACATGCAGTAATGTTATTCTTAAATCTGTTTTAAATCACTCAATTCTATAAAAGGCAGAGCTGATTGTTTTCACCTGATTAACCATTCTTCATTTATGTAGTTGACATTTGCAGTAAAAAATTGGGTTTTTTATTTATATAAAAAGTATTTTTGTTATTCATATGGTAATTTAATAAATAAAATTATTTGTCTTAATTCTGAGCTTAAGACTGCTTCTTCAGTTTATTGTATTATGTTTCTAGATGTTACTTAAATTGAAATTTTATGAAAATAAATAAGTCAATCTCCTTTCAAAAAGTTACAGTAAAGAATCTTTCAAGATTTCAATATACATTAAACCTCACTGATTTAATGCCCTGACCAAATATCTCTTATGATTAGAGAGAGGAGACTTGTGAGATATCTGAAACACATTCGTATTTTCACTGGACAAGAAGTTAGGAGCAAAGGTAATCTTAATTTACCATTTGTGTTCATCAGACTTTAGAAGATGTCTAACTGTGACAGTGAAAACAACTGTATAGATGTTGTCTCTAAGCTTCATATTTACATAAAATAGAAAACATACTTTATTGTGAGAGCAGAAATTATCCTGAATATCAATATTTTTTTTAGCTGTCAAACTGGTCAATAAGAAAACTCACTGAGGTACTCTGGCCAATGTAAATATTTGTTATGTTAATTATTAATCTGGGCTTTACAGTTAATTGAAGTGAAAAAGGAACAGGAAGATAGGATTTATCAGATCTGTGATAGGTTATTAAATGGGACTTTTCTGTAGGTCTTGGTTTCTTAAAATTGTTGTAAAGACAGTTTAAGTGTTTGGCTTAAATGCAGACATCAGCTGTTGACATCCAAAAATATATTAGATCAATCCTTCTGAAAAATGCTATTTTTTCCCTCTAGTTTTTACTTTAATACAATGGACATGGGACTTGGATTTTACAAATACTTTAGTATTTTAGTTCTGACCAGGTTGCACTTTTGAAATGAACCTCTTGATCACTCCTGCTTTTGAGCTCTGGTTCACCTTACACAATGGCCTCTGAGCATGTGAATCAGATATCTTGGGTTGAAATTCAACTGAAACCTGTGCTTCACCTGCTTACAGGTGCATTCAGTCTGTACAACCAGGCCTAGACATACTCTGAAATTCTTGTGCCCCAAAACATAAATACAACATGCATCAGAACATCGTGCAAAGGCGTCAATCCATAAATTCCCATACTGAGTTGCACTGCTCATTACTAGAGAAAACATCAAACATCTCTTTTTTTCTTTGATAATACAGACACCTCAAATAGTTCAGATAACTGATAAAGGCAAAAAGAGGTGATAATAATAGGCTGGTGAAAAAAACCCCAAATTCAGCATTTTTTATTATGTTGCTTCATAACTGAGTGCCAAAAAAGGAGTCAGGACAAGACACCTTGAGCTTGGCAAAACAAATATGCAAACGAAAAATAAAACACTTTTCATATTTTCATTTTAAGAAAACCCAAAACAACTACATATCTACTATCCAGGTTTGGTATTTCTTGCTGGACATTTTATACAAAATTAAACTTGTTTTAAAATTTAATCTGATACTTAAAAACCTCAGCCCCAAAAGTGCTCACTAAATTAGTGTCCATTATGTTAGTAATTAGAGGTGTTCTTTCCAATCAGTATGAAAAGTATAAAGTAAACTTACTTCATCAAAAATTTGTGAAGAGGCTGATCCTCCTGTTGAAAAAGAAGTAGAGAGAGAGCAGTGCAAATATAATAGAATTTCAGAAGTTGACTTCCATCAATCATATTTATAAGTAATGCATAACATACATATATTTTAAAGCTGGTGGCACCACATTTTTAACTGAGGTTTTTCCAGTTCTTTTACGTAGAAGAATGTTGGGTACTGAGTAAGACATAAAGGAAATTAGATGTAGAAGAGAAAAAAAAAAACCTGCTTAAATTAGCAAAATTGCTCAAAACCCCTTTAGCTTTCAAAGCTGTTAAGTAGTTCTGTATTTAAAAATTGGCTGTCAAGGTTAGGAATTTGGGTAGGGACATGACAACTGTGCTTTTGGTAGTAAGAATTTAGTTAAGAGCACTCCTCACCATTTGGGTCTTGCATCTGTTTTGATTATAACCCAAATCTCTGCCTGCTGCCTGGATTCAGCCTCCTACAGATACCCTCCTTAACCAGACCTAACAGCTTTTGTTACCTGTAAGTTCATTTCCTCTGGAGATCTGTGATGACTCAGGTATGCTTTCAATTCCAATCCATTATTTTTCCTTCCACCCACAAGCTGCAAAAATGTGAAGCAGACAAGATAAAATTTAATAAGAGACCAAGTTATAATATTTTTTTTAAATTTAACTTAATTTCTTTATCATTTCCTTTGTGCTTTAATTTGGAACAGAAAGTCTGCTTCATGCAGTCCATGTATGTGATTACATCCGCTTTGTGTTTCAGTTCAGGTCTACGCCTGCACAAAAACAAATAATAAAGAAAACACAACATAAACACAAACCCAACTCACTCCAGGGAGTGCATCAATTTTAAATCAGAAAACCACTGGAAAGCCACAGCTCCTCAGCAGCATAGTTTATAGAGTTTATACCCATCAAGAAGTCAAAAGTGGGCAAAACATTCACAGCACACTGATGGGACACTGGTGTAGGAAACCTGTTGGTTACCTTTTCCCTTCAGAGAAGCCGATGGAGTTTTGGAGGCAGCTTCCATTTTCACCCCTACTTCGTTCTTCCCAACAGCAGCCATCTGTTGGAAATATCTCATTAGGTATCTCTCAGCAGCAAGACAGCACTAGCTTTTGAAGACACCTGGGATTGACCAGAATGCTTTTTGAATTCTCAGGTTTAAGCATGCTTCTTTTGGATTCATTTTTGTATAATGATCCAGCTGACTATGTTTGAAGAGTTTTTTATCTATTGAGAAGAATATTGATGAAGAAATGAGAAAAGGGGCTTTGAAGGAAAACAGGTACAGTAAAACCTGTCAAATAACATTAATGCAGTAAGATTTCCTGTATTACATTACTTTTATTTAATATTATATAACTACAAAAGTAAATCCCCTGAAAATTGTATTCCCACTGACAGCTTCCCTGCTGTTTTATGGTGCATCCTCTATAGTTAATGGTCTATCACAGCTTCCACTGTAAGTTCTGATTTGTCAAGGCTTTATTGTAGCAACAAAATTGTTAGAAAGGAATTTCATTCTGTGAGATACTGAAAAATGAATTTTAGTTTAAATTGATTTAGCCATCTCTAAATTAGAGCAAAGAGGGCTTGGTTTTGTTTTTTTTTTTTTTTTTTCATTTTTCAGGTTTTATCTATCTTTTCTTTAATAGGCCAATTTCTTTTCTATTGTGAACTGAAATAGTTGCTCTGAAGTTTGAAAAAAAGAGCTAGAAGTTTGGCTTCTGGCTAGAATGTCTCCGAAATCACACAAGAATGTATTTTACTGCTTTCAAAGCACAGCAGATCTGAGTCTACAGATATATACTTGGGCAATTTTTCAAAATATATCCAAGAGTGAGAGAAATTTATAATGTGTGAAGGAGATGTACAGATGTTATGCATGGTAAAGCCCTTGACCAGTTCCTAAATTACTGGTTTTGTGTGATTGCTCTTCAATTTACATCTGCAGGACCTAAAAGCTGCTAAAAAGTCTTCATCAAATCTAAAGACTTTTTAAAAAAAAAAACTTTTTCAAATCCATCATTTAAGAAATTGGTTCTTTTCCTACCTGCACAGACTAAAAATACAATAAAAATACCAGATGTTGTTCTGAATCCCTCGTGCTTGTGCCACAGAAGACAGAGTAGACATAGAACTCCCTCCTGGGCACCCTGATGGCTCTAACTTACTTGATACAACTGCAAGTAGTGCTGAGGGAAAATTGTAACATATCATTTGCTAAAATGACACCCATAAGCAATGTAAAAAAATTGAATGTGCGACAATATGACTCCTATATAAAGTCAGTTCATCTGTTCTTCTGGACAAAGACCATCTGACCAATGCTGTAGTAAGACAAATGCAATTCTTTTTGACAAGTAGAATATGCCTGACCTGCTTTTTTTGACATGTTCTTGCATATATAAATCCATAATTTTAGTACAGCTGTTGAATAGCTGTTACGTGTAAATTATTTCTGTGCTTCAAAAAGGTACAAATTCCAGTTTTTTCTTCACTAAGGTTAAATAATTGGTTTTTCCATGTACAGGACTTGTGCTATATTTTTAAAGAGCATCAAATGGGGAGGCAGATTCAGTGTTCATATTCAGTGCTAGAAATTAAAATAATGGTTTAGGTAAATTGTTCGCCAATGTGAAAATATGAGTCTGTGAAATTCATACCTTGCTCATTTGTTTGTTTACTAACAGAGGAGTCTTATGCGGATCCATTTTCCTTTTGAAGTCCACCTTCAAATTGTGTGGCACTCTAATAAATAATGTTCTACAGGATGCAATGACCATTAGCAACTCATTTTTGCACGTGATACTGTCCCTCAGGTTGATGAAATACAGTGAACATCTGAATGGTGGAAGAAAAAATACTATTTCAACCTGTTTTATGAATACCTTTCAAAGAAGTGATTTTTTTTTGTGCTTACCCCAGTTTGTCTTTAACATCAGCATCAGAGTCTTATGAATATGTTCAGCAGTGTTTTACAAGTATATTACAAGAATCCATGTAGAGCAAAATGTCAGAAAAAAAGAAAAGCAATCCCAATAAACCAGTAAGTGAAGACTTACAAACATTTTGTGTATAGACTGCAGATAGTTCTCTCACATATGTGTATGAACAGTAATTTGATTTTATTTTTAGCATTCTTTAATTTCCAAGTGGCTTTGTTGATCTTTATTGTATATTATAATCTAGAATGTTGCTTATGGTCTAACACTGATGGAGTTTTATTTTGAAAGTTTACTTTTTTAATGCAGAAAATGTGTAGTAACAGACAGTTGCAATGAAACTATGCTACCCAAAGTGCTTTCTGACCAGATCTTATTGAAGTAGTCCACTCCATCACCGTTAGGTTTTTGCCTGTCCTTCGCCTCCTTTTAGGGCAACAGTCTGAGGAAAGCAATTACCTGGCTGTGAAACATATTTCTTGAACAGCAGGATCTGGCTCAGCGGCTTGCTCCTTATATCTACTGAACTATTCAACAAATGATGGCAAGAGGGAAAATAGTGACCCTTTAGCATCTGCCTTTGCTCGTTAAACTGTTGATTGTTTTTGCCCAAAGGCTGTTTTTTAGGCAGGTAATACTTAGCTCATGATTTACATTAACTTCTTCTCTCCTGTGACCATTTGATGTCAAATCCCCAGTCTATATATAAGTTAAATGTCTGTGTGTGTATATATGCTTGCAAAAGGGAGAAAAAAATCAATTTCAAAAGTAGAAATAGATGTTAAAGTGTCTTGAAATAAAGCCCTCACGTCTTTGTCTGAACCTTTAAGTTCAGACAAAGACCTGAGGGCTTTATTTGTTGACAAGAAAACAGATCATTAATTTGCTTATTCAGTTCAATCCAAACAAACTTATTTTTTCTTCTGATGGGTTGATAAACAGGGATTTTTTGTAGGTAAGTTCAGAGAGGAAAATGTGTGCTCTGTTTTGTTTTCACTTGTTTACTTTTTTCTGGAATAAAAATGCAAAAGCCACCTTTTCATGAGAAGTTTTCAACTTTGGTAGCAAAATGTGTTATTTTTCCTGCTTTTAATGTGCAGAGACTGATGAAGGATTCATTATCTGCAAATTTCAGGTGAAGGGTACATGCCTGATTATAAAAGCACAGTTAACCACCCTGCAGGAGGTTGTATCCAAAACAATTAGAGTTTTCCTACCCTTGTAGAGAAATTCCTGGATAAAAGTCTGTGGAGTACAAGTAAATATATCCTAATACTTTTGTTTGTAAAATAATTTTATTTTCAAATCAGTTCCAGAATGAACCTTAAAAATAGCAGATTGCTAATCAAACACATTACTGGATAAAAGTTAAAAAGTTTTCCATGTGATCAATACGTGAACATTTTTAGGAGGTGCAGAGAACCGACCTTATTGTTTTGTTCCATTTGCACTCATGGTATGTTGTAAAATAGTTTATAAATAAAATATTTTGTTCAATATTTTACAATTATGACTTTTTGATAGAGTAATCTAAAGGACATATATGTGGGTGGAAAAATCACTGTCCATTATCTTCTGCCTGGCCCCTAACCTGGATGCAACTAAAGTGGCCTGAGAGAAAATTTATATCCACTGGAAGTGTGACTTTTCCTAACAATATCAGATGATCTAATGGAAGATATTGATTCTGCCTGAAAAGCTCACATTCATGTCATCACAACCATTTACATCAGACTTTCTCTTATTAATTTTCAATGGCTCCTCACTTTGGAGCACAGAGCCTTTTTGTTATTTACAGTTAGCACCTGCTGCAGAGCAGGGCTGTGCACAGTCACCTGCTTTGCTCACAGTTCCCAGCAAGCATGACTGCACTGGCCTCTTCTCCCTGCTTTTATCTAAGGGAAAAATTGATGTGTTATGCATCTGGCCTGTTTGGGGCTTTTCTTTTTTTTTTTTTAATTTTGCACCTGCATGCTAAACAGCAGGGCACCTTAAATCCTGGTCAGTGCCTGGCACTGCTAGGACCACCTCCCTCTTTCTGGTCCCTTACACATTGAAGAACTAGTTCAGCTCTGCTGGGGAAGAAAACAAGGAGCAGCCTCCACAGAAGAATATGTAATTAAAGATATTCAAGGCTGCTAGAAGTACTCAGACACCCCTGAAATTTGAAAAATCAAAAATCCAGACACGTCTTCTCCCCTTTATGAGTCTGGAAACCTGATTTTTAGCAGTATTCAGGCTGGACGTGCTTTGCACATGAAAAAAAGATTCCAATCTAAATTTTTTACATGCAGTTTCTGTCTCCATTGGCCATAATTTTAGCTGACTATAGTCAAACCACCAAAATGCCTACCATTATTGTGGTGGTGAGGTTTCTCCCACTTCACCCTGCCCATTCTGAAAGTGTTTTCCATTAAAATAATCTTCCTTTTCCCACCTTCCTTCCTTTGCACTTGTATTTTGTCAATTAGTTGTATCCCATATGTTTCTGTTCATGTGCATGTTCCTGTTCATGTGTTGGATACCTCTTTTTGCTTAACCTAGTAATATATCTGGAGTCTGAAGCAGAGATTCTCAAACATTGCCAGTGTTTAAACCTAGATTTATCTTCATTCACATTTACAGCATTTTCCCTTGAAAATTCTCTTCCAACTCTCCTTGTGTGATATTCACTGTCATATAAAACCTGATATTAGTTTGGTGTGCTTGCCTGGTTTCCTTAGAAACCTTTCTGAGTTATTTCCTGTAAAGGAAATTATCATCCCACGTTTAGGAAGGTACAGTTACAACTGAATAATGTTTTGACAGAATTATCAAAATTAAATTCCACACCTTACTTGCGCACCACATCTGAATTAGCTTAATTTATATTTTTAAATCCTAAATGCCTTCTATCCAATACTGAGCTGAAGATCAATGTCCATCATGTTTAGAAAGGCAACCGATGAAGAAAGGTCACAGCTAATCTAGACACTGAAGCATTATATGCAATAATTTCATTTTCTAAATCTGATTGTTTTAGGGACTTTTTTAGTGTCAAACCAGACATTTGCATCAGACTCGGGAAGTGATATTACACCAACAGTAAATTTTGCTACCAGCTTTTTTTGTCAGTAGCATACAATGCACCAAAATTCAGTCTGTCTCTGCATTTGGTCTCTAGCACAGTGTGAGGAATAACTTGGGGATGTTAAGGCTTTGATTCATATTTGACAGGTTCATTTGTACTGGCTGACATTCATTTGAGACTTCAGATGCCATGGGTCATGCAAAGAATTCAGACAGAGAGCAGAACCATTTGTTTTATCCTGCTTGCTTGCTTATGAGCATCTGTAGCAGATTTATACACCTTGCTTTACAACTGCTTTTGCACCCCTAGGTGTGTGTGCCTTGTGCTAGTGTTTTACTGGTACCATGATGTTACAGGACTGGCAGTAAATGCTTGTTCTTAGTTTGCTTGCTGTAAACATTTTGAAAAGCCTCAGATACACATTTATTATTAAAGCAAATGATACATTATATATATTTAGATAAATAATACTATATAACAATATTGCATATGATAAATTGAATGTCATTTGTTGCAATAACCCTCAGCCATGAACTCTTAAAATAACACAATATATTGCAAATCTTTCAAAATTAACCATGATCTCAAAGGCACTACTTTCCAGAAGACTAGCACAGATATTTTTTACCCACTTTTATTAAATATATATTATGAAAAGTAATGTTCCTGGATTTTCTGCTGAAAATTAAATGAGCTGAGCATTTCTGGTTTCAGATAAAATCTGAAACTATTCATCATATTGAGATATGATTGCACCCAATTTGGGGTTTTTTGTGTGGTTTGTTGTTGTTGTTGTTGTTATTGTTGTTGTTGTTATTGTTGTTGTTGTTGTTGTTCTTCCTCCACATTTTATTTGTAAGGAAAATGCACAAATGATGTGGGTTCATGTATATGTAAGCACTGGAAGCTGAAGCTTGCTTTTATACTGTGTGCCCCTTGTGGCCAAAACATACGAGATTAAATATTGTGGTTCATCACTCTCTCCTTCAAAATATAAACTATTATTCTTTGTCTGTGATGTAAACTGATTATTTCCTTTATTTGTAAAACTTTTGCTCTGCAATTTTGTGAGTATTCTGCTGAAACTCAAGATTCCTATCTCTGTTTAACATAGGATTCTGTGATAGATATTAGTATACCCATGAATGCAAAAACCACACAGGTCTTTTTGTAGAAAGCAATGCATCAGAACAATCCTGCCCCTGCCAAGTTTAAGAGTGCATCATAAATAATAAATAACATGTACATATATATTCTGTTATATGTTAAAAATATATACAAGTAGAACCATACCTGTTAAATACTTCATGGTTAGTAGTAGGCTGATGTAGTTAATTAATTCTGGGCTTTTACATGCTGTAGTAGAAAACTCCCAAGATAAATGCTAGAGCTGCTGAGCAATGAAACTTACATGGATGCAACATTTTCCTAGTCACTGATCACTTTGCTCTTGTTAATTTTTAAAATCTGGTTAGTGCTTAGACTTGTAATCTGCTAGCTGACATGGAATTGTATCATAGAATTATAGAATCATGAAATGGTTTGGGCTGGAAGGAACTTTTAACTGCTGGATCAAGTTGTCAAAGACCCATACAACCTGGCCTTGAGCATTTTCAGGAAAGAGGCATCCACAACTTGTTCAGGTAGCCTGTTTCAGTGCCTCACTACCTTTACAGTGAAGAATTTCTTCCTTATACCCATAGTAAATGTAGTGTCTTTCAGATCAAAGCCATTCCCCCTTGTTCTATCACTACATGTGCTTGTAATATGTCCCTCTCCATATTTCCTTTTGCCTCCCTTTAGATACTGGAAACCTGCTCTAAGGTCTCCCCAGGATTTTCTCTGGTCCAGGCTGAGCAACTCCAGCTCCTCATCCTGTCCTCATAGGAGGCTGTAGACGGTCTCACAGAGGGCTGTAGCCCCCTGATCATCTTGGTGGAGCAAGATCCAGCAGCTCCTCGGGACTTGCTCTGTCCCTCTTGTGCTGAGGGCTGCAGAGCTGGATGCAATACTTTGGGTGGTGTCTCACAGGAGCACATCTAGAGGGGCCCTGCTGCCTTTGGTGCAGATCCAGCAGCTCCTCGGGACTTGCTCTGTCCCTCTTGTGCTGAGGGCTGCAGAGCTGGATGCAATACTTTGGGTGGTGTCTCACAGGAGCACATCTAGAGGGGCCCTGCCTTTGGTGCGGCCCAGGATATGATTAACTTTCTGGGCTGTAAGGGCACATTGCTGGCTTGTGTTGAATTTCTCATCAACACCCCACAGTCATGTGACTATTACAAAATTATTTAATATTCTGCTATATCACTGTGATTCAAATTTGTGAACAAAAGGTAGATTATGTGGTCAAAATAGCTAAGCAGTATCCTCTAGAATTCTGATATTTCAAGTAGGGATAGGATTTAACCAGATTGTTTTTAAAGCCATTCCAAGAGAAGTAGCTTGGATTTTGCACACATATAATTAAAGTGTTGCAGTGCAAACTGTACCTGATTTACAAATGAGATTAAAATCCAGGCTACTAACAGCTCTATCTTCATAAAAATAACTGATTTGGTGTCAAATGGGATTATTGAACCAAAACTGAGAAATTCAGAGTGTTCCTGATATTCCAAAGGGAGATTCTCTCTTGATGGATGATCTAAGTTGAAGAGATATCATGCATAACACCATTTTGATGCATCCCTCTGCTAGTACACACTTTCATAAATGCTTTTGAACCTAACTCAACAATATCTAATCCATAATGTTCTAGAAAATCTGCAAACATAAAACAAAATAATTAGCAGGTTTTGTAGATAATTTAATAAGGTACAGTTTTAAAAATCTGAAATTTTCTGCTAATGATTTTTTTTTTATTTTCAAAAAACAAAGAGCTTTTCAGATGTCCTTATAAAAGATCCTATTTTAAGGGCAGAGATATAGCAATAATAAAAAGCCTCAAGGTACAGAATATTTTTATGGTGTTTGCAATATAAAATAGGAAATGTATCATTTCAGTTTATAGATACAAAGCTTTTATTAACATTTTCTAGACACTGTCCAAAAGATTAATCTATAGCTTGGCTTTTCACTATGAGTAATGAGTAGATTCTTAAGTCCTTAGTAGAACATATCTTCATTATAATTTACTGTAAGTTATAGTAAAGTGCTTTTTCACAATAAAATAAGGAAATGCAGTGCCATTAAGTAGTCGTGTTTTGCTGTATTTTGCTGTGCTGTTGTGAACTGTGTTCTGGTCTGAACTGTAAAAGCCAAAATTGTTCTGAATAGTTATTATGATCATCAAATATAAAAAAAAAATTTTATCTGTTAAAAAAAATATCACTTCTTATTTATTTTCACATCACAATTGTAATAACTGTAACTCTAGCGTGTCCTCTTTCTGAAGTGTTTCAGGAAGTTAATGAGGGTTAAGCATTAGTTCTCTGAGAAAAGTTTCTTAAATGTTTTGGCAAATCTAGAAATAAATTTTATTTTTCTTTTGAGACACTAAGACTGGTGCTTGCAAAATCTGTCTATCTTAAGTAGTATAGTGCATGCACAGTAGTTGAACAGTCAAATGCAGTACTCTAAGGAAGAATCTCTGCACATTTTTGTATCTCTAAAGGAACAGTTTTTAGTGTTTTACTTCATTGATCTGCCTCAGGTCCTGTTACACCAGGGTGGGAAGCCAAAAATTTAATTGGAACAGTGGGTCTGTTAGCTTTGCTGCTGATTACCATTGATAGACAACAACCACCTCTATACTCACCCTTTCATTAAGTTCACATTAGCACACCCGAGGTTCTAAACTAAAACAGTCTGTGTAAACACAGGTGGAAAAACTGCCATATGCTGTCAATTTTAGAACTGTTTTCATTTGTTGTGTTTGAACAGTGTAGCCAAAGTCCTGTTCCAATATAGCACTGGTAGGGAGACCAAGATGTCAGGTTAGCTAGCTAGTCACCCTCACTGCTCCTCTCCTAAGTGGTTATCTGCTCCAAGAGCTGATGTCTTCCCAGAAAAGTGTCATGGCAGGCCATGGCAGGCTGTCCATCAGCTCCTGCTACTCATATCCTGTCATTAACAATTGCTCTTTCAAAGAGGCTTGCATGGCAATGCACATGCTCCTGACATATTTCAAACTGTTCCTTCTTGTATTTGGATTACTTCTTAGCGTGTGGGATTGATGTTTATAAAGATTATAAGAAAGAAAAAAGACTAAGTTTTGTGAGCAAGAAAGGATAAACTGTTTGCTAAGGTGTACATAATTTTCATGGAAACACAGAAACACATAATGGTTTGAATTGGAAGGGATCAAAAAGACCATTTAGTCTAATCCTCTTGCTGAAGGCAGGATACCTTCCACTAAATCACATTGCTCAAAAGCCCCATCCAACCTGGCATTGAACACTTCCAGGACTGGGGCACTGGGGCATCCACAGCTTGTCTGGGCAAACTGTTCCAGATTTCCAGTCTGTCAGATCACTTTTCATGTGTGTGATCTATCACATTTGGACATTTTTGGTTGCTTTTTGTTTGTTTGGGCTGGGGGTTTGTGGGGTTTTTTTTGGTTTTGTTTTTTTTTTTTGTTTATTTGTTTTGGGGTTTTTTGCATTTTGTTTGAGTACTTTTTGCTGCAGGACTATGTGGAGTAGAAGAGATATTTCAAGTACATGTGAAATCATGTAGATGTACTCCTAAAGATTACTGCTCTCATCAAGGCTATAGTCAGGTACTTGTAATTCAGAATGCAAACTGGGAGAAATTATTGATAAGTAATCTGGAGGGGGAAAGAAAGACAGAAAAATATATTTTTAAAGTGCTATCAGCTTTTTAAGATTAAATGAAAATTTTCCCTCGCAAGAAACAACATGAAATGGCAATTCAAATACCCTTTTTGTTTACTGAGATGCTTTAAGGCCTTTACCACCTGCTGAGTGCCTGGAAGGACGAATAAGCATTGGAGTGACAGGTTTCACACTGCTATGTCATACATTTGCACAGCAGGACAGAGTGGTTTCCGACACTATTGGCTGATCTGTTTTTCAAATAGAAGTCTGCATTTCAACTTTTGAAAGAAAAAGGTTCTTTTCATCTTTGCAGTTCAGAAAAGAAATTAATTTTTTATGTAATCCTGAAAATTATGAAGTTTCTCCAAATAGAGAACATTAAAGGAATGATATACTAGACAATATCTTGAAGAAATGAATATAATTTAGGAGCTTAAACCCACTAGAAAAATATATGCATTTATATTTGTGAAAATTACCAGAAACTATTATTCTGTTTAAACTGTCTCCTTTAAAACTGTTCTTTGTAAGACCAATACAGATACCAGTTGGTGGGAAAAAAGGCAAAAGGCACAAAGTAAATCATGTTGTATTTCAATTATACTGGGCCAAGGTAGGGTTCCCATGGTGTCAGCATGACACATTAAGTGTTGAGACATTGGAATAATTCCTTTGATCGTGGCCAAGTTGGACTTACAGCTTTTTATTTAGGCAGTTAATTCTCAGCCTTGGTAAGAAGCAAGGCTTGCATGCCATTCTTTACCGTGACTTGTCTGGGGGTTGTAAAAAAGTTAAATTTATTATTATTCAAATGTTCAATTACTATTTGGCAAGCCTCTAAAGAAGTCCATATACAAGAAGTAAAATAAATACACATTTAAGTTGTTGATTAACTTCCAACAATAATGTCACAGTCATTTTTAATAGACAATTAAGGAAAGAAACATTTAAAATAAAATAGAATTTCTTTTTTTAAAAATTTTTAGAGCACACAATTTCAGGAACTCAGAACCCTTTCAGACAATGAATAAGACATAGAGGCAGATATTCTAATTTATTTTTTTTGTAGATAAAATTATCAAGACATTGATTTAAGTAAGTTTTTGATCATAGACATTATATCTTGAAAGTCACCAGCATAATTTAACAGTTTGTCCTTTCATATTTTTTATACATAAGGACAGCCATGGAATTAAAAAATAATAGCAAATATTAAGAGTCTGATGTTCACCACATCAAGATAACTTAGCAACCAAGATATTCTCAGTAACAGAATGAAATATAAAACTGCTGTGATGGTGTGTAGAAGAAGCTAAAATTTTATGAGGATATACAGGGTTACCTGTCTCTCAGATTTAAAGCTGCCCTTGCTGTCCTCTTCACAACAGAAGAAATCAAGGCCCATCAGGATGCATGAAGCAAGGATTTAATCTAAAAAAAAATTGTGCAGGGAAAAAGAAAAGTTACTTAGAATTACTGAAACGGAAAAAAAAAAAACAAAACATCTGCCATGGAACACAGAAGACATGGATTCAATTTCTTGTTTCAATTAGTTCACAAGAAGTTCTTGCAGTCAAGTACCACCCAGCCCAAGTGAGTACCTACAGGGCATTTTCTGGACTGACTGTAAATTATTCTACATTTATGTTGTTGATGCTCTTCCAGTTTATGCAAATAAACAGCTGATGGTGTGGAAAATTGAACCCAGGCTCTTCTTCTTAAATGAACAAATTAACAACTAAATAGAATCAATATTTCTTATGTACCTTCTCAGCTTTTCTTCTACTTTTTTTTTTTCTTTTCTGGCAGTCACCACCTACTAAAGCCTATGTCAGCTTTTCTTTACTACTATTGCAGAAGAACATAGTATAAGCTACAATTACACCTTCATTTTGGTAGCCAACATACTATATTGCCTTCAACACTGTAGTTACTTGGTGCCTCCTACTCATAATGTATTTATCCTCACAGTACTCCTATGATGTTGAGCAGATGGTAAAGTGAGTCACTAGGTACAGAGCTTGACTCTTCAAGATCAGACAAGAAGATTGTGGTGAAACCAGTCCTGGGTTTCCTTCATCTTTCTGCCAGACCCCTGGTGTGTTATTGGGAACTGTGAGAACCTCCCCTCAAGGGACAATGGACATTGATTATAAATAGTAGACAGATTCTTCTCCTTTACCTACACCCTTGGGGGAAAAAGAAAAGAGGAAGTCGTGTTGTGGGCCTAGTCTTATGTAAACATCCAAAAGTGGTAAACATCGAAAAGTGGTGGCTCCAGCTTGGCAAAGCTGAACAATACTGCAGAGTTCTCAAATTATGTTGATTAGGAGACTGTTAAAGACAATTTTGAGACACACAAGAAGTACAGCTCTCTTGTGTTTCCTCTGATTCCAGCACATGTTGGCTTCTACTGAGTTCAGCCAACAGATGATTAATTTTAGTCTATTGATTCTACTGGCAACTACTAAAAGTGTCTTCTCTTGGATAAGGACACAGGAGCTCTGTGTGATGTATTACACTCTTTCTGTGTAGTCTTCTGCACAAGGTGCCCATCTGGCAGCACTTCTGTGAGATGCGGTGGGTATAACTGAAGGAGGCAGATTCTTTTCTGGGAATCTCATCCTCCTAGAGTGAGACACCATTGTTTCCTATGCAACTCTTTTGGAAACGATGCTGTCTCTGACACACCACTGGAAACCTTTTTGGCAGCAGAGGTGAAGATACCTCATCACCTCTTGTGACTTTGAGCTTTCACATTATGAAACACGTATTCTGTTAGCCATCTAGTGCAGTAGTCACATGGTAATTTGTGTAAAGCGTAAATGCCTCAGCATGATATGGGAAAGGTTCCCAGAAAGTGCAAAAAAAACCAAAAACCAACTTTTGGTATTTAGTGTAACCTGACACAATGGGAGCAGAATACAATTTATTTATACATGTCAGGTGCCATCTTTTCCCAGCAGTCCCTAGATTCTCATTTCTTTCTTTTGTCTGTCTTCTTTTGTCCCCCCTCTTGTTTTACCTGTTATATTCACAGGGAAAATGATTTAATTATTGAAATTCATTTTTTACTACAGATAGTAAGAAATTTTTCTGTGGAATTACTTTCTTTGGAATTTTAGTTTTATATTGTCCTTATATTTAAAACATTTGTAGGGAAATGGAGATTTTAGAGAATATGCTGCTTCTGATATTTTTGGTATAGATGATTAATATGATTTAGCATGACTCTAATGATTAAAATATATTAAATTGAAATGTTGATACTTTGCGCACTAAATTTTAAAAATCACATTAAAGATCTAAATTTAAGAGGAAAAAATCTAGAATTTCTAGGTTTGGATAATTATTTTTTGATCATAACCCCTTCCACCATACTTTCGTGAGGGTGAATCCAGACACCATCATCCAAAGGAAGGAAAATTGACAAAATGAGGAGTTTGATGGTTTAAAGCTTTGTGTTGAGACACATGTCACATTAGAACTAACAAATAAGAAATAGAAACCAAATATTTGAGGGCTGATATTAAGGCAAGTCACCTGCAGGGGACATGAGCTGGGGGCAGGCAGCAAGCAGCTTTTTAGTATCTCACCAAGAAAGAGTTGATGATGTATTGTGGTATGTATTGTGGTTTCTGATACGATGATGGAGTATGGAACATACCTTTGGGGAAAAGATCCTTGAAACTGTTTGTCACACCTGCTCCGTTCAAAATCTGCAATCTCAAAATCAAGGAAATGCTGCATAATATAGAGGGTCCAAAGATAGCAAAATCATAAAATTTCTTGAGAGTACTAGATTCTGGGGAACCTAATTCTATCTCTTTCTACACGAAGAGAACATTGAGAATAAATGTGTATTGATTTCATTATTTTGCATTCAAAGGATATACAGGGAATGCTTTTCAGGAGTTTCAGTGAGATGCATCTTTTTTCCAAGAAATCTTACCCTCTAAATTTCAAATATGACAACATAAATGAGGATGACACATGGTAAGAAGGATGCTGGGGTAAAGAGGACCAAAGAGCACAGTAATGAAAAGTTACAGGGCTCAGGTTAGGCATAAGAATAAATTGCATAAGATAATAAAGAAAAATAGAAAAGTGACTTTATTGTTTTGCCTAATCTGGTCAATAAATAATTTCAGTAATGTTGTGAGTATCATCCATCTTTATATACCACATCAAGTGAGACCAGTGACCTAAGACCTGCTACTTCCTGGCTTCCTTCAGAGCCCCTCCTCACCCAAGTCCATGGCGGCACCTCTGCTTCCTTCTCCCAGTGCCTTCCTTGCTTAATCAAACTTGTGCTTCCTCATCACCACTGCAGTGCCAGAAGCTGGGCCCTGCTGAAGGGGATGGGCAACATGCCACAGGTTTCAGCATAGCCAAGATTTTGCTTGAGCTAAGAGTAGAGTTATGCCACGTTTGGCAGGCAAGCCCCGCTTGCTCCATCTGCCAGCGTGGCAGCAAGGGAAGCATCTGGAAATAGAGTCGGTGCTTCCGCCTTCCCCTTGCTGGGTGACACTCATTCTGCCAGCCGTGGGGTTGTAGTGGGCACAGAAATGGTGTAGAGATGGGTTCAGAATGAAAATCTAGGCAGATAAGGAGACAGCTTTTGGCCAGAGAAGTCACGACAATTTGTGGCAATAGAAATTGTCTGCCAAGGGAGGTAAACAGTTATCAGGCATCAAAATTGGTAAGGAATAAGAGATAAGGCAGAAAGATAAAACTAAACATTTAAGCACACACTGTGGGTACTCTAGGGTATCTCATGGAAAAACCAGAATTATTTAGGTTACTTTTCAAAATAATGTGGCAGATCTTGTATGGTCGTTCTTGGCTGTGATGTTCATTATTTCAGACTACATGCCATTTAAAAATAATATAATTAATTTTCATGAAGCACTTGCAATATTCCATCTATTATTTTTAGGAATACAAATGTTTCCTTCATGTTTTAGATTAAAATGGCAAGGTTATAAATGATAAAGGTTATTCATTATTTCATAATGAATAATGAAATTATTCATTTTGAAATATTAACATTGTAAACCATTTCCCAGAAGATTATAAAGCAAACACTCCACACTCACATTTTGTTGCCAGATTTTGAGTTTTGATTAAGGGAGGCTTATGAGATGGGGTTTTTTTACCACACCAGTAATTCTCTTTTGAATACAGCTATTCTTTAGACTTTAAAATCCAAATTAAATATAAACTAAAAGAGGCTTCATTTGTTGTAACAGAATATCAAGACTACATGTAATTTTCTTTGTAATTAAATATTTAGTTCTCTGAGAACTGAAAAAAATAACTTCTATGTCAAACTTAAGTAGACTCAGTTCAAAAACACTTTTTGAACATTTACTTATTTTAAAATAAAAGCTAAGCTATATGCCTTTGCAATATTGAAGACAAAGAATAATTAGATATTAAACTATCTGATCATGAAATAATGACTTTTTTGTTTAGAAAGATTTTTGCTATAAATCTTGATTTGTAACTGCAAAGGCTGCACTAATGAAAATCAGAAGTCACGAAATATAAGTCTATTGCACTCTAAAATGGTTCCTTTGTGGAATTCCTTTTATGTCCAGGTTTTGTTCAGGTTTTCACATCTTAAAGGAAAACCACCTACTCTATCTGATCCTGATCCCTTTAATGCCCACTTTTCTGCTTGGGTTAAGAGAACTGAAAATGTGTTTCAGGTTTCAGGTGGAGCGATGAGATATGCTACAGACACTCCATGCTCCATTTCAAGCTCAAGTGACTATTCAAGCTCCTCATAGTCCAGGGCAAAGTATCAAGTTTGTTGGGAAATAAGTCTTGGATAAGGCTCTGAGGAAAGACTGGGGACATGGGAGGTGGTGCAAGGATTATGGAGAAGCTTTGTCTTTTGTTTCCATAGCACAAAATCTGCTTGGGTAGTTGAGGGTGACTTTTGATTAATATCTTATTTATGGAAGTGTGGACAACTCCTCCTGCTTGAAATTTTCTCCTCATTGCCGATGAGCAGATCCCTGTTCTCTTCTTCCTACTCCTTCTTCTATCTACCTCCTCACCCTGTCAAGTCACGGCTTCAGATGAGTACTTGTGAGAAATTTACAGAGTATGTGTCTGAATTGAGCTTATCTCTTCTACAACACTAATGTAAAAGTCTTGTAATTTTGCAAGATATGACCTTACAGGGGAGTTTGAAGCTGGTCCCTCTAGGTGCTTTCTTAAATTAGGGCATCAGGCTACAATCCTAGGGATACACTGAGTACTGAAATAGTTGTACAATTAATATCAATATAATTCCATCTTTCTATCTCTGAGTAGAAATCTAGTAAGTTGATATTAATGCCATATATTGACATTAATGGACCTGAGAGCAATCTGGTCTAATAAAATTTTTTCCCAAAAGGAGGTCTATATGTCAAAACACAAATATTTGCCTAGTTCATCTTGATTTCCTATTTGAGGTATACATACATCTTGTGGATATCATAGGGCTGGGTAGAGACAAGTGGAGTACTGAAAGCAGTGTCTGTGTGCCCCACTTGTTTTGCAGGGCAGGCATGGCTGATACTTTGGTTATACAGTATAAACATGTGTCATTAACCTTCTGCACGTTCCAACTACTATTTTTAAGGAAAACTGCAGTTTGAAGGTTCATATAGAATGGAGAGTAAGTTATACTAACGTCAGCCCAAAATGGTTTAATATTTACAGAACAAAAGTGGTAATATGTGTATTATAAAGGTCTCAATCTTAGCTCTGATCCCTTATCATTTTTACCCAGGTATATTTACATAATTAACCCTGTGCTTATTTCAAAGAAAGTAACCCAGTGGTTGTGATGAAATAGGTTTCTGCTGAATTTCTCAGAGAAATTCTTGACATGAACATTTTTAATATACCCTGCTAATATTTGGAATGGCACTTTTAAAACAATTGTAATCAGTCAGTTAAATAGAAGACTGGTTTTTGACTTGACAGAAAGCTTATTCTATACCAAAATTAAATTCTCTAATTTCTGACAGGATGCTTTAACTAAAATGCTTCTATTCCCCTTCCAGTCTGGAAAGTTGATCTCAGAATTCCCTATAAAGCTGTGCTCATCACTTCAACAAAACCACAGAAATTCTTATTTTCTGTTAGAGAGATACTATTTTATAAGTTAGAAATTCAGAGCTTCCGCTTAGAACTGTTTGAAAAATTATTCTAATCACATTCTGATATACATCCTTTCTTGACAACTGACGCTGTATATAACACAGGCTTACAAAATCCATTTAAACAGACTTTTCTTGGAAGTAGGAAATACCTGTGGACATATATCAGCTCTGGAAGATACAGCAATAAAATCCATCCAAAATAGAAAGCAGAGCGATAAATTATCTCAGGAAGAACAAGTAAACAAAATTGTATTTGAAATCCCCAAGTGTAAAATTACTGTTTTTTCCTGCCCATCCAAAGAGAAAAAAAACAAAAAAAAAACCAAACAAAAATACAATAAATGTGAGATGCCTGTGCCCACAGAGAGTGATATTTTTTGATCAGTAGGCCAACATTCCCTCCTTTTTTTTTTTTTCCACCTCCTGTTTAGCTCAGGATGGGACAGGGAGGAAATGTTCTGGTAAATAGAACAGAAGGGGAAGATTGTTTGTAAAATATTTAAAAATACATGTTACATTTATTTTTCCCTCTGTTTGCATTTTATATATACATTATCACTTTGCAAAGAAAGCCTTCTTGACTCCTGTGAATGAAACAGGAAGATTATACAGTGTCCTTTTATGGATAGAAAAGAGCTTAATTTCTTGCACTGTGACCTGCAGGTAGAGAAGAGACTATTGTACTTCTGGGAGTACTGGTCCCTCCTTGTCACTTCACATTGTTGGTGGACTTAGTTGAACCTCTCTGCTTCTCACCCTGGCTTTTGACTGAAAATGGAATTTTGTGCTCTCACAGTCCAGCGCCCACGGGACCCTCCAGGGAGCCAGCAAGCTCCCCAAGTGTGACGATACTTGGAACTACTACTTTAATTTTACTTTTGCTTTAGTTTGCAAGTACCAAAATTCTACAGAAACAGCTTATACCTTGATAATTTAGGAACAAAGACATGCAGTCATGCACAATATCCTTTCAGATGAGTCTCTTTGAAGTCAAGCTGGTGTCGGGCTTCCAAATGAGCTAATAAAGATCTGTTCAGATTTTTTCACCCCAGATAACAAAATTGCATCTCATGCTGCTAAGAGTGCACCTTTTTCTGCACCCTTAAGTGTTTAACACAAACTGCTGCAACATAGCTTAATGTCTTCTTATTCTGATGCTAATACGCACTTTGAGAAAACTGAGAATATACACAAGTTTAAAAGGGAAAGGAAAAAAGAAAATTTCTGTTTCTCAACTTATTTGTGTGAAACAGTTTCTCTAACAAAATATTTTCAGGTACTGAGACTGATCATATCTGAGGTTGGAAAGAGATATGAAATTACACTGAAATGTTTAGTAGAAATGTCTGTTTGACTAAGCAGTCCTAGCAGGCAAAATTTTTCTCTGTTGGATATTTTTGGTTAAATTTGTTTGTTGTATTGTTGTATTCTTTTTAAAACCAGCCTTTACTTAGGATGCAGCAGGAATTTGAAGGCAGTAATTTTCTTTGGGCTGCAGCTAAAGTTTTCAAGCAGAGTCCTCTACGGTCAATTTTCAGGGTGTTTTCTTTGACCAAAAATTCCTGGTCAAAACAATCAGTTTTAGATATATTCTTGAGTATAGGATCTTCATTAGTCTTTTTAATTCTGAGGAAAGGCAAGGAAATAGCATATAAAAGATAAAGAAGATTTGAGAGAAGGATAATTAAATGAGAAAAAAGTAGTAGTTGAATAATTAGAATCCCATTCTTCTTGATGCAGCTTGGCATCTATATCTTATTTATATGGTCTTTTGCTGTTCAGACTATTTTTCTCTTTGTGTATTGTTAAATATGAGTAGATTTGTATAGCTCAGTCTTCACACACAAACAGGCTCGTGGGTTATATGCATAAATAAGTTGTTTGCTGGAGTTATCCAAATGATGAGTGATATTAGGGCTATAAATCTGATTTATTTGATTAAAATTTGTTTTACTTACTTGTTTTCAACTTCTGTGGCTGAAGCGGTCCAAACAAAAGACAAAGTGAATGTAGCAAGCAAAAGTTCAAAGGCAGAATCAAAAGTAACTTGGAGGCTTGCATTTCTTTGTGTTTTCTCTTAAAAAAAAATCAAATTGTATGAATCTGTGTGGGAAAAGACACTGAAATGGATTTGGAATATGTGACCCAGTAACCAGAGAAACCATCAGAAGTAGGCTAACTGGGAAATTTACCTTTCTGTGTATGAGTTGCTGGCACCTATGTTAAGCTTTAAATAAAATCAGTTAAGGAAAATGGTAGTTAGCATTGGGTGGGAAAGGTTAAAAATGGAGATCAGAATTATGGCAAAATGGTAATGAAAAATTTGCAATCATATTTATTGCTCTCACTTCTGTCTGGGCATATATTTTGATTTCCCAAGACTGTAACTTGCAGTTTTCAGTTCCACAGAAAATGCTTCTGTCCCAAGGGCTGCAGCAAGGTCCGTGCTTCTATTCTGACCCTGACCAGTTTATTGCTTCCCTCCAAGCTGAAAGTACTGTCTATAATTTGCTCTATTTGTGAAAAGGCTTTTAAATTAGGAAAAATAACTAAAAATATGCATTACCCAACTTTAATACTGCAAAATGCATAGTAAGGTATTTTGAAATGCTGTTAGCCAGTGAGTCTAGTACACACAAGCCATTAAAGTAGAACTCATATTTATCCTAAAGATTCAAAAAAGACAATGCAATTTCTAAATTGCTTCATTAAATTATGTATGCTTTTTACAGAGGTAGGGCTGTGAATGTAAATATGTCTTAGCATCTGTAATTTTCTGTTGTAGTTATTTATTCCAAATTTTTCTTTTTATTTTAAATATGTTTTTCCATTCTACTTGATATAATAATTAACTTTTGACAAACATTCATTTAAAGCAAGGCACATATATCCATCACTTGGTTAATTTTTCTTGTAAACCAGAAACAGGCTGGAGTTGAGTTTCTCTTTGTTACCTTGGAAACAAATGGAGGTTTGACTTCAAGAAGCTCTACACTTGAAATGAGGGGTGGAGCTTTGATGTTGTGGTTCTTGTTATGATGCAGAAAGGGAAGGCAGTTCTTGAAGAGATTCTGGCATCTTGCACTTACGAGGATATGGAATCTACATAACATAATAGCAACCAGGTAGTTTCATGTAATAGGATGAAAGGGAAATGAGAAAATGGCACTTGCATCAAGTCATTAGCTTTCAGCTTCTGATGCTGGGTTGGGTAGCTCATCTTCCTGCAAAAGCGCCTGACAATACAGAATAATTATTGCTGTCAATTTATTTATCTTCCAAATGAAGATATACTCCCAATAATTTGCAGTAAAGGATTTTTGCTTACATTAATAACTTATTTACAATTTTCCAATCAGTCCATGAATTGACTTAAGAAAAGTTTCTGATTTTCAGGGAGTGTCTAGTAGGTAATTTTTTGTTCCTGCTGAGGGAAGTTTTGAAATTTGACCAAGAAATACTTTCTGTTAAATCATTTGGATAAGAAGATAAGAATATTTTGAATTGTAGTTTGGATAATGATGATATCAAAATGACGTATATTATTTAGGTTTTTTTTTAGTTTAGTTTCTATTGTTATCTTTTGCTTGTGCAGTATGAACAAAAACATTAATATATATCATCAAGACAATTTCAAAATAGAAAGAAATAACTTGTGGAATACTACTACTTTGATGAATTTTACACAATAGAATGAGATAAAGGGCCTCTGGGATTTACAGGGATTTGAATTAATTCTCTCTATACTCTGGCTGTGGTGAGAACTATTAATATACTCATTTTACAGTAAATGTAATTAGGCTTTCATTTCACTATTGTTAATACCTGATCTGTGTGCTACTGTGTGACCCAGGAGTGCTAATTTCATCCGAATGAGAAATGGACACACAATTTATTTCTGGGAAATTAGCCAGAACACATATACAGAGTTTATGTTGACCTCTGACTTTTATGATGGCTTTTGCTGGGCAGCAGTGGACAGACAGAATGTGAGCAGCCTCAAGCTCACCAGTGTAAAGCTAATTCACCAAAAGAGCCCTGCTTTGCACTCCTTTGAATCAGCAGCTGGCGTTTCCACATGATCAGTGGTTTGCATCATGAATCCATGATGGTTTTGATCTAACAAGGTATTTCAAAGCTGGATTTGCATTAGTATCAAATTCCATAATCAGGCATAGCTTTTGACAACTAGTTAATATTTTGGGGAATTCTGTAGGAATAGAAATAGGGAGACTAATACCCTGGTTCAGTTTTGTGTCTCTAAACATTGGTTCAACAAAGCTTGTGAGCATCGGTTCCACTGACCATGTGAACAGTGCTAAAGCAAATGTTACCCTGAGCCAAATAGTACAAATTTACTCACAGCTGTGTGATTGATGAATAGTAATTGACTGGATCATTTTGGATTGATTTTTCTCTTGTTATCCCCTTTCTTATACTTTCTAATGATCTTGTTTTATTTTATTAAGAGCGATTAAATAAAATTTAGCATGTTCTTGGCACAATGCACATAAGATTAATAGATAATTTCCCTAAAATTTGTATTCAATGTAAAAAATGTATATTATCAGGAAAAGCATTGAAAAAGCATTTACCTTACCACGATAAGGTAAACAGCAGCAATATTTAAGTAAGCATGATCAAGACTGCAGTATTTAGATACACCTTAGATTTCTCTCCTTTATTAATATCTTCTCTCCTTTGTGAATATAATAATAAATTATTATCTTTGAAATCTGCTACTTCTGCAAACCTTTGTTTGGTAAAGTATATTGTATGTGATTGTTGTTTTTATATGACTAGCAAGCTGTTCACATGAATTTATAAAATAGGTTCCTAATTTATTTTTACTTTTTATTCTTTCTTCTCAATATTCTAGTTTTACTTACAGTGGGTAATGAAAGCAGCCTGCTGTCTGTTTCAGTTAGTTCAAGCTGTAGTCCCCAGCCAGGGTAATTTATGGTTTACACACATTAGCACAGCATTGGCATGCTCAGGTTTTCCATTTCAGCAGGAACAAGAAAACCAAATAAGTAAGCTGTTTCAATTGATTTCCTCTGTAAAAAACATCATGACAACATCACCTCTGAGATAAATCTGTCCATTAAATAAAAACCAAGCACATGTTTCCTCCAGCCAAACCCAAACCACCATCAAATAATAGCAGGACTCAATTATGTGAAATGGTTTTAATTTGGTTTGGGGTTTTTTTTTATTTTTTTATTTTTTATGTTTGGGTTTTGGTGGTTTTTTTGTTTGTTTGTTTGTTTTTTTGTTGTTGTTTTTTTGTTTTTTGGTTGTTTTTTTTTAAATTTGGTTTTGTTTTTGTGAATACCCTTTTATATTTTATTTTATAGAATAAACTTTGGAGCTTTCTTGTCTCGTTCTGAACTCTATTGCTAATAAATAGGTGGCTGCTAATTTAGGAGTAATTTTGTTCAAGAAACTCACAGCCTGTGAAAGGGGTGTTTCAGAACAGTGTGCTCCTCAGCCTGATGTGTGGCAGGAACTCAGTGCCTCCTCTCTCCCACATCTCAGGCACTAAGGCTCCATCTCCTATGCGTGTGTACTGTGATGGCAGCAGCTCTCCCCCTCTCCTGCCTGAGGAGTGAGCAATCCATGTAGCCAGCCACTGCAGAGCCCTCACTGCATTCCTCCCTCTTACCAGCTGGAGCAGATCCAGAAGATGATCACATTTTGGGGATACAGAGAACTGGGGAGACTTTGTCTCACTTATGCTGGTGGTCACTCTTCCAGGGCACATCAAAGTGCTGCTGGCTGAGGATTGCTGTTGAGCCCATGCTGCCAAATATGACGTGCTTGCAATTGATCTGAATTAGCAGTTCAGGCCTTTGTTTCTTGTAATTTCTGGATTGTAAGGGGATTGCAGAGCAGTGACATTATCCTATAATTTTAATAAACCTGCTTCTTTCCTTGCACAGTATTATCAGTTTAATGGGATGATTCAGGACATGTGGGTCTTTCCTGCTTCAGGGAAGCTGGCAGGATAGTCAGACACATTCAGTGGATAGATATACTACCATATGGCCATTTTAAAGAGTGGTGTGGGCTTTTTTTTCTGCTTAGATCCAAACTTTGACCCTTTAACTACTACTGATTAACTTACACAGTATGTTCTATTGATCTACTTACATCTGAGCTCATTAAACACATAAAACGAACTACAAGTAGAGTAAAATATAGCATTATCAAAACTAACAGAGAGATCGCATTATTATAAGCCTAATACTGCTCTTTATCTAGTTCCCTGGAAGGAGAAGCACTTTGGATGCCTTCTAGCACTCATTCTAGTATCTTCTGCACTGTTTTATCTCCTGTCCCACACATAGGTTTGATAAATGAAAACACAGTTTCATTTCTTTTCAGCCAATGAACATGTTCACAGAAATGCTCAAGTGCTGTACCAGCATGAAATGGCAAAAGCACTTGAGGAAGTGTCCAGAGTGTGTCATATGCAAAAAAATTCCAGGGCTCTAATGGCCAAACATTCATTAAAAAAAGTGCTTTACAGTAGTAATACATGTTTTCCTGTTGGATTAGAATAAAACACAATGGCTTTGTTTATGGTCATTGTCATTAATCCAGTTTAAGAGGTGGGAACGTCCCACACAAGGGATGGTTTAGTTTAGATAATTCCCGTACAAAGCTGGATGCATTTTTTCCCATTCATTTTCCTTCATATTTCCAGCTATTTATTGGCTTAGCTACTCCTGGCAAACTGTGGGCTAATTCCTCTGAGTTAGGTGATGCTATATTATCTCCAACTGTTATAAAGACATTCAGCATTTAGCATTGAAAGGAGATTAATGAGGTAATTTTTTTCTTTCTTTTTTCTTTTTCTCTTTCTTTCTTTCTTTCTTATTTCTCTGTCTTTCTCCCTCTTTTTCTTTCCTGTTTGCTTGCACTTGCTTTTTTACTTTCTTACTTGGTTTTCTGCTTTTCTCATTTCCTTCCTTCCTTCCTTCCTTCCTTCCTTCCTTCCTTCCTTCCTTCCTCCTCTCCTTCCTCCTCTCCTTCCTTCCTTCTTTCAATGGCAGCCATAACTGCAAAAAAAGTATCAAAAGCAGATAAACAAGATTCTGTCTTCAAATAAGATATCTCTTGTCCGTGTTAAATGTAAACTGTGCAGTGTTTTCTTCTTCTTCTTCTTCTTCTTCTTCTTTTCCTTCCTTCCTTCCTTCCTTCCTTCCTTCCTTCCTCCTCTCCTTCCTCCTCTCCTTCCTTCCTTCTTTCAATGGCAGCCATAACTGCAAAAAAAGTATCAAAAGCAGATAAACAAGATTCTGTCTTCAAATAAGATATCTCTTGTCCGTGTTAAATGTAAACTGTGCAGTGTTTATCTTCTTTTTTAACATTGTCTTAATAATCCTAACAATTCTGAAAGCCTAACTAATGTTTACCAAATAGTTACATAACTGTCTAGGGACAAGTAGATTCTTCATCTGAACAGTTCTGTATATGTATAGATATCAATATCAGCAATACTTATTTCCCTAATGGTTTGTTTCATAGTGATTCAGTATTTTTTTATATTTTATGTATGTAAATATTTATACAGTGTAGATGTATAGATATCTTAACACTTACATGGGCCACTATGAAACATCTATTCATATTCGTTTATTAAATCCTTCCACAATTAAAACAGTTTAAAACCATGCATTTCTTTTGCATTGACTAAGGTTTAGAAAAAGAGACTAAAAAATATTGATAACACCAAATATGATTCATTGTTGACTTCAGAATTCATCCATTGAAACATTTGATGTTCTCATCCACATTTTCAGTGATCATACAAAGTTATAGATAGAGATGAACAAATCATAGAAATTATACTTCCTCTGGTGTAGTTATACCTTCAGGAATAATATAATTTCCTTTAGATGGATGTGCTTGGATTCAAAGCCACAGATCCACTGTAGTCTTGTGTTTGCAGGCTGCAGTGATTGCAAAAGAAAAGTGTTCTGTGTTTGCAGGATAGGAAGATTTTGGGGGAAAAGTTGAATGGGTTCCATAAGGGACCCATATAAAATGTGAGCCAACTAGCCAAATCTTATAGGAAGATATAAGCAAGCCAAAACTGTTAGAAGTCTGTAAGAAGCTTACTTGCATTATGATGTGGAGGGAGGAATTTATATCTTCTTCATGCAGATTCTGGGGGCCTGGCACAATGTTCTTACCCTAAGGTTTTGTACAGATTTATGGAAATTTCTGAATGCATTATTGCCAAACACCAAACAAAACAATGACAGTTGCACTGCACATTTAGCTGCAATTTGTGATTTAGAAAAAATTTACCTACTT
Organism: Passer montanus; assembly: GCF_014805655.1. NCBI lineage: Eukaryota > Metazoa > Chordata > Aves > Passeriformes > Passeridae > Passer > Passer montanus. The sequence goes on along the minus strand of NW_024370595.1, from coordinate 2,079,128 downwards.
TCTTAGATTAATTTGTTGTTTAAGGAAAATCCTGAGCAAAGACATGGTTCGGCAAAAATTACAGAATTTGACCATTAGCCCTGTCTGCCTTACTTTTCCTGTCTCTGCTTGTTGTGCACCCAATTCCCTTCAGTACGGAAAATTTTGATGAATTAGGTCATATTTACAAAGCACTTTGAAGTTGGAAGGCAGTGAACAATTATTCAGCATTATAACTTTATTTTTCATTAGAGTGAGATACTTGCTGTAAAGCAATGAGTGCAATTTAAAGTTTCCATCAAAGACTACAAAGGACATGTGCTCCTTTTTGCTTTGAAAATATAATTATCATGTGTTAATATAGTCTAGGAAGTAGGCTATCTTCTCATGCACAGACTCTTCTGAAAAATGGTGGAGGAAGCCAGAAGACCTAATTTCCTGTTTGGATTGCCCTGGGATGTAGGTACTATAACAATGGGGAAATGTAAGTGGTTCCTGATGAGATATGAAAAAAATGTCATTGTGCTTTAATTCTGCCTCTAGATTTCCTCAGTTGTTATGCATATATTGAGAATATATTTCTTATTCTATAAAGTGAAAAGTAAGTGTGAACAACATGAAAGCAGAAAGAAACAGAAAGATTTTTAAAGCTTTTTAGGGGAGTGATGCTATTTTAGTCCTACAGTTCTAGAATCGGTAGCACAATAGTCATGGTCTGTCTCTCTTGTACTCCTAGATATCATTATAGTATTAAGAGCTAGAGGTTTAATAGTAAATAATATTTCCTGTTTATGCAGACAGTACTAGTAGCAATACCAAGTAGTAATAAGGAGCCCAGAAATGTATATGTGTGAAAAAGTCAAAACGCATGATGAGTAACTGACAGATGGTAATAAAGAGGGCAATTTCCATTATGTACATATATGTCAATAGCACTGTGCATCTGGTGTTGTAGCTTCTGCCCAAACAAAGTTTGAGTTTGATATCCAATGTTTGGATGGTAAAAGTCTATTTGAATGTCGTGTTGGAGCACTGACCTGATGATTGTAGTTTATTATAGCTGAGTGGACAGGGATTAGCACTTTTATGAACAGTGGTACTGATCAACGATTCCAATTCAATTATCTGTACCATAGGGAAAAAAAATCATAAATAAAGATGGACTACATTTTCATGGATTTATTTCATGTGTGTAGATCACTGCAAGCCTGTTAAAAACCCCCACAAACCTACAAGAAGACCCTTCAAATCTATATACTATCAGATTAGGTATGCTAATACCTTCCTTCTGAGTGAGTTATTTAGACAGGAGCACTCTGAAGACAATATATTACTTAGTAGGAGTAGAAGTAGTGTGCTGAAGAAACAGCTTGTGCTGTTGTGTACCTTTGTTCATATTTTTTCTCCCAGAAAGGTTTTATAGCAAGTATGTGACTATTTCTGAGAATCATCAAATCACAGAATGGTCATGGTTGGAAGGGATGTTGGCAGGTCACGTGCACCAGCACCCCTTCTTGAGCAGGGCTGTCTAGAGTCAGTAACCCAGGAACATGTCCAGGTGATTTTTGGACATACTCAAGTATGGAAACACCACAACCTCCCTGGACAACCTGTGATCAGTCATTGTCACAGTAAGAAGCCTTTCCTAGTGTTCAAAGGCAATCTCCAATATTTCAGTTTGAGTCCATTGTTTCTGGTTGTTCATCACCAAAAAGGGCCTGACTCTGTCCCCTTTGCACCTTTACTCCAGGAGTTTATACAGAGGCATGGTCACCCTCTCTTCTCCTAACAAAAGAGTGCCAGGTGTCTCAGCTACGCCTCATAGAAGAGATGCTCCAGTTCTCCAGTCATCTTAGTGAGCCTTTGTTGTATTCTTCTGCTGCTAGAAGACCAGAATTGGTCATAACACAGTTTGATCTCAGTGTTTTGTTTCTGGCAGCTTTTGGTAATTTAAGAACATCGTTCAAAAAAAAGAAAAAAAAAAAAAAGAACTTTGGCAGTAGTCAAGATAAACCTTCTTTATGTTTGGGGGTTTGTTGCAGTTATCTATCTTTAATAAAAACATTTGCCGTGTTTGTAGCATTTGAATACCATAAGGACAATTATATTGATTCTGCTAGCAAAGCATGGCAGCACATTGTATCATTGATTTTGTATGTAATAAGGTTATAATGGATAATTGAAAGGAGAATTTAGCCCATTGCTTCTGAAACTTAATTTTCTTCCTCCCAAGCCTGCCTAGGCAGACCAGCTGGCTCCAGGCAGGACCTATTTAAGTGCAGAAATAGTGTTAAGCCACCTTAATGTGACAAATGGCAAAAAGCACTTTGTAAAAATTTCATTCAGAAACAAAAGAGTGAATTGTTGAGTGAGCTTGTGGAATAGATAGGCCACAAGTACATTTTTATTTCATCTCCAAAGAGTTAAAAAGTAAGTTGGGGATCTGGCATAAGATGTGAGAAAAAGCGCAAAGATCACCGAGTAAAAACTGCCCAAATTAGTGTCTTTTTGGTGTTAATTAGTGTAAAAAACTAATTTTGTTCTGATTCAAGTAAATCTTATGCCACCACTGTTGGTGGTAGCTTTCAGCTACTTTCTGATAAGATGTTTTTCCCTCATCCTCCTTTAGATGTCCTGAAGAATGGACGCCACTGAACTAATGCACTTACTTTCTTAGTGACAGCTGCCAAGGTGCTGTCAAAGCCAGCTGTCTCATTATTCCTCTTTCATTACATTTTCTCGTTTTTTCCTTGTACATGGGAGAAGAACCATATTAAAGCATTCCCTGTGACTCGGTTATAATTGCACCCTCTGTTAGTAATTGCTCATCCATTCAAAAGCTTTGCTGCAATATTTTGAAACAAATTGACATCATTCTAGTTCTGCAGTTAATCTGCTATTCAGAGAGGCATAGCAGGGGGATGTCTTATTGCTGTACTTTCTATGCATGGGTACTTTGGAAAGAAAATTAGCTTTGGAGACACTGTTTGAACATTTTAATGAAACCATTATACCTAGGAGACTGTAATTTCTAGATTTCAGTCTGATACCAACTACCCCTGTTTATAGAATAATGTTGTGCTCTGGTTGTGTGTGTCTTGATTTTGTTACATATTGTACATATTTTACTCCTGTGTGCATAGAAAGTTTGACATTTTAGTGTGTGAAGTGATAGAAATGCATGAAGAGATTTAGTTGTCATACTGTCAACTTATATGGAAGCCCTAATGGAGATACATTATGCAAAGCAAACTCTTTGGAATGCTATGGTCAGGCTTTTGTAGAATGGCTTTCTTTGATGTTGTAGCATGACATAAAAATAATGTAAATCACTAAACTGAAAGACCAAAAAGACATCTACTGTCTTCTTCCTAACAGAAGATTCTGTTCCTCTCCCAAATGTAACCCTCCATAGAGAAATTATAAAGCCCTAGCCTGAAATACAGTGCAGCAACATGTGCAAACAGCATTAAGAAACAGGAAATGTTTGTCTACATATTAGTATTTAGGAGCAATAAATATCATTGACAAAAAACCAAATTTGACATGAATTTTAACATGGCCTGACAGTGAAGAGTGGGAGAAGTACTGACAAATGAATATGAATGATAATTTTTCCAGACAGCACGTAAGCACCATTTTGACAGTTAAGGATAACCACTATTTAAAAAAGCATTTTCTGCCAAATCTTGATTTGCAAGTGAATGCAGTTTGAAATTTAATATTTCCCTACTCCACCTCATACCCTGACAATAAAGGCCTTGTACGACTTGCTTGCAGTTTTGTCTTCTGAGCTAATGGCATATTGTCAAGGCTGTAAAAATAAAGTTTTTCCTCACAGTGAGTTTTTGGTTGTTTTCCTTTGTTTTGATTTTTTTTTCCCTCATGAAGATTCCCATTTTGTTTATTGCCACTATTTTTTCTTTTGTGAAAAAATTTCTTCTTTCATGGCCTAAGAAAATAGTGAAGGAAATGTACTATATGTCAGGACTATGGCTATTTTCTCCCCTCAGTTCTATCATCTGAGGGCAAAATATCAAGAAGCTCAAGGAAATTTTGAAGTGTTTCCAAAAGCATAGTGCTGTATCACATAGCAGCAATAAAATCACATCCTTTCTTTTTTTGCTTATACATCAAAGCATACAGAATTTGCAATATGTCTTTGCCATTCTGAGAGTCAATATGAATTTTGTAACATCGTGTTTAATTTTTGAAAACAAGAATTATCTGCCTACTGTATTTAGCCTTAGACCTGCACAAAAATTATTATACTGATGATGGTGCCAAGGTGAATATTTCATCTATTTTGTTCAAAACTGCAATGAGATTTTTGTATCCTGTGTTTTATTCGTCTTAACTTTTCTTTTGTCAGTATGGTTTTGGTGGCCACTGGTTAATATTTACTGCTATTGTTTTCAATATTGCAGTAGATATTAGCTAGTATTTAATCAGGAGTATTCTATGGATAATTTCATGAAAAAGTTTACATAGATTTGAGGCTCCTCTACAGGACCAAGTGGATAGAGAGCTAATAACTTACATGGAGAGCTACATAAAGATTTCTGTCCTAAAAAACGAGGCCAATTTTCATTAATAACAATTGGGTTTTAGCCAATTTATTATCACTATAATGTAGCTTATCTTCCAAAATTTGTATAATTTTATTCATTATTCAATATATATGTGTTTGCATTTATTTTCTGGGCCATTCTTCTAGAAAACCTGTTCTAGTGATGTTTATGCAGCTCTGGAAGGGTCCGTCTTTTGCAATAGGCAGAATTACTGGATTTCATTCAATTGTTTTTAAATGTAGAATTAATTTTTAACTTTTTCATAGTTCTTAATGAGAAAACAGAAGTCCAATCAGGAAACCATCCATTTTTGAAAACAATGGAAAATTATATACAAATTATAGTTTCTATGATTGCCTTATATTTACAAATCTCGGTTTAGCTATAAGACTGTTAAAAGAAGAATGGCACTTAGACATTTCCTTAACTTGTTTTCATTTTTAAAATTTGCAATGAGCACAAATCTTCCTGCAGCAAAATAAGCATATGCTATAACTGCAAAGTTCACTCAGAGGGCTCTTCCAATTTTCCAATTTATATCTGGAAATCTGAATTTATAATATGTTTCTTTAGGTAGGACTGATTTGAACTGTAGCTCCACTAGAAATTAATTCAGATTAGCTAAATGTGCCTCAGATATCTTGCTACTCACAAAAACCTTTTTAGCTAGTAAAAGCATTGAAGGAGTTGAGGGATAAGGGGAAAGCCTCCAGCATAACACTGAAACTTTAATTTGTTCTGTTAAAAAAGACATAATTATTAAGACATAAACCCCAGACTACTCTGAGAATATTGACTATAGAATCAACTAATTTAACCTTGTTGCAGACATCTAATTAGTTCTGATAGAAACAACTTAGAACTCTACTTATTTTACTTTTTATAGTTTACAGCAAACTGTTCTGTTTTGGATGTTACCTTAGTTAAGGCAGTATGACTTGAAATTATTATATTATTTATAGGTCACCACGATGGTCTTCAGGATGACTGTTTAGATCTGTATTTAAATGTATCTGTTAAAATTGCTTACAATATTTCACTATTACTAAATATGACTTTATATTTTCTAAGTATGTCTGAAGTAAATGGCTTTAAAAAGTTAGTTGTTAATTTGATATAAATTTTCTGTGTTTTATATTTTGAAGAGTTTGGTCTTCTCTGTGTCAGTATGCTTTCCCACATCTTAATTACAGAATAAAAATTCTGTTTTCTTATTTATTCCTTTAGCATTTATATGAAATCTTGAAGAAAAAAAGGCATAGTTGGAGTATATACAATATTTTTTGGCATTTTAACAAGAATTTATCCTTAATATATATTCAATAAAATATTAAAATATTCCTCCAGGAAAATATGCCATATAGTGACTGGGGCAGGTAACTGTAGGGGCTCACTTAGGTGATACATCTTAATTGGCCTTTGCCAAAACAAATATTTTAATTTGCTTCTCCTAACATTGGAAGACAGCTCCAAGCATACCTCTACCTCTCTCCATTGTGGAAATAAAAGAGATGCTTCCTGAACTGATGCACATTTATGATTCCTGTTAGTTCTGGAGCTACGCAGGAACTCTGAAAAGAAAGCCCAAATTCTTTACTGCAGTCTTGAAGCAGCTGTATATGTTATATTTTTCCATCCTGTCTGTCTTGTATATCAGGATGCTTTCTGCAAATATAAACATTCCTCTGAAAAGGAGATGTTTGTATGCATATATACATGCATACATATATATACACACGTGGTTGAAACAGCCTGGTCAGAGAGATAAAGCCAGGTAAACTTTTCCTAGGCATCGCTCTGGGAAAAGCTGTGCGAAGCTCAGAGAAAAGAATTAAAATAATTCTTATCTTAAGGCTTTGCAGCTTTGCAGGTGTTTTGAAAAGTTGTTTTCTCATAAGATGGTTTACCAAAACCAGGGGGTCTCTACATGTTTCTTAATTACCCAGTGGTGATGGGGTGTTGATTAAAGGACCAATCAGGTCCAGCTGTACAGGAATAGTGTATAAAAAGGAACGGGTTTCTAAGAAATTGCATTATTAACCTCTGATCACGTATGGAGTACGCATTGCCTGTCCTTTCAGTTCCTGACTCAACGGTGACACACACACACTCTAAAATAAAAGCTTCATAACATAAAATGCTGGTGATTCCAGAAAAGAAATGTACTTGTTTGTGAAAAGAAAGAACAGAGAGGGAAAGTCTTTTCTATATCCTCTGTAAACAGGCACAGAAATTACTTTAATCAGTCTAATGATCAGTATGAGCTCCTCACTGACAAGAGAATGTTCCCTGGCTCATCTTTGCTTATCTTCTGTGAAAATGGTAGCTCTATGCTGTTCCTTAGCAGGCTAAACTGAGGTGGCCTATAAATCTTATAAATTTTATTTATCATTACCTTCTGGAAAGTAATGTCATAGTCTTACATAGAAGGGCTTCAAGATTAGGTAATTTCATTCCAGAAACAGATGGGACCCACAGACTGGGTTTTGCACAGTACAAATCAAGTCTATCCAAAAAAGCGTATGTGCTTGGGGTTGTGGTTTGTGGCAGTGTAAAATCAAATCTGCAATTCCTTGAGAGTTATATCAAACCTAACTTGAATTCAGCATTTCCCACATATAAAAATTTTTGAGGGAAATATAAATTTTTACATGGGTACATTCTCTATTTGTACAAACAGTATATTCATAATTATCCATGCAAATATTTTAGTGGGTAGCATATTTCTGATAATCAATCAGATGTACAAAATCCTTGCTGATTACACCTAAGGCCTTTCAGAATGTTTTAAAAGCTTCTTGCATCTACTGACACAAAAAAATCCATGATATTATAAATCAAATAAACTCATGTGCTTTTAGTATGCATATGAGCATTCTGAATGATGAGAACACAATTGTTTTTCTTTCCTTAATAAGGATTAATTTATTGATGATATTCCTACTTACTCCTGGACAATTTTGGGCCAATATAAGCATAAAATATTGCACAGTATTTTATGCTATGCAGAATTTTCTTGAGACAGCATGGTTCTGAAATTTTTTCTTGAGAAGATTTTTTCTTTTCTTCCCTACACAATGCTTTTACATTTAAATATTTGACTGTTAATACTTGTGCTGTTTGAACAGCCATAATTCAACAATTAATTACTAATTACTGCACTTGGATTTGCCAGTGAGGTGATTGAACATAAATTACATAATCATATTAATTTGTCTACGAGGACAAAGCAGGGCTGTGGCCAGAGTTACTGAAAAATTTATGAACTAAGACATGACATTGTGGGAAAAATGGGAAATGTTATATGCACTGTCACTATAAAAATAATTTTGAGAATCTTCACACAGAGACTGTGCAGTAATGAATAGTTAAAGATAGCTGACATCATTGAACAGATAGCATCTAAGGTGCAACACACAAATAAGGATTTCTGCTGTAATGCGTGCAGGGAGAGCCCTGTGATTGGTATTGAGTAGTGCAATTGATTTGTCATCTGGAGCAAGCTGTCCAGAGTTCATATATTGCTGAAATTAAGGCAAGGCTTCTCTTATTGACTAGATTAGGGGGAAAGCAGTTGGGAAGAATAATGAGAATAAATGCTGTAGCTGAGCATCAGTAACATCATAAATAATGCAATCAATAAATGACAGTGTCAGATGAAGACCACTTGAGACACCAGAAGTTAAGATACTAATTTGGTGGTTGGAAGGTGTGGAGGAACACTCTCAAAGGCACAGATAGATCAAAACAGGGTACATTATTTGTACCCTGTCTACAAGAGAAGGGTACAAATAATGCCATGCTCCAGCTCAAGTTGAAAAGGATGCTTCCATGTATATCACATACACATATATGTATATCTGGCAGACACAGAGTCCTAGAGAAATTCATATATAAATAATAGCAGGTAAAACTCTGAAATGAAAAACCTGTTAACATTCAACTTGTTGATATGCACAGTATCTGATAACACTGATGGTGCTCAGGATCTGTGAGCAATTTATAAAAGCAATAGTATAACTGTCATCACTGGAATCAGTAAGCGATCTATCTGCCATTGACTAATAACACTAAGTTAACACTTGCAGACTGATTCTGTATTAAATCAGTTACCTTAGATATGCATTTGGCAGTCAGGCTGCTTATATAAGCAGAATTAGCAACCTGAACAAATGCAAAACTGTAGTGCACTGGTAATCATAGAATCACAGAATGGTTTGAGTTGAAGGGGCCTTAAAGACTTTCTAGTTCCATACCTTCTGCTGTGGGCAGGGACACCTTCATTAGATCAGGTTACTAAGAGGTCCCATCAAACCCGGCCTTGAACAATTCCAGGGATGGGACCTCTACAGCTTTTCTAGGCAAAATGTTCCAGTGCCTCAAAGTAAAAAATTCTTCTTAGTATCTACCCTAAACCTGCCATGTCTCAGTTTGAAGCTATGTAAAAAGTCCTGCCCCATCTCTTTTTAAGGCCCCTTTTAGGTTCTAGAAGGCTGACATAAGATCTCCCTGAAACCTTATCTTCTCCAGGCTGACGAGTCCCAGCTCTCTCTCTCTCTGCATAGGAGAGGTGCTCCAGCCAAAAAAAAGCAAAACCAGAAGCAACTTTCTTGCCTTATGCAAAGAAGCAAGCAAACATATTAAAAAGAGCAGCATGTTTTAGTGGCAGGATGGATTTGACTTTGTTACTGAGAAAATGTGGTCTCAGATCACAGTGAAGTGCAGGTGTCTACCCTTTATCCAGTTAAGAACTTTAACAACTTTATAGGTATGAGACAAAGAGTTTAATTAGACACTAGATGTCATTCTGTTGTGATTTGGTAAGCTAAAAACATAAGCCAGATTCAGATTCCATCATCACAGCTCAGTGAAAGCAAGAAAAAAAGAGATAGGGCAAGACCTTCCTTGTTTTCCTGTACAATGAACAGACAGAGATGATGTGATATGTGACAACTGTGTGGTAACTTTCCCATGTGATAGTTGCTCCTGCAGAATTTTCTGCATTGCAGGTTCTGCATTGCCTACATAAGACCCTTGAAATCCCCCACAATTCAGGTCTGAATCAGTCCTATATATTGCTCTGGGAGGGTAATATTGGAGTTTCTGGTGGAAATCTTATGCAAGCACCCCAACATTAAAAAACCCCAACATTATAGCTCTTTAAAAATACTTGTTTATAAAAAATGTGAATGATTAATGTTTTGGAATGGGCAGATGCTAAAATGATTCATAATGTGTATAAATGATAATTGACAAGATAAATGAAGAGGACCACAGGGAAGAAATAGAAGAATAAATGTCAAAAACAATTATGAGATTGTAGAATGTTAATACAAATTAAAAAAGGAAAATATTAACAAAAATATGAAACATTATGTTCTGAAGTACTTAACTGAAATGATAGTTCTAACGAAAGGAAAAACAGATTTATTAAAGGATTACCAACTTTAAAATTTGGTTATTGATCAAATTAATCATCCTCTCCTATGCAACAAATGTGAGAGCACAGCCAGGGCACCTTTTCCCTTCCTGCTGCATCTTCCTTCGGACTGCAGGTGTGGCTCACGGGATCGGTGCAGCCTCTGCGCACCTGGAAGTCGGGGAGCAGAGAAGGCCCAGCGTGGGCTCAGCCCCCATCCGTGTCGGGGGCAGAGGAGGTCAGGGAGGTGGCTGCAACAGATGGCTTCACTGACATTGGGGTGCTTGGAGGGGCTACTGGGCGGGGCAACCTTCCTCCTGTGCTGGTCTAGAAGCATGTAACCCACAGAGAAAGCTCAGTCTTGTCTGGTAGGTTACAGATCCACACTTATGCTTAGGGTCTGAGCCTCATCTTCAAAGCAATGGAATTTTGTGAGAAAGGCTTTTTCCCAACAATCACACTTTCTACATTGTTTGCTTTAAGGACTAGCTATTAGCCAAGATTGTTGGAAGTCATTTAGAAGGGAATGTGATTTTTGAAAAACTGTAATTCTCCACAGAGGAAAATAAAATTATTTTGCAAAATTCTTGCATTATTCTTTTGTGTTGGGTATGATTTGTTATGAATCAGGATCTATATTTGTTTATTCTTCACTGATGTCCCTGGCTATAGTGCACCCCCCAACGTCACTCATCTTTTTTTTTCTCATACAGCTGGTGAGAGCTGCCAGCAGGAGACATGTCAGAACTGGTAAGAAAATAAGAAGAGAACTAAAGCTGAAGCTAATATGAAATAATTCAGTTGCTAGGCAGGTATGATACAATATTAAAATGAATTTACAGGAAGTATTTTGCTGAAGAACATGAAAAACAATATTCTTTAGGTTAAAGACAGGAAACATGACATTGCCATTGCTTATAACATCATTTTTAGGAGGTTTTGTTTGTCTGTTTGCTTGTTTGTTGCTTCCTGATGTAATAGGGGAAGTAGCACCCCATTCAATGTATGGAAAAATTCTGGTAGAACTAAAAACTAGGGTATACAACAAATTTTTTGAGATATTCTGAAGAATGGGATTTTGATATTTGCTTCTTTGTTCAGACATGAGCACAGACAGAGGTGTGCACACACAATTTTATGCCTCCTAATGGTGTAGTTCTGGGTTAGCTGCTATTCAGACTAGACTCTTGGCTAACAGGAAAGAAAATGAGTATATACCACTATAAGTGAAAGTCAATTACTCTGAATTGGGGAAGAAGGGAAGAAAAGATTATTTTTCCCCCTAGCTTCCCAAAGTTAATTCTTCCCTCTTAAGCATGCACTAATTTTTAGTAAAGATTTTCATGAGGTCTTTTAGAAAATCCTTGTGGCATGCTGTTTTAGCCTTCAATTTGATTTGAATTGATTTTCTGTTTGATTTTCCTCTGTCAAGGTTTCTCTCTAAATAAAAGGGTCAACAAGAAATCTTCTTAGGCTAGTATACAGGTCCTGATATTCTCAGGTTTTTTGTGGTTTTGTTTTTGTTTTATTTTTCAGGGTTAATTCAAACCAAAAGGATGTGCAAAAGTGCATTTACATGGTATTAAAGACTTACATATATACAGAGAGATAGAGTAAAATGATTTTGTCAAAAGATCTAGTAATGAAGTAGCCATGTGGATTCATGCACTGCTATGTAATAATGTGCACTGGGCCAATATATTAAAAAAAAATAACAGAAATTATTTACCTACTAGTATGAATTTGAAATTGATATATACTGATTTGCAAATAGGAATCTAAGCCAGCTGATTGGCTTGAAGCTAAGGAAAGTAATTTGTTATTCACAGTGCGTTGGCACTATATTTACATGGGCTAATTTTAAACACTTTGCAAACACCTCAGTCTTTTACAAATACTTCTGTATAGGTTTTTACCAGGATGAAATTTTCTTCATAATAGGGTGTTATGTTTTGAACTTGTAAGATAGTGTTGATAAAACATTGTAAAGCTTTACTTTATGTATTCAACTGTCTTTATCTCATCCTAGGAGATTTCTCACTTTTACCTACTAATTTCCTTCTCCATCCCACTGCAGGGAGCTAGAAAGTGGCTGCTCAGGGCCTGGAGACCTACCAGGTTCACACCATGTAAACTTTGTAAATCGTTTGTGGCACTTACTAGAACTAAATAAACTAGAGTAGTATGTCAAAATAAGTTCAGTATTACTGAATTGAAAACAATGTAGTCAATACACTCACCACTGCTTCTAAGAGACAAAGAGAAAAAATATCTTTTCTTATTATTTATTGTTAACAGATAAGTGAAAAATGGTAGAGTTCTTTCTCACACTTGCTTTTGTGCTACTGCTTTTAAAAATGCATGTGTAAAAAACTTAATTTAACAGAAATATCTTTCCTTTGACACCTTAAATTCCGCTATCTTTTTGTAATGACTTGGTGATTTGTGTGTGTTGCAACATTTGTTCATACAAGTCCTTTGTCTTTCTGCTTGAACCATTGCATATATGCTCTGCATTAATTACAGTACCACAAATAACCTGATCTACTGCAAGAGGAAAAAAAATACAGGAGAGCACTAAAAGCTTGAAAATACTTTTATTGTGGTTATTCTATAAAAGTGGTTTTTTCAGTGGTATTTTTGGAGTGTCTAAGTTTTGTGGTGTGGTGAAAAACTGCAAATTCAATTAACACAATGGTAATAAAAGGTGAAAGATTTGAGAATAGAAATCTGTTTAATTTTGGTTTGTTTCAGCTAGTGAGTTTCTTATAAGTTAATGGTTGGCATATTGAGTTGATCTTAAAATGGACTACAGACTATTTTTATATTACGCTGGCAGTATTACCAGTAGAGGTCTAGTATGCCTGCTGCAATATTATTCAGTGTTAAAGTGTGAGCAAATACTTGCATAACTGTGATATGAAGTTTGGGGTTTAGGTTTCTAACCATGCAGCAAATGCTATTGTGGTAAAAATGACAGCTTTTCCATGTTTGCAGATTTTTGCGATTGCTCTGTTCTTCTCATCCATATGTAAATGTTATGAATGCCAGGCAGTATTAACTGAGAAGTGACTTAGAACTGGATGGAAGCCCAACTACCTGATACCTCCATGAAGTTAAGACAACAAAGTCGAACCAGGAGAAAAGTTTTTCACACAGAGGGTGCTGGGGCACTGGAACTGGGGTGCTGGGGCTCTCACAGAGGGTGCTGGAGCTCTCCAGGAAGGTGGTCACAACACCAGCCTGACAGACCTCAATAAGTGTTTGGACAACTCTCTTGGGTACATGGTGTGACTCTTGGGGAGTCCAGAGCAGAGCCAGGAGCTGGACTCAATGATTCTGATGGGTGTCCTCCATCTCAGCATATTCTATGATTCTATGAAACTCAGTCAGGAGATAAAATGCTCAACAGAATGTGTCACATTAATTTCATTGGTAAGGCTCTTTCTTTTATACTACTTTTTGGATATACTGTTAGTGCTTTTTGATGAACAGGTACACCGTATAAACACAGAGATTATTGATCAGGACTAGGAGTGCTGAATACACTTATGTGTATTCAGGAAATGAATACACATAACTGACAGTAAAAACTTGGATTATCTGAAGCATGCTGGAACAGGAGAAAAACACTTCTGAGGTGTTCTTCAGTAGACTTGGCAATGTATAGTGTATTGCCTTAAGTAAGCTTTAAATCATTAGGAAAGCATCTAAATTAGTGCCTTGACTACAAGCAGTCCTAGTTATTTCATAATTTCCACTGAATCACTTGATGTCTTCAACATTTGGGAATATGTCTCCTAATTACAGGCTAAACTAAAAAATGTATTAATATGTTTTTAAAGGAGATTGGAGTTGACATTCTCACATTCTAAAATAATCTGAAGCCCAGACTTTTTACTGATTTAAAATTATATTCATGTTGATGGATAAGACAGTTTAGACATAGCTAGTTTAAGATTTTTGATAACATGTAGTATTTGATCTCATGGCTGTTTGACTGCTAATAAAAATCTTTTATTTTTCTATGATCTAAAACCTGTAGCAATCTCACATTTGTATCAGAGAGCTAACAGTTTTTTTTCAGCTCCAGGACACAGTATGGGCAGGCATCCACATGCAGCAAATGCTGCGTGCACTCTTAAAGCAGGTACCCACTAGGTAAGAGAGGGCTGTCCAGCTGAAAACTGCAGGAGCCTGATGAAGCTTTTTGGTATCCCTGTTACCCCCTGCATTTCTTTCCACTCTTTCCAATGCACTAATCTATTTCTCAGAATTATCTCTCATGTGCCTCCAGCAAGCTGGATTGATTTTGAATGAGCTCATATGTCATCATCTCTCCCATTAACAGTGAGGACACCATTCTCTGAATCAGGCTGTAGCAGATGTAATCTACACAAGCTGCTTGTCCCATTCTTTTCTAGGAAAAAAACTTTGTTAAGGCACATGGAAAATGAGGTGAAGCCAGCACTCATGGCTTCACTAAAGGCAAACCATGTCTGACAAATTTGGTAGCCTTCTATAATATGGTAGCAGTGTCGGTAGATGACGGAAAAAAAACATATTCCTCACACTTGGACTTGTTCAGAGCATTTTATACCATTCTGATCTTGCCTCTAAATTTGCCATCCTTGCCTCTAAATTTGGGGGACATGGGTTTGATGGCTGGATCAGTTGATATATAAGGAATTGGCTGGATGGTGGCACTCAAAGAGTAGCAGTAAATGCCTCCATGCCCAAGTGGAGACCATGAAGAATTGTGTTCCTCAGGGATCAGCACTGGGACCAGTGCTGTTTTACACTGAATTCTTAATACTTTTTCCATTTCAGTGAGCTCTAGCATACTCACTTACTATGTTTCTTACTAGCCATACTTCTCCCTCAAGGAAAGCAAAATTTTGATGCAAAGATTAGTCTATAATGATAACTAATAAGACATTAAAACTTAAGCTTTCTTCATCCCAGGGTTTTAGATTTATCATCAAGAAATATATTATTTTGCATTATTTTTCTTATGTTCATTAATGGCCCTCTTCACAGATTTGGAAACCATGGAGGTAGGTGCTTCTGTACATCATTGTTTCTCTTTTTAGTATTGTCATTCTATAGAAAATTCAGAGTAGCATTCAAGCTTACTGTTTTACCTGGAACACTACAGCCATTACAACCCTGGAGGAAGTAGATTCTTGAAATACTATCAGCTTACCAACTGGTAAAATATTGTCTGTTTTTGTGGAGTATCAACCTCATGTTTTGTAATTGTGTGCATTGCCTATCAAACTTTTCAAAATACATATAGAGAGTAAAAGTATTTATAGTACAGGATTGCAATATTTTATAGTTGATTTTTCGTGTGGTAAAATATTTTGTATGTATGAATAATTCTAAGATTTGTAGGTCTCTACATCAGTCTCAAAGTAGGAGATATTAAATCTGGCTACAGAACTACTCTAAGGCAGTTCTTGTATTACTGTAAAGTAATACAAGACAAAGAATATGGAAAATGAGTGCATTTTTTTAAAGCAGAAGTAGTAGGCACATAGGTCTTGTGAAAGAAAAGATAGTGAGGAAAAAGGAAGCTGTGGTAACATGGTATTGAAACATGGTATTGAAAAAGCTGCTTGATTTACCTGAATTTTATGACAGCTGTTTAGATTTTAACAGGTTGCTTGTGGTTGCCCAGAACAGGATCTGTGTCTTTTATGAGAACTAGCAACACCATTTCATTTTCAGAACACTAAACAATTCCCACCTTCAAATTTAGATGGGTACATATGTTAATTCATAACCATTTAAGTACACAGCAGTAATGAGTTTCCTGCTAGGTTAATTTGTGTCATATTCAGTGTAAACACTTGATATCTGCTGGTAATCATTGTATAAAAGCCTGAACAACAGCATGATATTTCTCAGGAAAATTCTGTAATTATCTGGGGAAAAGATGATCATTAACACCTTATTTGGTGTTTCCTTGAAGTAAGCAGAACACACGCTTAAAAAAAGAAGAAAATAAAAACAGTTTGGGAACATGTCTGTTGCAATATAATTAATCATGTGCCAGAAAGAGTCTTTAATAACATGGTGTGAGCTGCCTGAGACAGCTGGCTGGGCATCCAGATTGCATTGGCATTGCTTATTAATTTGACTGTATCATATGGTAAAAATAAGGCAAAAAATATTTAAGAGTCACTTTTTTACACTTAAAAATTATTTCATATAGATGTAAAACCTATCACTTAACTCTGGGTGAAAGCACTTTGTAAAAATGTATTTGCAGGTTAAATTGCTGTACGTATTTCTGGATTGTTTGCAGTGGATTGATGATACTCTGCTCAAACTTGGCTTTCCCCCATTGAATGTGGTGAACATTTTCCTATTGATTTTAGCTGGAAAATACTAGACTTTCTAGCATGACTGCCCCTGTGGAGCACTTGACCAAAATCAATTAAATACTGTGAATTCAGTTAAATTGTGTTGAGAATATTGGGGTTTTCTGTCTTAACACGGTACTTTAAAACTGGATGGCACACAGAACACATTTGAGAAACTATTTCAGTAATGATGCTATTGATATTTTGTTGTAAAATACTGTTGTTTACAGTAGATTATTATTGTCTGTGATGCAAGCAGGTAGTGAAAGACTGCAATTGTGTCATTCTCCATTTGGTTTAAGGTAGAAAACCTGAATACAACTAGATTATGCCATTTATAGAGAACACCACAAAAAAACCCCTTTAGTAATGCTTAAATAACCTTAAATGCCTGTAGTTGAATCATTTAGTTTTAAATTTGCTTTTGAAGAATGGTAATGTAATTCTTGGTAGAAGGGCTTTCCCAAAATTTCTCGGCACACCATTTGTATTTTGTCATGCAGAAGTGAGAAAACTGTCATCCAGTTCCAGAGCAGAGAGTGAACATTTTTGAAGGAAATGAGAGGCAGGAAATTACTTGCTAGAAGAAAAGAAGCAGAAGCCTATCATGGTCTAACAGACGGTGTATAGACAAGGGGAGAACTGTAAAAGGAAATTTTTAAAAATGTATTAATTAAGGAACAGTTATTTAAATGTGATCTTCCCAGCACTTAACCAGAGGTTGTAAATAATGTTATAAAGATGACGGCAAAATGATGATAATGGTCACTCATAGTATACAGGAAAGGTCTGGTGCTTTTGATGATGACTTTCTCCATATAGAAAGCCAAGAGATATCAGAGCATGTCAAAAAGGAATCATTGTCTCCATCTGAAAGAAGAAAAGATAAAATCAGACTGCAGAAACTACAGTGTACTGTTTTTGTTGACAGTTCCTGACAAAATCTTGGCCAGATTTCTTATTGACTGCTCTGCATGCCATGTCATCTATTATGCTCTGCCTGATGTACGTTCTATGGCTTCAGAACCAGTGATGTGCATGTCAAGTGTTATTTGAGATCTTGTCAACAGCAACAAAAAAAAATGTAGGCAACATGTTGACAAAAACACCCAGCACTGTGGGTAGATCTCGCTAAGGGCATGAAAGTTTTAGAGCTCAAGGGACTTTACTCATGTTTTGAACTTTTTCCCTGAAATTGTGATTCTTTCTGGGGGTTATGTATTAAGGTTGGAAATCACTGAAAAGCTAGTGTAGCTTGTTGTATGAAAGAATGAGTATGTTGTTTAGGAGAATAGATGCACAGACACCTGTGAAATTGATATCAGCAGCTGGAAGGCTGACAGTAGAGTAGCACAAAGCATTTGGAACAGGAGTAGCTAAATCAAATTTCAGAAGCAAGGTGAAGATAACATTCAGTAAAAGCAAAAATATCAAGTGCAGCTGGCAGAAATTCCAATCTCCTTCCACTACCTACATAACCAGTGGAGAGCTCTTTGAACTCTTTTAGCTTGAAGATGCCATTGACAAAATTTTCTTAGATTATAAAAGAAAATTAGTGTGGCAAAAAAAAAATGCATGTCATTTAAAGAATAGTTGAATGACATTTAGGTGAGTGACTTGTATGGAAAGCAAAGAAAATAAAAGTTTGAGTCCTACAAAGCATCTGAGTGTGAGTAGTTTCTTCTAATATAAGACTTCAGTGGAGAAACTCATGGGATCAAGGAATGAGGAATACTTCTAGAGAAACAGTGCAAATCCAGATAGTAGAAAGATAGGTAAAAGAATACGTGTTACAGCACAGTAGATTCAGATGTATAGTTGAAGATAATGAGAAACCCCCCAATGCATTTAGAGGCTGTCATTCTCAGAATGACAAAGAAAAACAAACACATATGTCTGCCTGCTGAGTGACAGTTGTACTTCTCAGCTGATGGTGTTTGTTGCCTAACAAATTTCTTTCTTTTTTTTTTGAGAATGGCCCGCTGGTGGTGGGTCCTTTAGAAACACTCCACAGTGACATTGCAGGAGGAGTAGTTACAGCCTAGATTCCAGTATTCCAGCCATATCCCATCAATATTCCAGTCATGAGCCCTGTTGTAAATGACTGGTAGCTTCACACCTGGTGGTGTAACTGTACTAGCATACAACCCCTTTGGGGCAGCCTGCTTAAAATTAGGAACGATTGCTAACAGACCTTAGGTGCTTGCAGTGAAAAAAAGAATGTCTTATAATGAAACAGAGAATAAAACAGGGAACAAAGCTTATAAAAAGCCTCCTCCTTCATGGTTTTAGGGAAAAGTGTTTAACTTCAATCTTGTTTACAGACAATTCTTTCAAGATCAACCTCAGGAACAGTGAGAACATTGATTTGAATTGTATTGATCTCACATTAGGTTGGGGTGAGGTATTACTCCTGATTTGTCTGTTTAAACACAGTTTCCAAATATTTCTAAATAAATAGGCCTTCAACTCTGCCTCACAGCCTATTTAAAGCTATCTGTCTTAGCTAAATATACTGCTCACTATTTGGGCAGTGTAATTAAATTGGGCTTAGATATAGGGTATCATTATATCATAATTTTGAAGACTATCATATATTATAACCACACAATAATTTTTAGTAAGAATACGATATTATGGAAGTTGACATAGAAATATCTAAAACAATAGAATTTCAATAAGGTTTTTCAGATCTATATATATTTATTGAAATTGCAGTTGTCTGAGCTTAAGTTACATGACAATATTTTCCTGGGCTTGTTTTAAAAAAACATACAAGCAAAGAATAATTGGAAGAATGTGGATATTTCAAACAATGTTTACAAAATTTTTTACCTCAAAATCAAGATTAAATTTTGTTAGAGAATCAGGATGGTGTTTTCTTATGTCATTTGAGGCATCTTTTCTGTCTTCAACAGCACATTCATATATAGCAGCCAGAGTAGATGGTTACTCTATCCTTTTTGGTTTCAGATTTAAGGCTAGAGGTATGTATATGCTGTTCCACATAAGTATCTATAATTTAACAGAGGAGCTTTTGCTGTGAACTTTGCATTCTGCACCATCTGTCGCTGCCTACTTTCCTGTTGCAGAAGATACAAAACCTTTTTTACTCTCCATGGATTTCCTAGAGATTTGTCACAGTCCTCCAACACCTCTTCATCTAAAAAGTGCCTACTAGTAGTTTTCACTGAAATCACAACTAGATATAAGTCCAATGTAAGCATAATCCCAAGACTATCCTTTCTAAATTTCTGACACTGTGGTTTAGGGAAGAATTCAACCTTTCAATTCATATCACCTTGTGCAACAAATAAGTATGAAAACCACATATTTTTATTGACTTTGGCAGGTTGGATAGGGTGAAATGCATGATTTTATATGCTATTGTTTTTTCTCTTTTATACATATCTCTGAGTTATCGCAACCACTGTAAAAATGTAATGGGACACTAAGTAAAATATACATTCCACTTACAACATGCAGGTGTTTTCTAGTCTGCAAACAAACTCTATTTAAAAACTAAAAAGCCTACCAACCAGCTAACAAACCCCAATTGGGAAATCAGGTCTGGCCTGTAAAGTCCTCTTTTCCAGAAGGTCCTCCAGTCATATGGAGTTCTGTGTAGCATCAGACCTTACAACCACGGAAGGACAAGGCAAGAAATTCAGATGTTGCCCACAGAAATGTCAGGGCTTCCTCCTTGCACTGACTCAAAGGGAGATGGAAGGTTGCAGAAGCAACAGAGACAGGTGACCTGCTGTCTGTGGTGCCTGCTGACCTGTGGATGGGCTTGTGATATGTGAAGGCAATTATATGGTGTTTTATGTGGATGTCTTATGAACTCTGGTTAGTTTCTTTGGTGGGGAGAAGTTGTGCTTCTGAAACCTTTGCATGGGGAGTAATCTGCAGAGCAGAATTAGACCTCACACTGCACATCTGGCTTCATGATTTGGGAAGGACAATAACTCCTGAGTGTTTCTACAATGTTAATGGATATCTAAATCTCATATATCAGAGCAGCACAATAATTTGATTGTTCTAATATATATAGACAGAATCTGACCTTTCAAAGCTCAGAGTGCATCCTTCAGCAACCAAGTGGCTGGGAATTCAATGTTTTTAGCATCCCACTGAAACAAAAACATTCTAATCTGTTCTGATGAAAAGGGTTCTTTACAGGTATGTCCTTGCCATGTCCCAAATTGCTTTTCTTGTTGTGTTACTACAGAATTAGGGGGAAGTGAGAGAAAAGCCTAAACCATTTGTTTTCCCCAAGAATCCACAGTCAGTACATAAAATTAAACTGAGGACTGTCAGGTCCTCAGGCAATAAAGCAACGTTTCTCCCTCTCCCTCTCAGGTTACAATTTAAAAGATAAACTATCAAATATAAAATTAAAAATCCTTATTTGCTTAATTAGAAGATACCTTTTTGTGGGTTTTTTTGGGGTTTTTTTGTTTTTTTTTTTCTTGCCCAAAATTAAAAACATTTTTTTCCATGCAAAATTATTCAATTAGAAAATAAAAAAACATAGGTTTCCACAATGAAATTGTTTTTTCTCTAATAAGAGAAATAACATCCCTAAAAAGTCTAGTTGCCCTATGTATACTTATAACAAGTTCAGAAATGAAGTGTCATCCAGTTAAATAAGTTATATGCTTGAAATTGTCATTTCAATACTTCTTTATAGTGATGCATGTCATGGGGAAAAAAAAAGTAATGGAGCTTGATTTTACAGTGGCACTTCGTGAACTGGCACAATTGTAACCTTGTCTGTTACCCAGCAGCTGCTGAAAGCCCTGCCAATATGTGCTAAACAAGAGTAACACCAGTATTAAGATCACTGGTTATTCCAGCATCCCAAAAAAAAAACTTGAGGCAATTTCTACATAAAATGCAGTTTGCGCATTTTATTTTACAAGTCTGGTTGTGCATGTATGTTAAAATATGTTTAATCTAGAGTGTCAGCCTGTCTGTGCTGCCTTCAAAAACTCACTTATAAATACTTGCCTTCATAGTGAGGCTATCTACTATCAGGCTGTCAGTGTCTGAAATTACTGCAGTAAAATTTAGAGAGTAATAATCTTTCTTTTTCAAGGAAAATACGACAGGTGAGTGTTAATTAAGTGTCAGGGAAGAATAACTTCAGCCACACTTGAGCATTCTTCAGTCCACAATGTCTATAACTTCTGTGCTTCCATCATTACTTTCTGTCTTATCAATCATCTTTGTTGCAGCTTTCTCTGTGGGATTAGTCAGGTGTTGTGCCAGCTGCTGAATACACATCGTGGGAAAAAAACTCTTGTTCTATGGGAATCCCAGAAGTTATGGAAGCATGTAAATTACCTTCTGAATTAGGACCATTTGTTGAATGCTTGTAGATATGTACATACAATAGTAATGAAGCTTGCTTTATTTTAAATATCAGGGAGATCTTGAACCATAAAATCATCTCTATGAAACTAAGACTTTTGGCAATAGTTTTTGACAGCCTGTATTGGCAGGGGTAAAATAATCAGCAAACTGCTTTAAAATTATATAACAGTATTTTTTCAAATTATTCAAAATATTCCTAAAAGCAGATCCTTAAAACTAATTTTGAGTGAATAGTTATTTTTATGGGCATCTAGCATACATTTCCAGAGAACAGTACTAAAATTGTTGATTTAGCCTAAGGGTTAAGAATTTCTTCTATTGATGTGTTTTCTGTTGCTCTTTCAGACATTAACGGACCCATGTTTTGCGAAATTGATATTCATAGTACACTCCTCACAGGAATTATTTAGAATGGTGAAACCTCTCCAGACGTACTGAGTATTCTTGAGGTGAAAATACTCATAATACAGAGAACTACTTATTTAAAAATTCAAAACGGACCAAAGTATCAAGCTGAGTACTTAACTTGCAGGTCAGACAAATAAGCAATACATGCATGTGCTCTATCACTCGAGATTTATTGATATATTTTTAAAATCTTGTCTTTTCCATCAAAATTACTAAAACTTTTCCATGAATACTAAATATGCCAATCCCACCCCCAGTTTAAGTCATCCCCAAACTATTTATGGATCTGTGATGAATTTGAAGGAAGGCATCAAATGGAAATAATGGGAAGAGGTGAGAAAACTGAGCTATGGGAGGTGTGAGGTAGCTATGAGATTTAAAACTGCTTCCCATAGGAGAGATCACTGTGCATGTCTTGCAGAATATGCTAGCTACTAAAATAGTTTGTAAAAGGGAATCTCCTCTGCTAGGTATTTTCTGAATTTGGTGCTCCATTTTCTTCTCCTCTTTTTTCTTTTTTCTTTTTCTTTTTCTTTTTCTTTTTCTTTTTCTTTTTCTTTTTCTTTTTCTTTTTCTTTTTCTTTTTCTTTTTCTTTTTCTTTTTCTTTTTCTTTTTCTTTTCTTTTTCTTTTTCTTTTTCTTTTTCTTTTTCTTTGCTTGTTAGTTTGCCAGGTTTTAGTGTTCCAGAAAATACATTTTCTAAGAAATAATTTTTGGAGAAGTTTGTTTTAGTGGAGGAATAAGAATTCTAAGTGATATTTTTTGGGTTTTTTTTTCCTTTTTTTTTTTTCTTTTTTTGTGGATTGGCAGACAAATGAAAAATATATGTCTGTGTAGTGAATGTGGTGGTTTCAAATCCATTATTTTATATAGCTCTGCTCCCTCAGAGGCAAACAGGGGATGGAAACAGACTGCGATTGATTTCATCAGTACCAAGTGCTCAAGAATAAAGGTGGTAGTGCTGATTCTTCTCTAGGTGTGCAGATCACAGAAAAACCATTACTACATTGCCCCACTTTTGTCAGACTGAAGATTGCCATGGCCACAGCATATGAGTGCTTCACAACTGCTAATTAATTTCTTTTCACAGGACTCTTGAGATAGCACAGTTTCCTTGTCCTCATTTTCAGAAAATGGAACTGAAATTCAGAGGAATTAGGTGCTTTGTTCAAGGTCACAGAGGAAGTTGGGACAGAACTTGGAATAGAGCCTAGCTCAAAAATTGTGCCTTAACTAATATATCACTTCCCTCCCCCTGAGGTATCTATGCAAAGGTAGTCACAACACAGTTCTTGGTGAATCAAAACTCCTCCACAAATAGCAAGCAAAACTTAAAATGTTTAGTTCCAGTAGGAGTACCACTACTTCCTAAGTAAAGGAGATATTCTAGAAGTGTTCTTTAGGAATATTTTGAAATTTCTACCAGAAACAAATGAAATCCAAATGAAATCATAGAGGCATTCTTTGTTGGTGGTGGTTTTTTGGGGACTTCTTTTAGGATTTCAGATCACTGCTATATTTTTGTTACTATTTTTATCATTAAAATGGTATGCTCTGTTCAAAGATTTACCCTGAATTCTTATTTTTTCTTCCTGAACCAGTTGTTCCATCTTGCTTCAGTGTTTAGATATGCCATCTAAAACCATGTTTACCCCATTGAAAATTTACAAGCAGATTTGTAGTTGGTCTCTGAAAAAACAAAAGAACTCAGAGTAGATTATCATAGGAAAATAAAATTATCTTTTGTTTAAAACTAGTTATGTTTTGTGCATTAGCTGGATCCCATAGTTTTACACTGAAGAAAAAAAAATGGGGATACTGTAAAGGTATCAGATTGCTTTTCAACAGTGTCTAATGTCTGAAACAATTTCATTATCAGGGAATAGTTGGTCTGAATGCATGCAGCCTCACTGAGGGTCCGTTTGCAGTGGCTGAAGGTCTTCTATGTTGCGTTATAACAATAATCTGGTTTCTAAACAGACAATCTGGAATTTGCAATTGAAAATTCTCACTTTCCTGTAAAAATCAAGTAAGAGTAAATGAATGCAAGTATTTTAAAGTGTAAAATTATTAATAGATGCACTGTAAAATTAGTCAGGATAACTTTTTGTGGGCTACCTAAAAACAGCATGGAAAGTGATTTTTTTGCCTTGCTCACTCGGTATGTAGTACCTCCTGAAAATACTGCAGCGGTGGCTTTAGAACCTTCTTACCATCCAGCAAATAATCAAGGCTCTAAAAGTTGTGTATACTGTTATCAGTCATTTGCACCTGTAAATTCCTGAGTCTGTACAATAATTTTTTACTAAAATCACTCTGTTACTGAGAGTTTATCTAACATATCTCAAAAAAACTTCTGTCTGGTTTGTGGCATTACAGATACCTTGTGTCTCGCCCAAGGTCTTGTGAAAAGCGAAACAACCTTCAAAAATTAATTTGTGTTGGAACTTTGTTTGGTAAAAGATGACGAAATAAAACTTTATGTTTTTAACCAGTGAGTTCTTGTAGGGGCATTGTTCAATTAGTTACCTTAACCTTATAAGATCCAATTATTATGTAACACATTTGGCCCCAAATTCCCTTATAGCCTGTTATTTTTCCTATTGATCAGGCCTTTCTCTGCAGTGGTTTGTACAGTAAATGCTGTGCACTGGAGCTGTCTCTGTATTTTGGAGTAGATTGAAAGAGACAGGGCAGCCGCTGCAGGTCAGATCTGCTGGGAGATCTGCGTTGTCATAATAAGCCAGTTTCTCAGTAACTTGCAGCAATAAAGTTCAGAGGCAGTCAGCTCTAGCAGCTGCTGAGCAGACTAAATATTGATTGGAAGGGAAAAATGAGGGAGATGGTGACCTTCTATTCAGAGCCTGACAAAAGTGTGGTCGGAATGATGCTCTTGCTAATGCAGCGCCTTCCTAGTTATCCTGCACAGTAGCGGGAGGCTGCTGTGCTTCCTTCCTGCCTCAGATCTTCCACTGCTGACTTCTGACATCAAGTCATTAACTTTGTTAGCCTTGCTCCTCCCTTGGAGTTTCCTAAAGGAAAGAAAGAGAAATTCTTCTTAACTTGAGCCTCATCAAAGTCATGAGAGTCATTTTCAAGTGTAGTCGAAATGAAACTCCCTCAAGCCTACCTGTATTTTCAGCAATTAATAGGGGAAGTATTTACCATTCAAAAGGCTTTTGCTGTTTGGATTTCCTCCAGTTCGGAATCAACTCTATCAAATTGGCCAGTGCAATTTATTATCTCCTCAGGGACATTCAGCTGTCCCAGCTAACCTTTCCCAGAATAGATCCAGCTGTGTCCTTTTGGACAAAATCTTTCCACTCCCCTAAAAATGCAGTCATTGTAAGAATGTCCTCAACAGAACTATTACAGATACCCTTAGGCCTAGCTCTGCATTAATGACCTACAGCTCATGACTTCCATTTCAGCTGTATATATTTTGATGTGAGGGTTAAGAAGGATAGCATAGGTTAAAGTATAGCAGCAAGATCCCCAGGGAAACAAAAGTGCAATTATTCTGTAAATGGCAATTCAGAATTAATGGTCCAGGAAAATGACTTTGCAGAGAATTCAGCTCCCATGATTTTATTTGGAATTGACAGCAGCTGGAAGACAGTCCATTACATGACAACAATGCTCTGCATTTTTCCTAGCATGTTTAATGTATAGATCCTGAAATTTTTCTATGTCGTGTCACAATTTTGTATATGCTGGCAGTGAGAAATCTGGAAATGAGGAAATGAGTTTAATCTGCTTGCTCAGAGTGATGCGGCCACTAGATGAAACTGGAACAGAGGCATCCTAGTTCCTTGGTGTAATATCAGTTTATTGTGACAGGTACTTCACTGATTGTGCTTTGAGCATCAGTGGTGAAAAATTAAATGGATGATAGAAGTCAATGTTTTCAGGAAGTGCATTTTGCTTTAAATCGTGTAGAAGTTCTGTATGGAAATATATACAAGAGAAAAAATAGCCTAATTGAAAGAATATATTGGAAAACATGACAGGAAGAGAAATTATTTTACCCAAGGCATAAAAATGATCTTAGCTAATAGAAATATTTGTATAACATTTATTGCAATTTTGCACATTGCACATCGATATCCTCATTCATATGAACATCTTAAAGATAAACAAGGGGAAAAGTCTACCTTAAATTATTACTTTCATATTTAAAAAGGCAAAGAAACTCTGAAGTCCGACAGATTATTGTGTAATGAAAAAACGAAAAAACAAAAACCAGTAAAAAAGAAAACAAATAGTCCTATCTCAGCTGCGGGAGTAGAGGGTAGGTTTTCTATAGATAGAAGATGGAGTTAGCACCTCAGACTTTAAAAACACAGTCATCTGAGCAGTGTAGCTCCCAATGATTACTCTATCTCAAGTGTATTTTATCAGTCAGGCTACAACCTAAATTAGGCTTGTTACTTATCAGGCTTTCATTCAGAGACTCATGTGAGGTTGTTTTATGGTCATGATTTTAATGCTACCTTGGTGACTATATTTGTTGAATGAAGGTTTAGGTTTTTCTATTTGTTTTTAAAGAACTGAAAAGCAGATATGTGTGTGCTCAGGAGCTCTTACTATTTTGTATTTATTCTTCCTTAGAAGGGGAGCATTTTTTTCTTGGATGTTAATTTTTCATGATACGAATTTTCAGTGATCTCTGTGATTTTGTGAGGCACTGTAGATAGCTGTGTTACTGGAGAAGACAGAAAAGCTTGTGCTAGAACAATTTATCCTCTTGATTGCTCAGATCTGAGGTGCGCAATTTGATGTTGGCTTATTTTGGCTACAGTTTTTCCAAAACATCATTGATAAATGGTAAGAGATACTTTCTGTGAAGGGGGTTAGAATTCTTTCTTAACAGTGATTGCTTTCTAAATATCTATATGAATGTTGGTAGGTATGTAGACTCATGTATAAATTTTTTGCTTGAAGTTTATAAGTTTGGTTTGGATTTAAAAATCAATTCCAGCCTAGAGAGAGGGGAAAGTATCAAAGAGATAATTTTATAACTTCCTGATCTATGATCTTCATAATTTATCATTTAAATAATTTTTCCCAGAATGTTTAAGGAAATGCCGTCTTTTAGAAGCCGAGGTACATAAAGCAGGTCTGTGTTTTCTGTTTTGTTTATTTAAGTTGGTCTAATAGTCACCCTTAGTAATTATAAAGATGGTGTCTTGCTCCAGCTAGGATTTCTGTGTGCTTTACTAAGTAAATCATTAATTTTATGAGTGCTAACACCACATACCACATGTATGTAAATATAAACTAGGTGCACCTATGTTTACATCTGTTTTTTGATCTGGAAAGCTATTCCTACGATTTAGGTCAGCATCCTATCTTGAACGTTATTCACAACTATCTCAAATACAGCAGTCATATGGACATGATCCTTTGGGTGAAGGAAAAGAGAATGCTTGAAACACATGTGGCATGATAAAATACTTGGAAATCTCATTCTGGTGGCATTTTATAAAGGGATGACTAAGAATTTTTAAAAATACTGTAATTTTTAAAATAAAACGTTTATCTTGATTTAGTGTCTTAAATTTTAACATTCACATTAGGACAAAGGTTTACTTAATTGTGTCTTAATTGTATCTAATTGTGACTTAAAGAATAAACAATTTCATTTTTTGAGTTCCCAACACACACACATACATGCACAGTCACCCATATACATAAACTGCAAGGCATTAAAGTGGGATGACAGTGGGAGAATTTTCTTGCAAAGACATAATTACAGATCATGGTAAACTTATTTCTAAGTTTGCATTTTCCAGTCCAAAATTTTAATTTCAATATAATTTCATCTTTGTTTTGAATTTCCTGGCTTTCTGTGATTATCTGTTTTTTTTTTTTTTGTTTTGGTTTTTTTTTTGTTTGTTTGTTTTTTTTTTTTAATAAGATAACCTGAGAATATTTTGTGCCTGATCTTAAGTGGAGTACTCACAATTCAAAATGTTTTTGTGGAGAATTTGAGAGCCTCAGCAGCTCATACATCAAGTAGTTCATAGTTTCTGACCAACTTTTAATAGCTCATGAGCATCTGCGTACCTGAGTAACTATCTGGGCACATGAAGAAAAGCTTAGGCTCTTTTGAATGCGGTTACAGTGCAAGTAAAGGTCCAAGATGCATTAAGGAACTCTAAAAGCTTAAAATGTAATGAAAGGCCTCTAGCAATGAGGTATGCAGGTAGAAGAGCTGCTTTCCAAGAAATTCTTTAATGTTAGTTGTATACAGAAAATGCAGGGAGACTGGAAAATGCAAAGAAGGGGGCTGCAGCATTGCAGAAATTCTTAATAATGCTGCCATCTACTTGGGAAGTCTATGAGATGACTTTATCTAGATAGCATTTCAAATGTACTTTAACTACAGGAACCTCATTTCAGACTGGGAAAGCAAAAAAGAGTGCAATCATCTCACCTAATCTTAGGATTCCTATGAACTAGCAGCTGTGCTCCATGCTGCCTGGAGACACTTGCACTATAAATTCTGATAAATCCCTCACAAAGTGCAGTTACCAATATTTCTTCTTTCCAGAAACTACAAATTATGTGCCATTTATCTTGGAAAATACTCAAAGATATTCAAGTTTATATTTCTAAAATAATATTAAGAGGAGATTAAAGATTTGAATATAGATCCCATTTGTTTCTTTAACAATGAACAAGCTCTCTAAAAAATACTGGAAAAAAAGAAAAAAGTTTTGATGAATACAAGTAGAAATAAAAAAGCAAGACTAAATAAAAAGTTTAAATTTAGATTAACAGTGGATATTTTAAATTTATATTTAAATATAGTACTAATTTTATGATATTGTAAAAAGTAGACTGTGTTCATGTGCTTATTGTACCTTTAATTATAACACTCTTTCAAATATTAATAGTTGAAGATGGAATTTTTAGTGAATAATACCCTATGAGGATGTCACATCTGACTTATGGGATGATTACATGAAAAATATATTTTTACAGTAAAAATATTTTAAGACACAATAGAAAATTCTAACCTTTACAATACTAAACCACAAACTCGTCACTAAAATAAAACCTAAGGAAAAGAATACACCTTTTAGATCTAAAATACTTTTTAGCCTAATTGCATTTTGCTGGGTATTATTTTGTGGGAAGTGGAATCCTGAAGTGACAGCCACTTCACTCAGCATCTAGGTAACAATTATCTATCTTCTCCAACAATGAATCTCTGAAATTTCATATTTTATATGGGAAGCCACAGTAAATATGTAATTTCTCAAATGGATGAAATACATAAGGACCATTGGGAATATAATAGTTTTCATAGTGGCATATTGTATATCAGTGTTTATAAAATGACTGTAATTTAATAAGAAAACTGATGAAGCTAAATACATAGGACGTACATGATGGATATGTAGGAAAACAGCTTTTCCAATGAGCAATTATAAAAAACTTTATTTTTGTTGAAATCTGGAGTAATATTTGTTAATCTTTCCAACATCAGTATTTTATTTTATTTCAGGTGTATCCTCACTACCTAGTTAACCTGATTCTCAGATGGAATACAATTCCCACAATGATTTTAAGCTTTGATTTCAGAACTTTTAGGCAATCTCTGCATGTTCATGTGTACTATAGTTTAGTTTTGCCGAGTAACCCCTCTTCCTCTCATTTCCCTTTTGAAATCAAACATATTGATTACTAATTTTTTAAAATTTATTATGTGATTTAAATTATTTCAAATGGGAATTAAATCATGATAAAGTGAACCAGATTTATATTCCGTCACAAAATCTTTAATAAAGTTGTTACTTGGGGACACTAAGGACTGTCAAAATCATGATAAAGTGAACCAGATTTATATTCCGTCACAAAATCTTTAATAAAGTTGTTGTTACTTGGGGACACTAAGGACTGTCTCAGATGGTGCAGTGAAGTGAACGGGTGAAGATATCACCACCTTTCATTCTTTGCACTGCTTCTGAGGCATTTGCCTACTTTCCTGGACAGGTTTTTTAGTGCATTTCTCTGGTAACTCCTTGTTCAGTGTGATTTTCAGTATGCACTTGAAATCCTTCTGTGAGGAGACACAATCAGCCAACAGTTTCTAATGTGTCTTCATAGGTAGCTCTAATACACAGTGACCACCAGAACTTGCAGCCAGTGCAGTGTTGGTTTTGGTTTTTTTTTTTCATTTACTTTTTGAATTCTACTTAAATATCATTTTGGACACCAAAAGAGTGTTGAAAAATCAGGTGATTCATTGGATATGTATGTACTGTCAGCCCTGGATGATTCTATACATGAAAGCCTGTATATTATAACTGATATAACTGGTTGCTGCTGCTATAATTGGTAAAATTAAATTTCTTGAGACAGTTTTATTTTACTTCCTTTTCTGAGTGCATCAGCATGAGCCAACAGTTTCTTTATGTAGAAATTAAAGGAGGACACAACAAAGACAGGGTACCACGAGGGCATATATTAATCACAAAGACATTGCAACAGTATCATATATTGCAAATACAATAATTTGTGGTTTCTGAGTCATGATTGGAAACTTACAGAGGGTTAATGCTGATTTATAATCTATGTAGGCAGAACAAGAGTGGTTTTGCACTACTGGGGAATAAAAAAGTTATATATTTTTCTGGGAAGTAGTGTATAGAGAGAGATTAATGAAATTCAAAGAACTGAGAGTGCTGCAATACAAACTGCAGTCCTGTGGCTATTTCTGTAGAAGCAGGTGTGTGGACTTCTGCACACAGGTAGCAACCCTTGCACAGCATGATGTGAGGAAGAGAATTCTGAGTGTTCCTTGTGGTCTATAAAAGTGTAAAGTAGCCCACAAGCAGTCTGAGGATATTGGCTATGCCCAGTTAAATCAGCCATTGCTATACTAACATATCATGTGAGAAAGAATGTTAAATAAGAGCTGGGTAGGCACTGTATACTGCTCTTGCTATCCACCTGCTGTTGTCTGCATTTCAATTTCTCTCACTGTCCATCTGCCTTTTCTATTTTAATCCTAGTTTGTGATGTACGTCATTGCTCTTTTCTGTGATGTCAACAGACTTTGTGGTTGATGTAAACAACTGCGGACTCTTAAAAAGCTGTTCCTTGTGAGTCATGGCATCCTAGGGCATCCAAGATTTTATTGGAATCTTTCATTCTGTGTGGGTACCAAACATCCTTTAGGCATCGGTGCCGTGGTCTGGAGAGAAATTTAGCAACGTTTTGTGCCAGGAAGAGGGTCCTAAAGAAAAAACAACATTCTGATCTGGTGATATGCATATCTAGGTACCTATCTAGACTAAAGGTATTATTGCTTTTAGAAAACAGGAATACCAAACCAAGAGGGAAAAAAATCAAAATCCATCATAATTTTTCAGATATAAGGCTATCATAATAGGTATCTTGGAGACCACTAGAGCTCATGAATCCTTTTTACACCAGCCATATCTCAAAAAGTGACTCTGAAGACTTTCAGAGTTTCTGTTTGGGAATTCAGTTTTATGACAACTTTTTATGTGCAGAAATATGTGCCTTTATTTCAAAATATGAGTATGTTTTGAACTGACAGATTCCTATAGTTGGTGCAAATATCACAGAGCCTACAATGCTAGTTGGGGTTTTTTTGTTATTTCTTTTGAGAGAATAATTCAGAGTAGCAAACACAGTAAGACAAAACATAAATGAGAGACTTCTCAACCAGTAAAGACCAGAAGTGTAAAATCAGCCAAAGAGTTGATTGAATTCAATATCTTGAAGAAATTATTTCATCTCGGAAATAAATATATATAAATTATTGTAAAAGAAATTTCAATAAGTTGACCATGTTGGAATGTGTACTACAAATTTGCAACTAAATAATAATTATGGGTTATATTAAATGCACTTAAAAATACACTCAAATTTAAGAATTTAATTCTTGAAAAGATACTATATGAATTTTGAATCTTGTAACATATGTCATACTTATTAATTATTATTTTACAGCTAGAAAAGCAGAGACATGTGAATCTTACCTCCCAGTATCATTTATCATTTCACTTTGGGGAAATAGGTAATATGATTTCAGGCTAAAGATCTGCCACTTCAAAGAACTACATATTTGCATGTGTAAGTTCAAGAAAGCAGCTGTGGATGTGTAGTTTTTTCCCAGTGTTATTATTTTAGTTGTAATGATTCTGTATTAGTCTTATAGTTTTTCATGTAAAAGGGACATTAATAAATTTATTTTCTCTCTGAAATTGTAACAAATATACGTAGGAAAAACGTAATCACTTTCTATGTCATATTCAGTACCTAAAAAAATTCAGTATGTTTTAGTAGTTTTGTTGCCAGTTCTTGCTATTTTTATCTCATTATAGATAATTTACCTGAAAGCTACAGATGCTAGACTCCTGCAAGTTTGCAAGTATTTCAGGTTTTTTAGAAAAACCCAACAACTTTGTGAATACCACAGGACCCCTCCAAAAAGCAGTACTAAGTGGCAGTTAAAAGGAACCCTTTTTTTTAACTGGCTTTTTCTCACTGATAAGTGATTTTTTTTTTCTTTTAAAAGTACTATAATTGCAAATTATTCCTTTTTTTTCTTCGCATGAGTGATGTCAAATCTATACGACATTGCTAATGAGGGCCTGTTGTTTTCGTTATCTAACTTTAGCTCATTATAAATTGGTATTTAAATGTTTCATCTAGGAGAACTCAAAAGTTCTTTCTTAAAAATTTTTATAATTATTTTTCTTCTTGATAAGTGCATCTCAGTATGCTTTTGGTTGCTTTGCATGACTTCTTTATCAGAACAAATATTAGATTAATGAGTAATGTTCTGGGTCCTTATGTTTGGTGAAAATTTCCCTTCTTGGATATTAATATTCCAAGAGTGAATTGTATTTTATGAGGAAAATACATTCTAAGAACTATGCTGTTGATTGTACACAGAAAAACAAATCAACCATAATTAAATGTCATGTTAAGTTTCTGTGAAATGTCAGTGGGGAGTCACAAATGCACTTTAAAATACTTTGAAAACAAAAATTGCCTTATATTCCCAGGTTTAAATTATGTTATCAACAGGCAGGTCTTTATCTTCATTTTAATCTTCTTCCTAAGTAATGAATGGAATTTGCTGCAAAGGATGCTGCTAATTGAAAATCACTCTGCATGTTTCAATCCAAGATGCAGCCATTCACACTCATTCCTGGAAGCTTGATTTTGCTATAATTCTTTGTTTTGACCTTCTGTAATAATTTTGTTTTTCACACTCTATTCTGCATTAAAATATGCTTTCTCAGGACTAACTATATGTGTGCTGGAGAGGCACGGAGTAGTGAATACTTGGAGAGCTGTGGTGGAGGTTCTAGGGGAGTATTGAGGTTCCCCAGCAGACACCACAGGACAGGCTGAGTGTCAATTATAGAATGTAAACTTGCATGAGATCAAATTTTGAGCTTGCTTTCCCTCAGTAGCGTATTATGTGCCATGGACATTCTTCCTGTTCCTTTTTTCAAATTACTGACAAAGAGAAATCTTACAGCTTCTCCTAAAACCAAGCTCTCTTATGCTGTTTAGGGGTGACCAAAAGGAAAAACATCCACATGAACTGTCTCACTTAATTCTCCTCCCTTCAGAAGGAGGCTGATCAAGGACATTCTGTGTCCTAAACCAGACATTTTTATCAGGATTTTTCCCACAGCTTATGAACTTTAACTTCACAAGCTGTAACACAGAAGTATTTTAACTATTGATATATGGATAATAATGGATTTTAATGTGTGAGTTGCAATTTCATTTATTCTAAAATTGAGGAGACTAGTTAGATTGTCAAAGTGATTTTCATGCCTAATAAAAAATAAGCAGTGAAAAAAGTAAGATTTGGTTTGAATTTTTAATCCCATCGAAGACTATAAATCTCAGTAAGAGATTTTTTTTTGTTTCTGTTTTTGTGTGTTTGTTTCATTTTTTGGTCTGGATTTCTAACACATTTGACTGTCTCCATTTTTTCATGTTTGTATCCACATAGTTTATGGTAACAATGATAATGGCAAATGGGGGGCATTATTAGGGAGACTGCTGTGAAATTAATGGAATGTGTAAGCAAGGGCAGAAAGGAAGTAGATGGAAAGAATTTTAGACTATGAGAGAAACTTGTATTTTTGGAGTTTTTTTTTTCTTTTTAGAATCTCTGTGTGGAGTATATACCATTGTCATCTATATAACAGCAGCAAGTCTCATTGTTATATTCTTTGTTTGAACCCACAGCCAAGGCAGATGTTTCACTGACAGCAGTGTATTTGTTGCTACTTACCACACTTGTATTTTGTTTTCTTTTTGATAACAAAAAGTAGAGAAATCTTGGGAGATGTGTGAATGAATGAGCTAAAGAGTTGCAACAAGACAGAATAGAGCTGGTTTGCATTTGGCAAAATCTGAACTCTTCTGCAGTTACATTTATGGGAGAACTATTGATCTTTGGATTTTTTTGGATAAGGGAGAAAAAGTAAATCTGGATATAGCAAGTTCACTGACAGTATTGTATAAATGTTAAGTTTCTAACTGTACATACTAACACTGTTGTGGCTTCTAGGATGTAAAACCTGTATTTTGGAAGGAAATTCTTAATTACAAGTAGGCACTCAGAGGCTACATCTGTTGAGCTTTTGCATCTCCTCAGGAGCATGCATGACAGGTTTTCAACATTGAGCACTTTGCAAGCAATTTGGCATATTTAAGCATATATAAGCTTTCTATTCTTGACACAAATGTGTTGCCATTGGTGTGCAGAGCTGTTCAACCTGTTTGCATTTTTACAGATCATGTCTCAATAAGTTTAAGCTGTTTTATTACACTGATGGGACTTCACTACAATTCAGACATTTCAATGTCATTTCTACTTTTTTTTTTCTCATACTTTTTTCCCTAGTACTTTTAAAACAGATTTTCCACCTATTAGCACAAGAAAGTGCCAAAACGGGTGAGAGAAAAGATGGCCAGAAGAAGTCTTTGTAGTTTACATATATATATATATATATATATATATATATATATATAAAATTTATATAAAGTTGTTCTACACTTGAAGAACTGTCCTATGAGACATTGCCTGCTAAATGCATAGATTTAATGCAGAAAATCCTCCCTCTTCTCTTGGTCTGGCTCAGTTCCTAGATGTTGGCCAATTTGAAGTGACCTGAAGAGTTTGGGATGGACTGACAAACTCAGATTGTGGTTCCTGCTCTCCTGAATTCTGCTGGTAACATTGTGAATTATATTCCTTGCATGGAACATAAATCAGAGCACTTTACAAAATATAGATTAAAAACATTGATTGTACATTGTCTTACTTTATATGCTTAAAAATGTCTTTTAGCTTTCACATTTCCTATATTAACTTCTTTGCTAACAATACACTTATATCCAAGGCTCTTAGGAAAAGGTAACTGGAGTTAAATAAGAAAAAAAATGGGACGTTATACAGACATTCTAACAGAGGTTGTAGTGATATAGAAATTATAGGGTGAAATGTCATTGCTACTCACTTGATGGAAGGTGGCTGGCAGCTCCAAGCCTGTTCCACAATGATTCCCCACACCCACAGCCTGCAACCTCAAGCATGTGCTGGGGGGGATGGCATGGAGGGTGGAGCAGAGTGGGGATAGCTGCCCAAACTCTGTTGAAATCCTTGGATATCCCCTTGGATATCCAAAGTGAGGGGCACTTGTGGTACCTATTAGCTGATAAAGCACAAAGCAGCTGTCAACCAAGCCGAGCTGCCTACCAACCCAGCAGGCAGCTCCGTGCCGAGTCCCCATGAAGGGACACTGAGAGACTCGTGGGCATGAGGCTCTTGGCTTTCCTGGGGCACTGACAGACAAAACAAGCACTAAAGATTTGAGGAAATCTCTCTTTTTTCACGTGATTATAGCAAAATCAGGCATCCCTGTCAGGGGAAATGATTGACATCTGACTCCAAGACTTCAGAATTCTGAACGCTCGCTTTATTAAAACTATACTATATTACATTACAATGGTAATAAATAGAGATACTATACTATACTATATCATACTTACTTCTAACTACTGGAAAATACCAAAGAACACTCGTGACTGTCTCCTGAAAATCAGAACACAGCTTTGCGTGATTGGCCGAGGAAACACCGGAAACCTCAGCAGAATCCAATTACTAAATTCCTTCAGGTAAATAATCTTCCAACACATTCCACATGTTCCCAAACAAAAGAGCAGCAAATGAGATAAGAATTGTTTTGATCATTCTTTTCCCTGCTTCTTTCGCAGCTTCTCTCTGTTCAGTGGGCATGTGAATACCACACGTGATGTCCTGGAAAGAAGATGTTATTTGTAGTTTTTTGCACATTAACTATGAGGGTAAAATCTTCCCACAACATGTTCAAAAGTAGCTCTAACTTTTTTAAACAGCTATATAGAGAATCATTCTGGGAGAGCTATTGCATCAGGGATACAAAATTTAGGAAGTAAAATGCTTCTGTCAAGCAAGACTTTCTCTGCTAATTTGCTGATGTAGCAATGCATATATTCACAACTTACACATTAAGCCAGTACTTACATTGCATTTTATTAAATTACATTATAGATATTTTGATATTTGTTTCTCACTCTGCATGCAAATTGTATTGACACCCTGCCTGCATTGTAAAAATATCAACACAAAAGCTGGAGTGTTTTCAGCTTCTGTCAGAAAGGAATGACTGAAGCTTTTTTATACATTTTTATGCATACTGTTAAGAAGCAGCTTGTTTTATGCTGTCTAGTACAAGTCTTCCATGTTTCCGCTAAAGTAATAAAAATCACAATTAATAATAAATAGCAAAATAGCAAAGTTATAAACACCTGATAAGATTAATAAAAAATTTCAGAACTTATGTTGTGAAATAGGCCTTGGGTGAGAAATTACTCATCTCTTAGGAAACCAGTGCAGATATAGAAGATTAATTAATATTGAACCTATTAAGTTAAAATTCTTAACAGAAAAAAAAAATAAAAAAAAAAACAACTCACAGTTAAAAGGTATATTCTTTTAAACACAGTTTGCTTATACTTTCAAGGGAAATGCAAATAAAGAAATGTTCTGGTCAAAGCCCCGTTACTGTCTGTAAAAAAAATGAGATGAAATGTAATGATAATTTTTGCCACCAGAGAGCTCTTATTGCGTTGTACTAACAATGCTATTCAAATATTTATTCATGGGCCCCATAATTAATTCTCATGAAGTGAAAATACCTTCATATTTATATTCTCTCCTGTTCTTTTTTCCTTGCTCTACTTGCAATTCCCACAGGGTTATTTCCAGTCATCAAACTGCACTAAGGAGAAAAAAAAAAAGTCTGCATAACTGACTGCATAGCCAGAAATAGCACTAAAATCACAAAAATTAATTGCTTACAGAAACTAGTTTAGTTTACCATTCTTTTTATGTAATTCAGTTTTAAAACTCTATGCATCTTCCCATCACATATTGTCAAAAAGTCCAAAACTGTTAAAATTGAAATACGTTTAATATTTGAGTTTTCTGGGAAGAAGAGGCAGCCAAACTTGAAAGAACTGATGAAGAAAGAGGTTGCTGAATAAAAGAAGAAAAAATATTTTTCAGGATTTAGAGTTTGACTCCATTCAAGTCAATATTAGTGATGCATACTTAAACTGTTTATGGACAGATCCTGTTTCTTCTAGGGCTTCATATATGATTTTTCTATATCACAAGACTGAGCAACTAAATTTGTTTTAGTAATTTACACTTTTAAAAAGTAAAACACGCTACCTACGTATATATACCTGGAACCATGATATGTTTTCCTGTTTGATATGGATGATAAAGTTATTTTTTTGCTGTTTGAAGTTCAATGGGCTTTATAGGCAGCCCTTTGGTGGATCAACACTAACCTCTGCTTCTGTTGTTAGTGTTTAGATTTGTACTTACCCAGTATTTCACTATCAGCCTACACATTTTCTATACACGATTCTACTTCACTCTTCACCTTTTATATATCATATAGAGACTGGGTGTAAAAATGACAAAATGGGAAAAACATCACTTTATATTGGTTTTGCTCAAATGCAGATATTAGCCAAAGTTAAAGAGTTTTAGACCAAGCCTCCTAGGAAAGGCTTTTTAATCTTGCCAAGTAACAATTTTTAGAATATCTTTACACATGCAACTTAAATTATTAAATTAAAATTTATTATACACAGCATATTAAAATACAGCTATATTTTCCTTTTTTAGCCTATTCCTCTGTTGTCCATTTTTATTTATGTACCCTCATGTCCTATGTAATAGTGGACTGGTTCATCACACTTTCAAACTACTCCAGACACCTAATGATTAATATGAATTTTGTAGACCAAATTTTGTAGGTTTCAAATGCAGTTACAGTTAAAACCAAATTAATCAGTGGCAGATCCATACTCCTGTGTTAATGTGGCTGGCACAGTTTCTGTCAATTATGCTGCAAAGATATTATATATATTTTATTAGTTTGACAGCTGATCTGAGAAAAAACTTCATAAATATGTAGCCTGAGTATTCTTCTTATAGTAAATCTATGCTGAAAAAGCTTTTCTGATAATTTTAGTCATTTTTGTAAAAGAACTAATAAGACAAACAAACTCAGATATTCAGGGTATCCTCCACAAAACAAAATGCTTGCTATAAAAACTTGAGCTAAGGAGTGAGATTTTCAGAAGTTACTTCCTCCCTCATGGGAACCCTCTTCTCAGAGCTTCCTTACTTTTCAAACCTTTTATTCCCACCAGTCCCACAAATGTTAACCTTAAATCTTCTAAGGTCACTCATGTCCTGAGTATAACTGGACACCTTACAGTTCTAAACTCCATTCCTTGTGTCTCCTAACCAAGATTCTGAGATTAGTGGCAGAATTTGTCCACAGTAAATGCCAAGACATGAGGTTGAATTACAATGAGTCAATGAAAAGACAGGTACAGGGAGGATGAGTGATTAATTCAGGCCTCCACATCTACCTTTTGGAGAACAAAATAGATGACATAATCTTGCCCCTCTTCCCTCTCTAGTGGACCCTCCTCTCCTGCCTCCTTCCCATGGTTTTCATTCCTTCCCACAGAGTATGTGCACAGGGAGAGGTGATGCAGAGGATAAATATACCACCCGTGGTTGGAAGGAGCTTTCCCCACATCTAAAACTCTGTCTCTGCGTGGGTTGTGACATCCCTCAGAGCTGACAGTGTATTTCCCAGTTGATTGCCATTTCTTTGAAGTCTGCATTAATTGTAGAAAAAGCTAGCTAAACTATCAAGAGGCTGGATTTGATTTTATATTCCTGAAAAATCTCCGTGAATCATGTGGACATCTGCTGTAGTTATTTAAGAAACAGGTAGTATATTCTTGTCCTCTCTTTTCCTGAATTCTAATGTCTA
Source organism: Passer montanus (assembly GCF_014805655.1). Lineage (NCBI taxonomy): Eukaryota > Metazoa > Chordata > Aves > Passeriformes > Passeridae > Passer > Passer montanus. The sequence goes on along the minus strand of NW_024370595.1, from coordinate 2,039,572 downwards.
GCAGGATTTTGCACATGGGACTTGCAGTAACCCACTCATGGATTACTTTAGGCTTAAGGTGATTTGTCAGTTGCATTTATCCGCTTTAAATTGAGATGAGCTCCTGGATTCTACATTTTCACTTCTGCTGCCAGGAAGAGTTTGGTCAGAGAAGTTACAGAATTACATTCCAGGTGCTATGAAATGTTGGTGTTGTGGTGTGTGGTGGTGTTGTTTACAGCGATGTTTAATCCCAGAGACTTCTGCTAGAAATTCCTCCTCACACTGATGGCATTCTTGGTACTCTGTAAGCCGTATTTTCTATTAGTAAATAAAAAAAAAAAATTTAGATGAGACTTTTCTTCTTTATCATGCTTTTTTTCATACCCATCAACTCCACATATACTGTGTGAGAAAGAACTTCAGTGAAATAGTTCCATCACATCTATTTAATTTTGCTCTGCTTGGCTCCACAGAGCAATAAGGACTGTCAGGCAAGGTCTGGTGAGCTGACAGCAATTTCATTGTCTTTGTGAGGACTTAACTTCTTGGCTATCCACAGAAGTGACATGTTGTGTAGTAGCTCTAGCGCTGACAGGTTCAAGGCTATCATCTTTCACCACGGTTGTGTCTGCTTATGTAGTTGGTGCTGTGCAGAGGATCCTGAACTTCCCCCAGACTACAGTGTGAAATCCCGATATTTCAACCCATGGCTAAATCAAGAACGTCCCTTTTGGCCAAGCTTTAGATTTCATCTGCAGTTCAGTTCTTCACTGCTGGTGTGGCTGGAGAAACAGCTCAGTGCAGGCTGCAGTTCTGAGACATGGGGCTGCCTCAGGGTATGTGGAAGTCTGTGGCACAGGCCACAATGCAGCAGCTGGGCTGCAATTCCCACATTGCCTCCAAGCTGGGAGTAAGAGACAGTCACACTTCAGGATGCAGCTAATACTAGTCTTTCAACCATTATTTGTATATCATAAATGTAGCAGAAAGTATTTGAGTTTGGGTTGCAAATGGCAAATTAACATCAGTTTTCTGAAAGCTTGGTATTCAATTGCAACAAATACAAAATCATTTCTCTAGTTCAAAAGAGTAGGGAAAGTAAAAACAAAAAAATGGGACAGATGAGATGAATTCTGAGCAGGATTTCATAGTCTAAGTAAAAATGAAAACTTGCCATTCAAATAATTTTTAAATTCATAATGTATCTTTCATTCTTGGCTATTTTTTTCGGTAATTAAATTCACAACACACATTTCCAATTGATGGTGTATTTCTGCAAATAAAAGTTAAAAGTCTGATTGATATTATAATAATTTTAAAAAATTATTTCTCTAGTAAGATTCTTAATTAGATGGGAATGTCCAATTCTATTTAATGCACTATGCATGGAAATGTTTAATACTTCTTGATTTCAAAAGTACTTCTTTAAGTGGAAGAAATGTTTTACCAAACATTTTTGCTGAGAGTCCAATTCTTGAATCTTTTTTCATCTGTTCAGTCAAAGGTTGGACTTGATGATCTCAGAGGTTTTTTCCAGGCTAATTGATTTTGTGATTCTGTATCAAAGATTAATTAGAGAAATAATTGTGACATATTGGGTAGATGCAGAAGTTTAGTTTGGGGTATTGTTCAGACTAATGCTTAGTTGATTGTGAGAGATCCTGGGAAAAAAATTCCTATGGTGCAATTAAATTCATATCAGTGATCTGTATTCCATAAATTCACTTCTGTTCAAGAAAAGAGCAGTGACAGAGCTAGTTGAAAGGGAAGAAAATGTTTTCAAAGGTATTGTATTTTTTATTTCAGATACTGCTCTGCTCTGACACCAGTGCAGTGACCTGGGAACACTTTTACATGACTACTATTTTCACTTAAAAATTGAAATAAGGAAGAATTGTAGAAGGCACGTTATCATAAAGAGTGTTTCAGACTTTATTGAAATTATTTCTGCAAAACTCAGGGAGAAGGTCTCAAAAAACCTTTGAGCTAACTCAGTTGTCTTTGCACAACTCAGCGCGTGTCCGCCATGGGCACGGTGCTACCACCGAGAAAGGACAGCGGTCACTGGTGGCTGCCGTGACTTGGGAGGCACTGCCCAGGGTCACAGGGCTACACCAGCTCTGCACTGCTGCTCCTGTGAGGTAGCCGTAGGCATCTTTGTGTTGTGCTAGTCAAGAAGATCAGGGTCAGCCGTGTCCCCTTAGCCACTAGAATACCCTCCACAAGCAATCTGCTGCGTGCAGGGAGCCTGCTGAAGGGAATGAAGGCCTCTTACAGAGAAGTCTGTTCGGGGGGAGCCTTGGCAATCTGAATTGTTTCCTCTCTCTTACTACTTGTTTCTGCCTGGTTGACATTTTGGTGCAGTAAATCTGTCACCATTTCCTAAATTCCCAATTCATTTCAATGTAATGCTTTATTACGTGAGTGGTTGATCAGGTGTAGACCTCTTTTCTAGCAAAATGAGTTCCAAGCAGGAGCTAAAATACACAGATGTCAGTTTCGTATTGTGTAATGTCACATAGCTGTAAAAACAATTCACAAATACACACAAGGGAAATATATTTTCTAAGGGACGATTTTGAAGAACAAAAAAATTGAAAAATAGCAGTATTTTTGAGAACTTCATTTACTCAGACATAAATCTGAACATTCAATAGAACAAAAAGAAAAGGAACTTCAGATTGTCATATTTGTTGTAATCTATATTGTCATCCAAAAGTAGGGAATAAAGTTGTTTAAGACAGTCATTGTGAAATGCCATTATGTCATTTTTCAAGTCAGTCTGTTGACAGAAAATTGCTGCATAACCTGCAAAATCCCTGATTGCGACTACAGTCTCTAAGTGATTTCTAAGTAATGGACCAGCTGAATATATTTGCATCTATAAATTGGTTTTCTGCAGAATAAATTTTAACCTTTAGAATTTAGATTTTTAATTCAATTTTACATTTCAATGGTCTTCAACACAGAAACTACAAAAATATGAAATTATTTTCAAATATTGATTGAATGAAAAATAAATTCTTTTGAAAATTAAGTGTACTCAGGATGTGGAGCAAAACTGTGGATGCAACTGATGTGAATATAAGTGAGGTGCAAAGGTGAACCCACTAGAAAGTTGCAGAAAACATGACATAGTTTTTATATAGCTAAACTAGGAGAAGAAAGAACTTAAATGTTCATTCTAAGTTCTTCTATAATGGTGAGTAAGTCTGCACAGTGCAAACTTGTTTTTTAGTCAGAAATACTTGTTAACTATTGCATCCATCACACAGAATGACTTAACTGAAGTTGCTTTGGTTTCAAAAGATAAAACTACACTTTGACTCCACCAAAGTATTCACAACCCATAAGTATATATTTTTTTTAAATCTCCACTTTACTTTCTTATGCAGTGCTGCACTCCTACCCCAGCCATGCCAAGTCTCAGTTTCAGGAAACAGAAGAATATTTAGTCAGGTAAAAAAATTTTATGGTGTTGAAATCAGCACTGTAAAGTCTGTCAGGACTGGAGAAGCTACGCAACTCTAACATATTCTCATACTCTATTCATTTTTGTTTTATCAGCAAATAACCTTTTATTTGGATGTATGAATCACTGTTACTGATAATAGAAACAAATGAGCTGGATTCCCCAGATCAACTACAATATATTTTTTGCGGTTGTTTGTTCTAATCTAATCTGAATTAGATTAGAATTTAAATGTAGTGATTTATCTGGCTACAGAGAGGAAAAATGTGCAATAATTGAATGAGTTGTACCAGTTGAAGATCTCCAATGTAAAATTGGTAGCCAGATCAAAATGAATCCGAAAAAAAGAGACAACAAATATCTGTGCACATAAATATATACTATACTTATAAACGTGTGTGTGTGTGTGTGTGTGTGTGTGTGTGTGTGTGCACTTAAACTGATTTATACAGCCCAAATGACATTTGTAATTTTTATAAGTTTTGTATTATACAGTTAGTCTTCATATAGTGTCATTGCATCCACTGGATTACAAAAAAAAAAAAAAAAATTAATCTAATCACTTCTTTTATGCATATAAAAAAACATCTGTTTGTCATGTTACAAAAAAAAAAATATTCTAAGCCAAACTAATGTTAAATAATTTTGACGACTTTTTTTTATCAGTATGCAGAGAACACCAAACATCCATTCATAATGATTTTGTGAAGTAAAACATTTAAGACTGAACGATCTTTTGTTATTCCTGGTTGTGTGCGAGATATATTTAAAAAATCCATTTTAACAGACTATATTATCCTGTTTGGAATACTCTATATTTCTCTCTTTCTCTGTTACTATCGATAAAATATTGACTTTATAGACAGGTCGTCGGCAAATAGATAAATTCAGGCTCCAGCCCTTGTCTTTGTTTCTCACATGAATATCAGCAACCACTATGTAAAATCAGCAAGTTAAACAGAAGTAGCAGATGGGTGAATTTCACACAGTTTTTTCAAAATTAATATGGATGGGGTGGGGAGAGAGGGAAGCATGGGAAATTACAGTGTTTTGTTGGTATAAAATGATGGAGTCGAAAAATATTAGCCTTTCATATGAATAGAAAATGTAGAAAATAGGAAAAGATTATGGACCAAATGAAATTATCTGAATACTTGCTTTTACCTGCTTTGGCAGATGAAAAAAAAAAATTTCTGTGCTGCTACTATTTTTCACTTTCCTCTGTATTAGAAATAAAATAATGGAAAAAATTAAATTCAAAATCTCCTTCAATTTTAGAAAGACATAATAGACAATTTTTGGGCTTTAAATATTTTTTAACTGCTGATAGAATAAAAATTAAGTGTATTTGGTTGCCATGTACTTGAAAAGTCTTTTGCTCTGCGAAAAAGAATTGATAGTACACTGTTGATAATAACATCAGCTGTCAGTCTGCTAGTTTAGACAGCATAGCACACACAAACACACACACACCCCCCAGGAGAGAATTTTGCTTTATTATTATCTTTAAATACTCTATGCCCGAGAAACCAAGTTAAATATTACTAAACTGAATCATCATGCATATGCAGAAAACATATATATTATACATGTTGTATAATATATATATATAAATTTTTATATATTATATATAAATTTTATATATTTATATTTTTATATATAACATACAAATTATATATTATACAATATACTATACTATACTCTAGGCACTGGTATGGAGATATTTTGAATTTCTGTTAAGTGTAGCTAATAATTAACTTTAATTACAATTTAAAGTGCAACAAAGGGTAATCCAGAAATATGAAGCATAATCCATACCTTGATTTGTCTAGAAATAAAAGTTTTAAAAAAAAAAGTAGAAATCCACAGGAACAGGAATCCTGACAGACAGTTAACACCTGAATTTTTCTGCAGAGATGTAAAGCATGGAAATATCCTATGAGAAAACCAGTACCTTGGTGACTAAAAGTAGGTTTCATAGCTCATTAGAGTGTCTATGGTTATTATGCGGATTCCTTAAGCAAATGTACACTTTATAATTTTTTCTATGTGCATTTGACTTGGAAAATCTATGGAGGAAGTAATTGGCAGAATCAGACTGACAATACATTTAATCTGTTGCAATGACATGACGAGCCTTAGGATGCGTTATTTATTCTGTTTGGTATTGGGGAATTGCCACACCTATCTTTCAGACAGAAAATTCTGCTCTGAAATTAAGGTTTGGATGCCTTCAAGTCTGTACTGCATATCTATATTGCTGCAAAGTCAATAGGAAGTGTCATGAAAAAGCATTGCACCTGTCACACGACTCATAATGGAATATAATTAAGTACAGTTTTCATTCAGTCAAACATAGATCTTATGAATAAATGGACAGCTATCATACAGAAAAAAAATGAATTTTTGCACTTAAATGACATCACTGTTATTAATGAGGAATTACATAGACCTGACAGGAGTCAGGTCCACTTAAAAGAAAGTGCTCCTTAGATGTACCAGGTGCTTTCCTCCTTATATTAGATAGAATCAGTAAGAGGAAAATAAAAAAAGAAAGAAGAAAGTCAAAATATTATTTAAAAAGTAGGGCAATCACAAATATGCATTTTAATATAGTCTTCTTTCCTCATAGTAACTCATGTAGAAGTGAACCACTCCTACCACCACAAGTGCTCTTGTGGCATTTTCACATCTATGTGCTTCAGTGGCCACATGCTGCTGAGGAGGTAAATTATAAATCCAGTGCTCCTCTCAAGGTTGAAGTTGTGGACAAGAGAATGTGCTTACACTATTTGCTGCAGAGTGCCAAGTATCAGCCCTGCTTCAGAGAGCTTGCTAATTTATTTTGAACAGAAGAAAGGGACAGAGGACGTGTGCTCAGGGCATGTGCCAGAAGGAGGGAAGATAAAAGTCTTCCAATCTGCCAGCATTAGAGGATATTTCAATATATTATATTAAAATATATTATATTAAGGACATAAGACTTAATCTCAGTGGATTTTTGGGAGCCAGCTTGAACAACTTTGCCACAATTACACAGTTGTTCAGTTAATTCACCTGCATGCTTTAATCTTGCTGAGAAATGATACATTTTTTTCCTTTCCTATTTCAATGTGTAGTCATTTTACTTTTTCACCTTAGGGATTCTGATTAATACGTGGAGGTATTGCTTACTGCCTTATTATTATGGTGTGGATGAGTGGAACAGTCAAATAAGCCTAGAATAAAGTAAAAAATTTTTCTCTAAAAAAAACTTGGCTAGCTATGTTTAAAAAAGTAAATATTTTTATATTTTAAATAAATATATATACTTGTATTTTAAGTATGTATATATATATATACACACATACTTAAAAATTTTAATTACTGAATAGCTCTTGTAAACCAGGTGCAATTTTCAGTTTATGTTACCAGACAATGCTAGTTGACCAGTAATTTAACAATGCAGATAATTCAGGCCGTTGTCAGCCCTATGAGGAAGGCACTTCTTCACATCTAAATGTTTCCTGTATTGGAAGAAGTTTCGTACTGAGTGTACCTGTGCACTCTTTGTAATGTAATTCTGGGGAAGCAGTGGCGATATCAAAATTCAAGAAACCTTGAAACTTATTTATCTTAAGATTTGAAAAGACATTTGAAGTGGCATGAGAAACAATGAAAGAATAAGAAGTTCCCAGACAGGATTTAATATAGTATGGAAGTAAGGAAAAAAAGCCCAAGCAAAACTAAAATTAGTTCTGTTGACAAGTTAGTCTTGCAGACAGGAATTGCATCTATTTTTCACCAGGTTTTAAATTAGGACTTTTTCCATTGTACTGTCTTTCCAAACTAAAGCTGATTGTTGGGGGGAACTGAATGATAGCCTATTAAAAAAAAACCCCAGTTATTGGATGTTGGGAGAAATTCTACTGACCTTAGATAAGACGCCAACGAAAAATCAGCAACATGTAGCTAATTTCTGTTAGTCGTAAATAACCAGGGAAATAAATAGAAGAAAATATTTGTAGTAATCTCATTTATCTTGCATGAGATAACTTCCATCACAAAAGAAAAATAATGACTTTTAGAAGTGACTAACATAAATATTTTGTTGAATCAGACCCACAATAGTCTCTGACCCCACAGATACTTGCACTTGTGCAGATGAGCAATCAGACATGAAAGTAATTTTCAGTACTTCTATATGTACTTTTCTATATGTCTAAAATGTTTTTTCAATTGGAAATACAAGGATTGATTTAGCAGGCATATAAAATGATCACCCACTGTTCCTTTCCATCCAGAAAAAAACCCACATTTATTCTAAAACTAAGATTTTGAGTCTTGAGATTTCCAAGACCCTGACTTTTCTTACTTTAAGGCAACACAGAGCAATCTAGCACAACAGAGGCAGCTGGCTTAGCATTTTAGGTGAAAATCTGTGATTTGGAAATACTCTTCTGTGTTGTTAAAAGCAAGTGCAAATCATTCAGATACTATAAGAGTGAGCACAGGACACTAAGGTAATTAAAACCTCATTGTAATCCTTGTGCAAGATCAAATAATAAAAACATTGCTAGAAAACTCTGTGAAGGCTAAGGTCAAGTGGTGAGACAGAATTAGAAGAAGTAATTTCACAGGCTTTTTATAAAATTTAAGGGGCTAATGAGTGAGTTATACTAAATTGACTAAAGACCACAGATAAGATGGATTTATTGTGCTTAGGTCTGCACAGCTGCAGAAATTTGGGATCCCAGACTACATAGTTTACAAATTACAGGTATGACTCTTCAGCAGCTTCCTTCCTCTGGAAGGAATTTTCTGCATAATTTTCCATGTTAGGTTTTTCTGTAGGGTCATTCCTCTTGTCTCTTTCTCTTTCTTTCTTTCTTTCTTTCTTTCTTTCTTTCTTTCTTTCTTTCTTTCTTTCTTTCTTTCTTTCTTTCTTTCTTTCGCCCTATTTACTCTAGATTAATTATCTTTCTAAGTTTAAATATCTTTTATACAGGAAGCCACCATGGATCCATTAATGAAATATAGTTGACAATGATGTTTTTTATGGTGAAGACTCCTTGTAAAGATGGGTTGGAGATCCAAAAGGCTCAGTAATTTTCTTTCTAAAACTTCATGTTTTCTGTCATAAAGAGAGTATTCAAATTGAATGAAAATTTGACAGAAGTTTTCAGACTTTAAAGAATTACTTGAAGTGAAATATTTTGTACAGGGTTCATTTATATAGAAGATCACAAACAATTAAATAATAAGACAATTTTAAATTCCTTTTTAATAGTTTAAATATTCATTTTTAAAACATCTCATATGTAACTGCATAATATAAAATGTATATTTTCTAATATTGAAAAGATAGATATATAGATATATCGATATATATATAATGTGATATCAGAGGCTCGCATAATATTTCATTTTTGAAGTGACCTTTAAAGGTAATCTAAACACCTCCCCTTGCAACTAACAGGGACACTTACATCTTCAACTAGATCAGGTTGCTCAGAACCCCATGCATCCTGACCTTGCACGTTTTCAGAGATGGGGCATCCACAATCTCTCTGGGCAATCTTTTTCTTTGTAAAAAGCTTCTTTCTTTAATGTATTTGGTATGTTCTAAACAAAGTCAGATATAAATACTGATAGAAGGTGAAATGAAAACAGATGATTTCTGCCTTTTGTTAAAAGGCAGAAACTAAGTGCATTAATTAAAAGAGAATTGCTTGAGTATTTATTTTGAAAATTTATGGTTCAGCTTTTCAAATAATTTTCCTATGAGTGCCCAGGTGCTTACAAACAGAAAAGGAGCTTGGACAAGCAGCATTTCGAAGCCTTTAGAACTGAGCTGAGGGTGCTGAAATAGTAATAAAAATGGGAATGCTCTGATTTGAAGTCTGGGTTTTGCTCCTTGGTTTCTCTATTCATGCCATTGCCATCAGCCCACATTCTAATGAAATGTTAACACAGAAATTGCATGCAAGAATGTGCTGTGGTTTCCACGAGGCCAGCTTTTCTTATCAAGTCTTTTTTGTGGGAGGCTAGCACTTAATGTGATGGTCTGATTTAACATGAATTGTTCTTAACAGCCTACATGCCAAAAACCTCAAATAGAGTGCTTGTCAAGAGATGGCTAACAATGACAGGCCAGGCAAAGCTGAGCAGCCCAGGAGCTCTTTGTGTTCACACAAGATCAGGCTTAGTGAACTGATGGAAAATGAGCCCAGACAAGCCTCCAGGGTCTTCTGTTTTGTCTAATAAAGAAAAAGGGGGTAAAAATTGCAAGAAATTTTCTGAATTCTGTGGGATTTTCTGTCTGTTTGAGATGGACCTTCTTTCCCAGGCAGGGAATAAGAAGTGTGCATTTTCACTGCTGTGAAAGACTACCTTTTTATATCCCCAAACTGTTTTGATCTGCAGTTCCCTGAGCAACAGCACAGTTCGCCTAATCAGGACATTACCAGGTTTGCCAGGCTTTCTCTATGTGTACGGTCTCTCCTAGGTTAAATTTGTTAAGCTCTGAGAACTTCTTCGTTGTTGAAGAAGTACACTCATCATCTTCATCATGAGTGCGCTGCCATTTTAAAGCTTCTTTTATTGTTAGTGCCAAAGTATGTATTGACTGGCACAGTAACTATCCAGTTCTCTCTCTGCTGCAATCCTTTACTCAAATATAACCATTTGTTAGCAGAAAACAAATTCCTTGTCAAGTTTTCAGCAGAAGTTTATGAATTAAATTTGTACTCAGGATTGTACTGTGCTGTTAAATTAAGCCAACAGCTAGGTCTTAATTTTGCCTTAGTACAGGATGCATTCCTAAACATGTGGTCCTGAAGACCAAACCTGCTTATACCTCCTTTCATCCTCCAAAATTTTCTTATTATGTACATTGTGATGTTTGCTTACATTTTTTTTTTCTGCTTATTTGTGATAGCTTCAAATTTTGCAAGAAAATTAAGATTTTCATTTTATGATAATATTGATTCTTAAATTGTGTCGATTTTTTTTCTCCTGAGAAAGAAAACATAGCAGATTCCATGAAGGTTTAACAGTGCAGTGCCCTTTATATGGAATGTATTCACAGAGGTTTCAGTTTAAAGAGGTTGTGAGTACTTTGACAGGGTGTGTTAGCTGGACATTCATTAAGAGTGACTTGAACTGAGCAGTAAGAATCTTGAGTGTTACACTGAAATATGTCCTTTGGATTGTGTACATGTTAATAATATATTAGATATTTCTGTTGCTTTTGGAGAAATCTTTAGAAATAAGACAATGTAAAGATAATGTGTTTTAAAAGTGAAGCCCATACTTCATTGTTGTCTAAATCCCAATCCACGCTTCTCTGTAGCTCCTTGTTATAATTACCTGCATTTTAATGAAATGTATTTCTGTGCTTGTTCAGTTCCTCTATAGTGAAGCTTCTCAACTCTGAAAAGCCTGAGAATAACACTGTTTTCATGAGTATCAAAGGCAGAAAACCCTTTATATGTAAAGCTAAATTGCTGTGTTTTAGCCACTTTTGTCCTTTAAGAGAAAGTGAAGAAGGAAAGAAAACAATGGAACAGTTTTTCCTTGACTTGTTGTGGATATATAGCCATATAGTTTTTTACTGTCAGTGATTTACTTAGAAATCACTCCAGTACTTCTCAGTGTAGTACAGCATTAGCTAGATCAGCCCTTCTTTGTCCTCCCTTCTAACAACATTAACCTGTTGTCCTTGAATTTCTCCTTCAAGTTGTGAACAAAGAGCTCTTCAGCTTGGGTGGATGAGGGAAATGTGGTTATTGATTTAGTAATGAATAAATGAATGTGTGCTTGAATGTATGAACTGATAAATGGATAGATGCTACTAGTTTTGTATATTATAGAAAACTCTATTTGTTTTCAAGCAATATGCACAAGAATGCCAAGAGTCAGACGCACACACATACATTATTTCCAAGTCTTTGTAACCTTTTGAGTCCATCTTTATTTATGTACTGGAGTAGGCTACAGCACATTTTAGAGCCAGATACCTCTGAAAGCACATTGCAGTCTTTTCTGGAGGAACAAGCACTTGGCAAGAAACACATTGTGAGGATGTTTCTCCCTGAGAAAATCAGGATTCACCTCCAGACAGTATTCCAGGAAATCTGTGAGGTAGATACAGACTCAGAAGCCCCCTTCCATACCATGCTTTTAAACACAGTTTTTTTGTTTTGTTTTGGGTTGGTTTTTGTTTTGTTTTGCTTTTCGTTTGAAATTTTTTTTAGGTGAAATAAATGACCTGTAGTTATTCCATTACATAACAAAGTCTTATTTACCTATGCCTGATTGCCTTTATTTGTAGTAGCACATCTTCATTTCCCTGAAATCTGTGCTTTTTTAGAGGTTTCTTTACACAATAATTTTATTTATCTTGGTAGCTACATACATATATCATTAGTCTTTTAGAGTATAAAAAGCACTAGGATTAAATTATTAACGCAACACAAAGAAACATACATTTGTATCAGGACAGCTTCTTTTGATAATAGACGGAAATACATTTTGTGTTGTAACAGACAACCCAACACCGTCTTGCTAAAACCAAAATTAAAGGTTTATTTTCTTAATTAATTTGGTAAAAGTAACCTCTTCATAGGAAAATTAAACTGGTGCAAAAGTTATGTCTAGATTTGCCTCAAGGGTAAAAAAAAGAATTGCACTGTCATACACGTATGATTTTCTGATATTAGCTGTATATTAACCAAACAAAGTGCCTAGTAGCTGAAAATCAGAAAGTGTGATGAGGGAAAATACTATTGGATGGTTTACTAGAGGATTATTTTCAAAGGAACATATCACCTAAAATGAAATTAATAGCTATTTTAATAGAAGGACATTTTCCTTTAGTTTAGATAGCAAATTATGAATCTAAAGAAAGGAGTGTATTTCCTTAGCACAGTTGAGTGAATCAGTGCTACTAAACAACAATAGCAATTTGTATTTTCTGTAGCAAAGCAGCTTGTTGCTGAGCCCTAGCCACTCTAGTATTAATATTACTGAGTCAAGAAGATACAGGAAATCATAGAGATTAAAGTTTATGATAGTTTTTCACCAGAAATGCAAAAAGGTTTTCAACAGATACACTTTATTGTTAAATAATATTTACCAAGGAAAACATATCATATTTTGTTCTGTCCTTCTTCCATCCTGATGTTTCACCCATTACAGAGGAAAAATGCTGTTGCCATCATAGCTGGGTAGGATAAGCGATGTGGATTTGGTACTTGGGGAGTCAGGGAATGCAACTGTACCATTGTCATTGTCTACTATTTGTCAGGAAAATAAATTAAGCTCCACTGCCCTGAATAAATTTCCAGCAAATGAAGGAAAGAGTTAAGAGAATATGACGACATATGGTGTTGCAATCCTTTGGGAAATTAAAATACTGCAGATTGTAATAATCCAAAACCTTGATTGTGATCCCTCTTCCATTCTGTTCAAAAAGGAAAAAAATACAAATGATAGGAGGGTTTTGTTTGCCTCTTGATTATTTCGAAAATTTTTGGGAGATATTGAGTCTGAAATGTGTTAGAGAGAACTGTAAAACCTTTTTCAAGGTTTTCATATTCAAAGTCGTGACATTCATTAATATATATGCTTTAATGAAGGAAGAAGAATGTAATTCTTTAAGAAGTATGTACGCGTATATATATTTCAAAAGATTCCTTTTAAATACTAATATTTTAAAAGCAGTCATTTATTAAACCAGCCAAAGAAAAGTGTTGTCTTTGAACTGAATATATGAGTCCTCATATTTCCCTTACCTGGGATAATAGACATAGCTGAAGGACAAAAAGGATGATAGTATTTATATGCCACTATTTATAAACAGATAACTGATAATATAAGCAGATAAATTAGAGTGCCTCAGACACTTTTCTTTTTCTCTTTTGAGGTTTGATCTATGGATTTGTCTCATTTGTTTTCCTTTTCTGCTTAAGGATATTGCATATATATTAGTAGTCTCTTACTTCCTAATTTTATAGCAGAAGGTAGAAGTAACTAAAAAATCCATGAGCTCAGTACTCTACACTGACTATTTTGCAGGTCAGATCGACTTCCTCTGATACTATTAAGGCTTCTAAATTTTAATCTTTCTGTAGTCTTCCCTTTTTTTCTTCCTCAGAGATGTATCTTTCTTCTCTAAAGGGTGCCCAATGTAATTTTTTTTCTTAAGAGATTTTAGATTATTTGTTATTAAAGATTTTAGATTAAGATTTTAGTTTTGTAGTTATTAAAGATTTGATCATATAGCACTGACTGATATACTGTCAGTTCCAGACCACCCCCTATTTATGTTGTATTAGAAAAGTTTGATAGTTTGACACATCCACTTATAAGCAAAATGAATTTTTTGCTATCTGATGCTGTATGGGGACTAGATTTCAATGCGAAATCTATTTCATTGGTAATCTGTGGCATCTTTGCCAGTGCTGAAGTAAGGTGGTTTTGTTCCCCCCACTGGATTTCTGCCTCACAACATGCATGGCCTTCTTTTAACCTTCACCCCATGTCTTAGACTAAAATGAAAGATTTAAGCATAATTATAAAAGGCCTGGTTTGTAAATTACCTTTACTAATATATACTCTCAGTAGTAAGTCCATTTTAATTTGGATTTTTTCAGGGAATCATTATGCCTACAGATAATCAACTAATATGTTTCCCAGGCTGTGTAACAGATACAGTTGTCACAGCATCTCAGCTTTGTTCAGTGTCAGGTGAATTACATTTCTCTCCTAGGCAGTTACTGCTAAGGACCTTGAAATGAAGCTTTCATTATTTGCTGACTGCTTTCAGCATTACAAAACAAAACAGCAAACATTTATTTTCATTTCATTTATTCTTTGTTGTCCACATATGAAAAATTAAATGAAGTGATCTCTTTGCCATTCTGCCATAATGAAGTTTTAAAGGCAGTTAAAGCAACAATGCTTTAAATTAACTTTTGGAATCAGCAGGTTAATAAGAGAAAACCAAATTTGGTGCGCCCATTATTACGTAATGCCCATAAATATAAAATTAATTAGACAGTAGCATGTCTTGATATTTTGGCTGTCAGATGAGCTTTGTGTATTTCTGCCTGCCCTCCCTTTAGGGCCGAGCATGCCACTGCTCTCAGCAGGCTGCTTATCTGACAAATGTAGCCCATAGCAAATCAAGCCCTTGCCTGAAACACACCTGCAGCTGTGGTGGAGCTGCCACTCCTACTCAGAACTTCCAGAACTGGGGAACTCTCAGTTGTTTGCACAGCCATGAAGATGCCTTCCACCATAAATCTGACCTTGCCACTTACATCTGCCGAGCTGTATAAACCGCATTTTGTAGCTGGATCACATAGTGACACATGGGAGTTTTATTCAGTAGTGAATGGGAAATAACTTATGTTAGAGTTCTTATCCAGAGCCCACGCTCCACTTCCTGTAGACTAAAGATCATTCCATGCAGCTTACCAAGAATAGTAAGAGATCTTTGTACTGTAAATCCTTTTGCCTGCTTCACTAATATTACCTTAGATATGGACTTAGTTGTTACAGCTGTCTCCTGGGCAACATCAGTTAAAATCCTACTTCTTCTAGGAGGGCCTCTGGGAATTGGTTTCCTGTCAGAGCCTGTTGATTTCTGAGCTCAACCCTTTTCTTGTCAGTTAATGGGTACAAATTGAGGAAATGGGCAGCATGTTAGAGCAGTGTGAATAAAGGAAGCATTGCTAAATGAGGTGGGTGGTGGAACCATCTGGACATTTGAAAACTTGCCTATTTCTCAGCTAGATAATTATCTAATTTCACTATTATTAGGCATGCGAAGTCTAAATGCCAATAACTTTGCCCCTGATCTAAAATACGATATCAAAACGCCTGGGTTTTTTTTTTTACATATTAAGCTGGTTATTTTTCTCTGTTGCATTTTTTGTTGTACTTTTTATTGATGTTTCTTGTGTTTTTACTTACTAATAGCATCATGCAAGTTATGACCTTTCCCCTTAACTTTAATAACATTCTAAAAAGCCTTTTACATCCAGTTAAAAAGTAACAATAATTTTGATGGTTTTCTAGATAGTATGCATTAGTGATTGGTCACTATTTTAAATTTGGAGTAGTATTATAACAATTGTGAAGCACTTTTATAGCGGAATTCAGTCTCTAAACCCTATCTCATAATCAGGGGCGGCTGCAGAATATATTGGAATATTGGAACAGAGTGGTGAAACAGAGCATCTTTAGCCTCTTTGGTCCAACACACTGAACACTTTTCCTGGAATCAGACAAAAACCAATTCTTTGTTACAACTTCTATATAATTTCCTAGGGAGACAAATTTTTGAATGGAATAATAAGGTGGGGGCTTTTACTGGCTTGACAGCAGTTGTTTTTCATCTGAGAAACTTGATAATGTTTAGAGAGAAGGCCAATTATAAACAACATGATGTAGATGCACCTTGCCTCTTTAAAGCTCATGCACCATTTCTGGCAAACATGGTGTTTAGATAGTGCTTGTTGTTTATTTATTCACTGAACTTTACTAGAAAGCCTTTGCAGTGATAAACAGATTTTCCTTCAAAATGCATATATACAAAATTTTATTTTAGATTTATAAATGAAGAACATCAAATGGAACATTTTAAACATCTTTTCAAGGAGCAGGAAAGAAGGACAAAGCAAGAACAAAAACACCATAGGACAGCCACAACAAAAACTTATTCTGACTGAAAATGAAAAAGAAAAAGAAGAAATCTTTCTTTGATTTGTTTTGTCACTTTTCACCTTCAAGTTCCTTGTCCTTTCATCTTCCATCATGAAGTTCTTGGTAAAATAAAATAAAAATTAGTAGTAATTATTCCAAATGTGATTAATAACTATGATTATTAAATAGATAAATATTAAAAAATATGCACTCACAATGACTTATCATTTTAATCCCAGCATTAGAAACCTGGTAATACTTCTATTCCATTGTTTCATGGCCCTTGCTTAACAAGACACTGAGTAAAGACATCCTCTTTTCTGCTATAGAATGTATTTCCTTCCTTTGAATATGAAAATATCTATGCAGACTCCCAAAATACATGATCCACATGGTAGGGTGTTCTCTGAAGAGGCAAATTTTCTGCGTGTGAGAAAGAAGGAAAAATGTTTTCGAATCGTGTCTCTAGTAAGACATCTCTACCATGCTGTGGAAATTTAATGCTTTAGAAACTTTCCTCTTTCAGATCTCTTGCTCTCGGATTGATTGCATCCAAACTTGACATTCATTGCTTAATGAAAGACAGTGAAAAAATAATTAAGACACTAGAAGGTTATGTCAGTTAGGAGTCTGTGTGATTTTTCATTTTTTCTGGTTCCCTCGTGTACCTTTCAGTCTAGTGCAAAGAGATAACAGCTGCTGGAATTTTATTGCTGGCTACTAATGCAGCACAGTAGGGCTGTCTGGTTAATATTGAATTTAAAATATGAGAAATTGCACTGGCTTGAGAGGGAAGGAAGACGTTTTTATGTAAGTAATTCTAGTCAACTATACTCCTTTTTCTTTTTGAGTAGAAATATACATGAATTTCTGTCTCTTTTGTTCTCCTTCCTTAATGGATCCAGAGAAGTCAGCATTTTCAGTGCTGCATTAGAGTTTTGTCACTGCTGGTTCATTGGGACTTCTCTCCTCTCTCAGGGCAGTTCATCTAAAGAGGTGCTTATGGCCAAGTTGTGGATAATTAGTTTAATTATTGCCTCACACTGATGATAGTAAACCACCTGTGCCATAAAGTGACAGAGTCCACCTCTTAAGATTCTTAAGAATCTAAAGATGAAAATATTTAAATAATTTGGTTTATTATTGTTATTACTTATGCTGTCATGGTTTGATCTCAGCAAACACTAGGACTCACACAGCCATTCTCTTGCTCTCTCTCCTGGTGGAATGGGGAGAGAATTGAGAGGATAAAAGTGAACAAACCCATGTGTTGAGATTAAGACAGTTTAATAGGTAAAGCAAGAACTGTGGACACAAGCAAAACAAAACAATAAATTAATTCACCCTTTCCCATGAGCAGGCAGGTGTTAGGCTATTGCGAGGAATTCCAGGCTCCATCACATGAAACAGAGACTTGGGAAGACACACACCATCACTCCAAACTTTCGCCCCATATTCATTCTTTCCCAAGCTTTATATGCTGAGCATGACTCCATATGATATGGGCTATCCTTGTGGTCATTTGGGGGTCAGCTGTCCTGGCTGTGTCCCCTCCCAACTCCTCGTGCACCCTCAGCCTGGTCACTGGTGAGAGGCTGAAAAGGCCCTGACTCTGTGTCAGCAATAGGGAAAACATGCCTGCGTTATCAACTCTGTTTCTAGCACAAATGCAAAACACAGCCTCATACCAGCTACTGGGAGGAAAACTAACTCCATGCCAGCCAAAAACAGCACAAACGGGAAAAATAAGAAAGTGAAAGGCCTACTCCCAACAGAGACATTAGGAAAAGCCATGGCCATTCTAAAGGAATTAAAAATTCAAGAAAATCACACACTGTTATTTATATGCATTCTTTCTAATGAATAACAGAAGAAAACAAGAGGGACTTGTGTTTCTTCATCAGAAGAATTCCCAGAGGTGATAAATCATACAGAATTTTTGGCTTTTTATATCATCTGCAGTTTAACTTAATTAACAGAGTTATTTGTGAATGAATTTGTCCCAGGAAAGAGACCAGGCAGGTTTTTGGCTATCTGTGCTCATACAGTCTCTGACATCACTGAGATGAACTTCTGCACCAGCCAGCTGCCCAGAGCAGCTTGAGTATTTGCCAGGAAGGGGAAAGCCAAGTTCACCCAGCCCCCATCTCTTCTAAGAGCCCAAATCTCTCTGAGATCTCCCTCTTGTGTTTCCTGTTACACCCTCAGTGTATTGATTCACTTTCACTGCAAAATACCCTTCCCACACACACTCCACAGAGAGCTGCAGCAACAAATTCAAGTCAGTTAGTTTTAGATTATCTACACTGGCATAGGATCAGCCCATGTTTTACCAGAGATTTCATGTCTTGCAGGTCCCATAGCCCTTCCACTCTTGACTGCACCTTCAGTCTCATGTCAGGAGGATGTCCCACAAGCTTTGCATGTAACCAGACACAAATATCAAGACAGAGATGCACAATTTTCCTATGTTTCTCAGACTGATTAATGAACCTTAATTCCAGTGTATTCTGAAAACAGTGTATTCTGAAAACACTGCTGCAGTAAGAACAAGTGTAAATGTGCAAATGTGGTATAGAGCATAACCCAGGACCTGGTCCCCAACTAGTACCCACTCAGCAGTCATATGTATTGCCCTAATTAAACAGAAATTATGACATAAATAATAAGAATGATAAGTTACCTACGAAATATAAACTATGAGGCATTGCAGGTATTCAAAGGCGTGCTATCAATTAAATACTAATCTGAGTATGTATACAGGTGATGCTGGTAAATTTGGGGAATGACTTTTTATGACTAAGTGGACCTCTCCTTCTGTGTGTTTGTATGTTCTGGAAAATTCAAGTTTTCCTCAAAATATTAGTATTTCCATTGCCATCATATCACTGGTTTTGTTAAACAATGCAAAATTGAGCACATAGCCAAAGTTACTTTTTTTCCTTAGTTACTTGAGCTTGACAGCCTTATTCTACAGTTGAAAAAGGAAAACCTGATATTGGCTTTTTCATTTTTTATTTAGCATAATACATCTTGGTAGTGCTCATGTAAATGACTTTGGGAATTCTGTCGTGTACTATGCCAGTTCAGAATTGCACTATTAAAGATACAGCTGTACACGAGATTATTTTTGTAATGAAGTTTCCAGGAAACCTGAGTGAATCTAGTGGAGGAGGGAGGAGAGGTCAAGAATGATAGGAGGAAAATAGCAATCTGTAAAAGAAAGAATGGTGTCAGCAATATTGATAGCCCAGTGAACTGTGACAGGTGTAGTTATGCTCAGTCTCTGTGGGACATTTATGTATACAGCCGATGCTCTGGAAGAAATGGCGAGGAAACTAGCTGTACAGTGAGATTTGCAGAAATTCAAGACAAAACTTGATGATTTTCTTCAAAATTCAACTGCTGGGCAAGTCAGGGCAAGTTGAACATTGGAGATAGGTTTAATGTGTAGCAGATATAAATTTGTTTCTTATTTGAGCTGAATTTGAGCTATGAATTTGCCTTTGAACAGTTTTGGGCTGAGCTTTTGGGAATTTTAGACATGAGTCTTCCTTAAGCTGTGTCTGTGAAACATGTCTGAATATATCTAAACTCATCTTTGTCTGTGTACCACAGTGAGAAATTACATCACTATGAATATTCTAACCCTCTAGTCTCAATTTTGAACTGACTGCAGAAGCAGTTATGAGAAATTATCACGTTCTGATCCCCACCATTTTCTTGGTCCCTATTCCATCTGCCAATATCCCCAAGAATTCGCAGTTCTCATTTTTAAAGAGAATTGTAGTGGAGTCACAAAGATGCATAAGATTTTTAGATGCTGTCCCTCTGTCTCTGCTTTCAGACAAATTTTCTTCACACAAAATTTCCCTTTTTTTTTTGTGCTGAAAGGTACATTTGGTCTGAAGTCACTGCTGGGAAATGACTACATATTGTATGCGGTGTGCAACAACCATAGGTCATGACAGTAAAAAGAATTTAGATTAGAAATAACCAGTTTTGAAGGGTGTATGTACTATTCTTTTATTATTAATGTATACAGACAACATATAGGACTTGCAAATTAGCATCTGGGAGCATTTAAAGTATTTTTTAATTAAAAGTTCTTGCTGCCTCTAGGCAAAAGTTGGCTTAATACAAAAAAAACTAAGTGAGGATGGGACTGGAGGAATTATTTTTAGGGATGCATAATAATAAGGTCAAAATTTTATTTCTTGAAATTAGTGCAATTGATTAATTATTTTTGTTCAACAAGAAGCATTTTAAAAAGACTTGGCTACCTAGGCCTAACTAACAGGGAAACAAACTCTAGTACTCATCCCTGTGAAAACAATTCCACAGTCTAAACATTCATGTTTCATGTCTAGTGCTGTTTTAACTTGTTCAGAGTGCTTGAGGTACCTGTGTAGCTTGAAAGTATTGCCCAGTATTAGCAGGAGAACCGCCCCTCCCGGTAGCAGCAACTGGAGACATGTCAGGGTGTTCAAACAGCATTACCCCATTTGGCTTGACAGCTGCATCCTAGGTTTCTCCTCCTTTCCTCCTGAGTTCAGTCAGAGATCAGTCTTTCAAGAAGTAGAAATACTTCTGGTGTCTTCCCTTTCTTTTCAAGATTTTGGTGATTAGGATACTCACTGATGGTTTCAGAGAAAGAAGTTTTCTGATTAGGATACTCAGACACATCTTCAAGAGTCTCTTAATCACCCAGCAGTCCTGGAGAGAAGAGGCAGGATTTGGCATGTCAAACTGTTTGGTTTTTTTTTTCTCCAGAAGATAATTCAGGATTCTCCAAGAAAGGAGGAAAAGGAAACCCATTCCTGTGTATGATTGGCTAGAGTGCTCTACTGGGGTTACAGACTTGGCTGCTGGTTTCCACATTTCTTTTTTTGGACAGTGACTGTTTACAGAGTAAGTGAAGAACAAATAAAAAGGAGATGTTATACTAGGTGCTATTAAAGTGCAAAAGCAATGTGAAATGCATTCAAGGACTACTTATGTAGACAAATGATATCACTTGAGTTTTATCTCATTAAAAGATAGTTGGAAGTTTGTTAAAAGAATACCTCTTAATTCAGGCTATGCAATTACTAATGAAAACTAAGCTAAATTTGGCTAAAATAGTTGAAACTTAATTGACATTTCAGACATAGTACTTCACCTAGGATTAAGACTGAACACAAAGTGTTTGCAATTAAACAGAAATTAATAAAAGAGGAAGAAATCTCCCAGTGTCCATTAAAGTCTGCATGTAAATATAGTGGGAAACTATATGCCTGCTGTAATTCAGTGTCTTCCTTGGAGTTATATGAAGAAACAAGTTGTATAAACTGTTGATACCAAAAATCCTTAATTTTCATTAATGGTAAAACCAGCTTTTAGTGAAAATATTACGTATTTTTCTGAGAAGTATTTTAAACTGTTAGTGCTAAGTCCAATATAATTTCAGTATAATTTCAGCTCACAAAGATTTTTGGTCTTCATATAATAATACTTCTCCTAGAAATTCCATTGACAGACATAATTAAATTATTGACTAATTGCCAGAATTGAATGACCACTAAGTGCAGCCAACTCATTTTAGAATCTTAGAGGGTGCAGCAATTTTTAGAGCTCTTACCTGCGATTTGCCTCAGAGCTAGATGATTATCTAGGCAAAGCCAGCTGCAGGAAACAAAGTGTTAAATTTCTTCTTGCGGATAGCACAGACACCGGTTTAAGGGGAAGAGGAGGAGAGATCAGAACCAAGATGTACCTAAGGAAGCTTGAACTTCCACTGCATCAGCTGGCAGTGTGTATGTCCTGATAGTAATGTGTCTCTTGGGCTTAGTGGTGTAATCCCAGAAGGCTGCTGAAGAATTATGGAAAGTAATGACCTGAGTATAATTTTGACTCATCTTGTTTTGGAAAAGAGTACCTGCACTTGCATACTACAAGAAAAATTAATAAGTGGCTTGATCTCCTTGAAGTATCCAGAATGAAAATTTGTGAAAGGTTAAGCACAGAAATGAAGACAAGGTGTTTCCTCTAGTTACATCTGCATCAGTAAACTCAGCAGAGCCAGGACTCTGACTTTGAGCACTGTCACACATTCATCCTTTATATACATCCTTTTACAATTTCAGAACACTCTTCCTAAGAGAGCTCTTGGATGTACCAACACATTTCCAGAGGCTGTCTATGCTCCCTTCAAAGTTACTCAAATCAGGACGTGTTTTTAATATGTGCATAAACAAGACCACATGCTTTGGGGTACAAAATGTTTAGCTGTTGGGACACAAACTCCGCTCCTTAATTCACATATCAGATACCGTTCCCTTTTCTTTTAGTAGAAGAGTTGTTATTTGTTGGCCCAGGAATTGCTGAACCTGCTTGCTGTGATTTCACATTCCTACATTTTAGCAATGGCAGGAATAGCTGACACTAGGTTTTTCATGGCATATACAGCTTTTATCTTACCTAGAGTTCCATAAACTTTTGCTATTTTTTTAGTATCACAGAGAGATGTTTTGGTGTATGTAGCTGTGCATATCAAAAGAATCCACCACTTTCCTTTCAGCACCAAACTAGAGGTAATAACATTTTTATGGCTGTTTCTGGTAACTGTGGAATTGTTTGTAGAATAATTAATCTAATTTCAAAGGACATTTCTTCAAGAAGTGCGCTCAATAATTTAAGAATGTGTCCAAAGTGTTTATTAAAGACTTCAAAATATGGGATATGCACACAAGATTCAGACCAATTTTATTAAGTATGTCAATAAATTAAGGAACATTGCATTGTGAGGTCTAAATGCATATATGGTCAGGCAAAGCTGATCTTTCTCCTTTTTGTAGGGGCTCTGGTATAATATGACACTCAACTGCTTAAGAATATTCTACTTTATTATTCCTTTTACTGTAATCTGCCTATTTATGCCTCTGGAAATTTGAAAAAAACAAGTTATGATTTCTCTTTTGAGAGCTTTCACCAGTCAGACTTGCAGCTTCTATTTCTGTCTCTGCTGTCTCTTTTCGCACACCGGTCTTTACTCTCAATGCTCTGCGTGACTTCTGGCTGATCCTTTTTGCCACTTTGCCAAGTGATGTTCCTCTTACAGGTAGATTTAAGCAGTTTTTATCAGTAAGTGAGAACTGATAAACCAGGTATTGCTGTGCTTCCTAACATTTAATATGTGTCACAGACCTACAGGTACTTCTGGAATAGGATCACTGAATAATCTGAAATAATGCCCTGTAAGCAGGGACTGTGGTACCACTTCTTATACCCTGAAATCAAACCAAATAGAAGAAGATCACTTTCATATTTATTTGGGAAATCTTTTGTGAGGCTGTATATAATATTTTACTTAAATTATGGGTTACAGCATGGGTAGTAAAATGGAGATTACAGATGTAGCTCTTATGTGGTTCTGTAATTTATCTGGGGACTGGAAATTTGACCTACTTGATAACATTCACAGTAGTTATTAAAATTTTAAACAGCATGCATTGTACGGGCAGCAGAATCAGTGGACAGTTTGATTTCCAGGCTAGTACATGAAAAGAAAGCCCAGAAAGACAGTAATTTGAATAGAGATAATACATCAGTTAGCCAAGAGTGACAAGGGTCACTGGAAGGACAGGTAGAATAACAAAGGACTAAAAGACAAGGGAACATAATTTGAGGAAATTAAATTGGAGCAGAAACTATAAGCATAAATTAATGTTAGCAGGCTGACAGAAGGAAGGGGTTTGTAAGGACAGGAGCTGAAGGATGAGAATTGTAGTGGGCTGTGTGATACACAGAGGATCAGTAACCAAACAGTAGCTTTGCAGCATCAAATCATGTGTGGGAGAAAGAGACAAATCTTGCTGTACAGCTAGGAGTTTAGGGCATAATATTACAGAAGAGCAGATGTAGACACTGAAAGAGCTTAAAAATTGTTAGAGCATAAGAAAAGATGAAAAAGGAGCAGCAGCTATGATGTAAATCTTCCTGAAGTACTGAAATTCTGGAAATAAATACTTTTTGATGGACAAAGACTTCCTGATACTGTTTACACATTGCCTTCTCTCACATTCTGTGGCAATGAGTTTCATAACTGGATTACTTGTAAAAGAAAAAGTAGTCTTTAATGTTTGTTTTTTGGCTCGTGTTTTGTAAATTTTTGAGTGTCCAGTAGGCCTTGCATAAGAAAAAAACCCACAAAAAATCCTCTTCCTATTCCTCTTTTATATATTTTTTAAATTATTTTATAATAGATGCTTACATCTTCGGATTTCAATGCAAACCTATCAAGGTACATTTCTGCATTTCTGTCTTAAAAACTGTCATACTGTATGTCTTTTTGATCACTGAGGAAAACCACTATATATTCAGAGGACCATCAACAATATTTGCAGCATCTTTTTTTTCTTTGGCAACAGATAAGTTAATACACCATGCAAAAATAGTTAGAATTGTTCTTCTCCGTGTATGTTCACATACTTTTTATCAGTCACTAAAATGAAAGGTTAAATTCAGCCCCTTAACAACAGGTTTTCCTTCATTAACTCTTTGGTGTCAGACTTATTCTTAGTTACTGTGAATAATTTTAAAATAATGAATACCAATCATATTTTCTGGGTCTCTGAAGCTTCTCTTGGATTTATCCAAAAGCTTTTGTTTCCCCATCATTTTTCATCCATTTCTTTGATATTCCATTTTCACTGAATTTATTAAAATAGCCTACAATAACTTTGTAAAATCTGATTAAAAAAAAAGCTGTTAAAAAAAACTTCACCATAGTTACTATGTGTCTACTGACTTCATATTACAATATCTTTGGGTTGGCTAGAAATGAGGTATCACGGGGCACTTCAGAAATTGTCATTATTTTTGTTATTAGCTGTTGTCTTCTGATACTGAGGCTGGTTTGAATGATAGTTCAGTACTAATTTAATTCCTAGAGAAACTGAGTGATGAATCCAGTTTGTAGTGAATTTTTTACTGTTCTTTTTTCTGAATCCTTCCAAAATATCTCTGATATTTGAATAGAGTAAAATATTCCAGCTGAGCAAGTTTTTCTCAGCTTTCCCCTTTAGGTTAAAATTAGAAGCTTCCTAAACTGTTTTGCAGACAAAACTGATGTAAAAAGGCAATTTATTTTTTTCCTTTGACCTTATTATCAGTGAGGATACTTTTCACACCTTGCTTATCTATCAGCCCCATTGTATCTTTGCCAGGTTCCCTGCTGATGTTGAGTCCATGATGAACATCTGGTACTGGATATGGAAAGATATCAGAAGCTGAAATAAGGTTGTAAACAGACAAGAGACACAGTTGCAATAAAATTTAAGAGAAGTGATTATTTTGGGATGTTGTTGATTACTGCTATGTAGGAATTGCTGAAGCAATAAAAAATAAGGCTTTGGTAAACAAGAAAAAAGAAGGTAAGAAAGAAAGAAGCTGGCAAAGTCCTCTAAAACAAATGAGACAAGATTTAAAAACTTATGGAGAAAAGATGGACATGAGAATTTTGAAAATATATACATTTTATTATTCCAAAAAAAGGATCATTCTTTCCAAGGTGTTCACTTTCCTAACGCTGAGCACTGGACCAAGCCAATTGGAGAGATGATTTTTGCTGTTGTAGCAGCTCATCTAGTTGATGGGTTCATGACACTCAAAATGAACAACTGATATCTCCCCTAGGGCCATGTCAGACCCATGCACAAATGTTTGACCCCCTTGGATAATATGAAATCAATGAGATTATTTGGAATTTGACATGCTTGGTGATCAAACCGTATGTCTAGCTTCTAAGGATGGATCTCAAGAGACAAAAGCTCTAGATATTTTAGTTTAAGAGTTCTTAGTCTTCTAGGTATCTCAGTTTCTTTGTTTGCAGATTATGGGTAACATTTACTTCTTCTCAAGGGACTGTCAGTTTCTACTCAGTTGTTGAGTTGTTGTGTTCAAATGAATTCCTACAGGGATGTTAAAAATAATAAATTTCAAAAATCAAAAGGTCTGTATCAATGCTGAATAATTTTCTTTTTGGTTCTTCAAGCACCAAGACAGAATATGTAGTTTGGAAGTTCCCAGGCTTACATGGGGGGGAGTCCAGAACTTTGTATAATTGCCTGACTTTTCTTGCCCATTGTATTTCACTTGAAGTGTGAATATCAGCAAAGATTGTAAAGAGCCCATGAAAGTACAGAATGGTGGATCTTAATGTCGAACAGTAGAAGGTGGAGTATTTGCTGAACATGTAAAAAAAATGGTGGGTGGGGGGGGAAGTTTTAGCTAGGAATAATCCAGAGGTGTATATAGATAGCATGATGTAAATGCACTCTTCATACCTCAGATTTCTGAGGTGTTCTCAATGTAGCCTGTCTTCTTTTGCCATCCTTTGTTGCCATACATAAATGTTGTTACCCAGGGAAGCCTTTTTTTCTGTAGAATTATACTGACAAAAAGACGTGATTTTTTTTTTTTTTGACTAAGCACTGAGTGTAGAGCAATCCTACATGTCCACTGAAAGATGTGGCCTTATTTTTGTAGGGTAAACAGTGTTCTAGCCTCAAATCTCTAAGATGCTTTGGAACAAAAGAGAAATGCATTTTTTCCTTATACATTCTTAAATATTCTGATGTCTGTGACCTTTGTTTCTTTATTTCATCTTTTCCCAGCTATATCCTCTCTTTTCCTTAAGCAAGACTATGGAACAAGTGCCAACTCTCAGAACTGTGAACTTGTACTCAGACAAACTTACACCTAGGTTGTTAAATTCGGACACAAGACAATCTATAAATGATCCATAGAGAACAAAGATAAGGTGTTTTTTTTTTTTTTGTTGGACATATTTAGTGCAGAAGAAACATTGGTTTAATTCTTGTGTAGTCTAGTCTGAGTTTTTAGCCTGATTTTAGTCTGGGAACATCTTTTTCTTCATTTCAGAAGCCAGATTTGGAAAAAAGTTAAACTTAATAAGAAAAGCATTTTTATTTTCTATGTTATAAATGTATTATTAAATATTAAGAAATCTAGAAATCTTCTTATCCTAAAGCAAAATCAAGATCTTTTTTATACATGCAACAGATGATTCTTTTAAATAAAATATTGTGGCAACTATATTAGGTATCTGTACCTAATATAGTTGCCACAATATATACAGGTATCTGTACCTTCTGAGGGCCTGTTTTGTCAGTAATTTTATTTGTGTTCACTCTATATCCATAGATCAAATTCGTGGAAGATCAAATACCTGTCTTCTGTTCTTAAAAATTAAAAAAAAAATTGTTACTGTTTGTAAAATGGGGGTGCAGATTCAGTGACTTGTTTTTCTCTTACTGTTTCCTTTTGTTAATATAAGGGTTTATTTCTGGAGAGTATTGTTGCGCTGAAAATTGAAATGGCCTAGCCTTTTGCATCTCATTCCTCCAATATTATTTTGGAGGAATTTTCCATAGATGTCCATTAGTTCCTATCATGCCAAGTATTGATTTCCAATTATTTTTGATATATTTATATTAACTATCACAACATGAATCTTTGAATACTTTCCTTATCACATCCTTTTCTTCATAATATTGTTCTTTAGAACACAAGGGATTAAATCATTTATTCTCTGCCATCAGATGTTTTTCCTGAGAATTTGGGCCTGAATATGGGGCTCTGTGCATGGAAAACCTGGTAACATTCTAGTGACTTTAACTGCGAGCATGTGTCAATTTGAGAATTTAGTCCCAGTTCCCATGCTGCCACTTGTACAGAGATATGGATAGATAAGGATATGGGTAGATAGATCTGGAAAGATGCTGAAATGATGGTGTTAGCAGAACTGAGGAAGCACCTTTAGAGACAAAGCACACAAAGTGAGCCTCAGATACCTCCTCTTGCTTGCTTTACAACTTGAACTAACTCGTATGATGATTTCATGCCTTTGTTACTCCCAAGTTGTAATGTCATTCAAACCCTCATATTCATAATGGACCAATTAGAAGCTAGCAATCATTCTTGTTTTTGCAGACAGAAGACCACTTTATGGATGCAGCAAAGCCATGCTCATTTTCTTGACCCTGAAGGAGATGAAGATGACTTTCCCTGAGTTAGATTCAGCCTTCCTTCACTTCAGCTTCCAATAAATTTATGTGGCAGAAATTTTTGCAGCTTGCTCAATTTCTAGAGTATTTCAGCCATCAACAGGTCATTGATTTCAAAGATGAATAAGCATCTTATGTACTGAGGGGAATCTGAACATCAACAGACGGTAGAATTTTCACATAAGGTTCATTGTGCTGCTTTTGCTAGCCTGATACTGTCTTCTCCTTTCTGTTAATAGGAGGTCTTCAGCCAGTTCGTAGAATCATAGAATTATTATAGAATCATTAAGGTTGGAATAGATCATCAAATACAATCAGTAACTTAACAATTTCAGGTCCACCCCTGAATCATGTCCCTAGGTTATTTCATTCAACTCTGCATGTAGACCGCTGCCAGTGAAAGAGCTGAGGATAATAATATCACTGAGAATCAGGTGTTACCATCTATCAGTTCATGCAGCTTCTGGATTTTAAATCTGCACTTTTTCTTCTCTGTTTTCATCTGATTCCAAAAATACATAATATCATTTTTAAGAAGTCTGTGCTGCTGTGACAAATTAAAGCAAACAAATGACTTCCTAGCCTGAGGTAGCAATGGAGAGAGCTTAGAGGACCAAAACGAGTGATGAAGGTCTCATGATTTATGCTTGAGAAATTTGCAATCTGAGTTTTGTCCCAGAGAAATCTGTGAAAATGTCTTCTTTACAGTGAAACCGCCTTGTTTGTCATGCTAAGTTAATTGACCCTTGGCCAAAATCACACCATGTAAAATTTTAATAGGTATCAAAATACTTGAGACAATTTGTAAAGTTATCTTTCACTGTGTGAAATAAAGGAATTTATTTTGATTTTGTTTCAGCCAGCCCAGCAGTAAGTTAAACATACTGTGGTTGCTGCCACAAAATAAAGTTGATAGAAATATTTCAGATATTTTTCTTTTGCTGCTCCTTTCTTTCTTGTTTTCCAGTCACCTATAGAATAGAACTTTTTTTATTGAAATTTTGATGGGGAGGTTCTGAAAATCAAGGATCTTTTTGATCCTCTCATATTAATGTTAACCAGTGTGATAGAAAACCAGACGTGATTGCCAAGCTAATTGTTCCTAAGCAAATAAATTTCATTTACAAAAGCCTTTTAAAAATCTAATCTGATTTAGAGACTTGTTCTGGAAATGTTTCCTTATTGTTTAACATAAAGAATTTGGGTTTTAAGTAGTTAATCTATTATTTATGAATCCATTTATTTATTAATCTATTATATTATTAATGGCCAATAAAGTGGAAAAAAAGCCACAAAAAGAGAGTTCACTCCTAAGTGCTTATTAAATTTACTAAAGTTTAATACTTTCACAGTATACAACAGAGTATTACAGCCTCCAGAGCTGTCACTGATAATTCTGATGATATTTGATTTGCAGATTTAAGATTTATGGTGTTTTTCTGTCAAATCCAGTTATGCTCAGTGTTTATCTTCATTGCATCCCTTTTTCTGTCTGGCACAATAAGGACCTGATATTGTATGAAGCCTTCTGAGTCATATCATTTAAAATAAAAGGAAAAGTCTGTAATCATATTCAAATATTTAATTCAGACATAATTATTATGTTACAAAAAATTGTTGTGCATCTCACTTATGTAAAATATTGTTCAATGGTAAATTTTTGGTAAGAATTTGAAACTCCTATTTACAGTAGGAGTAAATAATGGTTGTCATGGTATTGGCCAATTTTTTCCTCCTAGGATTCAGTTAAATAACTCTGACCTTGACTCTTAGAGATTAACAAAACACGTCTGTTTTACTACCTGATCAATGTTATAAGTCATAAGTAGAGACTGTACCCACAGATAAAATGGTGTAATTGGGATTTTGCCAGCCTCATTAGTGTCATTGATTAGTGTACATTATTCTGTTTTATTTACACTTCTTCAGAAGTTATGTCTTATGCTAATTTTCCTGTGGCTGCATTTTTAATATAAATGCAGTCCTGTGGTTTGTTCTCTTGTTTTTCCTTCTGAGAATAATTCTTTGAAATATGTTTAGGATTAGATTCGTCATGATAAATGTCTTTTGAAATTGTGTAAAGGAAAGTAAAAGGGTAATAGTTTACTAACATGAAACCTGAGGCAACATATAAAAAGTAGATGCTATGAAGGACAGTGCAGCTGAGCAAGCCTGAAATGTACAGGTGACTTAAATAGCATGAACCACACAAGCGGTTTTGCTGAAAGACTGGAAGGATGCCACAGCCACATATAGATGCACCCCAGTTTTAGCTGGAGAAGGTCAGAGACAAAAAACCCTTGAGCTTTGGATTTATGCATACGCAGATGACACTTGTCTCCTAAAGGAGATATTACAAAAGAGGGGCCAAAGTCAAACTGATAAGAGCTTGTCAGTGCAATCCAGGCTCAGATAGTCACTTTCTTTTTGAAACTTGTCTGAGTGCCACAAGCATGCAGGCAAAATGTAGTCCTGGCATACTGAGTGGTGAAATAAGGGGTGGGCTCAGCAGTACAGTGAAAAGTATTCAGGATGCAGGCATGACTGTAAGTTGCATTCGTGTGGTGTGAGAAGTTGAAAGCATCATATCCAAGGATTGATTTCATTTCAGATCTTAAAAAATAAGGCAGCTGGTCTGAGCTAAGTAGATCTCTTTCCAATCAGTGAAAAATGAAATATGAAACTACAAGATGTAATTACTCTCTGACACTTGGCCTTAGTGAAAGGAGGCAAATTGTTGGAGAGAACACAACAAAAAGCAAGCCTCACAGCCTGCAGAAGCTGGAAAACAAAAGTTTTCAAAAGAGATATATGTACCTGCAAAACCCTTAAAAAAAAAAATTACATTTTTGGGGAGCACCTGAAATTTTTTCCTATGAATTTTTGAGCCAACCTAAATTAAAAGTACATTTACCCCACACACACATTTTCTTCACAGACCTGCTCTACATTGGGCAAGATGTGGCATGGTCAAAAGAATTTTCTTTAGCACATATAAAAGACATATCTGAATTGAGATTAAAGGTTTTAGAAAAAGTATTTTGGAGGTTGAAAGCAGGAGCTAAGAAGAAAAAGAAACTTATTTATTCTTGAAGTTTTATAATTTTAGAGCATCTAAATTATTTTAAAAATAGGAAGATTTTTGTGTGCCCATAAATAATAAAAATATTATTAACTTTCTTGAACATCCCATTGGTCTGTGTATTAAAAAAAATTGTATTTTTCTTCAGGTTAATTTTCTTTGTTGGCAGAGGCATACTTATCATAACCTTTTGTAACTCACAATTTATGAATTAATACAGAATTGAATGGTCAGTAGTGAAGAAGTAACTCCTAGCTAATACTGGTGAGCATTTCACCCTTATGCTAGCTTTGCCTGTTAATTATTTACACCAGTAAAAGTAATGCTTTTAGAAGAATCCTCTCACTCATCCAGATACCATCAAAACTGATGCCAAATTTGTGCTTGAAAAAATTCGTGACTGAAAAGCCATCACACACTAGTTGCCCTGATTTAGTATTCTGGGATGCTTTTTTTGTACATTTACTCAACACAGACACCCTCCAACAAAGTGTGTTTTCCTCTGTGCACAAGTTGCATTAATTCAATCTGCTCTCAAGGCGCTGTGCGACGCCTGCTGAGGATCTTTGGGTCTGGCTGTGGCCAGTCATAAGCAGATGTGCCCATGTGGGAGTGCCCAGCTGTCGTCCTGACAGCCCCTGTTGGACTCCTGCTGAGATGCTAGGACTTGCTATGAATTTTATGAAGATGAATGGAATACAGAGAGGAGTCACTGGGGAAAGATTTCATGACAATATGTGCTCTGAGCAGCTGGATGTCTGCAAAGCTACTAGATTGTCCTGTAAAAGGGAAAATTTTAGTGATGGGTAAAAAGCATTTCCTAAGAACCTGATCTTTCAGCATGAGTGACATTTTCCTTTTCTGAGTCAGATGAAGCATCAAAGAATTTGTTATTCTAATATAAATTCAATGTTTTAAATTACTTTGTACTCTGTGAGATATTGATTGTACAATTAGAGGGTTTAGTAGTCATTCCATAATGAAGCATAATCATAACCATTGGAGAGATAGATAGATAGATAGATGGATGGATGTACCATAATGGTTAAATTTCTATCACTGTTTAATGTCAATTTGTTTTGTTTTGGTTTTAAATCAAATGCACCAGGTGGGAGATGCAGTGCTAGAATACGCTGGCTGTAAGGAGTTTAAGTTTCCCCATGAGGTCAATGAAGTCTAGCAAGTGATTCAGCCTATCTATCTGAAGACACATGGTGATTAGGTATTGAATTGTTTTCTGTTTCACTAACTGCAATAGGCTACCCTCCATACTCTGTTAGAGATAACTTTTGTAGGTGTTTAAACCTGAAATAAGTCTCACCCACAGTCTTTCCACTTGCAACAATATCATTAGTGTGAAGAGGAAAATTGTAGTTTGCTGCTCTAGCACTTTGTGTTGCAATAAATGTTAGAAAATAAGAAACACTAGCAGCAATAACTTGAGCCATTACTTTTATGGCTCTTTTGTTTCATGCATCTTCTGGGAATTTTCAAACATTTGGGTTTTTAAACAGCTTCTCCACAGATGTATTCTGTCTTTTGAAATGTAATTTCAGAGTACTGAGAGAAAAAACCCAAATATCAGTAAATACATTAAAAGATAAAGGCTATCTACTGGCCTACTAATTAACATTCTCAACCTTTCTGAAGATTAATGAATTTCAAGTTTTTCTTAAAATATAAGACTTTTTTTTTTTTTTTGGTAAAAGAAGTTTACTATTTGACAATTCTTATTATAGAGTTAAGCATAATTAACTAAGTATGGACTGGCCTGTGGCATCTGTGGTTTTTTTCCTAGTGATTAGACATGACAGGATGTTATCTTCAACTGTGAGATGGAAGTTAATTCAGTTTTCAAGGAACTTTTATGTAATACTGATTGAATTAGTATTTAAGATATGTGCCATGTTTTGTGTAGGGCATTATATGCTCACTGCTATTATTTATGACTGAGGTATTTTACTACCTTCTAGGTATTCACAGGTGTGATAAGTCCAGAGAGATATTTCCAATGAATAGTGAAAAGCAGACTTTGATGTTTTAATATTTTAGAATTATGTTCTGCATTTTCTTTAGTGTTTTTTGAAGAAGATTGTCTTTAAATCATGGATGCAAATGGTAAAAGATTTTTGCCATCACATAAAACCTGCAGTTCTCTAGATCAGTTTGGAAATATGGCCTTTATGAGACCGTATTGCAAGTGGAAGGGAATGAAGATTCAAACACAGCATTTTGCTGAGAGAAGCAGTAGGTAAATTACTGCTTCATTGTTGCATGAAATTTTTAAGAGTTTTGAAATATGTGATAACATATATAGGGAGGAAATAACAGTTAACATAATAGTTTCATTCCAGAAAATGAAAACTTCAGTTTAACTCTCCCCTCTGCTAAATTTGTTTTTCAGCAGTTCATTAAGAACAATGAAGGAGAATAAATGTTCCTGTCTTGTTTCATGCCCAGAATGATTTTGGTGAAGTAAAGGGTTGTGGAAATAATATATCCCTGTAATTTGAACACCAACATGTGTAGACAGAATCTGTCTACTATTTCTGCATTCTAGACTTTCATTTAATGCTATTTTATATTTTTCATAGGTTTAGATGTTTATTTATGACAATATTAGGCATTATTTATTTATTGGTAGTGTAACCTAGAAATATTAAGATTTCAATTAATAGTCCTTTCTTCAGTGTCTGGCACATCAAATCATTTATAAACCCCTAACATGTCTGTACCAGCCCTATAAAACAGGAGGTATTTTAATATGTACCCCAGGAGAGTTCTACTTAACTTAGCAGAGCACCGAGAAATCTTCCTTGCAGCTATCTTAGCTTTGGAAGCATTTTAAATATTTAAAGACTCTTTATAGCAGTCTTGCCTTTCTCTTGTTATGAAATCCCTATCAGTTTTCTGAAGACAGTAAGTCTAAATGTAATTGTCTTTATTCTGTGATGAGAAACATGTTCAAACTACTTTGTTTACAGAAAGACTAAATGCCTGCCTCTGATAGGACATGCTTGTATTTTTCTGTTGTAAAGCAGGGCACGTGTGAACCTCTGGTTTTCCCATTATTGAGAGTCCCCATGAACTCCATGACAGAAGCAAACAGAGACTCAGCAAGGCTGTTGCAGTTTCTTTTCACTGGTAGTTCGACAAGCTGAACTGTATTGATGAAATTTCAAGAGGGTCACCACAGAGAATGAAAATCATGCAGTAAGTCATTGCATGAGAAGTCCATTGCTGAGTCTGGCAGAGATCAAAACAAGTTTCTTGCTACTTTCATAACATTAATCAATAGGAACACATGCTAGAAGTGTGTTTGACTTTTAAAAATTTAAAATAAGAGATTAGTGCAAGTCCTAGCAGACAGAGCCTGGTAAAATTGAATGGCAAATAGAGCATCATCAGAAATAAAAGATGTCTGAGACACTGGTGGGCTTTGAATAAAGAGATATAGTCAATATATGAAAATTCCTGGATCCAAACTTGACATTTTTGTGGCTTGGAATAATATGGACAATACATTGTCAACAGCAGCAAATCTGTTTTTGGTACTGTGTTCTAGCACCTAATTACTTACTCTAGCACCTAAACACTGAGTGAATGTTTATCCAGCACAGTTGAGAAAGTTTTCTTTATCTCTATGGAAGCAGAGAGCCTTACTTTACATTTGGTTGTATTTCCAAGAATGTTGAAGTATTCCTGCCCTCTTGGTAGAGAAATGGAGACCACCATCTTAAGGTGTCTCAATCTACTTGTGCAAAAAAAAAATGACTCACTTGATACCAAATTTTTAAAAGTGAGTCATGGTTTTATTTATAAGGAGTAGGTAGGAGGATATGAGAACTCCTCAAGTCCCCTCAGGCTTTAGGAAACCCACAGTGAAAACAACTTTTAGTTTTCTGATCTGGGTGAATACTGTCAGTGTCCATTTTATCCTGGTACCTCAATAAACTTCCATTCTTACCGCATGGATCGTTAATTTTGAGAAGTAGGAGGTAAGGAAGGGACACTATAAAGTAGTAAAAGTGGGAAAAGAAACATTCAGCAATCACTCGGTACCCCCTTTTCAGACTGTCTTAGAAACACATTCAGCTCTGATGAGGAGCTGAATTCCAAGCCATCTGTGAATCCTCAAACTCGTACACCCACAGTGGAAAATGGGTATAATTTGTTTCTATAGCTGCTTGTGGGATCTGCCAAACTTTTTTTTTCCTCTTTTGCCTCTCTTTTCCATCTACATCCGTCTTCATCCTTATTTTCTCTGAATTTCTGACCAGTAAGAAGAGCATAGAAGCACCATCTGTTCTTGAAAAGCTCTAAGTTTGGCTTCTTCTGCTGTTAATCAGCAGCAAATCAGACTAAAGCACAGCAACTGGTATTCCTCAACTATAATGTATGTTACAGCAAACATGAGCAAAATTTAATGGATCAGTGTTTAGTTACTAAACTAATTATGGCATGGCTACTGTGGGATTGTTGTTTAATTACTTCACAAATATGTGAAAAATGCAGATTTTTCACTCCTGAGGATATTTCTAACTGTAAGCAAACTATATCTGAATATTTTTCATTCTTTTTTAGCATTTCATTTGCAGTATTTACTTAGGTATAATCTATAATCCAATTAACTTTTCCTCCAACAGTAGCATTAAATGTTATTTTACAGTAAGTAAAAATCATGGTAAAAGCTGTGAAGATTTTTTCTTTCCCTTTGTGTCTATTGGAAAAACTGGTGTAAAGACATACACAAGAGAAGCCACACAAATTATAAAAAATATGTTACACTTCAAGACAACATTGCTGTTAAACTCCATCTGACAATTACACCAATAAATATGTTAATTGGTTTTCCCTTTAAAACATTGGGAGTTCTTAGGTCATTAGTGGCCTTGAGTCCTTAGGTGCAAATGAGTCAAAATAATTCAATAGTGTGCATGGTTTCATGAAGAAGTGTGATCAAGAATTACTGTTTGAATCTGAGTAGTGTGCTGGGTTTTGTGCTGAGACATTTGAAGACTGAAACTGAATGTATATGGAATACAGTTTCCTCCCCTTGTGAAAATGGAGGAGTAAATTTTAGCAGTGTTTTGTCATGACTCAATCTTAATTTTGATCCTCTGCTTTTATCGCTACAGCATATTCAATCTTTTTTCAAACCAATACAAATAAAAGCATCACAGTCAATTCCTGGTTTCTGACGTTATGACAAACTGCAGAGAAGACCCATTATTCTGTCTCCTTTCAGTGAGCAGTAGATGAAGGAGGAATTTCACCCTAAGTGTTTTTTCACTGGAATCTCCAGATGGTCTGGTGTTACTGTGCTGCATCCGATGCACTGACAAATAGGCTGCCAGTGAAGATTTTTCCTGTAATGTACACTGTGAAACGAAGCCATCTATTTGTTGATATACATTGTTTGAAGTGTGTGCAGTTTGCCATGAGACATCATGGAAAGGTGGCACATCTTTGCCTCTGTATGAATGCAATACTTGATTGAAGTGAAACTGATGTGGTTGTTCTGACATGTCAAATGAAGTAATGTGCCAGTGAAGTAGCTATGCAGAACCAACTCAAAGGTATTTCTAATCTTTAGAGGGTGTTATTGGCTCTGTGTAGGCCCTCAATATTTTCTCATGTGAGTGGTCTGACTGGATGGAATTAGCTAAACCCATTAAAGTTTGGTTACCTACCATTAACTAAAATAATATAAATAGGGATGTTCATATTCAGTTTCTCATTGGATTGAAGGCTACTGCAACACTGGTGATTTGGAAGCTTAAGCATACAGGAGGAATCAGAATCTTAACCTGTTACCTGTTTCCCCTGCTTGGCTGTATCCTTTGGTAGAACTTCACCAGAAGTTGTTTAATTTTCCTCAAATTACTACTGCTGTGGATTTTGACCACAGAATTTTTTCATGTTGTTAACTATGCTGCATGTTGATAACTAATTAGTTTCAACAAATCACAAATGGTTTCTTGGCTTTGCTGTTTTAAACTGAGTCTTAGTTCAGTGTGACCAATAGGAGTCTGCATTTCATCTCACAGAGTTACGTTTCTATTTGTTGGAGGATAATTTGGTCCTTAAACTACTTAACTTATAACCCACATGTATTTAATTTATTCACTGCAGAAGAATATAATTTATCAGGAGCAGGTGTACACTGGTCTCCCACAACATCTTTCTTTTAACTGGAAAGAAATGGATTTGATGAGTGGACTGGTTGGATAGGAAAGTGGTTGGATGGTTGTGCCCAGAGGGTAATGGTCAACAGTTTAGAGTCCTGATGGACATCAGTGGCAAGTGGTGTCCTTCAGGGGTCCGTACTGGTAACACAGTTATTTAATATCTTCATTAATTAAATAGACAGAAGGATCAAGCACATCCTCAGTACATTTGCAGATAATACCAAGATGAGTGGTGTGGTTGCCACATCTGAAGGACAGGATGCCATCTAGAGGCATCTCAAAAATTTTGAGAGGTGGGCCCATGGGAATCTGTGAGGTGTAACGGCCAATTACAAGATTCTGCACCTGGGTTGGGTCAATCCCCAATATGAATGATATTGATATCATTGAACAGGGGGATGAACAGTTCAAGAGCAGACTGAGAAGGGCTTAGGGGTGCTGGTGTCTGAGAGTGTGGACATGAGCTGGCAATGTGAGCTTGCAGTCCAGAAAGCCAACTGTATCCTGGGCTGCATCCAAGGCAGCAAAACCAACAGGAAAAGTGATTCTGGCCCTCTACGTCCCTCTTATGACACCGCACCTGTAGTGCTTCATCCAGCTCCGAGATCCTCAGCACAGGATGGATGTTGAGCTGTTGGAGTGACTCCAGAGTAGTGCCACCAAGATGATTAGAGGGATGAAACACCTCTTGTACAAGGAAAGGCTGAGAAATTTGTGTTTGCGCATCCTGGAAAAGAGAAGGCACTGGGGTAACCTAATTGCAATTTTCTGGTACCTGAAGACAGCATACAAGAAAGACAGAAGGATTTTTTACAAGACAGTGTAGTGAGAGGGCAAGTGGGAAGGGTTTCAAACTGGAAAAGAGTAGGTTTGAATACATATTAGGAACAAAGTCTTGACTATGGGGGTGGTGAGACACAGGTTGGAACAGGTTGCCCAGAGAAGTTGTGGACTCACCAATACTAGAAGTGTTTAAGGTGAGCTTGGATGAAACTCTGAGAACCTGGTCTAATGTAAGGTGTATCTGCCTATGTGGGAGGGCTAGAACTAGATGATATTCAAGGTCCCTTCCAACTGATTGATTTTATGTATTTATTTTTTAGTATACTTTCAGACAGATGTGTTCCTTGAAAAGGCAATATAAAGATATTTCTCAAAGCATTCTGTCACTACATGCAAACAAAAAGGATCTAAATCCTGCCACTACCTACAAAAATCTTCCCATCAAATAATTCTATTGCTTCGTTTCACTCATTATGCAAGCTGTAATTTTAATTATGCTTGAACCGATTAAAAAGTTGCAGAAGTAAGAAGGTGATTGTCCTGAATAGTTTGGGAAAAATTTCTAGTTTCTCACTTCAATTTATAAAGATTAAAATCTATGTATTTATGTGTTTAGATTTATTTTCGTAGTCTTCATTTTATTTGGAAATGAAGGTCCATAAATAAGTAACTCATATGGTTCTGCATAAGCTGAACTGCTGCATGTTCATTGCAGCATTTAATAAAACTTCAGAGTATCAATGCTTTTGACATCTCTTTTTGATTTCTTTTTTTTCTCTTGACCCAGTCTGCTTAAAAAATATTTCCTGCAGAGAGATTCTTCTACAATTTGGTGTTCAATGGTATGAAAGCCAGCCACAATGACTGTAACATGTAAGGAAATATTAAATAACTTAATGACACTTATTGTGCTCTACCCTAGAGAAACAACTGAATCAGCAAATACTCTGAGAACACAGAACAGGCAGTTTCACTTTGGAAAAATAGACAAAGAGAAGAGTGGGAATGAGGTGGGCAAATCTAGTTTGCTTCTAAATAGTGTTACTATTCTTGTGTTAGTGTAGAATTACCTGAGAAAAATAGAAAGTACCAGCAGGACTGACTGAAGGTGACTTTCAGAGGCAAATGTCAGTTGTTGACTGAGCAATCTGAAATATTGCAGACTAGTAATTTAT
This sequence comes from Passer montanus, assembly GCF_014805655.1. NCBI lineage: Eukaryota > Metazoa > Chordata > Aves > Passeriformes > Passeridae > Passer > Passer montanus. Next base: position 2,000,126 of record NW_024370595.1, on the reverse strand, counting down.
TCAGATTGACTGAATTTATATCAGTTCAGTACATTTAATTTAAAAAAAAAAGGCTAGGATCATAAATATGCTGATCCTATAAACATTGTGGTGGGTAGAGAAGTGTCTATGCTGAAGAATATTTTGCTACCTTTGTAAAATTTCTTCCAGCTGTGACCAAATGGAGAAATTCTAGTTTGCATATGTTCAGTGGCAGTTTTTGGACCCCAACTATCTGATATCTCCCAGAAGACTGGCCTAGTAATCTAAAATACATGTGCATAATCTGCCCTATGATTTCAGTAATACTTTGTTCAGACAAAGCAGGACTGAACACATCTCTAAAGTATTTTGAAAAATTAGGAGTTAGGTACCTTGAGTTTGTTACCCAGTGTTGAAAGAAGTCTTTTACTTCAATATGTCTCTTTTGTCAAGGCAGATCTTCACTGAAATCTAACCTCATTGAATCTTTTCCTTTACATGTGCAAAGGAAAAGGAGGCACTCTTTTCAAACACTGTGTTGTACAGGTAATCTACAATTATCTGTATGATGTTGTACAAGTACTCTAAAATCCTGCCAGAAAAGACTAATTGTACCTTGAGATTAGGTACGAAATACGCAATAAATATAAGTCCCTATATTAAGCAACTTCCAAGAAAGAAAGTACTGGATACTCATTTAATGAGCATTGTGTATAGTAGAGTCTTTATTGTAGAAAAAGTTATATACAACCATAATATACATGTACAAAAGATCATTTTTCATGTTGCTCTTTCCTGGCTCTATGGGGGGCGTGACTTTCAACTTGAACAAAACTTAGTATGTTTTTCAGATCAGAAATATATTGTCAAGTATAGCCTTCAAGATTGTGTATTGTATCTCTTCAAATTTAATAAAATGCATTATATTGCCTTGAAAATAGATTGCAAATTGTATAGACAAGAGTATGTGAACATGCACGATACCAGTTTTTAAACAGATTTGGACAAACTTACATATTATATGTTATTTTGTCATGTATTTTTAAAACGTTGCTGTATTTCTGCCTCAATTCTCTTATGATTAGTTGTCCAAGAGAATGTAATGTAGATTAATTATATATTATTAATTACATAGTATTTCTCTATATTAATGACAGATTATTCCATACTTAACATATATTTTTAAAACATGAGTATCTGAATGACTCCTACTTGATCTTAGTCAAGACTGGAAGATGGCATCAAAAATTCATTATGGTAATTTCTGGGTTACAACAAAATGTATGGCAAGGAAAGATGAAAATGAAAATCACCTTTCCTGAAAAATTATCTGTTTGTGTATTATTTTCCCACAGACTTAATGAAAAAATCTCATGAAAAGTGCAGCTTTTTCCAAGCAGCAAAATTTCTCAAGGAGCTCCATAGTTTTTCTTTAAGTGTTTTGTTCAGGTATCTCTGTAAAAGAACAAATATCATTACGAAGTATAAAAATGCACCTTGGAGCATCAGTCCTGTTTTTGCTAACATTTCATCATCTGAAATACAGTATATACTGCATCGTTAATGCTTGCTTTCTAATCCACTTATAAGTATTTTATGCAGGAAATGAAATACTGGAACATTAAGAAATGAGGAAAACACATGATACATGGGGAGCTTGGAAAAGCAGTAAAAATGAATTCTGACAAAAAAATTAATAAGCATATTGTTAGAATAGGTAATTTCTTTTCATCTATCATTACTCTGAGAAAAAGATAAATGCAGTGTTGAGAATATCAGTCAAAGTGTTCACATCCACAGAGGACGTGAAAAGAAAATGAATTTATAATTACCTGTATAATATGTAGGAGCATTATGAATAATGAGTCATACAAAATGCGTATGGACTGGAAATGTGCATATACACCCAGATAAATTTCAGCTCATAATCTCAGTACCTGTCTGTCTGGATATACTATAGTTGAAAGATGATATAAAACATTCTCTCTGACAAATTAGTATCATAAATAATCATACTTCAATGTTACCTTCTAGAAACAAAATTATGCATGAATTTGAGAAAGCCCTCTAACAATTGCTTCAATGGCTTGAAGATAGGGCAAATGGCTTCGCTACACTGGGGGTAAATTTTAAACTGTTATTATGCATTTTGTATGCTAGCCAAGTGGAGAGCTATGATTTGGAGTCATTAAATAAATTCAGACTGTTTTGAAATTTCCTAAAATAAAATCTCTTATTTGTTTGTTTGTTTTGGTCTTTGTTTCTCATCAAACTCTTAGAACAGGAGGAACCATCAATTCTCAAGGAGTTATTAGTGAGAAGTTATTCATGTCATCTTCTCCAGGTAGAGCAGGTGCTTTGAATTTCTAGGTACAGCCACTGAAGAGAGGTGACTTCCTTCGGGGTTGGGATTCACAGCATCACACACATGCTTCAATACATTGCCTGCTTTGAAGGCATCTACCACCTTTGGCTGGCTGTATGGAGAGCTTGCTACTTTAATAAAGTGCTTACATATAGATGGAGTAGGATGGATTTAAGTTTGCCCCTTACAAAATTCTCCATCTTTTCTACATATTTCAACTTGCAGAGTTTTATTTCCTTCCCTACAATTTGTAGGTAAGGTAACAAGACAGACTAAGTAATCAAGTTGATTCTGTAACCAGGTTTTTAAATAGCAATAGCTGGCTGTACTAGGATCTTATACTCTTATTTTCCCACCATTTGTGTTTAGTTGCTCTCGCTTCCTCCGCAGTAGTATCAGTCTTCTGAGTAGTCCCATGATTTTAAACTAAATAGACATGAAAATAAAAGTAAAGGGGGTTTTGAATTTGTCCTGCCTATCTAGAAATTTTAATCTTAGAATATGGCAAGAATATGTAGTTAAAAACTTATTGTTTAATTTATCTTCACTAATGATCAAAACAAAGCTGCCTTCATTGTAGGTTCTTAGAATATACCAGACAAGCATAAAGGTGATTTTTTATTTTGAAAGTTTTAGGGTGTTCCTTTTGATGAGACCAGGTCTTTGAATTTCATAGATGCAATTATTCAATGTGGCTTTTTGGTAGCTGCTGGTTGTGTTTCCCTGCATTCTGTGGGGGACCTTACCTACTTCCAATGTATTGGCACTTGTACACCCATGCATTTCTTCTGCACAAATTGCTGGCAGTCAGGAGAAATTCATTCAGACCTAATGAGGTCTTATTCTCTGAATTTATAGTGATTACTTCAAATGAGATCAACCTTCATATAACTAATGCCCCCTGCCCCACTCCCAAGTCATACCACTTTAGTGTATTTTAGGTCTATCAAATGATGTTTCATGAATTGGTAGGTAAAAGAATGCATATTAAATTGAGCAAGAATGAATGGATTTAGGGTTGAGGGTGGAAAGGCTGATGGATTTGGCAGGGAATTTACTTAGGTAAAGTCAGGTGGGTTGGCAGTAAGCAGAAACATATTTTATTTTTTGGCAGTAAAACTGTTATGCTCAGGGAATATCATATGTCTTGTTGACTGAGGTGGAAAATTTTGGAGAGATCCTCTTGTAAAACTTCTGGAATTATATCACAGCCTTTGTCAAGATGTAAATAATTCAGTATTGCAAAGTCATCCAGAGAACAGTCAGGAAAAGAATGCAGGGATTTTTTGACATTGATACTTCTCTTATATTCAGGAAAAACTAGTTCCTTGATCCCTTTTATATAAGCACTGGGACTGTGCCAGCCAATGGAATGCTGGTTTTAATCCATAAAACAAAACGTTATGCAAGTTAGAAAGAAATCTGTGTCATTAATCTCTATAAAACAAAACAAAAAATAATTCAAACCTAAACAACCCCGACTCCCCCAAAAAAGAAACAGAGAGAAAGAAAAAGAAAAAAGGAAAAGGGAAATGAAAAGAGAGAAGGAAAGAGAATGAGGAAAGAAGAGAGAGAAAGAGAAAGAGAGAAAGAGAAAGAGAAAGAGAAAGAGAAAGAGAAAGAGAAAGAGAAAGAGAAAGAGAAAGAGAAAGAGAAAGAGAAAGAGAAAGAGAGAGAAAGAGAAGCATTTGACTTACTGAAATGGCCTCACATTGCCTTCACTTTTCATTGATCTCTTTAATACAAACAGTATCATTAAATCATACCTCTTCAGTCTGTTCTTTCCTCACTTTTGTTTGAAAACAATGTTTTAAGCAATTTTTAGAAGTTTAATTATTAAAGTTGAAACAGTTTAATCACTCTTTCATCACAACTAATATGATTCACATTTGGACATTTTTTTTATTTAAACACTATATTATGTGTGGGTGGAATTAGCATCAAGACTAACTTTTGTGAATGAATTATTTCACAATAAATGTGTGTTTAAAATAGATTTGATTTGGGGTTTATTTTGATACCTCTAATGGAGATATATAAAATACTTTTATCTTTAATTATTTTAACTTCTTTTTATTTGTAATTGTGGAGAGATTAGTGATTTTGATTTTTCTGGAATGCTTAACATTTATTTTGCATTTGATTAACCTGTTGTTAAGACATTTGATGTTCAACACAATTGTATTTAATGTCAACATGCAATTTGTGTAGATATGGTGATATAGCACATATCTTTGAGATGTATACTTTCTACTCTGAGCAAGAATTTAATGTTCTGTACACCCAAAACCAGCTGAGATCCTCTGATAAGAATAGTCTAAATACCCTCTCTGGGAGTATACAATTATATATGCATACATATATTTTTATTTATAAATAGTTGTGGTACCCTGTTCACTAGTGACCTGTGTGTATTTTCCATCTGTGTGTTTGTGGGTGAGTGTGTGAACAGTGGTATATTTTTATGAGTATTTTTTTTTTCTCTGGAAAAAAGTGTACACAACAACATATAGCTATACCCACATGCACTGCATACACAGGAGTTCCCATTTTTTAAATGGAAATTCTTATTATTTAGTAGAAATTAAGTTTCCGAATAGAATAAGGAGCACTCTTGGCATTAAATGGGATTTTTTTAATTTGTACATGCAAAGAAATCTCTCTAGTTAATCATAATTATTTTTAAGCTTCTTGTACAGATGCTGCAAAATATTCAGGGTATGTACTGCATCAACTTTGAGAATGATTCTATTTTTCTGTTTTAAAAATAATTTTTCATGTGTATTGGGTCTAGGTTTGGTACATGGTCTTTCAAAGCTTGTTTTCCCCAGGCTGCAGTTAATGAGACAGCATAAATAGTGTCTTGATGTAAGCCTTAAAAATGTTGGTTTATACTAACAAGCCTGGTCAGAAATGCTCAGTTAGACTATTTTTTCTGTAACAAAAAGTGTTTTATATGCAGACATGAAACATTTAGAATCTTTCATATAGTGATGCCTTCCTTTATTTTTAAATTTTTCCTTTTAAGAATAGTGAATTTTCATTTTGCAGTCATATCTGACACAGTAAATGAAATGAAATATAATTTGTCTGTGCCTGCTGTGTCGCAGTCATATTTCTTCCTGATTGCAATGATTTCAGTCTTGTGATGCACCAAAATGCTGTCTAGTCAACTTTATTTTCTTCAAAGAGACTACAGTGTTGTGAAACCATTAGACACATAAATTTCAGAAAATTAATTAGGAATTCAGCTTTGCTCAGAGTCTGACAAGCAGAGAAAAGATTGTGCATGGTGATATTGTTCAAATGCTGCTATGAAGAAAAAAGTGTACAGGTTTCCTAAAGAGCTCAAATTTAAATTGTAAGCAAGCAAGCAATTTGTTATGATGTAAAATGCACAAACAAAATCTTGTAAATGATAAATGCTGAAATATATTTTCTTCTTAATAAGCTAACTTCAGTAGGTTTTAAAAAAAAATCGCTTCTGTTGTAAAAAACAAATATATGTATTTTAGTACAAACTAAATAGTTTTTAAGAACATCTTCTGTATTTCTTAATTGCCATGGAAGTTCAGTGAAACATTCTTACAAACAAAAAAAAGGAGTAACTGAATGAAAAGGTCTGGAACTCAAAATGAAAACCCATTATTTTCAGATTTAATTTTTTAGGTTTTTTCCCACCTCTTTCAGTCCCTGGTCAGGGAAGTAGAACTCCTATGGATTTCTTGGATTGCAAACTCTCAAGTCTATAATTTAAATTTGGGGTTTAAATTTAAGGCTATGTTTTCTTTCTCTTGAAAGGAAAAGCTGCAAAGCTATAAATATGCTGTTAGCTCCGCTATATCTCTCACAACAAAAGCTTCACCTGAAAATACCTCTATCTTTTCTATGATTCAGTAAAATAATTAAATATCAATATTTATAGATTGCTACAATGTTTGCTAAATGAAAACTGACATATGTAGCAGTATCTTTTCAAAATAAAATATTTGAAAACTATGACTGCATGTCTTATGGTTTTACTGCTATTCTTTACAAGAATTACAGTAACACATGGCTCACCAAGGAGATGCTGAACTGGACTGACAGCTCCCATCCAACACACCTTTACATCCATCTGTTTTCAGATAAATTCTTATTTTTGTGTTTGATGCTTAGGAAGTGAATAAAAATGAGGCTGGAAAAAACAAAAAAAAAATAGTTTAATCTTTTTGAACAGCTACTCCAAGAAGGTACATAATACAGTCTTTGAGCTGCATCTTTTTCTGCATTTAAGTGTTGAGTGGAAAGCTGGGGAAAACACATAAGGTGCAGTGAAGAGAGATAAATATTGTTTTAACTCATGTACTGAAGTTAAAATATGACTTAAGTCAAGATTGGTCCTGCTAGGATGCGGTTACTTCATGACACATTTCTTCTGCATCACCTTTCCCTGCTCGGATCTGTTTCTGCAAGACCTTGCACACATGAGTGATCTCGCTAAACATGACAGGATGGCTGGAAGAACTTGGCAGACCTGGAGCCAATACATGCCACAAATCCCCGGCACTGCAGTGAAACCAGCTGGGTGTCAGGGGACATCCGTGGTTCAGACCTTAAAGCCTCCTTCTATCTTGCTTTCACACTGTTCTATGTGTTTTAAATTATATTCTGTCACTCTCAAAACCCATGAACATTGCTTTCCTCTATACCTACTTCTGCTTTATTGATCTGTCTCCTTTCTTTGTTTGGAGGAATAAAAAATAGAAAAAATTACCCTGATTACAGTATCTGATACAATCTATATAGCAAATAGTGTGGTAAAGGAAATTGTAATTTCTGTGTAGTAATGGGAATTAATTGTGCTGGGGAGTCTGAAGGGCTTAATCTTAAACCATTCCCGTCATGGCTATAATATAATTGTTTAGCAGTGCATGCTCAGTGAGCTTGGTCACTGTCAGAACTTGTTTGGGTGTTGGTAGTAAAGACTAAAGATAATAGCACAGTGTAATTGTCACAGAACTTAAAATATATTACAAATAGAAGGCAATATTGATATAATTTTAACCATTATTAATACAGATGGGAATAGTTGCTACACAGAAATCAGATGTGTGAGATCAGGTCTCTCAAGACTCTCAGCAAGAGGTCCCAAGAAATCTAATAGTAAACAAATGGAAAGATAAAAAGGCCCAAAAACCATGAAGAAAGCAAGTGATTTTTTTGGGGGATAGGATGAATTCAGAACACTTGAATTGTTCTCCGATTTTGCTATCTGATCAGTTTTTGATTAATCTCATGCTCAATGACATCTTACATTATGTCAAAGGGAGAAACAAATGATATGTAAATATACAAGACAACATCTGGGGGCAAGAATTACTTAATTTTCCAAATTGTCTAGTGCAATGAATTGACAAAAAAAGCCTTTCTAGTAAGTGTTTCTTTCATTTAATCTTTTCCATATTTTAAATACTTTAGAAGAGATAAAGTGTGGTGTTTGTTTCTTTCTTTTGTGTCAATCAGAACATCTGTTTAAAATCTTTCTGTACTCTGCAGATGATAGTGATTCTGCAGTACCAACAATGCAGGAAGAAATGAACTTGCCCATTCCTATTGCCAAACTGTGATTTTCTTTTATTTTTTCATTTTCATGTGTCATGCTGCTGCAACATTAGTAATTTTACAGCAATTTGCTGAGAATGTGTCTAACATCCCATTTACCTGGTTATGAACCACACCTTGTTCTGCTGGAGTCAATCTTTTAGCTAACAAAACATTTAAGAACTAGGAAAAACAAGTAACATCACAAAGATTTTTGTTTAAACAGTTCTGTAATTTGAAAACACCCTCTTGCTGTACAAAAAAATCTTTCTTTGCTAACTTTCAGTGGCATTTCACTTTTTCCCTCCCCCTGTATGAGGAGTGGACTTTGTGGGTCATATTTTCCTCCATTAGATGTTCTACAAATATTTTTAGAATAGGTTTCTTAAACAGTCACTTTGGGGGATATTGGCAGAAAAACATAAGTACAAATATAAAACTATTAGAGGCAGAGAGCGAAAATAGTGAAATAAATTCAACCTCATTTTTAGAGGCAATTATTCAATTTTTACGTTGCACAGAACTTCTGCCATGCTTGCTGAGAAGTATTTTATATTGTAGTTTTATATGGTTATGCAAAAAACAACTTTAGCATTTGCATACCCTTCTGGAATAAACATTGACTGACTTTTTGGAGTCAAAGTATCTCCTGGTTTTGGGTGATAGCCATGGCTGCATAAGTTTTGGAGGTTTTTTTGTGCATCTTCTTTTATTCTAGAAAAATGCTGACATTAATTTAATGAAAGTCTTTGCATTGTTCTTCAAGCACTTTTCCCTCCTCTACCTGGTCAGTAACCCAAAAGACATATCTTTTTCAGGAAAAAAAGTAATGGTCTTATCTTACATAAACTAATGCAAAAGTGACATCTCAATCACATTAAGAAATTGTTTTCATATTTGTTCAGCAGTAAAAATGAAAAGCTATGGAAGGGTTAAAATTACTTTTATGTTTTTGCCTGAATTCCACTCCTTAAGACAAGGCTACAGATCATGCTATTTTTGTTAGAGCTGCTCCTTTGGTCTAATCTGAACACTGGTGACTAGAAATTGTGAATCTAGGGCAACAGCAGCAGCAGCACCCCAGGGAAAAAAAAGTAAAAATAAAAAATATATTAAAAAAACCCAAAACAAACAACCCCAAAACACAATAAAAATCCAAAAAACAAAAGACAACTGCATTAAAAATTCATGTGTTCACTGTTCATTGTATGCAGAATCTGAATTTTAATAATGATGGAATAGTATTGTAGTGGACTTGGTTGAGTCAGTTTAAGTTAGGAGAACTGCAACACTTTTTCTCTCTTCACTGACTTCAATCTATAATGTGATCATAAACTTACCACCATTATTGTAGACTGTCAATTTTTATGGAGGACAGAGGAAGTATTTTGTATAAAATCAGTGGTTGAAGTTCTTGTGAGTCTTAACCTTTCTTCACACAAGGTTGAAATAGCTGTCTTCCAGTGCCACATTTTTTTGTAGGAATCCCTTTCTGAACATATTTCTTTCTTAATTGCTGCCATCATTTCAGTCATTTATTTCCATGCTTTTTCTCTTGTATCTCTTTCCTTGAACATAAAATTAGGCTTTTCGAAAACTAGATAGGATCCTTCAGTATATTTTATTTCCCTTTCCATCCCCTTCTCCAGAAAATTATTCTCTTTGCACTTTAATCTTTGCATTTGTTATGGTGAGAAAAAGAGTTAGAACTTACAAGCCAATGGGAAAAATAAAATCTATGTATACTGGCAACGCATGAACGTTATCCTTTACTTCCTACATCACCATTCATGAGATTGTAGGATAATTTAAGCCATCACACCAGTGAAAATTTTATAGATTGTGTAATATTTTGCTCAGTCCATAGTGAATTTTGATGCTGCTAAACCCTTTTGCTATTCAACTGTGCATGCATGCAGGGAGTGCAGAAGTCAAGAACTGTGTTTTCTTGCTACTTCACAAAGTCCCTTTGTAATAATTTGGTCTTTTGCATGAACAATTCTGCAGTATGTAGAATTGCTTTCATTTTTTTTTACACATTGGCCATAGAGTTTAAAACAGTGTATATATATAAATGGGGAAAAAATAACACGTTGGTATGAGTATGGGAATCTTTGCTCCATTTATATATGCACTGCATAAACAGCTTTTAAATATGCTATTATAATATGCAAGAGTCTATTTCTGTCTGTGATATTCCTGTGAGAATATCACAGATATTCCTGTGAGAGGGAAAGACGATCGTCTGCAAGGTGCTGTTGAGTGGGAGAAACAGTCTTGCAAATTACTGTGGGTAATGGGGAGGTGAGAACCATGTTCTTGCAGATTAAGAATAACCTCCAACAAGCACTCTTCAGTATTTTGGCAGCAGTTGAAGGAATTGTCTCAGCTTTCCAGGGGTCTGTCAGGTCCAGTCGTAGAATTATGGATTCTTATCTATGCCTATAGTCAGTTCCTCTCAGTCTCTTGCCCATGTCATAATGTATAGGTCAAACATAAGTAAGCATTCCTTAGCTCATTGTATGAAATTACAGTGTTGGTATCCAAGCTGGACTGGTCTTTTGCACCATGAAACTATTTTTCTGACTCACAACTTTTGCTGAAATTTAACTTGAATCCTAATTGAAATTGTCTTTCAATGTATGGACATCTTGTTGAATGGCTGCATTCCTAGTGAGGTGAGTCCACAACTGTACATTACACAGCCTTTTTTACATAGTGTTAATGTGAAAGGCTGGTTCTCCAAGCTTAACTGCTATGACCACAACTCAAACGGAATATCAGGAGAGAGTTGAGAGAGTTTCTCCAAACTCTCACCTTGGGCCACGATAGTTTTTACGAAGGACAGTCTGGTCCAGATTCATTCATGATGTTCCAGGTGCCCTAGGAACAAGGAGGCCACCTAGTATGGAATTCATATAATTATTACATTATTTCAACAGTGTGAGGGGTAAATAAATAAATAAATAACCAATCAATTGTTCCTTGCAGCTAGTGTCTACACACCTGTAAAAGGCTGAATATATCTTATATGCAATACAGTATATTACTAAAGAATGTTCTCTTTGGGAGGGTACTGTGTCAGAATTTAGTCAGTTTATGTAAGGAGCAGATTTAAGTTGTGATAATGTCAATGCAGACCAGCAACAAACTTGTGTTAGAGCTTGTACTGGTTTTAACCCTAAAAACATACTGGTTGCACACCACAGTTTGAGATAAATTGCAAGAATTGCACTTACAATATACAATGTAAGAATAACCATACTGCAATGTTGCTCAATCTGTGCTGTTTTTACGTCACTTCTGACTCATGAAACCATTCCAATACTGCAGTCTTGCCATATTGCATCTTATTATATCAAATGCCAAGAGCAATAACATAAAACCTTTGTTTTTCCTACATGCTTCATTTAATCTCTAAAAGCAGGACTCAGCTCAGTGGAGTGTGTACATACACCAGCATTACACCAGTCCCATTCTGGAACCACATCAGCCTTTGCTCATAAATTTCTAGACCACAGCAATATACAAGTGAAGCATATAGGTGAAAACTATGAGAAGTTTAGTATCTAGTAAATCTAAGAGTCACTTTCTGTAGAGTTTGCAGTAAACCTCTTTTAGATGGCTGTATTTTAAAGCTACATGCTCTAAAAAGATTTAGCCTTGTCTTGGCACTAGCTGAAAGAATAGGATATAATGTGTGCAGAACTTTATATTGCATTACAGTAAGCTGATTCATTTCTTATTAGTTCTGGGTGAATGTATGTGGGGGAAGAAGTAAAAGGGAGGGTGAACTTAGTTCTAAGAATATAAATTTTAAAAAAGTCAAACTGTAAACATGGTATTTGAGTATAAATATAGACTGTCATATTTTCAATGACACTCTTACAGTAATTAGCACTTTTTGAAAGTGTATTATTTGCCTCCAGAAGGAGAAAATATGGCTTTACTGGAGCTGCATGTAAACAGCTTCAAGTGCAAGTTGACATGATTTTTCCAAATAAAAAATCTGGAATAGACTGAGACCCAACAGTGCTTGACATAGAAAAGATATTGTTGATGCATACATAATACATTTCTAGAAAGCTAAGGAAGCCAGTGAAAAGCCATCTAAGACAGTACTATGGACTGCCTGACTTTAAAAAACTGCAGTGCATTGGGCTAGACTCTCCTGAAAATTATTTCAGAGGAGCAGACACTTACAAGGAGTGACAGATCACTTCTTAATGTACATGACTACTTTGGACGTAACTGAAGTAAAATATACATCATTCTAAATGACCATCATATTTATTTTCCATCCATTGCTAACGTCTTATTGGTAAACCAACTATATTTTTTTTTTGTTATACAAGCTCACTTTTTCAACACTTTGTATACCAAACTTATAAAACAAATCTCTTTCAAAGATCTTTCTTCCCATGTCCCAAATTTACATTACCAGTGGAAGCTTATAATAATGATTGTCGTGCATTTGCAGGAAGCAGCTCACAAAATGGGATATGGGAAAACTGTCACTCACAACTGAGTAGAATTAAAGGCAATAGTCATGCTTCATGGTACCTGTGGCTGGACTAACATACGGCTATCAGGAAGAGGAACTTAATGTATTTGTTAAATTATTTTTTTTTAACCTAGCCATGTGTCCCATCTGTAATTTTTAATTATTGTACTTGTCTTTTTGATTTTACTTTTACAATGGTAAGCACTAGTTGCCATGGTATATAAGATTCTGTGTGGTTTTCATTTGTGGTCTCTTAAAAGAGTAGTTCGTCTTCAGTGGGTATTTACGTCTTGTTCAGCTTTCTTCTGAGTGAGTTCAATAAATCATCTACCAACTTTTCTTGACAAAGAAAATCCATTTTTAGTCTTGGTATCTCCTGTTTTATCCATTGCTGGTTGATATTTTAGTAATGAGGAAGGCTGGAAGAAATGGAAACTGTAAAAATACCAGAGTAATAAGAAAAATCTTCATTTTTTTTCAAATGTCATCAAGTCTGAGATAAAAATTAAAACTAGGCACAGTATAGTTGTTGCCCATCATTTATGTTTTTCAGCCTTATAGAGACAGTTTCTAGTTTCCCATTTGCATGTGCTCACTGTAATTCAAGCATTATTCAACATTTATGTGTAGTAATAAAATGTGATCCTAACAACCTCATAAAGAAAAACTCCCTGCCCTTTCCTAAATCCTGTGTTATAAGTCAGCATTTCTTTAGTTCATCAGAATGTTGTAAAGGAGAGTAGCTGCATGATTAACCTTTCTAGAAAAAAACCCAAAAAACTCAAACCAAAACCCTTAGAGATTTGTATAAGTTTGCCTCCTAAGATAAATTTGCAGAGTGGGTTTTCTGTGAATCTATTAGCTGCCTTTACAAGTTAAAAAATGAGTTGACACTGATGAAGATCTTCTAAAGAGCAAAAAATAGATTCAGTTTTGTGATGGGTGACAATTGATCACTGAAGCTATACAAGAAACAAAGATGAGGGATAAATTTGCTCAATAATTCTGTTGAAAGTGTATGGGAAAGAGATAACATTTCCTTAAAGGAAGAAAAAGTTTATTTCTTCAAGAAAGTAGGCAGTGTTGGAGGACTGTTTCTCTCAAAAAACTTTCATTTATGCTTTTTTAAGTTATGAAAATTTTCCACTTGAGAACTGCATATTCCTCTTTATCATTGTTACTCAAATGACAAGGGAGTGTATTTTTTCATTTACTCAATATTTAAAAAGTTGTAAATGTAAAAATAGGAAGATGGCTAAAGAGAATAAAATCTTAGCATGTAATTCAGTAAAATAATGCAAGCTTAGAGTAACTTCAGTATTTTACATATATTGCATGCTGTGTATCTGGTTACATATATTTTTAAATCTCTAACAAATGTAAAAAACCCTGCCTATCCAGGCTCAACAATTCATTGACACAATTGATGTTGACCACAAGGTTTAAAAATTCAGTGTTTATTGTCAAACCAGAAACTGTGGTGTGAGAAAGATAGCAGGGGAGTTACAGAAAAGAAGTTGAAAAAAGAGCAAAACCAGAAATCTGTTAAAAATAGTTGAGACGAAGTGTCTCTGTTCTTGAAGATGATGTACTGTACTTTCTGTTATACAATACAAAGGAAAGTGATTATAGCAAATTGGCTGTAAAAACACAGACTGGTAACATTTTGTTCTTGTTTTCTTGTGGGATAAAATGTATTGTGGGCTCTGGGGACTTGAAAGGAAGTACATTGCGGGAGGTCTGCAGGAAGGTGTGGTTGAGAGATGAGTTTCCAAGTTGCTAAAGAAAGTATAAAATGAGAAAACCTAAAAATAGAAATGTGGAGAAATGAAGATGCACAACGGGAGAACCAAAGATCATGCATAACCAGAACTTTCTTTCAGAATAAAAGAACAAGCAACAGTGTCAGATTGAGATGATTATTCAAATACATGTCTTTTCTTACGTTTTTATTCTTGTCATTACTAAGTATGTTTCTTCTTTTCTTTTTGTAAATATTTTTAGGAATAAAATGTATATTCCATTTTTAGGGTCTCTGTGTCTGGCAATGCACAAGAAACATGAAATTTCAATAGATTCCTTTGTTATACTGAGGTTGCTGAGAGAAATAAATTTTAAAAATAACTGAAGAGATGGAAAATTAGTTATACTTTCCCCTTTAACTGATAGGAAAAAGTATGAAATGGATATTGTTTTTTCATTTTAAGGCAGAGAGGAACCTTAAAAATTATGTTAGAATTTTAGAGAATAATCATGCCAGTAAAGCTACCAAGTTCACAACATCACTTAGAACACAGTCCCCTAAAATCCTGGCCTAGCTGCATAAAGATACATGACATCAAGTTTTTCAAAATCTGTTAAAAAAAACCCCAAAAAACAAAAACCTGTAAAACATTGACAACATTAATCAAACCTTTTATTGTCTTTTGACTTAAAGCCTTTGGTTTTGCAGAAAAGGACATAGGGGTCCTGTGAGATACCAAGTTGTTCATGTGTCAGCAAAATGCCCTTGCTCTCAAGAAGGCTAATTTTGTCTTAGGCTGCTTTACACAAAGTATTGCCAGCAAATCAAGGGAGGTGATCTTTCCCCTCTGGTCAGCCATGGTGTGGCCACACCTGCAGTGCTGTGTCCAGTTCTGGGTGCACAGTGCAAGTGTCAGACATAAAGGAAAGAATCCAGTAAAGACTCACTGAGGTGACTGAGGTCTGGAGCATCTCTCCGGTGAGGAAAGGCTGAGAGAGCTGGCACTGTTCAGGCTGGGAAGAGAAAGCTCAGGAGGATGTTATTAATGTATATAAATACTTGAAAGGAGGGTGCAAAGAGGACAGACCCAGTCTCTTTCAGTGTTGCCCAGTGGCAGGACCAGAGCCAGTGGCATAAACTGAAGCACAGGAGGTTCCCTCTGAACATCAGAAAGCATTTTGTCACTGTGGGTATGACTGAACACTGGCACAGAGAGCCCAGAAACGTTGTGGAATCTCTACCCTTGGAGGTATTCAAAAGCCATCTGAACAAGTCGGCAGCTGACTTTGGGTGGCTGTGCTGGAGCAGGAGGGTTGGACTACATAACCTCCAGAGCTCCCTTTCAACCTCAATAATTTTGCAATTCTGTGATTCTTCAGTTAGTTAACAAGATAAAGGTTGTTAATGTTTTGATTCAATTGCAAGTCTTTCCAAGGTGCTTGTTAAAATAACTTTTTATTCTCATTCTGTTCAAGGAATTCCTTTCTTCCTTCTTTGAGTCTCAGAATAATACCTGCTTACCTTTAATTGTAACAACTCCAACAACAGCTACAATAGCAACACAGCAAAACTTCTTGAATTATAAATACACAAACTGTTTCATATCCACCAACAGGTTTCAAATCAATAATTTGTAGCTCAAATCAAGTTTATGCCCTGTAGCATAATTAATCAATGATAAGTTGGCTCCTTTCTTTTCAAAACAGAAAAATGAATACAGTAAAATACTGCAAAAATTCAAAGCTACTGAAACACATGTATATTAAATATACATCACTGAAATACTATGCATGTTGTGCCAAAGTTACAAGAACTCTTTTTTTTCAATTAATTTTCTTGCCAGTTATGCTGAAATATAGACTATACATTTTTGTCTGCAGAAAAATTCAAGCTAAAGCCCATGTTTCTCTTTCTTGAAAAGATAAAAGCTGACTTTTCAAACTACAGAATTAAGTTTATCATTAAAATTAAAAACTCAAAACACATAGCTAAGCTTCTATTCAATTTGACCCAAAAAAGAGAAAACAGAAGTAAATTTATTGCAATATAGAAAGAGCAGAAAGATATATATATAGTATGAATACCTTTTTCAAATATGCATATTTTAAAAAGAAATTTATCCAATAAGAGACATAGGTTTTCTTGTCTTAATAGCTGCAAGTTATTTAACAAGGGAAAACTATCAACATTATAATTACTTTCTACCTAATAATAGTTAGATAATAAAAAATCATATCAAGGCTGATGAAATGACATTTATCATAATGAAATAACACTATTTATATAATATTTTTTTCAAATATACAGTGTTCTTTTCCCTTTTGAAATGCAATCTGCTGTCAACCTTCTACAGTAAATATCTACAGTTTCTTTTGGCTGACTAGTATAAAAAGAATCATTAATATAAGTTTAAAGTGTTGTTATTTTGATAAAATATATTGAATTAAGAAGAAATATCCATATTCCTGGTTTTTCAAGCTTGTGGATCTGTAAGGATTTTCACATTTTTTCTTCATTGTTTGTGCTTAATTCAGACATTAAAAAACTTCCATAAAACCCAGACAATTATTTAATGGTTTTTTTGTAACATTAGACACAAGTAATGGAAGTCTATCAGTGATGAAGAGAGACAGGGAAGACTTTGAAGTAGTCAAAGAATCCAATTTTATTGTGGGATACAAACATTTGTATACTATTTTAGGGAGACTAGAAACGTTTTACTACAATTCTTAGGTTAAAGGTCACATAAACAAAGTTATACATTTTACACGTCTCTTGCTTGCAGAAGTCTGAGGTAATTTTCTTTTTCCGGTAAACCCATCTGATTGAATCTTCTTGTAATCTTGATTTAATCCTCAAAGCTCTGTTAGATCTTACCAAGGCATTTTGTTTGTCACATCTCTAATGCTAATAAGGTCTAAAGTACTCTCTGTTTTGTGTACCCCAGCAGATAAGGTCTAGTAATAAACAAATAGAATGATCTTACCTCCTATAATCATACGAATGCTGGAGTCCTCTAGTTTCACTGGCCTGTCAAAACAGGGAACTGCACCACCTCCTTGTGTTTTTTCTCCATCTAAGTCTTGGAAAGATTAACATTTCACAATGTCTTTTTCAGCTGTACATTATTGTTCTAGTGAAAAAAGTTCTTCCAAAGGTATGCTTTGACTATTGCGCTTTCTAATACTTCTTGCTCTTATTTGTATCTTTCCTGCTCAAGTAGGCAGTTGTGACTGTCTCCTGAAATCTTTGTCAGAATAAATGAGCTCTTGATCTCTCCTCTTAGATCTTCTTACTATCTTTCTAACCCTTCCCTGAGCTCAGACCTTTGGACAGACTTTTTGAGTTTTGTTGGCCCAGAACTCAACATATTATAAATGTATTGCTCAACTAAGATGCAATCTTGACTTTTAACACATAGGCTGACTTGAAGGAGAATATTTTATTTAGAGGCAGGTCATGCAGTTTTAACAAAATGTATGAGATTTGGAAGTCTGAGGTGAAATGAACATTTTCCAATTGCTTTGTACGGTAATATTTAAAAGAAATCTGATACTTTTTCATGTGAATGATTCAGGTAGACAAATTCAAAACTTATGGGGCCTGTGATGTGCTGTCCCTAAGTACTGATAAGTGACTCAATTTGGAATAGCATTTTCATATGTATTTTAGCTAAAGTACATCTGAAGTTTCATACAGGATAATTAAACATTGCATGTCAGAATTTTAAAAGAAAAGTGTTATTATTAGCCTTTTTAGAATTATTTCAAAGCATATTTCATCTTAACCACCTACGTTTATAGTCTAGGTAAACATTTGCTTTCTTTTCATCCTTATTTTTAGCTAATATATTTTGCTTGTGTGACCGTGAGAGTGAGCATTTGCTTTGATTTCTCATGAGGCTGATTTCAAGCCACGTTACTAGAATTCATTGCTCAAAGATCACCCATAAACTGCTGAGATAATGTGTCTTTATCATAAATGTGTGACATATAAATTACATTAAAAATAAGATGGATGGAAAAGATACCAGAACACACATTTGTGGGGCTTTTTTCAAGATCCATGCATGAAATCCCTTCTGCTCTACGAATATTTTTACTTCAACATATTTCTACTAAGTTGCAAGTAAGAATGCATGCTAAAGAGGTTGAAGAAGTAGTGTTTTCACTGAATTTAACCAGTTAAACCAGAACACGACGCAGTTCTGTAAGGATGTTGCATAGAGAAGAGGATCACATTCCTACTTACTTCAGCTACATTTTACTGATGCAAGTGATGCCATGCACTGCTGATTGGGTTCTATATTTGATATCATGCCCACTTTAATTCACGTTACCAAACCAGAATGTGTTTGCTGACTCTTAAGCAGTGAGTCATTGCTGCCTTGAATTTAGCTGCCTTGTAAGTCCTGAGATTGCCTTAAAGGCTACAGTAGGTAGTCTAAATTGGGTCACACACAATCTCTTGATTTGAAGTACTTAAGTAGGGGCCTTCAGTGACAGTTAGTTTGATTGGCAGCAATAACTTGACTAGTCCAAAAGGAACTTTGCTATCTAAAGAAGTTGAGGGGAACTTGTAATAGTTTGTTTTATCAAAACAATTACATAATTACATAAAACAAGTATATAATTTTGCTCTATAAAGACTTGAGGTCAATTTTAACAAGAAAATAATTGTTATATCCTGAAAACCAAGCTTAGGCAGGCCTGAGGCAAAAGAAAAAATAAAAAAAATTCAGGAAGATTCATCCAGCACTATGATTTCACTGTTGATACTTTTTGTATCACCTTTTTTTAATGAGTGATGTTACTTTCCTATCTCAAAGCTATTTCTGAAGAGACATTCAATTCTTAGGCCAAAACCTCTCATTCACTCTCCCTACAAGACACAGAGGGAGAGAGAAACATTATATTTTGTGCAAAAAAACAAGAAGAAATAATTTCAGTGACCATCTGCTATATGCATTACAAATGGTAAATATGAAAGAAATATATAAATTCAGAGTATATGATGAGAGTCTATCTCAAGTGGTAGGCTGTAAATAAATAATTTTGGGTTTTATTTTTTCTGGAAGAATATGATAAGGAGCCTTGTTGTCATTTCACCCCAGCCAGCAGCCAAGTACCACACAGCTGGTCCCTTACTCCTCCACCAGCAGGATCAGGGACAGACTCATAAGAGTAAACGCTAGAAAACTCACGGGTTAAGATAAAAGCTGCTAATAAGCAAAAGCCATTCACACAAACAAAACAAAACAATTATTTAATTCAGTGCTTCCTAAGGGCAGGCAGGTGCTCAGACATCTCCAGGAAGGCAGGGCCCCATCATGTGCAACAGTGATTTGGGAAGAGAAACAACATCATTCCGAGCATTCTCCCCTTCGTCTTTTTCCTCCCACACTTTATATATTGAGCATGATGTCATTAGGTCTGGGATATCCTTTTGGTCAGTTAAGGTTACATGTCCCATATGTATCTCCTCCCAGCCTCTCATGTACCCAAACTTCTTCACTGGCATGGCAGTACAAAAAGCAGAAAAGGCCTTGGCTCTGTGTATATCCTGCTCAGAAATAACAAAAATATCTCTCTGTTGTCAACTGTCTGTTCAGCACAAAACCAAACCAAAGTCCTGTTTTAGCCACTGTGAAGAAAATTAACTCTACCCCAGATGAAACCAGCATTAGCTTATACTCCAAATCCCTTGAACTGCTTGAAAGTTGTTTAAGGGGTTATTATTAGTAATCAGCTTCATCTTAAATCCATTTTCAGCATCTACCTTGGAGATGCTCTTTGCCCTTCTGTGTTCTCTGAAGTAGCCAGGCAGAGCGCACGATCCTGGTCCTTACTGATGAAGACTTCTCCTGGCTTCAGAAGTAAGTTCTGTCTGTATGCAGCAAGCAGCATCTTTTATATAAATTTGTAAATATTAAATAGAAAAAAATTAAAATGTGAATAAATGGGATTTTATTGTCTAAAAAAAATGTTATTTGTTTTAATTTACAGGACTCTTCATGTGCTGATTCTGTATCTGCCAACAGACACTCTCCTGCAATCCACAGTTGCGTGCTGTCACTAGAGAATCGCTGGACATAAGGCTGCTTGAGCAGTTTGAAAGAAAAAACATGAGGCAACAACAGTTCTTGGTAAAGCTCAGTAAAACAGAGAAAACCTTGAAGCAGGAACTTCTGTTTTTCAAGTTATTTCCCTTCATCAGCATCCACCCAGTTTATCTCAAGTAGACGTGTGTGTTACTTCCAATTTTCTGAGACATGCAGGTATTATATGAGATGCTTACAGGCTGTACACAAAGGAGAACATGCCCTGCTTGCTGTAATGGACTTGAACTGATGAGAGAACATCAAAATTCAACTTGTTGCGGAGAAGAAGAAAAGCCAGTTCCAAACCCTGGAGCAATTATGTGACTTTCTTCCAATTTATTCTCACACCTTCTTATTGAAATTTATCTCTGCAAGGAACTACTGAAAGAATATCTGTGAGAATGAAGCTTTCAGAGGAATACCGCAGGTCAGTGAAGAAACAGTCAAACACAATGAATTTTCATTCAAGTTAACGTCATGTTTTTACCTATGAATTTTGGGGATAGGGGGTTATAGTTTGTTTGGAAATAATTGAAAACAAAATCAAATTTTTTTTTTTATTAGACCATCTTGCATATTCCAAGGGGAATTATATTTTTTGGTTAATCTTAAAAGGATTGCGTCAAGTATGTCACATAGTTAACTCCTTAAAAAAAAAAAAAGGAAATAATGTGAAACTCCTGATCATGATTCTGTAATTTTGTGCTTCAAGTATGTCTCATAGTTAACTCCTTAAAAAAAAAAAAAAGGAAATAATGTGGAACTCTGGATCATGATTCTGTAATTTTGCACATTTTATTCTGATACTCCTTTTGTAATGTTATTTCAAAAAGCATAATAAAAGTTTTCTTTTAATTATGGCTTCTATGAGTTGATGTTTTTCTATTAGGCCCAGCATAAGCAGAAAAAACATAATCTCCCTTTCTTTCAGTAACTCAAATTTTCTCTTAGCTGCTCTTTTCTTGTGTTCCTCTTTTGACCTCTCCTAAGATATCACAACAGCAAAATATCTGCATATAAAGCACAATTAATATCAAATAGCAGATAAGAATTAGCAATCATAGGCTAAATCCTAATGAATCTATTGGGAGGGCATATGTATCATAGAGATAATTAATTAATGTGTGTTTATATATACATATGTGCAGAAAGAGAGAGATATTTTGCATGTTGATCTATTGGAAGGAAGAGGTAGTAAAAAAGGAAGATTCAGAAGAATCTCTCAGTGTCAGAGGTAAACTATATGTTCAAACCTATTTTGCTGTCCTTCTCAAGTAAATATCATGTAAAGTATCAGTGGGGAGAAAAATTCCTTACAGTACACTAGTATCCATAAAATTCAAGATGTGTAATTGAATGTTGTCGCTAAAAAAAATAAAAATTGCTGTGAACTTCTGCTTTTTCTACAAAGCCCCTTTGTTATGTCATCTTTGGCTGAAATTTGTGAAAGCTTAAAGTCAGTAGGTACTGGTTTATTCTGAGAGAGTATAAATCCAGGAAAATATTGTCTTTGCAAACAAACAATTATGATACAAATAAAAGTAATTTTTAAAAAATTAAGGCATGCAAATCCTTATGTTTATTAATTTATTTGGGAAATAGAAAACGCTTCATGCTGAAAGCTCAGGATAAAAAACAAACTAATCTGTTAGATGTAAAAATGCTAGGAGAATATTTAAAATGCTTAGATGGTGGTGAATTTCCTCTTAATGGAGCTACTTTAGAGATGAATGCTATCTTGCCTAGAGTCACGCAACTGTTGCAACAGGGAAGACTGCAAATGTACTTCAAAATACATGGATCGATAAAGGAATTCCCACCCTGACAAGCTGCAGCTCTGTAAGGAGGCAGAGCATCATTTTTGTGCTGCTGAGGCCCAAAGCATGCAGAACCCAGCGGTGTAAAACAGTAGATTGTTTTTCTGCTGATAAGAAATGCAAAAAGTCAACAGACAGTATAGCATAGCATGTCACACTGCTACTCTAGAAGAAATAAAGCAGAGATGAAAAGGGAGGGGGAGTGTGTAACAAAACAACCAGAGCAGAAATGTGGGTTTTGAGACTTAGTGAGCAGCTAATCAATAACAACAGACGAACTCAGATTTGTCAGAAACATGAAATGTCAGTGAAGTCTAGGGTTAGTGTTCTTTCACATCTGTTGCTGAACCATATATTTTATCTGTATTTACTGAATCAATGTTTAGAATTAAATTAAAACCACTAAATCTTTGGACTTAACTTGTGTTTGATTCACAGCTAAAAGTTTGGGTGACATTTTCAACCTAGTCATTCTTTTCATGTCCCTCCCTTCCAAGTGTAGGACCTGATTGCAGTCTCAAAAGACTATAAAATTTGACGTGAATTAACTTTAAAGGGGAATTAGCCTACTAGTGTCCTAGAAAAGTGTGACCATGTTTCTTTTTGTGGGTCTTGTCAGCTCAGCTTAAAGCCAGCACTTCCTTTGTTCTGTGTGGTCCAGTAAATATTGTTTTCTCTTCCTGATTTATTTGGGAATTACACCTGACTGAGTGTGCACTCAGCCAAATAGAGAGAGAGCCTTCATTCAGAATAAAACTTTGCTTCATGTTTTATTTGTCATCCTTAACTGATTACTGCATTGTTTAGTGGAATGAAAACACCTACATAACATACATGCAAAGTGATCTTATTTCCTCAATTTTGAGGAGAAGGTTGGAGGGTTTTTTGTTTGTTTGTTTTTGGTTTTTACTTTTTTTCAGGGTTGGGATTTGGTTTTGTTTGTTTGTTTGTTTAGTGGCAGAAATATTAATCTTACCTGCAAGTTCAAATTAAGTGTACCTTGACTTGTATAAGGCAATTGACATAGGCATGTGGTAAGCAAGGTGATTTACCTTCCTTTATTTGTCATTGAAGCAGTGGAGGGAAATAATGTATGATCTAGAAGTTATCTTGCTACTTAATAGCTTGGCAAGGTTATGCAATATGTAAATTACCCAAAAGTAGGCACATTTTTCCAAGCAGCTGCAATATATATATATATATATATGTTTACTTTTTTCTTGTTTACTTTGCATTCTGGAATTCAAACCTCTAGAATGTCATTATTACAAGGTCTACAATGATGACCTTCAAGTAAAATTATTTCCCTAGGTCAGCTACAGCATCCCTGTTCAGAGCACCACTCAACCCTTCTCAGAAGTTCTTTGGTCTTCAGAAACCTCTTGAGTAGCTTCTTTTCTCAGTTTCATCCGGGATCTTGCTTTTAAAATAGAAATGAAATAACCTCTATCCAGTGGTCATTTATCAATCTCTTAATGATTTTTTCCTTAGAGATAAATTCTGCTTATTAGAAAACAAATTTTTGCCTCCTGATACCTGATAAAAAGATATTTGATTTTTCATTTCTTCTATGCAGTCTGAGTTTTAATGTGTTAAGAGGATAGGGTGCCTGATGGTTATGGTTTGCTTTTTGGTGGTTTTTGTTTTTATGTGTGTGTGTGTGTGGTGGAGGGGGAGGATGTGTTTGTTTGCTTTTGGGGATTTTGTTTGGTTGGTTGTTTTTTATTTGTTTTGTTGTTTTGTTTGTTTGGTTGTTGTTTGTTTTGTTGCTTTGTTGTGTTGTTTGTTTGGTTGTTTTTTGATCCAGTTAACCCAGACTTTTCAGTTCATGATAATTTAGTTTCACCTTGAGACATTGGGAAGGTTTCAGAATCCTCTAATATTTTCTAAGTAAAAAGAGTTAGGGCACCTCCACCCAGTAAGATCAAGTGTAGAAAGTCTTGCTATAAAAATGCAGGTTTGATGGGAGCTGTTGAGATGTTTCCATGAATTTCCCACACAACAGCCTCTGCTCTTATTTCCTTCTGACATCTCAGACAAAGCATACTTAAAGTGGCAGCAAAATGATTCTCTAGTAATTTAAAAATAGGCTCTATTGATATTAGAGAATCTTCCTTAGACTTATTCTATAATGAAATGCTTTATTTCTTTTTGTTGAAAAAGCTGTGCCTCAGGCTTGTTTAAGAGAAGTCCTCTCATGAAAGTAAGGCATGTTGCACAGGACATGCAGAAGCCTCTAGAAACACTTGCACGAGCAAATATTTTCAGGGAGAGATTTCCATACCTCTGTGCTACTCTTTCAATATTTGTGGGGAAATGTTTCAGTAAGTAAAGACATTTCATAAGTGGTCATCAAAGTTCCACAACCTGGAACTGGTTAAATGCTCCATTAATTTTTGCAGTGTCAAAATGAACAGGAAGGAAGATTAAAAACCTATGGAAAAGTAACAATTCGATAAATATGTGAATACTAGTGTTTTTTCAGCAATAGGCTGGCACAGTGCTGGGTGGGTGGATGGCAAAGAAGCAATCTTTTTTGGCATGGTGTGTGATTGATGCAAAGAGAACAAAAGATCTTCAGGAGGAACAGTGCAATTTCTGACTGTTGTAAACAATGTGTGGTGAAACTGAACTGGGAGGTGAATAGGCTGCCTTCCAGCCATCCTGCAGGTCCTATCAATCACTTGGCTTCTAATCCCAGTTTTCCTATAAATCGTTCCATTCTCTTATCCATATATGTATCAAATGAATTACTCACATTACATGAAATTAGCCTCAGCATGGAATCAACCTTGTTAATTTTTGCTTCTTATGCTTATGATTTTGACTCTTAAATAATATTAAGTGATCAAATTATAACATAACAAATATTTCATATGTCATTGTATCCTCCAAGTCTGTCCTGATGATATTTTAATTAAGAAATTATCATAATTCATTATTAGAATAGCCAAAATGTTGCTAGCAGTCCTTTAGAACCTTTTTAGAAGTCTCTGTCAGCTTGTGGGAGCACAGATATCAGATGATATCTTTTGTCAAAACCTGGAAGGTTAGCTACTAAATCTGATCAGAACTCTTTTTCTGGAAAATTTTATGTTATTGAAATGTCACTTGTTTTTAGGCTGAAAGTTATGTTAGGATGTCTCTCATGCACCCACACTCCAAGAAGAGACAGCCGTGAGGTCACACCAGCTTGTTCAGGGCTTTGCCCAGATGGGCCTCGGAACCCTTCAAAGATTGGAGCCTGGGCAATCTGTCTCTGCCTGCTCCCTGCCTGTCCTCACTGGGAAAGGATTCAGCACACAGACTGAATCCCCCTCACTTCCCTTCATGCCTTGGCATGCCACACACAGCTCTTGAAAAGCCTCTCTGCCTGTCTACATCCCTCTGCATCCCCAGTAGGCACTGGGGTGGCTGTGATGTCCCCCTGAAATTGTTTTTGCTCCAGGCTGAACAAGCCCCACTGCCTCAGACTCTGGGACAGTGATCACAGGACACCCTCAAGTCCGGAGTATTGTGGGGATGAACTCACTTCAGATTATTGGTGTCTTTCCCATGCTGGAAGGCATTAAGCCAGCCACAGCATCCAGATGTGTCTGGCCATGATGCTGGGCAGAGGCAACAAGCACTCGTGGCAGTGCTCCTGCTGACACAGCCCTGGATGACCCTGGACGTCTTTGATGCTGACTCCTGCCTAGTTCCAGGCCCCCAGTGTCAAAGGCTTGCCTGAAGTATATAAACATTCCTGGTACTTTCTTTGTCCACAGATGTAGTCATTTTGGCACATAAGGCAACCAGGTAAGATTGGCATGATTTATGCATGGCAAATCCATCCAGACCATTCCAAATCCTCTTGTCCTTCTTGTGTCAAATCAGCAGCTCTGCCAAACCAGAAGAAGGAAGGAAGAGAAATCAAATTCTGGCTTTAATGACATGGTAAATTCTGATTTAGAAAAGTAAGATGTAGCTGAAACTTTTGTTCTCTTGATGTGAAATGAAAAATTCCTCCTGTGGATCAGGCAGCCCAGGGACTCAAGCTGGAAACTTTTTCCAAGGTCACCCCAAACACTCAGGAGGAATTTTTTTCTCTGACAATTCTCTTTTTTTCTGGAAAACAGTTCCATGCCCAATGCTGTTTTAACTAAAATGCTCAAAATGCCTCTGTTCCATTAAGAAGCAAAGATGATTCTGAAAACTTCAGAAGTTGCCCAGAAAAACAATTTCTGCTCTTTTTCTGTACTCTGTTCCATTCCTGTGAATGTTAAATGGATTTGGTATAATGGCACCTGGTAGAGGAAATTAGGACACAAGGCAGCAGTCACATAAAGTAACACTGGCTTAAAAGGAGCCTGGAGCAGCATTGATTATTAGAAATAGATGTTCTGTACACGTGCTTCAAATGGCTTCCTGCTGAAGAGACCACAGGTGCTTTAATATCTGCTT
Source organism: Passer montanus (assembly GCF_014805655.1). NCBI lineage: Eukaryota > Metazoa > Chordata > Aves > Passeriformes > Passeridae > Passer > Passer montanus. The sequence goes on along the minus strand of NW_024370595.1, from coordinate 1,973,609 downwards.
TAGCTGGGGGAACATTATACTTCCTTGCTGGTTTATGCAGTCCTTCTCTCTGTTTAAGCTGCAAGTTTCTCCAAAGAACTCAGGAGCAGAAAGGTATTTGACCAATGTATACTGAAACTGTAGTAATGGGAAGGAAGAAAAATAAATGTGAAAAAATTCTTGTCAAATATATAATTTCAAGAGAGTGGTCATTAGAGTGATTTCAGTTAAAAAAACCCAAACAATTTTCACCAAAAACCACCAAACTAGACTACTGCATAATAGGTCTAAGGAAATTATGAAGTGGCTTTGGCTGCCTGAGTTAAATAGCAAGAGGTAGAAAAGAATAAGTGTATAGTGGTAATTGACTCGGGAAAAAAGGCAGTGCTTCTCAACACAAATTATAAACATGAAAAGAATACTAGTTTAAATTGTGTGGATCAGTGAAGCTCTTTGAACACCTGCTGCATATTTCCTGGAAAAGGGTCAATGCTTGTTATTAGACATTTTCTAAAATGAAAAATACTAAGGAAATAATTTCAGGGATTTTATATGAAAAAGTAATATGCACACCTGTATAGATGCACACAAAAATTTTGGGTATTTTAGTCACTCTTGGACTGCATGCTTTAGAAAATCTTATAAACTGACAATAGAATTTCAGATAATGGATGTTCCGTAAATACTTTACCTTGATGGCATATTTAAAATTGCTGTTTAAAAGCAATTTTTGGGATGCCTTTCCATAAAGGATGCAAAACACTGCATAAAAATCTACCATTTGAAAAGAGCAAATAAAATTAGCTGAACTGCACAGTCATATTATTTTTTGATATGCAAAATAGTTTTGTAAATTTATTTTGGCTCATTATCTCTTTGGTTTGTCCTATTCTTGAAAGCACATTTTTATTATTATACATTTAATACTGTGAAAGTGTTTATAGAATATTCCAAGAATTTACCATTTCACAGTTTTTCCAAACACAAAATAAGTTGTATAAAGGGTCATTCTGCCTAGAATAAAATTGTTTGACAAATTTTTAGTGGCCTAAGTTTCAAAATGACTTGCTACACATCAGTTACTCTGTCCACTTGACATGGTGCTGGTGGAAAAGGGCAAAATTACTCAGACCAGCTTGTCTGCCCTGCCCTGCACACATGCATGCCTTAGTGAGAGCAGTAGGAGATGCACTGTTAAATACATTTTAGAGTTCAGCTTGTCAGAACATCGAGCTACAGAAGTGCAAATGAATTTATATAAAACATCAAATCATGTATTATGAAATTGACCTGTACATGAAGCCTGGTCTTTTATCTTTTCTGTTCTTTGAAATGAGACCTTGTTTTGGATAAAAGCAATAAGGTCCTATTAAACTGTAATAGTCTTCCATCAGTACGATTTGTAAAAAGCCAGTCTTTGCTAGCAAAGCAGATGGTCAGTTCCCCTGTTTTCTCAAAAAAAAAAAAAAAAAAAATCCAGGAAACAAAAAACAAACAAACAAACAAACCGCTAGCCCTCTTTTGCCTATTTTTGGAACACAGTTTTTTTTTCTTTTAGAATGGTATTTAAAGTGTGTAAGGAATCTGGACTGTCCAGCAAGTTGTAGATTCTTGTGTTTTAAATCCAGCTTTTTCCACAAAGGCTAACAGCATGAATGCCTCTAGTTATACAGGTGCTCTGTAACAGCTTTTTATCTATACAGAAATGTGACTTGTGTTCAGCTGACTAGCAAGATGGGAGACTCCATAGTGCTTCATGGAATGAGCTAGAGCTGAGAAACTTTGCTCTAGAGGAGGAAAAGTAAGCCCTGCTCACTTTATATGTGTGCACAACCAAAATTTCTCTTTTCCCTGTTCTTTCACACCCCTGTCAACTTTGGAAAATTAGGTCAACGTAGACTCATGAAGTCATGCAGGAGGCCATGAAGACAATATCTTACTGTTGCTCTGATTGTTATAACTGAGTATATTGAAAGTATAATTAAGCTTCTCAAGAAAGAGCAAAAACATCTTGATTACTTTCATCAGTCCTCAGAAGATATTGTTGCCTCACTTTTCTTTTTAACATATATTCATTCATGTATATGATTTACTACATTGTGAAAAAGCAATTAAAAATATTTGATCTGACTTGCTGCTAGGAAATCATGTTTATTGATGGGTGGGATGTAAAGGGAAATGTGAGGTGTTGGGTCTTACCCTGCAGAGCCAATGGAAACATTAGGAACAGTAAGAAAGAGAAATTGTCAGGAAACAACATACTTAGAATCATACATTCAAAGAACTATTCAGGGTGGAAAAGAGCTCCCAAGATCACTGAGTTGAAGCTTTGACCAAACACCACCAGACCAAATAAACCCAAGTGCCTAAATGCACTTGAACATTTCTAGGAATGGTGACTCCATCACCTGCTTAAGCAGCCTATTCCCATGTTTAACAACCCTTTTCAGGGGGGGAAATTCTTCCTGGTGTTTAACCTGAGCCTCCCCTGGCACAGCCTGAGGCTATGCCCCCTTGTCCTGTCACTGGTTTCCTGAGAGAAGAGGCTGACCCCCAAAGCATGGCCTGTAGCAGTCAAGGAATTAAACAGGTTCTGCTGCTCAGCAAGGACCAGAACTTGGGCCTGCTTTTCCTTGCATATGTAAGCCAGCATCCAAATCCTGTTATCCCACAGGGTGCTTGAGTCATGGAAGGTGAACACCACTAAATAACTAAAAGTTACCATGAAACACTGCATGCTCTGGAGAAATAAGTATAAATACCTCATATTTCTTTCTCCCCTTATGCTTTGAACAAGTCTTCTTTGTTTCACTCTGAAGCTTCATGATTTTAACCTCTCACATAAAGTTTTAAGAAAAAGCTTTGCTTTATACACTAAATTGCTTCCAACTTCTTGCAACAAAAATTGCAGTTTCTACTGGCTAAGCAAGTTTGACTTGACTCAGGCTAAATTCTGAAAAAAAAGAAAAAAGAAAAAAAAAAGAAAGAAATAATAGTAATTAACTAGTAAATTAGTAAGTCATCACACAAAGACCCGATCTTCATTATAAGATTTTCTAGTAAGTGTCATAGTAAGTATTATGATAATAAAAAAGAAGCCTGAGTATTGTCTTTCATTTTAATCAGACAGCAGCTGAGAAATTATTGTAATGGAATCAAAATGGTTTCATCCTTGATCTCTCAAGGTCTTCATTTCCCTTCATATCTTTTCAAACTCACTCCTTAAATCCCATATGCCAGAAGAAATATTCATATATTCACTATGTAATTAGAAAATTTCAGACCTCATTTGGTTGTATAAAGCATAGCAATTAGCTCAGTAAAGGATATTTCTTTTCTGCTGTTTTGGTTGTTTTCTTTATGTGCTGCCCAAGTTTTACTGAAAAGCCCCAATATGTTTTGAAAAATTATAGACCCTTTGATTTCAGAAAATGTTTAGAAATGGGAAAAAATATATGTGCATACATCAGTAGGAAAGCAAGTACTATTATGAATCTTTGAAGGATTGCTAGAAGATTTTATTAGTATATTTCAGTTTATTCTCTCTTGTCCTATTCTTCTTATTTTCTTTATAGATCGTGTATCTTTTTAATAGCAATGTGATTGAAAAATGCTGGAAATTGAGAATATGTGGAGTGTTCACCTCTGTCTGTTTACCAACCAACTAAATGTAAAAATCATATTGTGAATGACTTCATGGTTATTTATTTAGAAGCTCTTTGATAGAAGGTCAAATGCACAAGTTGTGAGAAGTTTCCATAGCCAACCTTCATCTTACTGCAGATGAGTGAGTTCAGTGCTACTCCTCCACAATAAAAAAAGAAAAAGCTAAACAAACCAATATAGATTGCCATAATAAAAGTGTGTGCAGCTTAACAATAGTACTTTACATATATATAAATACATTTAGTTGTATTTGAATTTATAATGTAGGTAAAAAATAGGCATTTTTTAATTGAGGGAAGACACCTGGTCTTGAGTTACATTGCTGGTAAACCTACACGCTGAATCACTGGAAATCTAAAAATCATCAGCTTGAAAAGAAACTGGAATAAGTAACTCCTAATGTATGTCTGGTGTGTGACTCATAATCCAGTGTTTTCAGTATCTGTCTTAACCAGCTCCTTCGTTTCTAGATAAATGATTCTATTAGTGTCAAATAGTAAAACAGAGTATTTAATATTTAAATATTGAAACTAAGTTTTCTGTGGCTAACTGAGCATAATGTCCACAAGGGAGTAAAAATTCTAGCAGGTGTTTCTATAAATGGCAAATATACTTAGAATACTACCTTTTAAGAGCTAAGGGAGGGAAGTGAAATACATGATATTTATGTAGGACATATATAGTAACAATTGTAGTTTACCATTAGCTCAGACCTAACTCTTCATTTCCTTTATTTTACGGTTGAAGCTGGCTACGTTCCCTTCACAGAAAGATAACTTAATGCATTAAAGCCTGGAATCAGTGGTTTAAAAGTATTTTTTTTAAAAAGATTTAATATATATAATGAAGAAAGGAGTATTTATATTCAATAACTCTTACCAGTGATCCAGGCAAAATTGAAATCTCTTAAAGTATAAAAGGTAAGTCACTGTTGTTGGTATGGTTTGGGAGACCTAGATTTTTGTGAAACTGTCATGTATATTTCTGTGGAAAATACATTGAAGCTCTGCTGAAGCAAAAGTTGGTCTGGAAGTTGGAACATACCCCAAACATTAAGTTTTAAATATATTTTGTCTTTCTTCACACCAATTCACTTCTTTACATGGACTATTTTTGTGTCTATAATGTGGGTAGCATTTTTTTTAAAAAGTTTTTCTCTCTTGCTAAGGCTCTGCCCAATACTCTTCTATAGATGGTAAATTCCTTATGGTCAGAAGTCTTTTTCCTTTAGTCTGGTAAGTACAGCCTCAAACTTAATATATTGCTGCTTCTGCTACCAACTGTAGTATTGTTGTTTTATAATTTAGAGGCACTCCATCACTAGCTTTCAATCTTCCTTATTTTTTAAGGAAAAAGGTTTAAGGTGTCTGGCTATTTTTGTTTCAGAATAATGTGGTTGCATTGCCTTTTTTCGTTTGAGAACTTAGGACCTCATCCAGCCAAAAAGACCTTTAGACATCTACGTGGTAACATTAGAATAAATAGCTACTGACTACATGTCAACTTCCATCCCATGAGAAAGCCTCTGAAACCTGAAGCCAGGGAAACCTGGGCAGATTGTATTGATTAATGCCTTTAGTTTTGTAGGCAAAATGTTTCAATTCTGTGCTATGTACCAAATGAAAATTGTGACTGAATAATTTTTTTTATTCATCTCAACTCCTTAGTTTGCTACTATTTTTAAAGGCAAAGTGACATCTCTTCTGTCTTAGCATGTACATGTACTTAATTGAGTATAAATAAGTCATGAATGGCCTCACTTCATATCTGTAAATGCATACTGAAAACCAAATGCAAGAAATACATTTTGTTAATGCAGGAAACATAAATGATGTAGAATTAATTTTAGTAGCTAAGTGTTCATTTTCAATAACCTCTGTTTCATAATTCTATAGTAATTATTTAAATAATGTCCCTGGTTATTTGGTGATTAGCACATTTTAATGATGAGAAGATTCATTAATTCAAAAGAAATGTGTGTTTTTCCTCATGGCATGGTTCTTCATTCCTTGGTTCAAATGGCTAAAAAAAATTAGAAAATTTAGACAAGTACAAGCTCTGTGCTGTAGAGAGAAGTTATCTATCTGTCTGCTCTCTTCAGCAGAACAGACAAATGGTTCATGGTCTCCCATTAACTGCTCCTCTTCTTTCACATCTTTTTTACAGCTGAAGGAAAAACCTCTGCTCTAGCTCTGTCTCATGCTAAAATATTACTTGGCCTTAGCTGTGCTCCCAGTCTATATCTCTGTATTTGAAACGAATGTAGAATTTTTTTATCTCAATGGGTTTTGGGAAGTTTCATATCAAATAGAGAGCGAGTATGGAATCTGTGCTGCTTACTCCATCTCAGGTCTCCGTGACACAGAGCGAACTTGAGCAGCAGATTACAGCTTAATGAATAAGCTAATAGGTTATACTGTTTGTATGATTTTTGATCCCAAACTTCCTTGGTTTAGTTCTGGAAAGAGAAGGTTCAAGTGGATATGGATGTGTGTCCTTGTTAGTTCAAATTTTTAAAAGTTGGAAGTTTTCCAGAGTCTCCCCTTCTTCTTATTTTGCAATACCAGATCACCATCATTTTCTAGTTCCTGTAGCAGGCTCCAGCAAGCTCCTGCTAAAGACAGATCTTCTAATTCAGGTGCTGAAACCAGACACAGTTGGACCTCTTGTCTTGTGGCTTCTAGCGGAGAAGGTTCTTAACCTTAAAGAATTAAACACAAATGTATTTGTATCCTAAATTACATTTTCAGAAGACAAGCAAATGGCATGAGTAAATGTAAACCCAAAAAACTGAAATCCTTTGATTTGAAAAATTAGATTTTTTTTGTAGGCAACTGTACACCAAAATAAATAAATGAACTATTGAAATCATATTTATTAACAGAAATATCAGTATTCATCACAAGACCAGTCTTAAATCATGAATTCAGTACCGTTTTAACTCCCAACTGTGTTAATACATTATATTAACCATATAACCATTAACCATTTAACTATTACATACTTATTTTTACCCAGTCTTCAGCTTCTAAATAATCTCTCTTCTCCTCAAATGTAATATATCCGGGATTTTTATGTCATAAATAAAAATGAGGTCACATTTTCCTTAAGCTGCAGCAAAGATTACCCAATCAGTAATAAGAAAGTTCTCTATCTCATTATTTAAAAGAAGTCCACTTTTATGTTATCAAACTCAGAATTTTTTAAAGTTATTGTAAAAAAAAATATATGTCTCTACCTGAATTTTTAAATAAATTTAGACTTAACGCTCAGTAGAAGGCCGATTTTTAATTGAGTAGCTAAAACATTTCTACAGAATGCAGGAAATTTCTCCAACTGGAGCTTTTTTCACTAGTATTTGATATAAAATTCTACTACATTTTCCACAAAATTGCTTTAAGTAAGTACAGAAGAAATACTTAATCTCATTTTATTGTCTCTTAAAATATTTTTGCAAGGTAAAAATATCTGAAATTATCAGAAATTTATTTAGTTTTTCTCCTTTTTAAGACTGAATCTTCTGCAGTTATTACTGTGAATTTATGCTAAAAAAGTTCGGTATTTGACCTTAGATATACACTGTATTTCTAAAGCACAGAGCTAGTGCTTAAGACACCTGTTCCATTTATTTATATTTTTCTAATCCCAAAGTCACTCTTTTTGCACAGCCCCTTCAGGTCCAGAGAAGTTTTTGTACACCCCAGTAATTTATTGTGCTTTTGTTTTTCAACTAAACCCCTCTTTCATTGACTTGTTTTCTTAAAATCTTATAAAAAATGTTATATAGATGAGAAATCTGGGTTCTACCTCTGCTTGATGAAGTACATCATAGATAAGTCTTCTACCTAGAAATCAGATTTAACTAGATTTAACCACCAGTGCGATTTCTTTTTACAAACTCCAACAACTCCTTCATACATAGGGGAAAGTGTTATTTCATGCTTAGATGTTTCTAAAAATGAATTGGGAAGGTAGGATTATTTGCTCATTATACTTAAGACCCAGAGACTACTGCCCTCCCATCCACTAACAGAAACATCTCTATTCCTTCTTTCATGAGAAATGAGAGTAGGCTTAGACATATCCATGTCAGTAGACTGCATTTATTTGAAATAATTTTGACAATGTACATAACAGAAAAAATGTGGAAGAGGTTAGCATAGTTCATTTAAATGCAAGCTGGTGAATTAAAGAAATATTTTATTGTCTTCCTCAATGCTTTTTGAAATCTCACTACCATCCTGCATATTCCTCTGAATTTTGGACTGATTTATGTATTCATTTCATGAAGAGAAGATAGAAGAATAGCCAGTGCAATTGCCAGTGCAACTGCCTCTGTGCCTCCTTTCTCTAAAGGGCATGAGCTATCTGGGGTAGGCGTAAGCTGCTTGATATCTGAGTTCAGCAGCAGGTCAGTTCTTTTCTCGATAGGTTTCACTACAGCCAGAATCAGCTACCACAGTTTCGGGGGGTTTTGGGGCTTGTTTTGTTTCCTTTCCCAAGAGGAGAAAACAAAGAAACCTAGGAAACCTAAAAACACGATTGAAGCTAAACAAGAGTAGGTGAACCAAGGGACTGGTTCTGAAAAACGGCATATTGGCCGAAGTTTGTACCATATTGTGGAAGTATTTCCACAGAAGCAGAGATTTTTGACAACAATACTGATTTGATGAATATTCTGAAGGAGTTCAAATATTCTTGTCATATTCTAGAAGTTCAAACTCACTGACAATATCTTTAAGACTTACACCATCCTATCTACTACAACAAACTCTAATTTACCTATGTTTACTATTCTAAGCTACTTTCTCAAGGAGGCTCTTCTGATTTACAAATTATATATATATACATATATATATGTGTGTGTGTGTGTGTGTATTTACATATATGATATGTAGCATGTTATGTAATAAATATAATATAATGTATGTGGGGAGTTATATACATGCCTATAAAAATATTCATATTCATTCATGTCAATATTATAGGACAGAAACTACCCTCTCCTGGCATTTTTTGTGAGATGCATCCTGGAACTCTTTTCTTCCTTTCATTTATGTTCTTCACTGTTTTCTCCCTTCAGTCATAGAAAAGATCATACATCACTTCTCAGTGGGTTTTCTCCCTACAGTCACAGAAAATATCATACACTTCTCACGGGGTTTTCTTCCTGCAGTCATAGAAAAAAATCATACAGCACTCCTTCCATGTCTACTGACACAAAATCAAACATAACATTCAGTGACTCGATCTCTTCCTGTTATCACTCCTGCTGACCTTTTAGAAGGTTGTCTTGTTACTCCTCCCCTAACATTTATCCTTCCTTCACTCATTTTGTTTGGACAATGTTTTTGCTTTTAATTATTGCCTAACATAAAAATTTAGAGAGGGAATTACTTCACTGCAGTAAATAGGACCCCTAAACTAATTCTATTAATGTTACTTTACTGACTAGGGTAAGTATTTCACCTTCTTCAATTTCTGTTGTTTTTTTGGGGTTTTTTTTCATGTTCAGAAGTGTATGAGAAGGACCTCTAAATTTCCACTCTTCTTCTAGAGGTTAATAGTGCCATAGATTTAACTGGGAAGGAAAATGGGACCAAGGCCAAGACTTAAGTATCTTCCTTACATTCAACTACCAGCAGAAGGTTCTATAACCAAGATAAACTTTCAAGTAGTAATGTAGCATTTCAGAGTCTCAGTCTTGGGAAAAATGGATTTTTCTGACTATTATGAGAAATTAAATAGCATAATGTGGGCATTTCTCATTCAATTTCAATAATTGTTTCTAAGGAAGTTTTCAGTATTTCTTATGTATAATATGTATATATTTTAATTATCCAAGATGACTTCAGGGTTTTTTTGGGGGTTTTTTTTCATTGTTTTTTTTAATTTGTTTTTAATTTTATTTTTATTTTTGTTTTAGTTGGTTGGTTTTTTGGAGGGTTTGGGGGAATTTTTTAAAAATTATTTTCTTAATAACAAGCCTAGAAAATGGCATAGTATAGAAGAAAAATATTAGCTTTTATACATATGGGATAAGTCCGTGTGCTGGTTAATTTTCTTCATGGCAGCTTGCAGGGTGCCATGTTTTGGATTTGTGCTGAAAATACAGCATAAATTGCTGTCTTTTAGACATTGTTAAGCAGTGCTTGCATAAGCCAAGGCCCTATCTGCTTTTCACCCCACCCCACCAGCAAGCAGGATGAGAGTGCACAAGAAATTAGGAAGGTACAGTCAATCCTTTGGATAAATAAGGAATACCTCATTAATATCACACATCCTATTATAAGACTAAACCTTTTTTTAAAATTCTTGTATGTAAATATAGCTAGACTGAGTTAGAAATAGTTCTTAAATTTTATGCGCTCATAATTTATAAATTTACAGCTTGGATATATTTTATGGCCATTAATTACAGTCAGATCTTGTAACCTTTTATCATATTGCTGGAACCTTTGCCTGAGTGGTGACTACTCAACTGAGAGGTGATTAAACACATATGGTACAATTTAAAATGACCGAAATACTTTTAAAATCCAGAAAAATAAATCCAAAATCTATTTAAAGGAAATGAGGCTACTTTAGAGTGAGTGGTATGCTGGCTCAAATAATGTCAGCAAGAGTTTTGTTGTATCAAAGATGCCAGACTAGTTATTCAGGCTTTAGGTCTGCACAGATGCAAAATAGAAGTGGGGTGCAGTTTTTTTGTTATTTGTTTGCTGTAATAACTATGTTGCATTATTATGCACTACAATTATATTGCACAAATACAAAAAGCTTGTTTAGGAATGTGCACTGATGCATAAAATTTGGATGTTGGCTGCAATATAATCAGTTCCATGAGGTAAAAGAAAAATTAACTTTATGGATCTTACTTGTGTCAACAGAAAAACAAAAAACAGTCTTTCAAATGTGTGTTCTTGTGTCCTGTTTCTTTTTCTCAAAATATAGTATTTGAGTAATTCTGTGACAGAAGAAACCCATTTACTAATACTGTACCATTTATTTTTAAAAGGTTCATTTTAAGACATTTTATGAAACAATTTTGATATTAGTCTGGCTAGATGGGATCTGATCATGACCCTTGAAGTGTGAACAGTGTTGAAAAAGGGTTTCCTTGGCCCTCTGTGCTCATTAAAAAGAGACAACATCACAGGGCAATGGAAAATTGGTCCTCAAAGAATTTTACATACTTGAATATATGACTTACAGAGAATACTGGCAGTTCATCATTACTAGAATCAAACTATATTCATAGACCAATCTATTCTCTAGAATAACCCTCTTTGTTTCTTAGAAGCTGAAAGAAAGGAAAGTATGAAGTTTTCATCATTGAGCTTTTACATATCAACTGTCATAAAAAAATACAGAAGAAGGGACAACGGCGTCCAGAGCAAATGGTTTTGCCTTTTCTTTATTTTGATGGTCAGTGATAGTTATTTAATGCTCATGTTGGTATCATGGGAAACTTACTTACTTCCTCAAGTAACATTTTTCTGTCCATTCGCAGAGACCTTTTACACACATAAAAACAACATGAATCCTAGGATTCTGCTCAGATGAAATAAACTTCTACCAAGAAGCTATGTTCAACCCAACATAAGAATTTCCTGCAAGAAATCCAAAACCTAAAAGCAAGAAGTTCAGTTTGCTGATAAGATGAATAATACTGTTGTCTTTCAGACTGGTAGCTACTGCACAATCTTAACTTGACCAAATATATCTCTTACAAAAAAACCCCACAAACAAACAAACAAAACTCAAGAAAAATGCCTCTTATTTTGCCAGACCATCGAATTTGATGAGTAGACACTCCAGAACATGTTCTAGGGATACCACTGGCATAACAATGGTGGTTAGGTCCAGGGAAAAGAAAAACATAATGTCCTGAAAATTACACCATCAGTTACGTAATAATAAAATTATTTTTAAAAAAGAAAAGCATATAATAAAGGCTCACTGTCATTATGAATGGTATTCAGATGTGGAAATAATGGCTGTTGTGTAAAAGGAATTGCTATGTTTCATTAAGGCATGTGGGTGCAGTTATTATTGACCGTCATTGCTATCAGCGACCCTCAATGGGATTTGCGAATTAGCAGCATATCAACTGGAGGGAATTTAAGGTTAGATTTATCCTTTCTTCTCATTTTAATAGCAACCATGGAGATGACACAATATAGAATAAAAAAGGCACAATAAAGAAGGCAGACTACAGCTTGAGCTTTTGTTTCTTGCTAGCCAATAGAAAAATGACAAAGTGATCTGGCATGAAGACCATTTATAATTATAAGGGAGTTAAAAGTGGGGAAATTGTCAGTAACTGCAAGCATTTGGACAAAACCTCTGCAATTTGAGTTAATTATCTCTCCAGAGTTCTTGTTCTAGCAAAACACATGTGTTTATGTAGTACTATTGTATTAGGGCTTTATTTATACTTGGTTTTCACATAGCCTTATTAAAAATAAAAATAGAGATCCGGAAACAGTGTTTGAAAAGTTTGTTAAAATAGATCAACTGTCATTAAATAGACATTGGAATGCAAAGCATTTCTAAAAGTCTGTTTTCAAGTAGCAGAGGCAAAATGCAGATTCAAGAACAGGGAGGGATGAGGTGTGTTTAATAATCCCGACTACATCCTAAAGCAGTGCAAGGGCATGTAGCTCTGGTGAACTCATCAAACCTGTACCTGCCTTATGCAACTAAGTTTCTGAACAATTGTTATTTAAGTCTGTGCTGCTGTCTCACTTTGTTTGGGTTTGGGTTTTTTCCCCTCTGTTTTAAGAACTATCTTGTGTCTAAAACTAGAAAACTCAGGAACTTTTTATCTTTCAGATATGTACTTTTCAAATACAATGAAATGCTGTGAATTCAGAAAATGGAATCAAATTTGAGGAAACACTTGTCTTAATATAAATAAGTATACATATAAGTGAGCAGACCTAAATTTTGCATGCAATAGTGATAAAATACAGAATTGCTAATTACTTGTTTCAGATAAGGTAGACAATATTTTTAAAGCACTCAGAAAACTTTAAAAATAAAGTTCAGTAAAAACTCTGTTAAGTGAGTGTTTGTGAATGTATGACATCTATGTATGACTGAAAAGATGTTGTCTTCTCTTATGTATGGGAACACTGCTATTTTGATGAACTGTAAACTGTAATTATAATCAATGTGCACCAAGTATAACAGAAAGTATAAAATTAAATCATAAACCCACAACTTTCCAAAAGATTTCTATCTATTTTTCTATGCTCATAAATGATGGTGTTCTAATCTAGAAGCATGTAGAAAATAACATACTCCTGCTTCACATAACCAGGCAAGTAAAATCCCCCCCCCCCCCCCCCAATACTTTAAACACAAAAGCAGTGGCAATTGCAGAAAAAATGAGCTGAGATGTATTTTGGTTTTTTTGCCTATTACCTTCCAATACTTTTTCAATAAGTGAGTGCTGGACTCAAAAGGAGCACACTGTAGTTGGACATAACTATTCTTCTGTTAGGCCGGCTGGTGCCTGGTTAATGGTGTGTTTGGGGATAGTAGTTGCTGATTTTTATTTTTTTTTTGGGGGGTACTCTGTGAAGCAGTAAGAGCTCTAATTTCCAATCTATAGACCAATGGGTTATTCATTTATGTTTCAACATGATTGACTGATAGAACAACCTGATCTAGTGAAAGGTGTCCCATGCCCATGGAAAGGGCCAGGAAGGAGGTGATCTTTAATGCCCTTTTCAACCCAGGACATACTGTCTCTGCTCCCTCTAGTTCAACGCTTCAATTGAACAACAAAATGTTCATTCCCTGCTCTCCTGAGACAGAGCCTTTTGCATTTGTTTTCATCCCCTCAGCCTGTGCACTCCCAGATTGTTCATGGCCTGTTGTGGTGATACTCTGCAGTCTGCCCATATTGGTATTTTGGTTCAGGTCAGAACTGCACTTTTGAAGGAATCTTCCAGTACTTGCTGGCTGGTTTTGTGATCTCACAGTGGACTCCTTTCAAGTAAAACTAACCAAGACACTCCAGAAGCTGTCTTAATGCTGGGTGTTAATGAATGCTCTGTTTACAAGACCTTACCAGAGCTATTCACCAGTAAACATCCCCTAAACCATGTGCAATGAGGTGATCAGCAGACCTGCTCTGCTGCCCTAGGGATCCATTGCTATGGCACCACATTGGTTGCTAATAGAGATGCAGTCTGCAAAATCAGCATCCAGAAGAAAGGCTTCAGCAAGATGGGTTAGAATGACTTAAGGATAAGGGTGAACCTTTTATATATCTGTGGCTGTAGCAGAATCTGAACTCCAGGCCAGAGACCTGATGAAAACTTTCTACTCTTCAGGCTATTATTCTAAAGGAACAGACAAAAAGCACTCTTCCCCTAACAAACAGAAAAATCCTTATGTGTATGTCAAAGATTGCCCCATTTTAAACTTACATTATTTACACTAAGATGGAAAACAAATTTTTAGACAAAAAAAAAAATTCTTAAAATTCTTCCATTATGGAAAACTTTTGGAATAGGGAATACTTTTCTTTGCCTTTTTTCCTTCAATAAGAACAGTGAATCCGTGCCACATAGCAGGTAGGCCAACCAAATTAGTCCTGCTGCAGGGCAGAGACTGTGGCTGCACGGATGAGCACTGGGTCCCAAGCTGACAAATTGCTTTGTGTATTGATGTAACATGCCAAGGAAGGTATTTGGATGGAGGCAATTCTATTTGTGTCCCTGAAGTGCCTACATATATATATTTATACATATATATTTATTTTTTTTTAATATGTGTGTGTGTGGGTGTATCTTGTGTAGTTAAATGTTGTCTGACTTTTGCCATCTTGGATATCTTTTCCAACTTGTAGCATCTTGGATTTTCTAATTTGCCCTTGCATGTCTTCTTTCTTTCCTTACCATCTGCTGAGATCTGCTTAGGCTAGTTTGGCTGAACTTTCAATAATCTAGCATTTCATTACCATGGCATTTCTCAAGCAATTAAGTTCTGTATTTCTTCTCCTAAATTAATGCGTTCATACTGGTGGGACTCTGCAGCTCTGAATGGATGACTTGTTAATGGAAGTATTTTCTACAAGGCAAATAATAAGGCAAATTGAACCTGTGCTTTTGTTGCTCAGATTAGCCTTCCTGCTAGGGAGAAAGTGCTGTGCAGGCGTTTCCTCATATGTTATGAGCGGTCTGGCTTGCCATTATACTGATTTTATATGCACATCTGGGCTCTTTCACCAGGCCTGCTATAACTTTTCTTAGAGATAGCAAGCAATGACTTTATGTCTATATTTGGTTCAACCCAGACAACTTCCTTCATTTCTGGGGCTTGAACCATTTAAGTAAAATTAAACAGCAAAAATTAAGCAAACATCCTCTCAAAAGAAAAGTAAGGTAGGAAAAGTTGAAGATTTTTTACTTCAGAGCAGTTCAATCTCAAGTGATAAATTCTATTTGTAAAGTTTCTTTGGGATGGGGGAAAGTGCCATTTGTCATGCCCAGAAAAGAGCAATGCTCTTGTTCTGACCTTTGCTGTTATAACTGAAGAGAGCTGAAACTACACTTGAGCTCAAATGATGAAATCCATATTGATGTGGATTTCCTCCTCAAGGTCTACCAGTGGGCATAGATTCAACAAATTCAGAAATAATTTTAGGTAACTATTCACCTTAAATGATAGTTTATATAAAGAGTAAGATTTTAAAAATATCTCAAAGCATGTAGATAATCAGCACTGAATTCTCATTAGGATTGTGAAAGAGCAGGACTGAAATGGTCAAGTGCTGCATCATGAAGATGTGTCTCTTATATTTTTAAATCTCAGATTTGTCCTGCGAGGGGTGGATAAGTTGTTTCAGCTAGAGGAAAAGGGGAATTTCTGCAACTTATTTCCTTGCACAAGGTGAAAGGGTTTTTCCTGTTAGATAAAAGTGGCAGCCTCTCACCAGCAGAAGCCAGTCTGTAGCAGTTTTCTAGGACAAAAAACATACAAACCAACAAACAAACAAACAAAGCCCCTCAAAATAATTTAAAAAAATTTAGAAATGAAGACGTTAGATTGCCTCATGTTTTGGGCTGCCTATAAGCCTGTATGTGGATATTTGTGCCAAGTTCATATGATACTGGTCTTCAGTAACTTGACTCTGTGACAACAGACTGAAGAGAGTGCTGCTTATGACCTAATTTAGGACCTTCCACAGAAAGAAAAAAGCTTTAAAATACATTCTTTTGGTATTTTAGTACAAAATAAATAAGTTTCTTGCTTTCAATCAAGACTTCTGTTAATTAAGATGCTGAAATCCAGACTAAAGATGGCACAAAAATTTCTTTCTTTCCATTTTTAGAGAAATTCCAGTAAAGGATTTTTTTTCTATCTCACTTGAAATAATAGTTTTATATTCTGGATTTTTTTTCTCTTACTCCTCCTCTAGTGAGAGGTTAGTGAACTGAAAAATTAATTATTTGCACAGCCATAGGGGTGAGTGAACAGCAGCACTCTGGGTTGTTCTTCCACTGGAGTCTGTAAAATAGGACTGAGAAATAGAAGTTCTATTTTTTTGTTTTTAATTTTATTCATTTAATGTAATCCCTTAACAAATGTATTCAAACATGACATGCCAAAGAGTTTTCAAACTCTTTACTGATTTTAGTGGTTTAGCTTCTCTGAATGACAAGGTGGGTAGTTTGAAAATTTTAAAAATTATTTTCTTTTCTTAAATTGCAATTGCATAAAAAAATTTCTTAATGTAATAGATATCAATCCTGTTTTCTTACTGCAACTTGTTTAATTTCATTTAACTATGACAGATGTTTCCTCAGTTCCAGTATTTACATTGTTGCCATTGATTTTTTATTTTTTTTATTAAAACTGGTCCTTTGAATTTACACATTTACAATGGAAAAGTTGAAAAAGATTTTTCTTCACTAAATTCCTGTCAAATTTCTTTAATGCAAAGCAAATATTCAACAATGGAATAAATATTTCTAATTATTTTCTGGAAACCTCTATATGATGCCTGTGAGAGATGTTACTAACATCTGTCTCTAACTTTCTTCTTAATAAGATGATTTTAAAAAGCTGAAGTGATTTCTTTTTCCTCCCCACCATTCAGTTTGCCTACTGAGCCCCCGTAAGTATTGGTAGAGTGTTAGAGTGTTTCAGTTAGATATTTTCAATTATCAGAATTATGAAGGTTGGTCCACTTGCAAAATCCTGGCTCTTTGTATCTGTTTTTTTGCTCTTATGAAGTCTGTTATTGGATAGCACTATGTTCCCTCCAAAGTGTGCATAGTCATGTAGCTTTATGTTTAGATAAAATATAGGAGTAAACGATTTGTATTTCAGATTCAAACAAAAATAATTTTTTTTATTAAGTTCAAGTATTTGAGTTTCAAAAAATGTCTAAATAGCTGTACCTTCCATCACACTAGTATTTAAAAAAAAAACCAAACAACCTTTCCTATTTAGGAAAATAGTCTTACACTTGTTTGAAAATCTTTGTTTTCTAGTAAAATTTCTTTGATATGTCATCTGCTGTTTTGTAAAGCATTTGAAAATTAATTATTACTTTAGATTCATATAGTATATGCAATTAATTTCCTTCACACATTTGTTATTTATTTTAAATCTTTTAAGCAAAATATTGGAAACAATACTTTTTGGCTGTCTTTTGGGTGAATGTTTCTTCAGTGAATGATAGTCTCCCTGTAAGAATTCATCTAGATAGTGAGGAGAGGAAGGAAGGATATGTTAAAAACCACTGAGGGGGTGTGGGTGTGTGTGTGGTTTGGAATATCTGATTTTTATAATGTGGTGTAGTACTTGGCTAAGTGGTATAATTCTACATAGGATCCAGCAGTAAATTCCTTTGAGTACTGTTTCACCTTTCTTAGAAATCCTCACTTTTTGTTTTTTCCTTTTTAATGTATTCTGGCATGGCAACATCTTCTCTCATGCTTTATAAATTTTGCAAAAGCCATTGCAGGCCTTTGTGGGTCAGGATGTCATTTGGCTGATGTCTGTATATCCCTCCCTGGGCCACAGGTACACTTTGTCAGCTTTTGGATGCATTTTGCATTCTCTGTGCTGTCCTTTCAGATGCTCATTTTCCTTTACATTTGGCACAATTTAAATTTTTGTGTATAGGTCAAATGTTCATATCTTCACTTAATTTTCAAAAGACCTTTATTTAGGGGGCTTTAAATATTGAAGTCAAGCTTGAGTCACATTATAGGGACCGTATCTTCTGAAGGGAAGAGCAATTTTGTCACAGAAATGCATGCCATCTTTATTTGTCCTTCTAATTTACATCAACTTCTATATTATTGTGTTGTTTCTGCAACAATTCAGTTCTTGTAAACCTGTTCTGTCCATCTCTGATCAGATTGTCTTTTCTTATGCTATCTGTTTTTGAGCTTCATAGTCCTTGTTAGTTGGAGCTTTTGATTTCATTATTTTCCTTCTATGATTCCTTCATACTCCAAATACTTCTTTTAGCTATTATCATTTATACCTAGCTATTAGTTTGGCTACTGATCACCTGGAATCTAATTCACAGTCACAGAATGTGTTAAATTTATAGATATTTTTGAGAAATTCCTGGTGCCACCTTTTGGTTCAGCTGTAGAAATGCAGCTGCTACTCCAGAGCAAAGCCAGCAGTGAAAATAAGTTAATTAATTACTCAAATTCTTAGATGCATATGAGCTTTTTTCTGACTACATAGAACATGCTACTAAGTTCTAGGAATTTTATAAAGTGTTAAAGTACTTTTTTTTTGCTGACAGATTCAAGTAAAATCAACACTCCTTATTTGAAAACTTCAATAAACATTTTGAAAGTGGGATATGGCAGCTACTGACCCTTTCTGTTAATTTCTTCCCAGTTAACTGGAGATTTTTAAAGGACTATGTATGATTTTTAAACATATTTCCTATAATTATCAGAAATTATCAGCAGTTGTGTGGACTAATTTCCTTATAAAATATAAATTTCATCCTAATCAATGTTTTAACATAGACTTTTTTAAAATGTGGATATAATAATACATATTGCCTTTTAAATATGTAGTCTTACTGGAGAGATACAGTGTTGTGCAGAAAGCTTTTAAATTATCTATTTATGTGCAGAATGCAACTTTGTGTATTTTATCAGCCAGGTCAAAGTAGATAGCAACACGTGTAGTGCACTTCTGAGCACAGATGGTTTTACTTCTGTTACTGCAGGAATTCTATTGTATTTTAATGTCTGGTGGACCTGACATACTTACAAGTTAAGTTGGATTTGTATGATTAAATCTGTCTTAATGAGAAGAATTTATGCATAATTGTGGTTGACAATTGAAGTCCTGGCAAAGATGATGGATGATTAATTACTATTAAGTACCTCTCTTGATATACTTACACCACAAAATCAATTTTATTTCACAAATATATAATAATTAAATGAATTACCTAATTGTTTCATGCTCATCTAGAGTGAAATCTGACTAGATTTCTGAACTTGATTTAGTCCGTAGAAAGATTTGCATGTAGATGTTACATCTGTCAGATACTGTGCTTCTTTCCAAGAGAAAATATTTTAAAGTTTAGCTGAACAAGAAGTATTATTGCAAGCCTGAGATAAAGCACTACATGGGTTGTTGCTCCTTCAGAAAAATCCATAAACAAAGCAAGTTCAGAAAACCATACCCTTTTATCCCTTTTGATTGCTTTTTCTTTTCTCATTGTTTTCTATGAATAGGAAATTGCAGCACACTCAATTGTCCAGTTTATTAGAATGACAGAATAGATATTCTGGGTTGGACCCTCTGTGCTTTACAGATAAGAAAAATACAGCCACTTCAGTTGTGTTTGTAGTTTCAAACCATATTAGCACAAGTTTAGAAAACAGGGATCCTATTCTGCAGTTTTGAACTTGTACGTTTTTGAAGGCAACACCCAGCCCAGTGGTCTGTCCTTCTGTTGTGAAAACACATAGTTTTTAAAATAACCTTTGTATGAGCAGTACTCCATAACTGCAACAGGTGGGATTACAAAGGAATAGTAGTGAGATGAAAGGTCCAGTAGAAATTTTATGCAGTCCTGAAACTTACTTTTAACAGATATATATATTAACTTGGAATTACTTCTTGTAATAATCAATATGTTATATTAACACTTGGGCCACTCTATTTGCATTTCACATTTCACCTCTGCACATGTATGTGCAGTATGTTCACAGAATCAGTCTGGGAGGTAAATAGGATGTTACTTAAATTCTGGTGCTTATTTTACACATGCACAAGACAGCAGAATTCAGTTCTGAAATCACACACTAACTTCACTCACTAAAACATACGGGGTTTTTTCCCAATATGGTTTGCAGAAACATGTCTTTTTCTCACCTGGCAAGCAAGGGCAAGGTGGTGCAGGCTGGCCTAGTCATACTGTACCCTCTCCTCTGCCAGACAAAAAGCTGAGCACACTGACTTGGCTTTGAGGAGCAATATCCCTGAGAAATCTCAAACATAAGCCACCATGCTGCCAAACCAAGGTTTTTTCCAACCGTAATAATGCTTTAACCATTCTCTGTGGGTTAAATGGGGTTCAGGATAATTGCTTCCTTTCCTCACAGAGGTGTTGTGAGAATTAATTAGTTAATGTTTGTATGGCTCTTCTAAGATACAAAGTGCTAATTAATTCAATTATTATTACCTGTATGTCATTTGCACTGCCAGGAAATCCATACATGACTAATCCAGCCCAATAGTTCAGTTTTATATGCTACATCCTAGTCCATGGTTTAGAAACACCTCTCATTAAAAAAGAAAAGAAAAAAAAAAAAACCAAAACAAAACCAAAACCAAAAAATAAACCAATAACAATAGTAGAAGAAATAAAGGTGTATTGTGTAGTGAAAGAGATTTGCCACCCAAGGGTACCATTTTGATCTTGTGAACATTAACAAAATACTGCTGTAGTGAGCATTAATTCTCAAAACAACCACGAGAACCATTTTGCTACATAAGGTGTTCTGGGTGCCAGATCTTCAATTACAGGTAAAATTTGAAGGTGCATAGAAAGATGTCCTTTGGATAGGAGGTAGGGGCCTACCAGCTAAGAATGTGTCTATAATCAGGCTCGTGGATTTGGACATAATTAAGCAGCTGGCAGACAATATCTCTGTTTGAATGTGTTTCTACTAGTAGTATCATTCATAAGGTTTGAGGCTAAGCCACTTTATGTAGTGACCTTAAATACATAAGAGCAAGAGTTCTCTGAATGTATGTCCCAGGGTAGCAGTTCTGTGCTGCAGGAAAAATAATGTATTAAAAGGAAAAGAACTTTCATGTGAACTATGACACATGAACACTTATTTCCCAGAGATGTGTTTAATCTTGAAGTCACTCATGTATCTTTTTAACAAGTAAAGACTAAAGATATACAATATATATACTAAGTAAGGGAAAAAAAATATAAATACCCAATATAAAACACTCCTAAAAGCACGTCTGTCAAATAAAATTCTTACAATAGCTGACGGTACCTATAGTATCCTCTTGCATGAATTTTTTGTAATTGGTAGGAAGTGCAACTTATTCCTCTCTCCCCCCTCTCTGGGTTTCCCAACATCTCATTGATTCCTCTTGCCTAGTCTCATAATTTCTATGCAACCCTTCAATATTTCTATTTTATCTTCATCTTGTCTTTGTTAATCCTGCTTTTCCTTTTCTTTTCTATATTGTCTTTTGTGTACAATTTTTTGCTATTCATGATATATTGAGATTGCATTGTGACTTTTTTCCTTGCTTTTTGTATTCTTTCCCTGTACTGAACCTGAATTTTTTTTCTTTCACCTCTCCCTTCTTTTCCTTTTTGCCTTTCATCTTCCTTCCCTTCCCTTCCCTTCCCTTCCTTTCCCTTCCCTTCCCTTCCCTTCCCTTCCCTTCCCTTCCCTTCCCTCACAAATAAGATGACTCTCCTGTAACAATACTGTATTTCATGGAATATTGATATTATTGTGAGTTATGTTTTATGTGTTGAAAGTAGTCAGAGTTGTGGGAGGATGAATGTTTGCATAGTCATAAACCCCCTGGAGCTGGGAACATAATTTATCTCTCAGCTCTTTACCAAAGATGCCTTCAATCAGCATAACCATATGCATAAAGGTGATGTACATATTATGCTATTCTGCTGATAAGCCCACCTCTGTCTAACATTTTAAATCTGTGGTATGTTTGGGTGATTTATGTACAATGAAAGATAACTAGAATAGTAAGAAAGTCCTTTTGGTTGTGAAGATTTCTTCTCAAATAGTCCAGATGATCCTGCTATTATACAAACTGCTCATCCCCAAATTTATGGTCTTCATTTCATGACTTGTGTTAGCAGCCACACTATTGCTCAACTCCAGTTCATGAATGGCCTGTATGAAAAGGAGAAGGAAAGACTGAAAAGCAGCTGGTGAACTTCTGTGGGCACTGTGAGTGAAGTTGATTTACTACCAGTCATTCAATGCTAAGATGCTTCATCATCTGGAAAGTGATACAGTAGAGTGATCATGGTGAAAATTCATCACCTAGAGGTGGCATCTTGTACTGTAGGGAGCGAATAGCTGTGGAAGCTGGGGAACTGGCCATGTTTGCTCTGCAAGAGGTTTGTGGTTGCAATCTGACTTTTTGATTGGTCCTTACAAGTGTGTTGAACATTTTTTGACTTACCGATCAAACATTGTTTCTGCTTTCCCTGCTTTTTTCTCTTCCTGCATTTCCAATGAGCTGGAAGGAGGAATAATATGAAGTGCATCATTTTTCATCTGATCATGAGGGTGTGCATATATGTGTGTGTATAGATATATATATTTATATATATTCTTTATTTATATTATTATATTATATTATATTATATTATATTATATTATATTATATCTATTTGAAACATGGATATATTTCTATATATATGTATAAATTTGGCTGTCAGAATGCAAGATCAGAATCTACAGTAACATTCAGGTATTATTCACAGTACAACACAGTAATTTTTTATTGTAGTTACTCTTAGAAATACTCAGTCATTATTCTCTCTCACCTTTCTGCTTAGCTTAGGTCTTTGCAATAAATCCTTTTGACTTTTGCCAAAACGGGAGAAGAATGTGATGAAGTAGTTTCTCTCAAAATGGAAAAAAAAAAAAAGATGACCTCAGACTAGCTTCAAGTTCGTATGCAAGTCAGTAAAAATGAAGCAAATATTTTTTCCAGTGGCCAAGTACTATGGAAGATTTCTGAGGCATTCTTTTTTCATATGAGAATCACTTTCAGAAAATATTTTTTGCAATGTCACTTCCCCAGTTATAGCGATTTCTGCAAATGATCTTTGCTTTCAGTTTTTCAACTGAATTACAGTCTTTGTGGTACTTATTTTTCAGTCTGAATCCAAGATGCTTATACTAAAGGGATGGAATTTTGTTTGTATGAATTCGCAGTTCTTTCTCTTGTATAGAAACATCTTTTCTTCATGCATCAGCAATTTAAGTCACATTAAAGCACCTATGAATGTTAAAGACCCACTCTTTGTGTTCAGTTGCATATCTTTTGTGTGTGGTTCTATGCCTAAGAAGAAAAATATTTGTCATGTTTCCCATCTTGTGAAGTAAATCTGAAATATCCCTATAATCAGATGGAGACTTCAGGGCAAAAATGTGAATACTTTGAAAAAAAATAATAATAGTGGTACAAAAGTTGATAGCAACAGTCACATCTCTAGAAGTCCCGCTCTCTACAATTCCAGTACTAAACACCTATAAGACATGTGAAAAGAAATTCTACATTTAGCAAGCAAGGGCTACCTGAGTAAAGGAACAGTTGTGCAAGATCCATGCATCTTATAGAACCATAGAGAGTTTTGGGTTGGATGCAACTTCAAGATCACCTAGTTCCAGCCCACCTGCCACGGGGAAGGATGCCATTCACTAGATCAGGTTTTTCAGGACCCCATTCAACCTGATCTTGAATGTTTCCAGGGATGGAGCACCCACAATATCTCCAGGCTGCCTGTTCCAAAAGAAATCTCTCTAGGCAACTTGTTTTCAAAGGTAGCTTCTTTTGCTGCAAAAACTTACAGGGTTCCTATTGGAAGGTCACCAATTCAAATACCTTTCTAGTGCTTGCATTTTATAATTTTGCTACCTTTATTAAAATAGATAGATTTGGATTATTTTTCAGAGAACAGTCTTAATAGCATCTTCCCAGGGGAAGTGAACAGCAATTAATTACATTTTTAAGTGACAACTGAACAACGGCCAACAAACAAAAAAAGAAAAAAAAAGAGAAAGAGAGAAATAGAGAGATAAATAAAAGCAAAGGAAAAAGGGAAAATCTAAAGAAAATGTTCAAAAATGCTAAAGCCAGACCTTTCACAGAAACAAACAAATGATACACAAACAATGAAGACACATGACGGAAAGTCTTCTGGAACTGGATTTATTCTCTCTTCTCAAACCTTCTTTTGCAAAAATCTACTTTCAACTTCGACCCTTTCGTTATGGTAGAAAAAAAACCTGGAAGCTATTTTAGAAAATAATGACAATTTAAAAGATTCAGAATAGAATAAGAATTTTAGTGAAACGCAAAATAAAAAATTACTAAGTAACCCTGATGAGTGTAGCTTTTGTCTTGATTTTTGTTTTGTAGGAATTCTGCTCAAATTAAAAGGTAGGTAAGGAAATCAGGATTTACTGTAGAATGAATGCATATAAAAAGCTTATTTTTTTCAAGTGAATGCAGTCAATTAGAACCTGTGGATATTCTATTCTCAGCTGTGGGAAAAGCAGTAATGGTAATTTTGAGGTGTTATACATCACACTTCTTTTATGAGGGATCAAGTACATTGTCTTGATCATTGCCTTTAAAACCTTCTTTGAAAAAAGCAGCCTAGAATTGTGAGGAAATATGTATTGTTTTTTCTTCACCACAATTTCAAAGTGAACATGTTGCTGAAAAACAGAAAAGAGCTCATTTCAACCTGTGAAGTTTTTCTGCTTTATACTTTGTGGTAAAATTACATTTCTCCATTTTCCTTGTAGAAATGATGAAATATTTAGGAGGCTTATTCCAACTGTTCTCTACTTCTGAAAAAGAGTGAGGTAATTTGAAAAAAAAATACTGCAGTTATTTAATGGAGAATTTTTTCAAGAGAAGTTGATTCTTTAGATTTTGCATCAGTAGCTTATTATTTATTCCCCTTAGAATTCACATTGTTTCACAGAGCCTGCTGCTATTGTTTTTTCCAGTAAATATAGATATGGAATTTCTTCTGAGGTAAAGACAATTTAAAAATAGCAATTAAATGCTTTTAAGCTAGAGCCAGATTTTTTCTTCTAGATGTAGTTTGCTTCAAGAAGGACTTTTCCACATATTAAATCAGTTATGAGCATGCAATATGACCTCAAACGATACCACAAGGCAGTCAAGAGATCTGAAGGTGTGTACACATATTGACCTATACAGAGGCTTAGAAAAACTTGAGTCAAAGGCAAATATGATCCATTGAGCAAATACAGGTGGAATCTTGGCCTCATGGACACTGGTAGAAATTTTTTTAATTCTCTTCAATAGAAATGATTGCTCCAGAATCATTATTTCAGCTGTGGTCGATTACTGATTCATACATTTTCACAGAGTTCTTAGAAGTGCTATGCTCAGAGGGATCACACTGCTCCACATCACCCACATTTCTGCTATATTTTCTGTTTAATGTTCACACATGTGGTGAGCTGGACTGAGCATGAAGTTTTACAAAGTAAATTTAATATTGTTTAGATGTATCGGACACTTCCCAGAGGTACAGGTGCTTGTTGTTGGGGGTTATTTTAGCTCTATAATGGCTGAAACCTACTTTGAGTGTATCACAAAACTCAAAAGAGCTTCAGTGAATGTGTTAGACGCTTTTACATGTATAAGTGGCAATTGAGTTGCTGTGCCTCCTTAAACTTGGTCTTTGAATATTCAAATTCTACAGCACCTCGCAGGATATTATTCAAACACACAGTGCAAGGATAGACATTGGCATGTGCTGCAGTGAAAACAAGTCACAGTTTTCATTTCACCTCCCTTAAAAAAATCAGGAAAAAATTGACCCATCATGCTCCTTCTCTTCCATGCTAAACTGAAGGATTTTGAGGAATATTTATGTTTGCACTTAGAAACGAATGATATTTCAGTTTGACAGAAGAACATCTCTCTAACAATTCACACACCCTCCAAGATCAGTTATTCTTTCACTTAAGTGATATAGTTTGGCTGGAATAGGGTTTATAAATCGCATTCTATCTTAACTGCTACACAACCTATTGCATGAATTTACAAAAATTTGATAAATAAATTTATCTTTAATCTTCTCGGATTTTTTCCTAGAAAGCTGATTAAGTACTACATTCATCATTAAATCAAGACAGCAAAATTCTATAGCATTTAGAGCTGAAGGATTTTGCTACAGTTTTGCCACTGAAATCCAGTCACATATTTGATGAAAATTTAATATTTTTTTTGTTCTTGTTACAATTTTATTTGAATAAGAATCAGTCAAGCCACTCCCAGTTCCCTGTGCTTTGTGTCCCAAAATTTTTGAAGCTTGAGGAAGGAATTAGTATTCCAGTGGCTGAGCAGTTTCCCTCTTTGAGGAAGTTGTTTAACAGTTTTCCATATATCACACTTCTGCAAATTAATATAGTGACTTTAATATGTATACTTTCCTCACTTTGACACCTCCCTTTCTCACTGAAGTCACGTTCCTTAATTTAATCATTTTTATTGCATACAAGATCATGATCTGCTCCTTGTTCCACAGTAGATGCTCTGGTTTATCTCCTTGAACTTTCTGAACTAGCCTGTGCAAAACCTAGTGGAATAACACTGAACACCATGTAAGAGGTTTAAGTTAATGTAGTGGGCATGCAGTGTGATAGCAGTGTTTTGAAGGACAGGTGATATGTTTTCATGCTTTACCATCTGATTTATTTACATTCCTTAGTCATAGCATATGGGGGTTTGATTACTCCAAGTGAGAAGTACAGCAATGGAAAGAGTATAGAGAGTAATAAAATAGATAATTATTGGAGATGCTGGATGCAGCAGGATAAGTTCATGTGAAGTGACCAGGCAGCAAGGAGGGTACACAACAAACTCACTACCATGAACTTTAGGAGAACATGTTTGTGTGCTTTCAGTCCACAAAACCAACCATATCCTGGCTGCACCAAAAGCAGTGTGGGCAGCAGGTCGTGGGAGGTGATTCTGCCCCTCTGCTCTGCTCTGCTCTGGTGAGACCCCAGCTGGAGTGCTGTGCCCAGCTCTGTGGTCCCCCAAGATAAAGAGGACATGGACCTGTTAAAGTGAATACAGAGAAGGCCATGAGATTATCAAAGGGATGGAGCACTTCTCCTATGAGCATGGGCTGAAAAGTTGGGGTTATTCAGCCTGGAGGAGAAGGTTCCAGGGGGTTCTTCTAACAACTTCCAGTACCTAAAGGAAAACTACGTGAAAGCTGGAGAGGAACAATTTAAGGGCATGTAGTGATAGGGGAATGACCTTAAACTGAAAGAAGGTAGGTTTAGATTAGATATAAGGGAGAAAGTATTTACTGTGAGGGTGATCAGGCACTGGAACAGGTTCTCCAGAGCAGTTGTGAATTCCCCATCTCTGGAATTGGCCTAGTGTCCCTGCCCATGTCAGGGGGGTTAGAACTAGATGATGCATAATTGGATTATGGCTATTCTGTGATTCTATGACCTTCTATTAAGTTGAAAGATTTTTATTTTTTTTTTAGTTAGTAATAAGTGATTTATGAAAGGAACTTTGTTATCCTTTTCAAGTTATATCACAAAGTTCTCACAGTACTTCAGACTTCATTCCAGTGGTACAGGAATGGAAGAAGAAAATCTCAGGCTGTATTTACTCTCCTTGCTTCATGCGGGGCTCCTCTGCAGCTGAGAGTTTGGCAGACCTGCTTATTTGTGACCCAGCAGCCTTCACAGGTATTCATAAGCTTCACAGGGGAAGTAGTTATCATTATTTCTTCCAAGCAAAGATCTGAAGGAATTGAAACAGTATATTTCTACATGGATGGTGTATCTTACTTTAAAAAAAATATTGTCCATAATTTGATTAGGGTATTTGTTCTCATTTTCATTTTTTAATTCTGGTAGAATGAATTTTGACATTTTTTATGTATCTGATGCTTTCACATATAAAAGTTTTGTGCTGTTATTCACAGCCTGAGGCTTTTAGCTCTGTCTGCTGTTTTCTCATATTGCTGAAGTTTTTTGAGTAATACAGTTGATTGCAACCATAACTACACTATAAATGTCTAGCACCTTACCCCTGAATTTTTAAACCCTTCAAAATTTTAAAAATGTTTTTGTTTATCATCAGGTCAATATTGTCTTTTGAATAATTTGCTCTTTACTGTCTCCAGGAGCTGTCTTAACCCACTGAATTCTTCTTTAAATTAAAGACTGTTTAGAGGATTCCTTTTCTTTCTACTACTTTTATGGAATACTACTGATTAAATAAATTGAAATGTAAATTATAAGTTCAAGCATAAATTAATACAATTTTTTAAAAAATTGCCTGTGGGTGAAAAAAATAATATTTGGAGGTGTTTCCATAAAACAAGAACATCTAAATCATGCCTTAGGCCTTGGAAAATGTAACATCTCAATTTCAACAATGCCAGCAGTATTGTATTCCCGCAGGGGAACAGTGGGGCTGACTTTTGCAGAGACAAGGTTCATCGTCTGCCTTTAGTCCACCCAAGAAACCTCTGAAACCTGGGCCCCCAGCTTGGCTGTTTGCATATCTGCACATTGTTGCTATATTCCTGTATTGAGACGGATTATATTTCTGTTTCAAGAAGTGGCAGAAGTGACTTTCCCTCTAACTTCCCCCTCTCTGTTTCCAACAGATGGAACAACAATCCTCCTGTTCTTGGTAGTAGATATGGGAATTAGCAGTTATCTAACTGGTCATCAGGGAATGTGCAATGATACTTGAACTAGAGCATCAGTATTTTTTACTACACTGTTTGTAGCTAGCAATCCTTTTGCCAGTGGCTGTTTTTGTGTTTGTTGCTGAAATTTTAGATTCGTGCCATCCACTCAGTTTCCTTTAGCAGCAGTAGGAGCATTCACAGGTTCCTCAGAAGCCTGTCAGTTCCATGCAGATCTGATAAAATTTTCATTGGTATCTTGGAGATTTCACCTTCACTGGTGCATGGACATGTTCTAGAGGATGAAATAATGCAAAATCTCATGATTGAAAATATTAAATTCTACATAGAATTTGAAAGGAAAAGATGGTATTTGCACTTGGCAGCTGCAGGGAATCTAATACTTTGAATCTGTGAACACATAAAATAGGTGTTATCCCATTGGATTTCCTTGCTGGTTGAATTAATTCTATTTGTGACAGGCAGGTTTTCATTTGTGCATAATATAGAGCCATGACAAAAATTAAGTTATTTTGATGGGTTATTTTTTTTTCAGCTTAAGGTTTGTGACTTCCAAGCAATTCTGAACATGATGTATTGTTACAGCCGTATCAGTGGAAGTTAAAAGAATTTAATGCCCTCATTTGTTCTCAAAGAATTCAGATTTTATGTGATGTGAGATCTGCAATGATGCTGTGCATTAAAACAAAAGTGCAAGGAGATTCCTAAGGATGCAATTCCTTTACAGCTCACTGCCTCTCATTGATTTGAAGGGCTGCTTCACACGTTATAAATGGATTTCAACCATAGCAACATTGCATTCTCTACTACTAAAAGCTGGATTGCCTGTGCAGTGGCAGCTTTGTGACTTGCCAGAATGATTGACCTTGGGTGTGAATCCATATGTCAACTTACTACAAGATGATAACATGCATACTGAAATAGCAGAAGCTGAGTTTCTTGTCAAGAAATCCTTTGACTTATAAAGGACAGAGAGATGAACTCAGCTGTTCTTAGTGATCCATCCCCAGAGGAATGGTAAAAGACAGAGAGGACTGACTGACCACTGAGGGGAAGGAGATCAGGGATATTATTTTGTGGAGGTACCTCTTTAGCTATCATTGATTTAAAATTCACAGTAGGACTCCTCTTATAAAATGCTGTGAAAACACAGACTATTCACCAAATATGTACATCTCACTTGTCTGCTTTAGTAAGAGTATAAACACTGCATGGGGCAGGAAAAAAAGCACAGAAACAATTTCATATTCTAAAAAAGTGGTCCAAAATATCTTGGCAGTGACCAGCTTGTCATTTACTGCCTCTGTTGTCCCTGCCAGCATTTAAATTAAGCTGGACTAGAATCAAATCAGTTCTATCACCACCCTGCGCTAACCTTCGGTTAAGCTGATAATTTTCAACTTGTTAAAATGTTTAATCTGTATCAAAAATGCATCACACTACACTTCTTGGCACATTTTTGTGACTGGTGAATAGGACCCTATTTTCTTGCATGTTTACAGAATATTAATTCTATGGTGTCTTTATGAGACACTTGGTGCTGTCAGTTGCCTAATGTAGAGATGCAAAACATTTTTTCTCCTCCTGAGAAATGTGATTTATTAGATTCTTATCCAAACAGAATGCCTTTCAATAGTGCCAAACGTGCACCATTCAAAAGAAACATTCATGAGAGAAGATCTTCACCACTACAGTCCAGCCGCATTGAGTCTACTGTCTGTGACTCATAATTCATTTCCAACACCTCCTTTTAGATAGATGAAAGAATTGTCTGCATGTTTTTAGTCTTTTTGCTCAGTGTTGTCACTGGTGACATATTTGTCAGTACCCAATGGCCACACTGAATAACTGAATAATGGCCACAGGCCAGAAAAGGTTTTAAGTTTCCCCAGAGGTATTTACTACATCATGTGACATGCTATCATTAATCCATTTCTTTAGAAATTTAAAAATGTACAAAACCAATTTATTGTTCTTTTTTAAACTTTAGGGGAAAATCAACAGAATATATCACTAAAATGGTTAAAAAATAAAGTGAGATTTCAGATATCAAATATACCAGATACCCAAAACTATAAATTAAGGAATCCAGTGAGTTATTTTTATTAGTGTCATACAGCTCAGACAATCACATAAGAGGTAATATGAAAAAAAATTGGGAGAAAATATTGCATCCTATGAAAATACAGTAAAATGTTGAATAATTTGTAGTTTTTCTTTGTTTCAATATTCTTTATTGGTGAAATTGAGTCACAGAGGAATATGTGATAGTTTTCCTCTTTTGAAAGCTGTGCTGTGTGCTGTCAGCTCATTCTTAACAGAAAAAAGTGGCTGGAGAGGAGATCTATTTGGGCTGTTATGTGGCCTTCAGTGTCACCTGACCCTCAAAGCACCTTTTGGAGAGGAAGAAGGGAAAAAAAAAAAAAGAAAAAGAGACATCATACTTCATACTAGACAGACTTTGAAAAAAAAATATTAAATCAAGCTTACAAGGGTGAAGAATATGGAACAATTATCAAAGAAAGAGTTATAAAATGTCAAAAGTATCTGTCTATTCACCTGCCTGTAACTCCAGCTCTTTCATTTGTTGCTATTTCATTTTGCCTGAAGCTTTCTTCTCAGGAGATAGATTGGAAGCAGATTTCAACATCTCTTCGTCTTCTCACTTTTCCAGTTCAGGTATCATTGAGCTGCTGCTTTTGCACTTGAAGCTGGATTTGATGTATATTTGCTAGGGGCATCAAGGAACTTCTTGAAAGCATTTACTGAAAACTTTCTAGGGAAAATTACTTCATTAAACTGTGGATATGATTTGAGGATAAACTAGACACCTTATGAGATTCTGGTGGTGGACTATATTAAAAAAACACCCTCCTAAGCCATTTAACCATGATGAGAAGAGAAAGCAGTGAGGAAGATTCTGATTCTGCTCTGTAGATTTTATTTTTGCTGTGTGTTGTGTCTCTACCCTGCAGAAATATGAATATTTTATCAAATGCCATGATTTTTTTGTTGTGAACATTGCAATGACTATTTGTGCAGGAAACAATAAATCAGAGGCAATCTTATCTGAGTCATTATAGTGTCATGGTTTCACTTTTATCATTGGGAAGGTGGATTTGGGTTCTTTTTAAATAACTTTTCAAATGCATAGCCAGCGTTGGTGGGGTTTTTTTTTTTGCTTTTGTTTTAACATGTATTAAATTATGTCTAAAATCCTTGCCAACTTGTACAGAGCTGCTACCAAATTTTTGTTACTGGAATATGTAGGAGAGAAGAATAGTGAGTAAAGAGCCATTTGTGGTCCCAGATTTTGTTGCTGTTGTTTGTTTGGGGTTTTTTGGGGTTTCTTTGGGATTTTTTGTTTGTGTGGTTTTTTGTCTTTTTGTTTTGTTTTAATAATACATAAAATTTTCAGGTGGCCAGTGAAAAAGACTTCTGTTTCAAATATTCTGCTAGCTAAAACTCCTTTTGAATAGGGCTATTTTAAAAGAAAGCCCTTTCATCATTTCACTTTTTAATAGGAAAGTGAGCCTTTTGCTTCAAAAATACTTCATCTTAAGTTGATGTTTTGTATGTCATTTTCTTTCCTCCAGCGCAGATCCTTTTCTGTTTTCATCAATGTTTTATGAGAGGGGTTGGGAAAAAGACATGGAGAATAATTTTATCAACACCTTCACAGCTTGACAAGGAATACACATTAGAGAAAGCAGCGAACAACTTGTTATGTATGAAACAGCAATAAGACATGAAATCCTCTGCTCCACTCCTGTCATTCTTGTCCAAAGATATTATTAGTACCTTCTCACATGTATTATACAAAATTTATGCTTAAGAAATGAGGTATTCTGTTGAAAACAATTTTATTTTTTTTCTCTGCAATTCCCTCACCATTACAGCTCCTCCAAGTGTGAAGTTGTTAGATGACTTTACTCATATTGTGTTTACATGAAATTGGCTTTTAGAGTTAAATTTTAGTAGTATTTCAAGTCTAGCTCCATTTTTATTAATTCAGTTTTGCTTAAAATGGTAATATTTGAGCTAAAAGTTTTCATAGGCATTTTCTGATTTATTTGCTTGCTCTGGAAACTACAAGAAAAAGTACACGTCTGTTATTAAAATGTGAAGATTATTTTTTTGTAGATACCTAATTCTGGCATATGCTATTTGTAAGTGAAGCAACAGAGCAACTGGGGATAGAAAATAAAAATTTGGGCCAGGAAATAGTAAGGATGATTCTTACCTGTTGTGATGATAATAAAATTTTCTTTTACTTAATCAAAAATCTCTCCATGCATTTGACTCGTGGGGTTTTTGCTTGTATTGTGCTTGCATGACTGCATGTATTGTAAGCTAAACAGGTAGGTAAGTGTACACTTATGTGAACCACATGATGAGGGTCATGTAATGAGGGGAGTGTTTATATTCTCTGATCTTCTTTTTAAGGTACCTGATCATGGCCATCAATGCTGTGCTGGGATCATACCTAGTAAAGAGTCCCTATGTGGCATGGTGGGATGCAGGCTGTCCTTCTTCCTGGGTGCCCCCAAATTTCTGCAGCACATAGGAAATGGGGGGAATTCACAGTGTGAGGAGATCTGAAGAGCCAGCCATGAGTGCTGCCCTGATGATCAGGTAGCAAAGAGCAAGGAGAAGGATGGCTGTGAGTGAAGAGTCCACAGAAAATTCTGGAACTTCAGTTATTTTAAAATCCAAATAAGTGCTTTTTGGTGTACCTTTGGTGAGAAGCTTTAAGTGAATAGGTTCTATTTAAATACGTACTGAACTGAGCAGAATGTCACCTGTATGAAATCTTTACATTTTTTCTGAACAGAACAGTTCCCAACAGTGTAAATTTCAACTCTGAATTTTCTTTTTTTGCCCTCAAATACTTCCCTTAGATTTTTAAGTCTACTTGCAACATACTGAAGAGATAAGAAACATTGACAGTTTCCAAACACCTGACAATTTTTCAAAGAACATGCTTAAATTAACTATGGGCATAAAACAGTTATACAACTGTGCCTGTTCTTGGTAAGGAAAAACTAGGAAAAAGTGAGACTAATGCAGGTGATATTCTTTGGTAATATTTTGATGATGGGAAAGCTGTCCTTCACGGTCACCCAAGAAGAGATGGCAGGGCCTGACAGTGAGGTTAATAGAGCCCTGCAAGCAAGGAGCAGGCTATGATAAATGATGGCTCCTTTCTCACAGTGGAAGGGCAGTCAGGAAGATTTGAGAAAGTGACTAGACACTGGAATAGAATAAAATATCATTTGAACAATCTTCTGAATTTTGACGAAGGTTTGTTACATTTTGTCTTATTTTTCTTCAAAGCATGGAATGTTCTCAGAATTTTTTCCTTCCAGCTGTAAATTATTAGACAAATAATATTTGCTCCTCTCAGTGAAAATAACTACATGAGAATAATTGCAGGATTATTCAGGAAAATAACCCACCATCATATTCCAAATAATTTCTTTTTATTTTCATTTTAGGGAGAAGGAAGGAGAAACTTCAGTTTTAATTAAAAATCAAGCAAAACCTGGCAAAATCCAGATCTAGGTGTATACTAGATCAAGAACAAGGAAGCATTTAGGTATTTATGCATAGAATTTTATTTCAGTAACTTTTGCAATAAGAATTAATGGAAGGCTGTTTAACACCTGCTCTTTTTAGTGTGGTTGACATCTCTGTACTATTGGTTCTGAAATGTCGATATTGAAAATTTGTGTGCATAGTGTTGACTTAGTTTACTTTAGTTCATTAAATCAGAGCTCTTTACCATTTTAAATGGCAGAACTGGAATATAGGTATGAACTGCATTGTCTAGCTTATTAAATGGAATTTATTTAACATCAATGTCCAGAAATATAGGTCATACTTGAGGACTCCCATAGAAAGCATACCCATAAAAATGAACTCTAACATATGTAATTATTGAGCAAAGTCAGGAAAACCATAAACAATCCGGACACAAAAAGTCGGACAGAGTAGTCAAGATCCCCTAGTACTTTATGTGGTTTTATTCTTATCTTACACTGAAAAAACCCCAAACAAACCTGGCATAAAGCTCTTCTTACTAATTCAAGACAACATTTTAAAGGGAAATTTATTGCAATTTTTTTTTTTTTTTTTTTTTTTTTTTTTTTTTTTTTAATTTAGTTTGCATTTGAAACAAGCTAACAGTCATCATACACAGAGTAACTTAGAAGAGCTGGCTGGGGCTGTCATCCCTACACAGTAGATACGTAGAAATGAGGAATAAAATGTAAGAGCAGAATAAATGGCTTTGTGTTAGTTTTTTCAAGGAAGCGTGAGTTTGAATAATGACATTCCAGTCACTTCGGCTCCTTGTTTACATACAGTTATGCACAAAGCTTCCCCTGAAATAAATGAGGCTTTAATTTTCTTGCTAGCTACATTAATTATGCTGCTTTTATGCTTTTAACTAATGTGACTGTTCCTGTATCAAGTAATACACATCTGTGTTATAAACCAGCATTCACAAATATTTTCATTAAGTGAGCACTTTACAATCATTAATAATGAGAGCCACCATGATAATTTATCAGGTGATATCATGCCACAAGGTTCACTGGTTTCCCTGGTACAATGAGTAATTTTGAAAGTGGATATTGGTTGTTTCCTGGTAAACAAAAGGAAAGTGGTATTTGTTGTTACCTAGTAAACAAAAGGAAATTTTGTTGCATTCAATTGAAGATGTGGTATGTAGTCAAAGATATAATATGTAGACATAGATGTACTTTTACTCATGTATGCAAAGTACCAAATCTCTCCAGAATTCTTTGAGAATATGTTGCAGATGTGCTTACTCATCTTTTAAGTTGTAAAGATGAACTGGACATTCTACCTTCTTTGTCACCACTCAAGACAGAACTCTTTCTCTTATCTCTCCTGTTGCAAGAAGATTGCAAAACTATTATTAGAGCTTTTCCTGCCTACAAGTGTTAATTTTATTATTCAATTGTTACTAAAAACAAAAAACCAAGCAAACAAAAAACTTAATTTGCTCTAGAGAATAAATCAGAAGTAGAACTATACAGAATGGAGTTAGGAAATATTTGAAAATTTTAAATTTTATTTTGGTCTGAAGGTGTTTTAGTGGAGATCTGTACATCCAGGATTCTCATCCACAGTATGAGAAGAGGGTCACCCTACAACAAAGGACTCCAGTACCTATCAATCAACTGAAAACAAAGGAGACTCTCAGATAGGAAATTTCAGGACCTGAGTACTGCAACCAGATGCACTGGATGAACACCTAGGAATAAGGAAATCCAAAAGCATTGATTCCCCAGGCTTAGACAGTTATCCAAAACACATGGCAAAATTTTGCTTGAAATACTGTTTGGATCTTGTAAAGCTGAATTTTGCCAACATGATTTCACATAATTTCTGACTAAACCTAGTCCATAATGGCAAATATAAAGGGTTTGGAAGGCTTTTTCTCCTGGAAAACATTTCATTTTAACACCTGACTGTAGCCATTTGTGCTCACAGATAGATGCACCATAAACCTAATTGTGGATGCAACATTACTATGAATAGATCTAAATGTTCATGTGTACTGTTAAACAATATGATGTGATTATGAGACGGGAAAAACATCTCTCTTTTCCAATAACTAGAGTTATTATTTAATTCAAATTATATATTTAAGATATAAATGCTGGCTAAAGGAAGAATGATCCTATTGGTTTTGTTTTAAAAAATCATGGTGGCCCAGTCCACCCAAAAAGCTATAACTCTCTTTTTCCCTTTCCTCTTTTCTCCTTTCAGATCAACATTTGTTTTGAAAAAAATTGGGTATCTATGTTCATTTAGGTGATTATATATTTAATAGCTGCATAATTAATACAGGGATTCTTAAAATTGCAAATATTCTTTCATCACAAAAAATGTGTCCTGGGGAAATAAGTTTCCTTTCTGATTTGGTTGTTAGGTTTTTCCCATTTTTTTCCCCATTGTATCTATTGATAACATTATGCTAAACGATAATAATCTAGATCTGTATCTTCAAATTTAAAAAGATGATTTTACAAGACAGCACTTAAATTGTATTTCAGAAAACAATCCACAGAAATGATCAGTGAAGCTTTATTTTGGTTTTTTTTTTCCCCATAGCAGGGAAGCTGATTACAAATATCCATGCTTGAATTTTTCAATGGTCTGTTCTAGTAGTGGTCACTGGAGTGGTATTCAACAGTAAAGGATTTCAATACCATTTGTGATTCTCTCTCCTTTCCCAACCCTCTACCTGAGTTTATTGGTCTTTACATCACAGTCAATTGTTTGAATCTAAGTATTTTGTTTAATATGTTCAATGCACATAAGCAGTAAACCCCCCTCTCAGAAAGAAATTTTCTTACTCTAGCAGTGAGTATATCAAATCTCAAGTTCACTGTATCAAAATTAAGGATTAAAAAGAATGTCCAGTTTCTGCATACAAATGTTTTCTGAATTTCGAAGTTGCTGGTTAGTGCTATTTGCTCCTCTATTTACAAGCCAACATAATAAAATTACTAGATATTTCATGTCAGGAAATAGGAAACAATTTTCCTCTGGGCAGATGGGAGAAGATCATTAGGGAAGTGACTGCATTCACTTTTGGATAACAAACTGCACTTCAGCAATTCAGCGCATTACTGGCAACCTTCTTATCTCCTACCCTTTTGCTGATACCCTGAGACATATGGTCCTTTGTATAGAAGTGTTAAATGTGTTCTAATTTTTTTTAGGTGTCTCACATATTTATTGTACAGAAGATAATAGTGCAGATGTTCTGGAGAACATTTTTGAGTTCAGTCCCTATTGAATTGTTTCCCACAGTTGCAGGAGACTTGGTGGCTGATAACAGTCTTTTCAAGCCTTGAGTTTCGTGTCTTGAGGCATTAAGGAATTTGGGCACAGAAAATAAGAATACCTAGATACAGGTTCTGCCTATTCAACACACAAGATTACAAAAATTCATTTTTTTACAGACCTTTATATCTTACTGTGAATTTTGATAACATTTAAAAGTGCAAGGTTTTGATCCTGCATCCCTTCAGTGCAGCATTGCAGCCTGATATTTTTAAATATTTTTCAGAATAAAACAACTTACTTTTTTAGGTATTGTTTCTCCTGCAAACACTTTAGCTATTGGAACAAAATAACAAGCATTTTTAGCCTTCAGCAATCTAAACATTTTAAACATAGATGGGAATATCTGAAGCATATCTGTGATTGTTCTGGACATTTCTTATATACAACAAAATCAGTAAGAGCTAAGGCAAAAAGAGAGCCTTAGGGCACTGAATAGTAGTGTTTATATTGCAATGGCTATTAGAAAGCAGACAATGTTAGAATTCTGTTCCTGTACTTTCCAGCATAACATCACAGGGATGACACTGCTGTAATGTTTACAGGAATTGTCTGATAGTGTTTAAGAGTGTATAAATCCACTGACAATACATAAAAATGAATGTGAATATTTAACAGCTGAGTGAAACATCTGAAATTCCTTTTAACAAAGCCAATACTGAGTTTTCTCTCCTTTCATTTAACAATGAGATTTCTTCACTAGAATTAAAACAACACAACTTCAGGTTTGTAAGTTTTGCAGAAACTGCTCATGTGCCTAAAAACTATTGAGATTTATTGGAAGAAAAGGAGGGAGAAAGTTGGAATCAGCTGTCTCTTTTGGCAAAAGTTAAGAACTAATTAGTGAGAGAAGCCTCTGCCTGAGTTAAGGTGCAAATGAGACCATATGCAGAAGTCAAAAATACAGATTTTATTTAACAGCAAATGTAGATAGATAGAAAGGAATAAAAAAGGGAGATAGAGAGACAGAGAGAAAGATCAATCAGAAGATTGTCACCACCCATCGATCCAGAGACATCCCACTTCCCTTCATATTCTTATTGGATGTGGATTTCCTGAGGTTGTTCAAAACTTTTCATTTATACATCTTAGCAAACATAGGAATTAAGGCTCATTGGATACACAGTTCTCTTATTCTGTTGGTTGAACAGAATGCCAATTCTAATGCCAATTTTTTCCCATGTTCATTCTTTTTCTTCAAGTTGTTTTCTTGAGTTGATGGGCTGCAAGTCCTCATCATGATCTCCCCCTGCTAGAATTACCTTTTATCCATCAGAGCAGATTTTAGCACAGTTCTTAATTTGGCTTTCCTTTTTTTTTTTTTTGGACCAGTGATACACATATAAGTAGTTGTTTCTCTACACTGTTTGTCCAAGTGGGAATTTTTTTCTGGATGCATTAACCAGGATGAGCTAACCAGATCTCACCTCTCCCAGACTTGAGTTAACACCATCCTGTTTCTTATCTCATGGCAAAGCCCACCAAGGCAGACAGCTGTGCTTTTTAGTAAACAAATCACAAACTGTGTCATTAATGCCTAGCATACAGACTTTCAAATTTTCTTAAAAGAAATACATGAAGGGAAACATTATTTTAATTTAAAATTAAGTCCAAAATTGCATAATTCTTGCAGCATTCTAGAAGGCAAAGAAATATTTTTTTGATTCATAAATGATTTAGACAAACACAGGAGATATCTAATACTGTTATGCAGTGAATTTTTCTATAAAAACCTGGGTCTGACTAAAGTGACAGATATGACTTAAAATGTTCTACTACTATAATCTGCTTCCTTTTCATAAACACTGATGAAAGTCTGTAAGAATGGTAAACAGGATGCAGACTGGATGGATCTTACCCCACCTGGGGCAATACTGGTCCACTGAGTCAGTGCCTCTATGATAGAGACCCTCACCATTCCAGTCCTGCTGGCTAAATACATACAGTGGGAGGAAAACTTGGCAAACAGTGAAATTTACCCTTTTTGTCTCTTAATTTTGTGGAAATGAGCAAATTCAGTCTGAGTTAATCTATGAATGATTGGTGTTTCTTACATGACTTTCTGAAATGTCTTTATTTAAATATTGATGGAAAAGACCCCTCAAATTTTAATGTATATAAAAAACCATCAACTAATAATGTATCTTGGCCATTGTACTACTGAAAATGCCAATTAAGACCAAAACCTGGATGGCAAATATTGTGTATCACAAGGGTTTCTCATTTCTAGCTATTTTAAACACCAGTGAAATACAATCTTAATGATGCATATCAAAAATATATGCTTTTAATACTTGTATGCTGTATTGAGGTATTCTGAATCATATTTCAAATCTGATGCAAATATTAGTGAAAATTTCAAAATAAAAAAAAATCATTATTATAATAAATTAATGCCACATTGATTTGAAACTAAATGAAACATCTGCTCTATCATGGAAAATATTTAGCACTGATGTTTTACTTTCAGAAGTTTATTTAAGATTTTAATTGGAATTTCATACCTACTGACTTGTAGGATATAGCTCAGGATGAGATTTCTACAATAGTATAGAATATAATGAATATTAATGAAAAGACAGTAAAATAAATTGTTAAATGTTAATATTTGCTGCAAAAGATGTAGTATGTTCTACCCCTTTGCTCTTTTTCTTTCTTTTCATTGTTTGTATCTCTAGAGATTTCCTTTTATCTTTTTAGTGTTCTTGAATTATTCTACCTACCCTCCTTTCCTCTAGGTAAAAATGCACAGAAAAAAAGTATTAAAAAATCTTTTTTATCAATTAATTATTTTCCTTTTTTTCATTATTATTTTCATTTTTTTTCTTTAAGTTTTCTAAGCCTTTCTATTCGTTATTTTTCATAATTTTCTCTTCTTGCATTTTTGTCATTTGTCTCATGTAAATAATATTATCTGCCACTACCTTTCTCTAATATTCCCCCTTCATTTTTATGTTTTTCTCTTGTCTTTTCCTACTTCTTATCCTCCCTCAATCTGTTGTGTCTCTCTGTACTTTTCTTTTGTTTCCTATCATGAACTGATCATTTGTCTGCTTCCAACAAATCATCATCTAAAATCTGGATTTTAGAACAGTGTTCTGAATCTACATCACTGGCAACAAAAGTAGAAGTTGCAATGCCATTGCTTTCATGTTATATTCATGTTGGTTGTAGACTGTGGTGCAACACTCGAGAATGCTTTTATTTCAAAAGCTAATATTTATATTGCAGTGGAGTACAAACACCTCATTCTTGGATAAGAAGTCTAGGGCAAGCATTTGGATTACTAAGTATGGGACAAGTACAGAATGAGAAAAAAATAGAAAATATGAGGTAATAACATTATTTTTCTGCAGGAACTATTTCTTTTATTTTGTTCTATGGTGGATCATGCAAGGAAGTGATTAAAATAAATATTCAGGGAAATGGATGAAATATATTCAGATGCAATCACAGATTAAAGTGTGATTCACATTTCAAGTTTCTGTTGTCATTCAAGATGGTACTTAATAACAGCAATGCATTGAGGTCAAGATGAAGCTTTGTAGTCAACATCACTTATAAGAGCTTTTTGAGTCTTAATTTGTGTATAATTGTGTCTGAATAGCAGCTTCTTTTTTTAATGTCCTTTTTTTCCCCTCTGATTTACTAATAGTACAGACAAATGAAGAATGTGAATCTAGTGCTGTGTGGAAAGCAGAAAGACCTGGAAATCACCAGAGAATTGAAAAGAGTTCTTCATTCACTACATTTTCTTTGCAGATTCAAAGCTTATTTACTGCTTTTAAAAATTAATTGAATACATGTAATGAACCCCATTCCACAGGTCACATGAGTTTTTGGAGACTCTTTAGAAGAACATGTAGATCCATCACTTTAAAGTGTAAAAAAGTTAATTACAGACAAATAATAAGGAAGAGCGCTATGACCATGGATGAAGATCTGGCAGGTCATTCCTTCCAGTCATTGCCCAAATAAAGAGAGGTCTGGGTGGAATGACCTGTTAGGTAATGTTCATGCCTTCACAAGCAGCTGGAGAGAAAGCCTGCCCTGCTCCAGAAGTTCTCTCCAGCTGAATCTGGGGACATACAGGACCCATGGAGTTTCTCCTTTCCCAGGTCCAGCTCACTGCAAGGCTGAGCACATACTCCCAGCAGAGACAAGTGCAGTACTAACATGGCTCTGTGCACAGACTGACAAAAGTGTGTCCTTTTAGCACAGCTCTCATCCCAACATGAGCAGCACAGACTGTTCCTCTGCTCCAGTTTATCAGGATGGGAGATAATTAGCGCCGCATTGCTGCCTGTACCTGCTCAATTCTCTTCTTGGAAAGTCCTGAGCCACAACTTCTCTTAGTTGCCAACAATGGGGACTCAGGACCCACCAACTTGTGGTGTCTCATTCTTGCTTCCCTTGGCCAGACAGTATTGCCAGCTTTTCCTCCACACTTGTACTCTCACAGCCAGCTGGGTCCCTTCCTTTCCTTACCTTTGACTCTTCTCCTTAGCATTGCCTAAGAAGTTTCTCACATCCTGCAATCCCCTGAAAACATCTTTTGATAACTTTCATGCACTCCCCCAGACCTCTGCCACTATTAAATTCCATGCTCATTGAGACAGCAAGCCCCTTCATTTGCATGCAATTAGAGGGAGAAAGCTCTGCTCAGGGGCAACAGTCTCATTGTGTAGTCTTAGAGATTAACCATTAGATAATTTAGTAAAAATTAAAACCTCCTACATGTCAGGTAGATTTCATTATTTATTAATAACAGACACAGATAAGCTGCACAGATATTTTAAGGTACTGCTACCTGAGGAGAAAAGGGACACACCTCTCTCTTTCCTATAAGAGATGTCTCATATACTCATATACATATTTTCCACCTCTAAAGATTGTATCACTTCATTCACTATGGATATTACTTGAATGAATGCTTTTAAGCAGATGTCTTTAACATGGCTAAAGAAGATGCTATGGCCCCTATGTTATTTAATACATAGGTATTAAAATACATTTTTAATACATAGTTATTAAAAAGGTAAATAAATAAGAAGTAAATAATTTACTGATTGATAGAAG
Organism: Passer montanus; assembly: GCF_014805655.1. Classification (NCBI taxonomy): domain Eukaryota; kingdom Metazoa; phylum Chordata; class Aves; order Passeriformes; family Passeridae; genus Passer; species Passer montanus. Next base: position 1,931,008 of record NW_024370595.1, on the reverse strand, counting down.
ATGATTGGATGGAAGCCTATTCCTAAGAGGGGAAAAAAATTATATTTGAAGTTAGTATAGTTTGGGTTGTTTGGGATATGATTCTACCACCAGTCATTTTGTAATAACATGTCAAATATTAGTAAAAACATTTAATTCTTTTTTTTTTCTAAACAGGTTATCTCCATGAGATATTCAATATTGTTTAATTTTTGCTTTTTATTTAGGCCAGGAGGAATAAAATAAATGCAATTACAATTACACAAGTAAATGTTATTTCAAACCCTCTAGCAGCAGGAAATAACTTCATAACAAAATTATATAACAGCTGCTATCACTAGTGATCAGCTTGATAATATTTTCTCTCTCTTTTTCATTTATCAATAAGAGTTATTTCATGGCAATGTCTTCAACAGGTTGTGAAGTGAGGGAGAAATAAAGCAGATACAGGATACACATGTAAATATGGAAATGGTGAAACAGTCTATGTTCTTTTACTTTGACACAGAAATGTCTTTGGTCTTCTTTGTACAGTAAGCCAGTTGTCATCTATTTCTTTTGTTTTATTTCTGATCACTAGACTGACAAGAGATTGTTCAGGCCCTAAAGAAATAAGCCCTCGCTTTACATTGCACCAATATTTGTGAAAGACTGAAACTTCTGTCTGCAAACCAGAAATAAGGCAATTTTGTGCTTGTTAAATTCTGTGCATGGATTGTATGGTAGCTGCCTAGTCAAACCAGCATAATAATGCAGTTAGAATTGCTGAAAATTCTTCTGGGTTTTTTGGGTCAGTTCAGCTATGAACAAAACAGGAAATAAGTATTACCTAAACAAACAACAAAAACAATATTTTCCAAAGAACAAAAGAAAATTGTGTGTACTGAGCAACACTGCAAATATAATGTGATACAACGAAGAGGATGTTAATGCTAGCAAACAGTGATGCAATGTGTGGAGAAAATCATTTTGCCCACAAACTTCTGTATACAATAAATTCTATAAATAAAGTGGCTAAAAGAAGTAAAAAGCATATGTAAGTCCAGGATCAGTAGAATTCATTTTAGAAAAGGAGTCAATTTGATGCTAAGACTTGGTATTTACCAGGTACAACCAGGTATTTATGACTCTGCCCCAGTAGTGGTTTCTCAGTCCATGGACAGCTCTGACTTGTGTTAGAGGAAGTCTTTTTGTATAATACCTGCATTCCTCATTAAACATGCTGCTCTCAATAACATGTATATTGACCTTGTTGATTTTCCAGCAAGACACCTCAGACAACCTTTGAACAGGTTGGCTCAGCTGGCAAGATTCCATTCTAGCTGTGGCTATCAGAGGGATTTTCTATTTCTAGATAATCCCCTTACATCTGGCAAAAATGTGCAGTATCATTTTGACAAAACCAATTTTGTTCACATGATTTTTCTTTAGTAATAAATAAAAAAACAATTAATTCTACATGCCAGTTTCAAGTACAAGTCAGAAATCTGCTGTAAATTTCATTATTTTGTTGTTACTAACTTAATGTTTCCCACAAAATTCCTGAGTAGCATGTTACCTTACTTTTGAGAAGCAATATTTGTGCACTCTTGCAGCTGTTTTTTCACTGGACATGGAAACAGATAAAGATTCTATATATACTCTAAGAGCAAGTAAGTTGTTTCCCTTTATGTATATTTTCAGTCTAGAACAAATAGAATTGAGCATAAAGGAAGGAATTTACAATTTCTTATATCTATAGTAACAAGACCTAGACTACTAGGATCTTGCATGATCTTGACTGCATTACTTAACAGTGCAAGGGCTTACTTAATTTAGAGATCAGAACAAAGCATACATTCTCCTATGCCAGATAATTTTTGCCTTGGAGTCTTGGAAAAAAAAAAAACAACCAAACAACAAATTAACCCACCCTAATAACATTGCAGCACATCTGGTGAGACAAGATATTACATGTTCAATACAAAAAACCCCCAACTTTTAGTCATTTGCCATTCAGCCATATTTCAGTAATTGCTATCACTTATATTTGATAGTTTAGGAACCTTTCTCTCACCCACCTCTTTCAGTCTCTCCCCCTCCCTGTTTTTTATTTATATTGAGTGGTTCTTTATATGAAGAGTTATAAATGGCAGCATGTTAGGAGAAAGGATTTGTAAATAATAAGCCCAAATATTCCTGCAGTCCCTAAGGAACAGAAACAACCAAAGACATTGTTTCTGACTCACTCAATTAAAATATCCTAAGCAAAGGTGCCCAGGTTGAGAAAGCAGCCAGTTTGAAAAATGTTTTTGAAAGTTCTAATTACAAAGTGACAATAGAGAAAATATTACATATTGAAATGTAATCAAATATGCAAACACATAAAGAACAGGTTCACCTTTAAAAACAGTAATTTCATTGCCTGCGTCAGAAAAACGCCCTCCAAAATATGAATTCCAGTTCTGGCATGAAGATCTGGCTAAAAGTTCAAGGAATCTAGCATCCCTGAAACAAGGTAGGATATCACAGAATTGCAGGAAAATTCAGATTATCAGAGACTCCTGATATTCATCAAGCTCAGACACCGGCTCAAAGCAGAACTAACTTCAAAGTAGATCAGTTTGCTTAAGACTTCTAGGTCAGTGTTGAAAATCTCCAGGAGCCTCTGGAAAACACAGCCTCATGTATAAACAGTTGCAAAGGGATCATGTATTTTCCTTTTTCTCCAGGCAGGAACTGCCATGTTATGTTCAGCCTATTTCCTCTCTGTTTTCTAGAGCACCTCAGAGAATAGTCTGGTTCTGTCTTTCCTATTCCTCCACTTTCTGCAGTGGATGAATACAGAGTAATTTATAATGTCACAGGCTGAGCATGCGTGTAGGCAAGTTTTGTAGACATAAACTGAAGAGCTGTGTGAAAGCTACTCTTCTTTCCCAGCCCCACCACAGTCAGAAGAGGATTTGTGGTGAATATTTTGCAATCATCTTATATTAATTTTCCAAGAAGAATATTTTAGTCTCCCCTCCAATATGCCCTAGCATCCTCTGCCTACTCTTTCCCAATGATACCATTTCATTAATCACTGAAGAAGTTGGCATCCTTTCTGCCCTTTCTTTCTACTATGAAACCATAGCATATAAAATATTGTCCTTTTTTTGTCTCAAGAACTACAAGACCATTTTTTTGCATCTCATGTGGTCATGATTATTTGTACCTGAAATAATTTCAGTACTGCCTTGGAGCAAAGATTCAGCTGGCATACGTTTTTCTCACAGCACACTGCACGATAGAGCTGGCTCTGGTGTTTCTGATTTCCCAGCCTGCTTGTTTGACTAATTAGATGTTGGGCTCTGTAGATGGTTTTGAAGTTGTTTATTCCCTATCTAATGACATTACATGTGTCACAGCAACTGGTAATGTGAGGTGCTCAGCTTAGAAAATACACAGGAAACATCTGGGGTTAGACATTGCCAGTCTGCAGAGACCCTTGTTTTTTATTTTCCCAAAATAAAACATCCTAAAAAGGGAGGGAAAGAAAGAGATAAATAAAAACATATTAATACTCAGGCATTCAATACATAGATTGCTAATACATGTTCAATATCTCAGAGGGAGGAAATAAAGGCACTGCTTCTGCTTGTGTACATCTTCCCCTATTCTGAAAGGTTGACTTGCAGCATTTTATTCAGTTTTGGGCAGTATCAACCTTTTAGTTTCTAGAAGATATCCTAGTAGTCTGTAGCTAAAAGTAAAGGTATATTTGTAATAAAGAAACAGTAGCTTTGGGTTTTCCAGTGGATTCTAGATTTATTTCACACTTTTCTCATAAAGAGGTTTTGCATTACAAATGATCACATCTGGCAGCTGCCCAAGTAAAAGAGCCCTGCCAGCTCAAAGACACACTGCCAGAACATTAATATTCATGTTGCATTTTGGTCTTCTCATTTGTGTACTTAACTCTCTGAGACACAGGAAGGTCCGTGGGGAACACTGTTGTGGGAGCTTCAGCCAGTTGTGCATCAGAATTTCATTAAAAAACCAGAGAAGAATACAAATTTTAAAAGCATAGGCCCACTACTGCCCTTAGAGAGGTTTATTAAATAGTAGCTAATAAACGTCAGGTGGGACTATAACCTGGAAGTTGCTGAAGCTGTTGACTATCCTAGCTTTAATCCAGAAGAAAACTAGGATTGTAGGTTTGTGCTACAGTTTATGGAAGATGCTTTGCAAAATGTAATCCAGTTCCTACAGACATCTGTAATGAAGAAGGTGAAATATATTTCACTTTCCAATTAAAAGGAATTCTCAGGCAAATATCTTTTTTAACCCATCAGAGGTTATGCTAGATGAACTTAGTGTGCATTAGTTTATGAAAGCAAATTCCAATGCACATATTCTAAATGAAATTTTTGGAAAATATATTATTTATATTGTAAACATTTATTTCAAAATGCATTTTTAATAATATATTAATTTCGGGGGGGAAATTATTTATGTGTGATGTTATTAGTATTCCCAAAATTTATCCTTGCATCCTCCATACTTTTAGGAATACCTTTTGTTATGTTCTCTGTAAAAAGCAATCCATTATGTAGTAGCTAGAGGGTGGTTAGAGGATTTTTTAATGTTGTTATATGAAGAACAGTGGTCCAAACCTTCAAAGTGCTCCTAGAACTCCAGTTAAAATTCAAGGTAATTGTGAAAGATCCTCTGGTTAAATAACATATGTATGGAGAAAGCTTATAGTTATTCTCTCCTTCATTCTATAGAAGGAGAAATAGATTGTTTTCCAACTCATATATAAAGATAAGATTGACCAAATATTCCCTGATTCTTACTCCTGTAGTCCTATTACTTTAACTCCTTATTGTTTTTTGGTTTAACTTCTTACTGTTTGTCTCCTTTATATAGACATAAAATATTTAGCTAACTTTTACTTTACTTCTTGCTGTAGTTATAAAAAGGAAAAAATAAACTAGCTTGTTGAGTAGAAAAAAGCTTGGAAAAATGATTTTGATTACAACCATGATTCACTTTAACTGAAAAGTGACTAGTAAACAAAAATTTGAGAAATGGGACCTGACATGTCATCAAAAAGAAAAAAATCCAAGATTTTAAAAAGACTTTGTCAAAATGCAAATATTTAAGTTACAGGCTATAACCTAAATGGCATTTTGAGAGATTAACCTTTTTTTGACTTCAAAGTTTTGGAGAGATTTAGCTATCATTGACAAAGGGAATTATAAAAAGCAGAGGGCAAAAGGATAGGTCAGGGTACTGATAGCTGCTAGGAGAAGGTAACACAGTCCCTCTGAATTTGACTATCTTTTCTGCCCAACAGTACAAAGCAGCGATTTTTATGACAGTTTAACCTTTTTCAATCTTCATGAAGAAAGCACAGCAATTAACATTTGGAACTTATGCATCACAGAAGATCAAGTATTTTTTAGGATGAATAAACCTGTGCTAATGTTTTAGATTTTTCATCTAAAAATGCAGTGGATGAGTAGCTCCTAAGGCATGCACAAGAGCATAGCATTTGCCCAATATTGCTGTAACAAATTCAGCTTGTGTTACAAAACAAATATTTAAAGAATCCATTCCAGACCCCCCAACTAGTTTGGAAAAGCAACTTGGTAATTTCACACTTGCACAGACAATTTTTATTCAATGTCAAACATATAAACTGTAAAGACCCATTTGCTCTTGTGCTATTTTGGTCAGTCACCAAACACTTTTCCATCACACTCTTGCAGAGAAGCCCTAGTACTAGATTTCTTCTGGATTTATTAAATCAAGGAAACGTATTGTGTACTTTATTAGTAGCATGACTTTTTACATCAACTGATAGAATAGAGACAGAAAAATCTAAGAAAAGCTAATGCTAAAGAGCCTTTTCTCCAAAGGCACATACTCATATGCTGTGGAATTAGCTACAAAAACACAGGAATTACTTGACTCCTCCTCCTCCCTAATTTCATATGTTTATGAAATTATTTACATACTTTCAGATATTCATGGCATTCTCTAGACCAAGATCTCATTTGCCTATCTTGAAATATTGTTCCAGAAGAAATCTGACATTTGTTTTCCTGTACCAGGTTGTGCTAAATAGGGAAATATTTTTTCTTTGACTACATAAAACTGAACACTCGCTCTAGATAAGTGGTATTCTTCTGCTGCTATGGCACTTTGTGGGAGTACATGGAAGGGTTAATCATTGAATAATTATGCAATGAACAAAGTGATTTATTTTTTTGTCTTGTTGGTGGCAAATGAGAAAATTGCAGCATAGTAACCATAGTTTAAAATAGAGCAATTTTTCCAGTCCATTTCCAAGATCTGTGCACCTGTATTTTTAAAACAAATCCCTATTGAGTAGACCTATTTATGCATCATAATTTGGTGTCTCTAGTGCTCAAAGCTGGTGGTTGCCATTTCTTTTTGTCTCAATACCACAGCTGTTTTGCTGCTCAGGCAGTCCACAGAAAATTGTATGAGTGAAATTCTGGCATGCAGCTACCAGATTTTTAGTTGTGAAGGAAGAATAACCTTTACTTCATTCTAAAAATTACAATATTATTCATTTTCCCTTAAAATGGCATGCAAGAAGAAGAAAACGACCACAGGAGTGGACAACAACTATGAATGTGGTATAGCTAACAAAGGCAGTGCAGCACCACAACTCCATTTCAAAACCGGTACAGGTTGCTAAAAGTTGTTAGCACAGTACAGATGTGTTAAAATTGGGAGCAGGTTATATTTACAAGAACTTAATTAACCAAAGTATTACAAAAATGTAATTGACCTTATTGGTATATTGGTATATTGTGGTATATAATGATATTGTAGGCTACCATCCACCCCATGGCCAAAATCTCCTGTTTTACCAAAACAGTGGAAATTATTGCAGTAGAAAATACATTAAACCACTTTTTAAAAATGGCTAATGTCTCCTGGGAGAAATCTCACTGCTCCATGTTGTACAGTAAAATGTGTGTCCTTTGGACTCAATAAATTACAGAAAACAGGATTCAAGAAGCAATACAATTGCACAGTAAAAAGTCAGAGATAAATACAAAAGGCAGATAAACTAGTGATGAGAGTCCTCTGATAAAATTACAATATTTATTTCATTTAGAATTATATAAATTCGTGGGGTATGGTCTTTCCTAGGATCAGGAGTACATCAGAATCATTATTAAACAAATCTTTTATAAATTAAACAATTTTGTGGATTTGGCTACTTTCTTCATTCTTTCATCAAAAGAACCTAAATACATAACTGCAATACTTAAAATTACTCTTTTCTCGTAAATTAAAATGTTCTTGAAAATATTTGCATGAGAAGTGAAGGTGAAGTCTCTTTTTTTTTAATAAGTCTTTTCAGATTTCTTGGATAAAGGCACTTTCAGCTAAGTTTGTTATTTCTGCAGCTCAAATGCCTACAACTTAAATATTTGTAAAGAGTGAGAAAAATAATTCCATTTTCCATGACTGATTCTGAAACCTTTGTTCCCTTTCTTTGAATAGGCATAGGCAAACATGTAATTTGTCCTGCCTTTTGTCTAATTGCAAACAATAGATTAAGTTCAGCTGAACATGCAAGGGAAAAGACAAAAGCAAACATTGTCAAGCACTTTCTATTAGCTGGGGGTTTTTTTCCCTGAAAATGCCAGAGTGTGGTGAAGCTTTTCTTCTCTTTGTTTTAATAATCATATCCAGTAGGTATGGCTCTCCAGGAAATTGAAAGGTCAATGTACATGCATACACTGATGGTTGGGGTGTAGCATAGGCTTGTACATTTCTGCTGGAAGCTTTTGGATCGCAGCTGCAAAAAGATGCAAAAATTCAAATTATTTAAGGTAAAAGCAGATGGCTTTTGAGATGTTATTTCTTCCCAATATACAATCTAAATCTACCATTCTGTTTCAGTTTAATACCATTTCCCTTGTCCTATCACTACACGTCCTTGTAAAAAGTCCCTTGCCAGCTCTGTTGTAGAATCCCTGGAGCCTTCTCTTCTCCAAGTTGAAAGGTAGACGAAGCAGGGAACACTGAAGCCCACACAATACTTCTGTGTTAGCTAGTGTGGATAAAACCCTTGCACTGTAATTCTTAAGTGTGAAGAAAATTACAGAAAATTGTACGACAGAATCATACCCTGCATCATACCTTGTTACGTAACTACTGCTTGTAAAGCATAACAGCTTTTTTTCACTGACTCCCTTGAGATATGGATTACATTAGATTTACTTAAAAATTTACTTAAGATATACTTCTCTGACCAATTTCCTTATATTTGATTACATTTTGTAATGGATATTAGGTGTGGCCCATGGCAGTCTGACTTTTTGATCAGATCACAGGTTCACATACAGGCAACTAGAAAATTCATGTGGGGGGAAACAAGCAGTTTAACACTAAAATTAAATTCATTGAACTCTGAAGCATCATAGGAGTGTGATGTCTAGTTTCACTGAAAATAATAAATATGTACTTTAATTTGATACCCATACCTTAAGGTTGTCGTATTGTTTTGAGGTAGAGTTTCGGACTTGAAAACTGCAGGAAAATCCAAAATTTCATTTAAATAAGGCATACTAACTTCAATCTTTAATCTGAGTAAAAGTATGGTTCTTATGAATGTAATCACAAAGTTCATCAACAACACAGGAAAGGCCATTTCATTTATATCCTCTGTTCTTCGGAGACATGCATTCAGCACACTAGACACTTAATGAACCTTCTTTTCAAAATGGTTATATTTCTCACAAAAAAAAGTTTGTAATAAAACAATAATTTCACAGAAAAAAAGTATGTGATTTCCTACCCTCTAACTGGCCCCTGCCACACAAGATTTTAGTTTTGTTAAACGTTAGTAACAAAGTAGATTTCTGCCCATTCTATTGTATAAGGAAATAATATTAAAAAATCAGGCTTCTTACTCTACAAATGATTAAATGTGGAAAAAAACTCAAAAAACCACAAAAAAAAACAAACAAGATAAATCTAACTTTACTATCTCTAATTTTAATAGCAAAATTCACTGGTATGAAAAAAAACCCACCAAAACCCCAAACAAACAGAAAAGAAAAAGAAAAAAAAACAATCTGCTTTTAGAAATATTTCTTGGAAGGTTTACATTAGGACACTGTAAAGCAAGGCAACAACAATGAAAATTGGCTTTCACAGTGATGGTGAAAGGGACATGCCAAGAGAAGGGGTCCTCTCCAAACCTCACTTTGTCTGAGCTTTTTTTTCCCCTAGAAATAATTTCAGTCAAACACATACATGATTTTGGGATGTCCATGGCATGCTTTGGAAAAGGCTCGCTTTGGTTAATTGTTTGTAACCATAACCTTCCTCCCACTTTAGCATATCTCCACACCAGATAAACAACTTAAACTCAAAAAATCTTTCCAGCATTTGTAAAGGAATATCTAAAATTCTAACTGTTAGATGTTATAGATGTGCTGTGGTTGCTGACAGCCTGGTCAGAGAGAAAGTCAGATAAACTTTCCCAGGCATTGCTCTAGGGAGTTTTGAGAAAGCTCGGAGAAAATTAAAATAATATTTAATCTTTGCAGCTGATGTTTTGAACTAATTGTTTACTTGTAAGATGTTTACAAGGGTGTTGTTCCTAATTAGCCAATGATGTGAGGGATGTTGATTGAGGACCAATCAGGTCCAGCTGTGTGTTGGAACAGTCTATAAAAAGAATGTGATGTCTAATAAACTCAGTACTTGCCTTCTGAGAACATAGGAGTCTATATCGCTTCATGCACCCATCCTTAATACAACAGCAACAATGTCCTTTTGCTTTCCTTTAACAATTGTGTAATTTGGAAGAAAAATATTAAATCTGACTCTGTTTACTTGTTTTTCATAGTGGAATATGTTCGTATGAAAGGATAGGCTTGTTACAGTTTCACTAAAGCAGAACAGACAGTGTAATAGTGATCATGAGATTAAATGTTGTATTAAAAGTAGATGAGCTTTGGCACGAAAAGTGGCTTTCCTGTGTTCTTGATCACTTTGATTCCAGTGTTTAGCAGAGCATGAATGAAGTAAGGATGGAAATGTTGTGTTCTGTCTTACAGTGAGCTAAAATAATGTTTTCGATTTTGCGTAGCCAGATCTCTAGCTGAATTAGAAACTGTGGTTTGTACAGGGAAATATGGATTCTGATAATTTATGTATGGTTTGGTATAATTAATTAAAAATTCTTTTAGAAATAGGAGGACGCTTGTCTAATAATGCTGAAGAACAGAAAATTAGACAGTATGTAAAACTTCAGTTCAGGTTTGGGTGATTGTATTGGCTTTGCACAGCCTGGTTTTTGTGAGCAGTTTTGTGGTTTCTGTGAGAAGGTGCTGGAAGCTGCCTCCATATCTGGCAGAGCCAATCCCCAGTAGCTCCAAAGATGGACATGACATTGGCTGAGAGTGTGCCAATTAGAAATGGTGGTAATGCCTCTGTGGTGTCATATTTAAAAAGAAATCCAAACAAAAGTTGTTGCACAGCTATAAATGCAGCTTAAGAAGAGTGGAATGACACTATTTGAGGAGAACAACTCTGCAGACACAAAGGAGTGCAGAAGAAGGGGAGGATGTTCTCCAGGTGCTGGAGCCAGGATTCCCCTGCAGCCCATGGAGGGAACCACTCCTCTCTCTGAGCAGAGGGAGAAGCCACGGATGACGAACTGACCATAACCCCTCTTCCCTCCCTCCTTGCACTACTGGTGTAGCAGGTAGAGCTGAGAAAGAGGGAAGGGTAGGGGGATGTAAAGGATGTAAAACCAGCATATGGGAAGGTCTTTTTAAGGGTTTATTTTACTTCTCATTATCCTGCTCTGATTTTGCTAGTAATAAATTCACTTTGTATCTTGAAGTTGAGCCTGTTTTGCCTTTGATGGTATTTGATGAGTGAGATCTCCTGGTCCTTAACTCTTGAACCCTTCATTAAATTTTCTCTCTTCTGTTCTGCTGCAGAGGGGACTGAGAGAGCAGCTTACATGGGTGTCTGGCATCTGGCTTGGGTCAACCCATGACAGTGGTGGATTTCTATCTGAAGTTTGTCACAGTCAGGTCCTGCTTATTTTTAAACACTGAAATAAGGGGAATTTCTTAAAAAAACTAAACAAGGATACAATTTTTTGATATTACACAAAATCCATTGTGAAACTCATTTGGGAAGACAGGTAGCTTGTGAGCTAAAGCACTGAACAAATCTTATACTGCATGAATGATATTTTTCAGGACTGCCTTAGCAACCACCAAGCAACAATCAGATGATCTGGTATCAAGGATAGCTGGCAACATGGAACAGCTTGAGCAGCTGAGATCTGATGGTTTGTAATGTGTGGGATGTGATTACTAATTCAAATTAGAAAGCATTGGCATGTGCTTGTTTAAGATAGGAAAGACACAATGCTAGCCTAGAAACCATTACATTTCATAGGCTTGCATAGCAGACTCACCAAATATACTCATTCCATCAACTGTTGCCCCTTCAAGGAAATGAAATCCTACAGGAAATGACAGTGGGAGTTCTATGAAGTCAATAAGCATTTCTGTGTCCAAGTACATATGAGTGTTGTGGTTTTTTTTTGTTTCCCTCGAATTTAAAGGCAAGAAGATCCTATACCTGGTTTTCTGTAGGACTCTGTTAGAGCCGGTCAGATGCTGTTAGTGCCAGGCTTTGTCTCATATAAACTTGTCACACATACCCAACTGCTTTGACTGTTGCCATTACTAAAAGGTGAGTATGGGGAAAAAAATGACCCATGAAAATGCCTCTTTATGACTGCACCTGCCTGTCCTGATTTTGGTAAAGGAGACCATCAACACCTCACAGCCATTTCCGGCATCCTCATCTTCATGGCCTGTTTCTTATCCTAGCTCTTGTGTTTTCACCCTGGGTTTTTGTGCTTGGGGTCTGTTGTATAAATGGGGTTGTCTGTTCTGAAGCTTGACTATGTTAGGATAGGAAGAAGCAGGAAGAGTCCCAAGCAGGGGTGGAGAATGAAGTCCCGGCAGAAGTTCTGCCACTTGTGACATTCTCTTTCATCCTTTCATTTCTCTCTTCCTTGGTGGAAATATTTCTCTTTGGGGGAAAAATGTTATTATGCAAAGGCTGACGAGTGATGAGCAGAGAGAGCTGGTTACAGCACAGTCTGGCATGCTCTCCTTGGATGTAGTAGTAGCTGATTCACTGGAACACAGATTCCAAGAGAAGGTCAATCTATCTAAAGCATGGGAATCACCTATCCAGAAATGCTAGAGCTAAGATGGTAGGAGCTTTCTAGCAGTGACAGGATAACCTCAGCTGCAAGCTACTGTTCATCAGCCAACCTTCACCTTTCTGTTGCTTGTTTGAAATGATAACATATTCTTCTCTGCCTATAGTAAAAATAAATATTTTACTTGTACAAGGATGTCAGGTTGAGCCATTCTGAGTTTGGGTTACCAAATTAGGAACTGATCACATAAAATCAAAAGTTTACAGAACTGAAGTTAAAACACCCCTACTAATCCACATGCCTGCATGTTCCCACGTGCGCTGTTCATTTTACTCACTTTATAAATTATTTAAAAAAAGAAAAGCATCCATTCAAAGTCAGTAATTTTCCCAATGGATATTACGTCAAATTTTCTGACTTTAGTTCAATCAGCTAATTATATTTTATTGTCCAAAATTTCTATGCTAATGATGGAAAAACCAATACTTGCAAGTGTATTAAAATATATTAATTTTTTTTTTTTTACAATTACAAAGACATTTTTGCCATGAGTGTGATTCACTAGTGAGTTGATGACTGGCTTGTACTTCCCTTTCAAACATTTTCTGTGGACCATTATTTGGTGTGATTTCTACCATAACTGGCAGTGTAATAACAGCATCAATAAGTCGACTAGCACTTTTTAAAATCCATCATGCTTAAAAGCAAAACAAAACAAAGCAAAACAAAACAGAGCAGAAAAGATGCAAAAAATGCTCAGCAGTACGATGTTCACTATAGACTAGTATTCCCAGTCTCTGACAGGTTTGTATAAACTTGACACATTCTTATGGCATTTTTTGATTAAACTAGAAAGATTAAATTTATTTTAATACTTCCATAAATGTAGTAAGTACAGTCTATACATAAGGTCGTCTACAACACACTAAACTTTCTGAACCCTCTGGTCTGACCCAGTGAGATACTAGTTTTTTTGTTGTAATCTGCTTTGGGGAAAGAGTGCTAAGACTCTCAGGGGCTCTGTCAGTATAAAAATACAGCTCTGAGTAATTTAGACATTACTGTAGTAAAAGAAAATTAATTTGGATTGTTTGATTGTTATACTAAGTTTTCTCCTGTTAAAATTAAAACTCTCCCAGAGTTTTCAGAATTGCAAATTGACAATTATCTAGTTATTAAAAGTAGGAGTGGCAACCAACATTCCTTCACCTTGACTGGTATCCTTAATGCAGTCCTCCCAGTTCATTACTGGAATCTCTGGATAGCCCTTGCCTCTGTTACTGCATCTCTGAGATCACTGTTGTCTGCCAGAAGATGCTCCACTAAACTGAAGAATCCCTGAGGAATTTGTTCACTCAGACTCCTTACTTCTAACTAAAGAAGGTTCCAAATGCAGCAAAGAGATGAGAGCATGGAGCAGAAAGCTGATACACCACTGTAAGGAGGATGCATCAAGAGCACAAAACATAGGGAGGGCTGCAGGGGGAGAGTTGACTGGTCAGGTCCAAGCACATGTGCCATGTAAGCAAAGGGATGTATGAATATAAACCAGAAAATAAGAGTTAAAAACTAATATTTATGGGCTTGATATTTAAAGATCAGTTAATCCAATTTAAATATATAAATATATAAGTAAATAAATATATACGTAAAATCTTCTGTCTATTCAGTTTCAATTTTTCAATAAAATGGATTATTTCTAAAGTTATTTTAAAGTGGAATTATAATATAAGCTTTTTAGCAACATTTTATTTCATGGAAAATATTTATATCCAGAGGTGGCTGAAAGTTTTAATTGATTTTTCACACTTCAGTGCAGTCAGTTTTTGCAAATACTTTTTGTGCGTTTTCAGTAGTGTCCTAAACCCAGATTTAATTTTCATGTGGCAAGGGAGTTACTGTGCCTAGAATTCCAACATATTTTTTAAACTATCTTTCAAGTTTAATGTCAAATAAAAGTTTGTTTGTTTGTTTTTTTTTGTGGCTGTTGAGCCTCAGTTTATATACTCCAAGCATCTTCTTTAAGCTGTCCACACAGCATGAATGGTGAGATAAAATCTACATTCCTGGTCTGACTTGTAGTACCTTACTTTTCAAATCATCTCAATGAAAGAGAAAGACTACTTAAAGAATAGGCTTTTGATCCTGAGACATCAAACTCCATTTGGTTTTGAGCAGGTGAATTTTCACTAAAATTACTTTTGATGCTTTGTACATGTAGCCGATATGTGTATGAGGATTTATGGGATTTAGCTTATTCTATGCCTCAGAAGGAAAGCCTGATACAATATCTGACTAATGGTTTGTATTTAGTAGAGAACTTAAAAGGTAGTTCATATTTTCAACTTTCATCTTATTAGTTGACTACATAATCAACTAAAAATTCCAGGGTTTAACCATTAAAGAGTATGAAAAAGAGGATACATGAAAATAACAATGTGCAATATCTCTGTTTGCAGATTTTCCAATTGATAGTGCAAATTAATAGTGTAATTGTTAGATGATTAATATTTAAGTATATTTATACTCTTCCTCTCTATTGTGTTATGGGTTTCAATATCACTTGCTCAAAGACGAAACCCATGCACATTTATGAAATGAGCTCTGATATTATACATTGGCTGTGTTAAAGGGTACAAGTCAATATAGTAGAAGGGTTTGGTGAGCAGATAATTAAGGGAAGCTATGTCTTTTCTCTCAGGCCAATTTAATGGAGGAGAAAAATTTGCTCTTTAGACTGTGGCAAAAACATAGGTTTTTCTTATCCCTGCCCATCCCACTCTAGGGGATGTCTAGGGTTTCATGTCTGCTGGAAAAATTTGAGTAGCATAGTTTTAAAACTGAGAACAATCTCAGAAAAAAATAAGGTGTGTCAGTATGACAGTGAAAATACTGGGAAAATATTCCTTCACAGTTACACACATGGGAGCTTAGTAACCTTTTGTACACACAGGATTCAGCAGTTTATCATCAGAACCAGAGAGGCAAGGGGGAGACCAGTTTTTCTGCCTGAGGACATCTTCCTGTAGAAGAATTTTAATTAAAATGTGTCTTCTACTGTATTTTGTCTCATCAAAGGCTAGCCAGTATTTCAGTTAATACCCCTGTAAATTCCTTTGCCAAGTGTCTTTAATTTGACACAACAGCCTTGTGAAGCAAGGGGTCCTAAAGTCAAATATATTTGTTGCTTCTCTGGGGATCTGTGAGTGCCCTCAACAGCAGCAGCTGGAAGGAGAGGAGAGCAATGAGACTTATACCAATTATCTCTTGATGTGATACAAATGATCCAAACATTGGATAACTGTGTTTTTTATAGGACCATTTTTGTGGCGTATTTTAATCTCTATAAATAAAATGCATTGTTCACCTTAAAAGGTCTTTTATGTCACCAAGCTCCTGTTTGGAAGACAAAATTCTGTTTTTATCTGATATGTATGTATTTGTTGTAATGTTGAATTTTATCTTAAAACAAATTAGATATCCCCAGAATTTTATGCTCTCTTTATTGTAGTTAGAATGTATGTCAAATGCCAAATGACAGCTAGTGTGCCAAGGCTAGCAAGTTTCTTCTGCTGTTGCCTGTGTTGCCAGATCAGCTAACATTTATTGAAATGAATGAAACTTTGGAATTATGTAATTGAGTTGAGAAGCTGAGGTTTCATATCTCCTCTGCACTTGGACAACTCTCAGGTTTAAAGGAAGAAGACACTGATGGAAATACAAGCCACTGACTGATGTCCTTAACATGAAGATCCTGTAACTGGGAACAAAATTATTGAAACTAAATAACTCTATCACTTAAAAAAAAAATTATGTAATTGAGTTGAGAAGCTGAGGTTTCATATCTCCTCTGCACTTGGACGACTCTCAGGTTTAAAGGAAGGAAAAAAAAAAAAATCCTAGATTTGTCAATAAGGAAAGAAGCTCTTAGAAAGCAAAAGACCTCAGACCCTCAGACTGTTAGTATGGGTCTGTGCCATGCCTAGGGAAAGAAAGCTTGTGTTAACAAAGGCACGCCTTCTCTGTGTTTCTGCACCTCTTTGTCTATCCCCACAGCATTCTTTATTCCTTAGGAAGCCTTAGGAAGAAAGCAGAGGCTTAATTAAAGATTGCCATTACTCTACAAGTTAGTGAGCATAATGTACTTTAGATCCTGCAAAATTGTTTATTTCACTGCCTTTTACTATTTTACTTAATTTCACAAAATTTCTTTTTGTCTAGAAAACTACTAGTGAAGTTAATTTTATTTAAGTGAAGAAATAACCTTAATAAGAAATCTAGTTTCTAGTTTTTCCTTTAATTTTACAGAAAAAAATCATTATATTTTCTCTATCTGTAACACTTGAAGAGTTTTCTTAAATTTACCAAGAAAAACTTTTTTTTTTGAGATGAGAATAAGGAATAGAAAATGTAATCCAGAAATAGTAATTAATCAGAAATAAATGAGCAAATAAAATCAATGTGCAATTACTGGAGTGAGAAATTTTTGAAAGGTGAGGCTACAAAGAGCAAGAGACTTTTTAAAACATAATACTCTTATTTTTTTCAAACTCTTGAGTCACATAATATTGCTTAATATTTAAGTTAAAATTTTCCAAATATTTACAATTGCCTAAAAATCTGATATCAATAAATGCTTATCAGAAGGGTGCAAGGAATTCATAATTAGATGTAGGTAGTGGCAACCATCAAATCAAACTAATATCTTAATGGTTTGATAAGAAAATAAGTACACAGTTTAACACAGGAACTAGCTAATACAGTAATACTTAGGTATTTAAATTATTTAAACTGGATATAATTTATTTCAATATGTTAATTGTACTGCAACTGTAAGATGATGAATTGTCTTTCAACTCTTCCCTCCTTGGGAGAAGTCTCATCATTCAGAGAATCACAACAAAGACAGCTGGCAGCTAGACTAGGAAACAATTGAGCTCAAATGGATTCTTCAGATGATCTCTTTTAGGCAAACCCCTTAAACACGTGCTTTAAATACCTCTTGACAGAAACAGAAAAATATTCTGTAACAAAATGTTTGTCTTGACTTGAATGTAAAAATATAATGAAATTTCAGAACATACTGAATAAAATGCGTATACTAAGTCTTTAGTGAAGACTGTCTTACCAGTTAACATTAATTATTATAAAGGCTTTATGTTATTCTTATAATCAGAAACCCTATAAGTATGTGGTACACAGGCAAAGAAAAGGATATTTCATTTAAAAAACAAAAAACCTGTGTGTGCACTTGCCTAGATTAGAGCAAACTTGCTAAACCAATTTATGACAGGTATAAATCTACATGCAAATGGGAGCATGAGGAATAGCAACCATATTGCCCAAGTAGATAACATATGTTATGTTATTATAGTACTAATTAATCATTATATATATATAATATCTATAATAAATATAATAATATAATTTTATGTTATTATAGTCCTAGTTCTAGTGCTATACTAGTACTAGTGTAATTTCTAAAAGCTATTTTAAAGAGAGTGATATTAGAATGCTGTGGACACAGGACATAAGATTGAATAGAACAATGAAAAGTATTTCCTTTTAAAGACAATTACTTATGCTGTGTGTGAATGACTCTGTCTGTGATCACATTTAATCAAACTAATGTAAAGCTATTAATGTAGGTCAGATACATTTTGACTTCTGCACCAAGCACAAGGGAAGACCATCATACCAGTGTGAATATTCTCTCTGGCTGCTGATCTCAATGCTATAGCTAATTTATTATCCTTCTTCTGTCTCCTTGGCAATCAAATTGAGATATAATGACTATGATTCTAAAAAGACTAAGACAGGGTATATCAAAACCAGCTTTCTCAGAGCAGATGTTACACTGCAGTAGCTGGACTGAAAACAATTGCTTTTCTTGCAAATTCAGACACTATAACCTATTTCCCTATGAGCATGATGTTCAAAATTGGTTCTGGTTCCTCATTCCATCCACAGAAGATGGAAATATTATTAGACAATAAGATTCAGATTGGACAATAAGATTCAGATTGCTTATTTAAAAATCTTTACATCACAGACAGGACAAAAGTAACACAAGAGATTCCCTCTTTGAGTCATTATTCAGATTGGACAATAAGATTCAGATTGCTTATTTAAAAATCTTTGCATCACAGGAAGGACAAAAGTAACACAAATTTGATAGAGATTCCATCTTTGAGTCATTTGGCTTGTCATCCAAATGATTAAATTATTAGAATCATAGAATGGTTTTGTTTGGAAAGGACCTTATAGATCCTCTAGTTCTGACTCACCTACACAGGCCAGGAACACCTTCCACCAGGTTGCTCAGAGTGCCATCCAGCCTTAAACACTTCCAGGGATGGAGAATCCACAGCTTCTCTGGGCAACCTTTCAGAGCCTCACCACTCTTACAATAAAGAATTTCTTCTTCATATTTAATCTAAATCTACCATCTTTCAGTTTCAAGATTTGCCTCTTTGTCCGCTGATCACTTTCATGGCTCTCTGGACTCACTCCAACAGGTCCATGTCCTGCTTGTGTTTGTATGCCCCAGAACTGAACACAATACTCCAGGGGGGTCATCCATCAAATCCATATCTCTTCAGTTAACAAGAATGTTGTGTTGGACATTGTCAAAATCTTTCCACAAGGCCAGGGAAACTCTATCAGTCTTATCCACCAAAGCTACCACAGAAGACTACCAAAATTTTCAGTCGTGATTTACCCTTAGTGAAGCCGTTCTGTCTGTCACCAACTACCTCTTTATTTTCACGTGCCTTAAAAAATTTTCCAAGAGGATCTGGCCCATGCCCTGTCTGGGAACAGAGTTAAGAATGACTGGCTTGTAGTTCCTCCACAAATGGGACAGTTTCCCATTTTTCATCTGTATGGACTTTATTGGACAGTCATGAATTCTCAAATATTCTGAAGTATTCTCCAGTGGCTCATCCCCTTCATATGCAAGTTCCCCCGGGACCTGAGGATGCATCTTGAACCCGATCTTATCCTGCAGTGACCACTACTTCATTCTCCCAGTCCCTGCTTCTTTCGTCTCCAACTTGCATGCTGTGGCTGGAGCACTTGCTGGTGAAGATTCAGAAAAAAAGTCACGGAGTATCTCAGCCTTCTCCATGTACTGGGTAACCAAGTCTCTGGTTCAAAGACTAAAGTATGATAAAAACAAGGATTTTGAAGATGAGTTTCAGATACATCAGGAAGTTGAAAATTGGGTGACATATTCAAGATATATTTTGCTAAGACATTCAAATGTAGAGCTGTGGTTCAGCAATTAGTGTGAAGTTTCATGAGTGCTTAGTGATTTCGTTTGGATTAAATGTTTGGATTAAATGTTTAAATAACACGTTTAAAGCATGCTATTACCAATTCAGAGATATATATTAGATCTGTGCTCCAGATTTATAAAAACTACTGTCAATCATCATAATTGTGAATGGGTAGATGGCCAGGAAATCACTCTCCTGATTTCCTTCAGCTGTAGAGAATAGTCTTTCCAGATCTAAGTTTGTTTTGGGATTGAGGCTGAGTTAGAGTTTTAGAGGTGGCATGAACAGTGGATTTCTGTGAGGATAAGTATTCAGTGCCTCATGTTGTTGTCTCAGATCATGTGGACAATCAGAAAAAAAGAGATGTGGAGAACAACTTTGGAGTCACCTCAATTATGTCAGCACTGTGCCTTCTTCAGTTTGACATAGAAGGTGTGGAGAGCCTAATGGATTTCTGAGACATGTCAGGACAGATTCAATTAGCTCTTGTAAAAGGCTGGAAAGGGGTTTATTACAAAAAAAAAAAAAAATCTGCCTTGTGGCAGGCAGTATCCTAGTTCTGCTATGAAAGGTTGTAATTTTCTCTAGGTTGCAGTTAACAACTTTTTCATGTGATATCACCAATGGATAGATGGGACACTTTTAGGTTGCCACCTGCAACCTGGTGATGTAACACCATAAGTGGTCCAAGCATCCAAGCACAAGTATCCGCTGCTGTTCTGAGCCTTTTTTCCTGAGAGAATGCATCTTGCTCTCTAAGAAATACACCTGGTGTGCAGCCCTGGAATAATCATTATGAATGACCTATACATTTTCTCTGGAGCCTGTCCTTAAGACTGTTTTTGATCTAGAGGCACTCTTAATCCATATCTTATGTTTTGAGGATTACTCCAAGGTACTTGTCCAAATGCTGTACAGAACAAAGTTTCAAAGCTGGACTCTTTGGAAAATTTAATTTATATTTAATTTCACAATCACAGAAGCAGAAGGGAGCTTATAAGTATTCCTGTAAATTCCTACACGGACTTAGGTACTGAGAGACCAAACTGTCATTAATCAAATAGTGTTTGTAGGAGTATTTGTTATATGAAAACACAATGAATGAAAGAATCTTAAGTCAGAAAAAAATGTAGAATTGTTTCAATTTCATTCTTTTTATTCATTTTATTAATATTGGCTTTCAACATCTGCTAGAGAAATTTGTGCAAAGCAGTTATGTATCTAACAATCAAGGAAATGAACTTGTTTGGACAAATGGTCCAATTTAATGCCACATTGCCATTGTGCTATTCTTTCTATTAATTATTTCCAACGCATTGCAAAGCAAATTGACCTCTAAAAGCTAGGGAATCACTTTTATTATATTCTATTATCTGTGCTTTGAATATTCCTCTTTCAAATGGTGAAAGGAGACTCAGGAAGGAGGAAGTACTTATTACTGTGAAATTCTGTTCTAAAATGCGGGTTAAGTAACATTCTAGCAATGATTCCAGCAGCTGAATGCCAGAATGATGAGCTTTTATCATATGGAAAAGCTTCTTAATTATGTATTCCATAATGCTCTAAAATAAGTTGGATGGCCTCTTTTCTGACTATGTACCATTTCTCAAAACATGTTCTCTAGTATAATTTCTGGTGTCATAGTGATCGTGGCTACCTTTTTACACAGAATTACAGAAACACAGAATAACAGTAATTTTACACAGAATTGCTGGAATAACAGCAGTTGCTGCCAGAACATTTTCCCACAACCATCAAAATCTCAGCTTTACTTTTACTTTTGCTACAGTGGAGAACAGTGATAGTTAGGAGAGGTACAGAGAAATGTGGATTGTTGATAGCAGTTGTGTGTGCAACAATTTTATGCTCTCTATTGTGCAAAATTCTTTCTTTAGCATAGCTGACATATGGAAAAGATACAGTTAGAGTCCTGCACCCTCTCCTGTTTAATGTATTGCTTTAATCCATCTAGCCAATCTACTTCAAATTAGAGGGAGATGATTTAAGAGGGAGGGAACTGTCTTTGTATCCAGTGGAGATACGACAAGGAGTGATGACTTTAACTGCATCTTGTCCAGAATGTCAGCAAAGCCCTGCCACTCATTAGAAAGGTTGTGGCACAACCATCATGACAGGCAGTTTGAAGAAGTATATTGAAGGTATTTCTGATCATGTTGTTCTGAGATTTTGTATCTCTGAACATAGGCACATGGGAGTAGTTCCAAACTTACCTTTTTTGAATCAAGTTCAGCCCTTTGTTTTTGTGGTCAAGATTCTGAACTGTCACTCTATTGGGCAGAATCTTTTCTCCCATTTTTTTATATGTGCACAGCAAAATATTTCTTTGAAGATACCATACTCTATGTTTCTCCAATATTTTTAATTTCTGTATGTATTTGTCCATTTTCTTGTAATGTCTAGAGCTCTCTGCCAGTGCCTGGTCACTTTGGGAATATTGACTGTAGTTTTGTTATGTCAAACCTTACCTTTCTATCCAGAGGCTGTCCAGTTTGCGTTCATATTGTGCTGCATGGTGTGCCTCACCTGAATAGATAACCTTTTTTGTTTGTTTGTTTTCCAGGAAACTAACAGTGATATAAGTTAATAACAAGTGCTATAACATATATCCATATAGTCCATAGCAAGGGTTTTGTTTGTGGCTTTACCTTTGCAAGCACAGGGGAAGTGCTTTACTTCATTTTTACAATCACCAGGGATTCCCTGGCTGCCTGATTGCTCCAGAGCCTTTGATTTTATCAGAGCTGTGCCTTTGCTCCCTGAAAGCATCCTTAATGAAAAGAATACTTTGGGAGCTATGAAGGAACTCCTCAAGAAAAGAGACAGCATGGGGAGAAAGGAAACAGTGAGGAGACAGTCTTGCCAAGATAATAAGAAGGAGTGAAAGAGCCCTGTTAGGAGGGGAGAGAAATATGATTATGCAGCACCAGAACTGCAGTAGCCTCTGCAGAACAGAGAATAATAGCAGCTACACAACAAGACAGAATTTTCCCTTTGAAACCATAGATGGGAGACTCCCTATATTGGCCTGCACATCTTTATTTAATATCTCACAGGTGAATTATCAATTGCAGTGTCTTTGAGAAAGCTTTTGAAGGAAGAGACATGAATCCTACTTCTATTTTTATTTATTAAAATGGAATACACACTAATTTAACCATTACAGGTTTTCAATTAAATAAATTAAATTTAAGTTAAACAATCAAAATAATGAATAAATCCTTTACATGTCTGTAATGCTGGTTTAAATGGCTAAATTTTGAAATAGTTTAGTAAAAATTAATACTACAGTTTTAATGGATTTGCTTGTCAGACAGTTCCACTGTCTATGCTAGTTAATATTTTCATAGTAGCTCTAGGTCTTAAGTATGAATTCCTTGGCTGATCTATATTCTGGTAAATCTGGAAAGCAATACATTTTGTTAATCATCATATTATCATGAAAAGTAAGATGATGGTTTGTGATAGCCACTTTTAGAACAACACACGTCCTTCATTTATTTAATCAGTATAACAATTCTGAAAGTAGAGAACTTATATTAGGTATCTTCCCAAAAAATTCTTGGAGCAACAAAATATTCAGAGTGATACTTCTGATACAAAACCAGTATTAAAGAAAAGAGATGTTGTAGCACATTTGGATGAAGGCTTTGTTGTGGGCACATGCAAAATTCTTTAGTATTACAGGTTTGATATTTTGAGTTCCTTTTTCCTTTCCTGAAAACTGTAAAAAGAAATATCTTCAGAGAGGATATATACCTGCAAACAAATAACTGAATGACAATCTAATATCCTGGCTAAGTGGTATTACACATAAGCTCCAAGACAGATGGTGATTTGTTGTCTAAATCTTGCATAAGGACTGGGGCATGAACACTACTCTGGCAGGAGCTGAAGTGAGATATTTTGCCCCATGGGGATGCAAAAAATCTGTCATAATACAGAGGGTGCACATTCTGTCACTGTCTCACTGGAGATGTCCTCTTTCTTTTGCAATGTGATCATACATTTAACTGGAGGCTTTCCATCACCACACCTTTTTCTTACTAGTTCTTAGAGACAGCAATACTAACATGATTCAGGAAAGAGTAAGTTTAATTTCTCTGCCACTATTCGGGAGTTGACAGAAAAGAATGAGAATAATTCTATCTCTATCACTAAATCTATGTCATATACTGAAACTCTGAAAAGTCGATAGTTTTCACTGGAGTTTTTTTCACACATACATACTATTTTATATCATATATGAAGAAATAAAACTAATGTGATGAGCTTATTTCTTCAAGAAAGACTATATTTCTACCAAGTTTATAGATTGGACCAATTCTGAGTATCCAAAAGACAGTCACAACCTGGTTTTGTAGTAGTGTTTTCTTTCTACTTATATAATCTAAAAAGGATTGAGACAATTTTGTTTAAGCATGACAGTAAATCAAAGGTTTACATGTAAATCAAAGATTCTGTACATGTCTTAACATGAAAATTCTAAGTACCTGTTCTCTCCTCAAAATATATGGGTTTTTTTATTTTTTTACCTTTAAGAAGTTAAACAACACTGAAAGTACCCCTATGATATTCTAGTGTTTTAGTTCATAAATGTCTGAAACTTCAGGCTATTTGACTATGCTAAATATTTGAAGACAGAAAACATCAATATTTTTGTACTTACCTCCTATGATGAACAAGACTGGCTACTATTTTAAACTTCCAATGTGTCTCCTTATTCTAGAAAAGATAGGAAAAAATGCCTATCTCTCCCCTAAATGAGGAAAAAGCCCTACATAGATTGCAGAGAAGACATAGGAGTGAAGAATGTTCTTACGAAAATCACAGAGGTTCCATCACAAGCACTCAGGAAAAACCACAGCCAAGAGTGGCTGTAGCACATCCATTGTTGTTATCTATAGCTGGTAGCTTATCTGAACTTTACTCTTATCACTGTACATTAGGAGTGAAATTTTCAATGCCTAGAAAGAGCCTTGGCTTTGCCAGAGAACCTACTATATGCATTTATATGTTTCTAACCATCATTATTGCCATTTCTTTTCAAAACACTTAGGAGAAAAACCATAAGAAGTTACCAGTGTGAGTCAAGCAGACATATTTCAGATGCTTTCAAAACAATTTTCAGTGTTGGCCATTTAGAAAATGGTCAGATATGGTTTTGTGACTCCATTTCTCAGAGCAGCTGCTTTGACTCTCATTAAGCTGCGTGTGATAAAACACCAGTGAAGACAATTCCTCAGACCTGATTTAAACACTCTTATTCATCATATTTTCTCCAGTTTCCTTACATTTAGTATTTTACTCCTGAAGATCTCCCAATTAAATTAACGAATAATGTTCTATTGAAGTCCTGCAGACTGTCCACATGAGAAAGGACTATCTAGCTCAATTAAGGAAGATGGTGTTTGATCCATTTACTTTATAATTTATGGTGTATTCCAATGAGAATCCTTCCAAAGCAGTCAGTCTCATCCTCCCCCACCTATTCCTTTCACTCTCCCCAGCTCACACATGGGTATACCAGCAGAGCTCTGAAAAGGTTGCTTAAAATGCCAGAAGAATAAGCTTCTTAATTGAATTTGTCTAGCTATACTAGTCACTGCAGAAGTGAAAAAAAAATCAAATACCTGTGTGTAAATATATATAAACAGGTGTTTATAGCTAAATAAATATGCATATATGTGTATATACAGGTCAACATATTTCATTTCATGAATGTATTTTAGCTATATATTTTCGGTCTGCTTTTCTTTGAAGTTATGAAATTAAATGATTCTTCCCAAATACTTTTAAAATTATTATTGTTTTTATTATTTCATAATGTTATCTTGGATATACTTTCACAAAGTGAATTGGTGAGGAGTATCAAACATAAAGAAAAATATCTTATAAAGGTTAACAGGAAAACTTTAAGATCTAACAGGGTGTCTACTTCATCCCCATGATGAAATGAGACCTGTCAAATATTTTTGTTTGTTGTCCATTCCATCCAGTAGCCCTTGGTCTGGGTTGTTCCTGGAATTCAGGAGGTCAAGGCTCAAGTTTCATCTTGAAACAGGCTTTGTGAGAATTATAATTCTCCAGGGTCTGCTAGGTGAGAACTGATGGATGCTGCTGTTTAGAAGCAGCTGTCTCTCAGCCAAGCCTTTCTTGACTTTTCAAGAAACAGTCGATTTCTATGAAAATTGCAGTGTAGGCAAATCATTAAACATTTGCTGACTAGATCAATTTGATAAAGAATTTTGCAGATAATTCAGATCATTTTATGCAGCACAGAAATCAGCATCACAAAACTGTTGGTTTGATGCATAACTTGTTTTTTATTTAGTAAAATGAAATTGTTGGATGCTTCCAAGAGATGGAAGTAAAAAAAAAAAAAGAGCATTCTGAGATACAAATTTGGGGATAACTTGTCAACTGAGTTTTTTAATAATTTAGTATTTTTCAAATAACTGAAAACAGTGTAAATGTGCTCAGAATGCAGTTCTTGCTTTATTTTGACCCTGTTTAGAAGACCACATTTGAATAAGTTAGTTTCAGTAACCAGTCCTAGATAGCAATCTTTAATAAAATTATTCATGCGTTGAGTCTGTCCTCTGACAAATGTGGAGACTTAGCTTAAACTTTGATGCTTAACACTTGAATGCCTAATTCAGGATAAGTAAAACCTGCAGTTGTTTCTGCTTATGGATCGTTTGTGATTCTGATCTGGATTACACAGCACAAGAGAAAGATAAGATAGAACAATTCAAAGAACGATACTAAGACCTTGGTTAAAATCAAGTAGTCCAAATTATGTTTTCATATATTGGTCTATTTTCCAAGCTGCTATAGTAACACACTGTGACTGATTCTCAGTCTTCCTGTTTGCATTCCTCACTAACATACTCATAAAACAATTTAGAGGATAGAATTTATTTTTCAAGAGTTTTGTTTTCTTATTGTACTTCAAACGTGATGTTCAAAGTTGATATAGGCCTATCAGGGTGCATAAAATATCTAACACTAAAGAAATCCATTCATAAAATGAAAATTCAATGCCAAATCTTAGGAAAAAGAAAGTTTTCACTTTTCACACAGAAAGATGAAAGTTTTCACATAGAAAGCTGACTTCTAGTCCTTGAAAAACTGGATTTACAATGAAAATTATGACAGACCCTTAAGTATAACAGTACTACTAGGTACCTGTATTTATTGTATAAAGCACAAGAACACCAGATTTATAGCTATAAGTGGTTTCATCAAAATGCCAGTTCCTTCTAGATTTTTCCCATTTCACTAGCTCTAAATTGTCAGTATTCCCCAACAACACTTTAGGAAAAACACAATAATTATTATAATAAAATTTAATAATAACATTGATATTATTTTTATTATTGCTCCTGTTGCTGGAAGTCAAAGTTGCTGTGTAATATGAATTAGCAAGAAAATTTCAGAGAAGTAAAGAGGTAATTTCTGTCCTATTTCTGCCTGTTGCCATTCTCTGAGGGCCTGAACTGTGGGATCACTTTTAGCCTTAAAGTGGGCTAGTCAACACTTGTTCTCATTTTCTCCAGGAAATAACTTCCTACCAAGCTGGTCTATAAATCTATCAGAATAAAATCCTTAAGAAGTATTTCTGTCTTATAGAAAGCTTTATTTATCAAATATTTACTAGAATTTTCTTAATGAACTCAGAGCCTTTTTATATCTCAAAAATATTTATTTTCCACCATGGAAAACTGAAATTCTAGTGAAGATTTATGTAAGTGAATATGAACTGTAAGGATCTGATTATCCGAGATAATCTGCTCAAGCTGCTGGCAACAGAAAGACAACTGGATCCTTCAATTCAAATTAGATGAACTTGTAGACACTGGATAAGGTATTGCAAAGCTGTAGGTGAATGTAGATCAGAAGTCACCATATGTAAAAGACAATGCTCACAGTCTGTATGTTGCTTAACAAGCCAACAAATATCTTAGGTTCACATGCAAACAAAAAATACTGGTTTTTTGTTAGTTTTGGCTTCATTTTTCAATTTCAGAATGGTTCAGCCTAGGTTTATTTTAGATAGAGTGTATCAATACTGTAATTGTCTAATTGTCTCATTGTCCAAACCTATAATTCTTTGGATTTTGAGATAATACCATAAATATACTGGGGAAAAGGTAGGAAGCAGGGATGAGAGGGAGGGAATGAGAAAGGGAGGCCTTGAAGAATCTAATAAAATTTGCATTAGTTCTAAATTTATTTTGGAAGTCATAATTTACCTAATGCATAGGTATTGTTCAAGAGCTGCTCCTATTCTCATGTTCACCTAACCCTTGGTCAAGTCACACCTTTCAAGAATGAATGATAGCCTCCCTGTTTTTTTTGTCCTCCACTGATTTCAGTCTTTCTAAGGAATTTCCTACTTCTACTGCATGTTGACTGTGATTATTTCTTCCACTGCCTTTCAATTCACATGTCAGCCAAGTATTTTCTTGCTAACTGGATTCTCTCAGCTCAGTACAGACATTACTTTGGCTTTCATTCTGTAATATAGTAATATTAGACTTGTTCTGCAGTCTGTGTTAGTAACAGTCTTGTTGGAGTACATCAGTTCTCTGCCTGACCCCTTGGAGAAAGCTCCTGGGTACCTGGAGTTTGAGGTTCACTTTAGGTGATAGACAGACAAAAGTTAATATCTTCATCACTTCATTCTACATTGCTCTCCTTCATGGCCTGTATGTTTTTTCTTGACCTCATTGTAGGATAGCAAGGACTTGCACATTAGTTGTACTCCTTTGTGTTAAGATCCTTCCAGGTGACCTTCTCTTTTTCTGCCATAAGAGCTGGTTTTAGATGACCTGCAAAGTGTCAGTATAGAGATGAAAACAGCATGAAGTTAAATCACTTAAGACTTTCATTGAATGATTTTTGAAACAGTTGTATTTGATACACCTCTGTTTTCCCAAATGAAAATGCTCTGCCTCTTAGACTTTGATTCAAATATCCTGAGGCTGATTACATTCCTGCTCCTTGCCAAAAAGACTTTTATAACCACAGATGATAAAATGAGAAAGTGTAAATAAGCTCTGTGTGTTCCTCTGTGAAAGGTTGGGGGCACCCAAAACTGTCCATGAGGGCCTTCGCCCTGTCCTGATCACACTAAAGTGGAAGGCAACCATCAGCAAAACTAAACTGCAAGCAGAGGATTGCAAAGAGATTTCTGACATAGCAGAAAAGACCTTGCTACAGAGGCAACAGGTCAGGGACCCCACCAGGGTGAGGTGCTTTCTCACCAGGACCTGGGTCAGTGGGTGAGGAGTATAACAAAAAACAACAAAAGATCAGAGCACTCACTTGTCCCACAAACATGGTGTGCTCAAGCAGGACCCACTCCTGGGGTGGGGATGAGCTTCTGACCCACACAGCTGAGGGAAACCTCACTGGGGTCAGGTGGGTTGGGGTGGAGCTTCTTGGGATGAAATACAAACGGAATTTGGAAACCTGAAGGTATACATACATGTATCTAATATTGTGTGTTTTGCTGTATCTCTGATCCTGAGCACAGTGTTTGCTGATTAATTACATGTCACTAGTAAATCAATAAATTGCTTTGATCCTGATTTGATTTAAAGTGTGTGAACGGATCAGTTTTCCCCAGGGTCAACAACTAATCTATTAGAAAAACTAGCAGACTTCTGAGCAGGCTAGTTCAGTGAAGGGTTTAGTGAATCATCTAGGGGAAAAGGAGAGGGAAAATAAATTGTGGTTCTGATGATGAAAGAGGTTATCTTTCTAATTCAATGAAAAAATTAAATATTTTCATAATTATATTCCATGAAAGATAATTCATGCAAAGTCTTTTCTTTCAAGAAATTGTATATATTTCTCATAAACAAATTGCAGGAAAAGAAAAGTCTAGACTATTAAAATATTATGTCTAAGTTCTAAGGTAAAAGTGCTTTTCCAGCTCCTCTAGGTAGAGTTTCTTAATCTGGGTTTTTAAAAATGCAAGTTTGGTATGGATCTGCTATTTCTTTCTCTATGGACCATTTCAATGATTAATCATTGGGAAAAAGACCGCCTTCATTCAGAAAAAATATTATCATTTATAAAAGAGATCTGGAGTACCCTGGAGCTGACTTAATAAAATGTTATAGCTAAGACACTGCGATAATATATCATAAAGATGAAGTACAGATAACCATCCCTGATATCCTCCACAGTAATATTTTTATTGTTTATATTGTTTGCAGATTTATTAAAGTTCCTGAAAAGCTTTGCTTTGACATGTTGTTTGATGTACCATCCTGAAAAAGCCCATATAAAAAAGAAAGATGTTTCAGAATTTGTGGAATTATATTTGTATAGTTAATAAAAAAATGAAGATATGCAAGGTGGAATAGTTTGTGGAAAACAAAAATTATGGTGATCTTGTCCAAATTCTCTAAAAACATATTTAACTCTGTCTTCGTGGTTGTTTGTTACATATATTTCTCTTATAAGTGAATATTGCTTTTTGGATACCATATCTTCAGCAGAGCCACATGTGCCTCAAGATAGGTTGGTTTTTTTTCTTCATACTTGTCTCAATAAAGTGGTAACATTTGGTTCAGATGGTAGTAGTATCTTTTTTATGGACATTTACTAGACTACAGCTTATCATTTCTGTCCACTGACTGTGTAATATAGCCTATAATACATTATAATTATGTATCCTCAATAGTTAAAAGGCACAAGCACATATAAACAGAAGCACAGCAAAAAAAATATATGTGTTTTAAGAAAAGTATTAGATATTTGGTTATGTCTTCACTAGGGAAATGTTAGGTTAGATTTTTCTTGCTTTCTAAAAGTACACGGGTTTATTTGCATTTCCACATAATGAAAACATTAAAGTCAAAATTTAGTCTGTGCAGGAAAGTTTGCTGAATGAGTGGAAAAACACTTGTTTGTAGAAAAGTTTACCTAAAAAATTAATGTCCAGTATTGTTGGTGTTACTTTAGCAGAAAAAGCAAATGAGATAAAACTATTATTTTACCAAATAGTGAGCCAGGTGGGTGCATATACAGGTAAATGCTTACTCGTGGTTGCTAGACTTAAAGATTCAAAAGTAAATGGTGACTAATTTTCTCTTTTCACTGCTTGCAAACAACACTATAATGGTTTTTCCTACTATGTCTTTCTCCAATACATCCTCAGTTTGTTACATAAAATGCATATCAGTGGTGGTGCAAATTGACTGGAAAACAGACTCCAAGAAATCACAAAGGTCTCTGTAGGTTCCTGAGCAGCAGAGAAGTATCTTACTTCAAGTAATGCAGTGCAGCATGCTGAGTTCGTGTCACTTGCTGCAGGGTAGCAAGGGTTCATAAAATCAAGCCAGCTACATGGCTATAAATCTTCTATAATGTAACATTTACTTTCATTTGCCATGGGCAATAGATTTTCCATTACTGAATGTGAACTAATGAACTGGCAGGCCAAGTCCAAGTTACCAACACCTATTGAATGTGTTCCCATGCTCAAACAGACAGGACAGCTCAGTTGGCAGTGTTCTACCTGCCTCTGACACAGTGGGATTTTGGCCCCAAGAATGCTCTCTCTGTGCTGCTCACTGATGCTGCATCTCTTCTTTTGAAACACGTTGTAAACCTTCCCATCACACAAATCTTCTCAGCCCACACAGGGATAACTTCTTAACAATCTCAGTGGCATTACACAGCAATCCAGGAAATAAATTTTCAAGTGATCTCATTAGATAAATTTATGGACTGCCTTTCCATAAGTAGAAGGCTGGTCTGACCACCAAAACCAATAGTCTGTGGGCACTCTACCACTCTGAACTTTACAGAGACCTTTGTACCACGATAAAATGAGTCAAAAAGGACATAAAATACCACCCTTCTAATCAGTCAGCACCTGCTACTCAAACCACTCAACAGAGTCTCTCATAGTCATTAGAGACAGTGCTGCTGATCTAGTTCTATCTAGGGGAAAAAAAGAGGGAGGTGTGTACATTGGGATATGTTTTAGGGAACATGCAAAAAGCTGAGGCAGGGATATATGAAGGAACTACCAACTTTGTGGAGCAAAAGCAAATGGAATGGAAAAGAGCATGGAGCTATTATAGTGATGTGACTTACCAGTTATTGTTTATGTGCATGGAAAAACATATAATAAATTGCCATGTGTTCCACTTATATATCATACTAAGAAAGAGATCCCAGTTTGCTTAAATTACATTTGATTAATGCTTTTGTTGGCTACATACAGGCTAATAAAAGTTAATGCTGGAAGATGAAATGGCACAGGAATATAATTGCATGTATTAAGAGACATTATTAGGTAAAATTCAGATAGTGGCAGATTTTTTATTATGTCACTTACTTATCTGAAGAAATCAAAAACAATAGATTTATCTCATTCAGTCCTTCTTGCAGTCTCAGAGAGTAACCATTACATGTGGGAAGCACTGCATGCCAAGACTGTTGGTCTGTCATAGCTTTAAAAGATAAGAAGGAATTCTTTCTAAAGTTTCTGTATTTCAACCATCTGAAATAGAACTAAAAACCTGAATGGTCCTCATTTGCTATATTGGGCTTTGTTGGCCAAAGGCCTTTCAGCAATTAGTGCTCTACATCCTGCAGCTACTCAGCGTCCTTCATGGCACAAACTTCATCTCTACCTATTATGTATGAGCCAAGCCAAAAAAAGGAATCCCCATTGTTCCATATCTTGCATATAAGCTGGCAAAGTTATGGCAGATTATATTCGGCTACGTGAAATGTGGAAAATGTAGCCCTTCCAGGTCTCCTCATTAGCCCAGTATCATAACTTTAATTGTAGAATATAGGAGAGGAAAGCCCAGTAGGAGGACAAAATAAACCATTTCTTCTTGAGATATCAAAACAGGCTTGTTCAAGGTCAGTTAATTAATCTAATTATAGTGATAGTCTTTCATGAGTTAACAACTGCACAATACAAATGAAAAGCAATATGTAATTTAAATCACGTTATTCAGATGAGGACATTGGAGTCTGATGTCCTGTGATGAAGTGGGGCACCCTAATTATTACCAAGGTCTTGGACACATCCAATTTCTGGACAGAATTGTATGAAATTTCTTTGCCTTTTTCAGTATTTTGAGGATGTATTAAATGTCTCTGCAGCAGTTTAGCTGCAGAAATTTACTTTGAAGTGTTATGCAAAAGGAATGTAGAAATCTATAGTGTTATATTCTATTGTTATAGATCTCTTTATTTTTTAGTTCATTGGGAGCATACAGGATTTCAACACGTAAACCCTGAGACGGGTGTTCTCTTTCATGGTGTGCAGTTGTTTGCTGCATAATTTCACTACCAAAAACAATTTGTATGTGCCTATTTCTTTTAGATGATACAGGTGGTAAACAGAGTGAAGTGTGATCATTTTTTTTACCCCTAGCTTTATTTTCCACCATTCCAGAGAAATTAAACATAATGGCCTTGAACTCCGTTTTCATGTCATTATGTGTTTGGTTGGGATTTTATTTCAAATTCAGAGGATAATATTAGTGGAAAGCACCAGGAAAAAGGTTTTGGGGGCTTTTTGTTTGTTTGTTTATTTCCCAGTTTGGGTTTTCTATGTATTTGGTTGGTTTCCTTTTTTGGGGGGTGGGTTAGTTTGGTTTTGGGTTTATTTTGGATTTTTTGTTTGTTTTGGTTTGGTTTATTTTTTGGGGGTTTTTTAGTTGGTTGGTGGTTTGGTTTGGTCTGTTTCAGGGATTTTTTGTTTGTTTGGTTTGGTCTTTTTTCCCCCAGGTTAGAAAGGTGAATACTTGGCTGGATTTACTTTTTTTTTCTTTCTTTCTTCTTCTTTTTTTTTTTTTTTTTTTTGAGGCAAAATGCAGGTAGATTCTTCTTTTGACTCTCATACAGAGGTGAAGTATGGTCAGGAAGCACTAACACATACCTGACTCACAGCAAATGCATGTACCAGTTTTTGAAACATCCACTGCATTTTTACCCACAGTTATAAAAGAACTCACTATAAAACCTTGAAAAAAGATATTCTTTTGTTAATTTATAAATGTCTTGTTTTCTATATAGAAGAAGAAAGCAGTTCACTTAGATAAAAAAAACCACAGTACATAGGATTTAGAAATTCTATGTACAGTATTCTGTATGATAATATAAAAAACCTCTTACCAAAATGCATGCCTATTAAAATATAAGTACATGACACTAAAAAATAAAACAGTCTTTCATTCACAAGGTGACAATTAACATGCCTTCAATTTTATGAAACACCATGATATATTGTGCATGGCTTGTATTCTTCTTATAAAAACTAAAACATAGCTCTTATGAAATAAATTCTCCCTCTCTGTCCTTAATTTTTCTCCTTCACATGGTACCTTTTTGCTCATTTCGTTGTCAAAAAAGAAAAGCTCTTAGTTCATTGGAATGGAAAATAAACAAATATGAAGGCACAATTTTACCATCATTGTAGCCTTAGGAGCTATTCAATATTTGAATAAGTGTTTCATTTGCTACCAAGACCCTAAAGTAGAGTTAACTGCAGTTGTTCTAGACTGAATACGACCCAAAAGCTCTTTAGGTCACTTTATCTTGCAGGTTTGTTGTATCTCCAAATTCTGAGTGCACCTATCCTGTTCAAAATAGATTAATCAGCTTGAAAACATCCTATAAAAAGATGTTATCTTTTTTTTTCAGGTTTCGGATGCATGATTCAAGCACATCCAGTTTGATTCTGAATATGAATCAGCTGGTGAATTAGAGGGAATACTGAAATGCCACTATACCAATAAGACAAGGAAAAAAGTCAATCAAAATTGGACCTTTAATAACTATGAAATATGACATAAATATGAAATATGAAATAGATTTAGCTTTTAAATTGCTGAGAGGAAAATGACTGATTTTCAGTGTGATCATCATGCTAGATTTCCTGACATACATATTTGATAAATTTACTAAAGCTGAGAATCTCCAATAGTATCTTGAGGGTACTGCTAGACCAACAAAGTCTAGCTTCAAATTAAGAAAATGAAAGCATGACAGAGCTTGGAGGCAAATTTAAAATTCATTTGAGGAGCATTCCATGAAAATATTGAATCTAGAAAACAAATGGCTGTAGAATCATTATGCATTTATTCATATACACATAAAAATAATAATGAAAAAAAGATCAAAGCTCTAAACTGAATAACTTTTGATGCTATAAGAGGAACAAACTTCATTTCTCTGAAGTGTTTAGCTAGATTGAAACAGTGATGTTTATTTTTAAATAAGAAAGGAACAGACACAAGCACACATCCTTAAAATTCAGGGTTCACATTCAGTTAAGCCACTTTTGAAATAATACCTTAAATCTGCTCACAAATGTGTTAATTAAATTATTTCATTTCACATTTTTTGGTGTTACAGTTTTGCCTCCTTTTAACTGTGAGAGTTTGGGTGTTGTATAGAAGAGACAGCTCCTGTCCAAAAGTACTTGCAGTCAGTGGTTGCAAGGAAATACTAATGAAAGGTAATTGTGATTTGTTGTATAAGCTTCAATCACCGCACAGCAATTACTCATCCACTAGCAGATATTTGACAAGCATGTCTCCTTTGTGGCAGTATAGGAGTGACTCTGCTGTTCCTGTGAAGAAGTGATTTCATCTTCATGATGTCTCAGTGATTCTTCATATTTCAAGGACTTCTGAATTAAAATGAAATTGCAAGAAGAATAATACACACGTGTTTTTTGTTCAGCGGGCATACATAGAAACTCAGATTGTGAATCAAAAGTTGTCTTGGTTCTTGTATTTTCCTATGTGAATCCATCAATAATTATCATTCTAGCTTCATTCGTTTATACCAGAACAGTTGATTTTTATGCAGATCGTACAGATCAAAATTAAATTGTTGTCTACAGTGATTTGCTTCCCCTATGGTTCTTCACTGCTGCTGCAAGAACTGAAACAGTGAAAGTACTCCTATACTAATGAGGCTGACATTTAATCATGATGTTGTAAACTAAGTTCAAAAAAAGCCATCATTCTTAATTTGAAGGACCTTCTTGACTAATATTGCTAGAATGAGCTGTGTAATACTGAGAAATTTCAGTGGAGAAATATAGACAAGGACCAAGTAGATTAACAATTCTACTAATGGGTGATTTAAGGAAAATTCTTGTCTCATTTCTTTAAAACTACTACATTGTTACTGACAGTATTAAAAAGCAAACAAAAATAAGAATGTTGATTCTTGCTATTATTGTAAGAGAAAGATACAATTCTGAGATTAAATAAATATTTTATTTGCTTAAGGAATAATTTATGCAGTCACTTCTTTGCTACATCATGTGGATTCGTTAAATAAACTTTCAATTAAAATTATTGTTTATAATATTTTTAAAAAGCTAACTATAAAACTATCAAATTAAAAATTTGAGATTCACTGGAGCTGGTCTGAAGCAAAAATAAATCAAAGATAGAAATAGCCCCCTGAGTAGAATACATCAAGATGCTTAGAGTGTTTGCTCTACAAGGATGATTATGCACATAGAATACTAGTAAGGATGGGTTTCTTTTTGTGTTATAAAGAGAAATAATAAAAACACTAAGAAATACTTGAAATTTTTACAATTGCCACGAAAAGTCCAAATTTTTTGTTTTGTTTTGGTTTGGCTTGGGTTGGGTTGGAGTAAGATACACAACAAATATATATGAGTTGGAGTAAGTTTTTTCTAAGAGACGAAAGAACACTTTGCTGTTAAAAAAAAAGTGGATGTTATATATTGCGCCAAATTTACATATGGTGTTTGTCACCTCTGGATCTGAACATCATTGATGTAAAATGAAATTGGAGATTTTGGGATGGGGGAAGCAATGAATGAAGCAAAAATCTTTTTAATGCTGAATTTTTAACCGAGCCTGACTAGGAAGATAAATCAAGCACAACAGTTGAGCTTCATGCAGAATCATTTTCTCTTCTGCCCATTACCTCTCCATCTAATTCAGCAAGCTATCTATAATTTGTGCCTGTAAACTATCAGTTACTTTAAAAAATGAGCTATCCAGACATGATAACTTCTGTGTCAGAAGTTTCAGCTTACTTCAGTAGTGAAATTAATGAAAACTATGATCTTTCTTCTCTGGAGTAACACCCAACTCCTGATTGTGCCAAACAATTAGAAGTAAAACAAAAAAGAAACATTAAATAAAAACTAATTTTTTTCCCTGAATTCCTTCTACACCCAAAACCCAGGGACAATCCACAGAATAGATATTTTTTGTTAATTAAGAAATAGTTGTAATTCTGCATTCTTTACCTGGACCTTATGCATGTCTGACACACTCAGGGAAATGTTGCAAGAGTTCTTAGGTAGGATTACATGCCTATGACATACATGTCTGCATCTGAGCTAATTCTATAAAATCCCTTCTTAGTCATCATAGAGAAGCACACACTACTTGAGTTCAGCTCACCTGCCTTGTAGGATCAGACATGATATTATTCCTTAATGGCTACAAAAAAAGTAAAAAACACACAGTTGAGTTTTTTTAAGAACTTGGATTAGGAGAAAAGAATATGTAGAGCAAAAGGCTTGAACAAATAAAACCTTGGAGAGAATACTGCTGTTAAAAGGCCTGCTATTTTCTGATAGTTTTGGTCCTTTGAATTGTCTTTTATTTTCACCAAAATAGTATTATGCCTGTGTCTAACAGATTTTACAGAGTTTTGTTTGAGTAGTTTATGTGATAAATCATAGTCTTAGAAACACACAGGACGCAAAGGAAAGTCAGATCAAATTACTTGCTTTGCTAGGATTTCCAGGTCTGGGAACTGAAATCAGTAACTGCTCTCATGACTCTGGTTCTTGATGCAGGAAATGAGCTGCACTGTGGAGTGATGCTAAACAGATTGTTAAATTGCATACATAAGGTACAGCATAGATGTGTCACCTCGGGTTTGTCTGCATGAAGTTATATTAATTTGGTTGAAATTTTGCCTTAAAGTAAGGTTCATCTTGTGCTGTCAGAGCCTAAGGCACAGTCTAGAAAGTGGGAGGAATTGCTTCTGTCATTGGACCGTGTGGGTGATATTGGTTTACACCTCCTACCTGGCAGCCTGCCAGATGCCTATGTCTCAGCCAAGGGTGTGTTTCTTCTTGGTCCTTCTAATGCTCCTGAGCAGAGGCTACCAGCTAGTATTAACTTCCCAGTTAGTAATGAAATGTCTCATTTTTGCACGGGGCAAAACTAATAAATTATTTATGACATGTTATTTATCACATATTTGAAATATTTATTTACTTAACTGATGTAAACATAGACAGATATAAATCTGTTAAGTGCAAGCCTGTAACTCTATATGCTGTCTGTGTCTCAACATTCAGAAATATTTACCCTTGGTTCAGTGTCCACTAAGCTTTCTAGTTGAGGAAAGGCAACAGCAGACAGTGAAATTTGATCTGTTGGCTGGCAATAAACTTCTTTCTCTCGGTCCACTCACTATCTGCTGCTCATGTGAGCACCAGCAACACAGCCACGAGCAGACTGAGGAGTATAAAGAATGATTACAGAGCTCTGGGATTGGCAGTGAGGGAATTTGGAGCACAGATTATTTTTTCCTCAATCCTCCCAAAGAGAAAGGGTTTGAAAAGGCCAGTGAAATCTGTAGAATTAACAAATAGTTACAGACCTGGAGCCACAACTCGGATTTTTCTACTTAGACCATGCCACTCCCTTTGAAAAATGTGGTCTACTGGGAGCTGATAGGGTCCATCTGTCAGAGAAGGAGAGGAACATCTTTGGTCATAGGCTTGCAAAGATGGTGGAGAAGCTTTAAACTAAAGTGGCCAGGGAAGGAACAATCTGTCCTGCTCCTCAATCTGCCTTGTTTCTAACAGCTGGATGCCAGGGCCAACATGTGATGCATAGAGGTTGCAGAGAGAGGTCACAGGTCAGCAGAAAAACCCCTGAAGAGCAGTACAAAGGAATTACAGCCACTAAATCTGCTTCACTGGGGCCCCAACTTAAATGCCTCTATGCAAAGAACATATCAAAAGCCAGAAATTAGAGATGTGGATGCCTGCAGGGCTTTAATCTTATTAATGTCGTGAAGACATGGTGAAATTATTCCTATGACTGGATTGTTAGAATGAAAGGATACAAGGAAGGATAGGCAACAGAGCCAAGGAGGTGGTGTTGCCCTCTGTGTTCATGATCAGCTGGACTGCACTGAGCTCTACCTGTGGATGGAAGAGGAATCAGCCAGTAGTTTATGGGTCAGGATTAAAAAGAGAGCAGGGCAGGATATTGTAGTGGGGGTCTGCTACAGGAACACGTGGTAAATAATGATCTGATTGGTGACAGGCAACATGACTTCACTAGGAGAAAATAACTCCTGAAAAATTTGGCCACCTACTATGATGGGGTCACAACATCGGTAGATAAGGGAAGTACAACTGACATAATCTCCCTGGATTTATGCAAAACATTTCATACTGTCCTGTATGACATCCTTGTCCTTCAGCTGTAGAGACATTAATTTGATGGATGGACTCCACACAGAGTAGTTTGTTTAGTTTTAGGGCCCAAATATAGGAAGGACACATACCCATGGAAGCTAGTCCAGAGGAGACCACAAAGATGATCAGAGAGCTGGAGCACCTCCTGTATGAAAACAGGCTGAGAAAGCTGTGGTTATTCACTCTGGAGAAGAGAAGGCTCGGGGGTGACCTCACTGCAGCCTTCCAGCACCTGAAATGTCCTACAAGAGACCTGGGGAGGGACTTTTCACAAGGTTGTGTAGTAATAGGCAAGGGGAATTGGCTTTAAATTGAAAGAGGAGGGTTTTATTTTAGAAATCGTTAGAAGAAATTCTTCGCTATGAGTGTTTTGAGGCACTGGAACAAGTTACCCAGAGAAGTTATGGATGTCCCATCCTTGGAACTGTGCAAGGCCAGGCTGGATGGGGCTCTGACCAACCTGGTTTAGTGGAAGGTGTCCCTATCCATGACAGGATGGCTGGAACTAGTTAATTTATAAGGTATATATGCTTCTATGACTCTTTAAAGAGAATTGTGATAGGTTAAAACAAAAAAGTATCCAAACATTTTTTAATGAAGGCTTACCTTCAAAAGAACTAATCTTTGATTAGATCAAGTGATTTATCTTTTGAGCTGAGTGCTAGTAGAGCTAGAAGAACACAAGAGTGTTCTTGTTTATATAATGTTCCTTTCTCTTTGTCATGCAGAAGATTTTCTGTGCTTGTGAACATGACTGAGTTTACTTACAATATAGGATGTGAAGAGACTGAGGACAGAATTCTGCAGTTTCTGGAAGCAGAAAAAAAGGGTTGACAGAGTCCACTAGAAGTTGTCCATTGGGAAATTGAGGTCTGATCTGCTTTCAAGAGCTCCAGAGCTCTGAAGTTTAAGATCAGGCGGCTCTAGGTGATGGCCTCCAGGTGTGCCTTGGACTGAATCCAGCCTCCTACTACTATCATCTGAAATAGATGATGGTGCTTGATTTCTGTAGAGCTTTGGTGTGTTGGAGAGAGGAATCAATTTCAGCATTGTACTTTTTTATCTGTCTTTTCTCCAAAGCCAATATATATACAAGAATACTTGCACAACAGCAGAATCCCTTCCCTCAAAAAAAAAAAGTTCTGTAGATGGCAAGTGTTAAAAATATAGGAAATTACTTCTCTAAATAATGCAGCACATGCAATTTCTAATTTTGATTGCATTAGGATTATCTGAGTATTCATTTATGAGACCAAAAGCAAGAGAAAAATAGAAGCAAATAAAAAGGATAATTTTTAGACATAAATTTGTGGGTGGATTGGTTTGGGATTTTATACATAAAGCCCGATTTCACCTTTTGTGGCAATAAAAGAATTTGTAAGTAACCTAGAAATCATTTAACACAGTAGTCTACCAAAAACGGAGACAGATACAGAAAAATAATAGTTTAAAATAATAAATATCTAAGATTT
The DNA here is from genome assembly GCF_014805655.1 of Passer montanus. NCBI lineage: Eukaryota > Metazoa > Chordata > Aves > Passeriformes > Passeridae > Passer > Passer montanus. The sequence continues at coordinate 1,890,532 of NW_024370595.1, read as the reverse complement.
CAGAAAAAGAATGAAGTTTCAAAATCTCTGAGCTTACTTTTCATCAGTAATGTCATCAAGCCCAAGCTTGCCAGTTCTTTCAGATAATTATAATATTCTACAGTTTTTAATTTAAAAGACCAATCTCTGATTGCATATGACAGTTCTTCTTACCCCTGAAAAAAATTCTGCCTGGTAAATGCTTTCATTCAGCACTAAATCAGATGCAAGGTTCCCAGTCTTCTTCTGCCTGCAACTCTATGCTTGATGAAAATCACCTTTGTTATTCTGGAATGCTTCATTTTACTAAAAAATGTCTTTACACTTTAGTATTTCAGAGCTGGGCCTCTAAATCTGGGAGTTGATGTCCTTGCATTATTAAATCTGCTTAATATATGATTTTTCTCTTTGCTCTGCATATAAGAGAAACACTCAACACTCTCTGCAAGCATATTCTGTGTTCTTCTCTCCTTTCAGTAACTGCCAATTGCAGATGTTAATGTCCAGATTCTTATATAAAGATACTTTAATTGCCTTTATTACAGTATTATAGAAAATTCTTCTAAGTCATTAAACATATAAAACAAGCTCTCATTCACTGGAACTAAATAAATCTTAAAATTATTTTTATACATCTTTTTATTTGTTAAAAGCAAATATGTGCAAGAGGATACTGAGATTCTGCCTGAGGATGTTTAGATTAACAATACAAGCAGTGCAACAAGCATATTCAATTATGAGGCTAGATTAACTCTCCTTGACAAGAGAAAATTAGTAGTAGGAACAAAAGAAACTACAATAAGCAAACCAAACTAGGGATATTTTCAAGCAGATCATGCTTGCATATGAAGGGGAACAAAAAAACTAAGCCATCAGTTTTCGGTGGTCATAAATGAACCTGCATTTGGAAACCAAACTAAATATAATAAGTCCCCAAGAATTCAAAAATATCAGTAGCCATTTTTAACAGAAAGGTTAAACAATCACTAAAAATTCTACTATAAATTTACCATGATTCAAAAGAAGTATTTTCAATCCTTTGTAAGAATCAACCCAACTTTCACTGTCAGCCATTGGGTCTGGTTATATTAAGCTATAAATCAGGGGTGATTAATTAACTACTTAATTACAATGTGACAAACTACACAGATTTTGGGGTGAATTTTGCTGACTGGGTATTAATGTCATGTTTTACAGTCTATTCACCATTCTGGACCCTTGTTATTGAACTGCCTGCAATATTTTTTTCATTACCCTTTTTAAACCATTTGCAAAATGTTCTTAGTACCACTAAAAATTAATGGAAAAAATAACTGATCCATGCCTAATTAATATTTCCCTTGTTCTGGTATCCAAGGACTGTAACAGTTTTTTGGTAGTGGTACCACACTAGAATCTATGTTCCAATAATCACATTCTTGACTATACATTACATATCATTAAAGTGAACATCTGAAAGGCAACCTTATACAAATATGAACTAGAAAAAAAATCCATATATATTTATATTTTGTTTTACTGAGTAGTTATACCCTTAATGTGAGAACACTTGTGAGTATTGACCTAATCATTTTTGTTATATCATTGAAAACAAAAAGAAAAAGTAATATCAAAGAAGCTGAGCAAGCTATGTTTTCTGGCATAAATTATATTAAACTTTTTCAGAATCATAAACTAACAACATTATCAACCTGGATTAGAAAGTATTACCTCTTCCTTTGAAAATTTAATTTGATAAATTATGCTTAGGTTATATTTCTAAAATTGTGTATGGCAGCATTAAAACTGGTAGGAACTAAACATTAAATTCCTTCACCATTTACTCTAGTAAGACAAAACAAGGCTGGGAAAGACTTTTTATGAAGGGAACTCTCAATTTCATCTAAAACAGTGTTAGCAGTATTTAACAAATATCTTGGATGGAAACCCAGGGGTAAACAATAGAAAAAGAGAGAAATTCCATAACAGAATCATACAGCTAGGGACAAAATAATTGGGAGAAAAAAACACAAACATACTCTGAACATATGTTGATTTTGCTTGTAGCATAGTATACAATCAGAAGGGAACTCTATGCCATGAGGCAACTAGTGATAGTAACTTGTTTAATTGACATTTTTTCACAAAGATGCCCAAAAAGGTCTATGTTTTCAGCATGTTATTGTTGCTGTTACTTATAATTCTATTTCAGATTTTTGGTATTGTATTTCTGAAACCAAATACTGCAGAGACAAAGCAAAATGAAATTGTGTGAAGAGAAATCCCCTGGCTCTTTTGCAACTCAAAATCTCAGAATTTCCTGATGAGATCATTGAAAAAAAGATGTTTATGCAACATCAATGTGATACCCAAAAGTAAGGGAGAAAAAGCCGAGGTGCATTCTTTCTTCCTTCTTCTTATTATTATTGAGGTGCTTAACACTCAGACACTTCTTCTGTTGGTTGGAACAGCGACAGTGACTGCAGTCAGCCTTCCAGGTCTCTCTGGAGACCAAAGGAAGGAAGGAATGTTTTGGCATCCTTTCACACTTGTTTATAACTCACACTTCATTCCAATCCTGTTCCTGTTCCTACTTCAAATATGTTGAATTCTGGTAGTAACTGTGGTTGGAAAGGGCTTTAGAAATCATTCCTTCTTTAGTATTCAGACTTCAGGTGGTGGAGAATATAAAACACCCTATGCAATCTTATTCCTATATAACTTTACCTTCTCTTCATTGATTTTAAGATCCACGTGTGCAAAAGATTTGAAAATCCTTTAATACTCTACTCAATATCAACAATTTTGAATATTGCACAAAATCATGAATATTTTGATGTTTAAGTGTATAGCTAAGACTGACTAAAAAATTAATGGTTTAAAAAGTATATCAAGGTTTAAGGTTTGTTTTTATTCAAATACAGAAATCAAATACTTCAATTGCCAAAATATACATCCATTAAAATAAATTTTTTAGGAGCATCCATATCACCCATTTAAGTTACTGTTTTGTAGATTCTTTACTGTCAGGAAAAATGAATGACAGATATAGAGGAGTATCCAAAGAATAATTTGTAATACTCCAGCCCCATCATCTTTATTTTTTTAAATTTCAATGGATTGTAAAGAGGACTGAGCCATTTTTGAACTACAATAGCTTCCTACATATAAATGACACAAATACTCTTCCTTCTTCTTGCTTTTATTTTGTTAATGGACTAAAGTTCTCAAGGCAGAAAAAACCGTTCTGAAGTTCCTAATTGATACTGAAGCCCCATAGATCATGTATATGGCTTTCTGCAAGCCTTGACCATATATTACCTTCTACTGTAGATGTTAAAGGGATTCACAAAGGATTGTAGTATATTTATTTCTTAATTCTTGACTGAACTTTTTATAAAACCAGGATTCCAAGCACACAGAGTTCCCTGGAAGCTGTACAGTTTCAGAATTTACAGGCTCATGAAATTATATCTAGGTGTATGAGTGGGCTTCTGGGAAATGAATGACCTGACAGAGATGCTACAAAAGTGAGGTTCAAGAAATATTTTATTAAAAGAGATCCCTGATTTTAGTTTTTTCAATATATTGATCTCAAATTTTTAGTCAAGTTTTTTAGAATAGCTTAAAGTCCTTTGGATAGATTACTTGGATAACAACAACAGAAAATTTCCCAGAATATGTGCTGTTGAAAGGGTTTTTGTATCCTAACAGAAAGATGTCCAGCTGACTAATGAACAAGAGCTCCATGAAATCAATATGCTTGTGCTGGTTTTGGGTAAGCAAGGAATTTGTGTAATAAGTTGCAAACAGAACCCTTCCAAGAAATTTTCAAATGTTGTGTTACTATAAAATTTATTCTGCTTTGTAAGGATTCTTATGCATAAAATGATGAAGGATGAAGTGTGCTGTTGCATTACCATTCTGTTCATAAAAAACAGTGGTAGACTCTTAAATGCAAATGTGTACTGTAGAAGATCCTAAGGAAGATTCAATATTAAATCAATTTATGTCAATAACATATAGCTTCTGACTGCTGCTGAATTCTCCTCTTGAGGCTGAACACCAATGCACATGAACTTTGCACTGATTTGAACTTGGAGATCAGTCCCAGAAAAGTATAACCTCTTTTTGTTTGTTTTTTGCCTGGTTTATCTTATAATCTGCTGTCTCAACAGCTTAGATCTTGGCAGCTGTCTTCATGAAGAGATGAGATGGTTTATGTTAGTGATGACATGAGTGTTTAACCAGAGAGAAAGTGAGAGACAGAGGAGAGCACTGGCAGTTCTACAATGTTGATGTTATAGGGGTTTCTGAAGTGTGGAGGTGGTTGTTTTTTGGAGTGTTTTTTTGTTTGTTTGTTTGGGTTTTGTTGTTGTTGTGTTGTTTTGGGATTTTTTTGGTCTTGTAGTAGACTGTGAGTAGGTGGGAAAAACTGTGCAACCAATTTTCTGTAAGAAAGTGTAGACTGGGATTTAGATATGATTTTCCTGACAGCAAAATAAACTGTTCTGGTAGGATAAATAGCAAAGAAATGTGATGACTCACTCAGTTCATAAGATTTTGAGGAGGAATAGTGAAGAACTTGCTTCTTTGTGTGACTTTTTGTTTTCCACTTCACACATTAAAATTAGAATAATTGTGCCCTACCTGCCTTCCAGAAGGAAACTCAAAGATATATCCATTACAATGTCAGTCAGAAATAGAACAAAGTAACTGTGAAAATCTGCTCCCTCTATTCCTGCATTTTGTCAGTTGGCCATTGCTTCCTGACACTATACAGTTAAAGGATTCTTTTAAAGATAGCACATAAAAAGGGAGCACAACCACATTAGATTTGTCATTATTCCCAGCACTGTAAAATTAAGGAACATTTTATGTACATATTTCAGAGAATGTACAGAAAGTTGGTTGGGTGGCAAGATAACCAGGAGAATTTGAAGAGATGTTATTGTTGTAGAGACCAATGGAGTAATAATGAGTCTCTAATATAAACCAGAGTAGTCAATACCTCTGTCATAGCATCCTACTGAACCAGTTCAATGAGGCCTGTACAAACAGAGCTACACAGCAGATACTACGGAATTGGAGGTTGTTGCTTTTTTTGAATTCTTGCAAAAGTCTCAAGTTGTTTCTAGCAGTTTATTATACCATGATGACAAGAATGTTCCAAATAGCAAGATAAATTGAGAAAGAAGGAAAGTGTGAGTCTGAAATAACTGATATATTTATACTGAATTAATTTGAAATGTCTTTTTGTGTTAATTTTACTCATACTACTGAAAATTAAAAACTCAAAATTAACTTTGGTGTTCTGAATCCTGAGAGTGCTTATGTGGATTTCCAAACCAGAACTTATTCTGATAAATAATGCTAGATTCAAAAAACCTTGATCTATAAATCTTGATTATTTTCCTAAAATATTATGATGTCTGCATACATATTTGTCATCCTTAGACAACATCTAGTCTCATAACAATCCATCACACAAATTCTACTGCTAACAGGTTCAAAAGCAGAGTGCCAGTTAGATTTTATTAGCTACAGATGGAAGGGTATGATGAAACATTCACAGGTATCAAACTGTTGTAAATATCACATGCTATTATTTCAGCAATCTAGTTATAATGCATTGACCCTTAATACCCTAGACTTAACAAATAATTGCATTTATTAATGATTATTTAGTAGGTTGTTTATAACATTATTTTCAATTGTGACATCTTGAGGAAACAATGAAATGTTGCTGCATAATCTGTTCTCTGCCTCACAGGTATTTCCTGGTAGAAATGATCATGAGAAATGTGAAGTTTTTGAAATTATGTTATATGCAGGAAGCAGGAAGGCCCTTTAATTATGCCCTTAAGTACAGAATATTTGCTTAATTGCTTAGTAGCCCTTGTATCCTGAAAATTTAATTAAGTGATGATTAACTATTCATTATAATATTTTCCTGTTATTATTCAGTACAAGCTGCACATTAACTTTTTAAGTCTTTATCATGTTAGGAATTAAGCAACCCCAATTCTCATCAACTGCACAGACTGACTGCGATACTACAATAACTTATCTGTTTCCCTTGCTCAATTAATAATACCTGATTCATCAGGCAAATCAGAATTGCCCATGGAAAAAGTCTGGCATTTTAAACAGTGGCAGCTAATTCTGTTTCCTGCATCAGGCCTCTGTTCTGTTAAGTAACGTGCTCGGTTTCCCAACTTAGCCCTACTAATTCAGTCTGGAAAGCTGTGCTATGATACAAGCTGCTCAATATGGGGCTCCAGAAGAGAATATGTGGAGTTTAGAGCCCCTTAACCTCCATCAGAATGTGAATGTCTAAGCCCAAAAACCAGAGGAATAGGTGGCTTTCTTTTTATACAATTAATTGTTGGGGTTCCACTAATTGGGACATTGGAATCCCATCTAGTTACTCACATCTATCCTGAAGTAATCCCAACTGACTCTGAACTTCTCTGAAGAGCATGTGGGCCATGAAGAATGTGCCATTGTGAGGGAAGCCCTCCACATCTCCCTTTTGATCTGTGCTGCTCATTAATGTGAACTCCAGGAAGAACTCAAGGGCAGTGAGCATTAGACCTTTGCCTGGCATGAGGAGATGAGCTGTGCAGATCTGAGATACAAAAAGATTGTGGCACTATTTCATCTTTGTAGCAAAGGTTAGCATATTGGTTTCCTTTCTTTTCTTGTTCCCACTTGATAAACTTCAGATCTTGTTTCATATGCCACTCTTGTTTTTACCCTGAGTCATAATTGCCTTTTGAGGTATTGAAAGGAATAATTTTAAAATGTAGTAGAGGTGAGGTAAATTCTGCCCCATGCACTTCCTAAGCACTGTGCAAAGCTGTACTTTGTTTAGCTAGTTTGTAGGAATAAGAAGAGAATGTAGAACATAGGTGTGCTTGGCTACTCAGCTGCTGCACTGCTTTCAGTGATGGTGGTATGTGTCATCTGTTTCTAGAACTAATTGACTGAATTTCTGGCATTCAAAATATTGGAAAGTTTAGGAGTTTATAAGGATAGTCAGTAATAAATCACAATTTTTCAGTCATCCTTTAAAAATTTTTTTGCACTATATCTAAACAGTATCTCTACCCATATGTTCAAGTAATTGAGTACTCCTGAAACTTTCTGATATTAAACAACTTCTGAAGATTACTTTGCAATTTAGTGCTACTACAATATCATATTCTGTACATAACCATTTGCATACATGTTGAACCCAGAAATGCCTCAGTCATGGTGCTGAAGTTGTGTGTGTGATAAGCAAGAGATATTAGGACTGAGAAGGAAATGGAATAAAACTCTATAAAGGGGAAAGAGTGGAAACCAGTTCATTCAGACACTCTGCCATGAACTGATGAAGGAAGAGATTTTCTTTTCAGAAACTTTTGTTCTGAAAATCCTACAAAAGTTCTCATTTTTCATTCTTATTTTTATATGTATATTATTAACCATACCAAATGAAGCAACAGGGTGCCTGATCCAAAATTACTGTGAGGTTTCTTTAGGAAAATTTTATATATGTCTCCTAAAATAATTTTGAATGACAACTTTATGAGATAGAATTAACACATTAGAAAATTACCTTATATATCATTTTATGATTGATTGTATCAATCATGGAGATTGATACATATATATAATAGACTATGCTTATTTCTAGCTGTTCAATAAGCATACTTGTATAATTTTAATTTAATCTTTTAATCTGAATATTTATATTTTAATAATTAAAACCATGAAATGTTAGTATTTTAAAGTACCTTAAAATTTAATAAAATTAATATCATAAGCATATTCTGACAGAGGGAAAACTAGATACATTTCACACTTTTGGATCTGCCTCCAGTCAGGACTGCCTAAGGATAAATTACATCCATTCTTGTTTCTGCATTTTGCTGTAACATCATTATGTTGAGCATTATTATTACTTTGAGTTTGATTAATACTTTATAAAAAGTCCATAATGATTTATGCTCAGCAGTGGTTTTAATCTGAGTACTTAAAAGCAATGAGACTTATATAAGAGAAAACTTATAACTTGTTTTTCCAGCAGGGCCTTTTTTTCAGAGGTGACCAGTCAAGCATACTGTTAGATTCTTTTTCTTTTTAGTGTATGCATTTTTAGACTTCTACAGCCTACAATTTTTCTGCATTAATATTTCAAGTCTCCTTTTTCTTTAAGTAATTGGGACACAATTGTCTAGACACTTACTAATCATTTGATGATGATTTTAATCTCTGTACCAGCAACTAAAACACCAGTGGTCTAAATCACAAGATGAGGAAAATTCATTGTGCACTTGTCCAGAGGAAATCCTCCTATCAAAAGTGCTGTTCCTATTACAAAAATTACAGGACTAAGCTCACTGAAACATAGTTCACAGTTCATAGTTCATAGAGCTCACGTGTATTTTCAAGTGATATCTAAGTATGAAAATATTTCTAAGGAACTTCACAATAGAAAAATTTCTTGAAGTGCTGACTAAACTCAGGTCTGGTAGTGGTTAAACCTGTCATGAGCTCTTAATGACTGCTCCTCTGTTCTATAAAATTGAATAAAAGGCCTGCACTAAACAAGGTTTTGCTTCGTGTGGGTGTTTGTGTGGGTATGTACCATGCAAAACAAAAACTAATAGGAACCTATTACCAGGTTTTCTTGATGCACTAGCAAAACCAATATCAAAGTGTCTAATTACTTTTTATTAGTTTGCGGTCTCTAGGATGCTGAAATGCACTATTTTCAATGCTTTTAGGAGTGCAACCAGGCTCAACACAATTGATAAATTTTAATTTCATATGGATGGCAATTATCCATAAACCTCTACACAACAAAGCTACTGACATTATAGCTGAACACTTGCTTAACTCTTGTACAAAACGTGATGTTTCTTTTACCATACTAAGGTTAAGAGTTACCTAAAGAGGGAATATTCTGATATGAACTGAAGCATAATCTGCATTTTCTTATTTATCAGACTTTTGAGAAAATAATCAAAACTGAAAACACTTTTATGTACTTTCATTGTTTGCCTAAAGAAACTTCAAGGTTGCGTGTAATTTTCCTTTCTAAGATGGTTTAGCTGGGACTGATCCTAGACTGTAATTCCCAGCCCGCTGACTTGTGTTACTGGACAGGAATATGTTTTCCATATTGTCAGGAGTTCCAAGCTGGAAGAGCTTGAGACTGATTTTATGTCACTTAGGGGAAAAAACCAGAAAAAACTAAACAAAACAAAATAAAACTAAACAAAACAAAATAAAACAAAACAAAACAAAACAAGCTATAGCCTCATCTTTCAGTCCTCATTAAAAAAAAAAAAAAAAAGTAGTGACTTTTTTTTATAAATCTGAGGTAATAAGACTGTAATGCTTTATCCTAGGAATGGATTAGTACTTTGTTTTGATTTGCTCCCATTTTGAAAGATCTATCCTCCATCGACTTTATTATTTAGAGCTTTTCTTGTCAGAGCTCTTTCTTGCCTTCTAAGCTTTGAAAGAGATCAGATAATCCTGAACTCAAAGCTGTTTTCTAGTTTCAGTCAGAAAATTGGGAAGACTTCTGACTTTTTAAATTTGTTCTTCAGTTATTGGAAAACATTTTTTCAGAAGGTTAATGATCCTCTATAGGCTTATGAGAAATTTGTATCTTTGTAGGAAAGGAGGTTAATGTAATGGATGAAGAGTAATTTAAAATTGTTTTAATTAGTCTACATTTTTGTCTCTCAGAGAAATTAAAAGCCAGAATAAACTGTCCTGAGCATTTCTAGGACTGTAGTCTCTCAGGCATGTGTCATTTTGGTTCAGGTTTTCAGGCATATACTGTATATCTCAAAGCCAGTTTTAATATATAAAGTGTTTTCTTAAAATACCTATTGTGCCTGTCAGCTACTGAGATGTAACAAGACCATATTTTAAAGTTTTCTGTCTTAGCAGAGTAAAGTATGTTGATTACATAAAGTTTAATTTGGAAGAGGATAAATTTATTTGAATTAATTAATATGTAGCTGAATTTTAGGCCACTAACAAGTTGAACATTTAACAAATGCTTTTGTTTCCACAAGAGACTCCTGACCTACCAGGAACAAAGAAGCCCACCTTAAAAAAACAAAAAAAGCCAAAGATATAGTATCAGTCCTTCTCCTTTTTATAGCTCTGTCTATGGAATATTTACAGAAATAAATCCAAAGCAAGCTTTCATGTGCTGATTGTATTCTGCTTTGTTATGATTCTAATGCACATATTTTTGATAATACATTATTTTCATTTTATATCCTAAAAATTTCATGTCCTAAAGTTTATTTACTTACGTAATCAGCATAGAAGTGCTTCTCAAAATAAAGCACTAAATAAAAGAAGTTATATGGTTTCTAAAATTTGAGGGAGCAGAGATTTAATTTTTCATTTTGTGTTATTACTAAAACAAATTTATTTCAAGGGTAGTAAAGACAAGCATCACTTATTTTGGGTTTTTTTGGTCTGCAGTTTTTACTTTCAGCAATACAGCAAAAAGAGTTTACACTATTACATTATTTCAAGAGTGACAGCTGAAAAGAGAATTACTACTGAGAAGCCACTTAAAATTCTGTTTAGTAGGAATTCTAGTGTTTGAATATTTCAGTCTTATAGGGGGAACTCAATCATGAAATTAATTCATTTGTACATCAAAAGGACATGTTTTGTTTACAATGTCCTCTTGATCACACAGATATTAAAATGCAGTTGTACAGTGAAAAAATCTTAGCATACTAATTATGCTTATCAGGATCTGAGGAGGTTAATTTAGTCAGATGGAAATGGGTGTGTCAGACTAGGTTTGAAGTAGCTAATAGAACACATAATTGACAGCTTTCCAAATGGTGCTTTAGAAAGGCGAAGGAAAAGCATTGCTTGACTTTGATGACTGCTTAGATTTTCAAGGTGTTACTTTGGAGTACAACCACTCGAAGCCCACAGGTTAGGAAATGCAAACAATTGCAAATTCAGCTACAGACATGAGACCATTACTGAGATTGTGGGTTTACTTTTGAAAAGTGATTTTTAGGTTAACAGTTTTGGTGAGCAACTACACTGTGATTTTAATAATATTAATATCTTATTTTCTGTAGTTAGGAATGTTGCCTAAGGAAAGTGTATCATTATGGTTTTTGATTTTGGTTTTCCTCCTTTAATCTTGATTCAGTTTTCTTAGGGAAGGTTCCAGCCCTTTTGAACTGCTCAGACCCGAGTAACATCATCGCATCTTAATAATACACACAGATTCACAAGCAAATAAGTGAAAACCAGCTCACAGTGTGGGACTTATAGAAAAGAAATATGTTTTCATGACTAAATAATGCATTTTATAATTGTTACTTTTGAACTGCATGAGGCTATGTCTTCAGAGCAACATTAGGTTTAAGCATAGGAGTATACATTGTCCAAAGGATACTATCATAAGAGCTCAAAAAGAAAAAAAAATGCCTGAACTTTACAGGCCCATGTGAGATTCAATGAAAAGTAATTTACCTCAATGATAATGAAGACATTATTAAATATTAATAAGTAATAAATTAATAATTGTATCTCAGTTTGTGTTTAGATAATTGCTAATGATTTAAGTGGGGTTCATCTCCTCAGTATGCACTGAATTTCTATGTAAATGCTGATTTGTTCTGGGAATGATTTAGCTGGGAAAACTTGTTCCCTTTCCAGCTTTCAGAGCCCCTCCACATTATCTCACTGTATTGACTGCTAGCACAGCTCAGAGGTTAGCGTGACAGACCCTAACTGTTGCAAGTCACATTCTGGTGAATTAAGAAAAACTGAAACGGAGGGTTTATTTAGGTTAGAAAGTAAGCAGATTTGCTTCAGAGTTACTGTAAATTGTTTAAGAGACACTGAGCAGTCCCTATGTGAAAGACATGACTTTCAGTAAGCACCTAGAGCAAAGTATATTGAAAGTGTGAGACACTGCAATTACCATAGCAAAACTTACCTGTGATTTTCTCTGTAGCTTTTACCTATAGAAGTGCATGAATATAATTACGTACACTCCATATTCCTGGGATTTTGTAATTCAATTTCAAAAAGAGACTAAAAACCCCAAACTTACACATATTTTATGATGGACAAAAATCTCTGTGAGACCACCATGTTTATTGTCTTCCTTTTTATTTTGGCTTGTTCAAAACTAAAAAGTGAAAAAAATTGATATCTCTGATAGAGCTAAATGATAGGACAAATTTGGGACTTTTAGACATAATTCCTTTAATTAAAATACTACCCTATCTCCTAACTAAATTATATGTATATATTAAATCAAAACAAAACAGAACAAAACAAAACCAAGGAAAACAAAAACCAAAGAAAGATGAATGCAGAGATTCTTGGTAAACCAGATCTAAGAGTTTTTAAAAATACAAAATAATTTGTGAGTCGCAGAATTCACAACTTAGGGTTAAGTTGCTGGGTCAAAATGGCATTCAGACAAAACTGTTTGATTTTGGCTTTTGGAATTTTCTAAGCGTTTTTCTATTTAATTTCCTCTTTGTTTCCAAATGAAATGTTTGCTTGGATGAAATAACTGATTTTTACAGCCAAATTTATTTGCAAATTTGGCACAAAATTAGATTTTTTTAAAATGTCTTGAAGTATAAAATTTTTATACTATTTTTCAAGGGCAAGTTATTTATTCAGATGTAATGATAAATCCTGCAATTCTGTACTGAAAATGAAATAATATTCCTACTTGTGGAATTAAATATGATGTCTTTATTGTTTCACTAGCTAGTAATGTAGTTCTGCATCAAGGTCACAGGAAGATTATGCATCCTAATACTTTAAATGTGCAAGGATTTAATGGCCTGAAGAATTTAGTCTTGGAGGTTGCTTTTATTTATGTGTAAATTCAACATCACTTAAGTGTGAATCCAGCTGTAAATAAAATCTTTATAGCTGGAAAAATCTTTTAAAGCATGCTGTAGAAATACCTCTTATTTAAGTAGCTACAAGTTGTCTAAACTCATAATTGGAAAAGATTTTGCTTTTTCTTTCACATAAAGAAAAGCCACAAAGCTATTTTAACTTACATTTTTGGAGAAAAGAGCGGTGAGGTCTATACTTTCTTAAATGTAAAATGTTAAATGGTGAATGTCAGATAATACAGATTGGGTATTGTGTAGAAAAATAATGAAAGCAAAGACAATTTCATTCATCATCATAATCTCATGCTTCTGGGAATAAAGAGATCAAGAGATCTTGGATGAAGAGATAATATTTGTGTCTTCATCTAGATTACACAGTGGGGGCACACTCTGAAAAAATCCTAAATAGAATTACTGTGAATAGCATGTTGCTACTAGTTAAGATGGATGCCTGATTACACTACAGAGCAAGAGGTGTCCAGACTCTGTGTATGTGGTTCCAATGGCTCCCATAGGGAATTAAAATGTGAGACAAGCTTAGTTAGGTTCAAAAAAACTCACTGGTGTTTCCATTTGGCTATTCCACTCACTGTATATCCATATTTCCACTTTAGATTTTGAAGACTACTCATGTTTTTGACTGCAAACATATATCTGACAGTAGGATCATGGAGACTTTGCATAGAGCAGGAGCAGAGCTCTGACACAGGAACGTGGAATTCAAGTCAGCTCCTATAGTGTCAGCAGCACTAAACTCCTGGAAAAGAGCTGCCAGAGCTTTACAGCCTTTGTCATCATCACCAGTCTAACACACTCTAATGGATCTGGGTCAGGGAACAGAATGCATGCTGCCTTGAAAAGCTTTGGGTTTTTTCAAAATCTGTCAAAAGACTGATGTCTAGGAATATTCTGTAGAAGCTGTACAGTATTGCTGTACATAGAAGAGTGTCTCTGGAGGCTGCTAAAAGAGCTCATTATGACACCTGATATACAGAGCCATTTCAAAAGCTTGATCAATCCCTCAAAGCATGCCAGAATAGCTTGAAGTTGTTCTTTATTCAACTGTCCTAGAAATCTAAGTAAAAATATATTGATAAAATTGAACTGTTAAACAGAAATACTTTGCTTTATTTGGGAAAATGAGTCAGGTGGAGAATATTACCTCCAGTGGATGTCAGCAGCAGTAAGACCAGAAATAATATCTGAATGATTGAGCATATAAATGCTTCTTTGAAGTTCACTGCATATTTATGCATTCTCTTGCCTGTTTCTTGTTTGTTAATGAGGTCCTGCAATGAATATATGAACTCTATGAGTTATTGCTGGGATGGAATCACTGAGTAAAAACAATCTGAGAAGCTGCAAAATAGCTATCAGACCACTTTTATAAGTTAATATCTTTCTCTTATCTAAGAAAGGATGTATTGAGTATGCAGATTGTTGTGAATTAATGAATTTACAAAAGTTCCTTTCTAAATCAGTAGCTGCAAAAATATTAGCAAGAAAAGTAGCTTTATGGAAATGATCAGGTTTTATTATTCTCTTTGTTATTACCAAAATTTGAGACAAAGTCTGCAAATGGTTCTTGAGCTCAGCCCAGTCCTGTACAATGAAGCAGAAATGTCTATTTTCATTGGAGAATGAAAAGCAAAAGAAAGGGTAATTGCTTTCTAAGGTCTTTGATGACTTACATGGAGTAAACTCCTGACCTTCAAGCAAAGCATAAGACTCAACTCAGTGAAAAAAGTAACAGTGAATTTCAGGAAGAAGACAGTCAAAAATGGATTGTCCATTAGCTATAACTTTTAAAGCTCTGCTGCACCCAACTTGAAGGAAAATTGTTAATAATGAAGAAGAAAAAAAAAATAATCAGGGGGTGGTTTTTGTCAATTTTAGTCCTAATTGTAACAACCTCTGTCTTGAAAGTGATGCTTTGCATGATTGGTTCCATTATGTCTAGTACTGAGAGTCTGAATACTTTCATCTGCATAATTCTGTGATGGAGTATAATTAGAAAAATGCTATTTTGAGTCTGAAGAATCTTTCTGTTGCCCTACCCATCTCAAAACTACTGTCTCATTAAGGAGCTGAAAATTCTATTGTGTCATCAGCAGTTCAACTTTTGTTGTATTTGACCAAGTGAGCTAAAACATGGCGAAATAAGGTAGCATATTGAAACGCTTCCCTGAACACTCTTTTAGTATAGTCATCCCAGAGGGTATAGCCTCCTAAACAGCTCAGAGAGAGCATTTGGAGTTATAAAATCATTGTGGCTCAAGTTCTTATCTTATGTGTACATCCTCAAGGACCTTACAAAAATAATTTTTTGCTGGCATTAACTACTCTGTAGTTGCTATTAGTCATTATTTAACTATTTCATGAGTCAAGTCCTGGTTATGTTATCTTGCTGTCATGAATAAGTGAGTTCCCAATTCATTCATAACATGAGCTGCTATGTTCTGCCCTAAGGGTTAGGGAACACTTAGGATGTCACTTCCTTGGCCCCTGTGCCTGAAAGGGGGATATCTGTGCTACAGCTTATATGGTGAATAAAGACACAATGCAGCTGCAAACAGCTGGACAACTCAAATGAGGGTATCACTCTTGAAATATTACATAGATATAATTACAACATCTTTCTAGAGCTAACACTTTTGATAACCTTCTTGGGAAAATAAGGATCAGATGTCCTTATCTGATTACAGTAAATAACCTACAGGCATCCCAGTTAAGCAAATTACCATCCCAATTAAGCTGCAGTTCTTGCTGATAAGTATCATTAGGTTTAATTCCATTCCTTGGGAAATGTCCTGATTAAGGCTATTTCTCAATTTAGTGGTATGTAATCTAATAGTTATAGGAAAAAAAGTGACATTTGAAGCAGAAACGTGAAAGAAAAGCTGAACAGATTGGAATATGAGCATAGGTTTGGATGAAATGCATCACAGCAAGCTCTGAAGAAGCCAGATGAAATATTGCCACAATTGCTTCAGTTAATTTTGATATCTCACAGAGAGAAGAAGAGTGAATCCTATAAAATATGCTTATTTTCTTTTCTGAAAGATAGCATCAGTTTGTTGTAAAAAAATCAAATGCCTCATCATAGGGAAAAAATTAGAAGATGAGAAAAAAGAAAAATATCATCTGCTTGGAAAATAAACTTTTCATAGGGGCCCATCCTAGCTGAGATTATTTGTAGCTGAGGAATAATTTCTTGTTGAAATAAAATTGTTATTGATAGGCTATGCAGGCAGCATGTTTCAGCTGGTGAAAATGTGGGAAGTAGAAAAGCAAGTTCAGTCAAATATATTGCACTACAGCAAAGCTGTATCCCCCGTGTTCAACTCAACAGTGCCTATTTATTATGACATTATACACTAATGTATAATTGGGAGGTGAGGGATTATGTGAGGAATTGCATCTTGCCGTGAGGGGGGCAGAAGGCAGCCAAATGCACAGGAACCTCCCTGCAGGGGGTAGTGCTACCAGGGGGAGTGGGGCTGGCTGGTGTCCTCTAACCACTTCTCTAAGCCTTTTTTGAAAACTGCCAGAATGTTAAAAGGGAATGCATTCAGTACAGCTAAAATGTTCTGCCTCTAAGAATTCCCTGTTTATGCTGAGAACATTACAGATGAGCAGCTTGTCATTTCTAAAGCACCAAGCAAATGTCCTAGAAAAACTGCCAGGATTTTTTTCAGCTGTGAAAGTAGGGACAAAGGGGTTTTCTGAGTTCTAGTCCACCCCCTGCTTCCAGTAGGGATAATACCAGTTCAGGTTGCTCAGGACTATGTCCTGACAGCAAACAGGAGAAGGAGCTGGTAGGAAAAGATCTGTGCAGGTACTTTAAAAGCTAGCAAACTCCAGAATTCCCTTATACTTTTAGAAGACATAATCCCTATGTTCCCTTTAATTTGTGTTATTGAATCTCTGAAATATTTAAACCGATTGTTTATCCCTGTCCAAGGTTTTTATATTCCAATGGGTATTTTGAGTAAAGGCTTTCCTCAGGTTGGGAAACTGGAAATAGAAAAGACATGTTTGAACATATAAAATAAGCATAGACAGTTGTCTGTAATATGAAATCTTCTGCACTCCAAGAAGGATTTGAATGCTTTGAAATATTTTCCTCATAAATTGAGTTTTCTGTGTTTAACATAATGTTCTGTCCAAAGCCTTCCTGGAAAACTGGAGCCCTAGAAAACATACTGTACTATATAAAATTAGTGGTAAATGATGGGGGAAAGCCTGTGTTTTTATATAATGATGGTGCATGTAATAGTCCAGTGTCCAAAAGGGTACCTTGCGTAACAAATGCCAACAGTTACACAAACTCCAAAATACTTGACACTTCGAGGAACCTGCAGTGCAGCACATGAAGTATAAACTCCAATATATTTCTGATAATTAGAATTTAAAAAATCAAAAAACCGCTTGTAAACGGGAATCCAATTTCCCAGGCAATCTCAGCAATTGCCAGAGAAGGGCTCCTGCATAGAGTGGCACAATCAGAAAGGAAAATACAATCTAATCTATCACCACAGATACCTTTCTGCGGGATGTGACACACTAAAAAGGTCATTACGCCCATCACTACAGCCTAACATTTTGCAACAGTGCGATTCTCCTTGTTTGTGAAGCACATGCTAAACAGAAAGGGAGCAGGGAGTTGGCTGTTATTTAAAGCTGACAGCCAAAATAACCCTCAGTGCTTTGCCTTCAACTTCAAGTGACTGAATGCCCATAGGTATTGCTTGAAGGATATGATAGCATGGTGTGTGAGTAGATACCGAGGCTGATAGTCCCAGGTGCAATCCAGCCTTGCCCCTTTCCACTCATAATCTTCTCACACACGGCTGCGTTTTTTTTTTTTAAAGTGTGGTTAAAACAAATATACTTTAAATCCACTAGTTTTACAAAAATAACACTTATTATTCAAAAAGGAAATCTCAAATTTTAGGCAACTTTGAAACAACGTGGGTCCCCCTCAAACTGAATGCCTTATAAATTATCTACATGTGTGTACTTTCCATAATAAAAACCAAAACATCTTTCTACCCTTCATAAAATTGCAAATACTGCTATCACCTCTTTGCTGTAATCAGAAAACATTCACCTAAACAAAGCTCAACTTAATTGCTGTTATCTTCTGAATTCTACATTTATTCATTTATTTATTCATTTTATGAAAATAAATGAAAGAATTTTGGTTTTGTTTTTAGCACTGATGCCAACTGATAGGCAATTTGTCAGTTTAAAATAAAACCATCCCTAAGCAGTGCTGAAAAATTGCTAATGGTTTAAATACTCAAGCACATTCCAAGTCTCTGAAGGCAGTGGAACTAGACGAGAAAGTAGCACAGGATTTTAAAGTAGCACAGTACTCTATAGATTAGGGAGGTATACTGAGAAAGTGACAAAGATTTTTTAGTGCAAACAGTAAAAAATATTAAAAAATTAAAATAAAAATTTTTTAAAAAGTAAATTGAACAAAAAAACTAAAACATTGCTTTGTAAAGCATGAAGACTACAGCATGTAGATCTCTATTATAATGGGCAAATCAGGTTGTGTTTTTAAATCCACCTGAGTATCATTAAATTTTTGGACTTGGATAATTGCTTATCTCTGCCTTTCACAACTCTAGAATATCAATACCATGGCCCTAGAGAGCTCCAGCTTAATGCTTTAAGGAAAAGGGGGTTAAAAGTCCTTAAATGAAATCATTAGGCAAATACTTAAAGGAATAGATTGTCATTTAGAGTCAGGATAAAATAATGACTTATTAAATAAGTCATACTAAAGGACTGACCACACAATTATTGCGTTTGCAAATCATATTTCTAATGTTAAACACTCTTCTGCTGACGTAAGACTGCTAGGGGGAAAAAAAATAAGGGAAAGCAAAACAAATTTTGACCCTGGTGTGCTTAAATTTTGCAAAATTAAAACTTTTAGAGTAAAGTATAGAGTTGTCTCTACAGTTCTAGTTAAGAGTATAAATTGGAAATATAGATGCATTGTGTCCAGTAAGAACTGTTGCAAAGTAGAAGGGCTATAAGATGAAAAGGATGAAAAAACCCAGCTCTATGGAAGATCAGTAGTACTGGTATATTAAAATATGTAGTGCCTGAGTGATGGAGAAACCATTCCAACCTAATCACAACCTTCCCTCATTACATTTGCCAAAGGAGGTTAGGAGTTAAGGCTGTGTTGTTAAAAGATTTTAGAGTTCCCTGTACAGGAAGGACACCAACCTGTTGAAGTCAGAGGAGGCCACCAAGATGATCAGAGGAGTGGAGCACATCTCCTGTTAGATAAGTCTAATGGAGTTGGGTTTGCTCAGCCTGGAAAAGAGAAGGCTTCAGGGTGATCAAATTGTGGACTTCCAGGAACAGAGTACACAAGGAAGAGAGAGATGGACTGTTTACAAAACCATGTAGTGACAGGACAAGGGGAATTATTTCACACAGAAAAAGATTTAGATTAGGTACTGAGTTCTTCACTATGAGGATGATGAGGCATTGGAGCAGGCTGTCTGAGAAGTTGTGGCATCCCATCCCTGCAGGTGCTCAAGGCCAGGCTGCTTGGAGCTCTGAGCAACCTGGTCTAGAGTAAGGTGTCCCTGCCCATGGAAGAGGGATGGAATGAGAACTTTATTGTCCCTTCCAACCCAAACCAATCTCTGATTCTAAGATAAGGTTAATCTATTAGAACTTTTGCACTGAGCAGAGGGATTCAGGAAGTTAGCCAACTGAAAAGCAGTAACAAGAGGGATGGCACTGAACTCATGTCCTCGTCATGCTTGTAGGTATCTGAGCAAATATTGTTAAGAGGAAAATGCTCCTGGGATCCTTTCCTAAGGTTTGCTCTAATTATGTCTAAAAGACAAGGATAGGATTTAATCTTTGAATACAAAGTAGAAATGAGAGATGAAACCATCAGGCTCAGACAAAACTCTTGAGGCACTTGTCAAAGAAATAAGAGGTCTGGGTTCTATCTTTTTCTCATTTTTGAGTTCATAGCCATGTTTCATTAGAGAAACCAAATAAATAAGTCTGGTGATCAGCCCTCTTAGCATGCTATTGTGAAGTCAAAAATGCGAGTCCCACAGATTCCATCTTACAAAGCAGGGCACATGGAAATGTTAGAATTGAGTTTGGTTTCTGGTCCCAGCCTGTCTTTAATCCAGAAATTACTAAAAAATCCTCTCTAGGTTTTTTTTTTTTACAAAATAAGGAACTTCAAAGACAGGGATCCAAGAAAAAGTGATTTACTTGTGTTTTGCCTCCTCTTATTTAATTGTTAACTTGAAGGTAATGATTTTGTAAAAATGTTCTGAATAATAAATTTTGCTGTTATGCAATGTGCTGAATTCCCTTTTCTCATAAGGAAGCAAATGATTATTTGCTACTGCCAGAGAATATTGGAGAGTGGAGAATCCTTTTCTCCTGTATTATCTGGCATGCAGAAATTTTCTGGTGCAGGGTTGCTTTCTTGTTCTTCTAGATGAAACTAATAGAAAACTTTATGCAATTCTAACAGTGACATGACCATATTTCATACATTTGTAGTTGGTTTTCAGAAGCATTAGCATGGGAACATGTATTGCCAACTTATCCTCTTATAAATGGTTTTGTTCATCTTCCTCTTTTGTAGAGGCAATGTCATTTCAGAGCCCTGGACAGCTAAATAAACCTGTATTACATTTAAACAACAGCACTTAAAAACTAGTTCCTTTGTCACTATCCTCAAAAATTAAAAACTAATTATTTTGTCACTGTCTTCAAATGTTGTGGGATTTGTCTTAATGTTGAATGTAGGAGCAAAATAGGTTGTCACCTCCCTCCCCTGCCCTCCTTGGTCATCATGACTGAATATTTTACCCTGTGTCACCCACAAAACTCTTTCATTAAACAACAGATAAGTCCTTTTCTTTCCTGTTATTTAAATGCGTTCTCCTAATTATTAATTTCTGATTAATATTTGTAGAGTTTTCCACAGCATTATAATAGAATTATCCAAGCTACTCACACACAAAATTGATGTTTTTACTGTGTTTTATAAGTTTGTGATTTCATTTTGCATTACAATAGCTAATGAATTTAGTAAACAAAACACTGTTGACAGGAACAATTTCTATGTGTTTTTCTCCTCTTTTCCTTAATAATACCATAATCTTTTCTTAAGCTCTGCAACTTTTTTCCAGTCCTTTTATGTAACATATGAAGATAAATTGAAAATACTTATGGATAATCCCCCAAATGGCAAAATGTATTGTAAAGTTTCCCTCACATGTTTTAATGGGAAACTTTACTGGAAAATCATGCATAAATTATTAGCTTTTTTAAACTAGCTAATGAGAAATTTCTCTCTAAATATTAAATATTAATGCTTTTCCTTTTTTTTCTTCATCATTTAATGTTCATTTATTTGCACCTTTTAAGGTACATCTGCTTCACATGATGAGCATAATAAAACAATCTGCAGAACTGCTAAGAATATATTATAGCTAAGCCTGTGAGATGTACCAATGAGGTTTTACTGCTTGTAAGATTTGAAAAAGCCCTGTCCAGGGGGCACAGGCTTGAACTACATGAACAAGTTGAGGTTAGTGTTAGTTCATAAATTTCAATCATATACAATTTTCCACTTAAGCTTAGGTAATGCCTTTGAAAGAGTACATTACTCAGTATCTGATTCAACGTCTAATAATTTTCTTTATGTTTGGTTTTTTGGTGAATGTGAACATTTTCTAGATTGGTATTTTATCAATTTTATTAAAACTTAAGAGCAAGAAATAAGAACGAATATTCATTGTATGAAGCAGCTAGCAAGGAAATATGACAGGTAAAAACATAAAACTGAAAAGATTTAAAAATATTACAAAGTTTAAGAGCTAACATTGAACCCTTTCCCCAAATACTGAGCTAGTTCTTTTATTAGTTATTTTTGGTTTTTCCCTATATCTCTTCATTGAATGGGTTTTCACACCCATTCAATGAATATGTATTTTAGTTTGTTTTGTTGTATATTTTTGGTAAAATCAACTTTTACCTACATGACTTAGTCTAGTCCCACTGGCAGCTTTGGCAATTAAATTTTCCATGGCCTCCCTAAGTCAGCTACAGTTACATCTACTTGTACGTGGTTTACGTGGGCATCTAATACAGATGACAAGAGCATGGATCAGAAGATAAACTGGACTATGCCAAAAGATAGAATACACTCTTTGAATGTAAATTTATGACTATTCAAATAATTTACATCATTTACTCATCCTTCAGTAAATAGATACTTGATGAAGCAGTGGAAAGTTAAGACCCCTTCTGAGTGAACTGTTTTACAATTAACTGTATACTAAATATATTCGTGGGTACTCAGTGGGCAGCTAGCATACATGTTGCTACCATTAACAATTGATCAGCTTTAGTCCTAGCCTTTGTAAAGCAGTCCTATTTCCCATTGCTCTGGACATGCTAATACAAATTCAGACCCACTGATGTAGAAGGTTTCCCTCTTTCTTGGGACAAATGTGGAGTCCTGATCTAGCTTTCATTAGACAGGAGGCATAGACAGGAATTCACAGCTGTCACATTTGCCTCCTTTTGGGTTTTTCCCTGGGAACTGACACATTAAAAGGGATATCCTCTCCACTTGGCAAAATGCTCTAGATTATCAGGAGGATGTATGTAGCTTTGCATTTTTAAACAAAGTTTTGGTTTTACCGTGATGGAACTGAAATGCAGCCTTCAGAGCACAGAACTCTCTGAAAGGGTGGCAAAAAATCATACAGGCACTACTATATAAAAGACATATTTAAGAGTAGGGCTCTTAAGTAGATAGTATAATTCAGGGGTGGGACAGTGGCAGGTGGATAGGAGAGGTGTGATGCTGTCATCTAACACTGGCAATAAAAGATTTTAAAAAGTTAAACGTATCTATCTGGTTTTGTTCTCTGAGACTTTCTGTGACTCGACCAAGAACAGCACAATATTTTCTTCTGGTTTTGATATTGAAATTCAGATTCTTTAAGCCTGTCTTGCTCCTCTAAGGAGAAAATGTATAAAGTATTGTGAAAGTTAAATAAATATGTGGAGTCCTTATTTGAGTAATACTGAGAAACATTGAAGTCTTAAGTTACAAAGATCCTAGCAAACAATCCTGTAGTCAAATGATCAAAAATAAAGTAGAGAACTAATACATTATGTTGTTATGGCAACTGAATATTTAGATTTAATTTTATGTAAACAGAACTTCGAGGATTATCCTGGGCAAATACAGTAAACATATTTGCAAACAATTTAAATATTCCCATCCAGATATTCTATCTCTAGTAATCATCAGTTATGTTTACACTAGAGTTATTTAATATTCTGGATTCCCAATGACTTTACCATTTATCCGGTTCTATACAATTTTATAGTATGTTTTTGGCAGCTGAATACTCATCTTTGTTGTTCAATCTGATTTCGGCTAGTGCAGGTTTTGGATTTTATTTTTCTCTACTGCAGCTGTATGTTCTTTTCCCCTCCTTTGGCTGTTTCTTTAAGTAATAGTAATTTCCCTGTCATCTGTAGGCTAAACTGCCTTTTGTTTTTTGCTAGATAATCAGTGTACAGTTCCTTTATTTCTCCCCTTTTTTCTTGCACCAGTAACAATCTGTGTTGTCTCTGAACAATTTATGGCAGTATATGTGAACTGAGGATCCATCTCAATGTTGTTGAGATTGTTCTATGCTGATGTATTTATAAAGAAGCCTGTCTTTATAAGGAGACTCTGGTTTTCACTTAGGTTCAATTCAGGTTCTCATAGCAGCTGTTTTTCTTCCAATGATACAAGGCATTGAAAAAATGCTGAACATAGTAGGTAAAGAGCACTGCTCTTTTCAATAAAAGAGGAAATCAGATAAAATATGATTTTTATATGTAGCCTTCAAAATTGATTTTGTTTAATATTATATCTCTAACTGCATTTGCCATTATCAGTGTCACATTTAATATGAAAGTGCATTGCAAATGTAAACAATCATTTGATTTTTCATAGAAAAGTTTATTTTTCACAAAAAATTTGAATTAACTGCTTTCTGATATATTGTCTTGCAGCTAGTAACCTAATGTACTAATGCAACTGCATTTTCTAGACAGTGATTGGCTCCTTTATTAGTGTTTGTCTCAAAATGAGCAAACTTTAACCACCCTTTACTGTTAATCTTCACTAATGTGTGCAGAATCTCATTCTTTATTTAGTTTTACTGTCTCAGCTTCAGTACTGCTTCTATTTCTCACCTAAGAACAATTTTTCCACTTACATAAGCAAAAAAATGGAAAAGAAACTGGAAAGAAAAATCACATTGTTTTCCATGTGCATTAGGAAAAGTGATAAACAGAGTCATTGAATATATTTGCAAATTTTCCTCTAGGGCAAAGTATACTTGAGCAGAATAGTTTTTTCAATATTTTTTCTCTGCAGTAAGGGAGGAAAAACTATTATGCAGTCTACTTTACAGAGGTAAGGAAGTGTGGGTCTGTCAATTAAATTGGTTTACAGGTATGCAGGCAGAAAGAAACACCTCACCCAAACCAAGCAAGGAAAGAGCTCTTTGCCGAAAAAATAACGAGCAATACCTCCAAGGAAAAGCAGAGTTCATGATGTCTTGTTTCACACTCAGCTAGCTGAAACAAATAGCTGCAATTCCTATATAAGATGCTCCCATCTGATAAAAAAATATTCGGTAGTCTTGCAACAGATTGTTTTTAAGTTTAACATTTGTACATCATAAATATGAACCATCAGGAGGGTAGCTGCTATAATATTAGCTGTACTATACTTTCAGCTATGTTACAATACATAGAGCTGAAGCAGTCTCAAATTGATTTCTATTTGATAGTCATGAGATTTTTGACATAAGACACAAGTTATTTTCATTATGTGTTATATAGTCTTTCAATGGCACATCAATGTTTGGTGGCTGGGGCTTCCAGCATGTGGCACACATAAAATAAAGCACACTGCTTAAAATATTTGGGCACTCCGTGTTACTGAAATCTTTATTTTTTCAAGCGTGATTGCCTAATATACATACGATATAGTAAAAGGCTAGATTCATTGCTATACATTAAGAGATCAGAATTTTTGTGATCAAATATGTGTTTTATGTAAAACCCCAGATTTACACTGGCACTATGTTATCATATGGCTAATGAAACACTAAATAGAATCATATTTTATATGTTATACTTATCTATATTTATAACAATTTCAAATTATGTCTTTATTTAAATATTTTTAGATTTATGATTTATTATGGTAACTGTGTTAGGTGAAATAAATAAACCATATAATCTACCATCAATGGTAGTCATTGCTAGACATTCATATTAAAGAGAAAAAATTCTAGTGGGTAATTGTGAAATAGCTACTTCATCTACAAAGATTCTTAATATTCTCAACACTTAGTAAGTACCTTAAATAATGTGAATTTATACTCATTAAAATTTAGCTCATTTTCCATATCAAATTTCTACACATACATTAGCATATTTTAGAAAGGAACTACTGAATTTGTAAAAAGCATAAATATTCTCCGTCTTCAATTTAGACTAACAGTATCTGAAACTCAGGGCTTAAGTATCATTTTGCTAATTTCTAAACTGAAGCCATGAATAATGAGAGCTGTCAGTCATACAGTCACCAGACAGCCATGATTTCTCATATATGATGATTAGTGACTTAGTCCCTTCATCCACCAGTCCTGTGGGTTTGTACATCTTCAGGTTCCTAAGATGGACCCAAAACTGGTCATACAGTGTGCAGTTCTTTGTTTTTCCCAAACCTTGCCCTTGGTTTTTGTGATTTGCTGGTGAAGGCTGAGGCAAAAAAGTCTTTGAGTATATTAGCTTTCTCCATGTGCTAGATAAGCAGGTCTCCCATTTCCTTCCGGAGGGGGCCCACATTTTCCCTATGCTTCCTTTTGTCACTAACAGGCCTATAAATGCTGTTGTTTCTTCTCTGTTTTTTTCCCTTTTTTTAATCACTATTAAATTTGTATTGTCATCAATATTGAAAAAGGTCTGTGTGCAATGGAATAGTTTGCATCCATACAATATTTCTGATTTGAACAATTAAATACAGACTACAATACCAGTTTACATTTTAGTGAATGCTGAGTATTTCTTAAAAATATCCTCTTCTTCCCTACACACTTCAAGTAGATATCAGGGATATTCTTAAAAATCATTCAAAGATTTTTGTGATTCGTAATGTACTTCCCCAAAAGAAGTTCCATTTGAGATGGTATTGATAAATGGTATGGATTGGTAAATACTCAAAGATGTGATTGAATGGTCAAGAGCTGTCAATTTTTAATTTATTTTTTTTAATAAAATAAATTTGGTCCAATTCTTTTGAGCACTTAAAGGTAAATTATCCAACTCTTTGCAAACACAGAAGTAGAATAGCACAGTAATTTAACTAAAGTATCTCTTTGGCGAAATCTATTTCAACAGAATGTCTGTGTTCTCTGAATATACTCCAGCAATTGGTTGTACTCATTGAACCAGACTTCTCGGTAGAGTACTAGTTCAGTTAAATAATATTCTGGTCCAAAACTGAAGGAAGCATCATAATTTCAGAAAAATGAATGAATGGATAATGGTCTCTTATTGATTGTAGCCATATTTTTCTCCTGCCATTGCTGATAAATTCACATAATTACAGATGTGCACAGATGCTGTAAATCTCAGAGCTGATCCCTGATTACATTTTTTGCTGCAGTCACAGTAGAACCTCTAACACCAATATGATATTCTTCTGTAATTATTAATATTAGGGTTTTAACTACACTGATTTATTTTTTTTAATGGGGAGTTAAATATTAGAGGAAGGAGTTTGTGAGGATTGTCTGATTCTGTCACTTGTTAACAGTAGCTCACTCTAATAGCCACTCCAAGTCAGTATATTGTAATCAGGAGATAAGAGATATTCATTGACTGTGCATGAAATACTGAGTGGGTTGCATTCACAGCCTAGGCTTCTGGCCAAAACCAGATGCTGCAGCTGTCATTGTTTGGTCCATCTGGAAATCAGCTACAATGTGCTAACTTCATTCCCCCAAATGGCCTGTGTCTGAATTGTCACAAAACTGAGTACAATGTCTTGGGAAAGAAAAGCAAGACAAAAGAACTTAAAGATTTTATTCAAATTATATAGTCTGTGATAATGGCCACAGTATTTAAGTCCTTCTGTAGTGCATTGTATAAGCAACATGACTAACACATTCCCAGAAATGGCAGAATTGGGTGTGATATGTCATAAGAGACACCAAAACACCCCCCAAAAAACCCACCACAAAACACCCCTGGTAGTCTCAGTTTCCAGCAACAGAATACACTTGAAATGAAGGGCAAACATGTTGAATAAGTCTCAATAAGTCTCAGTTATATGGTGGTGCATCTGCTTTGTATACCAGTTTTTAGAAAGCTAAGCATATCAAAGAAGAGCTTTGTTTAGAAATAAATCTCTGACATTTCTAGGTCAGTTATACATCTTTAGGTTGGTCTTAGTGATAGTTTGACATTATATATAATTTTTTGGCTTGAATTATAAGCAGAAAAAAAGGGCCAGAAGAAAGGAAATATCACTACATTCATTTTACCAACAGGAAGAGGTGATACAGAATTTTGAGTTGCCTTCAGTCACGTAGCTGTAAGATTTTGAGAACCTCTTCTGTCTTCCATGAATAGATATACTCCTGTGTCTGCCTCATAACCCTATGTTCAAGTTAGAACTGGGCATGTATCCATTCCCCAGCGCCTGATGAAACAAGGCTTTGCTTCCTACAGAGAAAAGCTGATATAACAGATTTAACCCACTACAAGGCTCTCATCTAATACTCCAGATAGAACCCACCTTGGAAGCCGTGGTGATACATGTTGTTAAACCTACCTCCCAGGCATTAAATACAGGCTTAAGTAAACAGTTTTTCTGTATGATGCAAGGGAAAATCAAGCCACTTCAGGATCCATGAATGCCGAGATCTGAAGTAGAAGTAATAATGTTAAATGGCAGGCTGAAAATCAAACCCCACATCTTTTACTGATTCCGTTAACCGTTAAGTTTCAAACATGCTGCTTCCTTAGTATCCCACTTTCTTTGGTGTCTTTCACTCCTATTGCTGCATTCCTTCTTACAAAGTGACTAAGAGGATGGAGAGACTGATTTCTGCCTCTCATGAGCCCCAGCCTGTACGGAGTATTTCAGTACAGCTTCAGTATCCATTTGAGAGTCATACCACATGTAGGCTTCATTTATATTGGAACAGATTCATAGGTATTTATAAAAACTATAGGATAATTTCAAACCTTTATGACTCTTCTGTCAAGGAAAGCTAACTTCCCTTAAAAAATCCAGTACTACGTTAAAAAGGATATAAGTTTAAAAAGCTGGTTTATTAGCTTGACTTTCAAATACTATTGTTAATTTTGCTTTTTAGTCATCTTTTTTCTCTTTTTTTTGAGAATACATCAGACTTGTTCTTTTCACAGAATGCTGTGATTTCCTTGTTCCATTCTTTGCTTGGAAGAATGGATTTTATTCAGAAAACAGATTCCTGTGCTGTGTATTTTCCCAGTTCTCAATATTGTTTGCTTACAATGATCAGGAGCTGCTGGAGACCAGAACTGAATAAAGTTTGCCATCAGCCTTGGATGTTGAATAATCTGGAATTTCTTAGTGTTTCATAACAAGTTTTTATACATCACAGCAAGAAGGTTGTAAAATCTTTCTTTTCTGTATTGAAAAGAAAGCATGAAGTGAATAAGTAAATATGATATTCATATTGGAATGCTCTGTTTGCTGAATTTCTGAACAAATCATATGTATGCACCTTAGAAATTAAATTCTATCTCTCTTGAAGAAGGCAAATAACAGAGAGTTAAGAATTAGAAAGACTTTGGAGCATAGTATAGAATAATGGCTAGAGTTTTTCATATTTAAAACTAATTCCTATCATGAGAATAGGGAGGAAGTAAAATAGGGTGGTTTTGTTTGTTTGTTTTTTGAAAAAGAAATTATTAGTTTTAAGAAATTTACAGGGAAAGTTTGATCGAAAAGCAACAGGAAGTTTACAGGGAGTTTGATATTCCCATAAAGCCAGTCCAGCTTTCTAGATTGCTTATACTAGCCCTGGAACTTAGCTCTTGGTAAGTCCTAGAATTTTAGCCACAGCTGCTTTTAACACTATTCAAGAATGATTTCATAAATTAACTTTTATTTTTGACTCATAAGAGGCTGAAAAATCATATCTAATGAAACTAAAACAAGCTGTGTGAAATGCTGATAGGAATGCTGTAGATATTCTCACTGCATAAGCAATTGCTTGATAGGATCTCCATAAAATATTTAATTAAGACTGAAAGAGGAAAACATTTTAGAGATAATTTGAATCCAATTTACCTCATTTATGTGAGAATTCTGACATGTCTCAGTTTTAGAATTTGGAAGTAGAAAGAAAGACATGAATTAATTTCTACCCTCCTTGTAGACAAAATGGCATGATATGAGTGTAGTCATTTAGTGGAGATAAATGCCTTTTTTTAGTTTATTCAATCAACCAATGCAGCATAACTAAATATAAAGAGGTATAATTTATTTTTTAAATATTGTGTAATCTTAATTTAATTAGTCATTATTAGGTAGTAATTTATGTTTTTACGGGTACTGTTAGTCAATTGGAAATATATAGAAATGGAGGCAGTACTGAAAAATTTTTAAAAATAAGCATAGAAACTAGATATTGTAAATATTAATTATATATTAAAAAGTAAGCAATAAACCAAATTTCAAAATCTTTAGATCTGAAATATAGATTTTCTTCTTCCTGTTCTTTATAAGTCAGGAACTTGTTATAGCAAAGATGAACACTTTCTAAGCTAATTAATGAATTCCTGAAATCTAAGGGTTTGGGTTTTTTAACTTTATATTTTTTATTCATGCTAATTAGACACAAATAAAAATTTCATAGGATAAAAATCTGAAACACTGTCTGAGTCTAATTGTAAATTAGAGACCTTCAAAATAAACACTTTATATTTTTTCAAACAAATAGATTAGTGCTGGAAGTAAGTAGTAAAAAGTTTTTATTCCAAGTGAAAATCAGCCCATGACAGAAATTTATGGTAAAAAATGTAGTTGCAAAATTTTTGACAAAGTTACTGTGGCTCGCATTCGGTGGTGCAGACTTTTAAGATCATAACATCAGTTAATATTTTAAGCCAAGGGTAGAATTTGCAGACACCTTTTCAATAGTACAATTTTCCTTTTTCTAAGGTTTGCCCCAAAATTCTGGGATCAAAATTGACCCAGATGACCATATGAAAACACCTGCAACACCAAGATGTACATTTCCACTATTTCCACTGAGAACTTTTATTTTCCCTTTATCCTTAAGACATAACAAGTCTGAGGGGTTGCTTATTTCATGTTATTCTAGACATCTGCACTTGTCAAGGTAAATTATGGACTGAAAACCTTAATTTATCTTAAATACTTGTGAAGTCAAGGAAAATTATTGTGTTTCAGATGGCACCAAGCTGAGATCAATCCCATTCCTCTCTTTTCTGTGACCTCACATGTATAGGCATACAAATTTATAGGCAGAAATCAGGTCATTAGAAATAAGGTTCCTTCCTCTTCACCTCAGCATCCTTGTTCTCTTGATGCTTTGGGTAACAATAACAGACAATAACAGGAAACACAGTTTTACAAGGCAAATATTATTAAAAATACAGAATGAATACTGTGAAAGACACATATACAGTATGCCAATTACTGTGATAAGTAACAGTGTGAGCTCATTATAGCAGTCATAGGAGATAATCAGATAATGCAAAGGATCATGTTAATCTGTGCAGAAAATGCAATTCATATTATCAGGGAAAAAAAAAGTGATGTAAAATAGTGTAAAATTTGTCAAAATCTCCAGCATTCCTGACCAAAAAACATGCACAAAAAATTATTCAAAAAGAGCTGCTCTATGTTTACTATGTTTATGTGTTTCCATAGCTGCTCTATGTTTACTATGTTTATATGTTTCCTTTCTATGTTTAAAGTGTTTCCTTTCTGTCAGCCAAGAAAATCTAGGCATCACGACTGACATCTGTGAATATCCATGTCCTCCCATAGGTTTCAGAGAAGCAAAAGATTTTAATAACAATCAAGAAATGCTCATGAGGACAGATTTACTGGGTCTTTGGGACTATTCATCAGTATAGTGTAGGAGTAATTCTAAAACTATTTGGAAAAATTCTGATTGATGAATGTCTCAAGAGACTAAGACAATGCCTGCAGTTCAGGAAAGCCCTGGGCCTGCCTGAAGAGCCAGCATTTGCAGTTGAAATGTAATAGCACATTATTTACCTAAACAGCTGTACTGAATAGTGTATCCCAGTAATGCTGCTGCTGCTGCTGCTATTGAGGTTGAAGGAGAAGAAACAGTAAAGAAAAGGAAAATAGCTGAAATGATGTACTGGTTTTCAATATCCCTAAAAAGCAATTGTTCTCCTACAACTCTGTATATGTCTCTTTTTTCTATAATATAAATTCACCAGATCTCTTTTCCTCATTTTTTTTGCTCCTTCTCCCTGCAACATTTCTTTCATTCTGCTAGTACCAATTACTTTTTCTGTCAGAGGGCAATTTGTTAGTACATTATTTGTTAAACTCTGGCAAATTCTGCTCTACAATTGTAGATCTTCTCTCTATTTCAGAACTAAAGAAAGGCCTGTGTGTCTTAAGAGCTTGTCTAGTTTTTGAGGGTTTTTTCCCCAGCTATACTACTTTGGTCAAATAAAAGATTTGTCCTTTATTACTAGTCTTGCTTGCCTGCACTGTGCATGGGGCCTGGAACATGTAATAGTGAAGCTATACATATGCCAGTATAAAGTCAAGGGCAGTCCAGGTTATTATTTTTTTACCAAGGTTTTTTTCAATATTTTTTCTCTAAGAATCACCTGTAATGAATGCACTTATATTTTATTTACATCTGTTAAACTTTAGAAAAACTGTTCTGAATTATGTAAGACTGGAGCTGCAGGTAGCAGATTCTGTTGAAATCGTCTTAAGCATTATTTAGCTTTATTTCACTTGTGTTCTCTCAAACTCTTAGAAATTACAAATGTCTTGTGTCCCTCTGTTACTCCCTCCTTGCTCCCCTTTCTGTAGACAATTCTCTCTTCTTCTCTGGCTTGAGGGGAGCTATAAATTCCTGAAAGAAAAGGAGAAAGAAAGTGCTATAATTACCAGCACAGGTACTCAGCACAGGTAGGAACTAGCTACCTCTGATTGCTAACAGCAGTGTGGCTGCTTTAAAGTGGAGGAGGAAAAACTTTCTATAACTAACAGCTGAAAGCATAAGCTTTTATTCTAAGACTAAATGAGCTGAGCCAATGCCAAGGGTAAGGAAAGAGAGGCGTTCCCTGTTCTGTGCAAGTTGTTTATGTCTCTAACACTTTGGCAAGAGTGTTGAGGAATGCTCTTTTCCATAGGAATTTGCAACGCTGGAATTAGTGTGTGGTATTCTTTTTCTTTTTATTTTATTTTTTTTACTGATGGATTTAGAAGACCAGTTTAACATTAAAAGTTTATCATGTTCTGTAAATCTCT
The DNA here is from genome assembly GCF_014805655.1 of Passer montanus. Taxonomy (NCBI): domain Eukaryota; kingdom Metazoa; phylum Chordata; class Aves; order Passeriformes; family Passeridae; genus Passer; species Passer montanus. Next base: position 1,857,991 of record NW_024370595.1, on the reverse strand, counting down.
TCAACCCCTTTCTTTTTTTTATTTGCACTTCTGTATGCATATTTGGTTGGTTGTTTTTGAGCAAATTATATCTGACAAACAGTTTGTTACAGTGGGCATAAGGCAATAAGGGATAATAAATGGCAGCCACCCACGAACACATAAAGAAGACCAAGAAAACCGATGAACTAAATCAGAAAATGTCACCTATTGGACTCAGATGGGACTACAATACTGTTGCTGTGTGGTGCTTCTGCTTAATAGATTTTGTGTTATTCAAAATAGAAACCTTCAGCAAATACCATTTCCTTGTCTCGCATCAAATAAAAGGAAATAGCAACCAGAAAAATGAAATTTTTTTCTGAAGTGGAGGCCTGAAAGCCCTGAATGTGGCTCTGGATTTTCTTTCTCTACTTTTTCTTTTCTTTTTCCCTCAGTCTATGTACAGGAAAATAAAAAAAGAAAATATTTTTTTACAAATTTGCAGCTTGGTTGGTTCTTCCTTTATCTTTCCCTTAAAGAATTCATAGTTTTAGTAAAAATATCCTTTTCTTTGGCATTTTCCTCCTTGAGAATAAATCATTCCAATACCTGTTCCAATGTATGAGCACAAAAAACCAAAAAACAACACAAATAAACCAAACCAAAAAATCCCAAAACAATATAAACCCAAAACAAGCAAACAAAAACAAAAACCCCACCCCAAACTACAAGCCCCCCCAAAGAGATCTACTCAACCACCCTCCAAAATAAAAGAACAACAAATAAATCCCCCCCCAAAAAAAAAAAAAAAAAAAAAAAAAAAAAAAAAAAAAAAAAAAAACAACCCAAACAAAAATTAATGCCAGATGTGACCTACGTTTCCTGCTACACTTTGCTCCTTTGCTTTTAAGGAATTTATGTAGAGTATGTGTCAATCTTCCTTTATCCACCTTGCACATTGTGGTACTCCTCATATTCTATTATATAAAAGACATCCTTTTTCCAAGGGATATCCAAAATGAAGATGTATCTCGCAGATTGAAGCTGCCTGCTGCTGTGCCTGCTGTCATTGCTCCTGTCACCAACATAAATGCAAGCAATCAGAGCAACAGTGATGCAGTCAGAAGTGGTGACAAAAGCAACAGAGCTGGGAAAAGAGGTTGCAGTAATGCCACAGTTGCTATCATTTACCTGCGTGGTGAGAGTTCAGCTCATGCTCTGCTGTATTTTAAAAACTGGAAAAACAGGTGCTGCTTATCTCTTTAGATTGCTTCCCTTATTCCTTATGCAGGCTTCTGTGCATGTTTAGTTTCCAACACTTCAAGTAGAAGCTAACTTCAGGAAGATTGTTCACAGAGCATGAGGTTGAAAATCAACATATACGCACAGACTTCCTTCCTTATGCACAAGAAAATCCTTTTTCAAACACAGTCCGATCCCTCTCCCTATATATTAAGTGAATATCCTCCATTTTTATTGAAAGGCTGACAATTTATTTTTCAAATTTTATGGGCAGAGAGGGAAGACAGAAACAACATCAGAGCTATGTCACAATGCTGTAATAACCTCTTAAATATCCAAATCAAGTAAAGAATGCAAACTGGTGCTTAGGGGTTCAAAGTAAGTTCATGAATGCCATTATCTCAGTTTCTCATATTTTTATGTTAACATCTTTAATTATAACTTTAGTATAATTTTAGAGATAAATTTAAAATAGAAATAGATTTTTTCAAAATACAGATGCAATTAAACTTGGCAGCTTATTTCACACAAAAATTCTCTACTTTGCTAAGACCCGATGAAGAACCTAAAATTGGAAGACTGGACTGAAAACTGATGCAAAAGAGAGAGTATAATAAACTCCCAAGTACCTTTTTTTTTTTTTAAGAGCTTTCATAACAGTCAATTTGAATATTGCTCATTAGCTGGCTGAAGAAGTTTGAAAGCTTACTCAGTTTTCTAGTCCATACCCTGACTGTTCTGTATTTCCGCCTAGTGATAATGGGGACTTGATTCTTAAACTGTACTGGAATCAAAATGTCAGAGTTCAGTTTTTAGATCTCTTATAGATGTTCCCATTACTTTCAGCAAGTATGAACCTCAATTTTTCATCATTAAAATGGAATATAATTTTTTTCAGTCTTTTGAAATAAGAAAATATGTTGTTTTTTATAATGTGTTGCATGATATCTAGCCTAAGGATTCACAATCTCCTTTAATATCTATTGAGCTACAAAATAGAGATATAACCTTTTAATTATGTTTGGGTTCAACTGAACAGTTTTCACGGGGTCACCCTGGGTGAGATCAATTCCTTTCCTGCTTATTTAACTGTTCTACCTTCCACAAGTCCCATGTGGGCAAACATCCCAGAGGAACAGCTTACACTGTTAATGGGTGAACATTGTTGGTGTGAGAGAGCAAGGGGAATGCTCTTTACTTTTCAAACAAACAAGATCTGCTCACTTGGTAAGGATGTAATTGACCACACAGTGTAAGAAGTTTTCTGTATTTAGACTACACAGTAACAGTTTGAGTTATTTTCATAGTTCAAGCAACATACAGCTCACTTCCTGCTTACTCAGTCCAGGTCATGTTAATTGAAAACCACTTTTCTGAGTAATGTAGCAGTCCATGGTAATAATTTTCCTCTATTACTTTAGAAAATTAAAGAAAATAACTCCAGTCATAATTTCAGTGAAGATTGGACTCTAATACTGCTGAGTGTGTAATCATGTTTTGCATTAACCCCACAGTGGGAGAACTGTGTAGGGAAAACAATAGTGCTTATGAGTACAATTGATTAGTCATCTCAGGACAGATCTAAGAGCTAACTCAGTCACCTGCAATGACATAAATTCATGTAGGTGACATTTAGGAAGCTTCCTGAAAGTCACAATTTATGTACATTACGTGGTCACTCAAAAATTGAGACAAGTGAGAGTCTGTTCAATCACAGATCTTGAAAGAGTAGGGACAGGGGACTGGGCGTAGCAACATTGCCTTGTTTTCCTTTCACATATGAGTAGTCCTAATGATAACTTGTGAAAAACAGGCAAAACGAGGAATTTCCTGAAACCGATAAAAGATGCATCTTCCAAAAGCTTTTTTTGACCTACAGTAACATCAATAAATCTTACCACCTTTGTGTCTCTAGCAGGAACAGTGAATCAAAAACTCAGTTAATCAGATAAATATATTAGTGGTATTCTGTTTAGTTTTATTTCATAAATGATCCATAATACATGCAAACCATATAGTATTTTAGGCTGCACATCCTCTGACAATCTAGATGTTCAAAAGAGAATTCATTTGGCTGCTTTCCACTTCTTCCTCACTTTGAATGGATTTATGAGAAAATTTACCCAATCAGCACCTTTTCAATATTCTTCACCTAGAAAGAATTCCTGCTTTAGGCAGAGCATAGCCAGCAGGTCAAATGAGGTGATCCCTCAGATCTGCTCAGCTCTGGTAAGGCACATCAGTGATGCTGTGTACATCCATGGGCTCCCAACTGCAGCAGAGACATGGACTTGTTATAGCAAGTCCAGCACAGGGCCACAAAGATAATGAAGGGACTAGAGCATTTGTCACACAAGAAGAAGGTGAGAAAGGTTTGGAGAAAACAAGATGAGATCTCATCATTGTGTGTACATCTCTGATGGGGTGAATAAAGACTGAATTTTGTTTTCAGCGATGCTAATGAAAAGAACAAGAGGCAACAGGCACAAAGTGACAAACAATAGCATCTGTTTAAACATTAAAAAAACTTATTTCTGAAGGGGGGAAGATGAATTGTTCAGAGCTGTGGATTTTCCATGCTCAGAGATATTCAAACTCTGCTGGTAAAAACACTGAGCAACCTGCTGTATGTGACCTTTCCTCCAAGTGGCTTCATACTCAATTAGAAAGTTTTAATAAAGTCAAACCAATTAACCAAGAGGGCATGCATTTTCTTTAAACAGAATAGAACAAGGTTAAATTTCTTAGTGTGTATTGTTATGAATGTGAAATCTAGAAACTGAAATTTGAAGGCCAGATTATCTGCATGTCTGATTTATTCCATGTGTTTCTTGGGGGAAACTCTACCCTTGTCAAAAGCCTCACTTATATTCTATTAGAAAACCTAGATTCTCTTCGAAAAAATATTAGAATTGCAAGCAATTTTTCTCTGAAATGTTATATAGAGAGGTCATTATAACCACGAACTGCTGTGTCTCCTTTTCCCATCTGACCGCTTATTTCTGTCTTTCAGTCTGCTGGGTCCTCTTCTGGCTTTTCATTAAGAATGGACCTATGAGCCTGACAAAAGTTGTCAAAATGTTCAGTTAATATCTCCCTGAGAATACTTTTCACATCTTCCTGACACTTACTAAGACCAAAAAACAAATAAATTTAGTTAGGACATTAAAGAATTTCCTTGAGATTCTTCTCCTTATCCCACTCTGTGGTAGATTCTTCTTGATATCATCTTACATAGCAATGTGCATGTATATGTGTTGAAACTCATGCCATTTTGTTATTGCAGAGAAATCTGCAAAAATTTCCTGTTACATGGTAACTTCAAGGTCTCCCCGTGGCTTCCAGCATTATTATACTTGACTGTTAGTTAAAGAACTGACAGTTGTTAGGAACAATCTTTGTAAGTCCTTTGGGTGATAACTGACAAAGCCTTTATAGTGTGTTTCATATTTATATTCCTTAACATCAGGCTATAAAATACCAATTTGTGAAAGACTATAATTTACTAGGAGATAACAAGTATTCATGCCTTTTATTCTTTTATTTTTGCTTTGAATGCCATAAATCAAACCTAGCATGAGATGAAGAAGCAGCTTATTTTAAGGTGTATGTAGAAAGAGAATTAAAACTGGAAACTATAAATTTTCAGTATATTTATGGGACTTTCTTTCTTTGCATCTTTTTCTTTTTTTTTTGACAATGGCTGATTCAAGTGCAGTAATCCAGGACAGACATGAATGATAAATACACATCCAGATTTGTGGTTCTTATATTAATTATTAATGTACAACGTTTCTTAATATATATGACAAATTTATAAATTTATAAACATAATTTCTTCAAAGAGATATCCTTGTGAAAATTTTATCACCATTATGTGTAACAGTCTTAAACTTTTTTTTTTCTGTCACAGAACATGTTGCTCAATCCAGTTTAACTTTCTGATATACTCTTAGAAACTGAACTCTATGACTGGTATAGGGGAACCAAGTTCTTTAGTGCTATGTTCATGATGTGAGATACAGGGTGGTAAAATATGTGTATGTACAAAAAATTTAGTATCCAAAAATTCTGCAAAATCATTGATCCCCATTCAAGTTAATGAGTACTCTTACTCCATAAAACAGTTTTAACTAATATTTCTTTATGTGTGTATATATATATATATATATATATATATATATGGTCTTCAACAATGTTTTTAATGTGACTGACTTCTTTTTTTATGCTGATAAAATTTCCTGTGTTGAGATCCCAAGAACTGGATGTAGCACTTCAGATGGGGTTTTACCAGAGAGAAATAGAGGGTCAGTGTCACCTTCCTTGACTTCCTGTCCTGTTGCTTTCTGGGCTGCAATTGCACATTTATATCTCAGCACCCCCGGGTCCTTCTCAGCAGGGCAGCTCTCAATTTGTTCACCTCCCAGCCTGCATTGATACTGGAGGTTGCCCCAGCCCAGGGGCGTCACCTTGCACTTGGTCTTTTAAACCTCATGAGATTCCCATGCCTCACTTCTCGAGCTCATCTAGGTCCCTCTGGATGGCATCCTATCCTTCAGGTGTGTCAACTGCACCACTCAGCTTGGTGTTACCTGAAAATTTTCTAAGGGTACACTCAATCCCTTTGTCTAAATCAGTAATGAAGATTTAGTATAAAAAGTTACTTGTAGCATCATGAAATTTTTTGGATTCACAAAAAAGACTAAAAAGAGAAGAGAGATAACAAGAAAAAAGCCACTCAGAATACAGCAATAAGTGGTAGCAATAATAATGAGGTATTTCCAGGCTTATAGACAATATGAAGTGGCCTGATGAGAAATGCATCTCTATCACTCATGTACAAAATTCAAGCATTCCATGTGATACTCTAAGATTAAGATCTTCCTCCTGAGCTTTCCCCCAGATCTTTGGTTCTTTCTTCCAGTAGAATGTCAGGAATAGCAACTTCTTCCTTTAAGAGTCACCATTTGCCTACTTTTCCCTGTCCTAAACCCCTTGTGCTTTGTAAACTGTGGTTCCATTGTTATTTGTATGACATTCTTTATGATAATAAAAAGTGTATTAGAGCAAAGTAGCATCCAAATTCAACAACGTGCTGTCTATTCAAGTGTGCTTTCTGTCTGTGACCTTCATGCAGCAGCTACTGTCCCACATATCAATGAGTTCACAGCAGGAGTAGATGAAAAGGCTGTAGATGATAAAGATGGGAAAAGATTCAAAGCCAGAAGATTTTGAAACTGCAAAAAATGGCCATTACTATAGTATATAGGAATTACTTAACATCAGAAGACTGCTCACAGAAGACTGCATATGGAGAAAGAATGCTTTTTTGTAAAGGAAAAGAACCTGCGCTGGTTGTTGGTATTTGAACAGATACCCACAGTGTTTACTTTTCAGATGCCATACAAGCTTTAATCAGTTGTCTCACCTCCAAATATTCTTGTTAGTATATGTCACATGAAGTACTACTATGTTTTAAATTTACAGGGTAAGACAAGGGTAGAGTGAAAATAATCACTTCAGAGGACATTTTGTTTTGTTTGTTTTGCTTTGGATTTTTGTGCTGCTATAGACACGAAATAACACGATGCAGACATGCTGCTCTCTCGAGGAAAAGGGGCCCTTTTAATTTCTGACTCCAAGTGACAGTGGATTGGAGGGTGACAGTGCCACCTCTCCAATGACACTGGACAAATCAACAGTCCATCAAATTTATCCTCCTCCATAAAAGAATGTAAAATAGTAAGTTATTTACATAAAGTCTGTAAATAAAAGTTTGTTACAAGAAGGTAAACATTAGAAGGCTCAGAAAAACTTAAAAAATCAGGGCAACATTTTTGTTGTTGTAGGGTGGGGTTTTTTTGTTTTGGTTAGTTCTTTTGTTTTTTTTTACCTGAAGATAAATACATAATTTTGAATTCTGTATTGGGGGGGGGGGGGGGGGGGGGGAGAAACCAAAAAAAAAATTAATAATTCCTTACAGCTTTTTCTAAATAAGATTAATTCAAAATTATGCAAATTAAGTATTTTTTAACCATGTAACAGATGAAGTCCATTACATATTAAAAACCAGGATATCCATTAAAAAGTATAATAAATTTTTTTTTGTTTGGGGGGGGGGGGGGGGGGGGGGTGGGAAGCAGAACCAACAAATGTATATTTCCAGGTGATGTTTCCTTCTTTTTTGTGTGAGTTATACAAAGTATATTGAGTTAGTATAGCTGTGGTGTGCAATTTTTCAACTTGCCACTTTTAATTTAGCAATAAACTATTGTTAAGAACTGATTTTAAAGAAATGTAACTCTTTCCATTGTACTGAATGAAGTTTCTGAGCATAACACAGAAAACTTCTTCCTTCCTTACTTATTTCTTAAACCATCTGAACAGCGAACAAGACTAACAGTCAGGACTCTTCTTGTTGCTCATTCTTATATAAGAAAAGACAGAAAGGGATTTCTTATATCCCATCTGTATATTTTAACCAGCAGAACTGGGCATGTTTTTTATTCTGAAATGGTCTCAATCTCATCATAATATGGAATGGAAATAATTATTAAAATATTATTCTTCCATAAAATGACAATAAATGTATATTCAGCCAGTTATATTTTGGATTTTCAAGTCAAATCAAAAGAATAAGGTAGTTAGGAAAATTTTGTAGATCTCCTTAGATGTTCTTTTTCTGAGGACCATATCATTTGGTGCCATTAGATTTATTAGGAGTGGAAGTATTTCCTCTTCATAAGTACTAACAGAACAGTATTGAAAAGGGAGTGACATCAGAAGAAGGCAAATCATGCAAAATTAGCTGAAATCTTAAACACTAGGCTTTTCCAATTATGAGACTCATATTCAGGATATTGTACACAGACAATGGCTTTCTGGAGGAATAGATGCAAATGCGAACTGTGCTTGCCTGGCCTGCACTGTCACGGCCAAGTAGGCTGAGGAATAACACCTATATGAATTGCATCTGAGGAAAAGGATGGATGCATGAGATACACTTAACTCAGAAAAAGCTGGAACATCCTTACAGGGCAGTAGAACTGTGGCAGATAAACCAATTCCTAAAACAATTTCTCCTTAAGTGATATTTCCTACTTTTTTCAGGAGATGCTAATAAGAAAATAATTACTCAAATTCAGTTCAGAAATTCAAGGTTGGTTTACAGGAAACTTATTGCTTATATACATAGAGACTTGCAGTTCAATAATTTGACTTGGTTAAACTTCATGTGGGTGAAGTTCAAATTTACACTTGAAAAGATTGAGGAAGTAAATTGATCTTTTACATCATTTGACAAATAGTTCTTTTAGCTCATGTTAATTAGAAAGCTAGAGGTGGGGTTTTTCAGAAGAAATGATAGATTTTTTTCATTTTTCTTGCACAGTGGTGCAAAAATAGTGCCTTTTAATGATACGTGCATGTAATCTTTAATACAGCAGGAACCATATCTAATACTTTATGCTAGAAGACTTAAATTGCAGAGGAGTGACTTACAAAGAAGGAAAAATCAGGACATGTCTAACCTGCTTTCATGGATTTTTTTCTTAAATATATGTCCTTGTACTGTACTTAATGGTACTGTATAGTGCTTGAAAATCATGATGGTACTATTTATTATAGCTCTGACTGTTTTGCTCATAAATTTTGTACTTGGAGAGAATGACATGTGTTGGTATACTCCAACATTAAGTTCCGAATGAATTTTAACTTGTAGCACGCCTGAATATTCCAAACATCTATAAAGTACTTCAAGCTCTTCATACCCATTTAATGTAATACCACTTGAGGGTATCCAAGACTTTTCAGGATCAGAAGCTGTATTTTATTAAAAATTTGAAATGCTGAAGTAGTTGTTAACAATAAAATATCACCTAGACTATAGCTAACCTTGAGAAAATTTAATTGCCTATACTAAAAACAATAATGTGGCAAGAAACAAGAGATATTTAAATTCTCCTTTGAAATGTTTATTTTCTGAGTAATAATGTGTATTAAGGTACAGTGTACACAGTATTATTTCCTCAAGAGCTGAGTGACCGATTCACACAAAACTTCTGAATCATTAAAGTTAGTGGTAGTGTGCCCTAAGGAGACTCCTTGAGAAAAAGGACATACAAGCACATTGAAAACATGCTATTTACCATTTAGGCTGTGGAAACATTTTGATTCACATATTAGAAGTGAATTCAGGGAAAAAGAGTGGATGCTTTTTTTTGTTTTGTAGTCTAAACTGTACCATAGCAGATGATTCAGTAGCTTGAATTGCACATCTTTCATTTCCATCTGAACTTTTACATATAAAAGCTTGGAAGTGTTTCAACTTTTCAAACCTATTACAATTACCACTGCTAAATTGAATTTGAATATAGCTTGTTTTACAGTCAGTTACTTCTGATTTTTTTTCTCTTTTAGTTTGGAGTGGGTAATATTTCTGCAGTACTACTAAGATGAACAAAGAAGAAAGTAAATAAATGCACAGATCAACACCTGGCACAGAACTCTGAAATATTCATCATAAAGAAAAGGAAAAGGAAAGTAAGAAAACATTGCAGGGAAAGAAAAAAAAAAAAAGATCACCATTTACTTTTCACAGGGATGGTAAGAATATCACAACAATTGCCCTTGAAAATATCAATGTTGGATGAATCAAATGGCAAATTGTCAACAGCATGCCAGTAATTATGTCAAATAATTGTTTTTCTTTCATGCAAATAAAAATGGAAATCAACATACTTAACAGAGGATTGTATGCAGTTTAAGAGAGGGATAAATCACTTTGAAACAGCTCTGTGTATTTACCCCTAAACTGCAAGTAATTAAACAATAAATGTTTGAATATTTCTGTTGATTCAATCCTTAGGAAAAAATGACTTGCATACTAAAAAAAAAAACAAAAAAAACTCTGTGATCTTGCTTGACTCCCCATTCAATTTAATTTTTTCACTGCTTGGCAAAGAGAGATTCAGTTACTAGCTTTCAAATTATAAGCATTTTGTGTTCTGGTATTCAGAAATAAAGAGCAAACTATTTGTCTTATCAACACTTTCAAGGGCAGTGCTGTATTCCTCCATGGCTATGTATATTCATACCAATGGGCCTACTCAAATAAAGAAACATGTTTGTATACAGGTTTAAAGAAGTCCAATATCATAAAATCCTGATCTCAGCTTTTGGTTAGTGCAATATTAGCTATGCAAATCTGGAGGAACAAAATAGGCATTTTAAAGAGGAGATATCTGTGGTAAAAGAGAGATTATCTATCCTACATACTATTTTCCCCCATTGTAGTGTTTAGGCATGTTTTTATAGAAGTTATACCCTTTTAATAACCTGTTACATAGATGTATAGCCAATTGACTAATTGTCCATCAACATTCATTCTAACCTCATATGAAAACTACTGTGAGCACATTATAGAAAAAGCAGCATTAGCTTAACAATGTATGTATATAGTTATTTCATATATAATATGCACAACAAATAGTGACACTGATTTTTAAGGTATTACAACTGCATTAGTGCCTTCTCCTATAGGAGTATTTCCTTTCATTTTATAAAAGCAGCTATGACTGCAGCCTCATTTTGTAATGACTGCATCATTTTAAGCATTTTCCCCAAATAAGTTGACTTCTTACTGTGTTTTCCACAACCTTTGTGTTCCTGCCTTTACCAGTACCATAAAATAGTTTGGCATAATCAGCCTGCTCTTATCTGTCTAGACTTAAATTTTCTTTTCCTACTGTGATTTCATTGAGTCTGCTCCTAGCTAGTGATAGTGATAGATTCTCTTTGAAATCTTGAAGCTATGAATATGTGAAGAACAAGGACAAGAAAAAGACTTTTGTATTTCCTTATCTAGTACTCAAACAGATTATGGGCTACCTGAACTTGGCTTACATAATCAGAAATTATTGCAATTTGAAATTAATAATTCCCTTATGAGAATTTTGTATCTCCAGCCTTGCTTGAACTGGACAGAAATGCTGTACCTGTTTTCTGCTTTCCAGATGGAAAGATTTTCCGTTTTCCAAAGGAAAATATCTTTTGATGATGGTTCTTTTCAGAACTTGATCCAAAAAATTATTGAGTTCTGCTGCTCCCAATTGACATGAGTAGAAACTGGTCTCCAGACAAAGGCAAAGTGGCAATGATTCCCATGCCCCACACCACGTGGTATTTGGGAAACAAAGGCAGTAAAGCAAGGAGAGGTGCTGCAGTTTTTCCTTAACAGAAATCTGAAATAGATGGACAAACAGTGATGATTTGGGTGGTATAGATTAAGCAACTTGGTCACACCCACACTATGTTAGTCTCTGCCCTTTCTCTCTCACCAGGACACCACCATATCCTTTATCAACTCAGATGCCACTTAGAACTTTACATCAACATCATGGAAAGGATTCATACTGTTTTCTTTCAAACAGTAAGGTGTCTATTGCCAGTCCTACTATAGGCCCCTTAAGTACCTGGTATCCCTCGCTAATGAACAGTCAACAAATCTGAGGCACTTCAGTGAAGGTAGCCCAATCAGACATTTCTGAACTGATTCGGGACTTTGGGAGTGTGAGAGCATTGTTCCAAACAAAATTAGTAATATGTCTCAACAAATCGAACATAAAAATAATTTCTTCTGAACCATTTGCTTCTTATTGACCCAAGCCTTCAGATCTCAGCAGGCTGTCTTTCACAAGTTTTCATTAAAATCTCAGAACTGCTTTAAATCTAGAACTTAGTTTTAATACTCCTACTTTTTCCATAATATCAGCCTTTGGCTTCATTGTAGCTTAATTACAGACTTTTCTAGTGATCCAGCCTTGTAGGTCTGTCATTTTCCTTGAGTCATTCAGAAATTTCTGGTAATGAAAGCAAAAAAATAAGTACAGGTCCAAAAAAGAAACTACTTTTTACAGTAGATAACTCAGGAATTTTCTACTAAGGAAATGAAAATATGCTTGTTGAATAATGTGTTGTCTCATTCTTCTTAGCTTTCTTTACACTTAAAAATATTTTTTTTCCGAAGTCCTCCCTCTTACTTGGCTAGTTTCATAGATTGAAGTGTATTTTATTGCTCCTTTATCGTATCTGTTATTCTGATTTTTTTCAAAGCATCTTCTTTATTATAATAGTACTTCTTTGCATTTTGGCTACCCCTTCTCAAAGGGAAGCCATCGGTCTCTTGGGGAAATATGACACATCCCTAAAAAATTGCAATGATATCAACATAATGTTAAGATGTCTTGCTTAATGGGACCGCTTAATAATCTCTACCAAAATTAATACAAAATTCTCATAGCTGTCCTGTCTATTACTCTGTTAAACATTGAATAGTTAAACTTGTTCTAGGGATTTCTGTTTGGTGAAAAAAAGGATTTAAATAATAAAAAACTTTTTTCCTCTTACAGCACTGAAATTTCAAAACTTTTCCTTTACACAATCTGTCTCATTCAAAAATCCATCCTAGATATGCTGAAATATTCCTATAGAGTTAACTGGCATACCTCTTATTGTATGTTCCAAGTGAAAATATTCAGGATAATATCTTTAAAATACTGTCACTTAGATCACTGCAACAATAAACTATTGGGGGTTGTTTGTTTGTTTTTTTTTTTGTTTAGAGCTTGTCAACAAGTGCTCTATTTTGTAGGTATTTCTCAAAGAAAGTATTTATTGCCATAGTCCTGCCTTTGACTCATAGCACTGTAGATATCATCTTTGGTCTTTCCAAATCACTATGTGGAACAAGTGAATTGCCTGAGGTTTTGTTCCAAGAAAATATTTTAAACAAAAGCATTATTTTCTGCTCCCATATCCAATCAATTTTTAACTCAGTGTTAGCCTGCAAATTCTGTTTGGCATGTTGCTTGTTTGTATAAAGAAAAATTAAGTTTCAACTACATCATGAGTGAAATAATTCCATCTATGTCAGTATAACAACATGCTTTGAAAAGTACACTGGGAAATCAGGGTTGGAGTGTGTCTCATTTTCTTTGCATCCTTTTTCAGATGTGGTACCAAAGGATGTCATTCAACCGTGTGATTTCTCTGATGTAAAAGCCATTTTAAGAACAGCTGGACATTCATTCCTCCATCCATGTAACAAGCTAATGTCTTCTCTGCTTTGTCAACCATTAGTGAAACTCTACAGTAAGCTAAATACCTGAAATAATTTAGGTAACATCTCAAAATCAACATAATATCTTTTGCAGCCTAGAGTCTTATAATGGTAACATTAAAAAATTCCATTTGTATAACAGAGGGAAGTGGTAAGAGTAGGAAACTAAGAAGCAAAGTAATTTATTTTTTTTTTAGTAAAGGACAACTATTCATCAAATCTTTTGGTTTCTGACTTGATTCTCATTTTCTCCTTATAAACAAAATGACTAGTTAACTTCCTGTTTTCCATGGTACTCATTTTTAATGAATTGTTCCTTCAATGAAATCAAGAGCAAGTTAATTCTCTAGTAAACTTTATGGCACAGTATTATGAGGATTTAATTAATGTGGTTATGTTTGAGAAAAAAACACGAAACAGGTATGGATCAGATATGTGGATGAGACCCCCCCTGTCCCCAGCCCCCAAAAGCTATGTAGGCTCTTAGACCTACATTACAAAGCCCTTTCAGAAAAAAAATTAATTATTCAGAATGATATAAATTCATGTTTGTGTTTCTTAGAAAGAGAGACATTCTTAACAGTAGAAAATTAATACCAAATAGCTTTCCCCTAGTTTATCCTCTTGATTTATTTTGCTTGGTAACTGGACACTTCTTTTATAATCAATAACAATATAGCATTACATATCTCATGGAAGGAAGGATTAGCTTTGAGAGAATGTGGTCTAGTCCCGTCTGGTTTGTACCACAAAAATATTGAGCTATTAGAGAACATGTACATCCTTTTATTACTGATGTAGCTGTATTATAAATGTCCTTGCTCTTCTGTACCACAACAGATTATAATTATTTTCCTCTTTAAAAACTGAATGTACATCATATGTGAATCAGTTTCTTCTCCATGTTATTTCTGCAATGTATTTTCAAGGCAAAGATAAATGGTTGTTGTGGTGTTGATGGACATGATTTGGAGATTGAAAGAAAACTGTAGCAGGATAACTTTCAATTCTAGCAAATCTCAATACTCAATTTGCGACTGAATAAAGATTCATTTTTACACTCATGAAACTTCCATATTTCAAAAAAATCTTGTTCTGCATGATGGTGATAAACAAAGTATGAAAGAACAGTGCAGAAGACTTAAATGGGATATAGAATGTCTATTTCAAGTCCCTGCTCAGAGAGACTGAGCAGAAAGACTAATGCCTGGGTCTTCTGTCATTAGCTGGATGTAAAAAAAGGTTTGTTCTTAGTGCAATCTTTCCTATGCTTCTAACAAATGTATTCCGAGTATTTTTTTCTTAAAAATGGTGAATCTTTGCAGAATTGTGTGATTTGCATGAACAGGAATTTTTCTAAAAGGAACAGAAGAAGAAAATTCCTATATAGTTTAGACAGGTGGTGTAAATGGCATCATTGCCACTTAGCTCTCTTTGATATAGTCATACCTGTATGCATTTAGGTTTTAATTATGCAGTAAAGAGCTGTTTTAATCACAGCATTGATAGAGCAACAGATATTCCATAAGTTAAAACAAAATTTAATAATTTCATGCATGAATAATCAAGCTTCATGTCCTAATGTAGTACAGAAAAGAGCAGAGAGCTCTAATACATTCAAGCTCATAGGAGAGACAATGTTAAATTATTGTTTTTTCTGTTCCATTTATTTAAGAGAGCTGGCTAAAACACTGTCAACTAAATGGGTCATCTAACTTCTCACTGTAGAATGATTTTTCCTTAGGTTTCCCATCAGTGCCTATTGTACCTCATCCTTTCACAGCCCTGCAGCTGTGGGATTGTTAATGGTATTTCTTAGCTGTTTCAGGAAGGTGTTTTCACATGATGCAAGCTCTGCCAGCTCACCTGCATAAGTATATGTCATTTTCCTGATCCTGTGGCCTTCAATTCAGAGTACTTCTCAGATTCAACACAGGCTCCCACTTAGCTGTGCATCACACTGTTGGCTCACACTGTTCGCTACTAAGCCTTTTTGCTCCCCTGCTCTTTTGGTCTTTTCCTAACATCCCTATCTAGCCATGATAAAATGACTATAGTATTTCATTTTAAGTGTTATTTTTACAGTAAATGGTAGCACATTAGTGTGCAAATGTGAAAAACAAAAAAACTTTCATCATCAAATATGTTGACTGACTTTGTAAAACAATGAATATATATCATATTGTAAATCATGAACCATATTATGAAATAAATGTTAAGATCCTTACGTGAAAATGAACTAGTATAATGTGAATCATAATCAGGTCCTCCTTTTACACATCCTTGTATAGCACAACTCATAAAGAAATAAACCCTTTAGATATAAATATAAAAACATTTCACTGGAGCAGGTTTCTTAGGCTCTGTCCAACCTTGAGCACTGCCAGAGACAGGGCACCCACAACTTCTCTGGGCAACTTTTTCCATCACTCTCACAGCAAAGAACTTCCTCCCAACAGCTAATCTAAACCAAATCTAAACCTTCTTTTAGTTTCAACCCATTCCCCTTGTCCTGTCACTACATGCTCTTCTAAAAGGTCTCTCTATATCTTTCTTGTAGGCTCCCTTCACATACTGTATGCGAAGGCTGACATTAGGTGCCTTCACACATTAGGTCCCGAAGCCTTCTTTTGTTCCAGGCTGAACAAACTCAATTCTCTCAGCTTTCCCTCATAGGAGGGGTGTTTCATCCCTCTAATCATGTTGCTGGTCCTCATCTGGGTGCAGTCCTTCAGGTGGGGTCTCACCACGGTGGAATAAAGTCAGCATGATCTCCTTCAACCTGCTGGCCATGCTGCTTTTGATGCAGCCCAGAGCATGATTGGCTTTCTGGGCTTCAAGCACACATTGCACAGAAGCTTCTTTCATCTGTGTGCTTAAAGGATAAACTGTTTGAAAATGGGTTAGGTAGTTTTGGGACCAGTAACAGCTTTCTACAACTGCCAGCCTGTCCATTGACCACAGTTTCTTTAGGCAGAAAGTAAATCAATCTCTCTCCAAAGGCAATGCATTTCACAGCCAGTCTCCAACCCTAGAGCAGGGCCTGCAGATGCTTTTAAAATATATCTATTAAGTAATTATAGCTTTTCAACTAAGAAAACAAAATTGCAGTTCTCATGTCATGAAATAGCCAACATGGGGATAAAGGAGAAATCTACTTTTATTACTCTCACCATGCTTTGATGTGATCTCACCATCCTCTCTGAGGTGGATTGAAGTAGGCAAGCCTCAGCCATTCTGACACAGTCAGGAGAAGAAAAAGTACTTTAATAATGAAGAATGGAAGTGTCCATTCCCCTCCTTTTTCTGCTTCTGTCTCAAAAACACTCTCAGGCCTTACCTCAATCAGAAAACTGACTTAGTCTCCTGTTGCTGTAACCAGTAGATGACCCCTGGGTCTCCCAAGTTTCTGGCATCTGGACACGCCAACCACTGAATTCCAAAGCTTCTGCTGCTGCTGCTACAAACTCAGATGTGCACACACACAGCAAGGTGCATGTACAAGGGCACACAGTCTCATACACCTTATAGATCACAGTCTCACACACCTTATAGATCATCCAGTCTGCACCTAAATCCTCTTGTCTTCTCAGACTCTCCTCATTTACTAAAGAGTCTTTCCAGGAGCTGGGCCAGACTTGTATGCTTACTTGTATATAACCTTATTCCCATGGCCTTCCCATTAGCTGCCTTCCTGCCCTCTCCAGTAGCCAACTTGCAGATCCTTTTGCCTCTTCAGGGTAAGCCCAGACTCATGATTATTCCACTGTGTGGTTCCCAAAACTTTTATCCTACTTGCCAGCTAGTCCAGCTTCATTTTCATCAGCAATCACTAGCTGCTGCAAACAGCCCAGCTCATCATGCAGGTTCATTGGTCTCTGCAGTTGCTGGAAGCAGAAACAGACAAACGGACAGACAGACAGAGAGACCTGGTCTGATTCCTGTTTCTGGCATGCAGCAGACAGACCTATACACATACATGCACCCTGAAGAGTCCTCTCAAGAGGAAAAGAGTTGGAAATTAACTCAACAAGAAGAGAGGACAAATTGTGCTGAGCGGATGCAGGGAATGACAACCAAGCATTTGATTACCTGGCTGGAGGTAGCTAAATTAGTTAACTTCAGCAAAGAGGACATGTGTGTTTCATATAAAAGATCAAGCCAATTAAAAAAATTAAAATAGATGAAGAATAAAGACTCTCTGCTTTGCCTCGCGCAAGTTACCCATGCCTGTCACTAAAAAATTGCTGTGCTGTTCATCTACATTCTGCTCTTTTCCCAGTAAAAAAAAAATATATTTTAACCTTAATAAATCTATATTAATCTCTGTATCCTGTCTAACCAATACTAGAAGGTTATTTAAATACTTCCAACCAACCTAATATTTTTGTTTTTTCCTGACACAGACATGCTAATATGACTCTATGTAATTGAAGAAAAAAAAGTGTAAAACATTTTATTTACAGTCAAACTTACAAGAAATCTGAGGGGTTGTGGGGGGTGTTGTTTGTGCAGGAGACTTTTCTTGTTGTTGTTTTCTTGTGACTTTTAAAACTGGATAAACTGTTAGCATTCTCTGGAAATCACTGGAAACTGACTGATTTTCTATATTCCCTAAAATTATATTTTCCTTCCAGAATTCATTATACAAAGGATTACTTAATATCTTGTACTATTCAGTAAGAAAAGATCTTCAAGCAAATCATCCTTTGTCTTTTTTGACAGTATATTATCAGCAGTTTCTGTGCTTTTAGCATGACTTGATGAAAGTAACTATTTTTAGGGAATAGAAAGATTTTTGTTCAGGAAAGGAAATTTAATTATCTCATTAATCAGTTCATCACAAAATATTTGGACCTGACACTCAGCAGTGAAAGCTAGGGCATATGAACAATAGAAATAGTAATGATAGTGTTGGTGATGGTGATAATAATAATAGTAATAATAAATAATAGTTAAACATGATGTTTTAATAATACAATGAGTAATTAATCTGATAAATTTAGAAACTCTTTGTGCTCCTGAAATATCTGCAAACAAATAAGATTTCCCTGGAAAAGATATTTTCATTTATATATATTTCAGCACCTAGAGAGGGTTGAGCTGTGTAATGGGAACAAGTAGTCCTTGGGAGACAAGTCTTATGATATTGTTTCTCACCTAGAAGATACCTATTAGTGATTCAGACACAGAAACAAGAACAAGATTAAGTATTCTTTGCCTAGAAGAACAATTTTTCCGTTCACACACGTGAACGCAAAATTTTCAAATTCATCTTCCACAAAGATGCATTGTACAAATATCCATTAGAATTTGAAAAAAAAGAAGTGCATACTTTTCTATTTTAAAAAGGCATGTATTTTATTTACATTTAATTCCCTTAGCATTCCTTTTAATTTCTATGTCACTTTCATTAATATCGCTTACACAGTAGTATATTTCATGACAAGGATAGAAATGACCCTCATTTCATAGGCAAGGAAGAGTGACAAAACAAACTGTAGGCAAACTGTGTTTTATGGCCACTGAGGCTTTTATGGATGCCAGGAGGCCTCTAGTGCATCCCTACACAGAGCAGAACCAGCTGTGAGATCAGACTACACTGTTCAGGTCTCTCTTCAGCTGGGTCCTGAAAACCTGCAGGGATGGAGTCTGCACAGTCTCCACAAGCAGCCTGAAGAATGCAGTCTTGCATCCCTAGTGCCTATCTCAAATTGCTTGAAAGAGTTTTTGCTCTAATTTTTTTCTCTGATTACCTTGTATCATACTGTCTTCATCACTGAGAAGCATTTATCTTTATTTCAAGGGTGTGATTTTTGCTTCTCTGTTAATATTTCTTCTTGAACAAAACCACTTCACACAAGCCACATGCAGCACATGTAATATTTTCTACATTCTTATCACCAAACCTTCTTAGTTGGTCTGGGTTTATGGAGGGGAAAGGGTGTAATAGCTATATTAGTGTACAGTCACCTTTGAGTAATTATGTATCCTCAGCTGCTCATTCCTAAATAACACAACCTATTAGCTATTATGTATTTCAAGTTCATTGTTTCACTGTTTTATATTCTATAGTGAAAAGAAAACATCATATATATATATATGTCATTAAAAGATACAAGTCTGACAAAGCTATGAATTTTCCCAAACCCTGGAAGATCACACAGCGCAGATTTTGCATTTGAAACTGTTATTTCTAAAAAGAAAGAAAATAGTTTTGGGTTTCTTTCTATTTCATTTCACCAGTTACCAGCTAAGTTCTCAGTCATGGATGCTGATTGTATAGCAAAGGTGGTCATGGTAGGACTGAACCATATGGGTTGTACTCTGTGAGTGATGATTTCAAAGAAAAAGAGCCTTGTTAGGTGAATTGTTATAGTTTATCCCAGCATTTTTGGGTGCTCATTTAACCAGCAAAGTGGAAATTGTTCTCTCTCCTTAAAGTGTGAGTTGTAATCTTTCTGACTTTCTCGTTAGTGTTGATGCTGGAGACCATAGCAAACCTGTACACTGAATGAGTAAAATTCTTCTTGGTCTCCTTTAATTTTCAAAGGCTAAAAATACTCAAAGTATTTTAAAGTACTCAAACACTTTTCTAAGTCCTGCCTAGTGTTACTCTCTGCTGCATGTAGTTTCTTAGCTTAATGTTAAATTCAAAATGAAAAATATCTGTTGAGCTCTGTGAACTGTGACTGCATAGGATGTGGCTCTGTAGAGCAGTAATAAAAGTAACAATACCTGGCACTATATTTGAAGTTATTGAATTCCTCATCATTTATCCATAATAGGAGTGCCAAGGTCTGATTTCCAAATCCCTGACTGCTGAAAGCTTGTGTTTCTTAGTATAGTCACTGGAACTTTCTTTTTTTTTTCAAGTTTACACAAAGTGTACACATACTCACACAAATATAAGACATGTTAAGGCCCAGGCCTATGCCATCCAACCTTAGTCAATTAACTGAGTGTATAAATTAGAAATCTAACATTGTCTAATGGAAAAGAGATAGCTTATCTTAAATGAATCTACCTCTTTTTAATACCTATGATGAGAGTTCCCAGCCTCAAGCACAGGTAGTCAAAGATATCTCCATTTAAAACTTGAACTCAAACATCAAAGCTTGACAATATTTGCACTAATCAATGGGAAAAAAAGACATATTGCAATCAGAATTTAATTAAAATTAGATAACGATAGTTAATTGGTTACCTGAAAAAAAGTTGTTTTCTAGTTCAAGGAAAAAAGTGCCAGACAACAGAAGTCAGAGTTGTATCTGCTTGCCTAAGTTCACTCCTAAGGCCAAAGAAAGGAACTGAGAAGCTTCTATTTCAAGAATTATTGGAAGAGGATTTAACCAGGTGTTGTCAAACTTTTTTTTTTGTTTGTTTTTTTTGTTTGTTTGTTTTCCAGCTTGGGGTAAAATATTAAACTCTGCTGTATTAAAAAAATAAAATTATTATGGTAAAAATAAATAAAATAAATGTATTTTTTTTTACCTCCTCATTCTTTTCAATCCTCTTTAGGTCCATGGATGTATATTTCTAATATACTTTTCTTGCTGATGGACCACATCTCTTCTCTAACTTGAGAAATAATAATTTGACAGGCCAAGATTTAAAAATATTTAAGAAGTTATAATATTACGGCTACATTTTTCAAGCATTTTTTGAATTAGCTAAGTAATCAGACAGGATAAATCTTAAGGTGGCCACAGTGCTGCAAATTAGAATTAAAGAAAACAGCAATATTTTCTCCATTTTAAATTAATTTTTAAATGCTGGAAAAGTTATCTTTATGCAATTTATATGCCAGGAGTTATTCCTGAGTGTTTAACAAAGCTGAAAGCCAAGCTAGTTCTTCAATTTGATCCTGTGTATTAAAGGGAGATCTGAAATAACACCTACTATAGTAACATATCTTTTTATAAATTATGTGGTATGCCATGCTCTTGGTCTCTTTACTCAGAGGTCAATGAGCTATTAGCTCAATTAGCTAATTCAGGTTGGTTTGTTTGTTTGTTTTTTTCCAGTCTGTCTTGTTTCCCTAATTTACCATCAATTTAACAAAAATCTCAGTGGAAGCAGTGGTGCTGACTGGGAATTCTGATGTCTTAAAAGGAATTAAATTCTGCATGACAGCTGTGTCATATTACAATGTTTATATTCCCAACCTTTGCATATTGCAAGGTTTAATTGAAGTTACACATTCACATTTTGACAGAAAAGCTGTCTGAAGATCATCAAAATTCTTAAGGCAATCAGAAGGAAATTTGCAATCAGTTGTGGACCTATTTGTCTGTTCTATTGGTTTCATTCTTTCCTATACAAAACCTTTATTATCCTTATGCCAATTTAGAAAGGACTCTGTGATGAGTACACAGATAATGTGGCAGTTCAGCATGAGCCAGGCATTTAGCAACTCACATCATGAAATATGACAGAATTCCCCATTTCAATAACATTTTACAAGTTTAAAAGCAAGTAGTTCTTTAATAAAAATTAATTAAGATAACTTTAATCACATTCATTATTTTGAAATATATTGTATTCAATATTTATTGTGGAACCACAACTTTTTTATCATTTAGTGTACACACTGCTAATACAGTCTACCTTTTTGCCAGTTTTGGACATTTCTGATGAAAACTCTTATCTGGAATGGCAATGTTGGGATTTATTTGCTTCCCTGTGTATGATTGCATACTGGAATACAAAATCTTTGTATTTTTTTTATCTTTGCGTGTCATACCAAACTTATCAAGTACAAGTGTATCACTGCTTCACAGCCTGAGGTATAATTCCACCCATTAAGAAAATATGGAATCTAGTTAGCTTGGAAGATTATTATTACCATCTCTTCTGCTGTTTTCAGAAACAGAAGTAGTTGACTAGAGGTTTTCAGTATAAGAATTTGGAACATTTTCTCAAATCCCTCCCTACATTTCAGAGCCTAAGACTTTTATCAAAATTATGCTACTTCTACTCTCATCATTTGCTCTTTAGGTTTTTCCTTCCTTTCTGTTATGAGTGTAACATAGTGCTGGGGGAAAAGAAACAAATGAAATTTTCTGCTACATCAAAAAAAAAAGTTATTTCCTTTATCTTAAGCAAAAAATTATGTGCTTTTTTAACCATTCATAACCTGATTTCTTTCTTTGAAAGGGAAGGAGGAAGGTGGGCTGGGAAGAGAATGGTCTGTATTGTCCATGTAGCCAAAAATATCTTAATATTGTTCTTGTAATTAAAGTAGTTGGTCATTTAGCTTCTGCTCTAAGACAATAATGTAGTTTACATTTCTTATGGTTTATGAGAAATTTCTCATACAAAAGAAGGAAACTAAATATTTGAGTGGATAAACATTTACTATTTTTGCCATTTATCTAGAAAAATAGGTCAAATTTTCAATTTATTGATAAACAGCAAAATCCTTTGTTACTTAGAAAAAAAATTACGTTGACCTTTACTGGTAGAAGAAAATATGGCTTTGGTCTTCTTTTTTGAACACAAAACACAAAGACTACTCTCTTTGCTCAGTTGTCTCCTTAGGATCCTTTTCTTCTTTAAGACCTTACAGAAAATAGTTACCTAATGCTTTTATTTCTAATGGAAGACAATGAATCTTCCTGAATCATACCTTGCACTAATCCTGCTGAATAACCATGTACTTTCATTGAAGTTGGTTTCGTCTTTCATTTTATGTTCTAATATCTTGTTACTTTCCTAATTGGACTGAATGCAAAGTCTTTTTTGAAAGAAAAAGTCTTCTTTTGCATCTGTGGAGGAGCACCATCTTCCCCAGTATGCTTAAATCATCTTCTGATTTTTGGTTAAATATAAAACTAAAATACTGCTTTCATGTGATCTTTTCCTTTGTGGAAACTGGAAAGGAGGTAAAATACTTACACCTAGCATGCGTTCATGCTTTTATCCACTCTTCCCCTCTTTGTGTAAACAAGATTTAGATATATGAAGTATGTATTAAGCCCTCTGCATGAAACATTAGTGTTGTGGGACTTCTTCATTAAAATAATGAGAAAGGCCACAAAATATTTTTACATTATGTGACTGTCTCATCTGCGAAGAAGAGGGCAGGTTTTTTGTCAGAAATTTTTTTCCTCTTGAAGCCCTGTAATTTCTCCAAGTACTACCCAGTACTGTAAGAACTTAATGCTATTATCAGATGAAAAACATTGAAGGCATAACTTTTCCTTCAGGCATATGTGATCACATGAACGCCAAGTACAAATGAATGAAATACAGTAACTTAAATTCAGCTGGGATGATCAATTTCTTTTCTTCTCTATTCCAGCTTTTAATATTGATGATCTACTGATGGTTCATACTATCTTTATTCTTAATATTACCTCCTGCTGATAGTACTGTAACTACTTTTGTCTGTTAAGGGGAAATGGGTTCATTTTTCCATTTCTATTTTTATATACTACAGTTTCTTTTATTGCTGATGAACCTTCTGGATCTCCAAAAGGAACTGTTCCATTACTTTAGCAGGGAAGGAGTTGAGGCTGACTCATCAGTAATTTCCCATGTCCTCCTTCCTGTCATTTGAGTATGAAAGTAACATTGGTTTTTCTCCTGTAACTGGACATCTCTCCTGTTCTCCATGATTTTTCAAAGATAATGCATAGTGAGTTAGCAACATCTGCCAGCTCCCTCAGCACCCATGGGTACATCCCATCAGGGCCACAGATTTATGGGCATTAAGTCTGCCTAGCTGATCAAGGGGAAGTCTCTTTTTCTCCAGTCTTCCTCTCTTAAATCCAAGGTTTAGGATTCCTGAGGGCTTGTCTCAGCAGTAACGTTAAAGGCATAGCAGACATTCAGTATTTCACACCTTCTCTGTGTCTTCCATCACCCATTTTGTTCAGCAGAAGCCTCCCATTTTCACCAATCTTCTTTTTGGTGCTGATTTTCTTATAGAAACTCATCTTGTTGTCCTTGGCAGATTCAATTCCAAGTGGCCTTTAGCCTTCCTCTTGCATTCCTAAAAATGTTCCTATAGTCCTCCCTTGTGACTTGCCTCTTTTTCCACATCCCATAAAATATCTTTATGCTCTTTGATATTTGATAAAAGCTCTCTGCTCATCCATGCAGGTTTCCTGCCCCGTTTACTTGATTTCTTGCTTACTCCTTATATTTTGTTATTTGTCCACCAGAAGAAATTTCTGTGTGCAATTTCATTTTCAATGTATCTACTTTTCTCCAGCAGCAATATTTTTCAAGTATTTATATGACTGTTTTGTGATTTTTTATCTCACAACTGATCAAGCATAATTATCTACATTATGCTTGTAGCAACAAACCTGATATTTAAAGTGTTTTCCATCTTCCAACATCTATAATTATATCGTATTTGAAGTTCCCATCCTCTCAAAGTCTCAGAGACAGAATTTTTTTTGTGTTTAATTAGAATGGTCAGAAATTATTGCACAATTGAGCAATACTCAAAAGCCTAAAAGTAAGCCCTCTGGGTTTTCTTGTGCATTGGTTTTGGCCCTGATTGGCAGCCAAACACCCAACCAGTTGCTCACTCCTACCAGCTACAAGATGGGGAAGAAACCAACAAGATCAGTAGTGAAAAAAATGCAGGGATCAAAATAATACTGGAAAGTCACTAACTGGTTACTGTCACAGTCCAAACAGACTCAACTTAGGGAATTTATTGCTTACTAAATAAAAAAATGAAATACTGATTAAAATATTCAGAAACTAAGCCAATCTTTTAAGCAATTATCAAAATCACCTCTCCTCCCCATTTCCTAATCTCTACATACCTTTTTACTACTGCAGATTGCACTCAGGCTCTTCAGTGAAGCACAGGAAGGTGGTGACATTTCACTTCCTATCACTTCTGTTTCTTGTACTTTTCTCCTAATTCACTTTTCTTCGTACTCATTTTCTGCTGCTCCCTTCAGGAATGTGCCCATTCTAGCACATGTCCTACACAGCCTATGGGCCCTCCAGGGGTTTTACCAGCTTTGCTATGAAGCACCTCCTGCTCACCTCACCCTAACATTCCACCTTGTTACCTGCCTACACCATCAGTGTGGTCCTCTTTCTCAAGTGTATTTCCCAGAGTCATCACACACTTGGCTGAAGGGCTCAGCTGTGCCCTGTGATGATTCCATCAGAGCCAGCTGGAGCTCCTGTACTTAGCACAGGGCAGCTCCTGGTTTCATCTTAGAGAGACCATCCCTCCAGCCCCACCACTGTCAAAACTTAAAGGTAACACATCCTGTTAAAGACAGTATCCTATCCAGAAACACCGAAACCTGATAAGAAACATACATTCAAATCCATCTAACTTTTCTTCTAGACAGAGTTACTAAAGAATAAGAAGGCTTTGGCTTTTCTTACAGTTTTTGGTGGTGGTGGTAGTTTTCCGGTTGGTTTAGATTTCTTTTTTGCTTTGAAATGGTTAATGTATATTAAGAACCATGCTAATTTAGAAAGCAAACAAAAAAGGAAAAAAGCAACTAGAGGAGTGTAAACAGATACTAAACAAAGGAATGATAATGAAAAATGTTTTTGTTTACAGTACACAAAATGTAACCACTCAGCTATAGATATTTTTTAATCAGGTGCTTTTTAAATAATGTGTGTCCTAAAATACAGGGGATACTTCTATTTCATTTACTTAAGAAAAATCAGCTAATTCTATCTCTACCAATTACATGTTAAGTTTCTGCATCATGTTGTCTTTCTTTGCTGAATAGCAGTGCTTCTCTGTCAGTTCATATAGCATCTTACAAGGTAATCTTCCTCCCACTGGATGATCTCAAATAGAATGCAAACAAGTGGAAAAAAAAAACCATTTGTTTCTTTTTTCCATTTTTTTTCTCCCCGTATTTGTCCCCTTACTACTTGTTATTTGTGATACAATTAAGTACTATACAACAAATTTTGTATTCATCCTTGTCTAAAGCTCTGATATTACTTTGCCTTCTTTTCAGATATTGTGTTTTGATTTTGTGGAGTCCCAGTAAAATAAAGCCAGTAATTGTTTTCTTAGCTATAATCATGTTTTATTGAGAAATTAGGATCTGCTACCATGGGAATGGTATATGAATCCAGGTGCTGATTTTATATTGAGCTTTCAATTCCCGTCTGTGTATTTTCAGGGTTATTTTTTGTTTGCAAAAGAAAGTTATGTTGCTTACACTGCAGCTGATAAAAATGGCCATGTAAATAAAGTAGTCTTTAGAACAAGTGTAAAGCAAATGCCCACTCTCACTGTTTAATAAACTTTTACTTGTTTTTCTGATAAGTTGCGTGTAGTTCTACACAATATAATACTCTTCAATTAAGAAAGTACTTTGATATGCTCACAGGTCACTGGGTGTTCAAGTTCTTTATCGAAAATCAAGGATTAATTTTTTAATTGCTTTTGAAATGTTTACCCAGTGCAGTTCCAAAATTACTTATCTAAAAGAAGTGGATATTAAGCTCCTCTCCTATGAGCTTGAAGATAAGCTTATTTTATATTTGTTTACGAGGGATTTATGCAGTTCGTGTTTATTGAAGTTTATGAAAACAAAATATCTCTTCATAAAAAAGAATATAGCCTCAATTCTGAACACAGGAAACTGCCATGATGTTCAAAATCCAGTATGAGTAGGAATTTTTTTTACTCAATTATTTTTTGCAAAACCAAAAAAAATGTCATGGGTTTTGTAGGGCGACTCATGACTGGGCCCTTCTGTCACTGTACCTGACAAAAAGGTGGTGTTGGGATTTTGTTCAGAAAATTGCAGAGGAATTTCAATGCACAGTAAAAGAATACCCTGGTTCTAACAGAAGGCATACAGGTGCTCCACCTCCACCTCGGGGGCAACAATTGCACCAATAACAAGAGGGGACAGAACTAATACCTGAAGGGGTGTTAATTTCACTGTTCAGACCCTAGATCCAGTTTAAGGTTTTTCTGAGAAGCAGTTAGTGTCTTCAAGAACAACATATTGACATCTTGTTTAAGATTTAACATGTGTCACCCGTGGCTTAAAAACTAAGGAAAATCAGAGTTTTCCAGGAGGAAGTAACACAGCATGTAATGTTTATAGATAGCTTGTAAGGTTTATAGATAGCTTGAAAGCAAATTGTGTTCTGTAAATAAAATCTAAGTGTATAATGCTTTACCTAGATGGGGATGGCTACTGCATTCACTCCTGATTTGAAAAAGTCCGTTTCTTTGAAGTTCTCTAAGTTTTTTCTTCTAAAAGACTGTATGTTTTTTCATTTATAATCACACATAAAAAAGAACAAAGAGAAACCAATCTATTATTATTTAATTTATTTCTAAGGTTGCAAAAACAGGGGTTTCCAATAATTTGATAAATTAATCTATACTTTGTTGTGTGTTTAGGCACTGGAAGCCAGAATGAATGGCAAAGGTCATGATCCACAAATGGATTTGGGTACCTCTGTTCTGCTTTAAAATCAAAGTACAAGAGTAGTTCTCATCACTCCTAAATGGAAGGGATCTAAAGTTCTATTATTAAGTATTTGAGCAGAGAGAGCTTGATTCATTTGGCTGATTTAACATTCCTCGCCCATCACCTTTCCTTAATCAGGGTCCTTTAGGCTATCTGGTGAATGTTTCTCAACCTATTTACAGGAACATATGCTTTAATATGATTTCTTAAGCTGCACCAATGAAAATATAGTTTGGATATAAGGAAAAAATTTTTTACAGAAAGGGTGATAAAATACTGGAATGGTCTGCCTGGGGAGGAGGTGGAATCACCATCCCTGGATGTGTTCAAAAAAAGGTTGGACATGGCACTTGGTGCCATGGTTTAGTTGAGGTGTTAGGGCATGGGTTGGACTTGATGACATTGAAGGTCTCTTCCAACCTAGTGATTCTGTGATTATTTCTTGGGAAAAAAACAAACAAAAAACAAAGAAGTAGACAAAAAAAACCAATCCGTATCCATTGTAAGAAAATCATTAATTCCCTTGCATAGAAAGACAAAAAAAAAAAAAAAAGAAAAATAAAAAAGAGTAATTAGTGCCAGATCCTGTTCTGAATAGTGAAAGAGACCCAAATCCCTAAACCTTGAATATGCCAAGACAGATTTCTGGATGGATATACCTGCATGTATCTACCTACTGAAAACATCAGAGGAAGGCAGTTTTCAGCCAGGTTTTCCCACAGAAGTGATGATTTCTCTTAGTGCTGAATTGCTGCATAGAAAGCAGTCAAGGAATCTTTTAACATATTTCACAGTGAGTTTATCCATTTGTTTGCCTGAAGACAAAGAATATAGTTCAAAGTTTAGAATCTTAATTTGAGGTAGACATTTTCTTCCAGATTATCATTAAATTATCCCTGAAAATTAAGTATTAGTCATATTCATTTCTAGTACTCATTGTTGAGTTTGACACCAGCTTTCTGACTTCTGTAAATCTCATTTCTAGCATTTGATCTTTCTCAAAGTATCAGTAAGATTGCATGGATTCCTGATCTCGAAAATGTAGATTTCATTTGTCTGGTAAAGTTGAGTTAAATGTTGTCTGTTTGGGTGGCAAATGGAAGAGTTTCTCCAGACTCAGAGATTCATAAGATGACAATGAGAGAATTAAACACAACACCATGAATTCCAGCACTGACCCAATACCTCTTAAATTCAGCGGGATCATAGAAGAGACATGTAGTTATAGGAGAAGTGATTAGTTTTGAAGAAACATCTTGTCTACACTAGAGAGATTTTTGTAACCTCAGAAAACTGAGCCATATGAAAGCTTATAATTTCACTTGCAGGATGCGCCGAGGACTGTGGATGTTCCACTTGAGGTTTCCAGCAAAACATGTCATTCACCTACAATGCTCTGCTAGCTAAAAAAGCCAAAATCAAATCTTTTGTGTTCTAGTAGCATTTTCAATGTAAGTTTTCCCAGCAAAGGAGAAAAATGTAATAATAGAAATTATAAAAAAATTGGTGTGTGTTTTCATTTTCTGCAGTGTCTCTGTCCCAAAAATCCTTATTCCTTATTGCACTAGAAATTCAGTGGACTCACATATAGAGGTTACTGAAGCATCTCTTAATGTTAGACTTCAGTGATGAACACTATGAAAAAGTTGTTTTATAAATGTTCTCTGTATTTTTTGATCTGAAAGCAGTGATACTTTTTATTTCTAGGGATACAAGTAGTTTTATAAATAAAACAGCTGACTACTCCAAAGGAAAATGTTTTCTACATACAATGATGATTTTTTTGTACATCTATATACATGGGAGCAATTAATGCTGATAATAATAGTCTGTTAAAGCATTCCCACTTGGATGTTAGTGCAAGTTACAAATTCACACACTGTATGTTTGAAAATGTTGTGAAATGTATTTTCTCTTTCTACCCCTATTATATTCCCCAATGCCAACAGGAAAAACTGAACTGCCCAATTTATATCAAGAATAAAAGAACTTCTAATTCATAGAGTGCAGCAAGAAGTGTCATTCATCATTAATGTGATGAAGATAAATGCTTCTGGCCACAAAGAGGAACTTTATGAAGATGACTGTGGCTTGCAGGAAAAAGTAATATTCATTTGTCTTGAGCGAACATACTAGTCTGAAAATTCAGGAAGAAATAGGACATTGGGTACTTTCCTTTAAAGATATCTTTAAGACCATTTTCACTGTTACTGTTAGCATCCTTTAGGATCTATGAAAGCATTTGAAGAAAAGTCTGTAGTTAGTGCCTTTTTTTAATTGTGCATTGGAGATTTTCCCTGCAGAGCTTTAAAAGTCAGAAAATTGTCAACAGTTGACCACTACTTTGAAACAGGAAAATAATTTTAATTGTGTGCATGGAGGTATATTTTCAAAATCATATCATAAAGAGACCATCCTTATATACAGATGATTTGTAAGTTTAGTCCATTATACGTGACATTATCAGTTCACAGGTTTTTGGGCATTTCAATGTACAGGGTTGAAAGATGCATCAGCAGTTTCTCTCTGATGTAGTCTGGTTTTTGAAAAAAAAAAAACAACAGAAAAACACGTTACCACCAAACAGAAAACAATGTTAACTTTAATTCACATTAGGTAACGGTCTGTAAACATGAATTGGAATGCTCTAATTTCTATGTGAGAAGTTCTGGGTAGCATGTTATTCTTGTGGTATAGATACAGAGCATTCAAACAAACATAATGGTATTCTATGGACTAATGGCAGGAAATTGAGAATGCACTGGAATATAAAACTCTAGTGAGACAGATTTTACCTCTGCCATACTTTGAAAATCAGTATTTTGATATCCCCTTTTAATTTTCTTT
Source organism: Passer montanus (assembly GCF_014805655.1). NCBI lineage: Eukaryota > Metazoa > Chordata > Aves > Passeriformes > Passeridae > Passer > Passer montanus. Next base: position 1,827,376 of record NW_024370595.1, on the reverse strand, counting down.
AGTACTGAAAAAATGTATATGTTCTTAAAGCAGCTCTTTGACTTGTCTGTTTGTGTGGGCTGAGCTGGACTGGGTTGGTTAAATGTAGTTGCTGTCACCACCATTGAATTGCCATGCCAATCACTAAACAGTTAAATCAGTCACAAAAGCATTTTTTGAGTTATTTGTCTTTTAAAATTAAAATCATGTGTTTGGGCTTGGAAAGTTAATTACTTTATTTGTTTTTCTTATTTACTTTGAATTATCATGAGCCTTTCTCTCAGAACTGACAGGATTGAAGCTCTTTTTATTCTTTTACTATAATTATTTTGAAGCAAAAATTGGCAAGTTGGGTCATGAATGTTCCTAAATAATATTCACACTCAATTGCACAGTATGTGCAGTTATTGAAAGAAAGAATATTGTTTCTAACTTTGTAATATATATTTAGAGTTAGCTAATTTCTGTTTTTTGGAAACTTGATCTCCCTCAAGAGACAGGAAATAGGCATGGGTACATTTGTTTTCTCAAATCTATTATGGAATTGTAAAGGATTCTGGAGTCTCATTAAAAATAACTTCAAGTTGTTAGAAGTCTAGTTTCACAGTCTTAGAAAATAATTTATTTTTAAGGAACCCAGTATTGTTTCTTCACATATAGTACTTCAATAAAAAATAACTAGACAGGAATTAATTTGATAAGTACTTGATTATGAGATTAAAAAGCTTTGAAATATATGTTAAAATACTTTTAAGTCTTGTAAAGCATGCAATGAAATCAGAAATCTTCTAGATAATTTTTGAAAATCTTATAAGAAAAACTCCAACAGCCTCAGTGGCTGTTGTTGGCATTTGGCATCATTTTTGCCAAAGAATAATTCAAGGTAATATGTATTGGAAGGATATGGTAGGATTCTTAATTTGATGAAGGACAATATTAGCTTCCTCTGATGCAACAGCAACATTACAAGTAAATTGCAGAAGTCAAAAAATATTTCATGCTCTATTTATCATCTCCTTTTTTTCTTTTGACTTCTTTACACTTTGTATTTCTTATGTTTTTCTGAAAACTACTAAATATTGGCAGCCCACAACACTGATAAGATGTATTGCTAATGAAAATGTCTTGATGTGCAGCTACCCATAGAAATAAAATTAGTTTAAACGTGCAAAAGTGGATTGTGAGGGCATAGGTAAAATGTGATGTTTTTTACATTTTTTCCTTGTATCTTTTTTTTCTGATGCATTGCTAATCTCAGCACTAAATATTATTGAAGTAATTAGCCTATTAATCAGACTCTTAGTTCTGGTTGGACAACGAAGCTTTATTTCTGAATACATTAAACTGTTTCATAAAAATTCACTTAAAATTTGTGACAATAATTATTTTTATTTCACATTGGGAATTCTGTGTGTAAAAGATTCACCCTTAATAAAACCACAAAACCTACTGTTGAAAAATAATTTGAAAATGTATTTTAATTGTGAAATTTAAAGAGATTTTTCCAGCTGTGATTTCCCGTGCTTACAAAGCAGAAAACAAAATGAACCATACAACCCATACGTGCCTGAAGCTGTAGACTCTGTGAGGCATTGGCGCATCTCCATATGCATCTTCACTTTTAGAAAAATGATCATGCAATTCTTAGTGCTGTCACTTGTCAAGACTAAGACAAAGGAGAGATATATTAGAAACCCATTATTCAGAATGCAGAAATTGTATTTATACTATAATAAAAAAGGAAAGGGGAGATATAATAAAGAAGGAAAGAGAAATTCGTGTGTTTAATTTGATTTTGAAATAGACATCTCTGTTCACTGCTAAGAAAATATAATGATATATAAAAGAGATATGCGGGTTCAAAGGCTCTTAAAGGCCATTCAAATTGGTCTCCTCTTAACATCCTGCATTTTTCCTTAAAATATTCAAAGCCTTCTTATCATTGTGAGACAATAGATTCTTATTTGTTATATAAATTAGCTTTAAAAATTCATCAATAACATGTTTGACCACATTCAGGCTCAGAAAAGACAAAGCAGCTTTTCAAATACTTGTTTCACCCTGGAATATATTATAATTCTTTGTTTTTTAGTAAAAGAGGAGAAAGAGTTTCCCATCTCTAAGTTGTATAAAAAATAATTAGCAAAGAAAAAAAGCCATTTGTCTTTTGAACAATTCCCAAATCCATTTATTTCCTCCTGTGCTGCTTGTACCAAAACTGGCATATGCCAGATACCGTGAAAGAAACAAATTAGAATGTACAGATGTGCTGGACCTTGTCACTTCTCAAGCCTTCCTGATAACAAGTGATAATTTATGCAGTGCTGGTCTGCAAAAGGCTCTGAATCCTCTCTGTTCAAAGGGCCCCTTACCAGGGCTGGCTTAACCCACAGCTGGGAGTGCTGGGTACTGGAGAGCAGTAGCCAGGACACTCCCATCGCTCTTAGGTTGTCATCCAGGCTCCAAATCCACCAGGATCTCACCAAAAATCCTGTCTAAATTTTGCCAAGGAACAAATATTCAGCAGAGATTCTTTGTGTGAGAATACAGAGGAGCACTCGGTGGGGATTATAAAAAACAAAGCAAAATATGTTGGTTTCTTAATTCATGACAAATGTCTGTCTGCTTAGTACCTGCTCCTGAGCATTTACAAGAAGTCAGGTAGGAATGTGGTGATATCCTTACGCATTCTATAATTTTTTAAATCTTGACTGTATCAATATATTGATGTCTGTGTTCATAAACTGACATTTACAGAATATCATTATGATGCTGGGACAATTTATACAGATTATACAATTTACACCCACAGTCTGCAGGCATGGCTTGACAACTGTTGCTATACTGAGTATGTTACCTGCTGGCCCATCATTCCCAGTCTTTTGTTAAAAATGCATTAATGTGGTTTACATTACAATATACTGCCTACATTGGTGACCTGATACTCCTTTATACTCCTCATTTCAGACTGTATGAAAACAGAAAAAATGGGACACTTCACTCCTTCTGGAATCAAGCATTTGTACTGGATGTATTTTGCTTTCTTTATGGAAATAAAGGTTGATACTCTAATTACGACTTCAGTTGGTGCTGTAATGGCTGTGAGGAGGATTGCAAGACTGACACAAGTTAACTTAAATGGCTATTTTTACTAATTTGGGAAATAAGATTAAGAGGGTTGAAAAGCTGCAGAAGACAAAGTCTTGGGTAGTCTCAAGCTCAGATTTGATCAGCATTTTCCTGTGTAAACAAGAAGCAGAAGCCTCCTTAATCTAGATGGAAATGGTCAGTAACCTTCCACAGTACTTAGACATGCAAATCTGTGGGGCAGGATGGAATGCAGGATGGATATTGAGGGAGCTGATGGGAGTGCTCACCAAGCTCCTTTTTATAATTTATCATCAGTCCTGGCTAACTGGGGCAAATTAGGTTCTTGTTTTTCTATTTTATTTTCTTTCCTGACAGTAAAACAAGATATGGTTTGTATTTTTAGAAGTTATTTGTTTTCTCTGTTTCCTAGTGTTCTTTAACATCTCTATCAGGGATACTTCTCTGCACAGTCCTTGAGGTCATCTTTACAAATTTAAGGGATATTATATATTTAATTGTTTTCAGGAATTTATTTTTAAAAAATCAGCAGAGATGTTCAGAAATATGGAACTGAATTTGAATGATAGAGATACTGAAAACTGTGTGACTCAAAGGAACCAAGTTTGAACTCTCTTGACAATTATAACAGGGACAAATTGATTGCTAATTAATTATTCTTAACAATTAAGTAAACAGAGTGCTCCTACTAGCCCAGTTATGAACTTATATTGATTTCTGCACTGTAAACTTTCATATACTGCGTGGCCACTGAATGTTTTTTGTCTGATGCATTTTCAAACAGAAGTATACAAAATTAAAATTCATGTTCAAAAGATCCATCTAGGTATTTTAATGTCAATTCTGCTCCAGGATTTTCTTCATGCAAGTTATCTTGAGTAACTTCTGCAGAACAGCACTATCTTAACTGGAAAACAATATTAGAGTGCTATTAAACTGTATGGTGATTGAATTTATGTTTTCATTTTTGAACTGAAAAATATCTGTGAAGGATATAAGTTCATCTCGCTACTTCAGACTCTATTTATGTATTTCTTGAAAGCCCAACATTGATGCTACTCTTCAAACTTTTCGCAACCTCTACAAGACCTTTGGAAAATGACATATCTTTGTGAAAAAGAGGGCAAATCTTCATGTATACCTCAGCTGTGCTGTTTCATTACAGATTTCCTGAAGAGATCTAAATGAATAGAGAAGGTTTACGGTTTTGTTTGTTTGGTTTAAGAAAAAAATTCAACAAATCAAGCTGTCAGAATTCTGGAAGTATATTTAAACTTTCAATAAAGTTTTCAGAAAATTTTATTTTCTAGAAGAAACAGCATCTCCATTTTCTTCTCTAATTTAGTGATGTGAAGTCATTCCTCAGGGACTGAAGACTGGGAAACCAAAATTGTGAATTGGCAGAGATGTTTTGAGGTACTCTGAGATAAAGCATTGATGTGAATAATAGTTGATGCACATGTTTAGCTTTCTTGATGATGCTGGTTGCCTGGTAACCAGTAAAAGGCATATGTCAGAGAGGAGTTCAAATGAAACAGATGACATCAATCTCAGCAGGGTGAGGAAAAGGAAAACCACTGATTAGCTCACCCAGACTGGTATAAATAGGAATCTTGTCATGTTTTCATGTTACTAACTATCTACGCTGATTCTAAACCTCAATTTATCACAACACTTGTGGTAGTTCTTTACTAGGGATGGCATTTCTGTTTTTCACTGATGATTTTAAGTGTTTATTTTCAGAATCTGCAGTGTCCCTGCTCAGCAGCATGCATTGGAAATATATTGTTTTCTTTGTTCTGCCACTGGCTGGGAAACAGCCTCTTTTAATTTATCATGAAGTCACACTCTATTTTGCATGTAGAGCCACTGGATCTTCCAAGAAAGTCATAGGTCCTGCATGGGGAAGTCACAAAGCCAAAGACACATTTTAAAATATTGCAATTTTTTTTCCATATTCCTCTGATTGAGCCTTTTATTCCACACCAAAAAAAGTACACAATAATTCCATTAATGTTTTTAACCTTATTTTTCCAGGTATTCAGAAAAGTATATTTATCTGTATCTAAACAATACAAGAAACAGTCTAATTACAGATGGATATTCATTTTTCCTACAAGCTATTAAGATTCAAATTATCTGTGTTTTTCATGGACAGGTATAAAATTTCCATTAGGATTTCTTTTTGGACGGTGGTAGTAATTCTAGCCCAGTATCTTACTTAGTTAAAAAGTCGAAGTTCTTAATCTTTTCAGAGTCTTTGTTAGAATAATTTATACTTTTTTACACAGAAAATCACACATATTATTTTTTTAAAGTGTGTATAAAGTAATGACTTTATTCTAATGATCTTCAAAAATTATGAACAACTTTTGAATTGCTCTGTCTTATAATATCTACCTTATAGTTGTATATTTAGCCTACACTTTTCCTCTCATTGCCCTCTGTTGTCAATGGAGAGATGCAGCACACCTTCCCTGGATTGTGTCAAATTCACATCTAAGGGTGAGAATTGTTTGCATTAACAATGAATGAATTATACAGCTGTCACCGGCTAAAAACCTATTCTTTAAACATCAGATATCAGAAGGAACAAATCCACCAATTAAGACTTTTTTCCTTTTATGAGTAAGTAACAATAATATGATGGGAACAACCACTTCACATTTCAGTTGCCGATGCTCATTACAAAACCCAGAGTTGCTAATCCAGACAACAGGCATTAGTAAATATTTCTAAAAATATTTGATTTAAGTAACTTGCTCATCACAGGGCATTACTGTCGTGAAAAGATCCAGCCATATTGTTCCATCTGTCTCATAGATGAAATCAGCTACAAACAAAATTATTTTTCTTTTTTTTTAACTGAAATAATTTCCCCCATACACCATTCTTTCTCCAAGGCCTGCAATAAATAAGGCTTCTAAAAAATAGGTTTCTAAAGTGAGACCAAACCTTCATTTTCTGCATATGACTTTTTCTTTTTGAATTCTCATCCTCTTCCCTGCAAAAATCTCCACAAACTGTGAGAGTATGAGAGTAGGATCTCAGAGCTCATATCAGGGAGATTAATTACTGGCTGTTTACAGAGAAGCTGCAATGAGCAATACTAAGGAAAGTCTCAGTAGATCCCACATCCTCAAGATGAAACAGGCCTGAAGTGTCTGCTGGTGGTAGCAGAGGTGCTGCCTCTTGGCTTGAAGGAATGCTTATTTCAGACTTATTAATGTGAAAATTTAATTAATTTAACTCTGTGTAATCTAATATTGTTTCAAAGATTAATTACTTCAACACATTTAGAAACATTTCAAGGCAAGATGAGACATAATAAAAATGCAAAAGGCATCATTTTGTTATTGCTCATTTAGAAGATTACACCAAGTCACAGTCCATCATTCACCAGCAATTCTGGCTAACCAGGCAAGTTCCAGAGGACTGGAGATTAGCCAGTGTGACGCACATCTATAAGATGAATAAAAAGGAGGATTCAGGTAGCTACAAGCCTGTCAGCCTGCCTTCAGTGCCATTATGGAGCAGATAATCTTGAGTATCCAGCACATGTAGGAGAACCAGGGGATCGGGCCCATCCAGCACGGATTTTGGAAAGGCCCAGAGAATGGTGGTGAATGGTGGCTCATGGTTGGCAGGTGGTCCCTAGTGGTGATGCCCAGGGCTCTGTATTGGGGCCAGCCCTATTTAATGACGTCACGGTTGTAACAGGATGAGGCATTGACATCTTCTCGCACGTAAGCAGCAGCAGAACAAGAGGCTTCAAGTTGCACAAGGGGAATTTTAGGTTGGACATCAGGAACAAATTTTTCGCTCAAAGGGTGGTTAAGCATTAGAACAGGTTGCCCAGGGAGTGGTAGAATCACCATTCCTGGAAGTGTCAAGAAACATCTGGACATGTAACTTAGTCCTACGATTTAGTTCACATGGTGATGTTCCATCTAAAGTTGGAGTCACTGTTCTTAGAGGACTTTTCCAACCTTAATTCCAAGATTTTATGATTCTATTCTATCATTGCAATGGAGCTGGTCCCTGCTCTGAAGCACTGAGATCTCAGATGTCTTCAGTGAACTCAGTGATCCACAATGTCATTCTGAAAAATCAATGAAAAATTTCTCTAGAATCAAAACAAGTATTTCTCTTCAGTTATGGTTTACAAAGAATATTCTAGCCCGACAAATGGAGTTGAATATAGTTAGAAGCACAGAGGCAGGGGCTATATGGTGGGCTGGGGAGAAGATAATGCTTTTTAAGGGAACTTTAAACAGGATATGGAAGCACAGAAAGGACAGAAGAACCCGGGTGACTGAGCCTAATCCTCAGAAACTGCAGTCCACTACCAAACAGATGTGTTTCTGAAAAAAATCAATAAGATTCTTTTTCCACACATAGCATAAGCCATAAAACACATCTTTGGACACTTAGATATTGAACTTCAATCAGAACAATTAGGAAAAAAAAATAATATTACTAGCTTCATATAATTCCTTTTAAATTATAACACAACATTAAGGATGTTTTAAATAGTACTATTTATTAGTGTATTTCAGACATGTTCTTTATTGAATTTACACTTCTCAATGTGGAAATTAAAATTAAAAAGATTAACTTGATTTTTACTTCAAACCACTGTGCAGTGTTTTTCAAGTCTGTACTTTCAAATGCACAACATGGTAAAATTTTGACTGCAAGCATACAAGGGTGAAAATTGCTTTTATTTCAGTTTATTTTGTTTTGTTCTGCTTTTTCCACAGTTTGGTTCATTTCACACTGCATAAACAATGAAGGTAAACAACATTAACAAAAGCAGTTTATTTGCCTTAAACATGCATTAGGTAGTCATCTTCTGAATAATCCCATAGAGATGTGGCCATTCCTTGCAAAAGAGCAGGATTCAGAATCAATCTTCTAAATTTTAATAACTTGATAAAACTGAAGTCTTAATCCTATTGCATCCAATTCAGTGGTGAAAATTCCACTAGTTTCAGTTAAGGTAGAAACAAACCATCACATTTTTCCTTCAAATTTGCCAATAATGTCCTCCAATAATGTCCTTTTGACTATAATAAATCTCTCTCATATTCTTCATACCACAGGAGACACTGTCACTAAGAAAAATAGCCTTCTTCCTGACAAATGTTGACAAAATCATTATTTTAACTTTACAGAGAAAATGTGGTGGAAGAAGCCTAAGAACTTCTAGTTTTATTTATTTTCAGAAATTCTCTTTATAGGTATCTTTAAAAACAACCTCGCTATTTCCTTTTATTCTCTTAATTAATTTAGACATTATTGACAATGTCATCTTCCTCTAAACTCTCTTTGGGAGCTCTTTGAAAGTGTGAAGGAATTACTCCTTCCTTTCCATATCCAGACACTTTTTCTTTTTGGAAGCTGCTTCGTCGTAAAGAGATGTCAATGCATCACATATGTTCACTTTTGTACTTAAACAAAGGGCATTTTGAACAGAAGAGCACAAATTAAAAATTCAAGTTTTGACAGATGTAGCTGTTCCAGAGTTTAGTATTAAATGCTGACATTAAAACATGGCATCCTACTTCTTTTCTTCAAGAAGTTAGATTCCTTCACTGAGAACACAGTCATTTACTTAGGTTCTGATGTTTTCTTGTGTTATTCACTTCTTTAAAGACTGATAAATATGGGTTTACATATATTATTACTGAAATAAGACATTTGCTCATTTACTATGCTGTTCAAGCTTAGTGAAACACTCCTAACATATTATCTGAGTCTTCTTTTCAGTTACAGAGCAAAAAAGTAGGAGCCAGTAGCCTGCCACACAAACTGCTCCTATGATCCCAACAGTCACCACTGGAACTGCAAAACTATTATTTGGAGTTTTGCAGTATAAGAAAGTGGCAGCGTGCCTTATAGGAAGTTGTGAAATTAGAAAAGGAAGAAATGCAAAATCTTTGTTTGATCACCTAACACATTTTTCTGATAAAATATTTTCTGTCTACTCTCTTTAAATTCACATAGACTTGAAAAGCTGACAGTTTGCTTGGTCATTTTCATGTTGTAAAAAAATTCTAGGGATAGGACAGAAGATAAATAGTTCTTATCCTGAATTTGAAGCTTCAAAGAGCCTGTGTTTTATTTTGTTCCTCACATGTTTCCCCTCAAAATTAATGTATTTCCATAGTATTTCAATGGTGATTGGAAGACTTCTGTGAATGAATTGTCATTATGAGCAGTGAACAACTTGGTAAGGCTGGTACTTTTTTAGAGCTCACTATGTGTTATAGCATATCAAAATCTGGGATTATAAATCTGTTTGGTTTTTTTTCACAAGACTATTTAGTCAAAATATACATATGATTTTAAAAAATTACATTACTTTCTATACAAGTAGCCTAAAGAGAGAATATTTATCCTTTTCTTTAAATTCGCTGCACTCTGATTCATTGTAATTTAGCAATACTTCGATATCTTGGATCGTTCAGTATTTGAGAGCAATTTAGTATTTTCCAACAAAAGACCTAGTATTTTCCAATTAAAGGAATACTAAACTTTGTGGAAAACAACTATTATAGGTTTGCACACCTACCCTCTTTGCTAATGACACCACCAATTTGTATTTTTAATTCCAAAACACTTTCTTATTAAGAGCATCTAAATTCCCTGTTTATTTTCTACCCAAAGAATCTCTTCAATATCAAGCATTCAGATTTTCTTCTTTTTAATCTTGCCAAAATCCAAACAGATGTCTTTTCCTTTTCCCTGCATCACACCCTTAGTTCACATTTCTGCATGACTTTTCCCTGTGTCTGGGGAATCATGGGACTTCTGCATGGAGAAAATTAGAGATTCTGTTCTGGTTCCTGGACTGTACCATGATTTCATATCCATGATACAATAATAAATTTAACAGTCTCAGAATTTAAAAATTGCTATTGTCCTTTCAGTGCTCTCTCTTCATCTGTGCTAGGAATGATTGCATAGGTTAGGAGTTACCCATGCGGTCTAATTTGAAAGAAATTTCTATGTGCCTCAGTTAATACACTAATCTTGCTATGCCTTGTTCACACATGGTGGAAAGAGATGGTTTTTTAGAAGTGATTCTGAGAAGAATCCTATGTCTTCATTCACTGCATTAAGCCCTGGGTGGAAATGTCTCTTTTGAAGTGATCTGTTGTGAGTGTCTTGTTAGAAAAACAAGCTTTCTAATTCACACACCTTAACTATTTTCTTAAAATTAGAAAATGTGGAACTCTCCTCTTGGAGTGCATATGCTTGATCAGGCTTGGGTGTCCTCCTATGTTTTTGTGACATGATGGGTTTCTAGCAGTTAGGAGACAGATGTGGCAACCAAAAAATCATATACCTTTAAACCAAGGTGGATCTTAATGACTATATTCTGTCTGATTTTTTTTAATTATTACAAAAATTTAATATTGAATGTATTAATTGGTCAACTCCTGTAAATATTCTAATGAATTAACTTAGCTACAGAATCATTCACATACCAGAGATCTCTATAGGAAAATAAATTTAATCTTTCAAAACACAGATATTTTTTATTTTGTGAATTTTGTGATGTTTATGTGAAGTGAGAATTAGTCACTACAATGTATATTTGAACCTCCCACTTCAATTCCCTTAAGAAACTGTTTTGTAAAACATTTTAATAAATATTTGAGAAAGATTTAAACAATTTTCAAATAATTCAGCTGGAATTAGATTTTAATTATTATGATGGAAGAAAACATTACTGAATTTTATAAATAGTCATCTTAAGTTAACTATGCTTATTTATACCTGTATAGGTATATAAATCGTCTTGTTTTTCTGTAACTTGTATAACTATCTTTGTCTTTAATCTATTCTGGATACAGTCATGTGAGAATCTTCTAAATGCAATACAAAATCACATTACAAAGCAAACAATTGAAAAGATTCAACCACAATCATAAATTAAGGCAGAAAAACATGGAAAGACCTCTTTTTAAGAGCGAAATTTTGCAATTATATAATCAGAATAGCACATAAGCAAGCATGTGAGTAAAATTCATGCATTTGCACACATCTTTTGCATAATTTCATTCACAAATGTATAAAAACAATTATTGCAGTGGCTAGTAGTTTCTCATATGCGTACATGATTTATTGGTTTAAAGGCTGATTTCTAGGTGTTAAGTCTTAGTCACTATCACCTTGATGTTTGTAACATTGTGTTTTTAAGCTTGAACTTGCTCTTAAGCTGCAGTAAGTTTTACCTCACCACTGTATTTTAATATTTAATTTTTAATGAAACTCCATGGACCTTTGTGCTACTTTTCCTCTTGAAACACGTACGTTAAATGAAGAAATCAGCAGCAGATAGGCAAGCAAATATACACATTCAGATGACGTGGACAATGACTTGATGCAGTATTAAAGATAAAATATGTGTAATCCTGAAGATTTTGGCACTGCTGAGTAATGAGAAACATCAGTATTCAGCTTTGCTTGAGGGAGTTTTACACATACTCAAAATCTTCCTTTTATTCCCTCATCCTGCCAGCCATGAAGCATCCTGACAACTGCAATGTGTTTATAATTTTAAATAGCAAAATGAAACCTCTATTTAGTACTAATTTCTTTCATTCTTATAAGAGTATCACATGTTTGTATACTACTTATTACCCCATAACATTTTTGTTATGGTTTTTCCATGATAAAAGATAGCTGTGGATATCTACAGCCCCACCAGGTACTCTGATGTTTTGTATTGAATTTGTGAAGTGGATGCAAGTGGGAGATGTCAGTTTATTGTAGAATAGGTTCTCAGAAAATAATTTCTCAGATCTTTTTCAGTATCTAGATACTAGGACATGACAGGAGAGCTCTGAGACTGGGAACAATTTATTTTTAGTTAAAAGAAAAAAAATCCATTTCTTAGAGCTTTCCATGAGTTTTGCATCCAGTCTATTTTTTCCTGTTAAGACCATGAATAGAATGCAAGCTGTATTTGCAAAGCTTCTATTCTGTCAGGACTTCATACTTTTCATTTTATAATGGACAGAAGCTAAAATAAATTCAGAACTGCTCACAGAAATTGAACATGTGGTAAGACTTGTTTGGAGATACACAAAGTGCAAGTGCATCCATCCTCACAGATGTTGGTATTGTTACCTCACTCTGAGAAACATCCTATGATGTTACTTTGAGTGGAGTTAACTTTATTACATTACAAAAAGTTCCACCAGATCAGTTCAGTAATTGCTGTGCAAGAATTATGCCTTTACCACACAGGACATTGTTCTGATCGACTGTTCTGTTCTGTTCTCAACATAAATTAGTAGCAGCTTTAATAAGTCAGATAATGAAATATCCAATTTTCATTCTGATGAAATTTTGAAATTGAGCCTAGCTGGAGACATACAAGGTACAGCTGCAATCCATAAAGATATCACAAATAGGTTGAAAAGTAGAAAGGACAGATTAGACTTATTATATTTTCCCAGGTGACAACTGATTTATGAATGATAACAGTTATTATATATAGCCAGGATAACAGTTATTATATATAGCCAGGTATACAGATATATACATATATCATATATACTTAAATGTTTGAACAATTTAGCATTTCTAAAACTATCTCCTGATCTCCTTAAAAGATCAATTGGTTTTTCCCTGCTATTATCAAAAATATTTGCATTTTGTAGTACCACTTTAGCACAAAATGTGCCATTAAGATACATTACACCAATATCTTGGGTATTAGGTTTTACATGACCAAATAGTTATGGCATATAATCTCTCTTATTTCATTATACTCCGTTCCTCTGTTCTTTGATGGCATGTTATAGGCAAAGTGTTCTGAATTTTAAGATACTTTGAAGTATTTCAAAGTTTTATGGAAAGGATGATGACAAACTTTGTACATGCAAACATGGAATACAATAACAATACACCTGACCTTTTCCCTTTCTTTTGAAAAATAGAAGTTTAATATTTTTTGCAGTGATCAAAGTGAGAGGCTAGCAAAATATGCTTCAATTACTCATAATTACTCATAATCCCAGCATATCTGGGTATTCTAGACAAACTTTTGATGTTTTTACTGATAGATTTCTTATTTGATTTATAAAATATAAACTGAGAGAGAAAACAACTGTGATATCAAAATTATATCTAAAATGATAATTTGTATGAAAGTAGAACAACAAAAAGGAGGTAAGCTTATGCTTTTTTCACACTTCTTTCACCTTCTTTTGTAATGCTGTCCCTACAAGATGATCATAAATATTTTATTGTAGGTTACCTATTCAACCCAGTTTCTTCATTCTCAAATTGTTTAAATCTCATTTCTCGATGATGTTCCCTCATTACCTACACCACTGGCTGTGTTTCTGATGCTACTTACAAAGAGAAGAATTAAAAATAAATGATACAAACTGTTCTTATTTTTCTTGAACTACTCTTTCCTTATTAAACTGCATATAAAATTTCCTATTATGCAATTGAGTAAAATATTTCTGAGAAGCAGCTAAGTAGAGGTCATTTATATCAGAAGAGTTCATTGTATGAGGTTGTCCTGTGGAAGTCAATACACTTCAGCCACATTACTAAGAATGGCAACTTTTGATCAAGTAGAAAGAGATCTTTCTCCTTGGAAGACCTCAGGAGCACTGAGAAAGTAAATCAATTACATGTTACTAGAGCATCTTTCTGTTGTTTAACCATGTTGCAAAATATTTTCATTTCAAGACTTTTGTACAGATCCAGGTACATTTTTGTAGCTATTCCTATACTTTAGAAAAAAAATTATTTACATATTTTTCAAAAGCAATTAAATGTTTGGACTCACAATTCTTTGGCTTCTTTATCTGGTTAATCTCCATAAATATCGTGGATATTATTTGTTTTTCTCACATTAAAAAAACTGATGGAAATGTTGTATAAGTAGAGTTTATATATTCTACTTTCAAGAACACTATAAATAATCCATTTTGAAAAAGCTTATGAGTGGCACTTGAGGATAACTTAGAGAACCAGATAGCTGATGCTCATAAATTTGCTACCTGCCAACAGTAGCATGAAGGGTCATTTCCAGAAGCTGCTGAACGTCAGATTAAATTGAGACTTCTTTCATGGTGTAATCATTTAGGTGGAAAAATATAAATTTTTTACTAGGGCTGGTGATAGAAGAAAGATCAAACTGTGATAGCCTCATTCCATATAATTTTTGGTCTAATTATACAGTAATGTTCGTGACAACCATTTTGTTTTGTCATAAGAGCAGTGTTTCTTCAGAACTTTCTTTAGGGAAAAAACCTTCAAATAGAAAGAAATCTAGGGTTTACCTGACAAAAGAACAAAGTAACTGTGAAACTGTCCAGCAGCACCTGCAGTTCTTGTTTTAGGAGATGATGCCTGGATCAAATGCTGCAGTGAGCCAATGCCGCACTGGAGGGCTGACAAGAAAATGGGTTTGTCACTAGAGGGAATCACAGTGAAATCACCTGTTAATGGAAATGCTACTGCACTGCTGCAGATGCTGATTTATAAAGGCACTAAAACCGATATTATGTCAAATGTATTGGTCCAAGTCAAAGACTGTATTCTTAAAAACACACACCTGTATTCTAGCCACCTAAGATTCTACTGCTAAAATCACTGTGGGCTTAAGGATCATCAATCCTTGTATGGGAATAACCACCTGAAATCACTGAGCAGCTCAATATCTCTTTGAAGAACTTTAAGATCCTCCAACCAGATTTGTATTCTCATCTCTTTTATTTCTAAAGAGCTATAACATAAAATCTTTGCTCATATTTTCCTTAGTAAACAGTGAAATGACTGAGTGCTGTATAAGGTACATTAGGAATGGCCATTCATTTCACTTATGCTTTTAGATAGAGAACTACTACTGAAATTTGTCCAATAACCCTAATTACTGCACTAATCCAGCATTTGGGAGAACTGAGTTCTCTATTTTCCCACCTGTGACTTAATTCTCATACACTTTTCTTTGAGTAGCTCCATAATCTTTTGTCTTTAGCTGAGCTGGGGTATATCCATAGTTTCTGAATGTTCACCATTCTTTGTGCCACTTTGAATAATAAATGCTACCAATAGCAACATGAGTAACACAGATTCAGACAAAAGCGAAATGCTTTTGTAGTTTGGTAGTGTAGTCGGTGCACAGTAGAAAGACGAGGGGTCTAGGTCATGGATTTCTGGGCAAGCCTTGCTTGCATGTTTCATGGGACCTAAACAAACCTCAGAGGACAGGTTTGAAACTGCATAGATGCAAAATAAATTTTCTATCAAAAAGAACACTTGCATAATTTCTCTTCATTTCTCCACACCTCACTGTGCTTCATTCATTAAATTGTGGTGGTTGGGCAACAGAAGTTCAGTCCATTGCATTTTTGTGTGTAGTTAGTTAGTTGGTTGATTTAATTTTTAATGTTGTTGAATGTCTTCAGTTTCTGTGTATCTTGAAAAGAAGCTGACTTTGTACATGGATAGGCATATTTAGAAAGAGCTGTGCCACTTCAGCATGTAGCATATGTAGCCTCTTGCCTGCAGCACAGCAATAAGGTCTCATAGAAATTTTATTCCCTGATTGTGTGGCAGTCAGAATACAAAGGTTGATATTGAGAAATGTTAAACACATCTCAGCTTCTTTTTCCTCTTAATTTGATGATTATCAGTTTTATGTAAAACCTGAAATGAGAATTACAACAATTGTCTAATTAATTCATGTTACCTGAGTGTTAATTATTGTTGGGTTTCTTTAGAACATTTTTGTTCATTTATTACCTCCTTTATTCTTTCTTACTGGCATCTGTTTTTTTAGCTCAGACATTTGAATAAATCATTACTGTTGTCAACTTAAAGTTACAGTTTACAGTTTTGAAGTGCTCTGGTATGGGTTGTCTTGCTGTGTTCCTGTTGGAGCTCTGTCATTTCTTATAAACTCTAGTGTTTATGCTGTAAGAAGAAGACAGCAGCTCAATTAGCAAAGACTGGTTTTGAAAGAGGGCCAAGGATGAATGCATTCCTCTCTCGAAAATAATTTGAACTAGAATATTCTTGTAGAAGATCATAGATATATTTCATGCAGAAGAAGGAACTGAGGCTAGTGTTTCCATATCCCATAACTTCCGGGTTTCAGTAAAATGAACTGCTATTGTGTTTTTAGATTGGTTTCTTCATTAAAAATATCTAAATGTTTCTTTCCAGCCTAAATATAATGACATCTTTGATACAGAGTCTTTTCAAATTTTTGTGTCTCAGGAAAACAAAAAAAAAGGAAAAAGTGTTTTAATGTTCTACCTGAAACAGTCTTTCTATATTACAGTTTTCTTTTTTTACCTGCCAGCATAAAAATCTATTTGAACAACCCTAGATCAGGCTATGGATGTGCTTGTATTCTAATGATTTTCAGCATCCAGAAGTCACTTGCCTTTGATTTGCATCACAACCCTCTGTTCTTAAAAAAAAAAAAAAAAAATCACCTAGAAACATTTCTAATATTAATATATTTACATTGCATAAAAATTACTATATGAATGCAAATTACTATATGAATGCAAATTTTTAAAACCCAGAAAACAAACATCAAGTTATTTGATAAATAGTAGCAGCCTTCTGATACTTTTAGATTTGCTTTCTTCTACATCAACTGCAATAAGAAGAACCTTGGGACATAACAGTAGTGAAGGCTCTCAGGAAAGGAAGATGAAAATTATGAGAAAGCATGTAGATGTTTGGGACCAAAATTTTGTGTAGCTCCAGCTGTGAAAAAAACTCAGCCCTGCAGTCAACTTATGCTTATGCTGTAGGGAGGAGGATGTTTAGTGAGTGAATAAACTTTATTTGTCTCTCTACCATTTGCATCGAGGTTAAGTTTGAAAGAAAAAATCAGGCCATACATTTTGGCTTCTACTGTACTATTTACCTGAATTTGGTCGTAAATAGCTTAAGGTTGTTCTTCTACCAAGAAATGACTCTGCAGCTTAACTAAAGCTGCATTCTTGTTTAAACTGGAATTTCATATTCAAGATCTTTCAGTAATGGAGCAGGGGGAGGGATGAAGGCAAAAAAATATAATAGTTGATGGTTTAAATTGTTTAAATGTTGAAAATAAATATGACTAAGAAAGTTCAGTTTTTCAGTCCTCTTCTGATCTGCTAAGGACATGTCACAATTTGCATCACGTCATCAAATTCAAACGTATCCCCTGCCAGTCTGGGAACAGAAGGAAGGCAGGCTGCTGCAATGGAACACCAATTTCTTATTACTCCCTTTATGGATTCCTGAAAAGGTGATATTCTGAAGCAAGCATATGGAGTAATTTCTAGAGCAAGTAGTATAAAAGCAATCTGTGCTTTGGATTACCTAATCTTGTGTTAGTGTTGTCAAAGAGGTAATATAGTAAACCAGATCCGTGTATTCTCTAATTCTCTACATGCTTTTTGTACTCTTTTCTGATTGTCATTGTCCAGCTGTCTTACTATTCCTTCTATTAGTGCCTCTGATGAGCACTTTGCTTCCATATTCATCTTCCAAGGCACAATTTTGTGTTGGTCCTGAAAAGCTGAAATTGGAAGAAAGCCTCACAGAAATGTTCCAAGCAAGTGAGGACAAGCCCCTGTAGCTCCAATGAAGGACTCTGTCTAAATCCAGAATTTTGTCAATGTAAACCAAATATCTCACTAGTATAAATAACTACTTCAAATTATCATTTATGCTTTACCACTACTCTTAACATACACTTGGTATGCTTAATGAATATGCCAACAAAAAACTATCTTGTGTCTCAGAAACTGATGCTGTGTCCCTAGATATATACCATATCATTGTCAAGATTTAAATTTCAAAAGGAAACAACTTTACACAGTTTACTGTTTTGAATTTCCAAGAATGGCCAAGTTGGCAGATATGCAAACCAATTTAATTCTGCCTGGCACCACAGTTCTTTTCCTGGTCCTCAAAGACTATTCTTTGAAAGAACTGAACCACAAAAGGAAAGATTATTCATTACTGGACAACACATCTCTTGTTTGGAAGCAAATGAGAACTTTCTTGCC
Source organism: Passer montanus (assembly GCF_014805655.1). NCBI lineage: Eukaryota > Metazoa > Chordata > Aves > Passeriformes > Passeridae > Passer > Passer montanus. Next base: position 1,809,230 of record NW_024370595.1, on the reverse strand, counting down.
AGCTGTTAATCAAAGTATATAGACAAACAAATTACTAAAATGCCAGAGACTTAAATTTCAGTAGTTGTCCTCTGATCTTAGTAACACAGCCCGCTTCCCAAGTATTACTCAATGCTCACAACATTGTTTCTAATCTTATTTTCATATTTGGAGTATGCATTTTTATAAATAAATTCTTTAATCATATTCATTATAAATGTGAAAGCTCCACTTGATGTTTTCTACTCAGCTAAACCAGTGCAGACAAATTGAAAACCTTTATAACACCCCTCTCGTCTCAAGAGGGCCACTGCGGCAGCAGTTGACATGATTTGAATCACTGAGATGTTGCTAGTCATAAAAACAGAACTTAAGTAAACAGTCTTTGCTGCATGATGTGGAACTACCACTGCCTAATTCTAAATCTTTGTGAATTCTCTGTGTTACCAAGAACTGACACTGTGTTTGATAAATTTTATTTAAAACTGAGTGAATCAACATTTTATGAAGTATAAATTTTAAAAATTAGTCAGAAAATTGTTTCAGAATGGGGCATTTAGATTCCAGTAAAAGTTAATCAATATCAGAGTCATTTTTTGGGAATTGTTATTAGTTACTATATCTTAATTTCTGCCAATGACTATGAATTTAAATAACAGACCAGAAAATTTAAGAAAATTTAACAATAAAAAGGGTGGTTATATGTAAGCATTATAACATCTGTAGTTTGAAATTTTTTTGTTAACTTCAATAAAAGTCAAGGTAGACAAGAAGCAAGAGAATGATATTATATTGATATGATCAGAATTCAACAGAAACATCTTACTAGGATATTATCGAATTCATGGGAGGGGCATTCAGAACTCATGTGTATGGAAATTTACCGATTCTCATCACCACCAGGATGTTAAGTTTATTTTAGGATAAAGCTAAAGAAGAAGCTAGAGTTGTTTCAGTCCTTATCAAAAATGGTGTGTAGGAAATGTTTCGGGCTTCTTACAGTACCAGATTGGTGGAGCAGTTAAAAAAGACACATTTCAGTACCTATTATTTTTTGTTGACTGTGAATGAGAAGTATGTGCATGCAGGTAACTTCCACCTCAGGTCTTCCTAATCATTCCTAGCTGTTGATAAGGCAAGTCCCAGATTTCTGGGAGCTGTGTAGGATCTGGGAGTTACACTATTCTTAGGAAATTTTTAAAGACAAATTCATCTTCTTTGGAAAGAATTGGGGGTGCTTTTTTCACATTGGTGAATAACTTAGGCTTCCCATTCTTGCCTACCTCTTGTATGAATGTGGAGCTGAAGCTCTTTTCTGAACATAGTGATCATGGTAAGTTGTAAATATAATGACAGAGAGTCTAGGTGCTGAAAAAATTTTGGATATAAAAGGATATCATAGTATTCTGCCATAAAAGAATGTGGGAAAATAGTACATCTGCATTTTTCTATCCAAGTTCTTTCTGTTCTAGATACTGCTGCAGAGCCATTGAGTATATTGGCTATACCACTAGGAAAATTGTCATTCAGTCAACACAATGAATTTGGGAAAGTAATGTTACAGATCTAAAAAAGTTTTAGTCCTTCCTCATGAGGAAGAAAAAGGGTATAAGCACTTTGTAAAAGTATTTAGCATGATGTGCAGGAAAATTAATTTCTCTCCTCTCACATTCTGAAGCTGACCTTCAAATTTCTTAACTGCTTTGAGTAACTTTCAATTTTCAATAGATAAAGGAAACCAGCAAGTGTTCTATGAAGGGGAAGACAAAATAAAATTTAATATGATTTCTCTATTTCCACTGAAAATCTGAAAAGTGGGGCCTTAAAAGATTCCCGAGAATGAGGACAAATTATATTTAATGTCTTTATTTATAGGCATTGAAAAAAAATCTCAACTGAAAAAGTGATACCTATATAATGAAAATTCATGAGGACCATTTAGCAAAATATCTCAGGCCTGCTGGAATTAACTGATCTCATATTGAAATCTACTTTTTTATCTTGTGCAGTTACATCTTCTGACAAAGCAGAATAGCAGCAAAGTAAGTCACAGGAAGCAAAATCTGTGCTATAGCTCAGGAAAGTGGAACATGGATGTCATGCCTATTCATTATATCCATTTTGGCTCTCACACAGTAATAATTGTTGTAGGAAAACCTCTAAAAGCACTTTCCCTCTTGTATGTTCCTAAAAAACCATTTGCAAAGTTTCCAAATCAATCTCTATGTAAAAAAATGGTTTGTGGTTGTCATTTTAAAATCAGTTTTTGCTTGTGCCCATAGTGAAACGGATTACAGGTTATATAAAAGCAAGTTTTATCATGGTAGCAGAGAAGAACTGACACAGCATAATAATTTCTTTTCATTAAAGTGTAAATGGGAAAATTATAATAAAAGGTAGTTGCATAGTTTGCTCCTGCTATCTTTGGTAAATCTAAATGTGTATATTCAAATATGTTGTCCAAGAAGCATCTTTGCAAATTTCTTCAATTTAATCTGGTCTGCCTTCCTTTCAACACTAGTTACAATATTTTATAAATGAGATATCAGTTTCCTGCAGTCATCAGATGGTGAGAGCTCATTAAAGGTTATTTGAGTAGGAAAGGAATTAGGGGTAGGGGGAAAGGAGCAGGAGGAATAAAAGTGCAGATCTGCTGGATTACTTGTTTTAAAATTCATATCAGATTTAGTGATTGCAATACACTTAAATAATTATGTATATTATTTATTATTCTGTGTTATTTATTAGTTGCCAGCTAAAAACACTATTAAAAAATCAAAACTTTTAAAAATTAATTATGGAAACAATGTCAAATATAAAGTGGCATATACATCAGCCTTTTATTTGGTTTGGACTTTAAGATACTGAATATACTTTTCCTCCTGGAGATATAACATTACTATATTTGCTATTATATTTGCTGTAACTTGCAAATAAGTTTATATTTTGCTTCAACCCTATTAAATTAACAACTAGAAGGTATTCAGTTGATGTTAAAGACAATTAGACCAACTTTGAGGGGTTAACAAAATTTTAAATTAATTAATCATGAGATAGATCAGTAATAAAATAGAAAAGCAACTGACAAAGACAGTCACTGTTTCTGTTTGCAAAAATGCTACAGAGGATCTCTGTTGATATTTCATCAATGTTTCTACCCACGTTTGGCAAGGGAAAGTAGCAGACAGAACAAGAGGATTTATTTGTACATTGGTTCTTAAAATGTCCCCTGAGATTTCCTGAGTTACCTGGTGCTGCAGGAGAAGCCTTGTATGAAGTTATAGGTATGATCACACATGGAAAAATTTAGTATTTAATCACTACAGTTCAAAAGAAACCCAACTTATTTTCCTGAAAGACAATTCAGGAAAATTTCAATTTTCCTGAAAGCAAATTCATAATGTTTTTTTTGTCTCTATAACAGGTTAAAAAAAAAAAGAAGGCAAAAGAAAAAAAACAAATAACAAACCCAAGCAAAAAAAACTAACCCCAAACTAAAATAACCCCGAAAGTCCTAGATTAATTAATATTTCATAATATTTCAAGAGACATTTGGAATAAACTGAAACATAGGGTATTCCATATGAACATCCAGAAAAATATATTCACCATGATGGAGACCAAGAACTGGCAACATCAAGAAGGTTGCCCAGAGATGTTGAGGAGTTTCCATCCTTGGGGTTAGTCAAAAGCCATCTGGACATGGTCCTAGACAACCAGCTTCAGATGGCCCTGCTTGAGCAGGGAGGTTCGACCAGATAACCTCCAAAGGCCCCTTGTAATCTCAGTCATTCTCTGATTCTTGATACTGAGACAATGGGAGCAAAGAAAACCTGATTTCTTCTCATATGTATAAAATATAGATAAAGAAAATTGTTCATATTAATCTAAGAAAGGATATTTTAAGCAGCTAAAAAACATACACCTTCTTGTATTTAATGCTTGGACATGAATATATGGTGTAGTGATTTTGTTTATGTCAGAGATTTTTCCCTGGAAAATATCAGGAAGAAAACATCAAGAGTTCATAATAATATTAAATGCAAATACGAAATCCTTTGTAATGTGTAGTTAAGTAGGGGTTGAAGCTGCTCTTTAGAATGTCCTTTGGACCACTACACAAACATTTCCCTTTTCGGCTTCATAATGATATGGAAAAGGGCACAATGAAAGACCTTTAGCATTCTAGTTTATGGATTTGGCTAATGCATGAACAGATTTGATTGTGCCTCAGTGATTGAGTGATTGTGTTTTTTTCTGCAGCATGTTACGTTTCATGGACAACAGGTAATTAAGTTTCATCCATATAACCACTTGGTCAGTGTTTAAGTGCACTTTGCATTTGTATCTTTAATGGAGCGACAATTTTTCTAACTTTTTATAAAGACAACAATGACACTTAAATGTTTTTCTTGAGTGATCCAGGCAAACCTTAACATACAATTACTATATTAAAACAGAGCTGCTAAAAGCCTGACTCTGGCTAGCTTCAGATAACAGGAGATTGAGCATGTTTCAGATTGTCTGAAGGCATGGGGAAGCCAAGAGAGCCACCACACGAGGGTGAAATTTTCAGATAGAGGAATCACTCTAAATTTGGATTCAATTTACTAGGGAAGAAGATGCAGATAATCAACCATTCAGAAGATCGAGCAGATCTTTGATCTTTGATCTTTGATCAAGCAGATCAGGTGAAAAGAATGCTTAAACTCATTGAAAATTAAACCAAAGGTAGATCATGCCAGAATAAGTTTGATTTTATCTTTGATAAATGGTCTTCCAAATAGTCTAATCTATAGATATGATGATAAAGCACTGATGTAGTACCATGCAGGAAACCCCTAATTCTACTGGGAAATACAGCACAAGAATTACACAGTAGTGATCAATGCATGACCAAACAAAATTTCAACTATGCAGGTCTGTATTTTCCCATTTTCCAAATCTTGCTCAAAACCACAACCGGCATCTTGGAGCAAACTGGTAAATTATGTGCAGACATGAATAACATGACTAGAGAGATATGACTAATGGAATTAAAAACCAGAAGTGAGAGAAATAGTAATTTTGTTGATGACATCAAGCTGTGGAAATGTTAAGCTAAAGGGCGTGTACAGCCAGAAACAGATGGATGTATGTATGAGGAACTGAGTGTCCTCAAGGGGCTTAGGTGGACTAGAATGAAATTTTATAATTACAGGCATGTAATTAAAGGTTAGTAATTACTAATAACTTTACCATTGATTATTTACTGGAAGTGATTATGGATAGAAAGTCTTGGTTACACAAGCTGGACACAGTACCTCATGTACACTACAGCTTTTAGAAAGGTAAATTTAATATTAGATAAAGGAAGAATTAGCCTAAAGACTTTGGAAAATATTAATAGCTTTCTGTAAGACACTGAGAAGTTTCTACCTTTGGTGCAGTGCTATCAGTGTCCAAGAAAGATAGAAAGAAAAGCTTTGCTGAAAAGATGCTTCAGTTCAGCCTCCCCAAACACATCAGACATTGAAATCCTATTGAATAGCCAAATGCCTCCTGAAGTAATTGGTTTCAGCGGCAAAGTGAGGCCTAAATAAGAGTTAGGCAGACAAATACCTTAGAGGATGTAATCCTAAGTTTTCTACTTTAATAGAGAATAGCCAAGAATGGATACAACTTCTCTTTTTAAAATCTTCAGGGACATAGCACTTGTAAGGGAGAAGAAATACACATAGGTAATGTTGGTATAAAAAGAAATAAGAACACACAGGTCATGACTAAATCTAGGCTAGAAACAAGTTTCTGACCACCAGAAAACTAAAGCTGGGGTGGGGGAAAAAAAGGACAACAACCTTCTGATTTAAATAAAAAGAGTTAACATATTTCAGTACATTTATGACAGGATTGTGAGATATACTGGCTAATAACAATAGGGTTCTAGTTGCAACCTATTTACAGCCTATTTATTTTGGTCTAGAAACATCTGGAGATCAGTTGTTAATGCAACTAGTCCTAAATATATCATGGTATATCACCATATTAAATGTCATTCTTGCTTGGAGCTGAGAGATATACAGAAAGAAATTTCATTCCCTCTTGGTAACATCCTGAGTTTCTGGATCTATAAAGATGAGTTCAGCCCTAAATGGAAGCAGTAAGCTGAGGTGAGGCTTCCAAAAGGTAGGTATTGATTCTCATTGATATGAGGAATCTCTCTCAATTATTTTTGAAAGTATATTTAAATAAAACCTGTTGTCAGCAAATTAAAATAATGGCATATCTGGGGACATTTCTGGATTGATTTTGCAGAAGTTCTTCTGTATGTGTTATTTTCCTTTTTTGATCAATTGCAGCGTATTTAAAATAATTTTATGAACTGCAACTTATTCTTTAAAAAATTTAAGTGGTGTTGAATTCAGTGAAGGAATCCCTAAGCAGATCTTATACCTTCTGTAGGGACTACAGAATTCCTAAGGCCTCACTCCTGTAATAGGTCTTGCTGGACATCCTAAAGTTTTGCCTTTGATCTGAAACAGTAAAATGTTCCCCTAATCCACATCTCACTTACTGCTCTCTTGTCTTTTCCATCTGGTTTCTTCAATGAAGAAAGTAAATTAAGACTAACTTTTTGTCCTACACTGGCTTGGTCTATAAGCTATGACCAAATATAAGAAATGCGCAGCTTGGGATCTTTATAATGTGGTTTCACTTCTGTGCAAAACCACAGCAGGGAGAGGCAGAGAGAGACTGAGAGTTGAAGAAGGAGAAAAAGAGACGTAAAAGAAGGAGAGACAGAGACCCTGGTGACTGTGATATATTTCTGCGTTGGTCATGTCAGGGCCTTTTTGTTTCAAGAGCCAGCCCATGCAAGCACACTATCACGAAACCAATTCCAATCACTTGCTGCTGTGTAGCAAAATGTCACTGTAGGCATCATGCAAAGTTTGTGGATTGTTAGAAAATAATAACTTAAAAATGAGTCTGAGATGTTTAAAAACTGATTGGGACTGAGACTGGGATGAATAAAAAGTCATCCTTTTCTGCTAAAATTCATTATGCAGTGTGCTGTGGAAATTCCTTGGCTAAATGGAAGTCCAGTCTCTCATTTTGGTCGTCGGACTGGTACCACTGTTTCAGATGGATATTATTGTCTATGGGATTCATAATGTCATTTCAAGAAAAGTTGGATTATTCTTAGTCCAAATGAATCCATCAGTTATAGTTCAATAGTATTTTGCAAAAATATATCAGATGTATGATAATAAGATGGAGTCAACAGCTGACTTTGATCAAGTTTCATTTATATAATTTTGACTTTACAAAGGCAGATTAAAATATACTTTTTGATCCAAGTGTGCTGCTGCCTCCAGTATAAACATACGTACATTCTTTCGCCACCAAGGTAATGGTAGTAGGACCCTCTCTAACTCATATGATTGCCACAGAGTGTTGTAGCTGTCTCTAACTCTGTTTTGGATTCTGATATACTTTAGACAAAATATTTCAATTACTCTATGTTATTTAAGGACAGACAACTACACAATATACTCTAAACAATATCTTTTTACTGCTCTCTGAAAATGAATATCCCTTTCATTACTAAACATTTTGTAGGTTTGACTTAGTGGTTCATGAAGCAAAAATTATAGGGTCAATTACACAAACTCCAAATTATTTTAAGCTTTTTATGCTATTTCACTTACAAGTGCCCTTCATTTTAAACATTAACATTTAACATTGGAGCTATAGTATTTTGATTAATCAAAGGGCTTAGTTTTCAATTAACACAGAATCTAAAAACATTTAAACTGAATGATAGGACTGGACCATTTACAGAAATATTCCTTCACAAGAAAAACAAGAATGAAATTAATATAAATTTCTAACAGTATTCAACTCTGCACTTAAAGCATATTTACTCAGATAAATGGATAGCATTTTATCTGAGTGATTAGAATGATTTGAAAATTTTCTCCACTAACTGAATATAGTTCTGGAAAACAAAACATCATTGCTTGGAAAAAAAGCTTAGCTCCAGATACTCTCTCCATATGCAATAGAAAAGTAGCTCTATGGTTCAGCTGCTCTACAGTTAAACATGACCCTGATTTAGAGGAGGTTATGTTTCAGTCTGAAAGTCAATTTGATGCATTTGTTCTCACTAAATACAGATGTTTTTTCTATGAGAAGATTTTACTTTAGCCACAGTATTACACAACTTTTGGCATTACAAAAGTCATTGAAGTCTGCGAAATATAGTTTTAAACATGCTGAAAATATTTTATTTAAAAACTTTAAATTAAACAGCATCTAAATATGGATCTATTAACCTTAGACTGAATTTTGGAGTGTTGCATGTTTAAAAAACATTCTAGTAAGACAAGTATTACTGTATCTGATTGTATGGCTGTAGGGTGTCCCTCTGCTTCTTTGTTATCTTTAGGAACTTTCTGGATGGGAAGTATGGCTCCCCCATTTTAGAGGCATGTAATCAAGTTCCCAAGGAAGGAGCATATTGCCCACAACAGTATCATATTTCCTGATAAATTTGTTTTAATAAATGTGCTTTTCAAAAGATTTCAACCTAAATTTCCAAGGCTGTCCCAGGGATGTGGCGTCTGAGCCAAGAGCTGATGACTCCACAGAAAATCAACATATTTGGGAATGTACACTTGAGATGTACTTGAAAACTGGCAAAACCATCCTCAATACAGTAATGAGGTGTCCACTTCCAGAGATGGTTATTTTCCTATGAACATTTGCAGGAGTGAAAACACCTTTTAAGGATTGGGTGTACTAGTACTTCAGTCTGACATAGCAGTGCCCATCATGAACATTAGATGTAAGAATAATGTATGTAGTGGTGAATGCAGTCATATTGCACTCACCAGACTGAAACATTGGGTGGGGCAGCCAGGGCCACAGTTGCCATAAATCCAACACAACTCATTACTGGAGGGGCAGCAGGAGCTCTGAACCTCTTTGCAATCACCACCCCAAAGAAAGTGCTTCCTGTTATAGACCAATTAATCCACAAAATTACTCCAGTTAATTTTCAATCCAGATTTTGTTGTGAAGCTACCTGAAGTCTAGATATATAGACTATTTTTTTTTCAGTTTTCTTAGTAAAGCTAGATGTATTCTAAGCATGCTGTGAGCAGGGGCAGAGGGGCAAGATGTGCTGCAGGCTTCTCTGCTCACTTTCTTAATTGACATGGCTTCAGGGGAATATACAAAGCTTGCATGTATGTTGTATATAAAATACAAGATGCTTCCGACAAGGAAAACAGTGATATCCTGGGACCCTAGTTGCATTCTGGAACATTTTAAATGCAAAGGTGACAAATGTTCCTGACCCAAGTGTGACATTTCAAAACCCTCTGTGAAGGTACAATCTTCAGTGAGGAGGATGTAGAGTGTGGGAGTTTTTGATTAGTGGGCGATAAAGAGCCAAATATTCAAATTACCCAAAGTCTGTGTACCAGCTCAACTCTGTTGCTGACTCTGTGTCACCACTTCAGCAGAGGAGCAGCCCAAGGGACCTGTAAGAAAGCTACTTGTGAGCTGCTTAAAAACTCACCAGCTGATGGCTTCTGCTACAGAGAATCTGACATCCTCTGATGTGATGGAGAATGACACAATTTGAAAGAAAATCTCCCTGAGGGCTTGTTTGCATCTCCATGTCCACAAATGCTCTTAAAAATCTGCTGCTTGGCTAGCTATTTTCATGAGGGTTTCTGTAAAACAACTCTTTCTCTAAGAAAGCATATTGAGGTGGCATATCTGCTGTGTTAATGAATTTCAGAAGAAGGTGAAGCTTCTGCTGTTATAAGTTTGATGGGGCATGAATTCATATTAGTTATTACTAACTAACAGAAAGTCTCCTCAATTTTTTTAGCAGTTACACTGTAGTGGTAGGTGAGGTCTTGAGCAAGAAGAAAGTGCTTTGTACATCTTTGGCTGTGCTAAGAGTTAATTTCAAATTTTTAATAAAATCAATAGAAAGACAATAGCCTGAAAATATGCTGCTTGATCTTATGTATGAGAAAAATCTATGTATATAAGTGCTGAATAATATCTTCTACAAAGGCAACTACACAGTCCTTTTGCCGATTTTTTTTCTCTCCTTAGTATTATGCATACTGTTTAATGACATAAGCTCCCAGAGAGATTCAATGTAGCATCACCCTCCAACAGGCCCTGCAGCAACAAGACAGACAGGGGCCATCTCCGACAGCTGTAATTTATGCTGCTGTCAGTCTGCTTCTTTAATCCAAAACATTAGTATATCTAGCTTTTTTTGCATGGCCTTTTGAATCATGACACCTCTTCCACCTGTTTTTAGGTTCTGGAAAATCCTTGAATCTTAATAAATACTACTAATTCTTGTCTTTCTTCATTAGATATTTTTTCTTGACTTTTTAAGAAGTCAAAAAATGTTTTGAAGACAGTAATTTAAGAAAAGTGAATGCTTTGTCTGCAAGGCTTCCTCTTCTAACTTCTTTCTTTCACAGATTTTAAACACATTTGGATTTTTTTGTGATTTAATAAACCACTCATCAAAAGGTTTCTGGTTAACATGCCCTTTAAGATACTAGTAGCTCAATAGTAAAGACTTTGAATAGCACAGAATCTACCCATGCTTTGGTAAATGGTCCAAGTAATAAATTAGTTCCTTGGTTAAAATATTACATTGATTGTAACTGAATTTTTCTGTTATTATTTTGAATGTTTTAGATTTTTATTGAGTGTATTGTGAGCTTTTATGCACATAATTTTCTTTCTAATTGGTCATGGTAAATATTTAATTTGCAATGGATGTGAAAACCTGGGATTAAAATTTGGCTTCTTTCATCATCTATTAAGAAATTAAATTGAATAACTAAACTATGTCTTTACATCTCTAGATGAGTCAGCTATTAGAGAAAATATATTTTTGATAGAGATCTGGAGTTGAAAATATGGCAGAGGAGAAATATAAAACAAATAAGAAAATAATAAAGTGTAGCAAAAATAAGAAAGTATAATGGCAAGTAAAAACCCCATATGTTTCTATGGGAACACTTGATGACTGGTTAATGGAAGACTTTATACATTAACTTTACTCTTGCATGTAAAGACCAGAAAAAGTTTCAAATAAAGAAGAAGATTAAATGAAGCAACAAAGAAAGAAAAAAGATTCATTAACGAAAGTCTAAATTAAGATCTGTTGTTGTTAAAACAAACATGTCTGGATTTGTATTCTATTTCATACACTTTATCATTTACATTGCACATGCTAAAGGTTGTAGTTTTGGAAACTTCATGAGGGGATAAATATTACTGGTATATAGGTTTCATACAAATTCATCTCAGTGACTTTTTTTTCCTACTTTTAATATAGATTAGCTTGAGCTTGCTATTATTTCCTGTGCTTCTCACGCAGTTACCTGCTGTCATATATATCAAAGGCATTGTGGGAAATATACAGAATCATTATCTTCTATAAAGTAGGTATGAAAATACCTGAGTCAAGTGTTTGGGAAGCCTGCAGTCTTTTTTAATGTAGCTAGACTGATTCAGTAGGAAACAAAAGTGGTTGGTTGTAACTGGGACTTTTATTCCTTCATAACTCACTGAGATCAAGTGCATAGAAATAACTGAAGAATGTTAGTCTGGGCCAGGGTGTTTCCTCTAAAGTTTTCTACTTTTTTACCAGGGCTCTCTCATCACTTTAAATAAGGTCCTTCCTCCAGAAGCAGCTTCTAGCTGTACCCAGGTCCTGTGTGCTAACATGATAGTAAATTAATCCTAGGATTAGGAGATGATACTAAACTAGAAACACATGACACCTCTGTACAGGTCTGAGCAAAATTGACGTAAGGCTTTAACATGGATTTGGTCCTTCATTTGTTGAGGCTGAGATGTATGAATGCAAAATTATCTGTTCTAACTTGTGGTAGTATTTGACATTCACAGTGAGCATCTGAATGACATAAAATTATCAAAACAAAAATGGTTTAGACTCAAGAAGCTGAACAGAATGTTCAGAGCAAACTTGTCTGTCTTCTCTTTCCCACTGCTCCCCCACCCTATTCCTGCAAATATTGCTTCAATCGCCTGGTTTCAATCCAAAACAGAGAATCATAAATTTGTTAAATAATTGGGTTTGATGCCAGTTAAATTAAAACAAGAATTACTCAGCTTTAGTGATGCTTCCTGTTTTTTGCTGTGTTTTTCCATGGCAATATTTTTGCATCCTAAGCTTCAGACTGTTGTGTTCTGAGCTCCAGGACCACATCTGCTTAGGAAGTTGTACTTAAATGTATAATTCTATTGTTCTTGTAATCAAGGGCCAAATTACAGTTAACCAACAAAAATAATCTGGAATTAGAAATTATTTGTCCAGTTATACCGACTGTTTGATATTGGCACATTTCTTTAGATTGCTTTTAATTTACTGAGGAATAATAGTAGGAAGTAGGCAAACTTTGCAAAGTTTCCTTGCCATATTCAACTGTGAGAGCCTGCAACTTCTTTCTTGGTAGTTCATGGGTAACAATAGCAATTTGTTTTGTAAAAGTTTAAACGAAGGTGGTATCTGCACTGTATTTGTGATTGATTCAGTGGTCCTAATATTATACCAAGTTTTGGTAAGCATAAAGGGGCCTTCAGCTGCTCTGAGTTTAGCAAAATTTCGTAACACAACTAAGTTTGTTTACGGGACTCTAGACAGTCTTACATGCCTTCTGCAGAAGCACTTCAGGTTTGTTCCTTTTAAAAAATATGATAACCAGATTAAAGCTAATTCAAATACCCTGCATGTGTGATTACATTTCATAATTACAGCATGCACAAGTCTAAGTGATACTTTAGTTTCATCCTGCCTGACTTGTTTGTTGGAGCAGTTGGAATTCAAGTGCTGATAGCTTTTAATAGTAGCACAATAGTGATGCGGTTGCTAGATTGTAGCAGGGGAAAACCCAGCGTTTTACTGATTTAATGGCTAACTCCAATCTAATCTGAACACAGGATAACCCCAGGCAGCACATTATTTCTAGCAAATAGTGCTGTGGCTGCTTTAGCCTCCACCACAATTTGTTCTTTATGTTTGGTGGCAGTCACTAACCACTGCTGCTGCTGTAGCAGGCAAGTTCTCCCTTTCTACTCCATAGGATGGCAGTCTACAATGTGAATAAGCCAATCTATCAGCTGCATGCACCAAAGGGAACAGTGGTCTTTTGGACACTTACAGGCACAGTTTTCTTTCCTTCTTTCAGACACCTATACATGATGCACATTCCTGTTTTAATGTCAGCCTTCTGCTGGTTAAGCAAGTTGAACTGCCTCATTTTCTGGTCAGATGGGTGACAAAGCCAGCATCTAGGAGGAGAGAACACAGGAGAAAGGGGCAGCCAATTTTGTTGGAAGTGAGCCATTAGATTGGTTCAGCTTTATCTAAAACTCTCTTTCTCAGAGATGCAAATGTAAAGCTGGAAGTCTCAGTTTAGGCTGCCAGCGAAGGACTTTGTGCAGAGGCAGCTGACAAGCTGGCCCACATTATCTCTGCTGACTCTGCTGTTGACCCTTGTCAGAAGGGCAGAGTCGCCAGCTGGGGGCTGTCGCAAGATTTGTCATCGTTTGCCAGTCAGTGTCCTCTCTCTGTGATCCCTCCTGCTGAGTTAGGGACTCACTATGGTGCATTCATTTGGCCTTTTTGTTGCACTGAAGCAAAGGTATTTGGCAGAAATCTACAGGATCACAAAGTTCCCTCTGCATAAAGGAAAGTTTAACAGAGTGGTTATTGGTATTATCACCTTGTTTACTTTTTGGGAAGCAAGACAAAGGTTTTACTTGTTTGCTGTTCCCAGGAAACATTTACTTATAGAGAAGGAGAAAAATTATTATTCCCTTTTAATTTTATTTTTTTTTATCACTCAACTTCTGTGTAAAAGGGAACAAGAGATCTAGTTCTAGTTCACTGACCTGTTATTTTCCAACTATAATTCATTCTGCAGTCCCTATGACACTGCTGAGTTTCAAGGGCAAAACAGTATGAAACTTGAAGTCTTAATGACTCTGTGAAGGTTTGATCACAGAGTAACTTGTCTGCATTAACTCCTATTAATGGCTCCTGTGAAAGCTAACCTTCAGTGGGTTAGAACTTGCTCTACTAAAATTGGACTGGAAACCTTCAGCTATGCTTCATCCATCTTTATATGGATGGTTTTGCATGTTCTGGTTGGCATTAATATAAATATATGTTTAGATAAATATATGTAAACATGGTTGTCCAGCCATCTTCCTGCTGATAAATGTCTTGTAGCAATGATGAGAGATGCTGACAAAATGCATATCTACAAACTGCCAATTTTCAGTAGTATGGTAGATTACAAATAATGACTATTCACAGCCCTTTCCATAATGACAGGAAATGCACAGCATTATTTTCATTCTCCCTTCTACTGTCTGGGACAGAAGATGAGTGAAGGATGAAAATCCATGAGTGTTTTTTTAGCATGGTGTGCCACAGTCATTTTAGCTCATTGCGTAAAAGTAACTTAGAGAGATGAAAGTGCCAGGAGGTTTTTGCAAAGAGGCTATCTGCATCTCATATTATTTTCTGTCTCAGGAGTACTCCCCTGCTAGTGAACTCAATAGTTCTATAGTTTCTCCATTGGGAGAAAAGAAATGCATCAAGTCCAAATAAGTTAATTGGCTGTGATGATTTGAATAATTGCATTTACACAATTTACAGACTTTGTTTCATGAGGTAAAAGTACCACAAAATGCATCTGCTTTTCATTTTAATTCTCCCATACTAAAGTCAAGGCAGTATTGCTGGCAAGGACTATTCCATGTCTCTCCAGACCACAGACAGTAGTCAAAAGCAAGTTGGCAGGATGGGTTAGCAGAAGCCCAGGAGAGCTAGTGTTCTCTTCTTTGCCTGTGGGAAAGAGTTTATTTTGAAACAATGGAAAGTTACCCAAAGCAGAACAGAGAAGCCTGTAATCCACTGGGTGTTGTATGCTGGTGGAAGCCTCATCAAGAAAGGGCAGGTAGGGAGGAAAAACAAATAAGAATCTTTAAGAAATAAACACTGTTCAGAACACAGGGAGCTTAGGCCAGGATCAGAAATAGCCTGACCTAACTAGACAGGTGAAATGAGAAAAAAATTGAATGTGATCGAAAGGTTCTGCAAATCAGGAAAGAAACCACAAGTTTCAAAAGCCTGCTCCTGCTGCAGGCTGGTGACATCTCAAAGAGTAAGAAATTGAGACAGAAAGATAAATACATAAGTTATTTTCTGCTTATTTCTTATCCTGCAAAGTGTTTCTTATTTTACTATGCAATGAGCAATGGTGATGGAAAACCCTGTACTGATGTGTGTGTTTGATTATACCTAGTCTGTTCATGTACTTTAGCCTAGAACATCTTTCTGGTGGGGTTTTGGACATTTTGTTTTTCTAAGGACACACCTAAGGCTTTGAGACGTAAGGCTTCACAAATGCTCCTGCACACATTTAGCACTGAAATATTTGTACATGCTGTCTTTATCCAGGGGAGGGACACACACTCTTGTAGCAAACTAGAGGCTAGCAACACTTTGTAAACTGAGATTTCATGTAATACCATGGAAACGGCAAGATCCCAATTACACCTATAGATATGCTCCTTCTGTTGGAAAAATTTGACTTCATGTTCATAACAGATGACACAAACATGACGGGCAGTGATTCTCATGACAACTGCATCATCTTTTGTTCTTAGTTTCTCTTGTCATGAAGGCAGCAATGCAGAAATTAACACTATTTAATTGTTTCAACTTAGAAAAATCTTATCCAATAAAATTATAGCTATATAATGATGCAGATACTGTCCTTAGTTTGGTAAGTACTAATGCAGCAGCATTTCAATAGTGCTTGAAGCATAATGCAGCAATTTATGTTAACCTAATGTTAACAGTAAAAATAGTCCCGGTGAAGAAAATTACATCTGTACGAAGACCACATACTGCTGTTTTCCAAATTTTCTTTCTGTCAGCCTATATCAAGAATTTAGTTTCATTTCTTTGGGTTTTTTTTCTCTTTAGTGCTTATGGAAAATGGTGTTGGGAATATCAGAACTGAAATAAGAATGAATTTAAATAAGCAAACTAACCTTAATGAATTGTTATGCTTTCCCCTTTATTTTCTTACCAATATCTCTTATTCTTCAATACAAGCCAAAAATAACACACCTTTATCCTCTGCAGCTATTTCAATTGCCTTACATGCATTCATACATAATTTCTTGTGGATTAAATAGTCACTTTCCTTTTACCTGCAACAGAATTAAAAGAAAAAGTGCCTGAAAAGGCACTCAGGACAGTAACATAGAAACAAAACAATGTAATTTAGAAAGTATTTTTGAGAAAAGTTGTAACAGCTCCTGGTGTTAAAGGCACTGTGGCCCCCAGTTCTGTGAGAGTACATAAGTTTGTCCTTGTAAAAAGACCTGAATACCCCTAATTCTCCTGATGTTGTTATCCATCTGTACATCAACATAGTTCTTAAGATTCTACTCACTGCAGTGCTCAACATTTTAAAATCAAGTCACAAAAGGAAAGAATAAAAAAATGCTCCATTAAGAGTATTTTTAACTTATACTTCATTTGCAAACTTTCTAGAGAAATTATCATTCACCCTTTAGTCTTGTCACTGGTGTGATTACCAGGAACATTAGTATTATAATCTACTAATGTAGATTAGCATCAACATTAGTATTCCAGAAAGACAGACCAAATACCCTCCAGTGATAGAAAAGGAATTTTTTCCCTCCATAACCCTGGTGTTGCAAGGCATGCCAGAATAGGTGAAAGGAAAGTGATGGAAGGAATGAAGAAAAATTAAGAGTAGATTATAACAGAAAACAACAATAATATAGTTTTATTTGTTTTGAGGTAATATTAACAAGATATGTAACTGTTATAGAGTGGAAAAGGTAACAACTTTGTAAAGAACCCTGTAACTTTTTCCTGTTCCTCTGTTCCTATTCAGCCCCAGCTGCTAGGTGCTCATCTCTGCAAGCCTGAGTAGTCAGAGAAATCACCTCTGACTGCAAAGGGACATTTTCAAGTACTTGGAAAAGACAAGCTTGCAGGTAGACAGGCTGACCAAGACCTGTTCCCAAGACACATTCCTTTCAGTTCACTTTTGCACCTATTTGACATGACAACACATAGGGGACAAACGAAAATACCCATGATCAAACCTTCAGCATCAGTTTCACGAAAAAGGGCATACAGGACAAGACTAAAATGTCCTTTGAAAGGAAATGTCCATTTTTTATTTTTTTTTGCCTTAAAGCTGTTGAATATTTTGGGGCTATTTATATTACCTTGGATATTAATACCTTACACAGGAGTTTTTATCTTTTCCTCTCAGACTTACAGTCTTGATTAGAAATGACTTAACTGTCTCAGTTCTGAGACTGAAGGCTTCAATAGGATGTATGATTGAAGAAAATAGCCAGAAAGCTGGGAATAGTCTTAGACTGCAAAATTATTTTTGCACTCAGGCTTTGAGCAATTATTATTGCCCATGGAGAATTAGAAAAATATAAAGGTATGATGACCTTTTGACATGCAAAGGTAGTTTTGTTTTAAAACTTTTCTGAATTAAATGAAAGTAAAGAAAGCCAACTTTTTTTTCTTCTTGATCTTAATGAGATGCAGATCCATTTTGTTCATCAAAATTGCACAGCTCTGCTTTCTGCACATGGTCTATTCTACTAGCTTCCAATTTCACTCTGTTCTCAGCTACTTGAAAGATGGCTGATGAAGCATGTTGACACCATCTGTGCTTTCAGAAAATAAACTCTTTGATAATATAAGTAATTTTTATTTTGGAGACAATTGGTGTACCATTTTCCATTCCGCAGATAACCTTCTCTTAGAACTCTTCTCACAGCCACTTCAAAAACACCTGGAAAAGAAGTTCCTCACCTCAGAGTCATCATGGTTAAATGTCTTGCCTACCAGTTTTAGAACTGCCACTGACTTGATATATTGAATTGTTACAGTTCTGGCTTATGTTTCATTTTGTACTTAGCAACTTTTCCCAAAGCTGAATGAGCAGAACCTTGAGACAAAGCACTGCACTATTTAGTCTTTGCAATGAAGTATTGCTGTAGCTCTACAGAATTATTAGTTCATGAATTACAGTACTATGAGCCCAGCCTTATCATAGGAGCAGTGAGTGTGAAATCATTTTTTGTCTATTGTATTGCAGAGCAGAGGCTGAAGAACACTTGCTTAACTTCAGGTATTTTATACATATATGGGCAGATTCAGTTATCTGTATCTCTAACATAGGAAAGATTAGAGTTCCTTAGTAAATATCTCTGCAGGACCTTGAAATATTGTGCCTTAAAATACTAACATAATTAAGCACACCACTCTGTGGTTTTTATCACCTAGAAAAAATTGGCAAATATTTCAATTTAAATTTCATTACCTTTTTCCAGTATTAGCCAATTTTTTTGGAAAAATCAACTGCAAACAATTTGATCTTATCAGCTTTTTTTCTCAGTTCTGTGACTCTGATTAATTTTAAAGTTTCTAGCAGAAGTTACATAGGTGATAATCTGTATTTCACAACATCATCAATAAATTAAATAATTATGATATAGGTGTTATATTAGGCATCATCTTTCTTCCTAAACATCAAAGTGCTTATTATATGTAGGTTTTAGTTCTTATTATATATAGGCTTTTCTCTCTTCATAGTCAATACAGCATTTTATTTGTTTCCTATGGAATCAGAAGACTTATTGAAATGAAAACCATAGTTGCAACCACGTTCAATGGAGAGGCAGAATAATGAACAGAAAGTACAAAAGAACAAGCTTTTGGTAGAAATGTCTTTGTATTTGGGAGAATTATGGTAAGGTTTTTCTTCTTATATTAAGAATTATATTTTGTTCATTGTCATAGCGTTTGAATTCAGAACAGTGTCATCATAATCAGTTTGAAAGCAGTTTGTATACAAATAAACAGAAATTATTCAGTAAGTAAATGCATTCTCAAATGGTAGTGTTACTATAGCTACTGTTGTTCCTTATACTGAAGTGAAAATATGAAGAATTACCCAGATAATGAGAATAATTTTCCTCAGGTATGTATGACTAGCTCAGAGATTGTTAGATAATTTTGAGTGGATGATGCAGCTTAATACATTTTTAAATCATCTATACTTATTTTACATTTCCTAATTCAATTTATGTTTTCTTTTGTGGTTTCTGATGGTCAACATATTTTCCAGACATTTTTAGCTTTTTGCAACACCTCTCCAATAAAAAACCTTCTTTCAGTACAGTTGTGATGAATAGAAAATAAAGGTGCTCAGTTATTTTTTCTAAACTCGTAATTTTTCTATGCCCTAAGCCATGAATATAACCTCTAACTTGTCTCAGTGTTAAGAAATACTGTGTACAGTAATTTTTAACAATATTATCACTGCAACGCTAAGTCCTGTTATCTACCACAAATCTTTCTGCTTTAACATAAAAGTCCTATTCACACATGTGTAGTAAAGGTAAGATTTAAAGTGGTAGAAAAACTAGAACCACAATGTAGATAAACTATAAAAGCATAATTGCATTAAAAAGTATTTGCATTTTGTACATTCCTAAATGTCCTTTCCTTTTCTGGCTTCCAGTACTGAAGACAGGAACAAAGTAATATTCTAGTTTAATGCTTGGGTAATTAAATCAGCTTTGAATATCATAATGACAGACATTCATTCAGTAAGAAGAATTATTTTTGTGTCTATGTAGCCCATGCAAATATTTTTCTAGGATATATTTTAAGAAAAGACCATATTTTTCTGAGACACAATTTTTTGAGAGAAATTTACAGAAAATATATACAGGAATATTTTAGTATTACTTTTACCAAAATCCTAATTTCACCAGATTTATTTCATTTTGATACTTTGAATATTTTTTACCTGCGTTTTAATGGTGGCATAAAAGTCAGAGCTGAGTCTTCTAGGAAACAAAGGGTGAAATACTGATCCTAGGTGTTGCAATGTTGATTCCGAATTTCATGTCTATTTTCCAGTTGTTTCAATAATACTGTAGGGCTGGATGAAAATATCTTTTTCTTAGTTCAGAAAAGTTTATACATTTCTGTGGTGTGCTTGATCTTTGAGTTACTGAGAGATCTAATCCTGCATAGATTCTAATGTGGAAGTCCACAACTATGCATACAGTTTTTGCTATGTTCATAAGTCATAAATTAATGTCTTTCAGCTATAAACATTGGCAAAAATATCTGATTAATTTGAAACTTTGAAGAGGCTGCCAGGGTATAGTTTCTTGTCAGGTTATTCTTTCAAAATTTACAATCTGTAAAAATTTCCTACTTTCATATTTATTCAATTTTCATCCTCTAGGCTCATTGCAAGACAAAATACTACTTTCATTTTCACATATTTCCTGAATTGATGCAACAGGTGATAGTTTACCACCTTTTTTTTGTAGGATAAAAGGAATGAAAATTTCCTACTTTCAGTGACCAGCAACTTTAATAAAACTTGAAACCCTTATTAAAGAAATCCCATGAGGAAGAGCAAATATTTTTTAAGAGGCCTAAACCCATTATCTTTTATTATTCAATCTTCAGTTTCTTGCTCTGCAAACTATTTTCTAGGCAGCAAAGGTACCTGAATGGGTATCATAAGAACCTTCACTTTATAACAACATTAATATTGTATTTTGTCATGTTTTATTGCTGATTTTGAAAACAGAGTGAGCTCAATTCAGAAAAAGAAAAGGAAAAGTATGCTTTCCCATTTTTTATGCTCCCTCTAATCAATGCTGCTTTTTTGTGCCTGTGAAAGGGAGAAAGCAAATAAATGATATTTTTCACGTAGTCAATTTAATTTTCATTAATAGCAGATCAGTTGAAAAGTTCTGCTTCTCAGAAATTTTCCGCGGCTGCTATCAGTGATGCAAATCCTGCAGATATTACTCTTATGACTCTCATTTTCACTTGGTCAATCACACATTAAATTCAAAGGATGTGTAATTAAGGAAAATTGACTATAAATAGGAAAAATGTCAGGATTTGGTCAATATTAATGGACTTCATGTAATAATTAGTATACTGTGATTTAAGGACCTTTTTAGCTGTAGATACTTAGGCACAAATCTATCCAATCCAGCTTCAAATCCATCCATATCTGTAGTGGGCTGAACCAATTTGTCTCTCAATTTCTTTCTCTTCATCTAAGGACTGTCCCTTAGATGTCTCATTTAAATTCCTAGTTCAAATAAATCCTAGGATTTTGAGAATCCAATCATAAAATCCTTTTTGTACTAATCTGGTTCTGACAATGACAGAACGGCCGTGCAGGTCATACTATCCTTAAGGTAATGAGCAGTTTATCAGAGTCATAGACTGGTTTGAGCTGGAAGGGACCTAAAAGATTGTCTAGTTCCAACCCCCAGACAGCGTGGGTAGGGACACCTTTCTCCAAAACAGGTTGCTCAAATCTTCATCCCATCTGTCCTTGAAGGCTTTCAGAGATGTGGCATCTCCAGCTTTTCTGGGCAACCTGTTCCAGTGTCTAATCACCTTCACGGTAAAGAATTTCTTCCTAATATCTAATCTAACCTACTGTCTTTCAGTTTACAACCATTGCCCCTTGTCCTGTCACTACATCTTCCTGTCACAAACAAAATAACTATTAACTGTTATCTGTAAGATTAATCTTGTAGATTTTCCCGTGTTTGTATCTACTACCAGGATATGGTGTTTTCCCAGGAGAGAGGAAAAAGCAAGTACAAATTCTGAGATTCACAGAACAAAATTCAGAGCCAAACAGTCACTGTGTATGTTACAATACTCCACTGCGCAGCGTTCAGTTACAATATTCAGCTAATTCTTGAACTGTGCTGTTGTTTGGATAGAGCACCCTTAAGATATATTCAAAACCAGGTCATACTCTACATATTGAATGCGACCAGTAACTAGGCTATGCCTGCTGCCTTTTAGATTATTTATCCACCAATATTCATCTGATAGTGTTATTGATATGGATTTTCATAAACCGTAACATGCAAAGTTCAAAACAGAAAAATGTGGGATAATACATACCTATGCCTTCAGGAATAGAAATATCACCATATAACTTGTCTGGTCAGAAAACCAAATTTGGAAAACAGCACTAGTATTAGTATTAGTATTAGTATTAGTATTAGTATTAGTATTAGTATTAGTATTAGTATTAGTATTAGTGTTGTTATTATTATTATTATTATTATTATTATTATTATCATTATTACTACTACTACTATTATAACTATTATTATTATTATTGTTCAGTGGAAAGCAAAGTATTTATTTCAATACAATATTTGAAATAATTAATCCTTATCCTTTCAATAGTGTTCTTTGGAGGAAGATTGGAGGCTTCAAGGACCTAGAGGTCTGTTGTGCTGTGAGGCATTTGACAGTATAGAGACCTAATGAGCTTTCAATGCAGATCTTGAGGAGTGGAGCAGGGGAAATTGAAGAGCCTTGTTTACTAGCAGAAGTTGTTTGATATTGATTTAATGCAGCACAATTGTGTCATGACACTTCTTGACATCCACAAATATTTCTTCAGGGGGATTGGTTTTTTATTTTCCTTTTTTCTTTTCCCTAAAGAAGGAGTCAAATGAAAGTTAATAAGAGAATAATTTGATATAGCACTTTGTGCTTGTCTTGTAGCATAGGGTTATTTTGCATAAATAGTTACTTGTTTCCATAACAGTTCTTTACATCTGCTTGGGATATTACGGGGCTTGTTTAAAATAGATATATCAATTATCAGGGACAATTTCATGAAACACTTCTATGATGTTTTCTTTTCAAATCCAACTAACACTTTTATAAGAAACCTTTGTGATCTGTGTATGAACAGCAAAGGTAGAGGTAGTTTGGTCAACTACTCCTTTTATGGTAACTGCTTCTTTGTTTGTATTCTACTGTAAAAAATACTTTCAGAGAAGTTCAGTCTAATTAAAAAAAAAATTAAGGTTCACCCATTTACTGTATCTCAGAATTACTTTTGCTGCTACTTATTGGTATAAATTAAAACAGACGCATTTGGTGACCACACTTTCCCATACTACATACATATATTTCTACTTTCTTCTCTATATTCTTCTTTATATTGTTCTAAGACTTTTGTAATCCTTCTTTTTGATTTCTAATGATTTCAATCAGTTTGAAGATAAAATTAATGGTACAATAGCATTCATATCTGTGCTATGTTTTCATATTGTTAGCTGTGGGTTTCATTGTTTGGGTTTTTTTTCCTCCTGTACAGAAATTAGATTTATTTAAATATTAGATTTTTTTGACCTTCAGAATGTTTAGGAATGGTTTCTATATTTTAAAAATTAAAGTAAGCATGGAGATTTTCCTTTTTTTAAAAAATTATTATTCTTTCTAATTCTTGTTTCAAAATAACAAGTATAAAACACATTAGCATGGTGTAAAGGCTTCTTTATTCTCCTAAGAATTGTATTATTCTAATGTTAACAAGTGGCTTTTGAAATACATGTAATGGATGTAGAATTACAGACAGGAAAAAACTATGGATTTTCATGAAGCTGAACAGCATGTGTTCTGAAACTTTTTTAAATTAAAGTGGTTTTTTTTAAAGCAGAATTCAAAACATCAGACAAATTGTGGATTTCTCTAGTCTTACAAAAATGTTACCATTTAAACAAAGAAGAGATTGGATTTTGGATAATAGGAAGTTATGCAATGAAGTAAGTGATGTTTTGTTTTCTTCATCTTTGATAATATCGGAAGGTCTTTTCTGCCTATGTAAAGAGGCAGAATGAGGACATATGACAAACAACAAAATTGAGCTGTTTCCTTACACTTCATTAAGAAAATTATTATAAACCCACTTTTTTCATAAA
The DNA here is from genome assembly GCF_014805655.1 of Passer montanus. Taxonomy (NCBI): domain Eukaryota; kingdom Metazoa; phylum Chordata; class Aves; order Passeriformes; family Passeridae; genus Passer; species Passer montanus. Next base: position 1,785,323 of record NW_024370595.1, on the reverse strand, counting down.
CAAAAATTCATAGTATGTAGTAGCTCCTCTTTCAAACTCTGTTTTTCTATAGTCAGTTTGGAAGTATTTTCCCTGATTTATGTAGTGAAAAATTAAATAAGTTACAGGGCTTTCAGATTACTGCCTTCATAATTCATGAGGATTTATTACTAAGAACATTTCTGCGAGGAAAATAACTCAGCTAATAAAGAAAAATGATTGCTGAAATCTTCAAAGCACATAAATATCAATGAAGCTGTATTGATCAGTTCATTATATAAAAGAATCTGAACTAGAAAGCAGAGTACACATGGCATTTAGTGAAGAGCTATTCGTATTGGTTATACTGTAGAAAATTCTCTCCAGAAAAAAATCAGGTACATCAACAGCAAATAGATCTGAGAAAAATAATTAAAAGCAAGATACTTGAAATTATTTAAGTAGAAATATTTCAAGAACATTAAATATAAATATTTTTACACACAAATGAATGTTCTCCACAAATGTTCTCCCAACACAGAGGTGGGTCCCAGTCATGAGGGTCTGTTCATTCAGAAATTAGAACTTCTTGGTATTCCCAATGAAGAAGCAGTTTATTGTAGCCATAATTTAATGCTGAGATGTCTTGTGCCTGTGAGGAAAGCAAGAGGAAAAAGTACTTTTGAGATCCTATCAACAAAGACAGCCATCTGATAACTCTCAGAAAACTCTGTGATGAAAGGGATATGCCTGTCTAATTCTCAATATCAGCTGGTGGATGCAGACATTCCCGGCACTGTGGGGAATACACTCTGAAATAAGTTGTTTGGGTTGCTTGTTTTAGGGAAAAAAATATCAAATCAGAAGGAGAAACTTACTTTTAGAAGAACATTCTTGAAAAATTAAATTCATCTTACTCAAAGCTAGTGAGGACTTTTAATTACTTGTAACACAACAGAAAATAAAACACACTTATAAAAGGTTTAAAAGTTTTGTTGTTGCTAGCTGATGCAATTGGTGCAATATGACTCCTTAAGATGGTAAATTCATCTTAGGAACAGCAGAAATATTGAAAATAACACTGAAGTATGGATTACAGGTTTTTTCATAAAATTCTCTTAAAAGTTTCTTATTGTTGCTTTTGTTTAAACAGAAAAGTTTTGGAATTCAGCAAAATGCAGGACTAAACAACATGCCTTACAGACAGTGCTGTGTTTTGTAGGACTTGAATTTTTACTTATGTAATAGTACTGGTAGACTTCATTAATTGAGGGAATAAACTGTCCATTACTCCTGGTTTGTCATATCACTCTACCAGGAGCCAAAACTGGACTGCAAGATTTGATAAATTTTATGGTTAGAAATAAAGAGGTTTAAGCCAAATTTCCTTATATAGACTGCTTCTCTATTAAGAAAGAATGGACAGTTACTCTTGTGAGTAATAGAACACAAGAGAAAGCAAACTCAGGCTTTAAATGTTAAAATGTGAAAGCCATGTATGTCTTTCTAAACTAAAGCACACTAAAAATCAATAAAAGTTGTACTGAATTAGGTTTTTTTATCTGGTGCACAGTGAGTAACAAGTGATTTTGCCTTTTGGCACTTATTAGGTAAGCTTACTTCCAAAGAAGACATGAATGTTCCAAAGTACATAATTGCCTGGAAGAAACAGTAAGGAGTTTTAGAAAGCCAATTCAATGTTTCAAGAAAATAATACTGAAGCTATAGCTAATCTAGCTAACATATTTTCCATGGACACTATAAAGCTTATAATGTTTTCTACTGAGTCACATTTTTCACAATCTCACATGCAACAAATTTATCTAGTATTCATCTGAATAAGTGTAACACTTTACATATGACTTAGCATGCCTATTAGCATGCTGAACCTCTGTGATGCAGCATTGCTTTTCATATAAAGTCCTGCTAACTGAATTAGGAGCATGTCATTGGGTAACTGCATGCCTGGCCAGCTTGTGAAATCCTTATTTTTCTAGGTGAGCACTGGTTTAATAACTTTTCGGAAGTTGAACTGATCTCTAGTGGAACTGTAATAATCAAAGTCCAAGCAGCATTTTTAATTCTATGGACCTGCTCCTATGGTCTTTCAATTCATTTCGTTTTCTAACAGGTTTTATACTTGAATAAGTCTTTATACACATAATCATCATATTGTAAACAGGATCAAGATAGTGAGACGCTTCTTCTCTTTTATATAACCTTCCCAAAAAGCTGCATACCATTATGGTCATTGAAAAGTAGAAGAAAGTACAAAGCAGACAAGTTAATAAACATGTTGAACTCTACAAAGGGAATTGTGGACTCACATAATGTAATAAAAATTGGGATTTTTTTTCCTACTCCAGTCACATGCTAAGACTTGCATACTGCAATTTAGAGTGCCACAATAATATTAGTACTATCTGAAAGAGAATGCTGTTAATGTGAATGAAATTAGTACTGATTTATGATTATGTTTGGACAGAAAATTAATATCTATATTTTATCTTCATCTAGTTATTTAAAGTGCTGTGATTGTCATTATTCTGTGTGTAAAGCAGTAATGGTTACAAGAGCCATTAACAGTGAGAAGTTATGAGCAGTTTCTCTCAGCACTCATAGGAAGGCTGACCTTCAAGACGTTGTTCTAGCTTTGGACAAATTAAGAATGTGGAGTCCAATATTCTCTTTATAACAGTAAACAATGAATGTTCACAGAAGAGCCTAGGAACAAGGCAAGTACACAGGAGTATTTCTCCAGAAAACACCTGCACCTTCCAGCAATTTATGGGTTTCTGAAGCTAGAGAACATATCTTTGTATTTAGCAAACTTTTGTATATTTTCCTTCATAAACTTGCCCTTGAAAAGCTTTACTTATTGCTTTTCCACATAAGAATACTGATTATGCAAATGTTACTTTTTCACAATTATAACTTTTAAATTACCTATTGGTCAGCTAGGAATAAATTCTTCAGAGCAGCATATTCTTAACTGTTCCTCCTTTATCATATAAGGCAGGAATTAAAATATACAGCTTACACAGGTTATGCACAAACATATTTTTGCCAAACTGGCCAGAGTGATATAAAGCATTACTGTCTCCATCTGTCCAATTACTACTTCTGCATTCTGAACACCATGTTATTAAGGAATCTCTCCTTGTTCATAAAACAAATTAACTTAAATCACCCTCTCTAGTGATTAGTTTGAAGTTTTTTATTATACAAGATAATATATTGTGCTCATACTATCATTTCTAGCATATCAACTGTGTTATCTAAAATCTCCAGCACAGAAGAGGCTGTAAAGTCTGAATACAACTTTAAAAGTGACTATCTGCAAGTGCAGTTTTCTTTGGTTTTGATTATATTTTTTAAAAAAATTTAAAAATGTTAAAACCCCCCAACACTTTTAAGTAACAAAAGATAGAGCATTAATTGCATTTAGAAGCTTGTTGCATATGGCAAAGATCTGAAATATAGAGTATTAATCTAGGAAACAGGATTACTCTCTGAAAATTTTACCTTGGTTCTATTTAAACAATAAAGGAATGTAAGTGTCCTTTTATCACTAACTCAAGTACGCCAGTAGACCAAGAAAAAGGCAGGATAGCTCACAAATTTTATTAAATCATTCTGACTTTTTCTTTGTTTTCAGAGTGATTTCAAAGAAATTTAATTTAGGCTTTTAGAACCCATTAAAATGGGTTTTCACTGGGGAAAAAAATTTGTGAGGTTTTTAATTGTTTTCATGAAATTTCAGGGTTTTGTTAGCTCAAACATTTTCAGAGTCAGTGATAGCCCTAAGGGGTGATTGTTTGCTGTTGAAATGGATTAACAGGAAAAAAAAAATCTTCATTTGTAAATTTGGCTTCACAATAGACATCAATACTTGGTGCACTTAAAGACAAGACACTATTGCAATTTCTGTTATTTTAGGATTTGTTTTCATTTTTGAAGTCAATTAGCATTAACCGTATCTCAGAAAACACAGGAATGCAATTTCTTTTCTTTGACCAATACAATTACTCAATTCTTGATTATATGAACTGTTGGATTTTTAAAATTATTTGCTGGAAAATGTATTTTGATTTTTGTATAAAAATAAATGTGCTTATATACTCACACATGCACACACACACACACACACACACACACAGATTTATTGCCATTTTCAGATAGTTTTGAAAATTTATTTTGTGTTTTTGCTTAGCCATTTTCCCTAGATGATAACCTTAAAAAGTAGATTAAATCAAAGTAGAGAAATACTTCCATACTAATACATCTATATATGCTTATATAAATTTAAATTATTTTGTTAGTGCTTTGTGGGCTAGTGCTGCAGCAAGTTTCTTAATAATTTCTGTCCCTGACTAACTTAATTTTTACTGATCTCCACAGTTAAGCAATTTTTAGGTAATTAATTTCTATTCTACATTGGTTTAATTGGTTTACATAATTTTTTTCCTCCTCTGTACAAATTATTAATTTCTACTCTATAAAAGCTGTATTACATAAAAGCCTGAAAAAAAATAGTGTATTATCCATTAAAAAAATCTGCCAATTCCTAGGTTATTCATTCCTTTTTAATGCAAATGCATTAAAATATGAATAAAAGTGGTTTCAATTACAATAGAAATTTGTCTTGTAAATATGCTCTCTCTAAAAGGAAATTTAGAATGGGCATTCTTAATTTCAGCATTTCTTTTCTTGTATCCTTTTTGTTGTTGTTGTTGTACAATTGAAAAATGTCAAAGATAAATTTTCCCAATTAAGACCATACTTGAAGAAATTACATTGAAAAAGGTTAGTGTCACTTTTCTCTACAACTTTTCATATGACGAATTCAATTTTAAAATTTATTTATTTTCTAATACTGATCAACTTGAAGGTGCTCTGACCTGAGTGAGAGAGGGTGGAAGATTGCTCACAGGTATTTGTGTGAATCTGTCTTGGTCTGTCATTGTCTGCATGAAGGAATGTACAGTCATCTTGAATAAAAATAGAAAAGTGATGAGTTTGGTGGACATGTATAAACATTCCTCCCACATCAAGCCTCCAGCTATTTTATGAAAAGGCAGCTCACACAACCAAATTAAGAAATTCAATTCTTTACTATTTCAGAGTAAAGGAAATCCATTTAAATCACAAATTTATTTTATCAGTAACAGAACACCTTCAGAGGAGCAAAGACTTAGAAATTAAGCATTTATTTACTTGTTTCTCTTACCCGAACTTTTTCAGCCATTGACTACAGTTTTAGCAGCTCTCTTAAACCAGTGCTTAAAATAGTTCAAACACGCTTTTCTTGTTCTGGGGACAAATAGCACAGCTTAGATAATGGTCTTGTGTACTGAACCCTGGAAACAGTTCTTCATCACTCAACACCCCAAAAACTTCCTAGGCATTGTTCAAAAGCTTTGAAGTTGGCATAAATCAAATACACACTAGGGAGTGTACTGGCAGCTAGCAGACAAAGATCAACTTGCCTCTGGCACTGTTTTATTTCGCCCACCAGTACAGATGGGGCCGTAGCAGAGCTGCTCTAGATGGAGTTCTCGGGTTGTGTTTTATTCGGTAAATGACGCCTATACTGACTAGAACAGGAAAACCTCACCCTGGATTTTTGGTGTCGCTCATTATGAGAAGTGTCTTTGCTTATTTGTCGACTAATTAATACAAAACGTAAGAAAGGAAATTCTTCATTGTACCTGCTACATTCAATATGTTCAGACTGTAGCTTCAAAGCAAACAGTAACTTATTAGATCTGACAGTGTGACTTTAAAAGGGCACTATAACCACAGATTAGCTTGATGTGGAGGTCAACATCTTGTTTTGCTTCACTAGCTCATGAGCCAATAATCTTTGTTCTAAATGAAAGTAATTGTTTTGGGTAGCATCTGATAGAGGGCTCCAGTCCCACGGTCAGAGAAACAAAAAGCATGTAAAATGGAATCCATCATTATATCATCATATCATCATATACATAAGTTTAAAAAACAGCAACCACCTTAACTAAAACAATCAGGAGAGCAACTCCTGTTCTCCCATTCACTTTTCTATTAGTACCTTTAGACCTGGAAAATAAAGGGGACAATGTAGGTGTCTTTAAAAGAAGAGAAGGAAATTATATTAATTTTCTCATTTTATTTAAACATGCAAGTGAACCTTGAAAGTTGAAGATTTCAATTATATGGTCATTTGGCTTCTCTGAAACTGATGGTTTTCACCCTGCCCAAATTGCCATTCCCTCATTTGAGAGAAGCTATTACAGATTTCAGCCTAACAAAGCTTTCTACGCCAACCTGTCTTTTGCAGAGAGAGAAAAAATATAGTCAGTCCATCTCTCAGTCAGCGACATATTAATTACAATTATAACATGTAGAGGGAATGAAAGCTGCTTGCTAAATTCATAATCTGCTTCAGATGTACGTGTATTAAGATTCATCTAAGAATAATTTTTTGCCCTTCTCTGATGGAACATTGAGTTCCTTCACTTACTCAAATGTGAGCTGCCTCATTTTAACACAGAATGATCAACCACAGCATGGATATGTGCTTTCTATTTATATCCCTGATGTCATTCATCTGTTGATCAGAAGAAAAAGCCATCAGCCATAAAGTCTATCTGTTCATTTTATCAGATACTCTTGCATTTGAAAATATGATGGATTATATCTCATTTTATCAACCAAAGAAAAAGAAACTACATATCAAGTTAGATTTTTCTATTAGTCATTCTCAATATGGTGTGATAAAACCAAACTCTATTTTCATGAAAGCTCATTTTTGATTTTGATTATAATGAACAGAATGATACTGCCATCCAAGCAATCTCTTACATTCAAACAACCACACAAATGACAGAACATCTTGAAAGACAATAATAGGAATCCCTTTTTCAAGAGTGATAATGCCCACGATATAGTCATAAATATATAGTAAGAAACTGGAAAGGTATTCCACACCAGTGACTGAATGTATTCAGTTAGATTAGTTGGTTAGTATTACTCTGAGCAGCAGCTGTAGAGACAAAATAAATGTCAGTAAAATCTAATAAAAGCACACAAACAGCAACAGTTTAGAAAGAGCCTGTTCAGCAACTCACAGTTACACTCACACAGCTCATTTATACGCCAAATACAAATCATCCGTTTTTACAGAGCATGTTCTTGCAACACTGTTCTCATTATTCATTTCTACAGTCTTGGAGCAGCCACTTCAGCCTCAAGAGCTGGGAGGGGACCTCATAAGTGTGCATAAATTTATGAAAGGAGACTATCAAGGGGATGGAGCCAGGCTCTTCTCTGTGATGCCAGGCAACAGGACAAGAGGCAAAGGGCAGAAACAGAACACAGGAAGTTCCACCTGAATATGATGAAGAATTTATTTACTGTGTGGGTGACCACACACATTGGAACAGATTGCCCTGAGAGGTTGTGGAGTCTCCCTCACTGGAGATATTCAAAGCTACCTAGACAAAATCCCATGTGTGCTCTGGAATGGCCCTGTTGGAGCAGGGAGGTAGCACCAGATGACCCATTCTGACCCATGCTTCCAACCTTACCCATTCTGTGATCCTATGATTTCCATAAGTCTTCTAGAAGATATTTACTGAGTTTGTGTCATTTCCTATGCAATTATTAACTAGTTCTAGTAGTAGTAAAGCAACAGAACTGTCATTTCTACATCCTACTGTGGATATTTTTCTTAATGTCTCTCTGTTTCCTCAAGTACTTAATTATGTTGACTTGGGCAGCTGTGAAATGCTTTTTTATTTGCTTGTAGCCCAGTTACAATGCTTCTTTGATGTACAAAACTAGCAATTCAGATAGCCTGAATTTCTTAACATTGACAGACAAACAATTTCTTAACATTCTTAACAGATAAATGACTGGCTCCTAAGAGCTGGTAGTAACACATATATTAATATACTAGCAATATATATATATATATATTAAGGTATCTGTTTCAGAAGGGTGAATAGTACAGAACATGCTAGCTCTTCATAAAAACATAGTATCTGGCAAATGTTAATGGTTCATATCCAGTACCCAGAACTTCCTCTCTGACATGACAGTGAAATTCAGGGATCTTGCTTCTGCATCTGATAGAGGACTTTCTGGCAAAATGTCTCTTTGCTGAATGTAGTGGATCAGAACTTGAACTTCTCGTGGAAGCCTATCAGTTCTGGTAAAGCTTGCAGTACATCTGGTAAAATTCAGTTTAAAAGGACATTAATTACAGATTTAATTCTGTTTGGAGAAAATGAAAAGAACATTATAAAATTCACCTCCTTTAGTATTTAAGGGTTTAGATATAAATTATCTTTGCTTTTGATCTGCAGATATTTGCCCTTCTTAGTAACATTTCTTGAGTTCCTATTCTGACAAAAAAACCCAAACAAAAAAAATCCCACACCAGGATCACAAACCATCCAGATTAAACAATCTGTCTATACATTTTGAGAAAAGAAAATGGAAACACCAGACAAGAGCAGTCCCAGGTCCACAGTATGACTTTGAAATAACATATGCAGTATCTCAGAAGGCAATTTGAAACTAGGCCTTCAGAAGAAGCAATTTCAGCCTTTATTTGATCATTTGCAATTTTCTTCTTTGTTAAGTAGAAGAAGTTAAGGATGTGAAAGAACTTTCCAATTGCATTTTCCACTCCCACTTTATTTCCTGCAAATATGCTGATAGGAATATAAAAGGAATCTGTATCTTTAAAACTGAACTTGCTCTTTTTTGAGGAAACTATTTCCAGAAATGCCACTATAACTGCCAGTTCCTCAAACATATGCTCAAAGACTACCGGAAGACTGTCTTCAGAGTTAGGCTAACAATCATAAAATGATGCTGCAAAGTACCCACTTGTGTTTAAACATGCAAACAGTCATTATACATACTTTCTGACTGTGGTTCATAATATCTGTCGGTTTCTGAGCAAAATTGTAGCCAGTTAATAACACATTCATTCTTTATAATATGAAAACCCAGATGGGAGAAGGTTTCTCTCAGTGATTGCCATTGTGTGCTTATTAAGTATAGCAGAAAAAAATCATTAATCAAAACATAATTTGACAAATTCTTGATTATACCAATATGACTAATTGGAAAATAACAGTCATTCAGGAAAAAAGGTACAAATTTAGAATATGACTTTGCATATTTGATTGTGGTTAATAACAAGCTCAATATAAAATCAAAATACAGGCTTTGGAAAGCTAGATAATTTGTGTTAGACTGCATCAAAAAGCAAAGGTATGTTATGGTAAACAGTGATAATCTATTAGTCAACACTGAATAATCAGAATTTTATCTCTTTGGAGATTTATGTCATAATTTCAAACACTCAAGCAAAAGTGTTATGGGTTGACCCTCTTTAGATTCCAGGTGCCCTCTACAAAGGTCCCTCAAAGATACAATCACTCCCTTTCTCAGCTGGACAAGGGAGAGAACATATATTGAAAGGCTTGTGGGTCAAGATGAGGACAGGGAGAGATCATCCACCAGTTACTGCCATGGGCAAGACTCAAGTTGGGGAAATTAATTTAACAACTAATCAGACTAGGAAATGAGAAAATAAAATGAAATCTTATCACCTTCCCTCTATGCTCCTTCTTCCCAGGCTCAACCCCATTCCTTATTTTCCCTAATGCATCCTACCAGCAACACAGGGGAGCAGGAAATGTGGACTGTCGTCAGTTGATCACACCTTGTCTCTGTCACTCTTTCCTCCTTAGAGGGAGGACTCCTCACACTCTTCTCCTGCTCCAGTGTGGGGTCCCTTGCATGGGAGATCAACCTTCATGAACTTCCTCAGTGTGAGTCCTTCCTGTGGACTGCAGTTCTCCACAACTGCTCCAGGGTGGGTCCCTACTACAGGATGCAGTCCTTCAGGAACAGGTTGCTCCAGAGTGAATCCCACCATGGGGTCACAGCTCATGCCATTAAACCTGCTCCACTGCAGGCTCCTCTCTCCATGAGGCCACAGGTCCTGCCAGGATCCTGCTGCATCATGGGTTTCCCTTGGGTTCACAGCCTCCTTTAGGCACTGGCCTGATACAGCGTGGGATTCTCCATGGGTACAGGTGGATCTCTACATCCCCATGATCCTCCATGGGCTTCAGAGAGAAAGTGTGATGCATTGCAGTCTGTACCATGGGCTGCAGTGGAATCCCTACCCCAGCACCTGGAGAATCTCTCCCTCCTTCTTCTTTACCATCCTTGGTATCAACAGAACTGTTCTGCTCACATGTTCTCATGCCTCTGTCCAGGCTGCTCTTACACAGCCATTTTTTATCCCTTGTTGAATCTGTTATCCCAGATGTGCTACCACCATTGATGGGTTCAGCCTTGGCCAGCAGTAGATCCATCCTGGAGTCAGCTGGGATTGACTCTTTTGAAAATGGGGGAAGCTTCTAGAAGCTTCTCACGGAAGCCACCCTGTAATTCCCTCACTACCAAAACCTTGTCACATAAACACAATACAGCAAGAGATTGCTTCAAAGGTTAATTGTTTTCCAAGAGTTATTCACAGTGATATTACTTCTGCATGTCCCTACTGATACATGCTATTAAAGTAATTTTATTTCTTCATTAAATTTGTAGAGATAAAATTGTCTATTTTCAACTGAAGTGTTTTCTGTCTGCAGATTTGACAGCATGTTCCTCTGGTGTATTTAAAAGTAATAGGCAAGGGATTCAGTAACACGCGCTGCTACTTTGGCTCCTAGAGTATTTTGATTCCAGTGGTAAAACAGTTTATTTGGAGGCTATGCATAGCAAGTGATTGAAAACACTCTAAAACACAAAATTATTAATTGAACAGTGTAAGTTTATCAGCAAAATTGTCTCCAAGTTATTGGAAGAGTAATTGTACATTCTGCCACTTAAAGTTGTGCTATTTTCACAGAATAGCATATCCTGACTTGGAAGAGATCTGCAAGGATCATCAAGTCCAACTCCAGGACAGTCCCAAGGCATGCCTGGAGCATTGCCAAAAGCTTCTTCAGCTCTGTCAGGCTTGGTGCTGTGACCACTGCCCTGGGGAGCCTGTTCTGGTGCCCAGCCACCCTCTGAGTGAAGAACCTTTTCCTAATGCCCAACCTAAACCTTCCTGACACAACTTCAGGCCATTCCTTTGGGTCCTGTCACTGATTGCCAGGGAGAAGAGATCATCACCTCCCCTTCCACGTGCCCTCACAAGGAAGCTGTAGATGAGGTCTCTTTTCATCCTCCTCTTTTCTAGGCTGAGCAAGCCAACTGACCCCAACCTCTCCTTGTGTGGCTTTTTATCTAAGCCCCTAAACATCTTCATAGTCCTCTTTTGGGCCATTTCTAGTATAAGGAAAACCTTTCTAGGTCATAGAGAAAAGAAAATACAGATGCATTCTCAGATCTGTGTCTATCAGACAGTTAAGTCTGTTGTGTAGTGTGATAATAAAACATTTCTGGAAAAATAAATTAATCAGAAAGACATGGGAAGAAAGGTGGCAATATTCTGCTTTCTTTCACTTTTTTATCATTAATGTTGTCACAAATATAATCTCATCTAATAGATAATATGATAAAATAATAAAAGATAAATACTGATTATTTCTAGTCATAGATTATGAAATTCATTAAATTAACAAATGTCCAACTTTATGTTGGCTTTTGGAGTATTTAATACATAAAAACTTTTCATTCTCAAGTGTCGTATGTGATCAATTAACAAAATGGCAACTTGATCTCTTTACTTCTTTCTGTGCTTGGCAAAGCATTCCCAGTGTGAAAAAAAAAAAGTGGAAAATTATTGGAAGGATTAAAATTCAGTTTCAAATGCATACAATTAAAATTTTCTCGTTTACAATTTTTAGGTATTTTTATGAGTATTATATGAGGTTATGAAGCCAAATTGGCCTGTCTTTTCACCAAAAAATAGTCCCCACAGCAGCCTAAAATCAAAATAGAATCAGACTTATGGCAATGGGGCCTAACCAATGTCATGATGATTTTGTTGATTCACTGAAAAACCAGTATAGTTTCCCATTCTTTTTACTGCAACCCTTGACTTTCTTCACCTTTTTTTCCTTCTATTTTTATTTTTATTTGTTCAATATATTTCTAAGTACTATCACAGACCACACAGAAGAATGTTTCATGCAGAACTAAAAATAAGTTTTATGTAAGTGTATCATCTATCTCAATGTGATGCACTCTGTGGTAGGTTGACCTGTCTTAAAATTAATTCATTCAAAAAAAAACCATCAGAAACAATATTTGTATTGGTAAATTCTTGAGCAACCAAAAATTTATTGAAATATTCCACGGAGCAACCTGAAAAGAGTTAGAGCTGTATTTCATATCACCTCGCTCAGTCTGTTTTTTGATTAATTATAGGATCCACAAATACTCTTCAGAAGTATGGTTTATTTTAAATGTTTATTGTGAACTTGATTTTAAACAAAATGCAACCTAACAAAAGATTTTTTGCAACAAAAATCAGCCTGAAGCATGTGCACAAAAAATTCAGTTTTCTATGAAAAATCTGTTATCTGCATTAATAAATTTGATTAATGTGAAGACGTAAGGTCTGTATATTTGTATATTCATGTTATGCATATACGTTTTTTAACAAACAGGCATGAAAAATGTGATCTGTCTGAACTATGAGCATAGGACAGCACATATAGGTGAACTACATATGTGTGAACAGAACCAGTTTTCTGTACAAGAGCCTAGTTTTGGGGCTTTGGGATTTTTTGTATCTATTTTTATTTTTTAACTTTTGATGCCTGTAACTATGAACAGACTTCATTCTGCATATTAAGAAATCTCCACCTTTTACTGTTGAACAGTACTTCTACATCCAAAATAAATGCTAGCCTTGTGTAAATTATTTTATCCTGAAAAGTCCTCTGGAGAAAACATTCAGAGACAGAAAAAATCACAGTATTTACGTTTATAAAAGTAATTGGTCTTGGTGCTTTCTCTATAGAATGTTTAGATTGTGTACTTTTTCCTTGGATTGCCACAGAAGTTGAGACAGGCTGGGCCTTCCTATGTATCAAATTAATTGCTTGGATGACTACACAAAACATATTAAAAAGTGTAAAGAAAGAGTGTGCCATTAATTATAAGGATTATAGTTTCAGAGGAATTGAGTGCATTACTTTGGATTATCAAAGGCTTTCTTTTAATTTGAAATGGGTTTTCATTCACCACTGGAAAACAGAACTTGTAATACTTCTCCAGTTATTATAATAATATTAAAAAAAAAAAAACACAACAGAAAAAGGATTTTAGGTTACATGAGATTTGGATACTAGGTATTGAAGTTTTTGGAGGTACATAAAATTTGAATAATTAAACAAGCATATTTCATTTGGAAACCTAAAAGATATTAGGATTTTTCATGCAACTTTGCAAATAATTAAAAAAATAATTGTTAGTTATTTGATATATATGCTAATGGATGAAAAAGGTTTTGAAGCATATTTGTGAGCTCTTTAGACATAGACTGACCAGATATTGCAGCTATAATTCTGCTAAAATTGCCATTATTAATGCAAAGAGTACTTCCATCAAGAATTTGCTGTATTTTTTTTTACTGAAAACAAAAAACATAAATTACTTTAGCAAAACTATTTTACATTTTTTTTAACTTCAAACCCACTCACTGTTCAGCAGATGAGAACAAGCTTATTTTTTTAACTTTTAAAGTTTAAAATGTCTTTCTATAAAATCCTGAAAATTAATATTTTAGGTCAGATATTTGTGACAGAATCTTTTGCCTCTGATTTTTCTCTTTTTTCCACTAAGACTTTTTTGTCAAAAGAAGCTTCACTTACCGTATGGGTCCTTCACTTATAATCAGGACACTGAAAACCAAAGCTCACTTCCAGGAATTAGAACAAAGTAAGTTGCAAGTGGCTATGGAGTACATTTTCCTGGTTCTGAAGAATAAACTGAAGGCACACAGAGAGATGAATGAAATGTTTTTGGTACTCATTACACTACTACAGGAGAGGGAAAAATGATTTGTTTTTGTTTGGGTTTCTTTGTAGCTAGAGAAAGAGTTTGGTTATCACATTTTTCTTCATTTCTGAAGATCTACAAATCCAAAATAATTAATATCTAATAAAGAATCTCTTATGATGTCTATTTTTGTTAAGCCAGCTACTTATTGAAAGTGTGTATTTTTAATTATTCATACAGATAATCTGATTTACAGAATGGGATTTTTTTTCTAAGCAAATATTTGATCACTCTTATTTCTTCAGTAAATCTGTACGGAATTATATAGTTTTAAAAAATCCTTTCTCTTAGGAGAAAAATATTAAAGGAATCATAAACCAACCAAACTTAATTCAGAGAGGAAGTCGAAATAAAATTTTTTTGAGAAAGGAAGCAGAACACAGAAAACACAAATTTCCTAGCTGTTGTCTGGAGTACCCTGTGGTCTAAGACTTTATCTGAAATGCTCTTAGACTGTTTTCATCTCTGACCTGCAGCCAAAGAAAATACTTTGTGGGAATTTAAGTTCATACTTTGCTCCTGTATGAACCCATAAATGACAGGTACCAGCATGAACATGTAATATATTTACTAGTTTTCATATCACCTAAAGATTTTGAATTTCTGGATCTTTTCCCTCTCTTCTTTTTTTTTCTGTTTTCTGTCATAAAATATCAGTAATTTCCTTGTCAAAATGCATGTCCATTGATGAAGTTTTAATGAAAATATGTTCATCCAGCCATACCATCATTTAATTTTCTCTGGGAGACTTTCAGTAACATAGATCTTGTAATTAATTACAGTGAAAACTTTTCAGTAAGGGCATAGCTATCGAGAGCACAAAAAATAGATCCTCTTTGATGCAACTGGGAGAGTGAGCTATAGTCCAGATATTTCTGGGAGTGAGTAAATGTTACCTCTAATGCTCTAAATTTGCATTCTGCTATATACACTTTGTTTCTTCAATAACAAACACTGCTGTAGGATAACATTGGAAGTGGAGGTGATCCTCCAAAACCACAATTTAAATTAGAGAGACCATAACTGCCTTCTGCTGAATTTTAGGTGAACTTCACAGAAATAATTAATTTGACATTATGGAGAGATGCCCTTGACATTTTATGACAGATATTGTAAGCAGTCTGGAACATGTGGTCACCGTTATCCGTGTCCTTTCTTCAGTCAAATCACAGCAAATATCCTCTTTTCTGTCTGTTGTCTGTTATGCCAAAAACTTGCTGAAGTGTCAGCATGTTTTACCCACACAATTGTGTACAGAAGCACACTGCTTCTGCAATCACTTCAGATTAAAACAGATTAGGATACAAAAGGAATTTAATCAATTCTTGTTGGCAAACCTGACTAGCTTTGACTAAAGAAGAGTAGACATACACAGGTAGCAAGTAGCTCAAAGGAAGCTGGTTGCTATATGTCAGCTTCTGAAATATAGATATGTCTTTGCATGATACTTCATGGAGGTAAATAAAACCTTCAATTTCCACTTCTAAAATCCAGATTGCCTCTCATTTCCTGTGCATCTAAACTGTAGGAGCAGGGAACAGACATCTGCTGTCCCTGAAGTGAGTCAATTCCACTGATGCTACCTGGGGTACCTGTTTTGCTGGTAGGTGTCTGTCTATGAAGGCATTATCAATAGAATTCTGATGGGAACTGAGCAATAGAAATCCAGGTTTAGATGATGACAATAGCTCCTCAAGACCCTGAAAGCCATAAAAATAGCAGGTGCTGTGCCCCGGTAAAAAGCAGGCAGCTCATTTAGTTATATCATTTCAAAAGATGTTTTACAGACCAAACACAAAGGTATATTTTACCACTGTTCCAGACCAAAAAAGCAAGGAAAAATGGAGAGTTCCTGCCCAGACACCTGTATTATTACCTATAATCTTCTTTATTTAACTATTAGATAACAAATACTCTGCTACATACCAGCTTGCTCCTATATTGTGCTGCTAGACTGCAACATGTTGGATACTTGATTTGATGTTCACATTTTGATTATGGCAGGAGCAAATTAATCTAGGCTGACTTAATTGGAAATTCATACACTTTCCCAGGCAAAGTCTCAGACAGGTAGTATAAATGAAGCTGTTTGAGGATTTTCTGACTGTAAAATTGAAGGCAGAAAAGAAAAGACAGTAATTTTAGTAAGTTACATAATGTTATGAAATAATAGAAAATGAACTGTCATCACTTCAGTCTTGTTATATTTTAATTCACAGCTGAAATGAGCCCAGACTGCCTCATTTATACCAATCAACCTCCTCCACTTCATTCCTGAGCTGAGTGGTTCAGGAAAACAAGACCCAAGTCTAACCAATGCAGAGAAAAGAAAGTGTTGTCAAACTTTTGTCTCCAGAGGACTCCTTAGCATTAAGGACAGCCAGCTGGGGGATGCTTGAAAAAATGTATCTCTGTCCACTGTGGTGCAGGATACTTAGAAAAGCTTTTATTGAGCCTCTAGTTACCAAGAGTAGGAATTTCAGGAATTTTAAATCTGATTAATTCATTAATGACCTAGTCCATGTTGCATAGTGCCATCCCGATTCTCTTTTTTAATGTGAATGTATCATTTACTGTTGTCAAGGTAAGACAATAGACTTCCCATATAAATGTTTAGGGAAATAAAGAATGGTCAAGGAGGAATATTTTGCATTTAGGTTGGTATTCAGAAGTGTCCATTAGCATATGGCCAGAAAAAAAGCTAGAAACAGGCAGGAACAACAATACTTGCTAATACTAGAAAGAAACTTTCCTACTATTTTTAGCTCAGAAACTTCCTGAAGAGGAATGGCAAATCTGGGAGAGGATTGATTACCACAACTGTTGTGGCTTTCAGTAGATTTCTTTTTAGATTACATGGGAAAAGCATCTCATGACAGCAATGGAAGATGATAAAAACATAAGTTTCATTTAACACTTGAAAAATATGTTTTTATCATATCCAGAGATTGCCAGTTGTGTCAAATAAATGAGATGAAAGAAAGTGAGATAATAAAACAAAATAAAATATGACTTTGCTGTGAAATAAGGTATGAACAAAAAAATCTGGACTTATTTGAATGGGAAATATTTTTATTCAGAATCTACCTCAAACTGCTTTAAAAGCCGATGAAAAAACACTACAATTGAAACATTAAACTTTCATCAGTCTTCTAACTTTCATGCCATCAAAAAGTGCAATATAAATAACATGAACAAAGGGATTATAATGGTAAGCTGCAAGAAGTATTTAAAATTTGTTGGATTCAGATTTTTAAGTATCATTTAAAAAAGATAAATAAATTTAAAATGTGTCTTTTCTCCTAAATGTAAAATAACTTTTTCTTTACATTTTTTTCTTTTGTTTTCTTTCTTTTTTTTCTTTTTCTTGTAAACACTGCTTTTGCTATATCAAGTAATTATTTATTATGTTATAAATCCAAATGCCTTCATAGAAGTATTGGCAAGGCTTAATGAATCACCATGTGTAACTTTAAATTAAATATGTCTTTTATGGGAAATAAAAACAGGCTGTACTAAAATAAACTGTGTTTTCTGTTATGTTGGAAGTGATTTAAAATTATTAACAATTCTTTAAAATAAATTATTCTTGTTATTTTTAGCATAGCAAAATTGTGAAAACAATTAGACAAAAGCCTACTATGGAGAAGAGTAAATAGGTAAGAGTAATTCAAAGGGACAAGGATGCAAAATTCTATCCAAAAAAATTATATTCTTTCCATTCCACGTCCTCCCCTATTCAAGAGTAGAAAGTAGCCAAGAGGATATTTAACATGTTTCTAAACTTTAAAAAATATATATGTACAAAAAAAATTAAAATACTCAATGCTTATTGGAACACTGCTCAAAGTTATGTGACAGAGGGTGGAAAATAACCACCAGTTAAACAAATTTAATTTTGCCCAAACTTCATTGCTTGCATTTGATAGACATAATTGTATTTTACATGAAGTTATTGGAGACAAGTATTTCAAAGGACACATTTTCTGAATTTTGAATTTTTCTTTAGAAGTAATGCCTCTATTTCTATTATTTTATAAGTTCCTTTATTTTCAGCAGGGCAAAGTTCCTCTGCTTCCCGGCGAGCTTGTTTTCTAATTAGCAGAGAAAACATAAGGCAGAACTCCCTGTAATAGACAGAGAAAAGGAAGAATAAAGAAGTTCTAAGATATCCACATTTAATGTCAGATTTAATAATTAATAATTTTAATGACTTTTCATATTATAACAAGAGTCTCAACATTTTTCTTTCTCAGATAATTTTGATTAAGGATTTCAGTGTTGCTCTCAGCTATACAAGTGTCTGTAGGAGCTAAAAAAAAACCATTTAATGCCTTCTAATTTTTTTTATGCTGAAAGCTCTAAACTGGACAAACAAAACCATTTTGCTCTTATTAATCTGCTTCATGTTAGAAGCCTGTATAAACTGTTTCTGTATCAGTTCTTAAAAAATAATATAGTATCTAAATATACTGGAAGTTAATGAACCTTTGTCCCAGGTTTATGACTGTGATTCTTCTAGCTCAGTGAGAGGGCCCAGAATAGTTAAATATACTGGAAGTTAATGAACCTTTGTCCCAGGTTTATGACTGTGATTCTTCTATAGCTCAGTGAGAGGGCCCGGAATAGCAAATAGGTGTATAACTAATAGGTGTCTGCCACAAAAGGGATTAATTTTTCTTGGAAAGTATCTGTCTGTTTACTTCAAAGGGAGCCTGGATGACTAGGTTGTCTTATAAATCTCAGCCCATCACTGTTTTAACAGTTTTGGGAGGGATGATCTAACTAATTATTGTATCTATACACAAAGAAAATGAAACAACAGAGAGTATTTTCATTAAATCTTGCAAATGATGAACGATCCTTTGAATGGGCAGCAAGAAATCTTCTAGTCCATCTGCCTGCTCCAGCTCCTGTACAATAGCATGTCTTGGTGTCACAGTTACTGGCTGTGTGTATATCCACTCACTGTGTAAGTGTCGTGAGTCCAGTGTCGGCTGGGACTCTGCCTGGACCTTATAATAACCTCTGTGCCTGGACTTTGGCCAAGAATCTGTAGAACATTTCAACAGGTCTTTCTCCCCATCTGGTGTGTTAATTAACCTTTGTTCTTTCTATGATAATGCTTAGCATTATCATAAGTCTAAGGAGAATAAAACTGCTACCAGTGAAGAGAGGCCAGGGACTGCCAAAGATACATTTAAGTTCCATAAAAGCATGATGAAGGACACTCATAATAAAAGCTCTGTCAGTGTAGTTTTATCACCACAATCTGTCACTGATCCCGGTATACAATAGTGTTCTGCTTTTGCAAAGAAAAAGAACAACAAGTTGAAAAGAAAAAGCAGATTAATTTCCATTTGAAAATTATTTTATTTTGTCACTAAGCAAGCTTGGATGAACTTAAAATTCATCAGACTTTTACAGGAGCAGCTGATATTTCTGAAAAGTGAGCACAGAAAACCAAAGATACTGCAACATTTAACTCTTTCTTTAATTTGTCAGAAATTTTGCCAATAATTTTCTAGGTCAGTAGTAAAGGCAAGCTGAATAAGGACCCAAGAGGTTTTACATGCAATAGGGATTGCAACAGGTAACAGACTAATGGTTTTGGACAAAGGAAGATATTCTGGTAGCTAGAAACAAAATAACATATCCTTTGTGTTTAAATGTTTTAAGAAAAAACCTATTAATTTTAAGGAAATACATTATCAGGCATTGTTCCATACCTAGGCACAGTGCAGTATCTAGGCTAGAAAGAGCTGAAAACAGACATTTACAGTAATATTCAGAATACCTAACTTTAGATGATTAAATAAGTCCTTGATGCAGAATCTGGTCAGCGATGGTGCATATACCAATGTGAAGAGGTACTGCAGAGGAAAATCCTAACTTAGTTTTGTAATGCCATCTGTCACATACTCTCGCTCTTTCTTTCAGTTGAGTATAGTGGGAAAATAAAGATTGCACTGCTTATTTTGTGACTTCAGTAATTAAAATTATATAGAAGAGAGAAAATCCTTGAGGCTCAAAAGTGTCTCCAAAGCACTTGAAGATCTCTTGTTTTCATTCTTCTGAAAAACAGAAGATTTTTTCTTATAACATTTAGTCTCATTAATAAATATGATAATGTTTTTTCCACTTGACTCCATTCAAAAATGAAAATTCCAAATAAAGAAAGTATTTCTTTTTCAGTATCACAGTAGATATTTTTGGCTGTAATATGGAAGTAGATTCTTCAAGAAAAAATGTATCCTGCATATTCACAGAACAGAAAGGTTAAAATATTCTTAGGAATGACACATGAGACTCCAGCAGAAGTTGAACAGTGAGCAAAGTAAATTAATACTGAAGCCTCAAAGACATATATGTCATTGCTGAGGCCCAATAAAGGAGGATTATATATATATCTATATACATCTATATATAAATATATATATGTGTGTGTGTGTGTGTGTGTGTGTGTGTGTGTATATATACTCTAAGGAAAAATAAAAGGTAAATATTATATGCTTTCTTACGGGTGAGAGGAAATAAATACTGGAGCGTATTTGAGTTCCAGAAACAATTTCTAAATTAATGGTGTTTCAGCAAGAGTCCTTTGCTATGCAGAGAGGATGCAAGGGATCTAGTCATAATATGTTTCAGTGGGGATGCAATTGCATAGACAGTGCCATGGTGCTAAGGAAATGAGGTAGACTGTGGCATGTACAATAAGGATCTCATATTTCTACTCAAGATTTTTTACTGTTCCTTTCCTCTTGTTTCTTACCTGTAAAATGTCAAATTTTTTTCTGCACTCATCAGCATAAGTAAGAACAAGTATATGACAGGGAATTATTTTTAAATCTAATTTCTTCTTATCCCTGAATTGGTTGATACTTAAAATAGAAAAAAATAATTCAGACATGAACTTGCAAAATTTTCCATTTGATGTAAGATTGTTTAGTGACTGAAGGACAAGAAAGTAGATCACCATTCCTTAAGTTTTTAAATTTTTGTTTAATTAACCTGGTACAGACAGACATTTACCTACTACTGAAGCTGGCAGCCACCTTCTCCGGTTTGGGTGAAAATATTCATGTCTCCGCAACGAGGACTCACAGGCATTTTGAGACCTTTGAACTATCCTTGTTCCTGAGCAGTTTAGATTCTGTGTAGTTGATACTGAGCTCCTTAAGCTCAGTTTGACGAGAATCAATACAAATTTCATGAATATGCTTTTTATAGCAATCGAGAAATTTTGGGTTGTGAATTTTCAGATACCTGAAGGCAGAGAGTCTCTTTGGGTATATTATTTACATTGGACAGAATAAAATAACAAAGGCCAGTAGCTTAAAACTATTCTGCAGTTCTTCACATATATGTAAAAAATCCCTTCTCCATTACTCTTGAAAAAATATATGAAAAAAGATTATACAGTTTTTTATCTGGTTCTATTTCTTGTCTCTTTAGATTTTAAAAAATAACTGATTGATATAACATTAAAAAGGGATTTAGTTTGTGAACACGCATGTGTAAACAGAAGTTCTCTATGTCATAAAAGAAATAGGTTTAGTGCTTACCAGATTCTGAGGGCAGCATATTATAGAGATAAGTGTCTTTCAATACCTTTACAAGACATTTTGATACAATTATCATAACTCTCTGTCTTGTTTTGCAATTGCATAGTCATTTGCTTTTTTACAGGTATAAAATTTTTCACTTTGAGGTAATTTTAAATATTTTATGCCTTTGGCTGGCAGAAGAATATTTCACTATATATTGAAAAATAGAGAATTAATTAAAAACTATTAACTATTTCCATTAGTCTCAATCATTGTGACAATAGGTCTTTTATTTCCAGACTTTGTGCATGGTTCTAGGAAATATGAGAATATTTTATATTTAGAATTTCTTGCATGAATTTCCCTTAGCACACTGAAAACTTTTACAAAGAAAATTCGGCCAACAGTATGAGAACTGGGTGTTTTCCTATTACATTTTATGTCTTATGGAAGAAATCATTCAAATCATCCTCCTTTTTATTTGGAACTTTTCTTTTGTTCTCAAAAAATGACATACTGGCTATCTTTAGTTTTCCAGAGTTACTATTAATGATTAAATAAGAATTTGATCAGGATTTATCTTTAGCATAGCAATAGAATGGCCTATTTATTTTCTGAATAAATTCTTCCTTAGAGAAGTCTGCAGCTCATCTAGGGATTAATGACATAACAGAAATAGAGTTAATGTAAACAACTAACTTTATAAAATGCATATAGACAGCACTAAGATGGTAAGAGGGGCAAAGCAGGATAAGAAATCTGCTTGCTGCTCTGAGTTGCTTAATTTATTACCACTGCTTTAGTATTTATTAAGACATTGTATTACTTATGAGTTTTACTGCAGAATGAGTCTCCAAGCATTCAATCTCCAAACCACAGTTGTTATTGTAAATAAGGAGTCAATTCAAACTTCTCAGCAGAATATACAGCACTGATTTACAAACATCACCTACCCCCTTCCCTTTTCCTGGAGTGAGGACAGGTGACTAAAAGTTCATAAAGAATAAAGAAAGTAGAGGACTGGTTGGATTTGGGACTCTTGTTTTGCTTCAGGAAATGAAAAGCTCAAGGATGCAATTGCAGCTTCCTGGGTAGGTCTTGCTGCTAAGCTGTGGTTGCCCTCCCTCTGCAGAAGTTTTCTCCCTGGCAGCTGAGTAGGAAATGCATCGTTTCACATCTCTTGTTTGGCTAAGTAGACAATGGGATGTGAACACTTTATTTCACAACTTTTTTGCTTTAAGATTGCTAAAAACTCTTGTATTATCTCAGCAATAAAGGGTAGCAAGGATTTTCTGGTTTGTATCTCACTTCTCAAGAGCTTGAAAATTACACGGGGAACTCAGTTTGGGATTTTTAAAATAACTGTGAATAGGAGAAAAACTGGCAAGCAGTGTTGAGCTAGTGTACTAAGTTTCCTTTAACAAATTGCATTAAGAAAAGGAGTAAGGTGGCAGGACGTTTACTGAAAGAATTTGTTTTTCTGATTAATTTTTTTTTCAGTTTCCTTGCTGCTGTGTTCCCTTCTGTTTTGATGACTATTTTATTTGTAAAGTTACCAGTATTTCCAAAGTCTGAAATAAGCTTTTTCATGCAATAAAAGATTGTAAAAACAATTAACACTACATAAAATAATGTCTGCTGTACAGCAAGCACAATATATTTTAATTACATTTCAAGATAATGCATTTTTATGATGATGGTCACCATTACTTATTATGCAGATTTTCTTTTTCCCTGTGGTTACCTAATCTGTTTCATACAAGGAATTAACTTGACCTATACCCTATGTTCTGTTTCATCATATTAATTTGCAGATAGGCTTACTGGGAAACTTGTCCTGTCTTTTTTTATAGCAAATACATTAATAGATTGATGAAGTATAAAGAAAAAAATTAGTTAAAATAGAATTAATCTTAATGACATAATTATTTTCTTAACTTCAACTTGGAGGCATAAAGTTTGCAGAACAATATATAGATGAATAATCATAATAAAAGAAAAATTGTTTTCAAGAAGTGTATCCAATTAATCCACATTATTTCCTTGTTTTTAGAGATCATAGTTGACATTTTCATCTCCAGGTCAATAAGTAAATAGTAACATATGAAATGAAATCTGAATTTGAATTTCTTTTTTAATTGTAGAAAAAAAATCAAGTTACTTCTTTATTAACACTGCTATAGGTACCTAATTTATACCTAATTTATATATCTTAAGCATCAATACTGGCCTAAAGTACTAATTATGAGATTTGGCATGTTCTTAACATTTTATATTGTGAAACTTACATTTGGAAAAGACAACCTTGACGTCTCAGAATTTAAAACAGATATTGGACCTATATGTGTACATAGACCTGTGCAAAGCTAAATTACATGAAATTAAAACAAACATTTTTAGAGTATATATAATTCCTATTTGCAGATATAGAATATGTGCGTGTTAGAAACCATGTGTATTTCTCAGACATCTGAACTATTTAGACTAAAGAATTACTAATTTCATGTTATCGTCATTGAAAATCCCTCATTATACACATATGTATTTGTATATGTCTTTTGTTTGAAGAAAGAAGGCATCACTACGAGTAAATAATGATGAGTTTAAGTAGGGCTTTTTGTGCACACACCCATACATGGACAGGCCATGACTACATGGGCCCACTGAAATTGCACTGAGGACCAACTTAACTGCCTGCAAAATTCAGGACTTCCTTGTGTTTTTGTTCTTATTCACAGTGCTTCCATTCTCTTGTGAATGTAAACTTGACTTAAGAAAATGTTAAGAGTCACTGAAGTGTAAGTTATTCACAGAATTTAATTATGCACCTATTTAAACACACTTTTACTTGGGTCCTAAATTAATATCATGCACATTGTTAAACTGAAAGGTGAGCATTTTGATCTTTTACGTGCTCTTCCAAAGGAATTCAGATTTCTAGCAGATAAATTTTACGAGGTGCTTTAGATGAATATGGTAAGAATGTCAGTCCCGTGCCTAAACCTTACATGGGTGAAGAGGTAAGCTGCAAATTGCCATACAAATTATTGAAATAATAATCCAGTGACAGGACTAATATCTTGACATTCAGTAGGATAGAGGTCTAAAAGCTATTTTTTTTGTTTCTTTTTCAAATCATAGAATATTAGTCACCGTGTAATTTTAATTTTCCTCTGTCTTATACCAACTTGAAATAGAATCATTCTAAAACTTAACTTCATATAAGGTGCTAAACTTACAAATTTTAAAGCAAAACATATTTTACATTTCAGAGGTAGTATCTTCCTATATTCTTGTCCCATGTTTAATAAATTGAATAGACCTTCAATAAGAAGTGCTCCTGACACTGAACCAGAATATTGATGAAAGGGAAAAGGAAAGGAAAGAGGAAAGGAAAGTTTTTTTTTTTTAACTTAGAACAATTCAGAAAAAAATGACATGAGAATTTTGCGACTTTTAAGAATCAGTAGGACATATTCTTGTTACATTTTTTTTCCTTAAAAAGTATTGTTAATCAGTATGTTTAACAGTATTGTTAACAAAATATGGAATATACCACTACAACTTGATTAAGCTGGTATAGCATAACATCATAAATTTTCACCTGAATTTCTGTGGTAACAAAAAATCCCTCCAATTTAGCATGCACTTTGGTGGTAAAGCTGTGCAACCTGAAGGTTAGCTGTTGTAGGAGAGGACTGTCCACTTTTCTTGCTGTCCACACATTTCTTCCTCTCCCTTTTATTTGGTGGCAGAACAGAATGTTGCCTGAATAGTTGGTGAACCATTCAGGAAGATAAATAGCATTAACGGGTTTCTTATATTTTTTGTGTCATAGCATATTTGTATGACCTAAATCCCTAAATGGACTCACTAGAGGTTCAAACCAGAGAAGAATTAGGAATTAACTGAGGTGAGGGCAGAACAGGTGTTCTTTTTGATAGTAGGAACATAGAAGAAAAATGGTTTGGCGAGATCATCAACCATGGTGTAACCCAGCCTCTCACTCACAGGAACAGGTTGGGAGCAGCTAGTCAGAAGATTGGCCTAGCTGTAACATCAGACAACACTTTTTTGTTGGCTTACCTCAGTGGCAGATAGCCCAGCATTAAAACCATAGGGCTACCAACCCTGCTTATGCAGCAGTTCTGTGTCATACACAACCTTGCTGCAACCCTATGACTACAATGATGCATTTTACTCTTCAGAGCATTGCTGCATCTTGACACTAAATGCAAAGTAATCTATGCTGAGGAAGCAATCAACAATACTGAGGAAATAATCAACAATACTTAGGAAATAGAGAATCTTTTGAAGAAAGGGATTACAAATCTAAACAGTTCTTACAGTGAGTTACATCCCATCCATTCTCACCATTCAGCCTTGATGCTTTTTTGCCATCACAAGGCAGCTTTTGCAGGAGCAGGCAGGGGATGCTTCTATTTAGCTTGCCTTCTTGCTTCAGGACATTTGTATGAAAGCTATGCTATGGGAGGGAAAAACATAGCCATTCTACTGCACTGCTATCATATATCTAGGATTATTTCCTGGGAACCCTTCTTTTTTTCATTACTTAAATCCAGCCATGAAATCTTAGGTCCACATGAGTCTTCTTTGTGATAATTTTGGTGCTAATCATTGTATTTGATCCTCCTTTTCTTCTGCATTTAGACAAGCAATTTATACACTAGTGTTTTTTCTATCTTCCCCTCTGAAGAAGCACATATATTTATGTAGAAATAAATTGTATCAAAATATTTTGCAGTAGATAGACTATATGGAAATATTTTTGAGACAATTAATCTTTGTACTATTATTCTGGTACAGTGTATGGCCTCTGTGATTATACATAATGTATCTGTCGGGCATAGATCATTGCTTCATTTTATTTATGTTCCTCTCAGACTGGCTGCATATAACAAGCATTCTGTCTTGCTAATTAACTCCATTGATGCCTTTAAGTCCTGATTCAGTTCTATTATTAAATTATTAAGACCTTTCCCTAGTGTTCAAGAGTTTTTTCCCTCTAATTTTGAATGACTTCTTGAAGCAATAAATAACCTTATGAAATAATTTTTCTCTTTTTTTCCTGTGCACATATTTCAAGACTGTCAGGCTGGCAACATATAAGTTAGAGGTTATAAAACAAGGGATTTCACCTGAAATAACATTGAAGGATGTTTATAATGATATTTTCATATTCTAAGTTAGCTATCATTACCCACTGGATTGCAGTAGTTTTAATTATTCGACAGAGAAGCAAAAATAAAGCTATATAAAACTCACAAGGGAAACTTCCTTTCAAATACGTGGAACAATTTATGCTGTAAAATTATTTGATGCAAAACAAACAAGTTTTGAAAGAGGTTTTTTTAATATGTGTTACACTGTGATTTAATCTATTTTTTGTGCTTTGATTATCCAATTCTAGAAAGCAAGAGTTTGTACATATACTTAAAAGGGATGAATAAAAGACACAAGTGCAGCATGACAGGACTCTCAGACACGCAAGGTTATGCACACATACATACACATACTTATTGCCATTCAACTGTGCTATAGCCTATATACTCCTCTGAGTCCTCTGTTAAACATAAAAAGACAATATTGGTAGGCAATAAATAAATCACAAAATTATAAGATTATTTAGTGCTGAGGTGGGAAATCAGAGATATTTAACAAAAACTTATTAAAATTCAATAGAATGATATCATTTAATACAAAGTAGATATATAATACAATTTTTTTTCTATTTTCCATAGACCTTTGAAAAAAGCAGATATTCTGATTGACTGCATCAAAAACTTGGAGAAAACTATTCAAAATCTGAGGATTGAAAACCATATGTATCATATTTTTGGGATTTTTTCTAAAAAACCCATTCATTTTAGTGTCTTTATAAAGTTACTTTTTTTTTAAAGCCCAAGAATTATAAAATGATAAAGATTTCAAGGGTTTTTTTGTGAGTAAATTAATTTTAAACTGATATACTATCTTTTATATCCATATCAATAAAACTGAGCCATTCTTTTCAAGAATAGTTGCTTTTCTGATTGTTCTATGTTTAATTTTTTTGTTTTATCTGCCTTAAGTGACCTGCTGTAAGCTTTGGTTTTTGAAATTCAAGCTTGCCTTTGTGAAGCAAGCACAGCTGAAACCCCACACACACATTTAAAACAGTAATAGGATGTGACAGCACAACATGATTCAATCATGTCAGCAGATGAGAGCTGTGTAGAGAAGATCAGTGGTGCATTTTTTTCATCTTTCCGAATGGCTGTTGCTTTTAGCAGTTTTCATTGAATCAGATGACCTCTTTAGCCTCATACAAAAGTAAAACCAGCAAATTCTGGTCTGTTGGAGTAACTGGATATTGGAGAAGTCTAAATATGTGTAGTGTTAACCTGTTGTAAAGAATGACTTTCTTGCTGTTTGTTTGGCTGTTTCTCACTTTTGATATTATTTTTAATTATTGTCTTTTGCTTTTGCCTAACAGCCATGACATACCACCCATTATATTTTATAATTCACACTGAGAGTTCAAGTGACCAAGGCTATAAAAACTGAAATACACTTCAAATAACCATAGGAAACATTTAATTTCTTCCATAATAGCTTCTATGTTTACACTATGGTGGTATTTTCCTGCTGCTCCACATTGCCAGGTGATTACACCTCTTGCTGTTTAGCAGTAAATTGTACATATGGGAACAAAAGTTTCATTTAGGCACCCTTTATCTTGTTCAGAAAGGAAGGATTAAGCATATAATAGTTTATTCAGTATCCTGTCGTTATCACCCCTCCCAGCTCAGGAAAATTCATAAACTGATTTGCATCTCAGACATTTTTTGTTATGGTACAATCATTAATTGATCATATTTGATTGATTCATATTTGATTTGATTGATTGATCATATTTGATTCTACTTCTTGAGAGGGTAAAAGCACATGAAGCTGATGAAGTATTAATAAATACATATTGAAAAATGTTATGCATCTCAACACATCAGCTTCAGAGATCACACTGAATATCAAAATGGCATAACATGCTTAACTTAAATAAGATACATTTTATTTATTATTTTTTTATTATTTGAATAGTAGAATCACAGAATCATACAATGTTTCAGGTTGGGAAGGATTTTAAAGATCATCTAATTCCAACTGCCCTGTCACAGGCAGGAACACCTTCCAATAGACCTAGTTGCTTAAAGCCCAGGTACTTTCCTAGATACTCATGGAAAAAAAAAAACTCTTTTCCTATAAATGTGTCACAGGCAGGATCACCTTCCAATAGACCTAGTTGCTTAAAGCCCAGGTACTTTCCTAGATACTCA
Source organism: Passer montanus (assembly GCF_014805655.1). NCBI lineage: Eukaryota > Metazoa > Chordata > Aves > Passeriformes > Passeridae > Passer > Passer montanus. The sequence goes on along the minus strand of NW_024370595.1, from coordinate 1,756,453 downwards.
TGGAAAAAAAAAAAAACTGTTTTCCTGTAAATATGTTGAGCTGTTACAAAACCATAGAGAAAACAGTTTATAATTGCAGAAACCACAAGTTTTATGTGATTGTCTTGCAAAATGTTTTGCAGAGATTGAAATATTTTACTCATAAAAACCCTAACATCTGTTATTACAATGTAACAACAAAAAATGTTAAGTGACCAAATGACAGGAAATTAAATCAAAGAATGGGGGAGAAAAACATCTATTTTGAGGAGATTTTGGCAAAGAAATTGGAAACATAAACAATGAAAATGTGCAAGGTGTGACTTAATAACTAGCAAACAATCTATTCAACTTGACTGCTTTGCATATACAGAATGTAGCTTCTAGAAGGCAATTTTGCTATTTTTTTACTTGTAACACATAAAACCAATGAATTGAACTATTCCAGACAGATTGTACTGACTTCAGTTTTGTTCTACTAGGACTAGACTGCCTTGTAATATTGCAGAATGAATGAACCTCCCTGGATCTATAATTGCTCACATCCTTCTCTGTAAATCCCTCTTTGGGGCTTCAGGGTTTAGTTTAACATTAAAATTATTTTATGTTTTGGAAAAGTTAACATTATGGTGAATTTTCTTCTAGACATTGAAGAATATGGATGTTTGTTTTTTTTTCATTTTCTGATTATATGTTTAAATGTAGTCTTTTGAAATATTTCCCTTTGTTAAAATTCATTCATATTTCTATAGAAGACAGATAGTTCATTACTATCTTTTTGAAAGGGAGACAGTTAAATCTGCTTTTCAAAAAGTAAACCAACTGTATTTAAAAATTACAATTAATAATTATGGAAGCAATTTTCACGTAGGATAGTGTGCTGTACTTCTGTTTCCATAGCACTTCTGTTAGGAGCAACATTCTGAAACTACTTGTATCAGTTGAAGCAGATATTTTCATCTGGTTTTGGTAGAGAGAAATATAGGATATCACACACGTGACGATATGCTGCACTCTATTGGCAGATTGTACTCTTCAGGTGTCAACTAGGGCTTTTTTTAAAGTCCCCATATTTTACTCAATAAGAGTAAAAATTCAAGTTCTGGGGCTCAGTTGAAGAGTTCTGAAGAGGCTATGACTTCTTAACAGAACATTTGAAACTATCTCTTTTCCAACATGTTTTGATTTGAGATATGCAAAAGTTCATGTTTCAGCTTATTTTATTAAATCATATCATGCCTTTATATTTGCAACACATTTCAATTTGGGCCTACCAAACTGAAGTGCTTAAAATATCTCTAAAAGGAATTCTAGCCTATAAAATAACTGAAGTAACTGAACTGTCTTCTTAGCTGTATACCTGTCCCTGCCAATCCTAAAAATCCAAGTCCTAAACCAGACAGCTATACTCGAAACACAAACTTTGGGGTTTGCTGTGGTAATGGATGTTTTGTCATATCCAATCATAAACTATGAGTGCAAAATTTTCTGGATATTTTAGGGATTGCTTAAGATGAGAGGTTTGATAATGATTATATTAATTACTTTCTCAATGATGCTAACCTTATCTTTTACAGAAAATTATTGCAATAATGTTGTATATCATGCTGATAAGGAAAATCTTTTATGTTCTAGTGTTTCATTCTAGCTCTAGGATAAAGCCATAAAGCAAAGCAGAATTATTCTAGCTTGCCCAAACTGTGAACAAGATGCCCTGTGTTACATCAAAGGTACCCCAAGGCAGCATATAAATTTATTCCAAATCAAAATGCATCAGTTTTATTGAATTTAGAATTAATAGAGAACATCTGTTTTTCCACAGCTGAATGGTAGCACATGCTGGCTCAGCATAATCATGAAGAAACACCCTGTAAAGACATCTACAGCAAAATCACAGATTGCTTTAAATTTATGCATACAAGAATTTTCATAGTCTGGACATGACTAAGTGCTTTAATGTCTATTTTTCATTAATTCATGTAATCCAGTACCTTAAATTTTGCTTGTGGAAATTATGAAATTGCAAGTCTGACTTTAAGAAATGCAGAATCTAATGGAGAAAAATGTAAAATCACATAATTCATAAGCATTGGTGATGGCAATTCAGCTGCATTGGGGATGCTTAATAATCTCTTTTTATTACTCTTTAATTATAATTGATTCTAGCAGCAGAGGCATTCTGCAATAATAAATTCTCAATCATCAAACTTTTTATAGCTATGAGAAGTTGTGGCTTGAAAGTTTCTCTTTCAGAAAATATAGCTTAGATTTAGTTCATCTTGGGGAAAATATATATAACACTAGTATTTGCAACTACTTATTGATTCTACTTCTTGAGAGGTTTTCTATTAAATTAATTTCAATCGTTCTGCTTAATAAGACATAATAATAAATGCTTTGTAGGTCTCCATAGTTCTAAGGATAAGAAGGATAAGGATACTGCTAAAAAAAGGGATATAAAGAATTTTTTTTTGTTGGCAGAATGGTTTGCTGGAAATCTCTTTAGGAGCAAAACCCTCAGATTTCCTTCAGCCTCCTGCATTACATGCTCAAGTTCTCAAAAATTTCAGAAGAGCATATTGAAATTTATTTTCAGGTTTATCTCCTGAAGAGTATAACATTCACACTGAGATTAGGGACCAGGAGGAATGGACTCTAACATACCAGATGTGTAGAAGGGTCTTTGGATGTAAACCAGAATGTCTTGGAACAGAAAATAGGGATTTGTCTTTCAGCATGTCCACATTCTACTACAATATAGGGTCAGGACATCATTTCAGTGTGTGTGAAACACTGAATTGAGAAAAGTTTCTGAGTTTGGGGGTTTTTAGATATGGTTTTCAATTGAAGGTGTGCTATTTAAAATAGTTCTTATCTGGACAAGAAGGGAGATTACTATGCTGGAAACTCCTTTTATAAAAGACCCTACAGACAGATGAAGATCTATGTGCAATGACATAAAGTAATATGCATACTATTAATAATCACAAAACCACAGCATCATTTTAGGTTGGAAAAGACCTCTAAAATCATGAAGTCCAGCCTTTGACCTTGTCAAGTAGAGCATGGCATTAAGTGTCAAATAAAGTCACAGCCACATGTTCATTACCTTCGCTATAATGGAACACCTTTTTTCTGCATGTAGCTCCAGCTGTTGTAGGTCATGTTGCAACTCATCCCTCAAGTGCAAGAGGTCAAAAGTCCTGTTTGACTGACTTGAAGCTCCACTCTTATGTCTCCAAACTTCAAGTTCTTTCAGCTGGGTGTGCACATCAGCTGATACAATTATTGTGAATTTGAGGAACTCACCTAGAAAAATTCTTGGCCAAGGACATGTATCTTTTCCATCTTCTATCCTTATATAATAGCAGACAAATCAAATTTCATGAATATGTATTTCATTTATTTGGGTGTAACTAGAAGACCAGAATGAACTGTTTATATATTTTTGTTTAGTTGGACAGAGGAATTTTAGGTTCGTATATAGGCAAAATTAGTCACTACACTTTAGCTGGTGTTCATCCAAACAACTTTTCTCCCTGTTAAAGGAGAACATAATTTGTTTGTCTTTTCCTAGAATTTTGATCAATATCAATTTGCTGACATTTCCTGGTTAAATTTAATTTCTGTCTTCTTAGATTTGTTATAGCATCATATCACTGTCTTCTGAATTTTTTTAATAAATAAATTATTTTAATTGGGTTTTTTTTTAGTTATGTGATATTTTACAGTGAGCAGAATTTCTGTTGTTGTATTTTTCAAGTTTCATAGAATATAAAATATTTTGGGTTTATTTTCAATGGAGGTGTTTCCTTATATTTGGCTTATTTAAGATAACAATCCATGGGGACGTTTCAATATTTATATGGGTTGGAATTTCTAGAGGTGATTTTTCCTTCAGTGGCTCTTCTATATAAGTCAGTTTGCAGATCGAATATGAAATTCTTAGGTTTCTTTGATCTTTTTTACTGTATACTTTAATGTCTGTTGGATTTTATAATGCATCCAAGCATGCCATTTTTTCATAGCAGCTTCCTCTTTTTCTTCTCTTACACACAGCATATGAAAGTGATTCTCAATTGATTTAAGTGTTGCCTATTGACAGACTGACAGCCTATTTATAACCTATTTACAATAAAATTAATACAACCTGTATTGTAAAGTTCACTATTGATTTGTACTATTAATTTCAGTTAACTAAATCTCACTCACCAAAATCACCAAACATGGGTAAATCCATATTTTCCTGTGTTTTACATTAATGCAAGTCAGTGGGTGTTCCAGGGTGCACAGAAACTGTTGAAATAATTAGAAAGCAATTTCCACATGGTTCTCCTCCTCTCCATGGAGCTTTCAACAGAGTTTCCTTAAGGCATGCATTTGGAAAAGAGAACATTGGTCTGTTAGGATTATAAAAATTGCTAGCTTTCACAAAACTCTAGAAATCACAATATTTTCCACTTACAGTTGACTTAGATAACATATCCGTCATAGTGAGAGAATGTTTTTCTTTTCCATCTTCATTTTCCTCTACACATATAATTTCCAAGAAGCTGTAACAAACTGAAAAGCTTACTAACAAAATAGACAAGAGTAGTTTGAAAATGTTGCATAAGAAAATTTTCTTATATTTTTATCTTTCTCAAAGCTGTGGATTGTCTCAGAAGGAAATACCAGCCATTTCCATCACTAGACAGTTTTAGAGATGCTTTTGGACTTGAAGAAAATTGGTAATTGTCCCAGGTTCCCTTTCAGTTTGACTCAAGGCTATGTGAGGTAAAATGTAACCAAATATGCAAGTAGGGAGGAGGGAAGGTCATCTACCTTCTCTCCCTCTTAAATCTCCACAACTGTATTGTAGACTCTGGTCATTGTGTTCCATTTTGTTAAAATGGATATGGAAAAGAAATACTTTTGTAAAAATAGAAAAATAGCAGAAGTTAAGGAATAGCAAGGAATCAGTCTTTTATTGTCAGGAAAACAGACTCAGTACAAGAACTGTGTGTCCTACTGTCATTGTCCTTGCCCTTGTAGAACTTGAGTATTTGTTTAGTTTTTTAGTTCTGATCTTGAATGGCTTTTCCTTCACACCACGAAACAATGATGTGGTAAAAAGTACTTATATGAATGCTTTGCTGACATCGTAATAGGCTTTGCTTGCATTCATGACCTCAAGAAGTGACTGTCCCACAAATGTCCCTGAATTGGTAACAGCATTTTTTTTTCTTCTTTTGTGTTGTAACATTTTTATTGGCTGTTTATTAAAGTACTTTTCTGAATACATATATACTTTTAAAGTGCTTGCTTTCAGTGCTTTCAAGTGCTCTGCTGTTTATTATCCAGAACTTCTTCAGTAATATAATGAAGATAACCTTGAAGTTGTTTTTTTTCCCCAAGTGTCTCATATTTTAACTCATTGGGTACTGCAGAAGCCAAGGACTACTGTGTTTTACTCTAGAAGGAAATCTAGAGTGCAAGGAATTTCAGCAAGTTATACGAAATGCCTCACATACTGACCATGTTCGTGCTACCAAGTTATGTTCAGACCTAAAATGTAGCACCTGAAAATTATGAGGGTCATTGCCGTTTCCTAAAGGTCGAAAAAATATGTGCAGAATATCTGATATTTACAAAAGAAATCCAGAGAAGAAAAAGAGCAAGAGAGAAAGCTCTGGATCCTAATTACCCACACTGTTTAACTTTTGTCTCCTTAGTTCTGCTTTTGAACTGCTATAAATACTACATCTACCACAAGGGCTAAAAGCTCTGAGCAGCGTGAGAATCAGCTGGTGCCATTTGGTCTTCACCTTTTACTTAGCAGAGCAGAGACTATCTTTTGTAATATTGTTTATATTGTCATCAGGCTTGCATTCTTGCTTTACAGTCTATTTTATTTCATATAAAGCATGAACAAAGTTGTGTGAGACAGTACGCCACTCACGGCTTGTGCTTCAGTCTCGGTTTGGAAAGGCCCTCAGGTACATGCTTAACTTGAATCCCTCTGAAGTAAATATATTTACATGTGCATAGTATCTGCAGTTGTTGTTTCACAAAGTGTTTTTTCAGTGCAGCTGAAGGACGTATGCTAGGGAAAAAGAGAAGAGTATCCACAGAAACATTACCAGTCACCTCTGTCTCAGCCTGACAACAGCAGCACAGCAGACAATGCATTTGGGGATGGCACATGAGGGGTTATGGTTTCGAGGTACAATGGCCCTGTTCTTTCCCAGAGACTGTAGTGTGTGCATGAACAGCATCTCCCAGGAGCAGTTCAAGCTGTGGCAAAATTGTGTCCCCGTTCCTATGCTCCAGAGCTTAGTGCCACGTAAGGAGAGGGATGCAACAGCCCTGCTCCTTTCTCACTGCTCTTCAAGGAGCTCTGTCAGGCATGTCATACTGCAGCCTCTTACCTCCTATGTAAGTCCCTGTATAAAAAGCTAGATTTTTTTCCCCCAAGTGTTTTTGTTTAGAGGTGCTCTAATTAGATCACATCCAATGTTTAAACCACCTTAAACCTATTCAAGGTAGATAGCTGAGTTTTACCATGCCTTTCCACAAGCCTGGACATGTTAGTGTAAGTAAAGGCATCAGAGCTTCCTGTGGCTTTATCTTCCTTCATGATATACAAACTGCTCTTATTAATTAATAACAGAAGGAAATTACATCTCATTAATCTCTCTTAATGGCATTATTGAGGGGTTAATTTGGCATGGTAATTTTCATTTGGTACCTGTTGAAATCTGCACAGAAGGAAGTCCTGGTTTTAGCACTGTTTTGAATGTCTTTGCTGAAGAATTAAGGCAGACTTTCCTTTGCACCCTGATTTGTTTTTCCTTGAAGGAGAAGGGGCAACTATTGTGATCCATGGAGGTTACTGCTCTAGAAAGTTAAGAAAGAATATTTTATCTGAGAAAGCAAATACACTTTCAGAAACAACAGTGAAATTTGATAACCTTTTAATGTATTTATCAAAAGGCCAGCAGTTCCATTTCGAGGCAGGTGAAGGAATACTTACTGAACCCAGAAAATGAATCTACCTCCACAGAACTAAGATAACTAAAAAGGAAGAAAGAAACAGGCACAAAACCGTTAGCACCTGCCAACTCTTATTAAGAGATTAGAATGCTTAAAAAGACAGCGAGCAGCTCAATATTTTCTTTTAAGTTTCTCTTGCCTGATTTCTCATGCGTGCTGCTGTGCACTGCAGTGAAACAAACAGGTCACATTTCAGCTCCTCAGAGCTTCAAAAGGACTTCATAGCTTAAGAGCAAGTAGCTTCTCTACGGACTTTGTAAGATATTTTTACAAAATGTATAATTTTAAGAAACATATCTGTGCCCACGTGATTGACTCTTAGGAAAGAGAGTGAGGCTAAGCATTGGCAAAAAACTTAGTTCCCAATGTGAACCTAGAGTTACTTTACACATGAATGCTCAGTGATTTAGGAATTGTTCTGAGATGCACTGAAATATCCTACTATTTCAACAAGTTTCCTCTTTAATCAGTGGAAAGCACAGTTTACAAATAGGCTTCTTGTGAAACAGTGATGAAAGCAGTACTGCTAGTCATGCAGATCAGAGAGCATAAATCCCAGTGAAGCTGACAGGAATACAGACAAATGTTTAAAATGGAAAGCTCTATTTCTGGCAGAAATGGGGGGCCTGCTTCCCCTGTGAAATGCTAAAACTTGCAGGGGAAAAGGCCTGCAGCTGCCATAGTGTGAACCACATGCCTCCTGAGAAGGGACAGTCAGGTGATCCATTGCATTTTTTGCTTCATCACCCTTTAGTTTAACCAGAAATTAGACCAAACAAAGGTTGAGGGAAAACTGTTCAGTTGCAGAAAGAAGAGGGTTAGTGCCCTGAGCTGCCTCAGTAGAGATGTAGTCTATACCTGGCTGGGAGTAGGAAAAGGGGAGGATTAAGTGCAGCAGTGCAACCAAATAACAGAGAAGTGCTTCACTGCTCTCATCACGCCCATGGCTGGGGCAGAACCAGGCAAACCTGCAAGACTGTTATCCTCAGATGGACAGGGAGGTATGAATCTCAGTTGTCTTCCCCAGTTGAAAGAGAGGCACCCAGGCAGAGCTCCAGGCTCTTGCTGGTTGGGCTGACATGACCAGTCCTAACTTCTATTGCATTTGGCTCATTAAAAGAAAGAAAGAATCAAACAAACAAACAAAAAAAAAAAAACCAACAAACACCCCAAAACAACAACAACAAAAAAACACCAAACAAAAAACCAAAACAAATTAAAAAAAAAAAAAAAAAAAAAACAACACCAAAACAACAGAACTACTGACCTCTGCCTTTGTAAGGCACTACTTGGAGTACTGCATCCAAGTCTAGGGTCCTCAGCATAAGAAATGGACTTGTTAGAGGGCGGCAGAGGAGCCCCAAAGATAAACAGAGGGATGGGATGCCTCTCCCTCAAAGACAGGCTGAGAGACCTGGGACTGCTCAGTCTGGACAAGAGAAGATTTTGGGGAGACCTCATTGTGATATTTGATTACCTGAAGGGGGCTTATAAAAATGAGGGAGAGTTTTTACAGGGGATTATAGAGTCAGGGCAAGGAAAAAGGTTTTAAACTAAAGGAGGGCAGATTTGGATTAGACAGTAGGAAAAAATCCTGTAGTGAGAGGATGGTGAGGCACTGGAACAGGTTGGCCAGAGAAGCTGTAGGTGTCCCATCCCTGTAAGGCCAGGTTGGATGGAGCCCTGAGCAACTGAGTGGCAGCTCTGCCTATGGTAGGGGGGTTGGAACTAGAGGGTCTTTAAGGTCCCTTGCAACCCTAACCATTCTATAGTTCTATGAACCTAGATGACTAGTGTTATCCTTGAACAGCTCTTCACTTACTGATATTGTTACAGAGTTTTAATTCTTCTTTTTAGCTCTGAGACGACATTACTTGTTTGGTTTTGCTTGAAAATTCAGATAATAGATATCTGCAAGACACTGACTGGCCAGAGATCACAACCAGGTATAAAATGCACTTGTGCAGAAAATATTATTGGAAGAAAAGAAAAAGACCTTTGAGCAAACAGAATTCTGCAGAGAAATATTGATATTAGGTATAAAATGCACTTGTGCAGAAAATATTATTGGAAGAAAAGAAGACCTTTGCGCAAACAGAACTCTGCAGAGAAATATTGATATTGAAAAGATTACATTTTACAAAGCATCCTAATACTGAGAGTTGAAATGAATCTATTGAGTTTGAATGAAGAAGCCAAAGCAAAAACAGTTTTGGTATACACAGCATTTCAGTTGCTTTCCCCAGTTCCTGTTCTTTACTTTGAAGCTGTACTACAAAAGAAGGCTTAATTCCCAACTTTTTCACTGATCCTGTAGGGCTGAGATAAACCAAAGTACAGATCATGTTGAAGAAAAAGTGAACCTAGCCTTCTTCAGAATGGAGAAAGTGCATGGGACAAAGCAAAACATTTTATAACTTCATTAAGTCTCCTGGATGCATTTTACACAATGTCCCTTTGCACATTCTGATTTTTTAAAAATATATTGTGTAATGATACTACATATTCATTACAGGAATGCTTCTCTACAGGCCTATTCAATGATCAAAGATCAATCAATACCTGGATATGTGTTGTAATCACATAGCTGCTTAATAGCTTAAACAGAGTGTAGTCCCCAAAGACAAAAAATGCTATACTTATTTCACAGGATATCTCAATTTTTGTTTAAAGCAAACCCCTATTTTACAGCAAGAATAATTTACAATTAAGTTTTAATATAACACATTATTGATCTAAGCTCCAAAATAATTTAGTGATTTTTTTTCTAGATTTGCTTTCAATCACCTTGTGTTCAATTTAATTAATTACATTGTGTGCCCTCAGAACTTTTGTGTTTAATTAGAACACAGCAGAGTAAGATTTTGCTTTAAAATCTTGGGTGTCTCATATATGCTTATTTATGGAAAAGCTTTTATAAATGGAAGTATTTCTACTTCAGTCACTGTGAATGAAGTAGAAATAGGACCCTTTGTGTGTATTTAATGAATATATTTCACATATTTTAATGGATTAATATTAGCCTCTCATATTCACATTTATTGACCTTTAACTCTCTACTATTGTTTGCATATTTCTCCAACACTTTTCATGTCTTCCTGTGGGTGGTGAGAGTTACTCAGTGTTGCCAATACCTTGGAAAACTGGAATTTAAAAGTATAAAGTATCTACGTGGAGTTGCACCGCACTGGAAATTATTCACATTAAACAGTTACAATTAATTTCCATGATGGAATTATGTTTTAAAGTAACAGCATGATCCAACACGATTGTTCGTAACAAACCCTTTGTCCTGGCTTGTCTTTACCAGTGTTGGTTTCTCTGCTCTTTGGAAACTTTCCCTACTTGCAAATTGTTTTCCTCATCTTTTTTGCAGAATAGAGGAACAACTTTTGAGAACAACTACATAAATCTAATAAATCTTGTGACAGCTGTCATATTTTACAATTTCTATCAGAACCCATAAAATATAGTGTTTTCTTTGAAATTTGCAATTGTACTAGTTTAAGAATAATCAAGTCATTATTTTGACTATACAAAAAACTCCTAATAGGATCTATTTGTAAGTTGTTTAAATTTGCTCTCCATCATCTCAAAATTTTTGGATAGTAACTTTACATTAATTCAGACCTCTTCTAACACTACATAAGGAAACACCCTTTTTTTTCCCTAATTTTCTGAAAAAAGTAAAGAAAACTGATGGATCAGGGTAAAAAGATAGTAAAATCCCTTTTCTGAATATGACTGCTATCTATATATAAGTAAGAATGAAAATCAAGTGACAGTCTCTAAAGTTTAGAGATTCTAATAGCAATCCACTGACATCTAAATGGAAGTCATTAAGAAGGCAAATACAAGCTCTTTACAGCAAAAAAATAACAGACATAACTTAAAACAAAAGACATTCCAAAATATAATCAGAATTTTTTTTCACAAATAAGGACCATCAGGAGTGGCACAGGGAGCCTCTGCAGGCTCCATCTTTGGTGAGGAGGTTCAAGAAAAATTTCTGAGTAACTTTATCTCATCTCACAAGTGGCCCTGCTTTGAGAAGGGGGTGCTCTAGAAATCTCCTGAGGCCCTTTTCCACCTGGATTATTCAATGAATCTATTTCATGATTCTCCAAATCTGCTTCAAAAACCACCATATTATATAGCCTTTAGCGACCATTTTTATAATGAGAACATCTCTTCATTCACTACATGTCTTACTGCTCACAAATGTTGTTGAAATCTGATGCTCAGTTTGATTCTCTAGTTTGTAATAGTGAATCTTCAACATACTGTTTTATAAGAGTACATGATAATAAATCTAGCTTTGTGATTTTCTCAGTCTCAGTCTTGGGTATTCAAATGTTTGGAATAGGTAATGTTAAAACATGACTTTGCATATTCTTAAAAAGACACCACTCCATGATACACTGTCTTTTGCTAGACAAAGGAAATACAAATCATTCAGTCAATCAGTCAGTCAGTCAGTCAATCATGTAAGTCAGTGATTTGTTCTGTGGTTCAGTAAACAAAGGATTTAAGTGATAATGTCTGTATAACTTTTGAGAACTGCAAAACAATTTGGAGTTAACACAAAATTGATGAATACAGGTAAAGCAATTAATCATAATATAAATCAATTAATCTCAGGTACTAGAGTGTATAGAAAGACAAATATTGCTCTTGGTTTTTCACCAACATTTCCTAGCAATTTTTCTGAAGTGATGAATTCTGATCTCTCCTTTTTGTGTCTTTTGCTTATAGACTATTTCAACATAAACAAGACCAGGATGAATGAATCAGTTTCCCAATAAAATAATAAGAGATGTTCATTATTGCATTGAAATGAGTCCTCGTCTTTCCCTGTCCTTCAGGAAAAAAAAAGATAATCAACTGTCTTCATTATAAGATTTGTCAGCATGATAGAGCTAATATTAATGCATTTTTAATTGAAAATAAATAACAGGGCTGACATTTATCTACAATACTAGAATGTGACAGGCTACTGTATGTGGTGATGTGTGTCATTGGCTGATGCAGAGCGAACGCATTATCCCCACTGCTCTCTCTGTGCATAAATCAGTGTAATTATTTAATCTTTAATTTTAAACAACTTCTACTTTTGTCTAGCTCCCACATTTCTTTTTTACAGGACCAAGATAGACATTGGAATTTTTTTTCATCTCACAAGGAGGACTTCCTAATGGGAGAAATTATATAGCAAATTTTGACATGAAACTACTTTGCACATTTTGTCGCAAAGTCCTTGGCGTGTCTTTTAACTGGTCGTGTTCAATTGAAAAGCAGAATTGTCTGCCAAAAGAGTTGTTCCTAATTTTGTGACTACAGCACTTTTTGGAATGAGAGTTTACCAAAAATATTGTTAGTGGCCAAATTCTAACATATTTTTGAGCTACTTAGAAGAGGTTAAATTTACAGACAAAGAGTATCTAAATCCACAGAACACAAAGTCTACTTGATTGCATGGATGCATGTCCTTTAATGACACAATCATGTTTTACAAATCAAAAGCAGAACTAAATTTCACAATGGGTAATTTTCTCTATAATAATGTTCTTTTTTAGGGAAAACGCCACATTTCCCAAATACAGACATGTCATTGCATTCTGTGATTCACTTGTGCCATGATCTGTGGATGTAAGGCAAGACAACTCAGTAAAATAAGTGCTAATAAACTTTTATTACTATTTTAATCTATTTAATATCCTTAGAATTAGCAGCAGTTTATCAATAGAATATGAATAAATATATCCCCTAATATAAGAGTTTATTGTAGGGGAGGATAATCTCTTTAAACCTCTGCATCCCTAGGGTGGTCAGGCTCTTTCAACAGGTGAGTCATAGTTGGAGCCAATGTGTCTCCATTGATTACAAAGAAATCAAAGAAAAGATGACCCTGGCACCTGAAGTGCCCAGTTACTAATGATTCATTAACAACTTAACTGGTATAATCTCCACCTCTGCTTTACAAATACAGCTTTGCTTGAGCTAAGAATAAAACTTCCTTTTAGAGACTGGAGGCATGAATTCCACCTGCACTTCCCTTTCCAGCAGTCAAAACACAGACTAAGATATTTGGTGTTGTTAGGTATTTGAGAGCTGTAATTTTACTAAGTATATCAAGAGGGATACACAAAAATAACCCTAAACCCATATTTGAAAAAACAGATTCAAAATGAGAGAATAAAGTGTAGAGACTTAAATAACTACATTTTATATTATTGTACCCAAAAACCAAAGTCCGTTTTGTAGTTCCTTATTTCTGGTCAGAGTATTGTAGACAACAGAAGTGAGGTGACTTCAAACTGGGCAGAATGGAGATAGCAAAATATATCTCTATATTTCGAAGTTATACCTGCAAGGAATTGAATGAATTTAAAGAGAGAGAGGCCATCACATATGGTGCTGTATTTTTTAAGTCTCCTTAGCCCTTTCTTTCTCTTTTTCTCTTGTACCACTCTGCCTAATTGTGTTAACAGAACATGCCTTTTAAAAAAAGATATTAAAAATTAACTCCTGCCTTGGCAATTGCATTTTGAATTAAGTTCTTCAAAGATACTTCACAAACAGAACTGGGAAATCCTAATTATTATTCAATTTGCAATAGCACATACAAACTCCTGGCGCTAGAGATTGTTTTGCTGACATTGAAAGCAAGGTCCAGAACAGTGGGGGGTCCAAAACACTTAGCAAGTGTTCTTTCTGAAGCGCATCCTGGGATTCTGTACATACACCTAGACAGCTGATCTGATGTAATGGTGACAGACTTCAGAATTTTCCAACTTGTATTTCCTACTACACTGAGTGGTAAAGGTAGAGTGTTTCAGTATTCACACCAGACAGAAGGTCATATGGAAGGATATAGAGGGTCTTTGTCTTTGACTGATCCTCTGGCCAGGTCCTATGGCTCACCTCTCTCTTGCAGGGTTGGAGTCTCCCACAAACACATGTACCAGAGGTGGTTTAGATTGGATATTATGAAAAATGTCTTCCTTGAAAGGATACTCATGCCCTGGAACAGACCCTCTATCTGGAAACTGGAAGTCTTCAAAAACTTACAGATATGGTGTTTAGGGACATGGTTTAATGGTGAAATTGGCATTGATGCTCTGACTTGAGCTGATGATCTGATTTGACGACCTTAGTGGTCTTTCCTATTCTTACTTATTCTGTGAATCAGTTCTACACGCTGCTTTGAACCATTACTCTTTCCCTTTATTCTACTCATATTCTGAGCTGTTCCTCTCCCTAAAACTCAGATGGATCTTCTGGCCTCTTACCATCCTTTGATGTCCCAACCCATGATTTCCCACAAACAGAATTTTCACGAAGGTTGATTAATGCAGACACTCTTTCCTTAAATATTTTTCCTGTTATTGCTGGTGGACAGAGAATAAAGATACAATGTAGGACCAATTACCTCTATAAGAAAAGAGTGCCTAAATTTCTTTAACCTGCAAAAACAGGAGTGGCTGTGAAGAGTGATATTCCTGTTCTGGTAACCTCCAAGAAAATGGTTTACTGAGAAATCTCAATAAGTCAGATTGTCACTATTCTCCAAAATGAGGCTGTCTTATAACTCTTCAAAATCAACTCCCACTACAACACTATGTAATATCCCAAATTGCCACCTGTGTATTTGAGACTAGCAGTTCTGGAAACAAATACAGTGGAAAGAATTTTTTTTGTTACAATGTCAAGACTACAATAGCACAAACCAAACTGGTTTTATCTACTTCTGAATTCAACATGTCCCGGACTTCTGACTTTGTGACCCATTTTCTTGTATAATTTTGACTACATAAGGGCTGCAGGAATCATCAATTCTGTTACACTCAATAGGATTTTTGGTGTTTTAACACCCACAGAGATGACAGTAAACAGATTTTTTTTTTAAGACAAACTTTAAAAATTTAAAATTTACATTAAAATTTTAAAAATTAAAATATAACTTCAAAAAATATTTTAGCTGTAGACCCTGATTCTGACCTGGAATTGTGCTCCTACACAAGTCTGTGAACAAATAGTAATTAAATATGACTGCATTTAGTGCTAGTGAACAAGGAATAGAACTGAAAGCAAAATATAAAGTAAATATATATATATATATATATATCAGCTAGCACAGCATGGTTGGGAATTAATTTAGTATAGATAAGTCACTAAGAAGGAAAAAAGTAGACAGGGGAGATTTGCTAAGTTTCCAAGCAGCTTGTTAGTATTCATGAGAGTGAATCTTTAGTAATTATCATGACACACAGATAGTTCATAGCCTAGATGAAGGATTCTGTGTGTCAATCAGTGAAAATGTAATCACCCAAAAAAAGAGATGTCTGAGGCTGGTTTCTGAGATTAACCAACTTCGAAGGAGTTTGGAACTTCAGAATTTTTAGAACTTTAATGGCAAAGGAGCATAGAAGCTTAATGTATTATTTTCTCCTTCTGCTGAAGAGGAAAATTTTGCCTCTCCACTCAGCAGTTGGAGATGTCATGAGCAGGCCATGTCTGAAATACTGGGCTTGATTTTGTTTCCTATTATACAAAAATGTTTGAACAGGCTAGAAAAAGTCCAGAGAAGGGCACAAAAATGATCAGTGGGAAACCTGCCATAGGAGGAAAGGCTGAAAGTCAGCCTTGAGATGAAAAGATTTAATGGAGATCTCATTACTATGTTCCAGTATTTAAAGTGTGTTATACTTGTTAAAGAAGATGAAGACTTCCTGTCGTGGTTACAGCCCAGCTGGAAATGAAGCTGCTCACTCAACCCCCCCTCTCTGCCCCTCACACTAGTGGAATGGGGAGGAGAACCAGAATAAAACTTTTAGGTTGAGATAGGAACAGCTAGAAAATTAAAAATAAAGTAAAATACACAGGTAATGGTAAATTACAGCAATAATGATAATAAATAGGAAAAAATAAGTTGGTGCACAATGCAATTCCTCACCACCAGCTGACTGATGCTAGAGCCTGCTTCCCAAACCCAGATCAGCCCCCACTTCTGGGTAATTTCTCCCATTTTATATTCCAGGCATGATGTTCTGCAGTGTGGAACATCCCTTTGGGTCACCTGTCTTGGCTATGCTTCCTCCCAGTTTCTTTTGCACACCTCCTCACTGGCAAAGCATGACTTAGGATAAACACAACTCAGCAAAAGACCAAAACATCAACACTATGTTCTCAACACCATCCCAATTCAAAATCCAAAACATAGTACTGTAAGAGGTACGGAGAAGAAATTAGCTCTACCCTAGCAAAAAGCAGGACATTTCCTTTTTACAAGGAGTCACTTGGGAAAGATAAGGGGTAATGGATACAAGTTACTTTTGGGGAGATTCCAGTTAAAAACAGAAGGAAAATTTTTCACAATTAAAAAAATCAGCCATTGGAATAATCTCACCAGGGAAGTGGGGAGCACTTAAGATTCATCTGTTCAAGGTGCTGGGCCATGTTGTCTATGTTGTTGCTAGGAAAGGCTGGACTAGCTGACTATTGACCTATTAACACTTTAAGATAATTCCAAGCTTGCTATTGTGCAGATTGGTATTAGCAAGGGTGAGATTCCTGGGATGAAGAAAGGCAGCTGATTGCAGAAAAAAAAATATTTGGTTCTGTGGTTTTATCCCATTTCATATTCCACAAAATACCATTATGTGTACAGAACAGGATGATAGACTATGCTGTCAGTGCTGAGTTCCCAAGATGTCTTTGATATTCATAAACACAGCATCTGAATTTAAAAAAAAACGAATAAAACCTGTCAATATGAGGAGAAATATAGCTTAATCAAAAGGAAAATTAGCTAGGTCACAGGCTAGCAGGGAAAGATCTGCAATTATTGTATTGAGTGCATTTAGGAAAGAGGTATTTTGGAGCAGTCGAAGGAAAGCTACCAGACATAATGGGTTTTGATTAAGAAACAAAAATCATTTTAAAAAATGACAGAGAAAACTTAAAAATAGCTATGTTTTCAAAAGTTTTAAAGTGTCTAAATTCCAAACAAACTTAAAGTTCAAAAATAACTTCTGGCCTAATTTTAAATAAGGCTCTGTTAATGTTTAAATAAATAATAAGTAGTGTTTGTTGCTGTTAAACCATTTTGATTACATTTTCTATATTTTTCTGCTTTTCTTTTTTCTCAGTCATTTCTGGGGAATGTCACACAGGAGCTGTGGTGTGTGCTTCTGATGTTCCAACTGGCCAGAAGCCATCTAAATGTGCAGGTTTGAGCTGCACAGTAACTTTAAGCATATAAATTAACAGTACTGCACAAGACATAAGGCTTCCTTACTCCTCATTCCAAATTATTCTCCTCTCCCATGATTGCAATTCACATAGCTGGATCACAGGTCTAATTCATCTGAGAATGAAGTCAGTAAAAAAGACCCAGTCTTGCAAGGACTTGTATTATACAAAAACTAAACTTTTTTCCTTTTTAATTTATCCTTCAGGAATTTTTTTCTTATATTTAAGTTCTCCTTTTAGTATACTATATACATATCTTTTTACCTTATTTTGTTAAACAAAGTGGGCAAATTAGACCAAGCATTTCTAATGGCTGCTTATCTAGGTTTCCCATTGGCTTTGACAACAAATATGAGTGTTCAGCCAACAAAGAGTAGAAGCTCACATAGCCTTCCGAACCTGTAATTGTGCTTTGGACACACATCAATAAACCAACACATGATTTATTCACAGTTGTCGCCCACTGAAATTTGGAGTAATTTCCTACATGGCAACAGTCCACAGGACAATAGTCACTCTCAGGGCTTTATCAATTAGCCATCCCATCCACAGTATTATTCCCATGGTATTCAGCAGTAGCCTGTGCAGAGGAAGAAGCCAGAAATTTCAGAATAAGGCACTGTAAAGTTTCCAAGTCACCTTTTGTGCGTCTGCATTTTAAGTATCCAATGCTGTAATTCTTCAGAAGTCATGTAAGTGCCTTTACATATGTAGAGAAAAGCCTAGAAGTTCATCAAAAAGAGACCAAGTACACCTCTGCAAAGTATCTAAGGTGACAAGAGTTTTACACTTGGAAGGTCTCCAAAAATATTTTCCTTTAGAAAGTATATTCTGGCCTTACCTTGGAAAGATCATTTTCTGAATCTTAGTTTCTTGTTCTCAAGAAAATATTACTGACTGCCAATCTCACACATTACATGGAAAAATATTTTCATCCATTATTTCAGAAGTTATGTTTTTCAATTTCATTCCTCCTTTGACCCCCATTTCTGGAACATAAAACAACAAGCTCAGAAAATTGTCCCTCCTCTCTACAACACTTATAGATCTTTTTCTGTTACCTATGTTGTTTTTTTCCTGAAATGTCATATCTTAATCTTTCGGTCTTTCTTCAGAGGTCCCAATGACAGAAATGTTGTCATCAGCAATTCTCTGCCTCCCTTTTGATGTAGGATTATCTGTTTCTGGGTGGAGTACTTCTGGTAGGTCTGTGGCATTGGCTGTGCAGGAGACTTTTTCTATCTTATTTCTCAGGTGTCATAAATCCACTTGTCCTTTCCACCTGCAACTGCACAGAGCTCACTGAAGAGCAAGACTCAGATAGTTTTCCAGGACTGACACATTACACATAAAATCTCTTATGGTATACAAGTAGATACAATTTTCTTCACAAAATTTCTTTAAATTCTTCAATAGTGAACTTCATCAAGTTTTCAGTCCAGCTTAATTTCTTTTTTTTTAAACTTCATTGACCTTTTTCTTTCAGTAGACTTGTTTTCTTTTTCTAATTTAGTTTTCTTTCTAATATGTTAATACATTAATAAGCAAAACATTAAATATATATGAAAGTCTGAGACACCCTACTTTTAACCTTTTGTACTGATGACAACTGATTTTTTCCCTTTTGTTTTCCACTACCTATTATTTGTAGAGGACTATGTAATACCCTCAAAAAATAATAATTTCATTTGTCTATTGCCTTTCTTTAGAGACCTGGATAATGGGTTTTTGAAAAACTAAATAAATTGCCATCAGGATCACATTTTTATTTTTATGCTTTGGAAGAGTTTGAATTCATTAGAGAAAGAATTTACCTTTGTAGATAGTAGGTTATTTAGTATTTCTCATATCATCATATACATTTAATTTTATTATTCCACTTTTAAATATTATGCAAACTATTTTCTTCCAGGCATGTCTGTGGCTTACTTGTTAGAGAGTTTCTGAATGACAGGGAATCATCCTGAGGTACAAAGTTTTTTCTGTGGTCAACCCTTCTAATCTATAAACTTTTTTGATGGCAGACGGTACAATTTCTGTTAGCATGTCTGATGTTTTACTCTCAGGCTCTTTGGTAGTTTTCCAGCATTGTCTTCTATTTGTTGAACAAGCTGTAGCAACAACAAATAAAAGTAAATTTGAAGGGCAAAATATTTTCCCTGATGCTACTGACCTATGCAAATTGTTGGATGTGTCAGCAAATAATTACATTCAGACTTGACCCAATGTACCACAAGAAATCATTTAAGAAAAACTGCAATGGAGTAAATATTTGAAAATCAGAGAGCAAACAACACTTGTTTAGACAGAAAAAGTTCCTTTTACAACAGCTTACATAAATACCAGTTTTGTATAGCTCAGGCAAGCCCTTAAGAAAAGGGAGGACAAATGTTACTGTAATGGCAAAGTCGAATATATATAATGACATAAAAACAGTGTAGCAGTGATGCAATATAGTCATTACAAGCTTATTCTGTTTTGTTTGTGTGTAACTCTTCTACAGTATCTTTGTGGCATATACAGTGTCTTTTTGGGTATTGTTATTGCATACCAATCAATGAAGGAATTCAAATGTATTATGAAAAACACTGAGCTCCAAATCCTCTTATTCTCTCTAAGATGGCACCACAATTAACAGAGAGCCTCTAAAGGCTGTAAATAAATTGATACTGATATCTAATTTATAACAAGAATATAGTGTTTTCAGAATAATGCCTAAAATTGAGATAGCATCATATAATCCAACAGGATCAAATAGAAAAAAAATTGTAGCAAACACTGCACATTATGGTACTGTGTTTTATTCATTTTCCCACAAAAGTACTTCATCAACTAGTGAAAGGATTTTGATATTTAGGATAAAAACATATATGCAGATTTAATGCTATCAAAGATGATGGAAATCAGGCAGACGAAAACAAGGGATATTTCTCTTTATGGAGAAAGCCGTTAGTACAGCCATTCAGAGCAGTATCACACTCATCATGCAATTAGATAAGATGAGGGGTTTTGCTAGCTGAAAACAGTACCTAATATGACCTGTCTTGAAATTTCAAATTTTCAGTCTAGTATAAAAAAAATCTTTTCTCTTCCTGGAGGAGGCATGCAGAATTGATCCCAATATCAGGAACTTTAAAGACAAGTGCCATATGCATTGTATATATTGTTTAAATCAGCTATTTCTTCTGCAGAACTGTATAGTAGTTTTAAAAGCTGACCTTCTCCTCTCAGGCTGGAATCACTGGGACATTTCTGGATTTTCTCTGGAAACTCTGAAAGCACAGCAAAGTTTGAAGGAAATATTTTTTCCTTCCAAAACCTTTCAGGCAATAAGATATGAGGACAGGTTAGACTTCTGCTAACACAGAAAATTATTGGGAGAAATAAACAACCATTTGCATTTTGGAAATGCAGGATAAGAAAGGAGGAAAACAAGAAAAAAAAATAGATAGGAAGAGAAAAGACCTGTAACATTCATATCTTCTTGATAACTGAGCGAAGCAAGTATACTTCACCTGCACAAAGGAGAGGTTTTTATCAATCAGAAAGGCTAGTGTCATCACTTGTTTCAGAGATACTAAATTTTTATTTGTCTGCTTGCTTGACAGCTTTGAATTCTGCACCCATGATTAACTTGTGGTTTCAGTCTTGAGCATTCAGTGAAAAACTGTGGACTCTATGAGCTCTCAAAGACTGCAGACTATGGCTAGCAGCACCTGTTGGCTGTACCAATCCCATCATCAGAAAGTTCTTGAGACTTTT
Source organism: Passer montanus (assembly GCF_014805655.1). Lineage (NCBI taxonomy): Eukaryota > Metazoa > Chordata > Aves > Passeriformes > Passeridae > Passer > Passer montanus. Next base: position 1,735,423 of record NW_024370595.1, on the reverse strand, counting down.
TTTTCACTACTACATCTCATATATCATGCTCTGACTCAACCTTTCTCAAAGTGATATCTATCTCACTTTGTCCTAGAGAAAACCTGATGGAGCCCCTCTTCCACAGTGTATAAGACATGATCACTGGTCTGGCACTCAGAATTATGTAGAAGCAACAGATCTGTCTTGTCTTCAGTGGAGTTGTAATTCCATACCTTATTTTTGGGTTTGTTTTTTTCTGATTGACCAATAAACAAGATTTAGTGGCTTAAACTGTTGAGGAACCATTACAAGTTTAGGAGATAAAAAATATGTATTAGATTTGAAGTGGCAAAACCTGATAGATTTAAGCATTTGAATAGGAATTTCTAGTGTCAATAGCACTTGAAAAGTTCCACTTTAATCTCTAAATATCAGCAAGAATATCCAGTAATAATCTCTGATTTTAATATGGCTGTTAATGGTGGAGAATTTACCTGACAGAGAATTAATTTTTTTAACTGCATCAGCCATCTCTGTCTAAAGGCACGTTACATTATGTAAGGGCAGTGCTTGAATAACTGGATAGGGTCTTAGCTATCTTAAATTTATTTTGCTTATATTTATATGTGAGCCAATATAGCAGAAGGAATAAATAAAATACCTCAGATTCTCTCCAAGGTAAATATCCAAGGCAAATCCAGTTTAAAAAAAATAAAGAGTTAAAAGGCAACCAATTAATTTAGACCCTGTTGGTGAAGTAGAAACTTCAAAGGCATATGGTCAAATTATGGAGAAAAAGCAGAAATTTTTTTAAAAAGTAATATGAGTTTCCTAAGGTGGTTAAATTTTGAGGTCTCATAAATACTGTGTATATCATGTAAAAGTTATGACTGCTGAATTTATAGATGGGAGTTGTCACTGAGGGCAAAGGTGTAGACTGTTTGCACAAATCCTTAAACAGACACATAATACTTTGAAATCTTCTGTGAAAAGAGAAGTGAGGTTTTGTTGCAGTCTCTATGTGGGTGATTATCAGACTGGCAGGTGAAACAGCAAAAAGTATGTGAGAGCTGTCCTTTACTGTGTTATCCCCCTTGATGACAAGCATCATTCTGCTGTGGTAAAGGTCTATTGTCTTGCAGAGCCACCCCAGACTAGGGAAAATTCTCACTTGAAACATCTGCTCTTGGATGAGCTTATGGTTGAGCTTAATTGTGATCCCCTTGGAGAGCTGATTGTGCCTTCCAAATACGAAAATATGAATTATCAATTGCTTGGTCACAAGCTGTAATGGCTCTGAGTGCAGTGTCATATATTCCTTTCTTGCCCACATTTGGCTACCTGGGCTCAGCTTTTGGTGCAGCTGTGTGGCCTTAAACCAGAGCTGTGTGAGAAAAAAAAAACTGTGAGAGGAAAAGTCTCCTTTCCTTGAGAGCTGCTTTTCAGCCATTCACCCTCTTTGGATGTCTGAATGTCTCACTTAAATGTCAGAACAACAGCATGCAACTCTGAGGTCTTTATGTCAATCTGTAAGTTAAATCTAAGTAGGAAAAGTAGCACAACTCTAGGACACCGAATGTAACAATGTTGAATAGTGCAGTGGAATCTCTGGCCCTGTTCATGAATTCAGAATTGTATAGAGAAAAAAAATTAAGACAATCTGCTTTGCCTCTAGAGAGTTTACAACATAATAAAGTTCACCTAATCAGTTCAATTAACCATGATTAAAGCAAACTTGATGCAATGCAATATATCAAGTGAAAATATACTTGATATCTGCAACACAAATTATATTAATAGAAACTGCACCATAACAGGCTCCTTCCTTAGTTTTAAGTTCTGGGTGTCTTTTTTCTTTTTTTTATATTTTTCATAAAGCATACGTCTTACATCTGGCACCTAAGAAATTTTCTTCTTTCTTCTGGAATCATTAGCTCCTTGTCTTTAGATTTTGTCATCTTATTTACTGAATTTTCATAGAATCAAGAATAAGCACACAGAATGTGCTAAGGACATTAACCCTCATTTGGGTTATTCAGTCTGACTCCTGACCCTGCAAAGGACAGCCCAATATTCACATCATGGAGAATTGCTCTTGAACTCCGCCAGGCTGGGGTTTGGCCACTTTCCTGGGGAGCCTGTTCAGTGTTCAGCTACCCTCTGGGTGAAAAACCTTTTCCTGATCTCCAACCTAAACGTCCCCTGACACAACTTCGTGCTGTTTCCTCAAGACCTATAGCTGGTCATTTCAGAGAAGAGATCTGCACCTGCCCCTCTACTCCCTGCATGATCAAGATGAAAATTCAGTAGTGAAGTTGAATAAATTTTATGTTTAAACAAGTTATAATTCCAAATGGAAAGAGAAATTTGAGACATAGGACACTTTTTCTCTGTGTGTGTTTATATCAGCTTATGGCAAGTCCCCTCATCTGCCAGGAGCATGCAGTGGCTGTTGCAAGTTGATTGGAAGCCCTCAGAACCCATAAGGAATTCTCTCTTCCAAGCAATGATGGAGATTAGTAGACAGTAAAAATCAGGTTCTTAATTTGAGAAAGCAGAAGATACAAAGATTCTCCTTGTCTCCTGCATACACTGTTAATCAGTGATATCAGTCTTCTGAATACTGTCATGGTGATTTATACAGACTAACATCACTTCAGAAATTATGTAGAGCAGAGTTGAAAAAAAATACTTTCCAATCTTAACAAGTTGCTTGGTTCATGAATTCAGATGTAATTTTAGAAGGTTGTAAAACTTTAAAATAGTCTCCTGACCATTTTGAACTGACTTGAAATCAGTAAATCTTAAATTTTTTGGGGAAGCTGACCAGATATTTTAAAGATTATTAATTTGTTTTATTCTTTATAATTTGAACATTCTAATATTCTTTACTATTAGATGGAATACTATTAAGCTCACAAAATCAAAGACTAGTGCCTTCGTTTTTTTTTAACAGACTACTTATGCCCATAATGAGTTATTTAATCTTCAGTTTTCTTTAAGCTCACCCAAAGGGATGTTTATGATCTTCAAAAGAAAGTTTCCTTGCTATATTAAGTAACAGCTAAAACTCAATTCGGATACAGAGGATGAGCTCAGGTTTTAAGGCATTATAAAACAACAGTGAAGTTAATCGTCATGATGACCTGAGTTGATTGGATGGCTAACCACCAGAAGGACAGGACTGGTGGATCAGGTTTTTGTACATTTTTGCCTTGATTTATTTTGGCAGATAGAAACATTACAGAGCTCTCCTTTATATGTGTACACTTTCTCCTTAATGTTACCAAAGTGAGACACTGATACCATCTCCTCTGCAGTAATGTCTCCTGAGAGGATATATCAAATCAAAGAAACATATTTCTATTAGGAGACAACATATTTGCATATTTCAGTTCATCATTTCCAAGATAAACAACAAAGATATGAGCAGAGCAGCTTGCTATTCCACATTTGTACTTTGTTAAAAGAAATTTTGTTACATAGCATATGAACTGAAGCTAAGATTAACCATATTCTGGCAGAACAATTTCAACCTTGGTTTACTTTTTCTCTATCTTCAAATGAAATAACATGTGTGTATTTCACATGAAATTATTTATATTTATTCATATAAAATAGGCAAATAAAAAAGTTTGTCTATTTAATTTAGGAAACACTAATTTTTTTTGGTTTTTAACACAATAGTTTGCAGTCTGTGGCATCAAGATCTTCTGAATAAATATTAAAATATTTATCTTATTATATTCTATCAATGCACATACAGATGATATTAATTATAATAAACTACCAAAAAATAAAAGGTTCAAATAGCAACAAAACAGATGTGTTTGTTCCTAAATTACTGTAAATTTCAGGCATAAGCATGCATAATGTGAAACAGATATTCTCATTTCCTGGTACAGTCTTATAACACAAGGATTTTAAAAATGCAGATAGAATGGAACAGCTAGAAACCATAATGTCTGTTGTACAGGAAATTTAGATTGATATGTTTTATTCATTCTGGATCAGATTTTTAAAAAAATCAAAACTGAAATTCCCCAGAAAAAAAAAAAAAGGTGGAGTTAGGAGTGAGGATTTGTGTGAATGCATATACAAAACAACTTCTCCAAAAAGCAGAACACCGATGAATCAATATCAATAAATAAAATACAATAATGTGGCATGTGTTTAAATGAGTGTTTTATGAGGAATATTTCAGTGTACAAACAGAATGAGAATAATTTATTTCGAAAGAAATATTCGAAACCAAATGAAAAATAATTCCCCAGTCAAAATTATTTGATTTTGATAGTGCTGAAATAAAATAAAAATTGAAACTTAAGGAAAACAATATCTTCTTTCAGAGACTGTTCCTTATTTTCAGCAGAGACCTTATTTTCAGCAACCCACATATTTGAAAGCCACTTGTTATACCTTTCCTACTGCATGTAGTGAAGAATGTTGAGTCACTGATGGTACCCCTGATATTCATTTGCAAAGATACCTTATGGAGGGTATTGTTCCCTCTTATCTGGTCACTGTTGCTGCATTATTTGTGTGTTTTGCCAGCCCAAAGTCTCAGAATGGGACTGGGAACACAGCCCAGCAAAAGAGAAATGCCAACAGCACTCCTGCAACTCTCATGGGTAGAAAGCTCTCTGTAAAAGCTGATTTTTATCCCATAGTACACATGCAAAATGCAGTCTTCTTGAAGTCAGACTGCCCTTAATGTTCAAAAATGACAAAGTTCCCTGGGGAGTCCACATTTGTAACACTACTGTTGTCAAACTTAATCAGGTTTTGTACCAGTTAGCCTTCTATATTTTGTTTACACAGTCTATATAAAATGCACTTGTAAGCTATCTAACAGACATCTGTGCTTGTAAAACATGATATCTCAGGTCCTAATGCACAAAGCAGGCACTGAGACTGACCCAAGTATTTCCTAAGGAAGATGTACTGTCTTTCAAACCAACACATAATACCCTGGTGATCTAAGTATAAAAAGCCTTTTAGAGGTTCCACTTCACAGATGTAGCATTGCTATGCTGCTCTAAAGCACTTATAATATTTGAAGTGACTTTCACAGCAGAATTTTTACCACTGAGAGAAATAGGTGTGCTCTTCTGAGGTTCCTCATTGCTACATAAAATCCATAATTGCAATCTCATCCCCTTATTTCCTATATACAGTGTTTAATAGATTCATCTTTTGCCTGGTCAGTGTTCAGGCACAGTTCTAAGTGAATGGGTGAGTACCTTTATTTGTAGAAGTAAGGGTTTGAAAGGCTTTTTAGCCTTTGCCAGTAGCTTTTCTCCAACTTTGTTATTGGCAACACATGAAGTATTATTACTGTTCTTAATGTTTACACTTTGAAATTGTGGAATACTGAAAAAAAAGCTAAAATTAAGCAAACAAAGTTAAGCTGAAGCAGATAATTTAATAATATTTCATATAAATCTTGAAATTAGGACCCTACAAGACACAACATTATTGACTGGGGTAATGTCACAGAATACAGCAGAGAAAACAATTCACCCGGGATCAACAGCAAAAACAACAAAAAATTAACCATGGTATTTAAACATATGGCCTAACTTTAAATGCATATATAATGCCTTTAAATAGTTCAAACATTCCTAACTCTATGAGTCAGGCAATGATTAGACATGTGAAATAGACATCACCCTTTGCATACAAGTGGTACCTTCTGCACTAGAATTTTTAGGGTTACAGAAAATCATATGCTCTAGCTGAGGCTGACAGAAAACAGATCTCACTGTCCATACACAGCTGATTCACTGTCAATGAGTAAACATGTACCAGCCACCACTAAGGTAAAATTTATCCAAACATGAAGGCCACATCACTATTTATTTTTAAGTGAATGCTGCTTCTCCGTCCTGCTCTTCTGAAAAAGCTCAGCTTACATAACAGGTTATTTCATTAATATTCTTGGAAAAATTAATTAGTCAGTCGCAACCTGAGGTACTCCTGAGTATACGTAAGAACTGCAGAATTTGTCTCAAAATACTCACAAACTTTGGGAGAAGTTGAGCTGGAATCATATCACACTTTCTGAAGGTAATTCCTTTATTCCAATAAGATACAATTTCCTGGTGTCATTGAAAGTGTCACTGATCAAACACATCTCAAGTTCATAAGGGGCTTCTTCCTTTCCAACTGGTATATGAAATAATTCAGTTGTGCTCTCTTTGAAGACTTCATTTTCACAGTGAGTAATGGATATAGCTACAAAGCATCAGTTAAAAGCAGTTAAAATTTGTTTTGATTGGGGAAAAAATTACCATTTTGAGAGAGAGAATTTCTGTTGTGACTTCTCTCTTCCTACTTTCTTTTCCTCCCACCATACTCCACATCTACACAATAAGAGCTATTTGATGATTTTTAAGTTCCCTTTTGTGTAATATTATGAAAGCCCAGCCAAAACATCAAATATTTCCTCAATGAGGAAAAAAATCTTTTCCGTGGAAAATGGTTAAAGTACTTCCTGGAAATGGCAATCAGAAACAACAGGGGAAGGGGCAGAAGTGAGTTATATTCATCTTTTGAAAACCAGGAAGAAATGGCATTTGTAAAGAATGAAACTGATTGAGCTTTTCCATTCTGTTCTACTGACACTTCTCCTGCAGTGTGACTCAGATGATTAAGGCTACGTGCTCAATCTGTTTTGACAGAACTTAGGTTATCCAGAATCACATGTATTATGTGTGTATGGGCGAGTGGCAATGAGACGGGAAGGAAGGGACACTGTGGGCATGTACACACGGTACTTTATCTTCCCATTGGTTTTGCAGTCTTAGCAAAAAGAATCTTAGAATATGGAATCATGGAGTGGCCTGGGCAGGGGGGTCCTCTTAAAGGTCCTCTTGTCAAAATTAGTTTTGTGCAATTAGTTGCAAAGCCAGTTGGAAGTCTGTTAGTGTATTGGCCAGGCCTGTGGTCAGCCAATGCACTGTAGAGCAGCCATTCTGTCCGCACTGGGAGAGAGCAGCTCCTGATCCCTCTCTAGGTGATTAGCATAACCATATTAACTAAGAACTCTGTCTGGTTGCCTTTCAAGACCAGTCTAACCTCATGTGTGTTATGAGATACAGAATATCTGTAAAAGACAATACGGGGACTGCGAATCTCCACACAGACAAAAATAAGTGTTCTTCCTAATGTCCTGAGAGAAAAAGCACATACTATGACCTTTCAGTTTCTTGAAATTCTCCCCACACACACTTGCTTTCTTCCTATTAACTCTGAATTCTTTTATTATTTATAATGATTTGACAAGTAGATGGAGTTTAATGTCTAGTTTGTTTGTGATGCTTTAATTCTTTGAATTTCTGAAGCTGGATATTTGTGTTGAGTTATTGGTTACTGAAGTAATAAAATATTTTTCCTGCTTGAAACTTACACATAAGTGCCAAATAATAAATTATTCTGCCCAACTGATAATAAGTTTTTATCACAATATTGTTTACAATTTAAAACTACCAAAATTATTTTTATGATGATCACTCTAGATAGGCACTCAGATTATAGGTATATACCTATAGAATATAGGTATATGAAGCCAGCACTTTGTGCACTTTTTCAAAGCTATAATCTTAATTTTTTTCCTGCAGGTACCAAGTAAGGTAAATTAAATTTATTTAGGTGATCAAAATTGCCACTAAATCCTTCTGAGATTTTATATCTATGCTTCTGTTTATGAAAGATGAATTTATTCTTATGGGATACTACCATCTTGCCATCACAGTGTCTCATCTAATAGCCAGGACTGTATCTCTTTCAAATGCAGAGTGTCTAAAGTTATGTTGATGGTAAAGAAATGAGATATTTATATATATTCTGGTATTTAATCTATGTATTGTCTATGTGATTGTCATGATGCATTAATAATTCAGTTCATCTTAGTTCTTTTTCTTGTTAAAAAACAGTTAAAACAAAACCAACAGAAAAACATGCAGGTTTTTTCTGTTCTTTGAGTTCAGTTTGCCAGATTTCTGTTAGGAATTATATTTCAAAGGTTTCAATCTCCTTATTGTATCTTATTTATAAACTCATTATATCTTATTTATAGACACATTTATGGTGTTTATAAATCCTTCAGTTTAGCTATGGATGTTCTTTAAGATGGAAAGAACTCTCATATTAAAGGGTAGTTTGTAAAGTGAACATCAAGCTCAATATACAGGCCAATGTGCATTTCACTGATAGTTTCAGGCCTTGTTACATAATGCATGTTTTAAGTCTCTGAAAATCAGCATTTTGATCAAGTCTCCCACTTCTGTACTCCCTCCTGGGTAACACATATTTAAGCATGAAAGTAAGATGTCTGTGTAAAACCTTTGGTGCCTAGAAAGTCCAGGAAGGGTAGGAGAGATTATTTGGGTTTGTTAGGAAAGCGGATGTCTGTAGATGTAAGAGCAGTGAGGAACCACTTTCTGGTCTACCAGCTAACCCAGCACAGCCCAACTGCAAACACCTACATATTTTTCCTTTTTCTTTGGAAAAAGACAAAACTGCTTACTGGATGCAGTGCCTGGCATACACCTTTTTCCAGACAATGGCTGAGCACTCTCTGGAAATGTAGGAATTAACACAGGTCAAAGCTGTGAAGGCAGTGGAATGCCAGATATCATGAATGTGCCTTGTCTAGGAGTTGATGTAGCCTTACTGGGTATAACAGAGCAAAATGAAAACAGAATATTAAAAATATAAATCTATATCATAGACATGCTTTAAATCAGCTGCAGGGTAAAGAAAATAAGGAAGGGTACAGAGTGGGAGGCATCCATCTGAGAAACAGATCTCAGGAGCAGGTATCCTCATGCATTCTTTAGAAATATGGACAATTCAAAAGTAATCTTGAGACAAAGCTGAGGAGTTGTGAATCAGAGCAGGAAGATGATGTGTATGAATGGAGATTGGATACACAAAAATCTTCATAGAAGCCCACGATTGCATTATTTACTTCTGCTCCTGAATAAACATTTTCTGTCTTGCTTCAGTAGACCCAGGGTTTTGCTCATTTTCTTGTTACCATGTATGGTGGACTGTTCAATATACTTCCTAAAAACTGACTTACACTTTCAAATATGAGTCATAAACAAACTTGCTTCTATTTGATCTATTTTATGAAGATAACATGTCATACTAAACAGGTCTAAGATCAGGAAAGAACCTATTTGAATGTATAACTGTTACCAGACCCAGCATTCCTGTCTCCAAACAATTGAGTATGATCACTAATTGAAAATAGAAAAAGTATTGTTTTATTTCACCTAACGTTAAAGTCTGAGTGCAGTTCTGGGTACAACAACATAAGATATAAAGTTATTATATTATTACCCTCTAAAGGAGGGTAACAAAGATGATGAAGGGCCTTGAGGAGAAGCCATATAAAGAGCAACTGAGGTCACTTGGTCTGTTCAGCCTGGAGGAGACTGAAGGGAGACCTCACCTCAATTACAACTTCCTCATGAGGGGAAGAGGAGGGGCAGGCATTGATCTCTTCTCTGTGGTGACCAGTGACAGGAGCCATGGGAATGGCCTGAAGCTGTGTCAGAGGACGCTTAGGTAGGAAAAGGTTCATCACCCAGAGGGTCATTGAGAGCTGGAACAGGGTCCCCAGGGTCACAACACCAGCCTGACAGAGTTCAGGAAGTGTGTGGACAATGCACATGGTGTGACTTTTGGGGATAGTCCTGAGCAGGAGTTGAAACCAAGGTTTGAACTCATGATCCTTGAATTTTCCAACTCAGTATATTCTGTGACTTTATGATTTATTGTTGCAAATGTCATAAAAGCAACTGGAGCATCAGAAACGTGGTGGCTGATGTAATTGACGTGGGGAAACCACTTTCTGATTAAAAGTTTATTTAAGACTGAAAGGTACAGACATCTCCTGGTCTTCCTTCTTATTAATCATTTACTGTGGATAAGAAACCTTAGTAAGCAATTAAAGTTGAATTTTTAATGAAAAAAATATGTTCTACAGAATGCAGTAGGCAAAAACTGCTATAAAGAGATTATCACAAACCATATATTAGTAATAAAGGCTTCATTTTATCACCTAGCAACTCAACACATACCTGCCACTGTTGCAAACAATCTAAAATAAAAGTTTGGTGATTCTGGGGCTACTACATTGATATTAATTATATAATTTAGGCTGCTAGTGACATTCATGCAATTATAACCAGAGATGAAACATACTGAGATCAAACTAAACTCTCATCTAGATTGGTGATTTCAGGTGTCAGTTTTTTAGCTTTCTTGACTTAAAAATTTTATCTATAGTTTTCTTTTTTATTACATCATTCCTGGAAAGAATAGAAATGATAAGCAGACTTTATTGGTTTGCAGTCTATGTTTAATGAAAGGTAATTACTAGGATTTTTGGATAATTTAAAAATACAAAAAATTATTTTTTCTTTGTTTTGTAACAACCTAGATAGCAAGTATCTAGACACTAAATAATGTCTAGATAAACAGTTAAGTGGAAAATAAAATGGGGAACAAGGAAATCTCTCTGTACTCAGTCACACAGGTTTTTTATCAACTTTGTAGCCTGGCATCGACCTAATTTTACATGAAAGCTTTCTGTGTTCAAAAGAGTTTAATACAAACATCATTGTTTGGAAAACAAAAGGTAGCAAAAATTAAAATCAACATGTGCATTTTACTTGTCTGTTTAAATGGTGACAATAATTGCAATAACCACAAGTCCTGCAGCCATGGCCATGCAGCATCCGATGAGAGCATCTTTAAAGTGTTCCTTTTAGCACCCAAATGTAGACATAGGTTTTCACTGCAGCAGACTTATCCCCTAGTCTACAGCCATTGGTGTTCAGGTTCCCTAATGCATGTTTTAATGCTGTGTACTGGATAAGATTTTATTTGAAGGGAAGCAGCACCATCTATTGCAACCTGATAGCTTAGCTCTAGACGATATAAAGACAGACTTGGCCTGAGCCCAGCTTTCAACTCTTTCTTGCAGGCACTTTTATAAATTTGTCCTTGTCCAACTTCAAATGAGATTAGAATCTCACTTGGTGAGATATTGTGTTGCAGGGACAGGGCTGTGTGTTCCATGCATACACATGTCTAATAAAACATCACAGCTAAGAGACATAACTGTTTACAAACTAAGATAATATAATTGCATAAGCCTATTCCTGAATAACTGTTTCTTTTAAATTACTTTGCTGGAGTTTTCATTTCTGAAGTGGGAGGACAGTCAAAAGTTACGAGCATATTTTACCCAGGTGATATTCTCTCAAAATTTTCTTCCAAAAGCAGCATTAATGTAGGTGTGCAGTACAGTATGTTCTTCTAATGACAGTGCTATTGTCATCCATCTATATTTCTGCTTCTTCTCTTTTTCCAGACTGTCTACAAAGCCTGGCTCTGTTCCCAGTATTTTGAAGTCACACAGTTTCACTGCAGCAACAGAATTCCTTGCAAGCAATACTGTTTGGAGGTTCAAACGAGGTGTCCCTTTATATTACCAGACAATGATGATGTCATCTATGGAGGACTATCAAGTTTCATCTGTACAGGTATAGTACAGAAAAACTAATTTCACTTGTTTTCATAAGTCTAAATGTCATGGATTTAACTCTGAGAGCCTGAAGGTATTCCATATCAGAAAGATTCCTTGGAGGTGCTAGGATTTGAGTTCAGATCTAGTAATGCACAATTATGATACAGCCTGCCAGTCATCAGCTTTACAAAACAAAATTTCTAGAAAAAAAATTATTCTGGTTATTTTTTACACCTAATAATCTGGTGGAGGATTTATTTTACTTCATGTCATGCAATTCTCAGAGGTTGTCTGTCATGCAATATTCAGGAAAAAAAAGAGAAAAGGTGGGTCTAGTTTTTAGTATATTCACCTTTGTTTGCCTGTATTCTTATGCCAGATGAATCAAGAATCTGAAGCACAGCATACAAAATTGTGCAGCAGCTCTCAGAAAGTGTTTAAGAAAACATCTTTCACTAGTGATGAAATTTAAGAATCAGGTGTTCACCTATGAAGAACTTTGTTTGATTTTTGTTTGTTTCTTATTGAGTCTGGTTACATTTTATTAATAATTTTTAATTGTAAAAGATATTGTTAATGTATATCTCAGATATTACAGATATTTTTTTCAGGAATGGATGGGAGTCATCCACACAAAATTTCAACTTCTACCAATATTATCTTCATACTTATGGTGTCTAGACTATCATCTGAGAATCTTGAAAATATTCAGGCAACTTATTCCCAGTAAATTCATAAAAGAGTTTCAACACTTAGATCATTTGACACCCTCATCCAAATATCAGAAATTAAACTGTCTTCACGTCTAAATTAGGGCTCCACTGGAAATGTTGATAGTAAATAAGTTGTCTAAGGTAAGCAAATTAAATTATAAAAATCCATAAATGTTGTATACAATCTTAGATGCATGCATAAGGATCATGCCAACTCACTTCATCTTATACTCTGTGTTTACATTTAAGGTGATTCTGGTAGCAAGGGATTTACTGGATTTTTTTTTTTTTTAATTAAACCTATTGCACACAATCAAGCAATATCTATCAATATGCAAAAGAAAATATAACAAGAAGTGAGCTGAGTTACAATTGTGAATCATCAATAAGGTACTTAGCACTTCAATGCATATTTTAAAAATTAATAGCCTTCCAATATGTATATGCAGTAAGCAAATGAACATTGTTTTCCAGTTTAAGGTAGTATAGTAGAAGTAAGAGACTTAGGAAAATTTTATTTATCACAAGTACACAATCTATATGTATATTCATGTATATGCATGTGTACACACACACATACACAATGGCAAGAAACCAAACCAACAGCAAACAAAATCATCTTGGCATATATTTCAGAAATCTGTTAAGAAATACATATCCATCTCTTCATTTTCCTCGTATACTCATAATCCAAATTCCTTCCTAAAATAGATGATTTTGAAAAGATTGCTGACATCTCTGAGTCTGGGATGAAAAAGCAGCTTTAGGTGAGGATTAAACTCATTTTGTTGCAGGTATTATTAATGTGGGTATCTGCACATGAACTCTGTGACTAAGCTCTCCCTAGAGTCATTGGTGCAGTCAGTAGAGCTGAGAGCATTTAACTCACCCTGAGCAGGCACCTGCACCGGACAAGAGGACTTGCTCACATCACTGGCTGTACTGTATTTGCTGTAGCTGCTGTTAGACCAGGGTCTTTTTGAAGACACCTAAAATCAGGGTGACCTAAATCTCATTTCAGCTGTCCACTAACAAATATTTGGTTGAAATTTTTGTCCTCTCAAGCCCAAACCCAGCAGCAGCAGAGCTTGCATTCACAGACCCACGGGAGTCAGTATGCTGACCCTAGAGGGTTGTGTGCAAGGGAAGATGTTGAGGACAGGTATAAGGCAGCAACTCAAACTCTGTCTGGAATACAGACATATTTTCACCCTTATTAAGCAGCAGCTCACTGTAAGAGTGCTTCCTGCTACTAAACAATGAGAAATTAGACTTTAATCTGCTGCAGGAATAAGGAATTATACCTCTCTGCAGCTTAATGAAAACAGATTTATTTCAGACAAAGTACAGTGAGCTCAACAGCAGACAAAACACTCTACCTCAGCATAGCTTGTGATAGATAACTTGAAAACCTTTTGAAGAAACAACAGCTTAAAGAAGGTCACTCATGTCTTGAGGGACATCTCCTACTGCACTTTTTGTGTTTCTCTCTGGTATACACCTGAGATTTCTAGTTATTGATCTCTGTCTTCATTAGAAAAACATAAAAGAGTAAGGCAAAAAGGTATTCTTATTTAATATTTAGATATTAAGAAACAAGAAAAGGTATACAAGGGATTGCTGATTTTATTTGGTTTTGACTACAGCCCAGAGCTCAGGATAAGCACAAAAACATTACCTGTAATTTTCTAATTGCAGACAGGTAGAGGATGGTGTGGCTCCATACCCCATGCTGGGAGGTGCCTGGGCAGTAGGAGCTGCCACCTCCCCTTTCAATCCTGTCCTACCACAGCAGTAAGTCCGAGCACAGAGATCTGATGGAGATGAGTGCATGGCAGCACTGGTGGACAACAGAGAACCCACAATTTTTTTATTTTTTTTTTTCCCTTCAGGCCAGGAATTTTGTGGTGTTGGGGTCTGAAAAAACCCTTGGAGGCTGTAAAAGGATATAATAACAAGGGCTTTACCCTTCCTTGGAAGGTCCTAATGATGAGGAAACAGCACAGAACTGGCTATTTTTCCTCAATAAATACTTGTTATATTTTTATATAACAGTCATTGTTATATTTTTAATTAATTTTAAAATAAAATAAATTTTGATTTATAATATGGATTAATAAAAGTTATTGGAAATTCCTGAAGACTTCATATAGTAAGTAACAAGTATTCTAGCCTGAGAATGTCTAACTCGATCACCTCCAAAGAAAGCCTATAACAGGAAAGGGAGAAGGCATGCTACCCTCATTTTGTATGACCAAAACTCTTTTGTAGAAATGCATATGAGGGTGTGGAACAACTGCAGTGCAAAAGAAAGTACTTGAGAGATTAATCAAAACAATCAGAATCACAGTGTGTTTCTGATTATGGAAATATTCAGTTAGGTAGAAAGAATTTAGTGTTCCCTTCTTGCCTGCTTTCTTCGAGGACATAGAAGGAAAAAAGTGAATCCTTGCATCAGGCGCTGTGCTGGAACCTGCTGGTTTTCACATTCATTGAAATCGAATGATTGCTTTCAGTCAAGACCTCTATAGTTCGTATCCATATGACCAAAGTTTCCAGTGGTTTCATCAAATGTTTCTTTTTACAGCTCAGTTGTCTAAAACTGCCCACACAAACTAGAACCTCATTTGATAACAATAGTTTTCAGGTGTACATACACACACATGGAAAATTACAGTGAATAGTCCCATGTAAAGTTCCAGGTCAAGGTTTTTAACTGTAACTTCCAAGAAAACAGTGTTCATATCAGCAGGATTGTTTTCTATTGTAAATGTAGTCATCTCTTCCTTAACTAAATGGGCTACAGCACCATACTACCCTATGCCAACCATTAATGCACGTTTGGTCTACAAAATTAGACTAGAGCTAGAGTGAGGAAAAATCCCTTCAGAAGCATTTACAGTTGACATGAGATAGATACTCAGTACCAGCTGCTTCATTGTACAGATCTTCTCTTGTTCCTAAAATTACTTGTTAATACAGCCTGCTCTGACTGTTTGGAGAAACTGCGGTCCACATGCCAAGTCTGGAACAGTTTAGAGTGCAGACTTAGGGCTAATTGTGTCCTAAGGGCTTTCTTTGAAATGACCATGACTTATGGTCCCTTTGTGCCCTGTGGCGTAACAGGGCTATCACCCAGCATCAAATCTCAGGCCAGAAATCCTAGACACATACTCTATCTGTACAATAAATGTGATGGAGAAGGAGAGTTCCTCTTTTAAGGAAAGGAAGAGAATTTAGTGACCAACAATAAGGCCAAGATATGCCGCATTAACTTCTTCCAAAATTAGCATGGCACTCTTTGGTACTTCCTAAGAGCAGTGCCATCAGAACAAGTCTTCTGCCATCAAGAGGAGAATCGAATTTGTCTATTCTCCTGTGTTGAACAGACTTCTGATTCTTTTCAGAAAGTGTTGGACAGACTTCTGATACTTACTCCTACAGAAGGAGAGAGTAAAGGGAGAGAAGAGGTAAGTAGACAGGTGATTCAGGTGCTTTAAATCATTAATATATTTCAGTTCATATTAATTTAGGCTCTTAATTTTATGTGTTCTGATTAACCTCTCAGTTATTTTGAACACAGTGTGAATCAATTTTTGGCAAATAACAATAACATATGCTTATGTGGTCCATGCAAAGTAACACTTCCATGGAAACTCCACCTCCTTTAGAATAAAAAATTCACTGGAAATAACACAGTCATGCTTCATAGCACACAATAATGTTTCTAAAGACATAGTGAGAATTATCACAAAGAATTCCCATCAATCTGTAGAAGACATTTGATGACTAGCAAAGCTCAGCAAAAGTATTAGAAAAAATTCTGTAAACTGCAGCTTCCTCTCAAGGGGCAAATGTATGACTGGGTTTCACCAACAGGTTTGGCTATAATGTGTCTCTTTCAAAACAGATGCCCTGATTTCAGTGAAATTTGAAAAGAAATTTCCTTGAGAAAATGTGATATATAGAAAGGAATATAATCTATCTATTTCATAGAACAATTCAAGAAGAGAAAACCACTCTGAATTCAATCTCCGTTATGTTGTTCTTGGCAAATTCAAAAATCCATATATTTGATCCAAATTCTTCCTCTAAAAATATCTTATAATAATGCGTCATTTGCCTCCTGTCTGCACCTCTTAATATGTCCTAAAACATCAAAATATTAAGCTAACATAGGCAGCAGGACAAATCCCTTTTATGTTTGATAAGCATGGTTTAAATCATTACTAGGCATGGATCTGATTGCAGGGAAAATTTGACATGTTTTTTTGCAGCAAAATCTGTCAACTAAATAGCTCATCTTTTGAAGTCTAGTGTTCTAGTCTTGAGTATTGGGGCTTTCCCATGAATGAGGTCCCATATCATAACAGGTTTATTAGCTGCAAATATTCTTCTCCTATAATAATGACCCAGACTATTTATATATTGACATCCCTAAAGTTTCTGTGCTGATGCAGTACTTAAATATGAATAATCCTTTCCTAGCATATCACAATAGTATATACTTTTGGTCAAAGATTCTACATATAAAAGCAAAACTGGAGAGGGACTGGAGAAAACCTAATGCTTTCTAGAAGCATGTTTTCCTGTATCTCAAAAATGTAGAGGTAAAAATCTTCATTGTATAGTTTTGAGAGTCAGCTATTCACTCATCTTTCTGACTTGCAGCAGTTCAGTTTTAGAAGGGTAACACTGATTTACACCAGCAGCAGGAAATTAGCCCTATGCATAATTTAGGGAAGAAATACATGTATAATGAAGAAACACTATGAATTCTTACTGGGTGTGGGCACATACACATAAGAAAATGTTCATGAGTCAACTATCTGAAATAATAACCAACATATAGTGATAAAACTATCTTAAAACACAACAACACATATCTCCAACCCAGACCTCCAGCAATTGGAATTGAGTAATAGAAGTTAGCCTTTTCAAAAGAGCTGAACAATCTTATTTGCCAGTTTAAGAATAATCTGTTTGAATAAAGAATAATTTATTTATCTTCAATATTCTTCTACACATAATTTTGTTTCATTTTTTATAATGTGAAAGGTATAAAATGCATGTCTAATCATCATGATGTGTCACAGGCACAGCGATTTAGAAATTGAGAAGACCATCTGGATAAGATCAGAAAGTTCTGGCTTCCAGATCAGTTGTGCGAAAGCAGTGAAATCTAGTCATATAATATCTAATGTGTTCTCTTGACTTCCGTAGTTGGAAAATGTTAATACTGAAATCTCAGAAATAATTCCTCAGAAACAGAAATGCCATGCAGAGTGCCGGCATTCACTGATACAATGATGTCAGTGTTGGATGGATCACTCTTGGCAGACACTATTTACTTTGGGCTTCACAATAAAATGGAGTATTCAAAACTTCTGGTATACTACATCCACTTATCTTGTTTCAAGGTATTTTCTTCAAGAACAAGAGCTTTGTATACCTCTCAAAATAATCAGAAATCTATGTGAAAAATGAACACAGGTTAGGGTTCTACAGAAAGCAAAAGAGAAAAAAGCATAACACATCATAAGATCTGTTTTTTTTCTATGGCTTCCCAAATACTTATCCACCAATGACAACACATATATCAACCAGACTAGCTACCCATAATGTAGAATATTATGGCTCCATAACTCCTTCTCTACAAATAAACCAAGAAGCCAAGTTAGACCACCTGCTGCAGATCCAAATTCAGACACAAGTGTCACAAATTCATACAGTGCTGAGAGTCATAGGAATGCAACCAGTGCTTTTACAGGCTGTTTCCTGCAACTGCTCAAGCAGAAACCACAACAGTCTCTGAGTTAGATGGTGTTCTAGCTGATCAGCTGACCATGCATGCATCGACAGTCTTTGTGATTCCAATTTTTGTGTAAGAACTTTTTGGGCTTTGCTGCTTTTCCCCCAAGGCACATTCTATAAAGTGAATATGGTATTCATGCTGTCACTCCTTTTTTTTCTTTCTGATTCAGCTAGGCAGGACATACAGGATTTTCCTCTTCATGTCTCCATTAACAATCTCAGTGGAACCAGTAGCCTTAATACTTGCATCAGCATTAGTAACACGTAGTCCCTACAGATGTAACTTCTGTGCTGATCACCAAAATGTTATCTTCATGTGGAAAAAACCTATCTGATTACAAAGAAAAGAGAGAGCTTTTGCATGAACTTTGTGAGTGATAGTGAATCTGTCTGGAGAATGGCTTAAAATCAAAGTCTCTTGGCAAATTCTAGATCCTTGATTATAATAAAGGTCCAAGTACCTCCATATGGACTAAGATTTCTTCAGATTAAATATAGCTGAGTGCTGGGAAAAGTTGGGAAATGAAGACACAGAACTGAGAATTTTAAGTGAAAAGCAAAGTACATGTCAAACCAGTAAGAGCTGAGTGGTCAGCCTCAGAAATATAGTTACCAAAAAAGCAATTAATATAAAATAATTATGTCTACAAACTGAACTATACAGACAAGAGAGGACGAGGGAAGCCTTGGTAGTTTGGTGGATACAGATATTGTTTTTATTTCTTATACCCATGTATTTAATACTTAAACAAAAATACCAGTCAAACAAAAGAGAGAGAAGTAAGTGCACAGGCAGTGGAAGCAAGGACAGGTAACCTTGGAAAAGCATAGAGATGAAACCAGATTATGTAGGGGTGGGGCAAGAAAGGTCAAGAGGAAGCTGGAACTGAACTTGTAAAGCCATGCAAAGAATAAAAAAAAGGGCTTCTATACATATATTAACAAGGAAAGGAAGGCAAATGAAGGTGTATCCCTATAAACATTGTTGGAAAACTGATAATGGATGAGGAGGAGGCTGAGATACTCAACAACAGTTTCTCCTCAGTCTTGAATGGCAACCTCTCTTCCTATATCTTTTAACTGGACAGACAGCAGGATGCAGACTGGAGCCAAAGCCCCTCCCACTGTAAGTAAAGATCAGGTTCACCATCTCCTGAGGAACATGGATGTACACAAGTCTATGAGACCAAATGGGTTACATCCCCAGAGACCCAAGGGAATTGGCTGATGTAGTTGCCAAGCCACACTCCATGATATTTGAAAAGTCATAGCAATCAAGTCAAGTCCCAGGTGAGTGACTATCTTTAAAAAGCGTAAGAGTTGATAGGTCAAGGAAGAGGCTGGGAATTACAAACCTGTCAGACTCACCTCTGTGGCTGGGAAGATAACGGAACAGATCCTGTGCTAGAAGCTGTGCTAAGGCACATGGAGAGCAGGGAGGTGGTTTGAGACAGTCAACATGGCTTCAACAAGGGCCAGTCCTTCCTGACCCACTGAGTGGTCTTCTACAATGAAGTGTTATTTAATATCTTTCTCAATGAAGAGAACAGGTTCCACCTTAGTAAATTTGCAGATGTTACCAAGATGAGTAGAGCAGTTGACACATCTGAAGGATGGGATGCCATCCAGAGGGACCTAGGCAAGCTCAAGAAGTGGGCCCAGGGGCATCCCATGAGGTTTAACAACATCAAGTACAAGGTGCTAGGGTCGAGGCAACTCCTGATGTAAAAACTGGCTGGGGATGAGCAGATCAAGAGCAGCCTTGCCCTGAAAGACTTAGGAGTTCTAGGGATGAGAGGCTGGACATGATCCAGCAATGTGCACTCACAGCCCAGAAAGTGTCCTGGACTGCATCAAAAGTAGCATGGCCAGCAGGGCAAAGGAGTCAGTAGAGGGGCCAGCACTACCTCTCTACTTTGCTCTGGTGATGCCTCACCTGGAACATCTCATCCAGCTCTGGGGTCCTCAGCACAGGAAGGACATCAACCTGTTGGAACAAGTCCAGAGGAGGGACACCAAGACAATCAAAGGAACTGAGTGCTTTTCCTATGAGGAAAGGCTAAGAGAATTGTGATTTTTCACTCTGGAAAAGAAAAGGCTTTGTCTGCCCTAATTGTGGCCTTCCACTACTTGAAGTGAGCCTGGAAGAAAGATGGAGAAAGACTTTTTTTTAAATAGTGAGTGGTGATAGGATAAGGGGGAATGGTTTCAAACTGAAAGAGTAGGTTTAGATTAGATATTAGGAAGGAAGTTTGAAAATAAATTCTTTACTGTGAGGGCGGTGAGGAACTGAAACTGGTTGTCCAGAGAAGCTGTGGAGCCCACATCCCTGGAAGTGTTCAAGGCCAAGTTGGGTGGGGCTTTGAGCAACCAGGTGAAAGGTGTCCCTGCACACAGCAAGGAGGTTGAAACTAGGTGATCTTTAAGGTCTCCTCCAACCCAGTTCCATTATTCTATGAATATTTTGAAAAAAGAACAAACTGTTTTTTCCTCCTTGATTTTCCAAGATGTAGCCAGCTTACCTGGATTTCCAGTTAAGTCACGCACTTGCAACCCTCTGACTTAATAGATGGACTAATTAGATCCAAGGGGCAAAAACTTATATTTGTGACTACAAACAAGTATGTGGCAAATAACATGTATTTTGTTCAGTACAAAAGGTTTTACTGAATTTATCTAAATCTTCTACACTGTCATATGAATAGAGGCTCTGTAGTTAATTGTTTGTTTAATATGGAACTGCAAATTCAAAACCTAAATTCAATTGCTGAATTGAAATAAAGAGGAAATGCAATTTTATATTAAGGAACATGTTCAATTCATCTTTGAATGTAGAGTTGTCATCAATTTATTAATAATTCAGTAAGTGCATATGAACTATTTAAATACCTTTTGATTGCCAACTTATATACATAGCTTTGATGTCAAAGGAAGTCTGGGTTTTCCAGTAACAAGAAAGGCAGAAAACATAGTTTGAAAAGTAAACAAGCCTCAGTGGGATCAAAGCATTAACTAGTCTCTGTGTCTCTTCAATTACTACTAATCGTTTGAGCTGCTGCAATTCACAGAACAAATCATAATTCCCTACTTTGGGAGGCATTGACTGTATGTTGCAATGTTTGAAAACAGACTTATGCAGAAAAGATGGGTCTCAGAAAATAAGACTCTTTTATTATACCTTCAATGAACAATTGTCCAGAAGTTCCAAAATGCAACAGAATTTCTTAAAGAAAAATGTGATTCTTTCAGCTATGATCTAGAGTGAGAATAAATAATTTTCAACCTTTGGAATGCTGTATTAAGTTTCTGACTGCAGAAGTGGAAAAATTGGTCAGTTTTAGCATAGAATAAACTCTGAATTTACAGAACATGCAACAAGTTGCTTTCATTCCTTTCATTGCATTTCATTTCATTCTTTAAAAGTTTAGTTAAATCCAAAAACAAATGCAACTTTATTTGGACTCAGATATAGCATAGCACAAAATTGTGTCAACTATGTAAAAATATTTCAACCTAGGCATCTTAACATTCTTAGCATACCTAACGCATTTTTTGTTTATGGAAGTAGGAACCAAAGCATTCAGGTTTATCATATTTTAAGGTGTGCTGCTTTTTTTTACAAGTTATTCACAAAGTTCAAGAAATCTGGTGCCTGGACCTCAAAATGTCACACCTAAATTGCTTTTTGAAAGTAATATTGTTGTTGTATTTTGGAGAAAATATACTTCTTTCTCTAAAAAATAAAGCTGCTTTCAAAATCACTATCCTAATATTTTACCACAGATAGATTTTTTTCCTAGAAAAACCTAGTTCTACCACGGAGTATATTATTTACTGCAGAATTTAATC
Source organism: Passer montanus (assembly GCF_014805655.1). Lineage (NCBI taxonomy): Eukaryota > Metazoa > Chordata > Aves > Passeriformes > Passeridae > Passer > Passer montanus. The sequence goes on along the minus strand of NW_024370595.1, from coordinate 1,713,538 downwards.
TAAGATCAGTTTAAATGGAGAAAAGGTGTTTGTTGATTATGTTTAACATTCTTGCATTTGAACACTAGTTAAATAGCCAAATTAGTTTATTTTATTTATCAAAGGAAAAGGTATGTGAGAAGCAAACAGAACACTCTGGTTATGTTAATCTCCTATATAGTAATGTAGACAACACTGACAATTTCCAAAATTGTCAATTGTCTTAGTGTTCAAAAAGTTATAATCAGATCATTTGAACTCAGTAAAATTCAAAGGCAAAAATTACCCATCTGTATAATCAGAAACATCAAGAGATCAAATCATTGTGTCCAAGACAGATTTTTTTCACCTCTGGGATGTGTTGAAGGCAATATCCATCTGGAGGAACTCCAATGAGCTAGGAAGCTATTCCTGCAATGCAGTTTAATTTACATAGGTTTGAAAATCACAATAGCCAGTATCATCTGTACATCATGATTTGTTATTAAATGCATGTCTTTATGTGCTCACATACTGAAAGAAGAATTTTGAAGTCCAAATTTTGTGGAAACATCCGGATTGATTCATTCTTACTTTGTTAATTTTTGTTACTTCCCAAGAAGGAAGAATTCAAACACCCTTATCATTCAAACACCAACTGCTTTTTAATGTTGCTTCTTTACACAATCATGCTCAGTGTCATGCTTCTGCTGAAGGACCTTTTGATGCTTCTTCCTCTCAGATTATGGATATTCCTTCAATATCTGTAATGGAATGACAGGACTTCTAAGGGCCTCAGTCTCACCCAAAGATATGGATTCAACAGATTAGACTAAATGTCAGCTGTTCCTTCAAGCTACTACTTCTGCCAAACCTTGTGCCTGGTATTTATTTTTCTTTTGTGTTTACCCTACAGGGCTCTATGAAAACTATCCAACCAATGCAGAACCAGAATGCTGTGATGTCAGATGGGGACTATTATCAGATCATCAACCCAAAGGGACTATAAAAACAAGTGGCTCAACAATGTGTCACAGGACATCGCTCACAGTTTCATCAGCATCAAGACTGTGTAACAGCAGACTTAAACTGTGTGTTCTTGTATTAATTCTGTTACATACAGTACTTACAGTCTCAGCAGCACAGAACTCAACAGGACTGGGCTTTGGAAGCATAACAACTTTGGAAGATAATTCAACCAATGAGGAATAAAAGAAAGGATTCATCTTACATGATAGAAACACAACAGGCCCAAATTACTACAGTAAAAAATAGCAAAGACTGAGTGCTTTACCCTCAGAGCTCTTCTTGAATGACATTTTGGGTAAAATGAAAAGTATGGGCCACTACCTAAACAACAAGGACACACAAATGCAGCTTTTTATTGACTAAAAGGCTGTTTGGTGACTTAACTTTCTCACACCATTTTATACACTGTGTTTTAATGTTTGGAGTTTCTTTTTTTTTTGTTTGTTTTTTGCACTTGTTAATACAGGATTTTATTTTTGGGACAGTTTCTTGAGGCTAAATTAAGTCTTTTCTCTGTCGATATATTTCTAGTCATTGTGTGTGTTCATCTGATAGTTCTGTCTTTTATGTCCTGTCAGTTTCTATTAGAGGAATGACTGCTATGATTTCATGACATAGCAAAAAATAAAAAAAAAAATTAAAAAAATTTTAAAAAAGGAAAAAAAAGAAAAAAAAACAGTAAAAAACCCCAAACAAACCAAAAAAAGCCCACAAAAAACCCCAACAAAAACCCACAAAAAGAACAACAAAACAAAATTTAACCAAAAAAGATAAAATAATAAAAAAAATTTAAAAAAAGCAACCATGAAAAGAACCCCAAACAAACCTTACTGTCCTCTTATCCATGGGAACCATTCATTTCCTTTCCCTTTCCCATCTACCTTCACAGACAACATACATTTGCTTCTGTCTGTGTAATCACAATGAATGGGTACACAATTCCAGTGTGCCTCTGCCACTGTTGCACTAAACAGTTGACTGAGCAAACCCAAAAGGAGCATGAAGGGGGTTCCTTTTAGCTGAACAAACAAGTGCTCTCCTTACAAGGTGGGATCGGACAGTTAAAAAGTATAAAGAAATATATATATAACAAACTGTTGCTCCAATACCCGTTTTGAAGAAGTCCAGTCCTTTCTCACTGGTCAGTTGAACAGGAGCAGCCTTTTCTAGATGTGTTAAGTAAAACCAGTTATGCTCAGCAAGTTGAATGGTTGGGAAGCCTTCATATTGGAGGTGAAGGATTGACATTCATTGTGAATCACGTTTTGAGTTCTCCTGCTGCCACATAACCAGCAGCTTTCCATAACAAATGGGAGCCAAGAACTTCCAAAATTCAACTCTTTTTTCACAACTGAATTACACTAGAAGTCTTTTAACATCTACAATACAAATTATCTCCTTGGTTTGATTCCATTGTTTTTCTATTGCCTACATGTTGTTGAAAGTAACTAGTTTATTAAGAATGCACAAGAATGTGTTAGCACAGATAAAGAAAATATTTTTTTTTAAATATATAGGACAACTGTTTTCATAAATGTGCAATAAAAACAGTAAATATATACTAGGATATGAGTAGTCAAGAGAAAAGATTGTAATATGCTGGTTTTTCATTGTTCGGGGTGGTTTTGAATTTGTTTACTTTTATTTTTTGTGAGAACATTTCACCTGCTGAGTGTATGAGAATTTGCTTTTTAAAAAGGCTTTTTAGAGTTTACAGTAGAATCAATGGAAGGAAAAGTTAATAAGGGCTGTTTTTAAAAACTTTACATTCCTTCCTATTCTCTAACTACACTTGGGAAGTGCACTTTAGAGATGTTTGCTGTGTAGCTGGGAAATGAAGGAAAACTATAGAAAATGTTCTCTTAGGAAATAAAATATAGTTACCTACTTTCTAGCTATGAAATACCCCTTGATAAATATTAATGTTGTAAGAACATTTAATCACTGGTGCATAATGCGTTTTTGTATACAATTTACGGTCTGTTAAATTCTGGAGAAAAACAAAAAGAAGATAACCATGCTGCTTAAGCGGTTCAAGATGCACATGTTAAGCTGCGAAGCTCAAATATTTTGCAAGAGTATTTGTTTTGATAGTGTTTTGCTACAACCTGGACTGAGGAGCCTAAAACGATCTGTGCAAATACAACAACAACAACAAAAAGCACCAGCTAATGCAAAATTCTTCAGCACTGGTTTGTTTCTATAATTCCTCCCTTCCCTTCCTTGCACATGCTATATTTTGTTCAATAAAACATGGTGCTTTTTTATTTATTTTCTTTTCTTTTAGAGGCACATGTATTAATTACAGTGAATTGATGCAAAATTGGGGGAAAATGTAGAAATGCAAAAGAAAAAGCCTTAACTAATGGTAGAATGTAGACTTTTGAAGGACAGAAATGTTACTGAAATGTGATGGAGCAATAACTGGGCAGTGCTCTGGTACTGTACAACAGCTGATAAGTCACACTACTGAGAAAGCTCTTACTAGGTGAGCTCTTGTTCAACTGACCTCTTAATTCTAGTAAGTGTACATGGTCAGTAAACAGTTTGTTATAACCTTTATCTACCTCTGCTGTGCAAAGGCCATCCAACATCCATTCCTGTGATGTTCCTCATGGTTTTTTGTTCACACCATTACTCACTGTCATCTATTTTTACACTGTAACAATAGAGTACCTAGTCCGGTTCATCTCGATTGAATTGGCACCTGAAGAAGAGTTTTTATTATTTCTCTTTTGCTTCATGATGAACTAATGTAGAGATCTATCGTTAAGGTATTTTATTTCTTCTTTTCTGCTCTTTTTCATTCTTCATCCCTTATTTTTCTATAAAAATGTTTTCAAGTGGTGTCAGTGAAAAATTACTCCTCCACTGCTTGGCTACACTCAGTCATGTGTCATACAATATGAGAGAGACAGGAGGAAAAACAGTGACAACAACATCACATACATAATGTAGCCTAATTAAACTTGGGGAAAATGAAGCAGAAAATAATTACAGACTTTCAATTACAAATACAAGATGTAATAAATTCATCCCCCTCTCCCTACCTGGAGTTAGTGCCTGCAGTTCAATGGTCTGTGAATTTTCTCTGTCATCTTTTTGAGGTCTATTTCTTTAATTTCTGGAACAAAAAGTCATGTTGCAGTTGAATTCTGCTGGGGTAAGTGTTGCCATTTTCACTCTAGCAGTGTGGTAAGAAGCTTCTCTTGGTGGTACCTGGGATATCAGGAGTAGACAAAGACTCTTCTATGAAGTTAAGCAACATGTAATCATGTATGATGCAAAATTCCATTCCATCCATTCTTCATTCGTAATAATTTTCCTGGCACAAACTTAAGCATGCTTGATATTGTGCACATATTACTTTTTTTCAGAATAAATTTGCATCTTGCCACTGCTATAACTGCCATCTTGTTCCATTTCTCCTTGTACTGTATGCCTAACACATACATGATAAAGAGCTGGCTTAACAAAGAAGTAACACTAAAATCTTTCTGCAAATGACTGATGAGAAGAAAAAGAAAAAAAAAAGAATATTTATTTTATGATCATAGAGAAGAAATTAATTTCCCATGTCTTTTATCATCTTATTTTCTGCAATAGGGAAAAAGCAGATTTTGTGCAATATGTTAATACTGCTAAGCCAAATGTCAAATAACATAACCAGAGATATATGTTATTCCTTATTGCATTTGCATTCAGTAATACAGTATATTGTTGCTTTTCTTTCATTAAAGAGACAGTATCATTTTTCTTTTTTTTTTTTTTTTTTTTTTTTTTTTTATATAGCAGGTGAAGGCTGTCCTTCTGCACACCATAATTTTAAGACAAAAAACCAACAAAATGTTAGGATGAAGTTTTAGTTCTATAAATGATGAAACCAAGCCATCAGCTGCCAAAGAATCTGTGGAACAATAGTTACAAACAAAGCAAAGATATTTCTTCTTGAGAGATAAAAATAATTTTATTCTGCATGATTAAAGAAGAAAGAATAAAGGAATGAGAGATGTATTTCAAACAACAGAGATAGCAGGTGTCATCTGATACACCTTGTGACTCTCAGCTTATATAGTTATACTCTTCTATTAAAGAGTGAGGGACAAAGCATTGTCTCCTGCTCTCTCTGTATTTGTGCTAATGAATGTCCTTTTTGCAAGCATTGCCTCTCTGCACAGAAGATACCTGCCTACCATGAGAGCTGAAGGTAGTACATGCACACTAATTTACACAGTGAAACCTGTCTTGTGTGACTATTCAAAGCACAAGCAAAACTCATTTGCGGAGTAGACCTAGTTTTTAGGAAAATACAAGATACATGTGAAGAGTCACCTAAGCAAGGGGTCTGTGAAGGTGCCTGGTCCTTACTTCATCTTTCACAGTATGTCCCATCAGTACCACAGCCCCATGATAAGCCCTGCTCAGGCAGGCTACCAGCTGGGCTCAGTCATGCTGACGTCAGTGAGCCTTGGTACAGGTACAGGCATGCATCCACAAAAAATTAATGGTAGCACATATGTCTCAATTTGCTATCCCATAATCTTTACTCAGGAATTGCTCATGAGCATAGTGCATAAACAGAAGATCTCTGGCTTCAGCCCTAGGCAAGTCTTGACAAGAGATTGGCAAAAGCATGTTAATGGTGAATGTTCCTTTTTTGTTATTATTGTCTACTCATATTAGTTTGGTGAAGGAGCAGTTTCAAAATTTAACTATGGCACTAATCATGGAGCATGGAGGACAAACTACCAGAAACGTCGTCATTGTGAAGAAATTAAGTAGCTTTGTGAGGTAAAAAGAGATTTTGTCATTTTTAAGCAGCTGTCAGCAGTATTTCAGAAAAGCTTGGGAAAATAATGACTAGTTCTGAGTATAATAATTCTCATTAAAGCTAGGTATTTTTATGAGAAATAGGACTGGAGCACAAACCACCTCAACTGAGGTATATAATTTGCCAATATTTCCTACAGTAACTGTAAGAAATTACATTACTGAACACCTCTAGGTGTCCGATACTTAACAGCACTTTTTCAAATTTTAACAAGCTTGAGGTCTCCCTTGGAAGCAAAAGACGACAGAAAGAACTACTGTCATTCTGGGGAAAAAAATAAATAAAAAAGGCTTGGCCAACTTGGAAAATCCATCTGAGAAACAGCTATAATTCTTCAAAATGCAATTGAGATTTAAAAAAAAAAAGAAAAGAAAGATTCATATGTCAGTGTAGCTCTATATAGAAATAGACCTATTTCAACAAAGAGAGACAAAAATGTTCTCTACAATTAGTACAAATACAGCATACTGTAGAACAAAAATGCCAAAGGATAAGAGCTATAAAAAAAATAGAGCAAAATTGCTTTATTTATATTCCTTACTATGGAGTGTGAATTTCCAGGTAGAATTTCAGTTGTAGAAATAGATTTTATAATAAAAAAGTAAATAATTTGGGCAAAAGGGACATGTTTGGTTATTCTTTTCTTGTACTGTCTCTTATGAGTTCAGTTATTTTTCTGAACTTCTCCTTGAAATTGTTGACTTACACAGGAAGGTCCCAGCACAGACCTCATCTCAGCAGTTGCAGTGGCTGTTGGTGACACAGGACATCTCATTCATGGGTCCTAGGGGATAATCTGCACGCAAAGTGTTTCAAAATTTCAGTCCAAACTCTAGATGCCCTCTCTTACACTGTTCATCTCTTGGACACACATGAAGTGACTCAGTTTCCTCTTCTGAGGAGCATGTGCTTGGCCTGCTTGCACTTTCAGCCTCAGTCACAGCATCATTACACAGGTCAGAGGAAACACTACTGTGCTTTAAATGCAACATGTGCATCAAAGATACCCAAACATCTGAAATAGGATAAATAATAAGAATGCCTTGGAACCAGCCCTCTGAATAAGCCAGCTGTGTACATGTCTATACCTTTTTGCTGTTTTCACACTAAGAACTATCTCAGCAGAAGGGTTTTATCAACCAGTCTTTGTCAAATCTCTCTGCAACACTTAAGACACTCCTCCCAGCTGCCCCTTTTGTATGATTTTGCCAGGACTCATTGTCCCTGGTAGGACAAGAAAAAAGAAGACATGATATCCCACTCTGGTGGAAAAAGAAGCACACCTGGATGAAGACTAGAATGCCAGTTGGGACAACTGTAACAAAGACATACAAACCTTTTCATGGAGTTGTTAGCAGTGGGGAAATTGAACATAGAAGAAGGGTACCTTCTGTCAAAGGATAAATCAGGCAGCAGAGGGATTTATTTTGAGAGATCACTCAAAAATACACGATGTGTTTGAATGTATTTTTAGTCAGGACAACATTGAGCATTGCAGCACCAAAATTTTATGTGTCTTATAAGTGGCAAATATACAACTGAATTAAGGTGGATGAAGCATAATACACAGTAGGATCTGGTGATACAAACCAAGAATCTCCTGAGAAAGGTACTAACTAAGCAAGTGTTCTACATAGAATGGGATAGCCCTATTTTATTCCTGCTCTCTTAGGGTCATTCTCAGAGCATCCAGGAAGTTTCTATGTCTACCTGAAATTCACATTTCTGGAAGTTTTTTTACTAGACAGGCTCCTCCACCAGCTTTTTTGTATGAAATGCAGTGTAGGATGAAGTGGCAACATGATACCATCTAGAACGCAGTGAATGAGTTTTCTGTGAATGCAGATCAGTCCTTCTCTAATCAGCAGACTACTCTTATTGAATGAGAAAGAAAAACTATGTTTTTTCTTTTCTCGTGTTTCTCCAGTGGACAAAAATAAATGAACTAATAATTGGTCTAGTACAAATTCTGGTTACTACACATGTATAGGAGAGATATGTTCTTTTCCTCCTCTGAGGAATGTTGATAGATTATCTGGTAGCATTATGTAATTCTGTCAGCCTTTATTATAATTTCCACGGGGAATTCAACTGTGCTCAATTCTACTTGTTTCATTTGATGATGAAGGGCACCTAGCACTTTACAAGACCAAGTTCCTATGTGGCAGTGGCACTTAACTATTGTAAGCTACTATTCAGTGTTCTAGGAAAAAAGGCAGAGCAGCTACATAAGCTGGAAGATATCATACTTGTGACAAATAAGAAATATAGTCACTAGTTGTTGATAGTTTTGTAGAAAACCAGTAAAAACAAGGGCAAAAGAAAAAAGAATTTTCTTTCCCATTCCTTCCCTCCACCTTTCCCTTTCTCTGACAGTGTCCCCAGTCTGAACTAGGACATAATTTTGCCTTGGTAGCCCTCTGAAAAATTAAGTACATTTGATAAGAGGTAAAATTCTCCTATTTCATATTTCCTATACATGTAGAATAAGAAACAGAACAAAATAATGAAAAACCACAAAACAATTAATGAAATAAAAGTATCTATTTTTTCATCCACAAAGAGATGTTCTCACATCATTTCCTATTCCACATTAGTCCATAGTTCCACTGAATTCAATGGGACTCATGCATTTCATTTAGATGGAACTAGAAGTAATGCCATGGGTCACAATCTGCCAGTTTCAGAGCAAGTCCTTCCGCTGACTTCAGGGAGGATTTGAAAAGCCCAAGGTCCCTTTGAGCACAGATAAACACACATGGATAAGATAAATAAACATGTGATCAGCTGAAAGATTGAAATGTTCCCATGGTTTGTCCACGGGTTTGGTCAAATTATCTGCAGCTCTATGCAAAAGTCATGTTGAGCCAAAGCTTTGAGCTTTGATTTGATAGACCTTTCTTTTTCTGAACTCTAACAAGTTTCATTCAGGGTTTGAATATGCAAAAACTTACACAGGATTATAAATACAAGGAGAAAGACTGAAAAAAAAATTATAATATTTTCACTTCCACAAGTGAAAATGAAATTTTAAAATTCTGATAATTTTGAGGTTTTTAAATTAACCCTTAATGACAATTTATTTATGTAATTCTTCAGAAGCTGCTTGGTTTCACTTGTTTGTTTTTCTTTGTTTTGTTCAAAACCAATTTTTTGGCCTTTTAAAGATTCAGACTGAACTATGCAGCTACAAATTATATGTTTCTGTTAAAAGATTTGCAATTAAAATTATTCTACTCTTCTGTTCCTTCCAAATTGTATGACAGAAACTCATGTTAAAAATAGATTTATTTAACTGTGTTTAATCTTGTTTCTTTTTTCTTTTCTTTGTTATTTGTTTTTATTTTCTTTCTTCGGAGTTAAGGACTGGATTTTATTTGAAATGGGCTAAACTGGCATCAGTGTTTTTTAACAATATGGAATGTCCTATGATTCTTAGCATTGAAAAGAGGGCTATGTGGTCCTGTCAGAAAAAAAAAAAAAAGAAAAAAAAGAAAAAAAAAAAGCTGTAAATTGTAATAATATATTAAATATTGTATTATTATAGCAACTTTAGTTAAGCAACTAATACTATCTTTAATTTTTTACAGAGAACTTTGATGAAATAATTTATTACTATGACTCACAGAAAAAACTTGTTTTCCAAATGACAGGAGAAACTGTTGAAGATTGTGAAAAAATACTAACAATAATGCTCTACTAAGAATAAATTTAAAGATGCAAACAGTGAGTCTGACTTTTTGGATCAGGGTTTTGTAATTGAAATTAAATCCAAGGTGTTGGGGGGAATAATAGCCTTAAATAATGCTTAAATTTAAATAAATTTCTTTTCAAAATAAAAATAAAAGAGATAAAAAAGCCAAAATACTTATGTTCTGGCCTGGACTGCAGTTACCTATTTCATAAATTGCCATAGACAAAAATATAAAGACTGAGGTAATTTCCTCATATTCAAATGATTTTCCAGGCTGTGCTGTATAACACAGCAACAGTACTTTACAGCTGTTCATCTAAGATCCCTTATGAAGGGAATAAAATTAGAAGAAATGAAAAATAATATCCACAAAAAAAGAGCATTTCATTTTTAGAAGATGTACATCAAATTTCAATGGCGCAACATCTACAAAAATACATGTTAATTTACTACCTATGAGTTATTCAATGGGGGTGTGAATTGGTGGTAGATATTTGCCCATCTGGTTGCACAAGGATCAGTTCTTCTAAAAAAGGATTTACAACCAAACCACAGTTCAAAGAGGTGAGTGCAGAGATGTTTACAAGTCAAATTTCAAATATTTTAGCAACTGTTTTGTGTAACAGTAAATGATAGCAACCTGTCTGTGGAAATCAATGCTGACCCTCCTAATAACATGAATAAAAATTCAATTAATCCAGCTTAAGGTACTGTAGCAGATCAAAGATGAAAATAAAAAGACATTTGTAGCAATCTGAGCTGTAAATATGATGAGGAAATAAACCAGAAGCCTCACAGTTTCCCCACACATGTGTAACCTAAGATTGCTACTCACACTTTCGCAGCTAACTACTTTTTGCCCTACCCACCTGTTCACACAGGTAGGTACCTACAGTGGCTGAATGAGGTCCTCTCCAACTGTTCTACTTCAACATACAGAGTACAAACAACTTTGAACTCCATACGAACTACTTCTGGATGTCATAATGTCTGTGTTGAAACCAGATTTTCCTTGTGTGAACAGCATCCAATGTTGTGAAGGAGACAGATTTCTCTGATTTAGTAGATTAAAATCTGAGGTCCAGCAGTGCTTAGGCTTCCTAGATGGAGATATGAGGACTACAATTTGTTTCAAACCTATAGTCAAGGTCTCATCTACTGCAAGGGTATTGAGGTTTCATTTTATGTATGCAACATCATCAGGCATAAAGTGAATGCCAGATAAGCATGATTCCTATTTTAATAAAATTGTTTGGGGCACAGAATGAAATATTTTTTTCTGGCTGGACATTTTCACATGGGGATGAGAAAAAGGAAACAGAGACCATATATATCGCCGGATGGAGGTTATGTACAAATCATGAATGGGACAGAACTGTCTTGAGCAGTTTTATTTTTCAGCATCAGCCTCATTACATGGTTATGACAATCGGAAGATGCCATCAGCTCACTTCCCAGGCAGCAGATTAAGGACTTAATGTTACAACTTACTTTAAAAGTTTATTGACCAATCACACAAAGCAAAACATATTGACAGTAGTTCCATCCAACCACTATAAGCACATGTACCTTCAGTTAAAACAATGCTTGCTTATTTCAAATACAATGCTTACTTGTAAGCCTTAAAACACAATGCACAGAACTCCATTATTAAACTTAGAACTTCCTAATATCTTGCTAGATATACATTTTGCAGCTTAGGGAGTTATTTTAGACAAGCATTAATACACAGACCATTGTTCTATTTGCCCTTACTTTTCTACATAATTTCTACTTTTCTTACATAATTTTTCTTCTGACAAATCTTATGGCAACTGCTTAGCTCTAATCACAGTTCTGCTGTCTCTGAGGCCTGTTTTTTGCAGCTTTCCCAAAACCCTCAGATTTTAAGGATTCCCACACACGTAAACCAAAGTAAAACTCATCAAGCATTTGATATATGTAATGTTATTTCAAGGACTCTGTTGTTTTTTTGGGGTTTTTTTTCTTTATAACATATTTTCTATCTTTTTTAGCTTATGGTGGGATTACTCCTTTTTCTTAATAAAACCTCACAAGATTATATTAGTCTATGCTCTATACTGAAAGTGATGCACGATGTTCTGCAAAAGTAAATGTATTCACCAGACTAAGCAAGCAAAGATTTTTTTCAGGCCATCGCTCCTACCCACTTAGTTTATCCAGCCCTCTTCCATGCCCAATTGTTTTCTGCAAAAGTAAATGTATTCACCAGACTAAGCAAGCAAAGATTTTTTCAGGCCATTACTCCTACCCACTTAGCTTATCCAGCCCTCTTCCATGCCCAATTGTATACTGTGGCCTTCTGTTTAATATGCCTTGAGCATTTCATAGAATCATAGAATTGTAAAACAATTTAGATTCAAAGAGACATTCAAAGATCACCTAGTTTCCAATGCTCCTCACATGGGCAGGGATAGCTTTCAGTTGACCAAGTTACTCAGAGCTCCATCCAACCTGGACTTGAATACTTCCACCAATAAGATATCCAAAACTTCTTCGGGCAACCTGTTCCCATGTCTTGCTATGCTCATCATAAGAAAAAAATCTTTCTTGTGTCTAATCTATACCTATCTCTTTCATTTTAAAATCCTTGTGGTGTTGCTTCAATGTCTCTCTCTTGGTAAGCTCTCTTTATACTTTGAAATTATCCACAGTCTTCTCCAGGCTGAACAACTCCAACTCTCTCCTCCTAACTTTGGAGGAGAGATGTTCCAGCCCTCTGACCATTTTCGTATTTCTCCTTTGGTACACTCTACCTGGGACTGGGAACCCCAGAGCTGGATGCAGTACTCCATGTAGCATCTCACAAGAATGGAGTAGGCCTTCTTCTTTCCCATCATGCTCCTTTTGATGCAGCCCAGGAAAGTATTGGCTTTCTAGGTTGCAAGAGCCCACTGCTGGCTCATGTTCAATTTTTCATTCACTGATGTACCTAGGTATTTTTCTGTTTGGCTGCTCTCAATTTGTACATCCACCAACCTGTATTGACCCTGAGGATTGGCCCAACCCAGGTGTAGGATCTTGCACTTGGTCCTGTTCAAGTGAATGATGGCCACCACTCAAGGCCATCAGGTTCTTCTTGAAATCTTTTCCCTCAAGCATATTTGACCACTCAGCTTGGTATCAGCCACAAACTTGAGGAGGGTGCACTCAATCTTACTGCATCTAAATAAATTACAGGCCCCAGAGGGACAACACACGTCACTGCTTTCCATTTGGACATTTTGTTACTGACTATAAGACTTTAGACACAGCCATCCAGCTAATTCCTTATCTATTCAACCGTTCATCCACCAAAAACCTACCTCTCCAATGTAGTATCAAGGATGTTTTGTGGGACCATTCCAAAGGTCTTACAGAAGCCCAAGTAGATGGGATTTGTAGCTCTTGTGTTATACACTGATGCAGACGCTCTGTCACAAAAGGCTACTAGATTAAACAGGCATGATTTGTATTGGTTAGACATGTTGGCTGTCTCAAATCATCTCCCTGTTGTCCACATGCCTTGAAAGAACTTCGAAGAGTAAGAGTTCCATCATTTTACCAGGTGTAAAAGTGATAATGATTGGTGAGTGGTTCACAGGGTCCTCCTTTTTACCCTGCTTAAACATGGTAATTTTTAATTTTAATGGTAATTTTTCCCTTTTTCCAGGCATTGGGAATTTGCCTGACGGCCATGACTTTTCAGATTTCATGGAAAGTGGCAACTACACCAGTTAATTCCCTCAGGACTCTAGGAGGCATCTGTTTGTGTCATGTTCCTCAGGTGCTTTTGAATCTGATCTTAACTTATGATGAGTGGAACTTTGTCTCTCTTGTCCTTGCCTTGAGTTTCAATAACTTGACAGATTTGCACTTTTAGAAATCTGTATTTTTCCAGAATCAGAATACATCTCTTGTTAAATACATTGACTACTTCACCTCATTTTAATCTAACAGTGATTTTAAAAAGGTAATGAGGAATTCTATTTTTTCCCCAAGGAATTAAAACAGAGCAATATGGAAAAAATAAGCATTTTACTTTACTTATGCTATTCTTCAGATACTTCACAGAAGCCTTGGTTTCCTCAAAATATTTTAGGAAGCTACCAGAAGAAAAGTTTAAATTAAAGAATGCTTAAATTAAGAAGAGCATAAAGGTTGCAGAAATAGCTAAAACTGGAGGTACAGCTGAATGTACTACAGGTATATCAAGTCAGAAACTAGGAGGAGAGCTACTAGGCATAGGCACACAATCCTGTATGAATTGTTACTGACTATAAGACTTTAGACACAGCCATCCAGCTAATTCCTTATCTATGCAATAGATATATTTCTATCTATTCTATTAAATAGAAATATTTAATAACACAGAATATATGGCAATAAAAACAAATAAATGTGGAAACCAGTGTCTAGCACTCTAACAAGTGAGAATCTAAAAGTTAAGAACAAAATTAAAAGTGACAGCCAAATTTTTCAAACAAATCACAAGATGGGTCAAGAATTTAGGCTTTTTTGTTATGCAAAAATTATTTCTAATTTTGAGTGGTATGTGATTTCAGGATTGTGTTCAAGGGGTTTTTCCACCATTTTAAGGACATCCTCTATTACTACTGAGACAAAATTTTCAGGCTACTCTGGAAAATTTCTTCATAAGGTGATCAATCCTTTCATCCTTGATAATATGTTGCTCTGAGATTATTCTTCCAGTTAAAAAAAAAAAAATCATTCCCAAATTAGTGTAATAATTTGCATCCTCAGGAACCTTTGCTCCTGAGGATGCAAAAATTTCATATAACTGTTTATCCAATAGTGAAGATTCCCAATAAACTTACTTTAAATGATCCAAATTATATGGTATAAGAAATACACATTTATTTTCAATATTAACTATATTATGCCTACTGTTACATCCAGTGTCAGCTCCAAATCAAATATATCTTTTATTTCTATCACTTGATATATGTTAGAAATATGGTGTATTCCTACTTTGTCAAAATAATATATAATTACACATTTACTTCAAGGTGTCTCATTATTGTGACAACATTGTAAAAATTCAGGTCTTCCACACAGAGCTATGAAAATCAGCCTTGCAAAAAAAACCAAAATGTGAATTAAGAACTTAATCCAAACCCAAATGTTTTGAAATATCAAAGGATACATGAAAACCATGTCAAAATCATTTAGACTCATGTGACTTACAAAACCTGGAGATTTAGCTAAATGGAAAGAAACTGGGACCATGGTTGTTTTGGTACTGAGTCACCCATACAGCTCAAATCCTCTAGGTTCTAAATCTAGTTGCACAGTTATTCCCATTCTATTTGATGGAACACCATGGGATCAAAGGGACTGTGTCTTATTACTGCCTGCAACAAGTAATTCTCTAAGTTTTAGTCCTCACCATACCAGTATGTGGTTCTTGGCTTCACTAATACTGTGAATTTCTACACACAGATGTACACAATTTTTTGTTTACCCAAGGGGCTGGTTTGTGCAGCAGGAGAAATCCTGATACAGTCATGAAGTACTTCCAGAGCAGCTCCATGGAGGCTTTCAAGATTGTATTGGCTCCATGGGGTTTGGGGTGGGTTTTTTTCTGTACCATTATTACAGGAGATGCCATGGATCTTAATACTGTACTTTCCAGTAGAACAAAATTTAGGGAAAAAAGTACTCATAGGAAAGCAGTTATGAATTTTTCATCTTCAGCCAGAGCACTAAGTTCAGCAATAACACTAATTTATCCTGCCTTTGAACTTGCACAGTATTTTATTAAAGCAAAGATGCATATGAAACAAATGTTCCATACGGTCTGAAAAGTCTCTTTCTTTCTAATGCTTAGCATTTACAAGCTTGAAATTTAATTTCTGTGCCAGGTCCTGTATTGTGCACAATTGAATCAAAGACCTAGAACTAAACAACCTCTACTCTTATTTTCTGGAAATCAAAACTCCCATGTAGGTGTTTATATTTTGTCTCCTTCATAATTCAGACCTCATTTCACTTCTAAAGAGATGTCCCTGAAGTATCAAATTTTAAAGCAGAATAAATAGTTTTCTACTCTAAGTAAAATGCATTAATCTTTCCATTATAAGTGCAGTGAATTAAATAAACACATGAATACAATATAAATTGAGGCTTGCACTGCCTAGCTGACAACTACTAAGATCTCTGGGTCAGATAAACATGATCTATAGAATATGATGAAAAAAGGAAGTTCTTCATTTAATATAAACATACCCAGAAAACGGTTTAAGCTAGTCAGAGGAAATGCAAACATTCCCAATTCTCCATATTTGTAAAAATTCCATATTTTTGCAATCATTTACGCCCCAGGATTTAGACACCGTATTCAACACTGAAGGGAAAATATATGCAAGAATATCAAATGTAATTTCTCTCTTTATGTGAGGTATTCCTTCTCCAAATGCCTAAGGATATAATTGAAATGAAGAGCAGACTAAGCAATATTTCTGATATTGGGGGTTGTAGTGGTGGTGAATTAATTCCTTTCTATTTCTCATCTTCTTTCCTCTTGCTCTCCTTGTATTATTGCACACTCTCATACTTTTTTCCATAAAGCAGTTTAAATGCAGCATATATGTGATGGTGGTTTAATTTCTTTCTGTGGCTGAGATATACTTCCTTTTTGCAATTGCCTTTTCAGGCTGGTAGGCACAGTCCCATTTCTCTTCGTCTTCTTTTGCCACCATGTATGACATATTTCCAGTTTCAACTTAATGGGCACAGAAAAGGAGAGCCTGGGAACAAAAATGAAATCGTCAAGAGGGCAGATAAATTTGCTTCCTTCATATCCTTTTTCTTCTCCAAGTCTCTGCTGTAATACATTTCACCTCATTCATCACATCCAGGGACTTTATGACTCATTGCCTCCTTTTTCCAAAAGCTGATCCTCCAGGGATGTGGCTGCTCAGGACACCTGGCCCAGAGAAAAGGAAGGCAGAGTCAGATGTTCCATCCATCATGAGGCACAGGATTTCCAAATCCCAACATTTTGTTTTGCACTCAACTATTCTTTAAATTTGAATAATTTCTTAATCATTGGAGAAAAAAGCTGTAGCCAGTTCTATCTATTTTCAAATGGTGTAGTGATCCCAGAATCTTGAATTAGATGTTCTGTTACTACCATTAGCCTGTTTCGAAATAGTTGGGTATTTGCTTCATTACAGTAAGCCTAAATAGTCATTGATACTGAGTTCATCAAAATCCAGAAGGGAGATTTGTAATCAAACATTGCAAATCTTGACAGCATATTCTCTTTGCTTGCTCTGATTGTTATTTCCATAGCAGAAATTCCTCTAGAATCAAGTAGTAAATGTAAGACAAAAAACAAATGCGGGAAAAGAACTTTGCAGAGGTTTGTTGTTGGTTTTGATTGTTGATAAACAATGTTGCTTTTTGCAAATAAGTTGCACTCCAAACAAATACCAGCTATTAAGAAAAATCCACCCACGTATGATGGCAGTTCAGAGAACTCTCATGAATGATATACTGATTGCTCAAATCTCAGGTCCTATGCTCAATATATTGGTTTCTTTTTTCCCATCTAAATATTCTTTAAAACATTGAAATGTGAGGAAAAAATGAATGAAAATTCTGCATGCATTTCTCTGCCTAATTTCGGCTGGCTTTTCCTCAGTATATTACACGAATCAAGCAGCTTCAATACTATTTCTTAATAACCTCAGAGCAACTAATTGATTTTCTTTACTAGCCACCAGGTGGCAATCATAAACTTCCATAAACTTAGCCTGCTCCAGCAACACTTCTGAAGCAGCTACTGCAGACAGAGAATATGCTGCAAACAGAAAGCAGAAAAAGGTATCTCCATGGTGACTATGATGCTATGTTTGTTGTTTGTCATGGGTGAAACTAGATGAAACCATGTTCATACTCCTGGTTCTGAGCAGATAACCTTGAAAAAAATTTGTTCTGCTGAAAGATGTACTCTGTCTCTCAAAGAGCCTGTTGATAGCTTATTATCCATGTTGCATTTTTAGCCTTCTGGACAGTTACCATAATGAATATTACTGAAGAAAATCTATACAGAGTTTTAAGTTGCCTTTTCTACTCAAGTAAAATCTAATAACAATTTGGCTTAAGTACTTGTTTTTCTCCCTCTCTTATCAGGGCTTTGACTAACATATTGCAAAGCTATGGCAGGCAGAGAAAGAGAATCTGCATTTTCCCTCTCTATATGATTAGACTTTTAAAGGACAGAGAGCTCTTTAACAGAATCTTGATTTTCATCATCATTGTCATACTCTGAAAACTGAAGATGGAAAGCTGTGGTATGCACGTGTGCTTTATTTTGAAGATTCCTGTTGAGAAAGATATAGCTAGACATCAGCAGACTTCTTTTTAAGTGTTTTAAGATCTTAAACCCCACTGACATTTGATTTCCATTTTGTTTTTCTTCCAAGTCACCTGCTCCTAGATCTTTACCTGTAGGTCTTTCAGTCTTAGCTCCCATATCTTCAGATTCACTTGAAACTGTTTTCTACTTAGTTGCATTACAGCTAACTGAACAACAAAACAGCAAAACAAAGATATACAGAATACATTGATTCTCCGTAATCTGATAGGAATCATATATTTTGATTAGGCTACACTTTGTTTTGTCTTCAGAAAGATGGCATAAAGTAAAAAATGAGAGAAAAGTTATGAAAATAACTCAAGACACAGTAAGAATATCTGTAAAAGGTAAATAATTAAAAATAATAAGAGAAGTCACAGAAAAAGAAAAAAAAAAAAGTGCAGTTTAAGAACTGTTGGAAGCCCTGACTAGTTGGAGGGGAAAAATCCACCATCCAACAGGCTTGAAGGACATTAGATTAAGAGCAAGGAAGTAAACGACTTTTTTTAACCAGTCTCCTGTTTTCTGGTGAAAGTTTCTTTCAGAAACAGAAGTGTTAAGAGGACATGAAAAAACAGTAATAATTAGATCATCTCAATCAACTCGAGGTAGCATAAAGATAAAACAGAACCTTATAGACTGATACTGTCTTTGCCTTAATTATTTACCATTTCTATTTTAAGTGTTCTTCAATATTTTCCTGGAGCATTTGTTAGGTATAAGATAGGAAACTGGCAGTCCAGGTGTGTAGAAATTTGATGTAGAAATTTGATTTGATGTAGAAATTCCTGTGATGATGAGTCTTTTGCTGTCTTGAGCTTTTTATTACCTTCCAACACACAGGCCGCTTTGTGTGTTTTTTCACATCCCTGAGCAAACCCAAATTTCCAAAGTCAAGTACATTTCCATTACAGTTTTTAAATTTCCCTCTGTCATTCAAAAACAAGCCAAACTTCAATTCTTATAGTCAAATTAAGAAGCAAACCAAAAGTTTAATATAACTGGTTGTAAAGAAAAATCAGATAATTTCTTATTTTAAAAAAAAGAGATCCTATTTCCTGCAGTCACCATAAAGAATACAAGGACTCTCTAAGTTCATGAATCTGAGGTATTTTTCCCTGTTGATAACTTGTGGTTCTCTGTAGGAGCAGTTAGATGGCAGTGCTGTTCCACTATTCAAAGCAACCACTCATTTCTGGTTTTGTCAGAAACTATCACTTCAATCCAACATTACAAAGTCAAAGCATAATTACCACTAATGCTCCCCCTCTCTTGAGCAATGCCATCAGGGTATATCTTGCAAATGAATGGAAACTGTTAATTATAATTATATTAGACACCCATATTGTATGTTTCAGCAGTGCTGGTGTCATCTTTGGATCTTTGTTTATCATTACACAGGAGATATTAAAGTAAAAGGATGGAGACCACAGTGACAACACTCCTTTATAGTATGAAAATTATGCATGCTATTTCATTAACAGCTCAGCCCAATAATTTGAAAGTGCTTGTAATTGGATTATTCTGTGCCCATATTTTACACATATGTCACTAAAAAAAGAAGTAAATGTTTAATTAATCTTTTTTAGGTTGTTTGCAATCTAATTAAGATGTTTGCTTTCATTGAAAAAGAAATATTTCATATTTATTTTGCCTTGAAACATATATCTTCATTTTCAACCCAACCTCCAGGGAACTATTTCAAGTACAATTATAATATGTGTACAGTAAAAAATCCTGTCTGTGAAGAAACTGGGGAATAGGATGTGCTTTCATAGCTCTTCATCCTTTCTTCTTCACACCAATTTTCCCAACTCTGTTTTCCTTTTCACAAAAACCCTAGTTTATTCTTAGCTTCCTGACCTTTCCAGAAAAGACCTGTCATCTTTCTCTTAGCATTTTATTTAGCCAATCTTTCACAATCTGTCTGGTGCACCTTCCTGACATTTTTCAGCTATGCTGAGTCCTGAGTGCTGTACTGACTCTGCAGGTGTGTTACTTTCTTCGAACTTCTGCTGTGTCTTCCTAGAACTTGCCTGAAATCAGAAAAGTATCCCTCTAAGCACCCACAAACACATTCATTTGTACTACTTTAAGTTTGACTAAATTACTGCAATGCCACCCTCTGCAGTGGTGATGCAACTGTACTGCTGTAGAAGACCTCCTGCTGGCTGTAAATGTACATCTTTTACAGCTATAGCAGGGCTGAGTAAGCTGTTAAAGCCTGCAGTAGATCCTTACTTAGGTCTTAGCAAACATCTCTACCAGTGTTTTCTCCCTCTGAAAGTCAGCTTCTACAGTTCTAAAAAGTTCCATTCAAAATGAGCCAAATCTGCAATGAATTGCTCATCATTTTGAACTGATTAAACTATTAAGCATGCAACTTTTCCCTAATCAGACCAGGATAATAAACAGGAAAAGAGCTATCTCACAAAAATACAAAATACAGGTGCCAGGACATCTTTTCCTTACTGAACAGAAGGTTGTTCAAATAGCCTTTTACTGTCCTAAATCATACCACTAAAAAGTTGGCTGCTCATACCCATTGCAGTAGATCATTTAAGCACCACACAGATATTTCTCCTTGAAAGGAAATTCTTGGTTATCTTTCTTTCAGGCAAAACAGTTTACTTTTCTTTTTTCTCTTTTTTTCCCTAGTTCAACTTTCCAATCTCCCTCAAACTAAAGCTGTTCTACCAGGACTTCTGCCATGTGGCCAGTAACCTGGGAGCTCCAGGAGCTTCAAGGCAAGCTGAGGTACTCAGGGCTGCTGGGGACTGCATGTACAGCAGAGCACCACTGAAGGCAGAGTCCCTTGGACTCCCCAGGACATCAGCATTGCTGGAGCTTGCTATGGGGAGTGCCTATGGAGGCAAGAATCAGGAAGCTGGCTATTAATGAAACAGACTTTTCCTAAGAAAACTTCCTGGATCCAGCTGGGAAATTACAAGAATTTGACATGGTGGAACATTTGAAATGTTGTTAAATGTGCATTTCCCAGTGGAAGGTTCCCAGACAGCTGTCATAATTTCAGTACAAGAGAGATATACACACAACTGAAGACACCATAACCATTCTCTACTCTTCTTTGCATTAATGCCTCAGAAATTCATTTGCAATAAAATCCTTTGAGTTTATTCACTTTATCTGAACTCAGAAATAATTCTGTTGATATTTTGCCAGTCTTCAGATGGAAGTCATCTTCTGGAAGAAGTGATAGAGATTCTGCACAAATATATGATGAATACATTTTCATTCATCTGCAACTCCCAGGCAGTGTCTATTATATATCTATTCTCCACATAAACAATTACTCATAAGCAATTATTAGATCAGTGTTGACATTGCCAGATATTCTGAGTCAGCTCCCATGTCCTTGCTATGTCTCAGGGAGATTTATATGTAGATCTTCATATGCAGTTCTCAAGAAAACAAATTATGAAATGGAAATGACAACAGCATATTTATGACTGATCATTATGGAAGACCTTACTCCAGCACCTTTGAGATTGTTATCATGGCCTGACATTGTCATCTAATATTTCTTGGAAAGAAAACTAAAAACTTTTTGAGTGACACATCACTCTAAAATTCTCATGGTAGGAACATGGTAGAGAGCTAAACCAAACTAAGCCTAAGAATGCTTCTTACTCTTTGATGAATATAAACAAATCTTAAGCAAATAAGTTAAACCTAGATATAAAAGTTTCAGAGACTTAAAGGTTGTTGAATTATACCCTAGTCTGTAATCTCCATATAGCCAATCAAGGTCCCTGTCTCACACAAAAATATTTCCTTCAATTTACTACATATGAACCTATCAAATATAATGTTGATATTGATCTCTTTGATCTCAATATAACCTCTTTATCAAAAGCTGGTAATGTGGTGTCCCGTGAACATATTGTAATGCAAGGCCATTCCACACTTCTCATTTAAAGTCAAGTTTCCACTCAAAGGTTTTTGTTCTCTTATTTAAAGCTCTCCAGGGAAGAGTGACCTAAAACCTTTACATTTATTTAGGGCAACCATTTTTTACTTGAACATTAAAATCTGTCAGTAGGAAGGCAATTGAAAGTAAAAAAAAAAAAAAAATTACACTGAATTCTCCATACAAGAGATATCACATATGTACAGTAACTTGATGGCCACTTAAGGTTATTGGAGATCTCATTCAGTTCCATAGAAACTTCTGGATAGCTTTGCTATCATTTTGTCTCACTCTCTGCAGTATGTATGCATATACCACAAATCTGTATTTGAAAGTCAAGTGAAGTAGACATAGCTAGTTGTAATTCATTTCAGTACACACAAGTCTCAGATTTTTATTACTCTCAGAAACACCACACATTGAAAAATAGACATTCAGTATTTTAATTTATTTTCACACAAAAAAAACTTAAAATAATCTATATCTCTCTTTAGGTGTATAGGAACCAGAGAGACAATAATTAATGATATGTCTGTTAAAATCTTGTGAACTTTTCCAACTGTGTTGTTCCTGAAGTTGGATAAACAGAGAAAGAGAAACAAAGAAGCAGAGAGAGAGAGAACAAACATACAGTACTATAATTTTTAAAAAATAACACTGGAAAAATGTAAAATAATGGGCAAACACCACTGCAAGGTAGTGGTGAATGTCCATTCACCATGGTGCTTCCTGTCCTCAAAGCACAGGAAGCTACATACGGACACACTGCAAACAAAAAAATTGATAGGAATTTGTTTAGATTAGCTCTGTATTCAAGTGAAATGATTTTTCTAACATAATGCAACAGAAAAAGAAGGATTTAATTTAAAGATGTATGTAAGCAGATGCAAGGCCATTAGAGATCTTGAAACTGAGGAGATTAATTTGGAGTGATTATTAGATATTTTGCATTTATTATTTTCCCTACCACATTATTTTGTTTCATGCAAGTCAGCCATAATTTTTAGATGGAAAAATATAGGTTTTAATGATTTTGTTTTTCATTTAGCAATTCATGTTTGAAAGGCAGAATAATAAAGCAGAAAAGCACAAGTTATTTTCTTTATTCAAAATTTTCTCAGTATTTCCTCATTTTACTTTGGGCACTAGTTACTCCCGTGTAAGGCTACTGCAAATCTAGTGCATAGAGATATTTCACTCTGTCAAAATAAGAGCATAAACTCAAAGAGGGCACAGTTTTGAGATACACAGAGTTCACAATTGGGAAGCTACTACCAGGTCCTACTATGGAAGCCATATCTGAATCCTATTACAGTGCGTGTAAGGACACAGATCTACTAGAAGTGGACTGTTGTGGTGTGAGGCCATGGTTTGTCTCAGTTACCCTGGTCCCTCCCCTGAAGATACCTTCCCCAGGTGTGTCAATCACCTCTTCTTTTCCCCACCCTGTCCTCTGCTGGGTACTGTCTATCAACCCAGGAATTCCAGTGGACCATGGAGAGATTGGGCAAATTAAAAAGATGCTTCCACCCCTTGGGAGGCATTGGAGCATCCAGGTGCCTTTTTCCCTAAGACCTCCTCCCCCCTGCCTGGTTGGTGGTCCTTAGTTCACTCCCCCTCCCCTTCTCTCTGGGATAAAAGGACGAGCAGGCCACACAATCCAGGAGATCCGTTGGAGCTGTTGCTAGATTCAGGGACCATGGGGCCCAGAATAAAAACTCTGCATTAAAAACCTCCATCAGAACTGACTCCTTCCTTCACCATTGCCTTAAAGCTTCTCTGTCAGAGGATCTGAGGAGCGGCCCTTCCACAGAGGAAGTTCTGCCACTGGAGCTCGAGCATGCCGGGACTTGTCCCCATGTGCCAGCTGCGACCCACAGCTGGACAATGGTGTCTCTGGAGTGGAACACCACAGTTGCCGCTATTTGGCTCAGCAGCAGGGCCAGACAAGCCAAGACACATCCCATTCAGCAATACTGGTGCATTTCAATAGCGGACCAGCATGCCTTGGTCCTTCTTTAGCTCTCATCCAACCTAATAATGCCAATAATACAGGGATGATCCAATGAAAAACACTGAAATACCCCCCCCTTTCTCCCACAAATGATATCTTTTTTTCATCATATCTTTTAGTCAGGTCAGTGCAATCCAGCTTTATATGAATGACAAAACACTGCTAAGTCAAATGTTTTTACTAGTCTGGTACTTTTTCTAGTCAGGCTAGTAAAAGGCAGGTCTCCAGCTTTGGATAATGCAACTACTAAGTTTTCTGAGTGGATCTTGTCTTATATGTTTAATGAACAATGCAAGTCTTGCAGACTTAGTCTTACAGACAAGAAAGCCAAACAAATATGCTCATGAAAGATTTCACATATCCTTGGAGATTGGTTGTGATTAGGCAACTCAAGGGTTCATGTGTGTATCTGTGTTTAATTAGCTGGCTACACCACAGTTTAAAAGTCCTCTGCAAGTAGATCCTGTCATGACTGTAAACAAGGGCAAGAATGAATATACCTAACACTTTTAATAAAGCTGCTGTCTCTCCTTGTTTTAAACTTTGTCTTTTAACGTGGGAGTCTCCCATTCCTCTCAGTTTCTAATTTGCCCATGGCTGTTACTGCTGATCAGCCTCTCTAGTCTAGATTACCTCTGCTGCTACAAGACCTCTCAAGAAACCCTTTTTTCTACTGCCTAGTGTGTTTGTATTAAACAATGTAATGAGGCATATTGTAGTAAACAATATAACCAGAATAACAGAGTAATTGTGGATGGAGTTGGGAGAAAACCTTCCTTTAGAGTTTCTACGTTTAAACAGACATAGTTTTGATCTTTTTAACTTTTTTTTAATCATTTCATTGAATCTCTAGAGCTTTCCTCCCTTCATCTGACCAGCTGGGTAATTGAATTTAGCAGTGATGAAAAAAGAGTCCAATTGGGTGCTGCGTTGTTTACTTGATTGTATTTTTCAATGCAAAATAAAACTAACTCACTGAAGAGCTCTGGGAGAGAGTGTAGGGCAAGCAGAATGCAGAACTTTAAAAGCTGCCTTTATTTTGTTCATTCTTCCACTTCAGACATTAAGTAGCTCTCAGTTGTCTGTCTCAGTTTATCTGTCAAGATAAAATAAAACTGACAAGGTGGCAGGGTGAGAGAAATAAGGCTGTACATATGTGAAAAAGAGTAATAAAAAAGAGAATTCAGAATTGACAAAAAAAGTGATCATGGCATAAAAAAATACTTCTTCCCTTATAATATAATCTAAAAAGAAAAATGAAAAAGCACCTCAAAAATGCATTGCACTTTGCAAGATACTGTTTAATAAAACTCTTTCAAGACATTCAAGGGTGAATGATTCAACAAAATCTTTTGTATTTCTAGTAGTAACTGATTTCAGGATTTGAATTGCAGGTCTTTATGGAATATACAATAATGAAGCAAAAAATTGAAAGGTCTAAAGTAAAAGGTCAAATACAATTCTAAAAATATAATATTTTAAAGGATAATGAAAGTGGACCATCTTGTAAAATAAGGGTAAGGTCATGCCCATTACAGCCCCAAGGTATAAGCAGAGACAGCAGATCAGTGTACAAGAAACAGCCACTGCATGTTAGTTTGATTTGGTGCCCAAGACAGGGACAGATCTTTGTGATCAACAAAATGAAAGCAGCTGATGTCAGAGGGTGAGGAGTAGTGAAGAATGACCACCAAACTTAACCTCTTTCTTAAACTGTACAGTCAGCCAACCCATCCTGCCAAGCTCTGAGCCAAGAGGCTCTCAGGAAGAAGGGTTGAAGCCTCTGCACCTATAAGGAGCCTGTCACTTAAAGTGGAACAGATTAATTCCTTATGAAAGTGTAATGCCTGATAGAAATATATTTGGTCATACAACAGAGGTATGAAGCAAATAAGGGTACATGTTAACCATTGTTTTAGCAAAGGCTGCTTAAACCAAACCCTACAGCACCGAGCTTTTTAGGTGGAATGGATGGCAAGGAGGAAATGATGTGACAAAAGACTGGCATCAGAAATGTGTAGGAAAGGATGTTTTCCCTTTGTTGATTAACATGCAGCAAACTTTTTCACTGCTTTTAGGCAAGGAAAGTTTTCATTTGCTTCCTAACCTCCCAAGCCCTGTGTCTACTCTTCTGAGATCAAGCAGCTGGAAGTGACTTTGTCCCATCTTGCAAAATGAGCTCAAAAAGCAAGGCAGTAACATTGATTTCTGGAAGTAATGTCAGGCCCAATTCTCCGTCTTGAGTGAAAATTCCTTTAGCAACAAATTGCCAGAAATGGACAAGACATATGAATGGAACATCACTACATAATTATCTTGTTATTTTCTGCTGTTGGCGACAGCCAGAGACTGAATTCTGACTTTCCTGAAATTTTGGTCTGATTCAAGATGTCCATCTTTGTACATTTATATGATAACTCAAGTCCCAAGATAATATGGCACTTTAACCCTAGGAATATTCCCATTAACTTCAGAGACATCTGTACTACTGCATTTATATTGTGCTTTTTAACTGTTCTGGTTGAGTCACGCAGTTAACTATTCCACTCTAGAGTTATTGTGTATGAGAACATGTAATTTTAAAACTCTATTCCTTGAAAACTGGAAATACAGTTCCTGGGAAAAATTGTCCAGACAGTTGGAGATTTGGTTAGAAAAGCTAAATCACTGCAGAAGTAAATCTGGCCAAGAACATCAAGGGTAACAAAAAATGTTTCCTTATACATCAATATGCATCAGAAATAAAAGAAAAAATGGGGAAAATGTGGGTCCTCTCTGGAAGATTGTAGACCTGTTTTCCCAGAACATGGATAAGGCTAAGGTACTCAAGTACTGTTTTTTTTTTTTTCAGTCTTCACCAGCAACTGCTCCAGTCACACTACCCAAGTTATCTGAAGGTGCACAAGTCCACGGGACCTGACAAAATACACCCAGGGGTCCTGGGGGAAATGGCCAATGAAATGGCTAAGGCACTATGCATCATATTTGAGAAGTCATGGCAGTCTAGTGAGGTTCACAGTCTCTGGAAAATGGGAAATATAACTCCCATATTTAAACAGGGAAGGGAGACCCAGGGAAAGACCCAGGACAGTCAGTCTTGCCTTAGTTCCTGGCAGGATCATGGAGAAAATCCTCCTGGAAATTATGATAAGGCACACAGAAAATAACGAGGTGGTTGGTGACAACAAAAATGGCTTCATTAAGGACAAGTCATGCCTGACAAAGTTGCTGGCCTTCTACAATGGATTTATATCAGTGGTGGACAAGGGGCATCTACCTAGATTTGCACCAAGCATTTCACACTGTCCCACACAACATCCTTTCCTCTGCACTGGAGAGACATGGATTTGATGGCTGGACCAGTTGGTAACAAAAAAGAAAAATTAGTTGGATGGTCAAGCTCAAAGTGTTGCAGTGAAGAGTTTAATATCCAAGTGGAAAGTAATGACAAGCGGGTCAATACTGGAAGCAGCACTTCTTAACAGCTTTGTTGGTGATACAGACCATTGGTTTGAGTGCACCCTCAGCAAGTTTGCTCATGACACCAAGCTGTTCCATGAGGTTGTCACACTGGAGGGAAGGGATGTCTTAACAGCTTTGTTGGTGATACAGACCATTGGTTTGAGTGCACCCTCAAGTTTGCTCATGACACCAAGCTGTTCCTTGAGGTTGTCACACTGGAGGGAAGGGATGCCTTCCAGAGAGACCATGACAGACTTGAGAGGTGTCTATGTGAACCTCATGAAGTTCAACAAGGCTGAATACAAGGTCCTGCAGCTGGGTTGTGGCAATCCCAAGCACCAACAGAGGCTGGGAGGAGAATGATCAAGATGAACCCTAGGAATAAAGACTGGGGAATGTTTGGATGAAAATCTCAATGTGACTCATCAATGTGCACTTGCAGCCTGGCTACCTCAACAGTGACATGACCAGCGGAGGTGATTCTGCCACTCTACTCTGTCCTTGTGAAACCCCACCTGGAGTATTTCATCCAGCTCTGGGGGCCCCCAAAGAAGAAAAACATGGACCTACCTTTCAGGTGTTCAAGACCAGACTGGATGGGGCTCTAAATGAGTTGGTCTAGTGGAAGGTGTCCCTTGCCCATGGCAGGGGATTTTGAGCTAGGTGAAGTATAAGGTCCCTTCTAGCCCAAACCAGTGTATGATTCTGTGATTCTAAAATGTCAAGTATGGGTATTGATAACAAATTTTTGTGGAACTTTAAGCAGTTGTTCTTTGTTTGTTTGTTTCTTTGTTGGTTGGTTGTTTATTTCATATCAATCCCTTTATAGTGATTGCTTACCAGTTAAGTTCTGTTTTCTTGAAAGATGCAAATATTGCTGATCCACGCTAAGGGTGAGTATTCAGTCATGGTCACTGTTTACCTGAAGAGGCATATTTTATTCCTCTGCTGTATATACATGAAAGAATTCTTCCGGAAGAAGAAAGAAGGAGCATAAATAAAAATTTTACAGTAATAAGATTTGTAGAAGAAAAATCTCCAGAAAGAACCTCCAGAATTTGCATTCTGTAAAGTATAAGGATAATGGGAAAGTAATAAAAGAATACACAAGATGAGTATTGCTTATGAACAGATACAAATACTAACACATACTACCTGTTATAACCCTGAAAAATGTACAATATCTAATTGAACATTGTTTCTCATTTCACATGGATGCTGCAGTCTCCTTAGTTAGATTCATCAGGTTATGAGAAATTAAACACTTGAAAATAAATGCAGCAGATTCCCATGGTCATTTCTTAACCTCTCATAAAATTCATTTAGATTCCAGAGGAAGAATTCTCCATTAGTCATGAGAACTAATAGGCTTATAAATTCATTAATTTTGGATAAGCTTTTTTTCCCTGGCAAGTTAATAAACACAGTTTTCAGTTAGCTTTCTGTCTTTCTTTAAGTGGATAGGAAAGAGTTGGTTCCATTACATTTTGTCTCAATTTAATCCCTCACTGTTACAAGAAGTGGAAAATGCAATTAAATGCAATTCTGAAACCTTTCCCTGGAGAGCTGTTTACAATATTGCCTGCATTATGCAGTCCATGTTAGATGATGTATTTGCTCTTCCATATTCATGACAGCCTTAAGAAACTTTAAAATATATATATTTATTTTTAGTTAAAGAACATACACTCCACAAATAACAAAAAACCCTCTAACCTAATAAAAACAGCCCCCTCACCTTTTAGTATAAAAAGATGTCTATGAAAAAATTGTATTGTCAGACATGGATTCCTGGCAGTTTTATAAGCAGACCATTGTCAAATGTGCCTTAATTTTTGTTCTTATACTGTTTTCTCCCTTCCACAAACTAAAAAGTCTCTAAACTTCCAGATTATTTCAGTTGACTCCATACAAATTTCATGCACATGTAATTTTCCTATCTGTTCATTCTAAGCAACAAAAAGAACGCTGATAGCTTTGACAATAGATGTGCCCTAAAAATGTTATCTCCTCATGCAAACTGTCCCTAGATAAGCATGGTGGGATATATCTGTATCCCCCTATATCTGTAGGCTTCTACATCCAAGGTCATCATATAAGCTCTTTTTTTAGTTAGTGGGGGGAAATAACCAGGGGTTTTTAATGATTGACCCATCTGACTTGTTCGAGACTTGCATGTTAGGGTGGGATAAGTTACAGCTATGTGTTGAACTGTTACCTTCCTAAGCTGTCCAATGTTTGCAGTAGTGCAATTAAGCCTCCAAAATCACTAGCTTCTTTTTTTTTTTTTCTTTTTTTTTTTTTTTTTTTTTTTT